>NW_026570248.1:0-1311103 GCF_019649055.1 Paramacrobiotus metropolitanus
TGTTGTTCCTAAGGGCGGTCCATTAGCCGGGCCGGATGTGTCGGGCGTAAAAGTTCACGGCCCGGGAACGCAGGGTATTGGTGGCGGTCTCTTGTTGTGGTGATGGTGATGCCGCTTTTGGTGTTGCTAATGTTTCGCTTGTTGCTGCTGCTTGCCATCCGCTTCGTATCGTATTACCGCGGTTGTTGGTGCGCACTTTTGGTAATTTAATCATTGTGACATAAATATTCTTTTCTCAAGGAGCATTCTTGGATTCTATGACGGAGTTCACAGTTGATGCGCGCAGTGTGACTAGAAATGAGAAGGCAAAGTGAAGGTCATCGTTACCAGTCCGAGTGGCATCCGCACAGAGGCGCTGGTGTCTAACAAACACGATGGAACATACACTGTAGATTACAGTGTTTTTTGAAGAAGGTGCGTCCTACAGCGGTATTAAAATTGCCAGAATACTATCACAGAAACACTATACTACTACAATTCTATAAAAACGAAATATATTTGTGAAATGTGATTTTCCATTCGTTTTATGAATACAGGAAAACATACGCTGGAAATCACGTACGAAGGAATTCCTGTACCGGGAAGTCCTTTAAAGTCAATGCCGTTCGTGGATCGGACCACACAAAGTGCAAAGCGTATGACCAGTTTCAGGGCGGTTACACGCATATCACCAATCAGTTCACCGTTGAAACCAAAGGAGCCGGAACCGGAGGTTTGGCTTTGGCCATTGAGGTAGAAAGCGAAAATTAAACTTGAAAATATCTAGCAACATTTCAGCTTCGTATTTCGATTTTCAGGGACCATCTGAGGCTCGCATGACTTGCAAGGTATGCCGAAGTTCACTGTTGCTGATGTATAGTTTATAATATTTTTCGAACTTGGTACCGTGTTTCAGGATAACCGCGATGGTACATGCCTCGTTGACTACACAGCTACGGAAGCCGGAGAATACGACATCACCATCAAGTTCGCTGATAAACATATTCCTGGCAGCCCCTTCAAAGTGCACATCGACAACCCCGTGGATTCGAGTCGCGTGCGAGCTTATGGACCCGGCGTGGAACCGAACAAAGTGCGTGCCAATGTTCCAGCCAATTTCAAGATCGATGCAACGAAATCCGGGCGCGCCCGGTTGCCGTGGACGTTACGTCGGATCGTGGACCAGCTGGCAAGCGCCCAGAGGTGTACGACAACGGTGATGGCACCTTCGACGTCAGCTATCTCCCGCCACCCGAAGGATCCAACTGCAAGGTCCGTGTGACCCACGGAGGCAAGGACATCCCAGGCAGTCCTTCCAGACCCGCGTCTTACCCACATGCGAGCCGCAAAGTGGTGGTCAGCGGGCCCGGTGTCAATAAATCCGGTATTCCGGCCAGTATGCCGACAGAGTTTATCGTGGACACTCGCGAAGCCGGCTACGGTGACCTCCGGGTGAACATCGCGGGACCGGATGGTCGGCCGGTGAAAACGCAGATCGAAGATATGAACGATGGGACGTACAAAGTGCGATATGTGCCGGATGATTTGGGAACGTACAATGTCAACGTTATGTACGGCAATGAACCGGTGAAAGGGGCGCCGTTCCAGATTAAGACCTACCCGACCGGCGATGCGTCGAAAGTCAAGATTCTGGAGGTGTGCATGAACAAGTTGTGATTAACCAAGAGTACCGCATCACTGTTAACACAATGCAAGCTGGTGGGCAATGTGACGTGTAAAGTGACCGGGAGGGTCAAGATTTCTGTGGATATTCAGGATAATGGCGATGGCACGATTAGTCTGTTTTACACCATGAAACAACAGGGCGATTATACCATCAATATCAAGTTCGGCGGGCAGCCTGTTCCAGGAGGCACGTTCAAGGTCAAGGTAAGCACTCTACCACCGATCTTGTGTAACCGTATAATGAGAGAGGGCACATTTTTAAGCTTTGGAAGTTTTCTAATGTACATTCAGCGAAATAAAAAACCTAATAGAATACAATATTTTCTACTGATTTGGGCGCCTTTTTGGTGCGTATGTTTTGTTTTGCATAGTAAAATGAATGTGAGTGCCTGTTTTATCACACAAGTCGTATGTGCGCTGTTTTTTTCCAACAGTAACTTTTAGCCCTGACTGATACTGCACTAGCTGAATATTTTACAATTTTAATGACCAGAGCCTTTTGCGCGCTATAAGCTGTCTCATGCGTAAAATCATTTTGGGGCTTGAGGTTCGTAGTGGCGTCAGTCGTGCTCATATCCTCGCACTATTATCTTCCTCCATTCTGCAGTAAATCATAATTATTATGCCATTGCAAAATTTGCGCAAGCCCACAAACATGTCGTTATGAGCGCACAGTGATAGTTTTTGCACTGCGCTAGGAGATCTCATTACTACGAGAGTTTTGATATGATTCGTGGTTAAGTGCGTCTCACAGTGGACAGTCACTGTCGACAGTAGCATCACCGCTTCTTCGTTTTGTTTAGAGATGTGTCATTCCGTAAGTCCGTTAGATAAAAATAAATTGGGTAGGATTGCAAGGGAATTGTATCAACTGGAAGGCAACAGTGTTAGCCAGACACATGTGGACTATGTTAGGATTGACAGTTAGAGCACATTTTTCACACATGGACGTATTATATGGCCACATGTAACGACTGCCAACTCCCACTATAGACTACGCCACCAATTAGACAAGATTTTTACAGTAAATTTTTTTGGCCTGAGATAACTGTTGGGGATAACTTGTCGTAAGAGCGTTCGTACCGCCGTCATCGGCCGTCTTCCGAGTCGGAAGGCACAACAGAAGACATCTTAGCAGGGCTAGTTAAGATTTTTTAGAATTTACAATCTCTTCGCGTTAGCATATGCTAATTAGCTCTCATCGGAGGTGAGTTAGATGTGAAGCCGTGAATTTCTATCAGGGAAATTGATACGTTAGAAACGTTGTTAGATGCCGTAATTGTGAGGTCCTACCTGGAAATTGATTTTTATCACTTCTCGTTGCCCTTCGAAAGTCAGCTGGACATGTGTGGTTATAATTGGATTTAAAATAATATCACTGCTTTGACATACTGTTCAAATTATACTTCTGTGGATTACATTTCTGGCTAGGAGCTTTGTTTACGACTTTCCCGGTAAATCAGCGTTATTTTCAATTCGCAGGCTACAACTGAGGAAATCATCACCCAGAGAACTGTTGAGCGTACGACTACTCGCAAATATCGCGCTCTTGAACTGAAAAATATTCAGATCCCGTCGGGTGGTGGTTCCTTATCTGGTGCGTGAACGAATTTCTTCTTATGGTAGCGAAAGTGAATTAATGGGGTTGTGTTGTTCTGCAACAGGCCTTGTAATCATGCCGTCCGGAAAACAGGCTCAACCCGAATTAGTCGACAATAAAGATGGTACAGTGACAGTTCGTTATCAGCCTACGGAGGCTGGTCAGCATGAAATGCATGTTAAATACGCTAACCAACACGTGCATGGCAGTCCGTTTAAGTTTTTTGTTGACCAAATTGAAACCGGCAATGTGAGGCTTACGACCGGGTCTGACACATGGCAATGCCGGTGAGCCCAGCCACTTCACCATCAACACACGGACGCGGATCAGGTTAGTAAGCATTCAAATTCTCGAAATGATCTTTGGCCTGGAAGATTGTTTTAGTACTGGTGTCAGTGGTGTGGCATTTGTAACCTTTCCAAATGTCAGATAAACATTCAGCAGTTATGTAACAGTAAATATGACATGGTGCGTTTGTTTTGGAGAAAATTAACCAATTAGTACATATGTGATATGTGCGCACGTAATGGAAATGCGTATGGGTACATCGCCTCCCGGTTAATTACATACGCAGTTACGCACAGATCTGCATTGCGTTAGTAGATTTCATTTGCTCTTGGTTTTATCTGCTCCATGGGATACAGAATTGTAAGCCTGTTTGTTGACGAAAAGCGTTGTTTTTTTAGGTGGACTTTCCGTAGCCGTGGAAGGGTATGCTAATAAAATGTTCATGAGACGTCCAGACTGTAATTAAAATATTAATTTTTTGCAGACCGAGCAAAGCTGATATTACTTGCACTGATAACAAAGACGGCACTTGCAACGTCTCGTACTTACCTGTCTTGCCTGGCGAATATAAAATCATTGTCAAATTCGCGGATAAACACATTATGGGTAGCCCATTCACCGCTCACGTTACAGGAGCTGGCAAGCGAACCAATCAGATTTCGGTGGGAACCGCCAGCGAAATCTCCTTGATGGCATGAGACCGATGTGCGAAATTTACTGCAAGTACTTTGTATAATACTCGTATTTTTATATATGAAAACTCGGTCCTTTGTGGCTCAGGTGATTTATTTGGTTCGTTGCAGCTACAATTAAAACGCCGAGTGGTTTGGAAGAACCGTGCATGCTTAAGCTTTTGCCCAATGGACATCTTGGTAAGTGTCAAGTTTGTGTTCAGTGTTAGTGAAAGGTCAGAGCAATTATGATTTACGTTGCATTACGAGTTACCGTTGTAGGAATCTCATTTACGCCCCGTGAGATCGGTGAACACCAGGTTATTGTTACCCGCAATGGCAAACCGATCCAAGGATCTCCTTTAAAGTGCAAGTTGGTGACAAGGAAGTAGGCAATGCTAGCCGTGTGAAGGTCAGCGGAACGCTGTCAAGGAAGGAAAGACTCAAGTCTTGAACGAATTTATTGTCGATACGAAGCAAGCCGGTAATAAAATTTTGCCAGTCTTGTTTTCCTGTATGCATTTTTTTTTTCTTAGGCTATGGAGGATTGAGCGTATCTATCGAAGGTAAGTAGTAGCACAAGTAACACAATACCGCACACGATATGGAATAATTAGAATAATAAGAAAACATACAGAAAATTAAAACTGAAATTATGAACCCTGTCGAGAGGTCCGTTTAAACTCGGTAATAATTATGCCTGTATTATAGACCAAGCAAAGCGGATATCCAGTGCACGGACGGTCCGGATGGCACACTGAAAGTGGGCTACAAACCAACCGAACCCGGCAACTACACCCTGAATGTCCGTTTTGCCGATCAAAACATACCAGGTGCGTACGTCTGGAAATGATTTGGCTGTTGATATCCGAACGTATTGTTGGGAAATCCTTTGAGTTAAAGAAACTGGATATTATTCGGTGGTGGTATATGGACTCATAATCCGTAGCGCTAACGAGTATTATTTGGTTAAGGCTAGCTTTGAAATCGATTTTTGCCTGCTTATTGATTGATTAATGCGACTCCTCTTGTGCTGACAGGAAGCCCGTTCCCCGTCAAAGTGACGGGAGAAGGAGCGCGCATCCAGATGGAGAAGATCACCCATACGGCGCAGACCATCCAGACCTCGCATGTTGGCGCTAATTGTGAACTGCAGCTCAAACTGCCTGGTATGATTGAGCTCCCGATCGTTTTTTGAGTAACTAAAAAATGCGCGAATATTCTGAAACACATCATATCCGATTTCCAGGATCGGATCCTTTTGATATGAAAGCGCAGGTGACCAGCCCGAGTGGAAAGACGGAAGATGCCGAGTTGGTTGATTTAAATGATTCGACGTACAAAGTCCGCTTTGTCCCTACCGAGATGGGAGTGCATACCATCAGTGTGAAGCACAAGAGCATGCATATTCCCGGATCGCCCTTCCAGTTTACGGTGGGGCCACTGAAGGATGGTGGGCCGCACAGGGTGCGTGGTGGACCGGGTCTGGAACGTGGTGAAGTGGGGAACAAAATGATTTCAATGTGTGGACGCGCGAAGCCGGAGCGGGCAATCTTAGCATTGCCGTGGAAGGCCCTTCTAAAGCGGCTATCAACTTTAAAGACCATAAGGACGGATCATGCTATGTTTCCTACAAAGTCGACCAACCAGGTATAGAAAATATTGTTAAAATAATTATGAAAAATATTGTACGATAAATTGGTATCAGGCCAGTTTTGGTATGGCTGCTACATAATTAAAGCGGAAGAATGAATACAGTAAGAATACCTGTGGAATCAATGAATCGGGTTTCTAATTCACCAAAATAATTTTGAGCAGGTTAAATGCAGTGAGGATTACGTAGATATGTGATAAACAATGTGACGTATTAGTTTTCTGGTGATGGTTGGTTTTATTTGCACATTTGTTTAGACAGCTTGCTTGATTTCTGACAGGTGAATATGCTATCGCCATAAAATACAATGATGTCCACATACCGGACAGTCCCTATAAGGTGCACGTTGCCCTTCGGTGAGAAGCTAAGCGGATTGAAGTCGGTTCCATGCAACAAAACCTCCAGCCACAAAAACCCGTGGCCTTTACCGTCAACATGCACGGTGTTAAAGGCAAACTGACCGCCTCCGTGGTAAATCCCAATGGTAAAGAGGAAGACTGTGTCATTACTCCAGTCGATGACGGTAAGAGACGGACAGCGCGGCCATGAGTGGATTACTGGATATTGATCTAATACTTGTTTTCTTTGCGTCACAGGCGTTTATGCCGTTCGATTTATGCCATACGAAGCGGGTGTTTACTTTGTCCATGTCAAATACAATGGTGCTCAAATTCGAGGATCGCCGTTCCGAGTGCGTGTCGGTAAAGAAGAGGCAGATCCCGCTCTGCTATTGCGTACGGAAAGGGATTGGAAAGTGTACAAACTGGAGAAAAAGCAGAATTCGTTGTCAACACGTCAAAAGCTGGTGCTGGAACTCTGGCTGTAAGTGCGACTGTTAAAGTGCGACTGTTATTATTTACACGATATAGAGGATGTCTAGGTATTTACGTTTATTATTTAGGTCACTATTGATGGACCAAGCAAAGTTAGTATGGATTGTTCGGAAGTGGACGAAGGATACAAAATCCGTTATACCCATTAGCGCCAGGAGATTACTTTATCGCCGTCAAATACAACAACGCTCACATTGCCGGCAGTCCTTTCCGTGTCACAGCTTCCGGTACATATATATAATTAATTTTATTTTGTGCAGAATTTTGCTGTGCGTACCTTATGCTTCGCATCGAAAACGTAATTTACAAACGGGATTTGACGGATGGGTACGGTTATATTTTTTTAAAAAAAAGAAAATTTACGCAGTTATCAGAACAGTTATTGATCAGTGATTTGTTACAGGAAAAGGGCGTGCTGGAAGCGTTGTTCAACAACAACCCAGTCAGTTCAAGCAGACAAACTCCGTCGTCGTCGAAACAGTGACAAAATCGGAAACTGCCACTAAAGTGCAGAGTTTGAGTAGCGGCTTACATGGACGCTCCGATGCCTCTAAGGTCACCGCCAAGGGGCCTGGTCTGGAGAAGGCCTATCAGAATAAGCAGAATACATTCAATGTAAAAGCCGAAACTGCTGGTATGTACTAGAACCACTGCGAATATCATAGTTTTGTAAAGTTGTTTTCGTAAACCCATTTACATTGACTGTTCATTGTTTTTCAGGTCATAACGTTTTGCTGGTTGGTGTTTATGGTAAAGAGAAACCAGCAGAGGAAGTACATGTTAAGCACGTCGGTCATGATTCCTATCAAGTCAGTTATATGCTGCGTGAACGTGGAGAATACCTTTTGATTGTTAAATACGGCGATGATCACATACCCGGCAGTCCCTTCCTGATCCATTGTGCCTAAATTAGAAGCTGCAGTTTGTATCCACATTGGCATCCTTCTCTCTCATACGGTGTCAAAGCAACCCCGTTTAATTTCCTTTTGTTTCTTCTATCCTGACCTTTAGCTTGCGAAATACTCAAAAGAGTTAGTTTGTCTTTGTGCTGCTTCTTGTCGAATTCAACATAATGCATTTATATTCATTTTTGTTTTCATAATAATGAAGATTTAATAATTTCATCCTGGTTGCATGCAAGTATAATCTTATTGGTCAAATACTGTTAGTTGTCACCGGAAATCGATTTTTGTTGACCGCTGCATTTTGTGCACCGCAAGGTTTAATTGTATTTGATTTTCTATGATTTTTTAAGGCCGGTATTGGATAGCATTTCGTGGTTACAAAATATACAGTTGATCTATTAGGATTTAGGATTACCATCGCATCTGTATTTTGTTACGGAACTTGGATTAAATAGTTCATCGAAATTCCTGGTTGGATATTTTTGTCGCGAACACGCTATGCAGGGCTAACTAACTTAAGCGTTGACCAGTCTACTTGTTGTTTGCATTTCAAACCCATCATCTATCCATCTAACCAAATTCAGATTAAGAAAAAAAATTGCAGACACGAGCGCACTACTTCATAATTAAAATTTAAACATTAAAGAACAACTAAAATCTCTATCTTCCCGTACGTTAAAGGTAATATAAAGCCGCAGCGTTTCCCTAATAACAGCCAAAATGAAACGTTGCTTAAAAAAACGCGCTTCAGCAGTGAAGCGCGCTTCTCGTCACTTGACGAATTTTTCGGCCCATGAAATGCAACAGTTTGTTTGCAACCGGGCCGAAAATACCCAACCACTACATACTGTAGGAGATAGAAGAGATCGATTGTCCAGAGATCAGTACTTCCATCGCTTAATTCAGATTCGTGGCCGACAAAATACACGAAAGCCACTCTGTATGTTACAGCTACGTGGGGGTTTGCACGAGTACAAAACAATATTATGTAAACGCAGATAGTAAAGCAGTCACGCAAGGTCACCTCAAAGCGAGTGGCTTGGTTCAGCCTGTGTCGCGAACACCTTCGAAAGGTGACGGTTCGCGGGTCGGAATATGTGCGAACTGAACATTTTAACCATAACGCCAAGTCGGCTCGTGCTGTTGCGAGCATAACCAGAGTTTGCATGAACAGTGCCTTAATTACGAGTACTTATACTGCTGGAGATCTGATAGCAGATCCACATACCCAGTATAGGTTAGTCCAGAGAGTTAGTCATTATCTCAGTCGCCATCAGTCAAGAAATTTTAGGGAAGGACATCACTGATTTACATTAATCATTTTACGATCGCCATAATATTATAATCAGCCGATGGTTAAAATATATGTTTACCAACCAAAAGTGAACCAAAGATCTAGAGTAAGTTTAATAACGTACATATTTCAAGTTGTTAGAATAGCCGTATGGATGTTCTCCAGTTTTGGTCACAACAGTTTTTTTTATAGAAGTGCTGTATAGATCTGCATCTGCACCTTCCTGTACACTTTGTGTGGTTAAGCAGCTTATCGGTGAGAATTAACCTACCCGGTTCTATTCGAGAAAAAAGCGCCCATGTCTTCTTCATCCAAAAGATGTCTTTTGGATGGTTATTTTTCGAATTTCAAAAAGCCATATTATAGTTCCGTAGACCATGTATTTTAGACGTGAAAATGTACATAAAAAGGGGCTCCATAAGTATACTGAAACATGCCGTTCTAAAGACGGCGTTTTATGCTCCGATGATGTCTAAAGCACGTCAAAAAATTGCTTGCCGTAGAACCGGGGCCTGTCCATGTGACCTTCGAAATGTAGTGTATCGCCATTCTTTTGCACTACCCTTAATCCGATACATGTTTTACTGCAATGACTGTACAGAAGTTTTTTTTGCGCTGGCGAAGAGAAAAAGAGTGTTCCTACTACATTGGCGGCGTGGAACCGCGAGTGTTAGGACACGATGTTGATTTGTAAGCGTTGTAAAGGAGTGCAAATATTTGCAGTCAAACTGGATACATAAATGTAAACAATGGCTTAGAATTTCGGATTTCGGTTTTCATGCAAGCGAACCACGCTTCTGTTTATCTATTTACAGGACCCATAGATTAAGCGATTTTTAATTGTTGGCGCGGTTTTATCATAACGCTGGCTTGCAAAGTGTGGCTGGATGTTGAAAAGCGTAAAAAGGAAAAGGCATATTTCTTTGTGCACGAGGCATTGTTCGAGCAGCGTCTGTTAGCGTTTCCGTACACATACCACATATACAATACAACGTATCGTGAGAGAGTGTGCAAAGAGCTTAGTCTTGAAATGGCTGGCCAAGGACTCTCCAAAAGCAACTGTTGACATCTTTAAAACCAACTCCAATGTAACCAGCTGCTTAGCGCTGCCAGTAAGCGGATTACTTTTGGCTGACTGGGTAAAAATATGTAATACTTGAATTAGCTGTTTGCTGCATATACCAAGTTTCTTACCTATCGGCTCCGGGTTGGTCTCACTTGACTTGGTTGTTTCTTGAAGAAAATAATTAAAACAACCTGTACACCACTTTGTTATACTCTAATCCCTGCAATATCAACTGACCTGCACGGATTATGGCAGCGTTGACCAACGACCCAGGTCGTTTCGCATGCTGACCTTATATGCATTTTTCAGTGGATTGCCCATATTATTTTTGTACTGGAAGGGATGGAATCATGGGAACTGGCCACTGGCATGCCGTATACATTAATGTCCTTTTGATGGTACTTCTCTTTCCTACTTATGCTTTTGCTGATAAGCACCCGAAACCGCCCAAACCCAAGCATGGTGCACACGATTCCAGGTAACTGAAACGAAATATTGCCCAAATGAGCTTATACGCTTCATTGTACTTTTGGAAAACTATAAATTTTATACTGTTGAAAGTAAAATATTATTGATTGTTAAGTGTTTCTCTTTTTTGCGCGAGTCAATAGGCAGCCTAGTATATAGTACTACATATAACAATACTTTGCAACTGTTAATGGGCAACATTAAGTAACTGTTGGTACATTCTGCACATTATGTGACTGTCCGTGGTAATTATAATCGTAACATATGATTATTGTTTTGCTTTTCACTGCAAATCTATTGAGTACTTGCGATACGAATTATCCGTATTGCTGCAGCAAGCTGTCTGGAAGTGAAGTGCCACTTGTTTGCCACGTTGAGCACGTGTTCCTTGTTTGATTCTTTTCCGTTTGAAAATCATCGTGATGGCTCGTTAACGTTGAAAACCCGTACAGTGGTACACCAAACAGTGTGCAAAATAACACATGTGCTTGTTTTGTTGTCGCTTTTATGCTGATACAATTCTAACATTTGCATGTATATATCCGTAGTTCGGAGGAAGAAGGCCCATCTGGACGGGAGGGACTGCGGTGTTACAAGTGTGACCCAACGGATTACAACAACTACTGCCGGGATTTCAAGCCCAATTTAGCCACACCGTACGACTGCTATATACCTCCAACGGACACCCGGCATTCCAAGAATCCCACACCGCTGGAAGTATCACTAGATCCCGATAAGCCGTTTTCGTGCTACAAAATTAAAGGGGACGTCGCTTATGGGCACGGGAAAGGTCAGTGTGCCATTAAAAATACAATGCAATTACATTTAGTCTTACTGTAGTCGGGTGTAATTACTGTATATATCTCTTGTATGGCTATGTGTGTGAAACCGACTCTTATTGATATAATCTGCAAAATTTGGCTTGTCAAATTAGTCCGTTTCTGCCCAAGAAAGCAATGAAACTGCAATTTAGTACGTAATATGCACTTATGCAGTGACATTAATGCAATATAAAATTACTGTAGTATGGCCAATACAATTTTTGTTCATGGCTGCTCAAAATTTGCGACCCATATTAACAGCGGCAAGGATTTATTTACCTGTTACATATAAACTCGGCGCAATGCGTTAATTAAAATAAATGCCTAATAGAGAATATTCAATTTTTCAGTGTACGGTGCAAAACGGTATGGATGTGGGCATTTAACAAAATTCAAAGAAGCGCCTATTAGGACCCTGGATCATGAGTGCGTGGATGTGAAGCTGGGCAAGGATAAAAGCAAAGAGTTCTTCGAAGGAACTATTTGTAACTGTGATAATGCCGATGGATGCAATGCGGCACCCAAGAAATTTTCTTATTACTTCGTATCCCTGCTAATTCGCCTAATTGCTTATATTTTTTCTGTTACTTTCAGAATATAAAAAATACGGGTAATATATGAGCATGCGAGAACGATTTAATTTTAAATAGTCATTAAATCTAGTACTAGTCAAAATGCAAGATTATCAATTAATCGTGCAGAGCCTTTCCAGTACCACGAAATATATTGAAACATGGATAACTACAGCCCTATTTTGTTCAAGATTGCTTGCCAGTTTATTGGTCCAACGATTTTTTTCGTCATAATTACTGAAGTATTTACGTTGCTGCGACATTTACGTTGCTAAATAAAAATAACTGTTTCGCGCGACGTACAATACTTTTATATAATATGCAGAGTATCGAAGGGATTAATCTGTGTCGTGTGAAAGCGAAATTACCATACTTCCGTGTGAGTGTGTCAATAATGATTTCGCATCTACACGAAAAACAGCCGTTCAGACAATCATTACGTTACATTAAGCACATTCCATGAGTAATTTGGAGTACGAGTTGTAGATACGTATTGTATTTCTCGCAAAAAACTTGCTACATCACGACCTTGGTGTACAATGCTCCTCTAAAGTGACTTCCTACTTACATTTGTTAACGAAAAGCCTTGCACGAGACTTTGAATGGTGTTGCTTTTTAGGTTAATGAATAATAGCACGCCTGCTGCTTTGAAAGTAAAACTGATTATAGAAACGCGAAAATGATACCTGCTGAAGTCAATTTGTTCCGTTAGCGAATGACCTTATGGTAAAAAACTCATAAACAATTAGGCTAGAAGACTAAGTATGCACTATGCAACATATAAAAAAACGCAGAGTCCACGGGAATCACAACATATATAAAACAAACCGTGCAAACATAAGTTTTAGGATTTGCCACTGTGATCGGTTGCGATTAAGGACGTAACTAAACAGTTTTACGAGGATGAGATACAAAACAGACACATTATTGCATGGCACCATTTGTTACGCATGCTTCCGGAAAAGTTCTCACGCTTTGTTTTTATGGAACCTGTGTTGCAGACCAAACGCCGCATTGTGCTAAACTTGTTTCAGTGTTCGGATCCCTTTAGGCGTTCGCTTGATACAGCCTTATATGCACTGCATACAACTACGTAATGTTTTCCCCGTCGCATGGCACGCACTGCTGTCGTATTGCCACCTGTTGACCTTTACAGCAAATATTCTGTAGTTTACGAAAACAGAAATAATCATGTTTTACCGCCAAAGATGGGTAACCGCAGGGGTGCTTTTAGCAACAGTTTCTTCTTTGTTTTGGCTCGTTGGTGGACAGTCAGATCTTACTATGGAAAGTACGGGTAAATATGCCATTGAATCCGCTATTGGCAGATTGAGCCGAGCCCGGATATTTAACGATGACCACGAATTCATGAGACGTGTTGCTTGGATTGAAACGAGGGACGGTGGTGACCCGAAAACATTCCGCACTGGATATTATGGTGGAATATGGCAGGTAGAAACTAAAAACAAACTGAAAATGAAGGTTTCGAACGCTTGCCATCTTTGTATTCGATTTAGCTGCTACTTCGGTACTTGGCGCAAAGCCTGTTGCGTTTTAAAAATTCACAAACAGAGCGCATGAAAACTGCTAATAGCTACTAAATGCGGATGATACGGTATATACTTTCATAATACGGTATATTATACTTTCATAATTCATGATACGGTATATACTTTCATAATCATATTAACCAGAGAGGTTTTTTGGTTCGTACGGAAAAATTACCATGAATTCGTACGTTCGTACGTCATTAGGAAAATGCATCGAATGGTGTATTAACAGTCCGCGTAGCGCAGCTCTTTGCGTTTTAGAATTATTTACAGTGATAATGTTTAGGTTATCGATACCCCAGCCACAGTTTTGTGACCTTTACCTGTGCTACGATTGCTTCCACAAATATAATTACCATTCGCGATATCCTGCACTTCCACACTACATTTCCACACTATAATTAGTTGAAAAACATGGCTTTAGTAGCACGGGACGGTTGCAGCAACGCGGCTCGCAAACCTTTGTGCGACAAGGTTGTACCGAAAGGTCGTGGCTCCGTGTTTGTTACTATATGTAAAATTTTCAGCCTTAAACAAAGTTTGAGTTCGCAAAAAATTTTCAGTTATATATCCGACTGAGAGGTAATGGCGGTAAACTGCGTTGCAGTATTGGACATAATTATAGTATTGTGTATGCGCGAAGCTTTATACAATACTGTAGTTGTAAACCTTGAAATACCGTACAGATAGGTGATAATTAGAATCTTGTGCACATGCTTTATTCTCGCCAGGTGGACGCTGACGTGTTTTTCAATACTCAAACTGACCCGGTAGCGATTTCCGTGTGGCAACCTCGAATCGCTAGCAAATTGAACATAAGCTGGCCGGACGTTCTGTGGAAGGACCTGCGCAAGCCATTTACTCCTTGCTAGCCGCCCGACTCCAGCTTCAAATCCAAACGCAGCCCGGCGAGTGTAAGCGACCTATTCCCAATTCCCTGCCTGACCAAGCGACGTTCTACTTGCGCTGCTACCATACATCATCCTCCAACCAGATCAGCCTTTCTATGCAGATGGGAGCAGTTCGCAATCCGAACAGTTTTATTTTGGCCATCACTGAATGTAGAAAAGCAATGTCGTGCACAAGCGGCGGACCGACATAATCGAGAAGCCAATGGAAATTCCAAGCCAAGCCAATGGCAATAAAGTTCAAAGCTGCCTGCTTCTTCCATTCTAATTTCATATTAAGCATTTCAAGACAATTTAAGTTAATGTGTATATAAAATAATTCTAATGTCTGCTTGAATATTTTTGTAGTCGATATACGTACAGTGACGTATATATATATATATATATATATATATGAAATATCATAGTTATTTTGTTGACTGCAATATTTTATGTGTGCTTGAATGACCGATACGTAGATCGTGTCGGCGTTATCGATCGAACCGCCTGCATTTTTTATAGAATGCCTGCATGATGACGTGGCGTATTGCGAAATATTTCAGTTTTTGGTAGGTCAGTTTGATGACCGCTTGATTAATGCCACTAATTGTCAATGGTTTAAATTCTTTTGTCTATCCGGTAGAAAAAGTTTGGCGAAGACATACAGAAAAACCTATTTAGGTTCAACTGTCTCGTTATCCCACTTTAGATTACTGGTACCAGAACTATCAACATACAGTATTGTATTAAATTATTAGCGCTTTTAAATAACAAACCAATGCTATCCTTTCGATGTTTTTTACGTAATTTAGCCCTGTTATAACTGACGATAAGCATTACTTAAAATTCGGCGTCCAAATGCCTATATAAGTTAGTCATCAGTGAAATGCAGTGTTTTGCTTAAGTCTTAGGGGTTTAAAATATGAATGGCAAATTACTTGGCGTATTGTTATTTATTTTTGACACTGTGATGAAGTTCAGTTTTGCAACCTGCGAAGCAGGATTACTGACTTCAGATTTGCGGAATACTGAAATGCTTATTGCTTTCCTTGTGACGATATGCGATAACAAAAGTACCGTCTTGAGCGTCCAAATTGTCGTCTAACTAAGCGTCGGCTTTCGTTTTCGGTGCCATTATGAAAACACCATACAAATACTCAACTTTATTTATATTAACATAACATATAACACATAATAATGTACGCGTTCAACAATCGTCGTACAGTATGTATCACAACAAAACAAAGAACATTGACCACTTTGTATGGCTTTCTGAACGGAGAATTTCAAAATTGAGATCCATCAGACACAGCGCGAACTGCCACGGAGCTATACCGCGTTTAACGAGTATTTACACTGCAGTCGCAGGAATGGATCCGTTGATTTGGTCAAAGTATACTCATCAGCCTTCGCAATTACTTGCTGGGCTTTTGCGCGGGATCCACAACATACAAAACCCCAAGACTTTACCGTCTTTAAATTCAGAAACCAACCCACAGAAATAACACCCACAACCAACATCGCTAAATATTTGATGATATATAATACTGAAACATTCGGCTGGCTTCCACTTCCTTTACAATTGCACAGTGTCGTCCGTTCCCAGTCTTCTCGATACAGCATTTCATATATTGTGCAGCCAAGGAAAGTGGCAAAATGGACGAACGTACAAATGGCGAAGGCCCCAATCCGGTTCATCTGGTGGTGGAAGCGCTGGTGTTCCTCCTTGTCGGACAGGGAAATCAGTCGACCCTTCTGCGAGTGCGCGCCCCACAAAGAGCACATTCCCAGCAGTATGAAACCGGCTCCGATCACTAAGTAAACAGCCAGCGGTGCCGTCACGAAGACCAAGAGGTCATTGGGGTCATGCATGCCGACATAGCACACCCCGGCTACCGGATCGCCGTCGACGGAATGTGTTCCCAGGACGACAGCGGTAAAGCCCAGTGGCAGTCCCCACGCTGCTAAGTGGAACCATTTCCAGTGCGCAGCCAGCGCTTCCGTCGTCCACTTCCGGCCAGTCGATAAGTACCACGTAAAAGACAGAATCACCCACCTACAAATTATGTCCAATTAAAACTAGAAATATGCAGTCATAGAAAGCAGTTCCGGCACAAGTGATCAAGACGATTAATACATTCAAGTTTTACAAACTTTACCAGTTCCGTGCAAAAGCAGCAATATTTATTTATTTAAACAATTATTGTGTTCCTATTTTATAAAAAATTACTATCTGAGCCGTCTTCAAAAATTCTAAGGTGATCGCAATGTTTTGCACATCATATATATTTGGACATTACGATTTTGCAGCTGGCGTCGCCGGCGAGCATCTAAGTTATCTAACAAGCCACCGTGAATTTGAAATCCCCAGTTTTTATTATTGATCTCATTCAATGTATTCATTATTAATTTTGGATGTGCTCATGTCTGTGGACAACAGATTTACAGCATAGCTTACCATATGCAGCTGGCCATCCCAAAAAAGTAAAGAAGGACAAAAATCACGGTGCATTTCCAACTGCTAATATCACCGTGCCTGGAAGCTCCTCCGCTGCACGAAACATCGGAATGCCCAAAATACAGTCGTAATACGAAGCCCAGTGACACCATCAGGTAACACCCGGTAATAAGGACGACAGGCCTCTCCGGATACAAAAATCTCTTTCGGTCAAGCAGGAATGTAAGAACGGACAAAAAGGTCAAGGCAAAGCACAACACAGACCATCCACCAATCCAATATTCGATAATCATCCACTCATTGCGGCTGGGAAATGGACTCCGGCAGGGACTTGCACAGCCGGCTAATCCCGCAAAACTGGTGCCATCAATCGCTGGCACGGATAAATCCTTAGGACAACTGCAGGGAGGGCAGGTTGCAACAACAGGCGGCGGAAATGACGAAGAAATGGGAGTTTTGGTACTCTTGGTGCTGCCGCCGCTCCGGGGCGGTGGCACTGGTCGCGCTTCCGGCTGATCCGGCACGGAGCCGTTGAGCCAGTCCATGCACAGATTTTCCGGATCACCGTCTTCTTTATACTCGGGGAACTGTTCGCACTGCATCCTCTCGGGCCACTCGAAACCATACTGTGCCATAACCGGCTCACAGGCCGCCCTGGTACGCAGACACACGGATCGGCAAACGGGAATAGGCCGGTGGAAATTCTCCATGCAGATGGGCGCATACATGCTGCAGAGGAACTTGGCCAGTTCCGGACTGCACTTTGTGTGCACTAGCGGTATGAATTGATGAACTTCTAGGCCGGCTTCGTCTTGTGTTTCATGATGGAATCGATTGGGCATCATGGTGTAATTGTACGGCACGTGTGACCGGCACAACGGAATCTTTAACAATTCGCAGCGTACAGTTTCCGGCTGCAAACTCCCATTAACACCATCCATTTCCACCAGAATTACAGTCAATAGCCAAACGCCAACCGGCAAAAGAACAGCCATTTTAAGCTGGGTAAACCTAACAACAAAAAGCAGAAACGATTTGAATTACACGCCACTATAGTATGCGGTGTCAGTGTTGGGACAAAGGCTATTCGGCGGATATCTGTATATCGAACTGCAGGGCTTAATGGAAGCCGTTGAAGGGATGGTGCAGCGACCATTTCCCTTCGGTAGAGCGAAATTCAATTTGCTCTCGCACGGACAGGCCAGTTCATCTGGACTCAATTTCCTCAGCTTAACCAAATATACACAATTCCGTTATGCGCTCTCACTGTCTCACAACGCAATCCTGGATGATCCAGACTGTGTTTCAGAACAATCAACTGCGATCGTTCGAGTAACAAATACTTCTGCTTCGGCGCGTACATGTTGCTGCTATCTAAAAGTAAGGCTGGCAAATAACGCAAGATTTCAGTTATATCCAGATTTCAGTGGAAAACATTCAGGCCATTAGATTAATGAGCTAACAAGAAAAACACACTTATTTTTGCATGATTTTCACTTGCGAAAATGACCGGTTTCTCGGATACTGTTAAATAATTACTCTAATGCTAATATTTAAAAACGCAAATTTTCGATACTTAAATAAATAGCCAGCAGGTTTCAGGTGATCAATTATCTACCTAAAATTTGAACATCTAAATTATCTTACAACAAGATACAACAAGTACGCAATGGTTCTTCTGCCTATTGAGTTGGCTGAAATAGATCAGAGTATTAAATTATTGGCTTTTGTGAAATTGAAACTGGGGACTGAATAATATCATATGAGAACAACATCAGCAACTGTTGTGCAATGGAACGAATAGTGGAAATTTGGAAATACCTGCTTGTGTAATAGTTCTATATCGTTAGTGCAACACATGTGATAATACTCTGCATAAACGCCCATAAATCAGAAACTTAGATTGCAATCTAATGAAGTTTACTTAATACGTTAATACTTACTTTACTAAGTTTACTTAATCTCATGTTAGTTAGAGCAAAAATTTTTTGTCGTTGGTTCCGTACACTGGCACGCGCATAGCTGTTCCGATTATAACATAATCAAATCGTTGTAAAGCTGCTTACTTACTCCTTACGCACTACATGTTTTGAAGCAGAGTGGATAACCTTAAACTTATGCACGGCTACGTAATTTCCCTATAGTGAAATGGTTGATTTAGTTGGTTTATACATGAAATAGTTGGTTTATGCAGATTTTTTACAACTATTTATGGTTTTAATCAGTATTTGTGCAGGCAAGCATCGGTCAATCATGTGGACATAAAATAAAAACAAGTTACTACTATACTGACTTAATTTTAGCTGTAGTAAATGCTTACTATGTGTATGTTGTAATATTCAGAAAAATAGCGGGCATAAAACCATTATTCCTCCTCTACTGCAATGGATAAAGCTTGCTGACTCTTTTCTTCAAATAAGAACACAGCAAGCAAAAAGGATTTGGCTGACAGAGAACAAAGCGTCTTAATCTTACCTCGACGAATTTTCGTCTGCCGGCAGAAAAGCAGGTTGGACAAATTATTCTCACAAAGCGCTAGGATTAAGTCCGGAATGCAGTATGCTGAGAATACGGCATGCGGTGAGTGCACCTTGAGTTTAATAACAAATTCGCATCAAATCGAAGATGAATTCAAAACGGAAACGAACACCGCATACTAGAAAAAACTTCAAACGATTATTCCCACATTAATCATAATCTGTCAAATTGCGGCGACAAAATGACTCCGTTAACATGTCGGGGGCAGTCAGAAGAGAATGGCCGTTTTACGGGCGTGCGTGATTGTGATCACTCACAAGACGAAAGAGCGGACAAGACCGAAGAATGCTACCACGCGACTGACCAGTGCATTTAACAAGCTGCTGATAACTCCATCACCATATTAATCATCCCGGAAAATGAGGCGGGCGGGCCTTGTGTGCAAAATATGGAACGTCACGATCGCTGATTGGTCGCCGGCCGCCTAATCGGTCACACCTAGCCAGCTTCTGGTCAGTAATGCGCCAGCTATTAGAGAAATGGAAAATGACCGTGGGTGCAGTGTATTTACTAGTCCTGTCAATTAGGGAGTCAATCAATCGGAACATTAACATAACGTTTAGCCGGGCAAATTATCGATTTTCAACAAGAAGGACGAGTGAATAATAAATGTAGGTATAGAGAGATTAGTGTGGGACGTGTTGCAATGATGTCGAAAACAAGGGCTACTACCGTATCTCTGGCGATCTCTGTGTCTTCGGTTTGAAAGGAATCTGAGCCATTGCATATCCCAAGAACAGAAGCTTGGGAAAGTTAAACAGGGTAGAGTGCAGTGAGGCTAGCTGGCATAAACGTGTGAAATGGTGAACAATGGTGCATTTCAAACCCTAAGAATCAGATGTTTAAGTCAGGATGAATGCGAAACATACAATTTAAAACAATTTTGTCAATAACGAATATTTTCCTGGTAATTGCAACTTACATGTACGATCCCTGCTCATTTCAAAAAACGTTTATAGAATGACGCGTTTACCTTATACGGAACGCTGTGACCTTTTATGCATTTCTCAAAGTGCAACAGCTACTGTTTGTTCTTGCGTTCGCGTACCGCTGAATAATTTTTCTGTACACAGTAGGATTATTTAAACACTATCACCTTGACACTATCTTTGCTGTACGTATACTACTAGTTCTATGACTAGTACTAGTACAAGATGAACATATTTTTTATAATGGTGGTATAATAAGCTAATATAAATATAATCCTTCTGATATTCGCGGAAAACTAAATATTGAATGTAAAGGTTTGGTTTTGTTCCGGCCCCGATTGCTTGGCACTGGACGTTTCGAGATGCAATAGCGTAAAATCGATAAAATAAGTTACTTGTCCGAGAACTAATGGTGAGTTCTTGTCGAATTAGAACGACTGCGAATAGACCCTGATGTGGACTGGCCATTAATCAGCAGATTCAATTTGACCATTTGAATCAAAATTATGCATAAGTACCTAATTATTTTCGCGATAGGGAGTCATGAACTTTGTTCTGCAGCCTGTCGTTTCGCCCTGGACAAGCAGTAATGTTTTTATGCCAGATACAACAAGTACAAGTAAGTATGCAGTCACTCTAGAAGTATACACATCGTCATGTTGCATTATTACCGTATTTCAAATGCTGCGATTAAAATTTTCCTTTCGTTCTTACTAACTTACATGTCAATAACAAAAAGCGAAAATATTGCTGCAGATTGATTTGATCTACAGTGCACTAATAATTTTATATTAACAATTTTGTCACATTTGCTTTTTTGTGTTCACCATCGCCGTTGATATAAAACCGCAAACAGGCCAGGTTAAATTTTTACGGTTATTAGCTCAAGTTCAAAAAATTTTTGGATGGCTTTATGCGAACTTCGATAAAAGTTTTGAAAGCATGAAGGTTGTTTGCGATAAAAAAACGGGACCTGTCCCTTTTGGTTTAGTTTTGTTGCAGCTACTGTATTCAGTAGCTATTTTTTTCTGTGCAGTAATTAAGTTTTATTGCTCTTGCTAACCATAAGGTAAGTGAGGCGCTGACAACGGACCGCAGATCCATTTGTCAATTTCACAACAGATAACTACATGGGACGAGGCGAAATATGACACATTAGCAGAACAGCCTTGTTGGATATTTGCACAGAAGAGGGAAAAGTGCAAATTAGGAAGGAGGCACAGATGTGCTGACCAGCGGTCACTCACGCCAGCAGGGACACTCAATTGTTCCTGCTGATGATTGAATTTCGTTTCTGTCTGAAATGATTTGCTGAATACTTTAGCTAAGATCAACAATGGTCTCGTCGTCCATATACGCGCAAAATGTGAAGTGATTAAGCAAAGAAAGCAGCGGAGTCCCAGCCTACGTATGACTGCAGTGCAGTGTATTATGAGAAGGGGAGAAAAATGCTCGGGAACACGCTACTTCAAGTAGGGTGGTGCAGACTGCAAATTTTTGGCCCATCATCTTGCCAGCGACGGGATACCTGCTGGCCATTATATTCATTAGCGCTGCCACTCCACTCCGCCTATTGTCACGCCAGACCAACAGCATGTTCTTCATGGCCAGTACGAGTACCACTCATCTTGCTCCGTCGAGGGAAATTTTGCATTTATTACTCCGCGACTCGGTACATAGTTTTCCCGTGAACAAGCCATTAGCCACATCTGGTCATTATGGGCATTGTGCTTAAACGGTTGGGTGGCATCGGAGAAAATGTTAATAAGCGCAAAATTAACTGTAGTTTATGCAGCATTGCTCTTCAGTTCCTTCTCGACAGGATGGGCAGGTGAAGAAACAAAAATGTATAGTGATTCGCTGATTGATCTACTGTACAGATGTGATGCAGAGAGAATTTTCGAAGAAATGCGTACTTAAACATATCTACAGATGTAACTGGTCGTACTTTTTGTTTCTCACTGCCAGTGCCGACAGCCGGCTGAAAACAATAAGAATTATTTGTACGCCAAAAAATATGAGTGCAGTACTCTGCCGTATGGTCAGCCGTCACTGTTTGGTACATATTTCTAATTAATTTTCTGTAAATAAAAGCTGATTAAATGATGACGAATTCAGGAGTCGTTCACATAAGTACTGTACTGATTTATTTCAACTACATACCATTGTAGAAAGCATACAACCTATCAGATTAATTTTTGCACAAAAATTTTTCTCATTTTGCCGGGCGATTTAATACGAATCAAACGGAATTAACAAAAATAAGTCGTAACGAACGAACGCAGGACAACTGATCCGCGAGTACCGATTCCATATATAGTGTCGGATGTGAAACTGACCGACTTCCTGCAAGCATGATAAACTCTCGAGAGACACGAGTGTAGTAAATGTCTCCTACAATCCAGCGGCGGGAATGTGCTGTTCCATTAGCTAAGCCCGTGGCCCGCTTTTATCATCGGAATCAGGTCATCGTGTCCTGGCAACCTGGTAAATAATTAAGGTAAAATTGATCTGGACACGTTAACCATCCTCATTCACCACTACTTGGCGGAAGTGAAAGTGTCGCTTTCGGCCAATTGACCGGCTCCCCCGCCTCCCCGTGGTCACACTTTATTGCTAGCCCTGCTGAATCCGACACACACGAAAGGACAATAATGATTTGTGCCGAGGATAAGAATGTAACGTTGCATCCAAATTAAAAGCCATCTTTTATCTACGTTCACGAATTCTTTTCACCTCTCTATTGTGTGAACTTAATTGAGACGAGCAGACAAATTACTGTACAACAGCTACTGCTGCATGCCCGTAAAATGCTTCCTCATTATTGTCCGTGTAAAGAAAAGCAGGTACCAGGTAATGCGATGAACCTTGCTTTAATGCAGACTACAGAATAAAATTCTTTTTGATGGGAGTTTACAACAGGATTTCGACCATGTATTTCAGTTTACAGTCAGTAGTCATACCACGAGATTTTTCTTATAGGTTTGTGAATGAATCGCAGTGAAAAGGCGGCAAGTACGGCGAAAAATAAAACATTTAGCTACCGCTACTCAACACATGAATTTCTCGCCAGGTTTTTCATATTTTAATGCTTTTTTAAATGACAACACAGTAAACTAATACTACAATGCACATTTCGAGATCATAGCGAAAAAGAGAACAAAAAATCTATGGTGCGGTTTTCAAACTGTTTTCCAGCTGGCGGTATTTTTTCCTGTAGCTGGACACGTTATCTTTATACAATACAGGATTATAAACAACAGATGACCGTAAAAGAGGCATGTAACCAAACAACTGCACCAATTCATTGATGCAATCACTCCGTTGGCGTACCGTTATCCAATACCTGTCCATGTCAGAAGTTATAGAATCCTCATCCGACATTTTTCTGGTCAATCGCGCAGGCGGCACTCTTGTGATTCTCGCCGCCAGGAAATTTAGCAGAATATCCAAACAAATATCGGGCAGATTCGGCACCACTTTTTCTTTGTAATGCCAGAGAAGGCCATAATACTGTACGTGAAAAAAGGCTTCTTTCATGAAGACCAGCGAATATTCGTTAGTTAGTTTGTCCGAATATTTCCACGATTCGCTTGGCTCGTCCCAATAGTGTGAGGCTGCCCGGTAGCCAACAATACGGCTGGGAAAAGACTTCCAGACGTGGAAACCATACTCGAAATCTTCCCAGGTAAAACTGCAGTCGTCCTGCACGAGAAGAACTCCTTCCGTCGAGACCTGTTTTCTGAACGCTTGCTGTAGTTGCGAGAAATTCAGCTGTGCGTCTTCCACACGGAAAGGGGTTCGCAACCAGGTCCAGCTGTTCAGGGTACTCAGTGTTGTGGCTTTCCAGGGGCTAAACACAATGACCTTATCCACAAATCCGATACGGTTAATGACTTTCAAAAGCCGCACGAAACGTCCCATCAAATTTTGCTTGCTAGTTACGTTGACGAGGATCGTTAGATTTTGCTTTGTATACAACCGTGGTTTATGCACATTATGAATGAATCCTCGGTGAAAGTTATCCAGTTCAATATGCGTCAATTGTGACATGGCCATTGCCGGCCACTTATTCCAATAGTCTTTCGCGCGCCGCACGGTAGCCAAGCGGTTGCGAACAATTTCCAAAGTCGTTACTACAATTCTTTCAATGGAAGAAAAATACTGTCGCCAAAGTAGCTGAGTCTGTTGGCGGTAAATAAGTATCCGGTCGAAGTGGATGGATCTCAGCAGACTAGGAATTTGTGTCAGAAGTCGTTCGTCCGCCATGACCGCTGCTTTATTCCAGTCTATCACTTCGGTGAAAGGCAGCTCCCAATCGTTTGATAATATTACAGGAACACAACCGGCTTGCAGTGATTCCAAAAACCGGAAGGAACCCAGTCGCCGACCCCGAGGGACAAGGCAAAAAGTGGTATTATCCAGCAGAGTTTGGTAATCGTACCTGTAACAAGGCTTCGTGAATGAGTTATGCATTTATCACAACAACCAATAATTCCTACACCAACTTAACAACACATAATATTATAAATAAGCTCCGGCACAAAGGCGTTGTGGAATCACAGACAAGGTGTGTACAACTGGTACAAGTATCAGGAAAGCGACGTATAGGAATGAAATCGAAACCACGGTACGATGGCGCATCAAGAACCGATTTATGCCGCATAATTTTTTTAAAAAAATCGGTGGTTTCGGCAGAGACAGGAAACAGTTCAGGCAGCTCTTCCTACCCATGCTTATTATAGGCACCTAACTGTTAAGCAGCACCATGTCCACTACGGATTCAAAAAATAATAAAAAGGTGCCCACGTGAATACTTCTAGAAAAATTCTAAAACTAAATGCACCCTTGTTACGGACGCCATTTATCTGTACTTGCTGTCACCGCGTTACCGGTCGTAAAGAGAATCATCTCGATCGCAACGTTCGTCTCGTAGTTCCTTCGACTGCTTTCCATGGCGGCATGTAGTCAAAATGATAATATCCTTCCCATTGTGGATGTGGTATAGCGAATTACGACTGTTGGATCCAATGCCATACAGATAACGTTTTCCTTTGAAGGATACTAAATAACTTCGGGCTAACTCGGGATAGCGAGTGCTTCGTGCCAGCCGACCAGCATCCTCCCCTCGCACAGGCAGTGTGTTATGAAATAGCGGAAGACTAACATCAAATCCTTTGCGAAATTTTCGTGTTGACATACTCGCTTTCGCCAAGATAGCATAACCAATGTCGAAACCGATGTCATCTTCGAAGTAGTCAGGGAAGGTTCCGGAATACAGGTTGAATATTATGTGATTTCGGCCATTATTCCAGTATTTCTGAACTAATGGGTCCAGATGAATGCGCTCATCGATGTTGGTGATGTACTGATCACTAAGGCGGTCCCGATCCAAGGTGTCCAAACCCAACACGAATACACAAGCTTCTTCGGGATTCTCGGTTGCGTAACCTGCATTAAATTTTCAAAACATGTCATTCACTGCCGCCAACGAGCTCACCGATTACACCGAACTGGCCATCCAAACCTAAAGCTATTTTAACCGGGAAGAATACTAATATGCATACTCTTTTATCAGGCAATGGCCTACAGCATTTGAATAGAAAAGACTATAATAAAGGTTGAAACATTATAAAACAAATAAAACAGCGCATTTTTTCTAAACATGAGAACACAGAGAAGATTTTCAAAATTTTTAAGCACAAAGCTTTCTGCATGCGTACATAGTAAATAAAATTACTCAGAGAACATAAAATTATTCAAAGGCATTAAAATTATTCAGAGAACTAAAAAAGACCAAAAAATACGGAATCCAATACCACTAACCACAAAAATTACCATGGTCAGAATTATTTTTAACGCACATACCTGATGCTCGAAGTGCTGCCAGTAAATTTTTATAAATCGGCGACAAGAATTTATCTTCAGGATATACAAATAATTTAAACAATCCACGACATCGTTGGAAATCAAAACACTGCTGCATGGTGCATTCCTGCGTATCGAAAGCCCCGCTATTTTGATTGACGGATAATTTCTCTCCTGTATGAATATCATGCAAAATATCCATCAGTCCGAAATCAAAACTGTCAGCTCGCACGGTATTCCTGACGTCCTTTGCTGGCTCCACACCGAAGAACGTGGAAGGCTTTCGTTTGGAATGTGGACTTTGGTCATGCACGTTCATCAGCCCATATCCAAAAATGAGTATACATCCCAAGCAACTGCCAAACAATAAATACAAAACACTGTTTCTGCGAGATTCGCTTTTCCTGCGCACTTCCATTCCAGTTCGTGTTCTGTGCTCAAGTGTCTCCAAAGTGAAAAAAATTCCAAACCACGCTACACTAACGCGACTGCAAAACAAACGCAAGTCAAGCCATAGCTAATTGTAAATTTTGTGGTGAACACTGAACGGTTTATCAAGTTAAATACTTAAATTGTTAAAACGACAAATCGTAAATCAGCTTGCTGTAGAATGTAGATTAATTACAGCTTCCATCTATCTTCAATGAAGACAGACTCTTCAATTCCCACAACCAGCATTCTATTTACTACAAAGAAAAAATACCAAAGGAGGAGTAAGAACATAAGTACCTTCTAGTTCTGCGTTGCCATTCCGTGTCTCTGCATTTATCAATAAACTGAGGAGTAAAGGTAAAGCCAAAGGAAGTAATAGTTGATGCTGTTCTTCTTTATCATATAGGTGACATAATCGACCCATTTTGGCTTCAGTTTCTCCGCTTTCCTCACCCCGTAATCGTAAATAAACCTGAAAACAATTTTACTTTCAAACTGCAGTTTCTAAATAAAGTAAACTTGCGATTCATAAAAATGACGCCAAAACAATGTCACAAAAACATAGTAAAAATCTTCTTTCGTTTTTTTCACTTTTATACAGTTATTGTTACTGCGCACCGGTGGTCGTGCAGAACCCATGTAACGATTCACAACGTTGATGAGCCTGACAGTGACGACTATAGTCCACTTCGGCCGTTTCGTTAGTTTTGACACTGTTGTTTTCCCCTTATTTCCAAAAAAATTTGAAGTTTTGTAACCGCATAAAGTTAGCCGTACACCACAGTTGATTTTACACGTTGTTGACGTTAAATCATTTTTCTGACGTTTTGTTTTAACGTTTACATGCTCGAAGGTGCTGGTTGAATCCATATAACTGTATTGCTTGTTGTAGTTTGTGGGATCAGTCGCCCGTGCATACGGTGTTAGCGACCATGAGGTCGGCGTTGCACAATCTCACATCGCGGGTTCATGGTTCTTCTCCGCTGGCTGTGGGTAAAGGACTTCCGTTCGCTCGCACAACCCGAGCATCTCTTACGCCTGTGCAGCCCTCACGATGTCAGGTTACTGTTGACCCCGCTGCTGTCGTTGGCATACAAAATCAAGCCACTAAAGGCGATGAATTTGAATTAATCCGGAAAAAAACACGAGAGTACCTAGAACGGCCAAAGAAAGATCGTGCGCCGTTTATTAAATACCTCTTCGTGAAGCAAATTGACCCGGTAAGGGCAGTGTTTTGTTGTGGAGATTTTTTATTGAACGCATGTATTTGTAGACATATTTGGAGTATCCGCAATTGGATCTGGAGCAGCTGAATACCCTGCGAGACCAGTGCGAACCGGTTATCAACAAAATGAAATCTGATGGTGCGTGAATGAGTCGTTCGTGCCATAAGGTGTGCATGTTGTGGGCTCGCACCGCTCTTCAGATTTACGCGAAATGTTTTATACAGTTGATCCAGGAACCATTGATTTTAATGAAACCATCCCTGCTGATCTGATTGCTGCCTTGAGTAATTCAGGCGCATTTGTGCACACCATTCCCCGCACTCATGGTGAGTGGATGTTTGTTTTTTTCCCGTTGGTGTATTTTTCTGTACTCTGCTCCTTTAGTCGTAGTCTTTTAATCGATAGATGGAAACGATTTGGACGTTACGGGCTATACGAGAATGGTGGAGTCACTGAGCTTGAATGGGAATATTTCTCTAGGAGTCTTGGCGTATCATCAAGGCAGTTGGGCCAGTCGGGTAATCGTTATCAGAACTGAAAAAAAACACGGTTGATAAAACAAATATTGTGAATGATGTTTAAATATACAGTAGTGTTTTATAATTTACGGTAGTATATTATTGCACATGAATAATATCTTTCCCGGTATTTGAAAGTTTTAATGCTTGACCATACTGAGTTAGTGGTTAGTAGAGGATTTAGCAGTCTGCCAGCATGTTATGTAGTGCTATCATTAATTCCAGATTATCTCAAAATATGGCACTGAGGAGCAAAAGAATTTTTATTTACCAAAAGTTGCGAAGGGTGATGCCACGTTTTCGGTCGGAATAGCGGAGGCTGAAAGGTATAATGATAATTAGTACGAAAATTATCCTCTTCTGCAAAAACTTTTAGTTTGCAGCGGATCAGATGTCGCCAACATGCAGTGTAGTGTTCGAATGGGTCCTGACAATCGCGGCTATATAATTAATGGCAAGAAAAGCTGGGTTATCAATGCTCACAAAACGAATTATTTTTTGATTGTGGCGAAACACGAAGGAACCGGCCTGAACATTGAAGTAAAAGACCCAACGGAACAGTTTCAAATGGTACATATTTTTTTGTGATTTGATTTGTGGGAACGGCAGTAAGGAGTTTTCTTAGATGCAAGCCAAACAAGGCAGCATGTCAGTTCTTCTCATACCAAAAAAGGCGCCAGGAATATCCGTCCAGGATCCTGTTGATTTTATTGGTCTTCGCGGCTTGCAAGGTATTGTTATTTGCCTATTATAACACCGTAGCTACAGATACATAGCGCGTTGCTGTTTCCCTACATGAAAGGAAGGTTATTCCAAATGTTACTTAATTGCAGAAAACAGTAAATGTTATTTGTTTTAATGTTCGTTATGTATACGGCCTTAATACGGATAGTCAGGAAAGTGAAGACGATGGACCACGCACCTGAAAGCGGTCTACTTAAATAATGCTATGCTTGAATATTTTTGTAGTATCGGAAGTGCATTTTAATGACGTGGCAGTTAGTCTGGACTCCTTAGTTGGACAAGTTGGTGCGGGCTTTTCAGTAAGGTTACTATGATGTATTGTACAATCGTTGTTTTGTATTTGTAATGCTAGGCCCATACTTAAGTTAACACAGTTAAACTGCAATTACAGTTGCAGTAGTAATTCTGCATCTTCAAAACACTCATTTTACATGTGCTATTTTCTTTTTGCAACCGAAGGAAGGAAGTCAAGTAGCATAAAAACTGTATTGTCCTGTGTCCATATCATTTTAAAATGTACAGATTGCTATGGATGCCGTGGCCAGTCAAAGGCATGTCATCGGAGCCATTTGCCTTCCATTGCTGCGAAAAATGATTGGTGAATACTGACTGACTAATTCGTAATTGCGATTCTTCTCACTCGTAATATACCGATTGTTTTTGCACTTACTTTGGGGTAGCGGTAAAGGCACCGCATGGTGTCAGATTTTGGTATTGCTTTCACTTCTCACAACAACGGCTTACTACATGCGTTTTTTTATAACTGGTACTGCTTTTGTTGTAGATGGTGCCACACAGCATATGGTACACCGCAAATTATTTAACCGTCATCTGACAGAATTTCATATGATGAGGGTAAGCATGCGTGAGCGCTTCTGAAATTTGTAATGATATTTTGTGCGTGGCTTGTAAACTCTTTTTTCCTGCTCCAGGAAAAGCTCGTGGAAACGACCTTTTTGACCTATGCTTTGGAAAGTGTGACGTATATGACATCCTTATTGATGGACCAAACCGTTAAGCCGGAATTTGATATGGAAGCTGCAGCTGTGCGGGTATGGTTTTGCTTTCGATTTTTCTCAGTCCTGTTGCAGAGATTTTGAAAATATAAATATGAATGTTTTTAGGTACTTGCGGCAAATATTGTGCCACAATGCATAACCAACATCATGCAGATTTATGGAGCTGAAGGTGTGACGACAAATTCTTATCTCGAGTTAGCCTTAAGAGACTTCTTAACGCTTAGTCAGCTTGACGTAAGTATGGGAAAACGGTTGTAGTTTGACGGGATCATCTGCTACGGTAGATCGACTCTTTCTCCAGGGTGGGACGGATGTTGCGCGCTTGTTTATCGCACTCTCTGGTTTCCAGTTCGCCGGAATGCAGTTGATGGACCATGTGAAGTGAGTGTGGGCAGTATTTCATTTCTTTTTGAAATTCTGGACAATAAGTACATCCATCGTCTTTGTGTAAAACCATATCGCGGTTTGCTAAGACTTTTGTTACCCGTGTTTCTCAATTTTTAGTAAAATTAACAATCCTAAAAGAAACCCGTGGTATGCTTTCAAGTTTAATATGAAATCCGAATTTACTTCCCAACGGAAAGTCAGGAAAAGGACAGTGTTTTTGGAGGATTATCTTCATCCGACTTTTCAGGTGCGCCGAAACAAAACAGTGCTTTCGTTTTCGAGAGAACTCTTGTGGCATACGTTAGAAAAATTGTTGTTGGTATGTACTGTTGGCAGTGCTGTGCAGTTTTAAACATCGGCCGTTTAATCTTTAGCATACAGCAATTCACCTGGAGGACTGCTGCAATCGTTTGCATTTGAACATCGAAAATTTACTGCTTAGACATCACAAAGTAAGTGTGCGAGGTTCGAAGTTATAATTGGAAGATATAAGGATGCAATGAAATTTATAAAATTTGAAAGTGTTGACTTAGTGCATTCCGAGGCCATAATCGTGGTGCAAAACAGTTTTCATGATTTTAAGGAGCTAATACACCAGCAAATGCATTTGCGAAGAATTTCGGAAGCGGTAACTTTGGTTTATGCGTGTTTTGCTGCCTTGGGCCGTGCATCTCGTTCCTACTGTCTGGGGATAAAAAACGCTGAATTGGAAGTACGTATTGTCATTTTGTCATTTTATGATGGAATAACTAACCATAAGGTGCTAGCTGATACATTTCTCAGTTTGCTCACTGCATTCCTGTTGTAGATGCAGTTGGCCACATTATTTGCCCAATACGTGGATCAGAAAATTCATTGGATGTGTGAAGAAATAGAAGAAGGTGAGTCCATTAAACGTGACGTATCTGATAGTAACCCTGATTGCACGCGAAACTGAGAATGCTCATTAATAATGGGTACATTTTCAGACACGTGGGGACGTGATGCAGGAATTCATCCTGTAGTGAATTTCATGGTGCGAACCAAAGGATACAGTCTGGAGCATGCGCTTTCGCGTAATTATTGAAATTGTATTCTACTACTGTCTGCCTTGTGCGAAAGCTTTAAAGTGATACCTTGGAAGTATGAGATAAATAAGGCAAACGTTGATTGGACCTGTGGTGGAGTTGTACAATATGTTTTGTTTTTTTGTGAACTAATTAATAAATCGGGATGTATGAACGCGAAGTTCGTACGTGATGGGTTTGTTGGAAGTTCGGATACTGCGTACCGTTCATTGGTTGATTGAGCAGTTGAACTTGACTTACAGTACTTGAGAGAATACAAAACGGAAGTACACGAATGAGCGGTTTATAGTAGTATTGTACGTACGTGAATGACGCTGTTCTCCATATTCAAGCGAGCGAGCGAAGCATTTTTAATTTAAAGTGTGTAACGGGGCGAACCGGGTTCCCGGGGTCCAGGCCGGGGTTTGGGGCGGAGCCCCAATAAGCAGGGGGTGCGGGGGGCGCAGCCCCCCGCTGAAGCAAGTGAGAAGGTAGTTTAAAATCAAAAACCTAACCGGGTTATAATTGACGGACCCAATGGGGGAATGTGTGTTCGACCGTAAATTTTGACCCAGTACAAACGCTTAGACCGGTCCGTGTGGTGGCTTTTTTGAGAAACCGTAACGTAAATTATAACCGGGTCATTATTGACGAACCCGCCGTAGTAATATACGGGGGGTCAGGAAATTTGGACCCGGTCCGGATTTTTTTAACGGCCCCCGGTTGGTGCAGTTTTGGGGAACCGTAACGTAAATTATAACCGGGTCATTATTGACGAACCCGCCGTAGTAATATACGGGGGGTCCGGAAATTTGGACCCGGTCCGGATTTTTTTAACGGACCCCGGTTGGTGCAGTTTTGGGGAACCGTAACGTAAATTATAACCGGGTCATTATTGACGAACCCGCCGTAGTAATATAAGGGGGGGTCCGGAAATTTGGACCCGGTCCGGATTTTTTTAACGGCCCCCGGTTGGTGCAGTTTTGGGGAACCGTAACGTAAATTATAACCGGGTCATTATTGACGAACCCGCCGTAGTAATATAAGGGGGGGTCCGGAAATTTGGACCCGGTCCGGATTTTTTTAACGGCCCCCGGTTGGTGCAGTTTTGAGAAACCGTAACGTAAATCATAACCGGGTCATTATTGACGAACCCGCCGTAGTAATATACGGGGGGTCCGGAAATTTAGACCCGGTCCAGATTTTTTTTGCGGCCCCGGGTGTTGCAGTTTTGGGGAACCGTAACACAAATTATAACCCGGTCATTATTGACGAACCCGCCGTAGTAATATATGGGGGGTACGGAAATTTGGACCCGGTCCGAATTTTTTTAAGTTAGGAACAGTTTTGGGGAACCGCAACGTTAAATGTAACTAGGTCAGTATTGACGAACCCAGTAATATACGGGTGGTCGTGAAATTTGTACCCGGGAATGATTTTTTTGTGGCCCCGGGTGGTTGGCGTTTTGGTAACCGACGTTTTGGGAAATACGTATTCATTTTTCAGGGGTCCGCCGTACAATTGTATAGGTAGCCCGATTTATGAACCCTGTCCGATCATTTTGCCCGGTGTTGTTGGTGGGGTTTTTATGTTTGCAAGTCCCGTAACAGGTTACTTTTGTCGTGCAAGTTCTTGGAACCATTTCTAAATACTGTCAATAAAATTACCGTACCCGCAGTACGTTACTAATGCGGGGGATTACAGTTACCTTTCAATAGCAGGGGATTACTGTTACCATAACGGATTACTTTTTATGCAACGGGTGAATTATTGAATTTCTATGATAATTTATCCTTAGCGTAACGGGTTACCGTCCCCGCAAACCGTTCTTTAACGGATTACTATGGAGGGATATTGTTACTGCTACCGTTACCGTAGTAGATTACCGTGCACATTCTTGTCACCGTTTCGGGTCACCGTAACCGTTACTGCTTACTTTTAGCATCGTCAGTTGTCCCAATGAGTTGCTGGTACTTTAATACTTGACCGTTTCGATAACAAAGCTGAGGGCGCCGCCAGGCTGCACCGCGAACAACCATTTGATTATTGCTTCAAAAGAGGGATGTAAAAATCCTAAAAAAAACTTATCTGAATTGGATTTAGAATTACTAACACCGGTATTCATCAAAGGTTAACTACGGAAATTCGCGCTCACGAAAGTTGTGAGTTATAACTTTATTTAAAGAGGTACGCTTAAAAAGCGCACATTCGAAAATTTGTAAATTTTTAAGCAAAATCCAAAGGATTCTGAGGCTTTTGAGCAGTTGTTGGAAATATGTTTTAGAACGTTGCCATAGCGAAACATTTCTTAATGACGTCAGCATTAAGCAAGCGCCGCGCAGCATGCGGTGCAGCAAGTAAAACGGGGGATTCTATTGCCTTTGTATTCTGAAGCAATTCTTACAGTTCCGTTTGAACTTTTCGTTACCGTTTTGATACGGTAGCGGAACTGAGGGCCGAGCCGAAGGCGACGTCAAACAGCGACGCGAGCAGGCGCAGCGCAGCAAGCGGAGCAGCAAGGAAAACGATAGGATTCTATTGCTTTTTATTCTGAAAAAGTTCTTACTGTTTCGTTGGAACTTTCGCAACCGTAATGACACGGTGCCGGAAACCGAAGGCGGAGCCAAAGGCGACGCCGAGCTGCGGCGCGAGCAAGCGCAGCAAGCAAAACGAGAGGGTTCTATTGTCCTGTTATTCTCAAAAGGTTCTTCTTACAGTTCCGCTTGAACTTTTCGTTATTGTGATGATACGGTAGCGTGTCATCATTTCTACGAAAATCGAATACGAAGTCGAGGGCGACGCAAATCTGCGCCGAAAGCAAACGCTTCGAAGCGAGCGGTGCAGCAAGTAAAACAAGAGCATTCCATTGTCCGTTTTATTAAAAAGATAATTTTCACGGATGAACTTTCCGTTAACGTTATCATATTCGGTAACGAACTATCGTTTCGAGGAAAACCGATGGCCAAAGCCAAGCGGGTGCGCAACTGAAGCATCAAGTAGAACGAAACATTTCCTTTTTTTACTTCAAACCTTTTTCAATAGATATAACAAATATCTCAAGAAATTCTGCATTAAATTTTAGATATCAGTTTTGCAAATGAAAAACGAATTATTTGACTGCTGGATCAAAGTTTCTCGCCTTGGGATGCCACTCCCTATTTCAAACTTTAAAACAGGCTCTTTTCTGACAGTTTATATAAATCTGAAAACAAAAGAACAAAAATATAAACCTCAGCGTTTAACGTTCATGTTTCTTTGCGGGGAAAATGAAAGGAGATCAACCTCAAAGGTCTTTACAATTACATACACCACTGTTCACAGAAATTTAATCACGTGGCCTTGCCCTCACGAGCATTGCGTATATGGGATAAGGTTCAACGTAGTAAGTAAAGTGGTGAAATTTCCTGATTTTGAAACGAATTTCAACAAAATTTTTAATTTTTAAAGTCTTTGGGGAAATTGTTGTAGACATTTTTTGAGGATAATCACGCGCTCCATGAACTTTATTGTAAACCGAAGATTCTGGTAAGCTTAGTCAAATCAATACCCAAACACTAAAACTTTTTCGCTCCAGGTCAAGTTGAGTTAGTACGCTGAGACCAAAAACGACCGTGGATTACTAGCCATAGTCATATGCGGGAAACGGGCACTTGATGTTCAAAACCATGGTAAGTATGAGTTACTCGACCGTTGTTTTGCTTCAGAATAAAATCAACCAAATAAAACTGAAAACCATAGAAAAACATGGTACCCTTTACCCAAGAAAGTCATCCATTTAGTAACCGCTACTGCTTTATTGTTACCTACGTTGCCGCTGCCAACAGACATCAAATAAGGTGTTGAACCGATAAATTGTTTGCGCAATAAATAAGCCTAACCAGGCTTTACGAAAACATTAAACTCTAAAAGAGAAATGTGTGCCGGCGCTCCTCGGATCTTGTGTGGTTAAATCGGCATACGCGATTTGTATAAATCAGTGTGTTAATTTATCTGTAAAAAGACAATCTGTCCATGAATTTGAAAATACTGGGATTTAAATGGCTAAAACTTTTATGCGTCTAACAACTAACTGAAAAAGTTAAAACAAAGAGTTTTTTAGGTTGTTAACTACCGGCGGAGAATCATTAATTCAGTTCAGAAATAGAAGGCGAGAAGTTGCGGAATAGTGACTGCATAGTCAGATATTTGCGATAAAACGGGCTTTTCTGCCAATAAATGATACGATGCGGCAGCTTTCCAGGTAAGCAATGCCATCGAGTTCTGGCCAACTGCCAATCTTGCGAAAACTTAAAGATCTGAAGCGGAACTTATTTTCTGCTTTTCCATGGACCACCAGCACGAAAAGTAATATTTCTAAGTTTTTAATTTAACACCAAAAATTGGTTTGATAGACCGTTACGAACTGTTAAAATATTTTGCAGAGAATCACTGATTTACGGTTAGTAAACGACTGCGGTGCAGCGTGAATGGCAAATCAAGGTTGCCAGAAGTTTAGTGACGTGGACCATGTTTTAGTACAGCCGTCTGGTTAGTGAATTGAGCTGCCAAACCATTTTGCATATTTCGCTCTTGATTGCGGTTGCGTTGGGAAATCTCTTCAATTAGCATGTTATGTTTTGTTTTTTTCTCTGCAAGCGGTAAGTTTGGAAATTCAACCTGTGCGAACGATTGTACTTGACGGGTAATGGCCTGGGTTGCGATTCTTGAACAGGCTCTCAGTCTTCTGATCCAATATAAGCGTAAAAGTTGAACGTACCCATTAAATCGGCTCTGTTGGCGATTTGCATAAAGGTCTTTACAAATTTAAAGCAACGACCAGTATCCTAAAATAAAGAATCTGGTGCGAAATGGACGGCTATCTGCGATAGGGTATTTATATTAGTAGTGCCCGCGTCGCAGTGGCTGGCGTTGACACTTCTGATCGTGTGGCAGTCCTCCTGTGTGACCCGCTAGGTCGTTATTATCATTTAGATCAGCATTATCATCTGTATTACGGAATGAGATGTCGCGTGCGGGAGTACGGAGAGACCTAGACAGACTGGTGGATAGCGGTAAACTCATGCCAGTCAATCACGCCGACTGTCGAGTCACAATCGGCTCTACAATGGAGAGCGTAACCGCAAAAAATATTTTTTGGCCAACACACAAATCTGAAATGCCTTTGGCTTGGTTAGCTCAAGCGTCTCAACCTCCCCCCTCCTGCGTAGTGCCAAAAAAATTTAAATTTTTAATTTTTGGAATTAAGTTTAACGTGAAAAGTTAATTAGAAGAAATTTGCGCGTTATAAAAATACATCTTTTATCTTTTTACACGCAATTTTCAGATAACCAGAAACCATTTCATCTTACGAAATTCGGAATTTAGTTTCTTGGAAAGCATGCACCAGTACGAAGCTCAAAGAATATTATACTTTTTTTAAGGGAATCAAAAATAAAAAAAAAATTTAAAAATAACATATTGTATTGGCATAATTCCGCAAACGGCATAAAAATAATGATATCATATCGGCATCTTAGCGGCGGCAAAAACTGATATCTGAGCAGCTCTGGTGATATGCCTTCCACAGCATATGCAACAGCTACAAAAAACGAGTAGACTCAACTACTTCTGTTCCAGTGACGCAGTCTTACCCAACCGAGTCTTTTACAACAAGAAAAATTTACACGCTCGCTCGCTTGCACTAAGGGCGGTTACGACCTTTATACTAGTATATTTTGTTATTATAAATAAGCATCAAATTTATAGTGAGTGCGAAGATGCGGGGAGTACCGTACATACGCACGTACATCTTATACAAACTACAGGTGCTACGGTTTATCAGTCGTGCCATCTCATCCACCATCAAAACCCGTGATCGGTCATTTCTGCTCATTGGCATGCTGCTTCAGCTTCAAAATTTCATTCAGTAGACACATCAATCTCTACATCCCTCAATTATCGCTACCCCGGAAATATTTTTACGGTGACCAAGATGTATTTCGCGTGGTGTGTTGCCCTTTTCTTCGTTTCGACTGGCTTTGAGCACATCGTTCCTGGAGTTTATTCTAGAGAAGTATTTACAAACTAACCTGTTGCTTATGGAACGTTTTCTACAACGGATCAGTGATTCGTACAATGCATAATTACCGTTGCTATTTTGTCCCAACAGGTAGATATCTTTTTTAACGAAGGAAACGTTCACCAGCCTGGCTGTTGCCATCACCAGCTGAACGACGATGAGTTGCTGACAGAAGAATTGCTGCGAAAGGATGAATTTTCCTCCCCGGAGCAGCGGATTCGCCGCGAATTGCTGCGCCAGTCCGACGAAATTTCCTCCCCGGATGCGTGTCTGCTGAGTGAGCTGAGACGCAGAGGTGCCAACGACCTTTCCTCTTCTGACCTGCGCAGCCATCGCGACATTTTGCGCAAGAATGACCTTTCCTTGGCTGAACTGCGCCTGTTACAGCGTGAACTGCGCAGAGAAGCTGCCGACCTTTCCACCGTGAATATGCGTACCAAATTGGAGAAACTATGTCCCTTGTTGGATGTTTCGTCGCCGTCGGATCTGCGCGATGTGAAAGGTACGATTAATTAAAACAGTTTTGGTTCTTAGTAGTTCACAGACTTCGTAAATGTATGATCCCATTGTTGTAATAATTTTGTAAATTTTCTTGATTTTCTCGTGTCAATGTTGTCTTTTCATATTGTGGCAGCAATGTCGTACAATGTTTTCTCGTATTACAGTGCTGGGACGTAGTCAGACTACTGTGATCAAACGACAAGGTACGCTGTTAACTTTGACCAGATTTTTTCAGAATTTTGTTTTCCTTTACGTATACGTCAGAATGTTTAGGTGACAGATCGTAACGACAAGTATTTCTTGTTGCAGTCGAAGAAGAAGACGCAGAAGAAGAAGAGGAGACAGAGCAACCCAAGAAGTCACAGAAGAAGTCTCTGAATAAGTCGCAAAAGAAGTCTCAAAAGAAGCAGTCGCAGAAAAAGCAGAAAGCGGAAGCTAAGAAGAAGCCTGCTAAATCCAGCAAGTCGTCCAAGAGTAAAGGAAAATCCTCAGCGAAGAAAGGGAAGAAAGACAAGAAACAACGATAAGCCTATAGTCCTTGGTCTCGTGCTGTGATAATTTTATTCGGCTAGTTGGCCAGTACACAATGACAATATGCCTGCGCAGATTTACACTAATTAAAATTTTTTAAAACTGTTTTTGATTATTCTGGTTTTCTTTGCACGCGTTTATGCGGATGCTGGCGCAGTATTTGTGATGCCTGATGGTTTAATGCTGTTTCGGTGATATTTTTCCTGAATTTTCGGTTGAGTTGTATCTATCGAATAAAGTCATAAACCGAGCGTTCAAGTTTTACTTGTGCCGTATGTACTACGTTGCCGACTTAACCTTCAGTCTTATGTATCCAGTACTTATCATTGTCTGACGTTCAGGTTTCAGTAAACATGTAAGTGCACGAGCGACTGAACAAATAGGTTGCATTTCAGTTTTTTAATCAGAATTATCATCTGCAAAATTTCGATATTCTTTATTCTTAGTAGAAGTATTGGTACTTGGGGCTACCACTATAATTTCAACCCGGGCACATGCCAACAAAAATTTAAATATTCATTTCAATATTTAGAGAGTAGCCAAGTCACAAAAAAATGAAATAAGTGTTTGCTCTGCTACCGATAAAACTAGAACTAAGATTGATTTCTAAATGGTCCATTGGTATCAGACTATCAGGAGTCAACTTCAAGAGTAAATAAGTCCTGCTAAAATGACTTTTGTTGTAATGCTGATTTTTGTCATTTATAACCTTAATCGGTTTTGCAATACAAAATGAGTAAATTATAATATGAGCTACTAAATAATATGAAACAATAATTAAAAATATGAAATCAACGATCGGTAATTCAGAATTGTATGGTATTTGCGTTTTCGTATCGACAGACAGCCGTAGCCTCCCAATTTTTGTATACTTCTACCATTTTTTTATAATGTAGTGTGATATGTCAGTAGTAGTACTGTAGCTGCATAACAACATTGTAACACTCATGACGTAATAACAATCCACATTCTGCTTTGTAGAGAACTGAGAGAAGTCTTTGCGTGTAAATTGTGGACGCGGTGACGATAGATCATCGAGATTTCATTAATGAATTTGCATGCATTTTCCCAACGCTTAAAGTACCTATTTTCGGTGTATACAATAGCGATTTTAGAAATAACAGCAAGCACGAATTTCCCGGCTGCGATAATAGGTGTAACAGTTACTGACAGTGAGTACGAGTATACGTACAAAGCACAATCGTCTCAGTATGCCTTTATGTGCCCAAAACGGCAAAATCGTAAGTACCCTTAAATTACGGTAACATACCTCATAACAACAAAACCGAAAGTTGCCTAAAAAAGCTGCAGACGACTGCATCGGTCATCGCGATGTACGCTCTGTACAGAGCCATAGATAAACATATGACCTTATGGTAGGTTTGGCTAGCGGTTTTCAATTACAGTACTTCCACATTTGATCGTTAATACTCGTATTATGGCAGCTATCCGTTATTCACTTGCAGTCGCCAGTCAGTACGCCCGAAGAAATACCCATCGTCGTTCTTTAGATTGACACAAAGAGATCCACGTGACCAGTCTCTGGGTCTCGCGCGGTTAGAATACCTGCGAAGTGGTTCTGTTAAAAATAAATTGTTTTGCCGTAAGCCAGTAGGCCGACACCACAAAAGAACAATTTCTTCTGAATGGCCATGTTGAACTGTAACGGTAGTCGCGCGCAATATAAGCCCAAAGTGAGATGGATCTGTGCCGGGACAGTGATCATGACCCTAGGGATATATCAGCAGATAAATCAGTAGCCGGGAATTAGTGTTCCTTGTTCTGGGTCTGTGATAGGGAGTTACACTACACCGACGATACGATTGACGTCATCTGCTTGTGATGGTTCCAGTATTACATCTTAACGGTATTTCCTACGCATAAGATTTGCACTCCACTGTCTCCCAGTGTATTGTGATGCAAATAAATCTACGCAAGCCTTATATGCTTATTTATTGTTGTGTTTTTCCTGAATGCCCGTGCAATCATAGTTAAATACTCCGAGCAGCATTTGTGCCGCGCTGCTTCCTGGATTGTGATGATTTGTTGCTCACAGTTGCTGCATCGTATTTTTGTATCCGTATATGACTCCCACGCCGCAAATAACACCCGGCGATGTTTCATCGTTTAGCACTTCCGGTCGGGGCGCATGTTTATTGTTTTCTTTAGAAATTGCTGGTAATTCTCTCTCATAACGCATAAACGCCAATATTGCTCTGTGCAGCGCGCAGCATGAATTAAGCTAGCTCCTGATCATTGATACGTATGCTTATCCCTGTCATTTCGTGCGTATGTTTTCAGCGAAGCGCTCTTTTGGTTTTGTCAATATTGCTCAGCATACTTGGGAACATAGAGACACTCAGCCGCATATTTGGATGCAACACAAGACTTCATTTCCCTAAAAACATTCCGCTGGATCAGATTTTCATCTGCCCGCATGGACGCATCTGAAACATGTTGTATGCTGGATGTGCACAGTCTGCGGACCTGTCACTAATCGTGGCCTTTGAGTTGTGCGCAGCTGTACAATTGTTATCAACCGTTGTATTAGCTGTCATATAGATGTGTCGCTGGATTGCCAAAAACCCGGAGTCTATCGAATTTTTTTGTCAGTCGGCACACGGATTATCCGCACTTCATCCGAGCAGTGTTTTAGAAAATTTCAAACATAATCAGTCACCGTAAACCACGCGTGCTGTATTATGGATTACACCGGATCGACCGTAGTTTATGATGAATACGGAAAGGTCTTTCCACATGATGTGATTCCTTACGATGACCCTGAGGTCATGAAAAAACCGTGGATCTTCGATGCCCATTTTGTGCCGATTATTTTTGTATATTCCATGTGTTTTATTCTTGGAAGCATCGGCAACCTCTTAGTAATTTGGGCTATGCAGCGTAACCGCGGCAGCAGAACAGTGACAGCCATGTTTTTAGTCAGGTACTGTAATTAAATATTCCAAAGATTTTCGCAGAAGATATGGAGTATATTTTCTAATTTGCTCTGGAAAGTAAGGGAACGTTTATTTACAGTAGATAAGGAATACTTTTTTAGACGTATGCGTTTTTTACCGACCAGCGAGTGTATAATGTATAACAAATAATGCATGGCGCGATGTACTTACCACTATCGATGCGACATTCGATCGTTATTAACATACATGCAACCCATCAACAACAATTATGTGCACGCGTAAATCCCATTTATCTGACTTTAACTGACCATGGATTATTATAGCTTGGCAGTTGCTGATATCCTGCTACTGTTGTCTGCTCCAGTGGATGTTGCCTCTTATTTTGTTCGCACAGTCGAAGGCGGAAATCTGTCGTGCAAACTGGTAGCGTTTTGCCGGTTACTAATCGCCTTTTCTACTGTTCTCAATCTCATGGCTATAACGATGGAGAGGTACGAACTCAGTAACGACGGCACGCAAGGAAGGTTTTTTTTGACGTATAGAAACTCTGTGGATGTAGAGAAAAATTTTATGTTAAAAATTTATGGTAAAACTGTTTGTAGTTATCGATTTGAAATATGAAAGCTCGCGCAAGTGTGAACTAATATTCATTAATCATTTTTAAAAATGATCAATGATTAATGATTAAATGATTAATTGGTAAATGGAGAATTTGGTTGTTTTATTTCAGTCTTAATACATTAATCTGATTCGTGTGTACCTTAGTGTTGTTAACCTACCGTGAATGCAAGAAGCATCAAACGAATTAAAGTTTTCAGTACCTATTTTTAAAAAGATAACGTGCTGTGATAAAAAATTTGCAAGATTCTCATTCAGGTGTTATGGCTTGTGAAAGGTCGAAGTCCTGCTGGTTAAAAGTGCGAAATACAAGCTTGGGTTTGTCATCCTGTTTTTGAATTTTAACTCGATTATGACGCGCACTTTCATCAAACTGACATGATTTACGAGCGGTAGTTGTTATGCAGACGTCATAACGACTTTTTGTAAGATACAAGACTTTTGGTTTTGAAAGATGGGCTTTTGCATAGCTGTGATTAATGACCGCTAACCATGATGTACCACAATAAATACACTGTCGGCTGTAATTATTTTCACGAATCAGTAGTTTTAGTACAGTAGTAATTCCAAAACTGCAATCCTTTTGCAGTATAAAGAGGCTTTATTGTAAAACAATGATTGCGATTACATGTGCGGTATAAGTTTCGCACGGTGCACTACCAATAATCCTGCTTTGTCTTTAAAATCCACAAATCAGCGTATGCCTTTAAAATTTCCCTTGTCTTCAATTTTGCAGGTATCTGGTTATCGTCTATCCGATGAAATCCCGACAGCTTTCGACAGTCAAAAGCTGCAAACGCACCTTATTTGCCGTGTGGGTGTTGTCCATTTTCTTAGCGTCTCCTTCATTGTATACTTGGGTACGGTTCACCTGTTTTGCAGCAGTTTGTATGGTATTTAAGTTTAGAGCATTAAGCAGGAACTTATATATAAAAACATAAAATAGTAATAGTACTAAATAATGGCGAAATAATACCTTAAACGACGCGAAAAGGATCGTACGGCGCATAAAATTTACTCGCTATGTTTTCGAAAACGCCATAATAAGACGTGTAAGAAGTGCGAATAAATTAATAATGTAATTGGTGCTGACTGCTGAGCCTTAAAGACCCCGCCGTGTGTTATTTCGTTTCTTATCTGCATAAATACGCAAATATTTACATTTTGTTAGATACTGTTGAACAGTAATGAGTTTGATCGTTGTAATATGCAGGAAGTGGAACCGTTCTATTACGGGAAGTTCACTAATGATTCCCGTCTTCTTGCGGAAACGGTGGTAATTCATCAATTATGCGAAGAAGTCCATTTCGAAGACATTATGTCATTGTACCGGCTACTCCTGCTATTCATTCTTCCATTGGCAATGCACTGTTTCTGCTATGGCCGAATGGTACTAATCCGGCTTTATGTGAAATCATTGTCGCTTATTTATGCCATGAATGAGCAAACTCTACTTCCCGTAAATTTTTATCTCAAAACAGTTCATTAATTTTATCTTTTTGTAGATACGAGTGCTATGGAGCAGTACGGCAAACAGCAGTCTTGTTTCTCATACTGGCCACCGTACCGGAAATGGATCACCCCCAAAGTACGACCGAAAAAATTCTTTGTATTTTAAAATTACTCCTAACATCAATAATAAGAATCTTTAAGAATCTCTTATGTTGTGGTACAACATAAACTGCTCGAAGTATTTCGATTGGCATACCACAAAAGCTTTAAGTTGACAGTTGCGAGTAGTTGTGAACATTTATGTAAAGAAGTACGTTTGTGGAATTCTATGCATGCGCAGAAATTGTTCTTAACCGTGGTGTTTAACCTTGTAGACCATTGCTGCGTGTCCCAAAAATTGCACGAATCTCATCCAGTGACTTAAGCTTAAGTGGTTCATTGGAAAACGTTTCAAAATCATTAATGCCAGTATCAATTAGGGACAGAAACGTGGATAACGACACGTTACTGGATGTGCCGGCAACAAACAGACACATGATCAGATACCAATCACTAACAGGCGATACGGCAAACGAGTCATTTCCGGTTGGCAAGAACCGACGCAGCAGGACAGACAGCCTGGCGTATACGGAAATCCCAAAACATTCAAATGGAAAGCGCAGTGGAAAGGTGATTCGACTGGTGACCAACTGGAAGCAGCAGGACAGCAGGACACAACTGCAACGTCACAGTGAAACCAATGTATCTGCTCCGACTAGCTACAATGCGCAAAAACACCCCAACTCCAGTACCGACCTCAAAGCCGGAAGGCGGCAGGTACAGTTTCGTTTTCGTAGTTAAATTCTCTTTCCTTATTAGAGATGGGTACCAAGATAAATCATTTTATCGCAGCCAAATAACGTGTCCCTTGAAAGTCAGTGCTGGCGCTAGAGACGTTGAGACTACTAATAAGGCGGTTGCCTCTTTATGTGTTGTATTTATGGTTAATGAAGGGATCCCAAAACAGCTGTTTTCTGTCTGCGTGTTTGTAGTTTGTACCATAGAAGTGTGGGAACGTTAATAGACGACATACTGTAATACCGTACGAGCACGTAGAATCTTATAAAATTTTGTCGAAACAAATCTTAAGTACTCTGTACATAGGTGACGTAAGTGTTTGGCATTATCGCAAATTTGCAGTGAAAAATCGGATTAACACCGAGAGCGGCGTGTTACTCTTCGTGCTACGCAGTAAATAAAAAAAATATGCTGTGCGTATGACCCGAAAGTCTGCATTATTTGCAGGTGATCAAAATGCTGCTGGTTGTCAATTTTGCTTTCTTAATCGGCTATGGACCAGCAGTAAGTGTCGTCCAGACTCCAGACTCAAAATTGTTTTTAGCAGAAGTGTGGTACTGATTTATTGCGTTTAGGTCATATTTGATGTGTTGAGAATGTACGGGTTAATACCGATCGGAGACATGGCCTATGTGACGAAGTATGTCGTCAAACTGCTCCCTTACGCACACTGCTGCTTTAATCCCGTTATTTACGGATTTATGTCCAAAAATTTCCGGCGTTCTCTGAGGAAAGCCTGTACTGGAACCTGTTTATGCTGTGCCGAGACAAAGACTACCGACAATATTCATATGATGACTCCCGAATACTCTGTGATAGCAGCCGGGAAGACGAACCGTCTGAACAGCATAGCTCAGCTGATATAACGACACTGCAATAAACATTGTGATAAAATTGGTTTTGCAACTATGCGCTGAACCAGTTCCGAAGAGGATGAGATCGAGACTGATTTAAATTTTTCTTATATTTTGCTTAATTGTCAGCGATCGCGAGTTATAATGTCTAATGTTTGTATTACTATGTGTTAAGTATTATTCGCTTTGCATATTAAAGTCTACTAATTTTTAATTACGCCGTCAAGCCATTTTACGTAAATCCAAAAGGTGAACGCAGTATTCATTTCACAGTACTCATACCTGTATTTTGTATGCACGCTTTTTGGTCATCGTATTAGATATTGACCTTATGCATGAACAGGAGCGCATGAACAACAATCTCACAGGCCACAGTCATTTTAAAAACAGGTGGCAACGTTAATTATCCGTTTTGGACACAGTTTCATTATATTACTGCATTTCGTCTGTTAGGCAGCATAGGGACTGCGGCCGACATAACTTCTTCCCGAAGCTGTCCCGGGGTCGCGGCACGTAGAAGTGTCTTAGCTCGAGCGTGTGGAGAACGTATGGCCTCAGCAATGGATTTGAAGGCCTCCTTCATGATTGGCTCCTGTTGTCAGCAAATTTATAGTAATATACTGTCAAAATGTTTACAGACAATAATTTTAAAGAAATATGCTATGGTTTTCACGTGACGATCGCCGAGTAACTGTAACTTAAGTAACTATTGTAATATGTTGTTTGCTGACAATACAAACCGTAAACACAAACTATTCTCTTGAGGACAGCAGTATGGATTTCGAGAAACCTAATATCCATCAACAGTGCACACAAGAGCACTATGAGTAAGAATAAACAGAGTAGCGTAACGTATAAGCAGCGCATACCTTGTATTCATCTGGATTTTTTTTGGCTTTCCAAACAAATTCAAGTACTGCCACCACTATGCCAAGCAGAACACCAAGTAGAACAACGACGAAGACACCGCCCACCATGTCCAGTCCCATTGCGCTGGTGCCGGATAAAGGTGCCGCTTCGTGACAGGTGTCCCCGCCATCCTCTTGTTTCCACCATTTAATCCGGAACTCTTCCAGATATCCTTTATCTTGCTGGGTCAGAATAATTACCGATATTTCCTCCCGAAATGGCGAATCTGTCACAAAAGCATTCCAGCTAGTGCCCGTAAAAAAACCCGTAAAAATACGCTGCTCACCCGTTTTCACAATTACAAAACGCATTACCCAATAATAATAATATTATAATTAACTAGGTATGCTAGTGTATATGAATTACTGACGATATACATAGCCAACGCAGCGGCAGCATGACCAAGCTACAAAACGAACGGTCACTGGCTCGACTGCAAGGAACAACTAGTTGCAATCAGTAGTACGAGCATTTTGCAGGTTTTGCCTTTAAGTCAGCCGGTGCGTAAAAGGTAACGGATTACAATCACTAAAAAATGCCTTGTTTACTTTTGGGAAATGCGACTCCGTAGCCTTTAGTGTCCAAAGGATTACCGATCCCCGTCAAGTTGCAGTCTCGAGAGGTGATGTAATCGAGTGTAATAGACTCCATTAAGTATGCGTATCCTTTCATTCCCTCTGGCTTTTTTACTTTGGCGATACCCTCATCATGGGATTGCACCAAATTATTCTTGGGATCAGCCTTGATAGCGTCCCACATACGTACGTAATCTGGATATACGGAATTCTACAAAGAACAGGGGAAAGCTCCATTTGTAATTAGGTTGCCACAAAGATACATCACAGGGTACTTATGTATTGTACTGTATATAGTACATATTCGAAATACATAAAGGTTGCTGCACAACTACCGGAAGTCCACCATTACGCTCGCAGTATTGTAGTGCAGTCTTTGTACCTTGAAGAAGTTACAGGTGGCTCCACCCTCCAAACAGCCGTACTTAATTTGATTTTGTTTTACCAGGTCATGGGCGTTTTCAATGGGAAGCTTCATTCGCTCGGCCGTTAGATATGCAGCTAGATTAGCTGTGTAGCTGCTGACCATGACCTATGAACAGCACCGGAGTTGTTTAAATTTGTAGACCCTTACGCGCATTCGCAAATGAAATGCAAGCAAAACATAAAATAAAATTAATCGATTCTTAGGACTTTGTACCATGGTAAAGAACCACCAGATTCCAGCCAAAAATCTGGTCGATATGGCCCGCGGGGCTACTTCTGTCCCTTCTTGCATAAGCGATCCAATAGTGAACCACATGGCATTAAAAATAGAGAACTGATTTTCCACCACTCCGGCTTCCTCCACGCAGGGATTGGGATTATACCACTCATAGGGACTAAAGCGACCAATGATGAACATCACCCCGGACGTGGCGATGTATGCTATCAATATGTAGATCCAGACCTCCAGACTGAGCGGTACGAGGAAAGAGAACAAAGTTTTGGGGCTTCCCTCCGGCTTTCTCAACAATATCCGCACCCCGAGATATAAAAACGGCTGAGAAAAGTCGACGACCTCCTCGCGTTCGGTCGTAATGGTCATGGCGCCTAGTACCATGTCGCCCCTTTTGTCGATTAGTTCCCGAATTAGGCCATTCCATTCCTTAGTGACCGGATCTTGATCTCCGTAGGGAAGGTTGCTGACAATGAGTTCATATGAGAAATTCAGTGTGCGGCTGATATTATCCAGCATGTCCACGCAAAAACCACGGTAACGCTTATTTCCGCTTAATAAGGATGCATTGGCCATTTCCATAACGTAGGGGCGTTCCTTTTCGTTTGATAAAAAAAATAGCATTACTCTTTTGAAATCATTTTACAGTGGGATACAGTACCAGTTTAGTGAGCACTTTCAGGACTTTATTCTTGATTGAACTTTGAACGAACTCCCGCTGCCCTGTGTAGTTGAACATGATGCGGACACCTTGCTCGGCTGTCCATTGGCCAACCTGTTATAAATCTCAAATAAATTAACCAAATTTGTTAACCCTTACATATTAGCTTCTTTTCAAATGTTTCGATTTTATTTTTAACCATGGAACTGGGATGGTTTGCACCTTCTGCAGTCCGTATCGAAGTGGCTCCACTATGTGCAACCGTACCGATGACCTTAGGCCGCTGCTTTCGAACATCACGTCACCTGACAGTCCCTTTATTTTAGTCTAAACATAAAGATATTAAGCATCGACACTGCAATAGTTATCCATGTATAAATAATTTTTCCGAAACACAAAAGTTAAATTTGTTTGAAAAAATTACATAGGAAATTTGTTTGAAACTGAAACAAATTTTCATAGCTAAATTTGTTTGAAAATTTCTACTTCCATAGAAAATCGTATGCACGCTATTGTAAGGCCGTATATCTAGGTCATTGAAGTCAGACAAAGAAATTCACTTGCTGGAAAGGAGCGCTGCGCATTACGAGATTGTGAATTATCAGATTTAGTTGTGTATGCGGAACGCAACTGCAACAGTAAGTAGTTCTTTTTGTTGTATAAATATTTTTCCTGCCATTTTATGAAGTAACCACAATCTCCGTACTGTTAGGATTTGGTTGTATATTTCTCCTCCCTGAATCCATGGCCGTGCGTCATCGCAATTTACGGAGGCAGGTGTCACATCGACAACAGCATCCAGTTTCCTTAATGCTTTGGCAAACACCATAACGGCATCGTGTAACAAAGCCGCTTCAGTCTGGGAAAATTATGTACATACAGATAAGCAATATAAAATGCAACAACTGTGAAATTATTCACTCTGTGACGTACGCAGTATTAAGAGCTACAACAAATTAAACATACATACAATAATTAATATAGCTGCGTAAGACATACAACAAATTCAAAGAAAAAATGTTATGACTGCAATAAGTATAAAGCGTACAAGCATCTATCACAAAATGCGGTATGTACTATGTACAAACTTCTACACCGCTAGCAGTAATTGTTGTAGTTACTGTTGTTTTTTTCCCGCCATGTGTGGATATACATCGTCACACTTATCTTTAGAAACTTTTACCGTTACACCTATTTTCCCGTATTGTCCTTCCATCAAAGGCGCTCCCCAAGCTTTTGCAGCTTTAGCCACATGAATATCGTCAAAATCTACTAACTGTAGAGCGGTAATATTTACGTGCGTCGAAAAGATATCGTTCAAATCCAGCAGGTGAATGTCCTGCAAAGAACATCGTCCAACTTTAGTTTGTAATTTATTTTTTCCCTTTCAGGTACCGATGCAGTCAAGATGTAGTGAAAATAGTAGTCCACCATATCCAGTGTTTTAGCTGCCCGCAAAACCTGCAAAGCCTGCTTGGCCGGCAGATCCAACACGAAAAACGATATGCCGCTGGCTTTAACGTCCATAAGGGTAGCCGAAATGTTGCTTGCATTGAGTTTGTACAACTTTGGTTTAAGGTCATACATTCCGTTTAATATACCACTCGCTCTAATCAAACCTAAAAGACAATATTGCATTATGAGCTTGATAACAGAGATTTTTATACAAAAAAACAATATAACATAACTAATGAAACTTTGTATTAATAATATTGGTGCTGCCTATGCAGACGTATAAAGCTGCATGAAAACGTTAGCAACTCTATACAGGAACATACAGAGTATAATCCAAAACGACGAAACCTTAATCGCGTGCGTTGATCTTTAGTTAGGATTCTAATAATATACTCACTTTCGGCATCATCATAAACAAGAGCAAATGTTGTCCAATTAAAATAGCCAATCAAATCCACCAAAGCTTTGGAAACGGTCCAGTGATCCGGGTACATGTTAATGGTCATTTTGGAATTCAGATTTTCCGACGGCGAATAACGTACGCTGAAATGTGGTACACTGGTGCTGTTGGAAATCGACTGGACGAGCGCCGTAGATAATCGGCGTTGAGGTCCAAAAATTGCCGCAATTTTTTCGCGTAGTAGTTCGCAGACTATAAAAAGTACCAAATAAGAAGATTTTACTCATTATTTGGAGATATTTTTTCTCATAAACATCCGGTTGCATGCCATTAATCAAGTCCGCACCTACTTTGGGATGGTCCAGTTATCAAATCGGCTTGAAATTCCCGAATGTCCTTGGACACAAACTTAGTGTTAGGCAGCGCTGCCGCCTTTCGGCCATCATTCAGCGTCTGGATAGCATATTTGAAGGCGTTGTAGGCCTGAAGTGAATCGGCCTTTTTGTCGAATATTCCAGCTGTAATAAACATTGCTAACAATGTAAAGTACAAATATACCGCATAATAAAATGTGGATGATATCGGAGATACATCATTTGCCTATATAGCCTTTAAAACGAAATTCATTTGTCCTTTTAGAACTACGTAAGTAACTATCATATTCTGACCAATATTCAGCGCTGGTGGAAGTGCTAATGATAGGTGGAGCGTTGACAAAAATAATAATATGAGGAGAGATTGCATTGTACCGCCGATATAAAAAAGAGATGACCGTTTGGACCCATCAATTGTCAAAAAACAGAAGTACATTCACATTAGAAAATACTAAATACCCGCAATTTGCAACACCATTAAATTTTGTAAATTCGAAAGGCCGTGCAACGTATGTACTAACAGTAACAACAAGTACAATAAGTACAGTATAAGAAAAAATGTTAAATGGCGTCCATGTTACACCAGACTTATAGGAGGCATAATGAACCAAAGTCGATGATCTTATACGAGTTTTGATTTCCCGATTCTATTTGCTAGTCCAAGTAGTCTTTAAGCAGAGACTGCTCAGCGCTGGCAGAAGCCGGGAAAACATCAGTGCACTTCTGATGAGCCACCCCGACCCAACAAAAATTATAAACACACTAGTTAATTCTGGAAATGTTGACAGATGGATGACAGTTAAACCACAGAAAAACCATAACGCCATACCGTAAAGCATAACGGAATCCAGTATATTTTAACGAAGCAAATTCTGGGCAATAAATTTGATAATTAAAAACGAATCATGCTGATGCAGTTCATGCAGTTCCGATCCTGTTCTCTTATAGCAGTAAAATTTGATACAATACTATAGTCTACACTCTACCGCACAATCATTGTCATTGGTACAGATACTCGTAGCTTCGATACAGTATCTAGCTGGATTAAATAAATAAATTAAAGTAAAAGTAAGCGCTGCCGCCATTCTTAAGCTATGCACCGGGTTATTGATAGTGGTTCTAAACTAAAAGTGCACTTATAATTTATTAATTTTACAACATATAAACCCTAGCTTGTAATGGAATTGCTGTATATCTATATTTATAGTAGAGGTTGTAGAGCGGTATAATACAGATCGCTGTTGATTAACAGTAGTACTGAAAGACCGAAGCGAAGCGGGAAACATTAAAATTAAATAAATACTCTAGAAGGTTCATCTTTTTTTAAATTTCCCATTTTCATTTATTATTTTTTGTATTCATTAAATATAGTTTTCAATATTATTTCGCTCTTATGAATTTTGTCTGAAATATGAAGGCGTGACCGACGTGACCGGCAAAAATCCCGTTTTCTTGAGGACCTTCGCTTCGCTTCGGTCGATTATAACATCACTATATCCGTGATACCCACCTCGGCTACCATTTCCAATTTTTCACGGTAGTGCACCTTCAATTGTGTAAATTATATACTCGCACAGTTGAGTAGCTTCCTGGGACTCTTTGGCGTCTACTCGAGTAGCCATGGACTGACCATTCGGTCCAAGCCTATATGTATACTCCAAACAGGTAACAAACCCACAACTTTCCATCGCTGAAAGGTATCCAGCTCATTGCCTGTGTAATGTGGGAGCCAAGAACAACCAAAAACTGCTATTGAATATTGCCTATTAAAACTCGAGGTTTAAAGTCATCATGACTCCAGAGACTTGAATGTTTTTGTCGCTATAAAAACTGGATACAACCGCAGATTTCGAATTTCAACCAAAGGGGTGCCACAACCTTTTCAAAACATGCTCAATAGCAACCACCCCATGGGAGTAGTTGCCATTTTTCACGCAGCCAAAATTAACTTGCCGTATCGGTACTTGGTAGTTGATACGGTATGCTGTAGCACATTGCTTCGATGCCAGGGTTTTCGCCAGGTGTGCCAATCGGTGTTAGGTGGTTCTGCTGTAGTTTGCTAACCTGCATTTCAAAAACGTATTCCAGATTTTAGTTGTCCTAGTCTGCTATTCTATAAAGAACGCCACCTTGCAAACGTGTTTTCCGTTGGAAGCAGTAAAATGGCAGCCTCGACCCTTCGCATATTGCGCAGTTCCTCCCGTTTGACGTCTGTATTCTCCCCTGCATATCAGTGTCGTCATCTCAGCTTGCAGGAATACCAGAGCAAACAGCTGATGCAGGATTACGGTATCAACATCCAACGTTTCCAGATTGTGGAAAATAAAGGGGATGTAGATAAAGCCGTGCAGGGGCTGAATAAGCAGTGCGGAAAAGTTAACGAGTATGTCATCAAAGCGCAGATCTTGGCCGGCGGACGAGGCAAAGGACATTTCAAAGAAAGCGGCTTAAAAGGAGGTATAGCTCGACTGTAACATTTTAAAAACTACCATCATCAATCAACTTTTCATTGCACACCGCGGAGAACGGATTTTGGTTGCAGGAGTCAAGCTGACCAAAGACTCGAAGCAAGTAGCGGACTTTGTGAGCAAAATGCTGGGGTACAAGCTGGTTACCCATCAGACACCGGAGGACGGCGTCAAAGTGCAGCGCGTGATGATTGCGGAAGCTCTGGATATCGCTAAGGAAACATACTTGGCCTTTTTAATGGCACGTCAGAAGGATCACGAAGGACCCATTTGTGTGTATTCGCCAAAGGGGGGCGTCGATATCGAGCAGGTAACCGTAATCCGTCACTGTTGATCTGTCGCAGTACTTAATTAGTTGCAGGCGAATGGTAGAATAATTTTCTTGTGTGTGCTTATAATTGTTTTATTGACGAAAGAGTTGTGATTGTCAGATTGGGCCTTTTTCCTTGATCCCATACTGTCATGGGATTTATATTATTTGCTTCAACTTCGGCTTCAGCTTTTCAAAGCTGAGTTAGCGTTATGTACTATTAAGTTTATAGTTTATACTGTTTGTAGTCACCTCACAGACTAATTTAAACTATGTACCTTTCTGTATTATGAGTCAGTGTAAGCTGGTTGGATGGACTTGAAAATACAAATTTTTAAATTGAAAATACAAATTTATGCTTGCATTTCGCGGGCTGCTATTTTTGATTTATCCTGTTTGTTTGTTCTTTTTTTGTTTTGTTTCGTATGTGGAAGAAGCTGGGAAGTTGACCGATCTTATGACTTTCAATAATAGCAGATTAGTATTAAGGAATATTTAGTGCGTCTGATTAATTAGCGCACTTTGTAATTAGTGCAAAGTAAGAAGTTTTGCCATCTAATTTCCTTCGGAGCAGGTATCGGAAGAATCTCCGGAGGCTATTTTTACGTCTTTTATCGATATCGACAGTGGACTGAGTGCCGAAGAAGCAATGAAGATTGCCAAGAAGTTGGAATTCGAACCGCAGTATCTGGAAGAAGCAAAAAATCAAATTATGAAATTGTACAATCTGTTTTTGAAAGTGGATGCCACTCAAGTGGAGGTGAATCCCTTTGGACAAACCCCTGATGGACGCATTGTGTGCTTTGATGCCAAATTGTCATTTGATGATGTACGAAATACTTTCTGATGCATGTGTAGAGCTCATTACTTACTGATTCTTGATTTTCAGAATGCTCAGTATAGACAGGAGAAGATTTTTCAAATGGGCGATACGATGGAGAGCGATCCACGCGAAGTGGACGCTGGAAAACATAATTTGAACTATATCGGACTCGACGGAAACATCGGATGCCTGGGTAATGATCCAAACACAATGACGTTACTCTTGTCAAAAAATTGATTATTTTGCACACTTCTATCTGTGAATTTCTAAGGCATCGATCGCTCTGTATTTTGGCTTAGATGGCAGAGCACGTTTTTGGGTCTGAAATTAAACATGGGCATTGAAATATATCAGTACGACGCATGCAAAATGGATGATTGATTTTCACTCGTCTAACGAAGTTCGGTGTTTATTTATTAGTGAATGGCGCTGGTTTGGCTATGGCGACTATGGATTTGATCAAATTACACGGCGGCGAACCGGCCAATTTCCTGGATGTCGGAGGCAACGTTAAGGAAAATCAAGTCCAGGAAGCGTTCCGAATTCTTAGCGCTGATAGGAAAGTCAAGGCAATTTTAGTTAATATTTTCGGGGGTATTGTCAACTGCGCAACGATTGCCAATGGTATTATCAACGCTTGCCGCAATATTAAATTGTCCATTCCACTTGTTGTGCGATTAGAAGGTAAGCGTTTTGCAGTCGATTAAACGAAAAAAGTTTAGCAGTTGGTGCTGCACCGATTCAGCTACGGCTGCCTATTCTACATGCACGAAATGTTGCAAAATATTGGTAGGAACCAACGCGGACGAAGCGAGGAGGCTGCTGAAAGACAGCAATTTGCCCATTACGGCTGCTGATTCCCTTGAAGATGCCGCTCGAAAAGCTGTGGAATGCTTGAAGAAATAAGCTGCTTCGTATTGGCTCATAAGCTGAATTCCATTTATTTCTATTTCGTGCTTCTTTGTGTTCTTAACTTGTTAACTGTTGTATCGTTGATGTGCGCTTTTGATTTTACAAATGAATTGTTTTCTGATTCGTACATCGTTCGATTGTGGACAGTGAAATTCGTTTCTACGTTTCGTCAAAAAAATTTATTGATTGGTACTTCCATCTAAACTCTTAAGCGACAGCTGCGTTTACTCCAAGACGATTACATTTTGCAAACTGCCATTTTGCAAAACGACATTTTGCAAACTGCCGTATCGTACTCACTTTTTTATTCGCTCCAAAATAATCCGATATAATGCCAAACTGTCAATCTCTGCAGAAAACATGGGAACGATTAATAAATCCACAAATAAATAAAATTTTTGAAACGAAAACAGAAACGGCAAGGGTGAAATACCGGAAACAAGCACCCCCGAAATATAATACTTCTATTGGATTCGCTAAAAATCACACCGCTAACGGTTAATCACTATTTTCATTCTGCCACAAATCCACGTTCCGCCAGAGTCAATCAATAGCAGCACTGCAGTTATAGTTTGGGTTTGCTGCATATCACCCCAACACCCTCCTTTCCGTTGTTCGCAGCATATGGACGTGCAATGTATGCCAATTTCTCTACAACGAAACCAGCTCTCTCGACTTCACGTTTCAGCACATCCAAATCCACAAAATGCATATGCTTCAGGCCTTCCAGGATCGTCTCCAATTCCGCGGTCTCAAAATATCCCGGGAACTCTACTCCAGCAGCCCGTCGGCGATTATACTCATCCAAGAACGGAATGGCTTTGCATAAATATGGCGAGGAGACTGTGAGGCATAGTTTTCCACCGGGTCGCAGCCATTTTGCGAAGCGTGCCAGCATACTTCGCATTTCGTCTGGCTTGAAAAATTGGAAACATCGACTAGCCAGAATCCCATCGAACGATTCCGCTGGAAAATCCAAATCCAGGGCACTTCCTGGTTTCAGCTGCAGTCGTCCTTTTTCCTCTTCACTGACGTTTGAAAGCAGGTCGTCCAGCATTTCGGCGGAGAGTTCATTGGCAACGACGGAAGCGCCCGCTTCCAGCAGCTGTTTAGAAGTGTAACCATACGCCACGCCAAGATCCAGGATAACTGGCTTTTGGCAGGCTTTGGCATACTGGATGAATCTCTCTCCGAACTCGTCCAGGACATTCATCTGCCAGCCTGTATTATTGGATGTTTTCCGCAGGTAACCCGTTTCTTCGTGCTGTTTTGTCAGCTTGTCGAAGTATTCGATGCTGCCTTTATCCTCCGCTGTGGAATCTCGGGTGCAGGCCATTCCTGTCGTGCACGTGCTTATCAAGCGTTTGTGCACTCTACTTTCAAATAAAAAACCGGAAGGTGAATAGAACGTTAATGAATAGTCTAAAATGTAAAGCATAAAATTAAAAATCGTAAGTAATCACCTGACAAGGATGATGAATGATGAGTTCGCTATCGTAATAACAAGGTGCTGTATTTATACGAGTACGTTTGTAAACAAACTCAGAAGTCTGACTTATGTACTGTTATAGTGTTATTACTTATTACTCTAGTACTGTACTTATTGGAACACAGAGGGGTGGGGAGATAAAACGAGAGATTTCGAAATTTTTTAAATGCGTTTTAAAATACAGATATTGCGTCATGTAGTTGCCGGAGAATAGGTTGTTTTTTTATAAAACTGAAAATGTGACGAACTGTACAGCCGGCACATTTTGCCACATGGTTGACCTGTAATACTTTACATGTTTTTTATTTTGTTCATCGCAATGAAGTGTAGAACAGATAAATTTTTCCTTTCGTCCCTCCGTCACACCGTAAGATGGTCCGTAACATCAGATTCGAACAGATATGCACGGACATGTATTATCAATACCTACCCTATATGTTGGCTAGAAATTTACGAAAATTGATTACCTATTTACGATAAAGTGTGCAAAACCTTACAGAAGATTGTTCTTATAACGAACAAAAAGTTATGATTTGTAAGTGGTGATTTATAAAACTACAACCAGTACTAGAGTAGCACTTATGTACCTCCGTAATTTGTTGTACGACGTTTAACATGTATGTACTTAAACATGAAGCACACCTAGTTACTTACCGTAAAATTACTTAATAATCAAGTATTGTAAGTATTTACGGGCTGCATAGTTAATAGTTAGATTTCAATGGTGCTAATAAAATTTAATAATCGTTACTTGTAAACTAGTTTCTATAAACAGATGCTACAAGTAAATGATTTAGCTTGCAGACAAATGTTACAAACAAATGCTAACTACAAAAACAAACGTTTTAAACAAATGGTTTTGGTTTCCAAACAAATGTTACAGATTTCAAACAAATCGCTACTTGCCAGTTGCCACCCTTTAATTTTCAAGAACCATCGATATCATATTGATATATGCGCTAATGCGTGATATGATAGAAGCACTAATAATTATTTATAGTTCATACAAAAGTAAATCGACAAAAACCCCTTACCTATCTACATCTCCGGAATGAATGTTGCACTGCTGGCACCGTCGTATAACTCGGTTCACGGGAATGTGTTGGAAAATATTAAACAACAGATCACTCGACGTCTGGTGGAAAAGCAAGCATCTCCACTCGAATCTGGAAAGGTCATAGTCTTAGATCAGTCCTTCTGGAGTCAGCGTCTCTCTCCACCCGCAATAATAAGAAAGTTATTTCGTGCTAATGTGACGGGCATTTTTATTCTAATTCGCTACGGGCAGTCTGTGAGAATGCGCGTACAGTTAGACGAAGTTGTGAGCAATTTGTTCTCTGTGGATCAGGGTCTGCCATTATTGCCTATCTGTGTTTTCTTTTATGGATCCAGACCAGTTTCCCGTCGTGAAAAATTAAGAATTCAAGCCATGTTCAAAACACATTTAGCTGAACAAGTCGACATACCCCCTGTTTTATTTGCACAGCGTTTACTCCAACTGCGTCACTGCTATTCAGAATTCCTAAGAGAAGACAAAATCGCTGACATTATGAAATGGATGAAAAGTCAGATGAAGCTATGTGCAACATTCAGTTGGCGATCATACGCTGCCAGTTATCATGCTGCTGAAAGCTCCACGCAACTACATGAAGCTGGTGATGCAAATGCAGTACTGCGGAACTTGGTTCCCACGAGGTCACGGCGGAGATCTCTATCAGAACCCAAAATTGTCCCAAATCTGAGGGGTTATATTGTTCTTGTGTGCGAAGAAGCTCGACGGGTGCCGAGTAACAGTTTCAGTATGTCCATTAGAAAAGTGGCCTTGCGACAATTGCTAAATGGTGATAAACACTGGACCGACAACTGCCAAGAGTTCAAGACAGCTGAGCGTATTCATGGAATATTTTCCATTTTAACGGCGAGCCGAGATAAAGCGTATGGTGTACTGAGCTCCAGAGTAACAGCTCTAAAAGCGCAACATGGGCACACGTTTCGACCACGGAAGCATGAATTATTCTTAACTAATTTCAGCTGGAGTGTACAGTGCTGGAATAACAGAACAAGTCATGCTGTGATGCGGTGTGCAATTGGCTTTTTAGGACACACGGAAGTATTTGGATTTGCAAACTGGCTGAACGCCCAAGAACTCCGATTACTGCGATCCCATATATTAGAATACTATGCAAATTTTGACAAGCGTACGATCGAGAATCGGTCTGAGAAACTGTCTCCTGCAGAAACCCTTGCTCGCGCCAGCTTGCATCGATCTCATAGTATTCATGATTTTCGAAGTTTTATGCAGCGAGAAATTCTGGACTAATGTGCTTGGAGCAGCGCATAAGAGCAATAACACACAGCACAACAAAAGAAAACCGCAAGTATATACATGTTTATTGTTCAAATTTATTTTTAACTGCCTCATCGGCACTTTCATGTCATTTACTTAATACGAATTATACGATATCCGAAGGAGTTGTACAGTAATATACGTAACAGCGAAATTTAGATGTTTTATGGTTTGCAAAAATCCTACGGAACTCAAGAGTTATATATACGTATCGTCGATACGTGGAGTGTTATCGATACGGTATCGATAACACTCCTCAAACAAAACATTTCGAATGCTTGTGTTAGGATATGTATGTACATCTGTACTCCGGGCTAATCTGCCGTGAATAAATAAGTATAGAAATGAACAAAACAAATTAATTAGACCATAATTTTTCAAAATTCTGTTAATATCACTACCCAGCATAGGCAAAGTAAAAGTCGTTTTCGTACAGTTCACATGCTGTTAGAAAATTTAAAGCATTTAATGGTACGGAAATTCGGCCTTGTCGAAAAGGTGTGTAACAAATTAAAGAGTCGTCATAACTTTATATTTACCATATTCGAGCGTTCGCCTAAAGAAAATGTTTAAACGAACCCTTCTACAAAAAGAACTAATAGTCCTGTGTAATCGCAGTGGTAACTGTTGATATCGCAGGTTACACAATTTTGATAAGTAGTGGATTAGGGCTATTGCTGCCCTTTATACGCATTCATCTGCCGGTGAATATGTGTGACTGTTTAGCTTTGCCATTATAAAATGCAGTCATTGCCTGACTCCGTAAACACGACAAACACGAGAAAACGGTTGTACTTCAAAGACAACCTGGGAAATATGGCAACAATGGTTACTTAAAGCCTGGTCACTCTCGCATATGTCACCTATTCCAGTCCAAGTCAGTGCATAACTAACCGGTAAACTGCCCCAGTGACTGGTCATTCGCTTCCGGCGTCATTAAATCACAGTGGCTGCAGTGGAGATAGCGCTTGTAGCAAACAGGACTGCATGACGCATAGATTGTCGCAACAATGTCTCATTTCCGCCTGGTGTTATCCGTATATAAACTATCATCTTGGTCACCAACAGCATCATTCAGTTCTCACTTAAGTATTAATCCACTTAAGTATTTTGCACCTGTCCTCCAAAAACCGTTTAGTAACCGGTGTTCAGTATCCATATATTCCGTGCTTTACATCATCAATAGGATTTTACTGCTCCCATTTGTTACCAATCCCATAATCAGTGGGTTGCGCACCCTTTCTTACGTTGACCAAAGGCCACTAGCTCAACAGCAATCGCAATCGGTTCCTTTCGGAAATAGGAAGATCAGGATGTCTTCGGTGTTCATCATAGTTTTTTCCACAGTCTTCCTGTCGTCGGTCACCTTTGCCGACACTATGGTAAAGTCTGAGATGGATAGGTGGCATCAGTAGTGACTAAGATCTGTAATATCATCAGCCAGCAATGCCAAAATGTTCGAATGTTTTATTTTAAGTGCTCTGTACAATAAAGAAGCATTTGAAATACATTTATTTTTATTGACAGATGAAGCGGCAATCCGGTTACGGTCAAGCAGGGTCGGGCGGTGGCCTTTCTGGATTCCCCGCAGGATCAAGCGGTATAGTTGGTACGCAGATTCTACCAATGCAGTCTTTATTGTCCACTTGCAACCTCCCCATTGCAGGCTATCCTAGCTCGTCTAGCAGTGGCATGAGTTCATACCCCGGTTTGGTGTCCGGTTCTTCCGGCAGCAGTGGTGGCGGCAGTTATTCCAATTCCGGAACAGCCAGTGGCTTTGCGGCAGCCGGCAGTTCGTCCTTTAATCTGTATGGCGGTAACAGCATTATTGCCGCGCAAAATCCAAATGTTTACGCTGCGCTGGACCAGCTGCGAGGATCCGAAGCATTGACAGCATCTGAAGCAACCGCCGTCATTGCGAATTCCATTCCCGGCACATCCTACCCGACTCTAGCTCATATTCCACAAACCAGCTTCTCCTGCTCCAACGTCCGTCAGTTTGGATTTTATGGTAAGTAATCATACTGGCGCTTAATAATTTCGCTCTGCCATAACAATGCGTTCGCTGGCTTGGTACCTGAAATACTCTTAATTCTAGCTGATCCCGAGACTAGATGCCAAGTGTTTCGCCGATGCGAAGCGAATAACTATATGTTTTCCTACATCTGCCCCAACGGAACACTTTTTAACCAAATCACTCTGATCTGCGACTGGTGGTACAACGTTAACTGCCCAAAGTAAGTATTAAAACGTTGTATGCCCGTCACTGAGCCGCATGTTATGCAGATGACCAATATGTTTGACCTTTTGCCTATTAAATATACCGAAAAGTATTATTAACAGCAATATCTTTATAGCTCCGCTGCCTGGGTTGATTACTCCAATCCCCGCATTTATCGTCAAGATCTGCGCCTGTTCGACGATTTGTACGGTGCCGGTTCGGGAATGGGTGGAGGCAGTTACAGCGGTAGCGGCGCCGGAAGCTACAGTGGCGGAGCCGGCGGAAGCAGCGGTAGCACATACGGAGGCAGCTTGGGCGGCTTAGGCGGAGGCAGTGGATCATTCGGCTCAGGCGGCTACAGTCAGGGCGGCTCGTCTCCCATGCAACAGTACCGCAGCGCTAGCCTGGCCAACAAAGTCCTCTCCGAACCCATTGCGTCGGCATCCGAGAAAACCCTCAGAGAAATTCTCACACAACTGGCCACGAATTCCCTGCAGTTACCTGACGCCGTGGTCACTTCAGAAAGAGACAATGTCACTACAAAATTTGTGTGATTCCGCACGGGTTAATTTATTTTCTTGTAACCAGTTAAATAATTGTTGAATTTTTGTAGCTGGCTTTAGACATACCCATCGGTTAATGTTTAATTTGGCTGTTGGTTAATGTTTTAACCTTGTTACCGTTGTGAATCTCTTATTACATGTTGCGTTTCATGAAGGAAAGCAGGAACTTTGCAGACTGTTTTAATAAAAACGAAAAAAAATAAAAGTTTCGGTGATGTAGACCTCGAGGTAGTTATTAATGTGCTTTATTACCACATGCTACTATATTATCAGCTGAGATTGACAGTGTAGAAACTGCAACGTGTACCTGGATATGAAAAGTTCAGTTAGTTATGCTCTACAAAGGTCACTAATACTTACCCTTCCTCCTGGCTACGGATGTAAGCTGCAGCGCATTACAGTATACATGGCGGTCCATGTGCATTCTGTATTATACGTGAAAGCTTTGTACAATTGTATTTCATCACCTGAAACATACTTTTTCGAAACAATATTATAAAAGCTGAAGCTGATGACAATATTATATTTTCAATCTTATTGTTGCAGTCTTTGATAAGGGTTGCAGTGTAATTTTTGCTGCATTATGAAAACAAATACAAATTGCCGCGGTGACATGCAAGATTTTTAAAAAAATGTATCGTCTGGCCGGTATGGTATGGCTAAGCAGTAAGCATACATCACAAAATTTATTTCTCTGGGTGCAAGTGGCTTTTGGTAAAAGCAGTTTAAAATTCATAAGAACTGGTCGAATTTTTACCTTACTGCAAAATAAAATAGTGGTTTAAAAATTCTGTAATAATATGTTGCACCCAGACTAAGCTATCCTGAACAGTTTTCATAATATTATACGAACACAGATGCAACTGCATATTTGCTGAAGCGTGACCATACAGTAGGGTATGCAGTGAATGCGTGCCGGACAGTTTCCACCAGTTGCATAAATTGCACGAGTACTGCACTAACTTGGAGTCCACCTGTGCTAAGATTATATATAGATCTGTTGATTTTATTTCTTCCTGATTGCTTGCCCTCCGCAGGCATATATCTAGTGCAATACAAGATTAATTTTGACTGCTAAATTTTGATACAAATAGTATTGTTGTAACAGTATTTGTGGGCACATTTTTGCAGAGTACTTTCATTTCATTGGGTGTTTCATTACGATTTACGTGGAAAGTTTCTTTTATGTGGGATTTAATTTTTTATTTATTTTTCCATTCGTGCATTATTTTCGTGCATTCGGCACTGCAGCTATTATTAGCACCTTCCACGCTTTAATCACCTTTCACGCGATTTTCACCAGTTCGACAACAAAACCCTTTTGCAATACCGAAATCGGTATCGGTGTAATTGGGATCAATCGGAGAAATTTGAACGAAACTACTGCGTATTACAGCCAGGTAGGCACAAAAACCGCGCACGTATCGACGGTACCGTTATTTTTAACCGGCTAATTTATTCATCTGAAAATCTTTATCTGCAGACTAAAATCAAAACATTATACTCTAGATATTCAATGTAACCGGCTGCTGTATCGAACCATCCGGCTGTTCATGGACGTGCAGTATACTTAAGTACAATTACTAAGCAGTTAATAACAATTATTCTTATTAGTTATCAACGCCAGATCTTCGAGCGCCATTAGTGCACAAAGATGGAAAAAATGTTTAAATGTTGGCAGTGTTTAACAGCGCTGTTTTCCAGTATCATCCTACCAAACCTGCCATGTAAACAATATCCACCGATGTAATAAATTACAGAAGTTTATACCAGCAATTTCACACTGGTTTGTAATTATATAAATAAATTTTCCATCAACAATTTTGCAGACGGCAATCGACTGTTTCTGTGAACCAAATCATGACAACCACTTTTCAAAAACCGAATAAATATTTTATTTGAATTTGACTACCGAGCAGAACTAAAAATGTAATAAATAAATTTGCTCCTGAATTAGGAAGCTGGTCAACACTTAAACACTATATCTACTATGGCTAGCCTTGACTTCAATTTATATAGATTTTATTCGCTCTGGCGATATAATACTGCCATAAGTTTCCTATAAAAGTGAAAGATTTGCACCGATTTGATCTGCTTTAAAATAATTATGTACACGTAATTTTGGTAAGTTTCAGTTTTATTTTATCGGACGCAAATGTCGTTACACTTTCACATGTGCAAGCGCAATTCGTTAACATTGCTCAATTAGACGATATGCGGAACGAATGCTATTTACCGCCAATAAAACGACATCAATATGCTGACTACACAGTCTGCCGGTTGATGTCTTGTCAAGCACATCCAGATCGCAGCCTTCGATCATCGTTTTTGTCAGTTCATTACACCAACAAAAAATGTACTATGAAGGCCAATCAAACGCTGTTTTTGCTCGTGAAAATGCTTTTGAACCAGACTTATCAACAACTTTCGTTTTCATATCTTACTAATAACAAATAAGTAGGATTGATCAAACTCAAAGAACATGCGATTTGGCAGCCGGTAGTAATTATGTACATCGAAAAATTACCAAATAGTAAGTAGCAGTTAAAAATTTTTTGCTTCCTCTAAAGATGCACGTGTCCAGCGTAGAAACGAATGAGAATCTCGTATTAATAAAATGCATATGTTTTTAGGTAACGTAACGCTATTTATTAATCAGGGTGTCGACTGGTGGTTCCCAGCATAGCGGAATGTCGCATGCACTTTACAGTTACACGTGCATTAGCTCGTTTGGGTTAACTGTAAATACAGCAAATACCCTATAAAATTCAAAAAACAAAGTCACAGTTATTATTGTTCTGGACAAAATTTGAAGCACCACTCAAAGTAGATTCAATCGCTCAGTGCTACTAATCAAAGTGTTTCTCTTTAGATTAAGGTGTATTTCTAAATTTTTTAAATATGATTTCGTTATTATTGAATCAAACGAAGCCCCAGTACTTAATCGCATATTACGGAGTAAGTGCTGGTGCTGCTGGGAATGTCTTCAAATTTTTTATCAGCGCTATCGTTACGGATAAGTAGTAACAACAAGGTTATGAAGCTCATGTCTTTCGAGGAATAAATTAACGCTCCACAAAAACAATAGCTTTGTCTGCACTTCGGAGCACATTTTAAAAATAAACGGTTTAGAGAAATGTGCTTGTTTCCTTATACTTTTATCATTATTTACACTTATTTTTTGTAAATCACAATATGGTGAGCAGGCAGATTTACAGTTCTAGTTATCTAATGCATACGTACGTAATTACAGTATGAGCATAGAAGTACTGAGCGTTACATTCTGCCATGGTTTATTAAGTTTTCACGCTGGAATTTTAAACATTGAACTAATCGCTATTATGGACAACGTGAAGCACCTCACCTTTTTACTGATATTTTTTTACTCCGAAATTAAACAGCGATAAATGCTAAATAAGTTAAATTGATAACATATTAAATTTCTTTCTGAAAATGGACTAGTATACAAATTTTTTGAGGTTAATATCTGCACATGTTAAGTATTCTGTTGCAGTTTTTTTATTTTACAGGCCTTGAATGCGAAGTTAATACGACAGCAGTTTCCTATCCATCGTGATCATTTTTGGCCAATCAACTGTACGAGATAGAAAATGGAACCCTTCGTGCAAAACAAAATATCTTTGCTTTCACCATTTTTCTTGGTAAGCGAAGCTTTTTTTATTTCACTGAAAATGCTCAGGCCGGTTGTCTATACCGTCTAGTGTCTACTAATTCACACAAGGTTTTGTATGTACATTTTAATTTGCAGATTGTTCTGCATTTTCTGTCTGAAACAGTATCTCTTTCAATGGACGAAATGGGAAACCAAATACAAGGTACTACGTCGTAGCTTAATTTTCTACTTTTTCTCATATAGTACTCAACAAAAAGCAATAAAAGTGGTTTTGCTTGTTGAAATGATGGGTATCCGTCAGCTGGGGTTCATGACCTTTATGTGCTAGGTGTCGATGTGGAGTGCAGTCCTGTGGAAATACGCCTCCATATTCGTACAACGCAACCGTATACTGGCCGGGTGTATCCGAAAGGTCTCGGGCGAAGCATCTGCGAAAAGGTGTACGACACAAATTCCACTTCAGAAACAAACTCGAACGAAACCGCAAGCCTGTATGCGCTGCCTTTAACCTCCTGCAATACGGTTTTACAAGATGTGTCGGTAAGGGATCTGTCACTAGTTCAACAGGAACTTTTGAATTTTCGGCTCGGTATAATTTCTTCTTGACCTTGCTAAAATATAAGGTACTCCGAAAATTTGAATAACTGAATTAAATCTAAGCTTCTTTGTACGAAATATGTTCCTAATTGTAAGGTAAGTCATACTGTATCTCAGTATCTGCACTTGAAAAATCTTCCTCGAATAAGCTACATTGAGCATGCAGCCTGTACAATATGATTTGTATGTGCTTCTAATGTGCAGACAGGCTTGGAATACCAAAATACCATTATTATTCAACTGCATCGGTCATTGGTGACGCAAGGGGATCGAGTATACAATGTTCGGTGTCGTTACGAAAGTTTTAATACCACCATCACCGCTACCTTGAATATGAGGTAAATCGCGAATGGCAAATGGTAAATCTTGAATGTACGAAATACAAAATTAATGGGAATTGGAAGAATTATTATGATGCAGAATCCCGTGATTCCGTAAATAAAATTATATTAAAGTTTATATTTATGAAGATGACTTCCGCAATCATTAAACTGCCGTATGTCGACAGTGATTCAGTACCGGCAATGCAGCTGGAATCACGCGCTGATTTGCCAGTTGTATCCATGAGCATTTATAAAGGAAGTTCTGAATCCCGTGTTATGGCCGATTTCGTTACAATTGGTGATCCCGTCGCTCTGGTCATCAACCTTCCACAGCAAAAAATTTATGGGATGCTGATCAAAGACTGCTATGTAAAAGACGGCGTAGATATGGGTGGCGTCCAGCCCTTAATCGACAGCGAAGGGTAATTAATCCATTGTATGCAGTGGAGACTACAAGATCGACTTTCTCCTCTTTTACAAATTACCGTTTTATCCGTTTTTACAAGTTTTGCGATAAGAGCAGAGGACTTGCAAACATTTTTTTGTCATTCCATCATGCAGTTTTGGTCAGCAGCAGTTCACCGATCGTTTTCATATTCGTACAGATGTCCAGTGGATTCCACATTATTTGGAGGATTTATTTATTCGGCTGACCTCACTCAAGCTTACGTAATATTCCGCGCGCACAAATTTCCCTATACGGACTCTTTATTTTATCAGTGCGCTGTAAAGTTTTGCTTAAAAATCGGAGGAGACTGCCGAAAACTGCCCACGGTAGGAGTCTCGGAGACACAGAAAACATACAACTGCGCTGCTTGTAAACCCAGTTAAAGAAAAATGTATAATAGAACCTCGTAACTATAGCCTCCCGTGTGCAACCTCGGCGGAAGACACAAACGTAACGTGGAGGATGACATTATACCCGGCGAAAACAAGACCATAGCCATTGTGAGAAGCATGAACGTACGGGAACCAAAAGACTACCTCAACGAAGACAACGGTACAATGCTAAAACGTCACACGTGTAACTTTTCTCATCGAACCGTCGTGCTCGTAGATGTGACGTCTCAAGGCTACGCACCAGTCAACGGAAACCAGTGGTGTGTGCCCAAAAGCGCTTTCGCCATCATTTTAGCCGTGGCCGGCTTTCTCATCGTCCTATCGGCGACCATTCTCGTTGCTATGCTCCTTCATAGACGGAAACGCCACAGTAAAAAAGGACAGAGCTGGAGCGATGCTTATTCGTCGGTTTATTTAAGTCATCATTATGGCGGCGATGCAAAATACAGTAATCGATAAAGATCCGCATGAGATTTAAAGAGCCACCATCCCAAATTACCAATAAGTTATTCTAAACACCTCATAACAATGCATTTTTTTGTTAAAGTTCCGTTGTTGATTTTTTGTTCTTTTTTACGAAATTATCGTCAGCCAAAAATAAAAGCTGTAAACGAATCAGTACCAAAATAATTGTGCTGGTTCATTTCAAAAGCGACCATCGTAGCTGCTCCTTTGCTGTCTGCAAAACTTGGGCCACTGTTTGCTCTCCTAAAGGCAGCTGCTCCTCGGTGCGGATCGCGGCTCTCTGTGTGACGGAATCCGGATCGATTTCGCAAATAATTCTACAACAAAAATGAACAAATCAAATTAAATACGTCTCGTTAAAGCCATTACAAGATGCACGTAACATGTAAAATCTCTGCAATCGCGAAATAACCAACTGCCACTAATTGTAAGCGGTTAACGTTTCTGGATACAAAGTTATGAAAAAATCACAGTTGGAAGTTGGAACAGATCATTTCAATCTGTAAAACAACTAAAAAGTACCGGTAATGTGATTCACTGCCAGTGAGTGGCTCGCGTCTCGCTACCATTGTGTTACCATTCTCGAGTTTTACAGATTTAACGAACAACAAAACGGCTCATAAATTACAGGGTCAGAGAAGTCGTGAAAAACAAGGTGAAGATCCTAACGGTCCTAAACCAGCCTTAAAAACTTACCCGCCATCTACAATCTCGTCCACAATCAGAAATATCGAGTCCAAGTTGTCCATAAAATTCCGTTTCTCGAAGCTCTTTCCCAAAACTTTTTGCGTGGCGTCGTACAAGCAGTTTAAAACTGCTGTCAGCATTAGCTGCGAAAATAAGAAACACTAGTTCGCAAGGGTCGATAATATCCACAACGATGACTTTAATAATATTAATTACGCGCGTGTTAATATTATTACAATCCCGATAAAACTTACTTACTAGTTACCGATCAAGTGATAATTTAATCCACAACACTTTGCGGTAAACTTTTGAAAATCGTGTGACTGACGCTGACTTACTTCATTTTCATGGCTGCTACCCGCAACATAAAAGTAGAGATCCACGTTGCTCTTGTAGACACAAGTCAGTCCATCAATCAATATGATTTCTCCTATCGAATCGCATCCAATAAATTTCACGAGCAAACTGAATGTACTAGTACGAGTAACGAGAAAATGAATGAAAATGTGATATAACAAGATAATTTACTTGACCATCTACAAAATCAAATTTCAACTAACATTTTCAAAACCAGGACCAACATAAATTAGGAAAGGAATGCATTTTGACTCAAAATTCAAAGTTTCAAACCATACCCGGGTAGTAGTATTTCACAGGTCTAATACTAACAGACTTATTTATCATTATGCTAACAGCTAACTGCTAACAGATAAGTGCTAACAGCTAATTTAATCAAGATTCGGAATTGTCACAAATGCGAGAAGCCCGAAAACCCAAACCCAACCTGCGGAAATACTACAAGATTTATCGAACTTACCGCTGGCTTTGCTTGTTTTGGAAAATAGACTGCGCTCGAATGCCTTCTGTTCCTTAAGATTCGGGAATGTGTCATCGTAATACTATGAAAAATTGCCACGTGCTGTCGCAAGCAGCCAGATAGGTATACCACAAACGAAATTACGATACAAACCTTTGCAATCAGACGATTTCCATCACTATCCAGTATCAGTAAAGCTTTCACAACATACAAGCTTGGTTCCTGCAAGAGAGTTGGACTGAAAATAACTGAATTCCAGAATCCAAAAGATAGCAAGTGTCGCAGGATATCTCGCAGATCGCAAAACAAAAAACGTCACTATTCCACCTTTACACTTACGAGAATTTTCTGCTCGTTATCCATTATACCGGTGCCGAAATTGGAAATCTGGTTCAAAAAACAAGATACAATCCAAATTTCAAGGATGCCGCTCCTGTTTTGCGGATAAAATATTGAACATTTAAGCTGGAAAATTTGTGACTTCTGTCTTTTCCAAAAATGTGCCAGCAAACCGTAAACGCAGCGGTAGTACAAAGCACTTAAAAACCATTTCCCGGAGGGCGGCTGCCGGCTGAATACCTAATACTTTTCAAAAATATCTGTTTTCAACAGAACAGGGATACTTTTTCGTAATTTTTCAGCAGCTTTTCATTTTTATTCAGAGTCTCGTATTGACTATTGATTGACTTTTTTCAGAAACATGCCACAAATCAAAAGAAAACGCGTTAAAACAAATTATAGAAATACAACCGGATTAATTTGAGAAAGTCACTTCGTTCGCGGTTTGACCATTCGGGATTTAAGTGAAGTCAGCACTAAACTGACCAGAGATGATCGCTCGGTTTGAATATCCATTAAGTACTGATTATTCATTATTATGTAAAATGAATATTAACGCTGTACTATATATAGATATTGATATTATAATTGTGTAGGTACGACCGTACGAGAACTATATCGGCTGATTTCGCATCACAGGATAAAATGTAACTGGGAGCTAGCTGAATGAATACCCATAGATGAAGATGAAGCTCTCAGTGTTGAAGACTGAATTGCTTTGCTACGAGTACACAATAATACTGCATCTCACATTATTTCAACTCTCAAGAGTGATAAAAAAATATGAAGCAAGATTGCAAGAAGGAGCGGTATTCAACTGACATTGATTTTGCGTAAAAGCATACTCTGTACGTATCAAAATTAACAGATATTCATTTACAGTACTTCCCAATATTTCTTTCATACAGAAATTTCAATGCAGTACCTGAAAGACAAGTTCAAATCGATAAAAAAGTTAAATTACGGCAAATGAGCCGTTCGAATAAAATCAACTTTTATGTCAACAGAATCTTTCTTGTGCTTCTTGTACGACGAAGGAAGATCAAACACTAATTCCGCGACAACTTCCATAGAAACTTGCCACGCTTTGGCCTTCCTGAGAAGGAACGGTCGGCACGCCGATTTATGGAAGGAATAAACAGAATTTTTTGACAAATTCAGGCCGGCTTCCAAAAACTGCACATCGATGCCCTGATTATTCTTGGTTCCAAAGGGAGGATTCGTGATTACCGTATCGAAGAAATTTTTGAACGGTCCATCGTATTTTCCGAGTGTCAAACCCGAAACGTCACACAGGATACAGTCCGTTTTTACTGCGTCCGCCGTCCGGCAGTTTTCCACAAAAACTTCCGCAGATTCAGCGTCGACATCAAACCCACAGCAGAATGCAGCGCCGAGTAAAGAAGCCCCAATCGCCAGTCGTCCGGGACCACAGCCCAAATCAGCCACGATTTTATCGCTGATATCCCCGAATGACTGCTCGATGGTATACAGGGTTCGCGCTGCCAGATGTGGCTGCGTGGCGTACTGCTCCAGATCTATGCGCGGGTTCCGAAAATCATCCAGGGCTCCCAAAATGTTTTCGAGCTCCTTCAACTTCATGGGATAATTTTTTTAGTCTGAAAGTGCTAATCACATTAATTAAAAATAAGGCTGTTAAAGTTAAAAGCAACTGGCTCCACCGAATGCAAGGGTGGACTGTGAGTCTGTGGACATTGGACAAGTTAACAAAACATGTTTATGAAATTTTCATTTTTTTAACAGATTTTCCGCGCAGTTAATACGTACTCGTACAGTCCTCTGTCCTCGTATCATCGTATGTATCGTGGAAAACGACCCAAAGAAGGCCGGCACCCTATCATTTCGGAAACCATTCATTTCGGAAATCATTCATTTCGGAAATCATTCATTTCGGAAAACATTCATTTCGGAAATCGTTCATTTCGGAAATCATTCATTTCGGAAAACATTCATTTCGGAAATCGTTCATTTCGGAAACCATGCATTTCAACACTTTCCTTTACAGTTAGTGACAGAAGACGTTATTTCGGCCATTATTGTTCAGAAACAATTATACAATTGTGAATTGTCAACGAAAAAGCATTTCAGGGATCTTTTTCATAAACTTTCATTTACTGTACTAACTGACAACTGCCATGTGGACGGTTCGATTTGCTTGTGTTGTGGGTTACAATGAGAGCACAAGAATTAACTGCATCATAATCGAGCTTAGCAATGTTACCCGCATTTAGCGTGTATTAGTGCGCACGATCGAACACGGCTGCAGATAAGCGGCGTCATAACCAAAACAACAATCTCTAACACGAAAAAAACCACAGCAGGTGCGCGGAGAAGTAAGTCATAAACAATGCCCATAAACCATGCATTTACAAGTTGCAGCCTAACGTGAGGCGTGCCGATAAAACGTGCGTTGATGTTGCGCTGAAATGAAGATTGTACAGAATTTGTACATGAATACTGTTATTTCGGGAACCCGTTTAATTGTACAGATACAAAGTACACAGACTGTACAATGGCTACTAAACATACTAGTACCAGTTATAATAGTTAAACTACTGTTATAATAGTATAATAATATTAAACTACTGTGATAACGTATGGTTTCCGAAATGAATGGTTTCCGAAATGAACGGTTTCCGAAATGAATGGTTTCCGAAATGAATGGACACCAAGGCCGGCACCCTATCATTTCGGAAACCATTCATTTCGGAAATCATTCATTTCGGAAATCATTCATTTCGGAAAACATTCATTTCGGAAATCGTTCATTTCGGAAACCATGCATTTCAACACTTTCCTTTACAGTTAGTGACAGAAGACGTTATTTCGGCCATTATTGTTCAGAAACAATTATACAATTGTGAATTGTCAACGAAAAAGCATTTCAGGGATCTTTTTCATAAACTTTCATTTACTGTACTAACTGACAACTGCCATGTGGACGGTTCGATTTGCTTGTGTTGTGGGTTACAATGAGAGCACAAGAATTAACTGCATCATAATCGAGCTTAGCAATGTTACCCGCATTTAGCGTGTATTAGTGCGCACGATCGAACACGGCTGCAGATAAGCGGCGTCATAACCAAAACAACAATCTCTAACACGAAAAAAACCACAGCAGGTGCGCGGAGAAGTAAGTCATAAACAATGCCCATAAACCATGCATTTACAAGTTGCAGCCTAACGTGAGGCGTGCCGATAAAACGTGCGTTGATGTTGCGCTGAAATGAAGATTGTACAGAATTTGTACATGAATACTGTTATTTCGGGAACCCGTTTAATTGTACAGATACAAAGTACACAGACTGTACAATGGCTACTAAACATACTAGTACCAGTTATAATAGTTAAACTACTGTTATAATAGTATAATAATATTAAACTACTGTGATAACGTATGGTTTCCGAAATGAATGGTTTCCGAAATGAACGGTTTCCGAAATGAATGGTTTCCGAAATGAATGGACACCAAGAAGGCCGTATACGCAACCGCCTCTGGAAGCATGCCAAATGAATACATCAAATTTTGCCAAACCTCTTTAGCCAATGAGCTGCCGCCACGGCCGACGGCGATGTGATACAGAAACAAAACAGCGATTTTAAAACAACAATATGCGTCAGTTATTTCAATATAAATACTCGTACAGTACCTTTACGGCTTTACCGGAAGTTTTCGCTAGTTTTAATTTTTGACTTCAAAGCACTGTAGAAAGCATAAGAACTTCGAGGAACAGGAATTTTTTAATAGATAAAGAATCAATGTAGCCCGTTACAGTCTAAAAATGATGATGATGTCAGCAAATTTTTTCTGTATTGTTGGGAACTGGGAAGTGGAGACCAATTTCTTGTTTGTTTACTATTCTACATCTCATTGTAACTAGATTATGTAAGTTACGTAACGTTACTGTTATTAAACACGTGTCCATGTGGTGAGCGATCATGTTGTGAGCCAGTTAGACTGAGTTAGTCCTGGTAACAACTGTAGAATATTATTTTTGGGAAAGGAGGCATATGGAAATACACAGGACTTCACATCAAGCCTGCGACGGGAGGGATGCTTTATACTTAGGACTTTTAACAAGCGTCAAGGTGAGAAAAAAATGATTTAAACAAAATTTCTTTAACGGTAATTCAGTTATGCCCAAGCTTTTGCCGCTCAGAAATATCTGAAGATGTGAAAGTCTTTTTCGTATCTGAAGATGTGAAAGTCTTTTTCGCGTTTCTGAACTCGTACAGAGTAGATCACAGAAACCGTGTTCAGCATAACAAATAAAAAATAAATGGTAAATTTTGTCAGCGGTTTGTGCATTGTTGCAGAAATGGTTTGATTGAAATGCGGAAATTGTGGGGAATTTTATCATTGGAAATTCCTTTCTTTTTTCTTATTCTGTGGACTTGTACTGCGGAGGATGGATGTCGCGACACGGTTTCCCTCCAGCACAGTTTCCCTGCTCCCACACCGTCCTCAAAATTTCCCTGTTATTGTCTGAGCGGCAATGATGTCGTGAAATGTGCCTGCGATGCATTATCTCTGGATCATCTCAACGATAAACTCCTCCATCCCCGTCTCATGACTGTTCTGAAGCGGAATTTCTTCCGCTACTTCAAGGTGAATCTGCAGCGTGAATGCCCGTTCTGGCACGACGATGGTCGCTGTTCCATTCGGGACTGCGCGGTGAAGACCTGCACTGCGGACGAATTGCCCGTCAGTCTGCGCGATCTGTCGGCTAACACTGTGCAGGAGAAAGTAGACGAGGCGTGCGCGCAGGAAGAGCGATTGAGCTCGGTGGACACATCGCTGAATGCGGCACAACGCGCCGATGTCGGGAAATGGGACACCCGCGCCGGCGATGAGAATTTCTGTGTTCTGGATGATGAATTTTCTCAGGATTGCTGCTACATTGATTTGCTCAAAAACCCGGAACGCTATACAGGATACACGGGACCGCATGCTAATCGTATCTGGCGCACAATTTACGAAGAAAACTGTTTCCAGCCGTCCGATCCCTACTCGGCGTCCAATCTGGCGCGGGCCATGGTTTCGGAAGCGTGTTTGGAGAAGAAGGTCTTCTTCCGGTTGATCTCGGGTTTACATTCCAGTATAAGTATTCATCTGTGTGCTGAATATCTCCACGCGTCGGGCCGGTGGGGGCCGAATTTGCAGGAGTTTCTGCGGCGGTTTGATGACGCGCTAACGGAGCAGGAAGGAACACACCGTATTTCCAATTTATATTTCGCCTATTCCGTGCTGGTGCGTGCCATCGCCAAGGCCGCTCGCCGTTTTCGTAATGAGCAGTACTTCACGGGTGATGTACTGGAAGATGAAATAATACGCGCGGATATCCAGAAACTGCTGGATACTGTCGAAGCCTGCCCAAATTATTTTGACGAAACAAAACTGTTTTGTGGTGAACCGGCGGAAGCGCGCCGACTGAAAGAAGAGTTTCGGCTACATTTTCGCAATATTTCCCGGATTATGGATTGTGTTGGATGCGAGAAGTGCCGTCTGTGGGGGAAGCTGCAAACGCAAGGGATGGGTACTGCATTGAAAATCCTATTCACCGAGGTGGACACAATCGATAACCTCAAACTCAAGCGAAGTGAAGTCGTGTCTTTATGGAATGCATTTGGTCGTCTTTCAAGCAGTATGGCGAAAGTTCAGGAATTCCGTATTTTATTGGAGAAGCCAGTCGTGGAAGAAAAAATTAAATTTGCAAAAAATGTTGATGTGCTGTCTTTTTTGTCTCGGCCAGCTAAAGAGCGCTCCGAACTGTGATATTTTTTCCTAGTGAAGTTTTCTCCAGTTACCTCTGCAACCAGAAGTTTTTAATTTTGAAGTTTACATCATATATTTTAACTGCGCGAATGATGTTCCATCAAGTTATCAACCGATTTTCTCGAAGCAAAGTAAAGAATGCAAAGTGCTCTTACCAGTTATCACATAATTAATAGGTCGAAAGTGCACATTTTAATACGACCATTTCACTCATTGCCAGAAACCACAACTACTCATACAAGTACACTGTATCCGTATTTCCGAAGTATAAAACAGCAGTAAAACATAAAAAAAGTAAAAATAACAACGACACAGCATTCACCTAGGAAAGCATAGAAAACAAGTACAAAACCTGGATTTACAAAACGCCGAAGAGACTGACCAACTAAGAACCCAGAGATCGGAAAAGTTTGCATAAATTTGGTACAACCGACGACTTCTTGTGCCAAATTCTAACAAATACCCTACGAATTCAAGTATGAAGTGTTCGCATACGTTGAACTCACGAGTGGTACACATTGTAATTTCGCTGGTGTTGTGGCGCTTCTTGGTAAGCAGGGCTATAAATCTTCCGCGCCACCTTCGTCCAACTGTAATATGTTTTCGGAGAGACCATCCACCAAGCTACGGCTATCGGCATGATTAAAATCGCAATGTATTTGACAAAAAACACCCACATCTGCGGTTCCGGCCAGCTGGTGTTATCCTGAAATTCCGGTGAATTTTCCGGACATTTCAATCCATATTTCCTGCACACTTTGTTATGCCAAGTCACCAGCCATGAATCCATAAACTGGGATTCATACAAAAGACAGCCGACCAAAACTGCCATGGGAAATAAAAACAGAATGGAAAAAGAGAGGATCTTCGTGCGCTCAATGTCCAGTGGCAACTTCCCGGCTTGAGGGTTGTTACGTCCAACGTAATCCGTCCGAATCCGATGGAGCGATACAAAGCCATGCAGTAAGAATATAAGACCGACTGCAATACAAAGGAGAAGGGGTGCCAGAACAAATCCCCGCAATACCGATGTGTCCCAAAGCCCCAGGAAGCACACCCCGCTCATCACGTCTCCGTCAATGTGACCCAGGACCAAAAGCACAATGGCCATAATGGACGACACAGACCAAGTGACGGCATGGAACAGTCCATCTTTTTCTTGAATGGCTTCGTAGCACCATTGTTTGTGCGTTAACAGGTACCATGTAACAGTTAGAATAACCCACCAGATGGACGACGCCAAGAAGCAGAAATACAATATCATCGCCATGATTGTGCATCCGGTAACCGTGTAGCTCTGAGTAATAACAGGAACCGCGACGTCGGCAGTCACCGCAGATTCCCCAAACCGGATGCATGATGCTGCATCACCCATAAAAAAACCAGCAATATAAACCAAGGCCACGGTAAACCAGCAGAGCGCCAGCCAGAATACCGGCCGCAAAGGATACTGGAAACGCTTCCAGTCCGTCAGCACTGTCAGAATGAAAACCAGAGAAACAATCACGTTAAGAATGGCCACGACCCCGATGAAGTACCGAAGCGATGTGATATCATTCTCTGCGAAGAATTCTGACAAAATATTGCATGGCAGAGCGCAACTGGGCTCTAGTTTACTGTTAATGTAAACTTCGTACTTTTTCTTCTCGGGGACTTTTAACTGTTCAGGACATACGAAGGAATAATCATCATCCAGTACCGGTGTTAGCGTTGTGCGACCGCTGTAAAGATCTGCCTTTTTCAGCCGCTTGTTGCCGAGCACACACATCGGGTCTTCTTTTCTTTCCGAATAGTACGGAAATTGCGAGCACCTAAGCTGTTCCGGCCAAGAAAATCCAAACTTGGTGATAAGACTTTCGCAGCCGAGCTGAGCGGACTCACACAGCTCGCGGCACGGCGGAATGGGAAAATCCATCATGGTGCAGACGGGCGCATACAGAATGCATAAAAAGAACTGGAAATTGGCGCTGCAGTTCACTTTGACCAACGGGAAGAACTGATGCGCTTCCAGTCCGGCGTCTTCTTGTGTGTTGTGGCGGAGGAGATTGGGCATGATGGTCTCGTTGTAATCCATGTCCTGGCACAACGGGATCGTTACGGGAACACATTTACCATGTGTTATAACGTGATCACTGGGGTTGTCCAAGACAAATGACCCGGATCCAGACATGTGCTCTTGCTCGTTGTCCGATTCGTCTTCGCTGTGTGAATGGGTATATGCACTGCATGCTGTCACTATTATCCATGAAATACACACTACCAAAATCCACCGTGAAATGAGAACACCCATGATGTGGAAGCTGATAACAACGGGAGCAGTGAAACCTGCAATTCAATTATTCAAGTAAGTATTTACAAGTCATTACGTAATGGCATTTTTTGAACTATAAAATAATAAACAGTAATATTATTACTGTTTATTATTTTATAGTTCAAAAAATGCGAGTCGAAATATTACTGTTTATTATTTTATAGTTCAAAAAATGCGAGTCGAATTAATAAACTATAAAATTTATGCATGCTTATAGTTATGTGCATGATACATCACGCTTATAAAAATGCTTGCATTTCCATATTAAAGAGAAAGTAAGATTAGTTACTAAACACGTACCAGTCAGGTTTCAAATGACAGCAGAACTGAGAACTCTTTGGAAATGGAAGAGGGATGAGCTTCAGCTATGTGAAATACCTGCAATCCCAGATGTGTTCTTTGTGAGTTTCTGTTTGGCTTCAAATATGTAAACAGGCTTAGAGCTGCACGTACCTTATACGAATCACAATAATCTTTGGTTGAACCTTACAAGCCTGCTACTGTTTCCTTAACATCCAACACGAAACACGTTTTTCCACAACAAGATTACAAGAACGCAAAACACATTAACGTGATTCCTCGCTTCAGCACTATCCATTACACAGTAACATAGCATAAGCCAATGGAAAAACTGAAACATATGCTCTCTCCATCGTTCTTGCGCAGCGTTCTAAAAAATTCGCAATTACATAAGAGATATTGCAAAAAATTGAGAAATGAAAAGACACTTGGTCTGCATATACAACTGAAGTAAAAACACTAAAGTGACATTTCCTACGGAAATAGCTCCGTCAGGCCTGGATGGGAAAGGGAAATAATCGGGATAAACGGGAACTGGATACAAACCACATGGAATACTTCTATAATTATTAGGCTATTAGCCCAACCACATTCTAGCGACAGCTATGCTGACTATGCAGTATGCCCGTATTAACTGGCATACCGTAAACCACACCCCTAACTTGTGCCAATCACAGGGGTGTAACATTTTGGTTACAGATTTCCCCATAGACCGTGCAAGAAACAAGCCGTATACACTCTTATACAGAAAGTCTCACTTTCTGTTTTTATTATAGTGTATAGGTCCTGCAACAGTGTGCAGGCCTGACGGAAAATTTCTGAAGTCTGGACAAATGCCATTTTCTGGACTGCTTTGAACCTGTGAGAATGGTTGCTTGCAGAACTGGGTTACCAATGCTTCATGTACAGCATACAGGGAATTGATTAGGTCAGCAATAGAGTTCACATAACTTTTCAGCATTTTTGTTCATACTTACGACTTACCTAGTACGAAATATTTCGAGATTTTCAAATAATTTTTTGAAACTTTGAATAGAAATGGCTTGAATAGTTTTTGCCTTTTTTTGTTTAGAATTCTTTTCCCTTCATGCATTCGAAAAAGCGAACCCACCAACAAATGCGCCATGGGAGCTCGCGTAGCGGCACGGGTGCTATCCATTACCAGCACGGCCTGCACGGGCAACAACAAAGATCTCGACAATCTGCTCCATCGGTCTCGAAGTTTCCTACCCAGTTTTCGCGTCCATCTGAAAAGCTCGTCATTGACTTCCTAGAAGCTATACGAACGCCTGGCACACCGTTTTCATCCCTTCAGCTGTTTAGCGAAGCCCTGGAGAAAGATGGCAAGGATTTGGTCGGAGTTCTCTGCCGGCGAACCTCAGGAACGGAAGTAACGTCGTTGCTTGCAGCAGCGACGAAACTGAAGGCTCCCGACATTGCCCTGATATTTACAATTCTGGAGCGCATCGTCCTGACCATTGTATCAGAGCTGGATGCCCTGGAAAGCTTCGCTCTGGAGATGGCGGAGCAGTTGCTGACTAAGCACGTCAGAACGTTTTACTACATGCTCAAAACCACGAACAAGTCCAACCAAATCAAGTCCGCTTTAAAATTGCTCATTAGTTGTAAGTATAGCCTTGTGGGCAATTTTTTGTTTTGTCTCTATATATCGTATTTTGTCGTTTTAGTGTGCACATTAGGAAACCGCACCGTGAAGCTTCTGGCGACGCATTTCAGTTTTTCAGCCTGCAGTTTTTCGGCGTTGGTGTCACGGAGAAATACGGTTGATCCGCAGGATGTTCGAGCGCTAACGGTGCATCTCTTAGTGGCCATAATGATGTTTGGCGATAACTTCGCCATTCGCCACCTGGCGCAAGCGAAAAACGTGATTGCAGCAGTCTTTCCCGGGATGATTGTTGATCGACCGGAAATTGTACAACTTTTGCTCTCCACTTTGCTGGACAAGGTTGTGAAGAATTCATCCATATCTAAGACGATGAAAATCCAGTTATTCAATCAGACGACACTGCGACAGCTGTTGAAAGTGCTGGCATGGAATGGCCATCGAAAAAGTGAGAAAGAGTTTAACGAGAACGAAGTCGTGCCGGCTTCGACGGTGGATGCTCGAGACAGTGTTCGAGATGCTATGATGCAGTTCTTGCTTGTTGTCTGTACCTCAACAAAATTTGGCATCGTTTTCCAGGTAATTATGGCAACGAAACGGATTGTAATTTGTGACTGCTTTTGTACTTGGTAACACTCAAGTCCTCTGAAATAATATAGCAATATCACAGCATAATAATATCAAATATGCCCCATTAAAATTAATATGAAATTGTAACTCATAGATAGAAATTTGAATATTTATCTCTGATTTGCTAACAGCCTAACACAGTACTGTACCAAATTCCTTGAGGGAATTTATAACCAGAGCCAACTTTTCAACTAGTTTGTCAAACGTCGTCTTAATTTGATCGGTTGAATATGAATTAGTGGAAATATTTTCATCTGCAGGATCCACTTTTGGGAAATTCATCGAAAAATGCCAACCACATTCTGACGGAAGTTATGCGCACGCTGGTGCCCACTTCGGTGTATCATCGCAGCCTAATGCGAGCGGTGCTGCTTGCTGCCCCGGATCAGGTCGTTCACTTGCTGGTCAGCTGGAAACCGGCATTTATGCCTCGCAATTCCGACAACTGGTTCCTGATGATAAACTGGTTGAGCGAGGTATACGACGGTTTCGATGTTGTATCGCGACTTGGAAGTATTCCAGCGAAATCGGTCGTTCAACCGTCCATGATGTTGGTTTTGCCGCCATGGATGGATAAGGATTTTCAGCGAGAAGTTTTTGCGTCCACAGTGCATTCCAGTGTCTCCGAAGCCTTTACCAGTTTTTTAGAAAAAGCCTTGGTTCGGGCATACAAGATCATGCTTATTCTGCCAGCTAAAGACAAATCCGAATTTTTAAAGCTTTTACCGGATAAATTTGTGGATGATCAGATTGTTACCGCTTACTTATCAGACGCCAAGGTCTTGGGGCAGAACTTGTCTCGATTTCTGGAACTGTACGCGATAATCCTGGACACGTCGGTGCCGAATCATCCAGAACCGGTTGAAAACAGAGCAGCGATAAAACAAGATATGCAGCAGCTGTTAATGATTGCGGAGAGTTCCGTTAGATCCCAGGTGAAGGAAGTTGCCGTTGACATTAATGACCCAGCAATCCAAAAGCAAAAGGAACGGATGGCAGCGCATCTGGCCGCTACCGTCTTGCGCAATGAATTGACGGAATTTCTATTAGAAATATCTTACACGAATCGGCAAGGCGTACGTGGGCCATTTCTGGATCTTCTATTGAATGCCTATGGAGCGACGCTGTCCCTGTCCGACCAGAATATCTACAAAGCTCTGACTATAGCTGAGGCATCAGCAGATGTTGCTAATAAGGAAGTATTCGCGTTATTTGGCAAACTGGCGCAGCGGCAACAGCAGGTACGTATGGGGCAAGGAGTTGCATTACCCCATACGACCCTGCGAGAATTTGTTGACAACCTCGATCGTAGCATGCTCGTTTTAACGGCGTTACATTTCCCCATTCAACTGTGCCTTGGTAGCACCACGGCGCCTGTTATAGATTCCCGGATCTACGATCCCCGATACCTACTTACCAATTTTGGGATGCTGTTGCCCAGACCGAAATTCAACATTATTCATTTTGTCGAATCCGGTTGTTTGGGTGTGGTGGTCGCGGCTTTAGGTAGCTTGGACCAGGCCATGCGAGATGCGGCTGGCTTTTGTTTGTGCAGATTAGAAGAACAAGTTCAGGAACTCGGTTTCAGATTGAAAGAGCAGCTGTTGTGTGTTCTGTCGCAAATACGGCGTGCGAGTCGAAGTGGAAAACCGTGGCCACATCTGTGGACCGTCCTCTTGACTCGATTTTTTGTTAGTTTCTTTGAGGATCAGAATCATAATCGTCAGATGATCATGGAGTTTTTCCTGGTTAAGCCTGATTTCAACTTGGAAAGCGTGCCGGAGTTTCTGAAGTTATTTGAAAGCAGTGAGCTCAGCCATATGAAAGACCGGAAATTTGTTTTGGATATAATTAAACACGGAGTGCGACAGTACCGTGATTTCGAGATCTGTCGCCATTCCCATGTGTTCGAAGCTGTCTTGGCAATGTACGGATCGCCGCTATCGAATAAAGCGCAAAACCAGCAGGTGGCTGAAGTGTTGGAAGCCGTTTCCGCGGTACCGTACGTAGGACGGGCATTGATTAAACAGTTCGGTTTATTTTCTTGGTTAACACACGCCCTGAGCGGAGACGAGGAGCCGTTAATAAGTTTGTTGCACTGCGCCGCAAATTGCATGGGAGACACGTTGTTTGCAAGACCAGTCAATCGTGCCTACTTCCGGTCGCACGGCTTGCTGTTACTTCATCCACTGCTCAAAATTGGAGAAGATTTTGTGAAGCATGTCAAAATTCTGGAAGTGATCTTGATATTTGTTCTTCGTCTGCTTCTTCTGAACACACTGGACATGGGTACAGCGGATAGCCATTTCGGATGGGAAAATGTTTCCGCTGTCGTCAGATTGCTGTGCCACTATATGCAGTTAACTGGGTTTGGCAAAGAGCCCCACCATCCGCAATTACCGAAGTTGTCATCATTTGTTTCTAAATTAAAAAAGAAATCTAATTCTTCATTAGATGTTGCGCTTGTGGAAGATCTTTCACGGTTATTATGTAGCGCGTTGAATATGCCAGCTGATGCCGATTTATTTTTGGATTGATCCAAACTGTGTGAAGAAAAGTATTGTGTTAATGTTGAGAAATAAAAAAAGATAATCGTGAACTAATCGTATTTTGTTAATAAATAAAAATTAAGAAATGCTACCTGGATTTATACAGATACAAGTCTATTACGTATAAAAATGGAAGTGCCGATCGATCGAGCAAAAATTGCGAGGCACTGGCAAATATGGGTTATCCTGAAACATAGAAGTGTGGATGCCATCCACCCCGCTATCTACACATCCATCCATCTTTTTAAAAATAAATAACAGGAACACGCTTTACCATCCACTGGATGGTAAAGCGTGTTTCTGTTACATATTTTCAAAAGCAATGGAAGGTCTGATGAACTCGCAGTTGCATATCGCTCCGGCTTCCGTTCTTCCTTGCGGAACATACTAACCTACAAGAACAGCACATAGCCACATATCAGTCTCTTATTTTGAGAAATAAGTTTCCCCTGTGCTCGTAGAGTCTTAGGCTGCATTTAGAAAAAAACTAGCGAATAAAGCAATCTTTAAATACGACTGTGTTTGTCCAAGAACACTAGATAGGGTTTTGGTTCTTAGTTTTTGTTGACCTAAACGAGGAAATGCGGAAAAACACCTTAAGTAACTCGACTACTCCAGGCGGTAGCTTCGGCGTACATCCAGCTATGCAAAGCGTCCACTGCCGTGACGCCGTCCAGCTCCAGATCTTGAAAATAATTACAGTATGCTGCATACTGTATGCATGCACATTGCACATGTACTCGTGTAAACCTCCGAGAGTTTTCAGTTTTTGTTGATTACGAGATGAGCGTTTAGCAGATTGTAAGCACGAAGTTTAATAATAATTATTATGTGTTGGGATTTTACGGTTTGAATTGTCACATTTCAGGAAATTAATATCAACACTTAACGTTGTAAACAGCAAATTGTGTGAATTCTTTCGCCCTCAGTTTCCTCAAAAGTTCCCTGGTTACTCCAACAATCAGAGTTGTTATCTGGATAGAATCCGATTGATCTTATTTTTAATAGGTCCGTACCGAAACGGTAGTATTTTAAGCATTTGGGTTGGATGTGTCATACCTGCCGCCGCAGCTAATGATCTGATTGTTCGTGCAGGTTTTTCTACCATGTCGACGTCAGGATTGAAATCCACTGTGGAGGCGCACTACAACAGGCTGGAGCAGCGCGGGCTGGAAGAGCGGAAACAAAGCCGAATCTATCATCTGCGCAGCTTCAACAACTGGGTGAAGAGCGTCTGCATAAACGAGTCGCTGAACTTGCTGCGCCGCGGAAACGACCGACGGCGCATCGCGGTGCTGGATCTGTGCTGCGGCAAAGGGGGTGATCTGAAGAAGTGGCAGATCGGCCGGATTAACTACCTGGTCTGCGCCGACATGGCTGGCACATCCGTCGACCAGTGCCGTGAACGCTACGAAGAAATGCATCGTAATCCGCGGAATCGCTGGAAGTTCGACGCCGAGTTCGTTGTGGCCGACTGTGCGCAGGCCAAGTTATGGGAGCACTACAATCGGCCTGATCAGATGTTCGACCTGGTCAGTTGCCAGTTTTCCTTCCATTACTCCTTCGAGACGCATGAGCGGGCCGAGAGGATGCTGCGGAATGCCTGCGAGCGACTGCGTCCAGGCGGCATCTACATTGGAACAATTCCGGATTCGTACGAAATCATGTAAGTTGCCAATCTTGCCATCGGACCGTAATACCAAACAGCTGCTTGTATCATAATATATGGCTCTGGTGAAACTTCTAATAGGAATTATGATTTCTTTATTTTTCTCAATATTAGTATCTTACGTTGTTTCTTTGGTACGCCAATGTACAGAGTCGTTTCTTTATGTTCGGCTCAAGTGATAAACTGTGCAGATAATGTAGAGCTGGACTGTTTGGATGATATCATAGTGATATATCATAGTGAATTGCCAGTTAAAAGTGTTCATTACTGTTCGAACAGTACTGTATACTGGTATTACTGTTTGATTCGCTCTGTAATCATTTTAAGATCTGGATTATGTTCCTAAAGCTTTTCCCCCATTGATTGCAGCTTTGTTGTATTTGTGCTTTATTCTTACGAGTTACAGATGCTTATATGCAGATTGCTTGATCGTAAATTAAAATGGAACTCTTTTTTGGTGGAATAGTTGTGAGATGTGCTTCGTTTTATGCAGCAGTAATTCTGTTTTAGGAAGCGGCTGCAACAGTCGGAAGTGAATGGTTTCGGTAACGAAATTTTCTCCGTGACTTTTGATTCCAAAGAACGCCAGCCGCTTTTCGGGGCCCGGTACCATTTCTTTTTGGATGGTCATGTTGATTGCCCGGAGTTTTTGGTTAACTTCCCCTTACTGGTAGACATGGCCAAGAAAATCGGGATGAAACTGCTGTACTGCTATACATTTTCCAAATTCTTTGAGGAATTTGCGGCGGTGCCTTTTTACGAAAGACTGCTGGAGCGCATGGATGCGTTGGAGGTAAATATTGAGCTAAACGAGAGCATAGTTTTTGGATCAAAATACAGATATCTTCTTTTGTTGTAAGGTAGAGCACAACTGTAATTTATTGACAGAGTTATTGCATCTGCAGTAACGGTTGATAAGCGTAGCGAAACAGAAAATGAAATAAACCATGGAACCGCATGCTGGTACAGTGTAATACTCGTACTAGAATTAGACCGTTTTTGTTGTCAAAACGCATATGCAACTGTACGCGTTTGCGGTGGCATAGCACCTTTTTACAGAATTTAAATTTTGACCCGAAAAATGTGTTCTGGTGAGTTATGAATAGGATATTATAAAATCGTTGTAATGTTGATAATTAAATCTCGGTTGATCTTTTTGTTGTTACATTTATTAGTAATTTCTGATTTTGCTGCTTGCAGACGTATCCGTCGGATCACCTGGTTGCGTCTGTTGACGAAGGCGAGTACGAAGAAGCACAGGAAGTCCTGGCCAGTCAACGAGCGAAACAAGTTGTACGTAATGCATGTATTCTGCAAGAAGAAATCCACAACATTAACCACATTAACCGAAAAGAAAAATTTCATCTACCGCAACTGCGAATCAGAGATAGAAAAAAATAAATAAATCATTGGATAAAAATTCGCTTAAATTTTTTTACTTCCGCCTTCACAAAGAAATAACATGTTAAGGTGATAAGTGTGCGTATCTAAAGTATGTATTATTTTAAAGTACGGTTAGTGCCTTTGCGTCCCACCTTTAATAATAATATCATCTTTCTGGTAATAACACTGTACACAGTATTACGTAGTACTCGTACCGTAGCTAGTACAGTATCATTGTATACGTTATTTAACTTCGCTGTTCTTTGACACTCTGCAGACGTAAATCGTTCTGAAGTTTCATTAAAATTTGGCTGCATTCCTTTCTGGATTCCCGTAGAATTAAATACGCCATTACTAACAATAAGATTGCGTAAAGGTGCAGATGCTGTTCTGAAATTTGACCTGCTTGTCTTTGCTTCCTGCCTTCTTATGTAAGTACGTGTTCCATTTGACACGAGCACTGATGGTAACAGGTAACTGGCAGAAAGCATTAATAGTACGCAGTTTTCTAAAATTTGCATACAGCGTCACTGAGCAGTGTAACAAATAGCGCCATCGTTTTAAAGGAAATAAGATTTGGTAACGGTTAAATTTTGCTGGTTCACAGAGTCCGGTGTTATAGGGTTGTCTCAGCCGGTCCGAATGGGAAGTAGCGTCAATGTATGTGGCTTTTGCTTTCCAAAAAGAAGATGACAACGTTTCCCACGCGAGAAGGCCGGAGACTTCGAACGCTGTTCCAGAACAACGATCTCAAAATCGTGGTGGTCATCGTGATGACAGAAATGGTCAGCATAGGAGAGACACTATGAATGGGCAAACTTCCGCAGCCAAACGAGCACGCGAGCAGTAAAAGAAAGATACTGCAGACGAATATTGGAAGATGAGCAAGCAACTGCGTGCGTCGTTTGGGCTTTACGCACTGCATAGCGCTGCTGTTTCAAGAGGATCCGTTTTATGGTTACACCTCGCAAATACACTGCGATGTCTTGCGCGGTTTATGTAGCACACCAATCGCGATCGTTAAATTTCCGATTCGGTGGCATAGTGGACAAATTCTCCATTAAATAGCCTAATTAAGTTTTTCACGATGGTCATTTCGTGATTTTCTGGTGGGGGATGTTGACCTCAGTACGCCGTCAGTTTTAAACGGTGAAATGGCTAGAAATCCTTAGGATGATGTTTCCTTCTGGCTTCTGGCAATGATTACGCTTCTGACTGTGTTTCTACAGAATATGCCATAATGATAGCATGTAATTTTTATTAATAATAATAATTCGTGTCTGTGTTGAAACTGTTAATAAATTAAGTTTCCGCCCTGTCCACTAGCGTTTACCATAATAAGTCGCTTACATGCATTTCATCTGAGGACTACTTTCCGTTGTTTTTTTTTTTAAATAGTCTGTGCGACTGTGCCGTACACGTTACAAAGCGTATATGTATTGTACCTCCATATACATATCTGTAACCCAAGTTTTGAAACGGAAACTGTTTGCACGATATTAAGAGCACAAATAGACTGCATATGAATTTAATGGTTAAAAAATCGTCTTTGACACGTATACTGTATATAGATACCCGGGAAAATAAGAGTGATGATAGCGAAGTAAAATTCCGGTAAAAATGTGTTCGGACGGGAAGGATGCGCACTTTGCGTAAGAGAGCAAAACATAATGAATGGTTTGCACAAATTACCGCTGGACTACTACAAAATGTGGTGCAAAAATATTCGTACCATTAGCACCATTAATACGTGCCAAAATATTCAGAGTCCAGTGTTTCGGTAAGCAAATATTTTTAGTAAGGAGAGTAAAAAGATGAACGAGTTTATTGCGCGTCGCCGACTGGTTGATATCGCAAATCATTGCTTCATTAATTACAACCAGTAATAACTGACGATCGGTATTAAATCATCTTCGGTATATGCCTGCCTATTGGGTGTATTTGGATCTATACACTGTCAAAAACTGATTGGTTGTCGGCTGCGCGCGTTCCGTGGATGCTAGAATCATTCGCCTTGAGCGAGTGATTACTGAATTTTTAGATGGTCAAAGATCTTATTTCGAAATAGACAGGCGAGAAATGCGGCCACATACTGCCGCAACTATTCGAACTTTTGCAAACATTTTGAATGATACTCATTCATTCGTATATTTTGCTAGATTTATATGAAGTCACGAAGGAAATATTATACGGTATCTGGGCAGACTAAGCTGTCAGTTTGAACATCGAGTTAAGCACGCAAAACTGAAGAAAAACGTTTTCGAAACCAAGCTATTTTTCATTAAAATTTGTTTAGAATCTTGGTTTCGCCAATAGTATTGAGTCCGCATTCTAAATTTGTGATAACAATAATGGCAACTTGCTACAATATGAAAGTCAAGACGGTCCAATAAATTGCGAATACAGTTGTTTTATGACATTATTTAGTACGATAACTACGAGTAGAGTGCAGTAAGACTAGGTTACGTTAACAATTTCTTTATCGAAAACTAGTTATTGAATTGAGGGAAAGAAAAGAAATTAAAAATATGCTTGTTAAAATTTCATTATCACAAAAGTACATAGTATATTATTTGCTGAGTCTGTATTACAATCCACCGTTTGCCGCGCACACTGCATACACTAATTTTTAAAATCAATAACACTGTAAAACATCCATGATAAAAACAGCATTAGGTTATTCGTGATATTCAAATCTCGCTATATGAAAATTTAGCGATTGGTTTACTGATACCCTTGGAAGCCTTAAATTAACAAGTAAAAATATTGTACGTATACTTACTACTACCATATCAAATTATTGGGATATCAAGCTACTACTTATCATTTCACCATCGGCAACAATTGTTGAAATTTCACGGTGGGCAATAGTAAGTATGCATAAGGAAAATCGTATTATTTTTATACACGTAAGTTAAGTATTCACCCACTATTAAAATTTCATATATGTATGTAGTAAAAAGACGGAGGAAAATGGAGCAGTAGTCACAGACGCCATCCGACGAGGTCACGACCCCGAGAATCGTTTGTCTGTAAAATGTTCCCGCTCTATGTCGGAGGACATAGTAGTTCAAAGTTTAATGTGCTGCATCAGCATTTACTTTTCGAAGCTCTAAATAAATTTTCCATACGTACCACACCAGACAGTGCCGTAGATGTGATTATTATATACACAGTCACTACCACACATTTATCGTTAGTGCCGTACTAAGCACATACACGATGGCGGAAAGCCCATTTCAGGAATATACTAGGCCTGGCGAAGTAGCCTTTCCGTCCGATAACGCGCGCCTAAAACCCACCATCATCAGAATGGAACCGTGCTAATTGGTTAACTTGCCGGTTTCTAACCATCATTATCTCGAAAAATACGTAACCCCAAGAAGCCGGTAGTAAAATTCATAACGATTTACTAATATTTTATGGGCATTATGATAGCCATTATGCATAGTATATTAACTATTAAGATTACACGCGTACATGGAACACAGGGTTAGTCCATTGCTTGAGTGACACTGAGCCTACAGTTATCTTAAAAAATCACAATTTTCTTGCACCGAATTCGCATTGGCAGGACCATTACACACTCCTGCCAATGAGGAGTGTTAAACAAACATCAACATTTAAGCAAGGTCTGGCGTCGATGTATCATTTGCATTTTTACGGCAATGCCGGATTATCGAAACCCCGTGTGAGCGCCATACCGGTATTTGGTGGCTTTTTTTTGCTAGACACAACAGACCATAATCATACTGGATGCCATTGCCAGCATACCCAGCACACGGTTTGACCTGAACAACTGCGGCCAACTGCAAGTCACCCATCGACATCGTGAAAACCACCTACTGCAGACAATAACGTGCACTTACTTCGATCCAAATCGATAATCTGTTGACCTCCTACAGCATTCAGGCTACCATCGGACGACAACGCACCACACCGGTCGCTCATCCGACGACGACTTCCGTCAACTGAACGTTCACAGGCTAAACGCCCTCCTGCTGTAGCCGCTACTGTTGTGCCGCGCCGACTTAATGCAGCGCGGCAGGCAAAAGTTAACCAGCCAACCGGATCCTCTCTGACAATAATGCCACCGATGCAATGGACGATCAACAAGGCATCTCCACTTTCCTCCTCCTGTCCTGACCGCTTCTCCAGATCAATACTCCAACAACTCACTTGACCATTATGATAATTATGCTCGATCAAAATCAGCTTTCACAATGATCTCAGAAACAATTATTTCTTTCTGTCAGACCACTATGAAAACCAGTTTTGCATCAGAGCACAGACGACGACCAGCCAGCCACAGCATGTCTTGTTATTCCTATAAACATCCGTCCAAGTGAGAATCGCAACGGAATCCCGCAAATAAAGCGCGCGCCGATTTCGGGCTAAACGCATCATGATCACCACGGATGTGATATCTTCGTCGCAGAGACAAGGATATATCTTCGCTACCTAGAAAAAACCGTATGTAATTTCCGCAGTCTCGTCTGATGGAGGAAAATGGTACGATAAACTACAGAGCAAAAATTTTGCTACGTACAACACACACACGTTATACACATCGACACCCAGCACCGCAACAAATATGGAACGCGATCGAGTGAGTGGCCTGCAGCAGACATTGCTCGATCAGGCTCACAGCATATGACATTCATATCATGCAGACTAGACACTGTATACAGCAACGCGCCAGCGAGTGCTACATGCATACCATCAGGGAGGAGAAAACTTGAATTACATCAAGTTCCTAGCTCAGTATACATCACCGTACAACACCCAAGTGCAGATTTGAGAATCGGATACTCATGCAATAAGTTAACAAGTCAAATCGTCTGGCTAGCAGCATTCACTTGCCGTACCACTTCGCTCATATTTACGAAACGAGCCGTATTAAATATTGTAGCCACTCTCGCGACTGCACCCTGTCCTTGCGCGATTCACAGCGCAATCAACTTATAACGGTGTACAAATCGCAAAGCAATGACGGCGGCTGTACACGAAACGAGCGGAAACACATCGCAGCAGCATTTCACTGCGTATGTGTGCAGAGAGATAAATTCACAGATCCGGCATCATCCGTGCAGTATCACTATCAGCATCCGGCACGGACGACACACCAGACAGTTTCATGTCTCGTTGCTAGTAACACGCAATGCGGTCGCTATCATCAGCATTTTGTATAACCCGAGCGCCGTCGTCGCCGTAAGTACTTCACAGCACAGAGAGATCCACATTTAACCGTCGTGTGGGCCACCGATAGTTAATGCCGAGAGCTCTAACTAACTGAAAAACTTCACCGTTATACATATGTAGACAACATATACAGAAACTGAATCGGTTATCCATCGCGACACTGCACACACGCACTCACACTTGTACACATACGGACACCGTAAGTGGCTCATATGCTTTTAACGATACGACTCTCAGATGCAGTTCTTGGCCAAATCGTCAAATAATTATCTGCTAACGCATCCACGACCTGATTCCCTCATCGAAAATAAATCACCAAGAGGCCCCAGCTATTCTCAGACCCATCCGTAACTTCTGCGCAGCAGCCGCTGCGACCTAAGAATAGTCACAATTTTAATCTTACTGTCAACCTGAATGAGTGCGTCATTTGAAAAATAGCCATCATCTGTCCCAGTAATCCAGAAATGCAATCAAAATATTCAGTCTATGCGTTAATGGACATAAAATGACCGGATGTTCGGAATAATCGATACAGTTAGAAAAAAAACTTCATAACACTGAAAATAGAAAGAGTATCGTTTAGAAATAGTCGATAATTTATCAACGATTATGTCAATACGAACACAACGGGAAATCAGACACTGTCCAGAAAATTTCGACACGAAGTGCAGAAGGCTACGTATTAACCTCAGCAACTCTTTCGCCCAACGTTCGTTCTATTCTGCACATTTATTTCAGGTTGTGTTTAGGTCGGTTGTGATCCTAACATTATTCGCAAGATTCATTATCAGACGTAGCGTTCAAATAGCAAAGTTTATAGGTCACCACACGATTGTGGACCGTGAGAACGGCCGTGCCTTAAACATGGCCGGGTTCACCCAGGCGGATATGGTGACTATGATGTTACGAGTCTTACGACACCCTATGCTCGCTGTACAGAACACGGGAACTGACAGGAAGCACCGCCATCATTCTGATCTTTTATTTTCTGACAATACGCATCATTTCATCCATCTTGTAAACCTCATTGTATAATACAATATGTACGCAATACGTTAGTAATCAACCGCAATCGTTTCTCGCAATCAGCACTAGCTCCTCGAAGAAAGCTTACAGCAACCATTACTAATTTCAATACTGTTTTAGTACTTAATTTCACTGCTGCACAAGCCGACTTTTCGGCAGCCTTCACCGGCCAGCACGGTAAATCGCCAGTTCATCCACTCAAAATCGAAAACAACAAAATACAAGTAAAATAACAAGCATTTCCCGACGGAACCCTAAAACTATTCGAGCAAAATACCGACAGTAAGCAGTACGTCCCGTCAAGTTTGCGTACGACATCACAACACACGAGCACCGCTATCGGACAATAAACTCAACGGTAAGCTGGTAACGTACTCGTTATATTTCGTGCTATCCACTCCAGTAAACCTAGCCGAAGCTGCCGAACCGCCTCAACCACTTCAACATCGAACGAGATATTGACCAACTTAATATTTTCACATCATTTCTTATGTTATATTTTTATACGATACGGATGCTTTGAATTTAATATCATTTCATAATATAGAGTTTATAAAACAGCATAGAGCTGAATCTTCGGCATACAGCAAACCACAGCAAGCCATAAAGTTTTTTAAACAAATTCAGATTCAGATCTGCGGCCAAAATATTAGCGCGGCCGCGAAGTGAAACAATCGGCTATTTATTTTAGCTTTCGAATTTCAGCTATAAAATATCTGGAAGGAAGCGCCGATGATAAGACGCGTTATCTTCGTATATCACACATTACACAACGGTACCGCAACACTGCTCTAACGTTCTGCAGTACGGAGATATCAAGCGCTTGAGAATGAGACAATTATCACCACTAGCAACAGTTTGCGGCGCCATTACCGACCATTGGCAAACTATGGATCAATAATGTCCTACAAAAATCGATATTTCGCCGACAAACGACAAATATAAATTGTTGCCGGGCATTACATTTTAGAGAATTCACTAATGGCAAACTACAGTAGTTCGACGCCCGTTCTTTATCGATATCATTCAGTAGTGTAACGCTTATACGCGACATATGCTATGAGTGCCTTGCCGGAATCCGACAAGGAAATCGTGGGATGAAGTTTCTTAGATCTTCCAAAAATGATATTATTATAGCCATTTGCATTGGCTACTCAATAAAATGAATGTTCAAAGACCTCCAACCGAGAGCACGAGATTTTCATTCGGACACAATCACGTTGGCAACTTGGCACTTATAAAGTTACGTAAAACTTAAAATTAAGCGCGGCTGACTAGTGAAGTAATTAATGAGATAATACATACTAGCACAGATGCACAGGGACCATTTACGGCATACTTTTCACTGCCAGCCACGTGCCGTTTACGTTATAATCACACTGCATTTTATCAGTGCATCAGTCAAACAAAATCAGCCGCACCTTTCAACACAACGTACCGCAGCATATGGCTAGAAGTTTACAACTGATGCTGATACATTTCTAACTTCCACTCGTTCCACCTTACCAAGAAAATCAATAGACTGAGACAACAAAACGGAGAAAGTATTCATTGTGAGCTTGGATGACGAAAAGTTGATCCATTTATTATCTCAAAAATCTCGAATAAAACGCTACAATACACGTTACCGACAGTCACGTGTAACTGTTCCTGTAGTTTCGTTTTAAGTTATTTCGCCGAAGTGGTGGATGAATTATTATACATAAGACGCCTTTAGTTCTGATCAACTTCATCAAAGGATACCCGGCTATAAATACTTAGTCATACAACCGGACGGAGAAAAACGCTTTCAGCTTGATAGTGAAGCGAGATCAAACATCCAACTGCGGATTGGAAACAAGGACGAACACCACCGCCGATAACTCAAAATCTACCTAGACAGCAATCCATAAGACCAGTTCGGTCGTTTACGAATTGACAATGAATTATTCCATTTTGCAGGCCCAACTAGCCAGTTTGCGATACATGTCGAAAGAATTTTGTTTACCCAAGTCATGCTGCCTTTCTAACCGGTTTTGCGCTATGCATTGCCATAAAATCTCAGTTTGGAAACGACTAGTGAGAATCAAGCACCGCATGCAATCATAATAATAGCTGATTTTTCAACAAAAGAATGTGATGAATATCCCTGATATAATTTTAAGTCACTATTAACCTTATAGAGCTGCACCGCATACAGCCTGTTTAGTTCCACCTGTCTACCAATTTCCACTGCCCAGGGGCAATAACACTGCAGCATTGACAGGAGATAACAACAGAACCAATTACTGATTATGATAAATGGTCGTCTTACTTTTTTCCCATTGTGATCAAGCTTTCTCCTTCGTAATACAAAAGTATTCGATGATCCCAAATTCGTTTACCTGTTCCCGTTACTCAGTGCTGCAATAAACAATAAAAATATTTTTAAGATCATTCCTTTTTATACAACTGCTAGTGCCGACCAGACAGCCCAAACCCAAGCAGCGCACTATCATTTATTTCATATTCAGCTACTGTGTTTCCAATATCAAGAATTAAGTTTACAGCAAGTCCAAAGCATATAACAAGTGCTTCGGTATCTGTAGATTATCTACCACAGATCTATCTATAAATGTACGTATACCACCATAACTGTCTTTAAATGTACGTATCTATGGCACCAACAAGAACTGTAATTAATAAATTATCTTTTTAACAAATGGATGTGAGCGATCAAAACACGTTCAACGTTTTTAAGCAGATAGCCTATATTTGTTATAATTTAAGCGGTCGTTCGGTAAAACATTTCGCCATACACCATTTCAATCGCCAAAACATGGTATGCTAAGAACGGCAGTCTGTCTTTTTTTTTGCCGGTACAGCAAGTTAGCTACGCAAGTGAGTATCGCACTATTTCTCTAAACACTTCAACCAGATCCAAATGCAGATCAGAACAGACTCAACAGAGAAAGATAACACTGCCATGCGCTGCTATTACTTCTGCACTGAGTGCTATCCTCAGGTGAATAAATAGTATGTCTTGAGAAAATCGGAAAAAATGTTTAAAAGATGGGAAACAGTTTTCACGTAATGCCAGCCCTTAATAGGGCAACATCTATTCTACAGCAGAACATATCACCTCTACAAGTACATTAGTGGAGAAAAACAAGTTATGTTCGTATAAGTTGGGCTGGGAATCTGTTGTCTGCAAAAACTCCTAGATAAGTCATTAAAAAGCCATTTAGGAAACCGTGTACGACTATACCGCGTACACGCAGTACTGAATCACAAGACAATCTTCATTCCAGGCAAGTTAATAGTTCTTGCTTGACTGAATTTTTACCAAGAGACATTAAGGGTTTTATGTGTTACTAAAATGGCACTCCATTGTAATCTTGATCGCCGTAACACAACCTAATTGAATGCATCGCCGCAGTATTCACGATGCTTAACTAATTCCATCCAAACTACCTGGACTACGACAATGTAAAATATGTACATATCCTCAACGAAATGCAGGTACACAGACCGCAAAGACACCATGAAAAAAGACGCTCTAATTGGACAGATATAAACAATAACAACACCACTGTTTGTGCGTTCACGCTTCACTGCATTTAGTCACCGCCCGATCTGTCAAGCAGTCTATAATTAGTAACTTTTGAAATTTTAACTACTGTTCTCACGACAGGCTGCAGCTAACGGAAGTTAGAGGTAGTCGACAGTGATGTTCAGTTGTGCGTCGTCGTCTGATTCAGTCATGAACCAGCGAGTGAACATCAATTCGTTTGACCCATGCGCCACTCAAGCATGCGTACGTAAGGGGATTCATAGTTCACACGTAGTGCCAGCGGATTTCCAAAACCCGTGCAACTCATCAAAATAAATACCCGTTCCGAAAACAGATTTAAACGACTTTACTTAACAGGTCCCCATTCAATATTTGACTATCGCGATCTTGTAGCGCATCGGACGTGAACGGTTACATATGAAATTTCTTCACTCTTACGGTTGCCGCAGGTCTGTATCAATCTGCGGTGTAGCACTAACAACTGTAAGCATAGTAGCATACTAGGCAACCCTTCCCAACTTGATGCTGAAATGGACTCAGCGAGAAAGTTAAAATGCTGAAAGTTAACTGGTTATTGTACTTACCTTCTTACTTGCTTCAACGGAGAAAGATAACGGTTAATTACCATATGCGGAAGATTACCCAACAACCAAAATCACATAATTTTTTATCAAAGTTTAAATCATTTTTGATTTTAATAAAACAGTCTGGTTCAGATGCAGTATTTAGGCGGTGTTAACACAATTTCACGTTTGGGCTCAGCCTACAGAATCGAATCAAAGCTGGGTTGTACCGCACCGCACAGCATTTTATACAAATAGAAATTAAGTAACTCAATATCGATGATTTTCAGTCGAAAAAAATAACTACGAATTTACAAACCCGTACCCAGGCAAGGCTTAGCAAATTTAACAATTAAATTATTACGAATACACGATCTCCCCGTAAGGAGCCGATAACAATTTTTTTAGGCAAATTACTAATAATTTCCAAATTATAACAGTAGTAACACAAAAAACCGTGATGACAATCTGAAAATACTAAAATATTAATTAAAATTCGAGATAAGCGCGAAGAAAACTCGTGATTCAAAAACTCCAAGATTGCGAAACCAACGTTCGTCCATATGATGTCACAAAGAGGAGTAGTTCCTTTACGGTCATTACCAGTCTCTCTACACGAACGGCTATATAAAATTTAAAATACCTCACCAGTTACCATCATTATTCATTATCAGCTTATAATTCTAAATCTACTGCTTACTCTTACCATTCTGTTCAGAATTTTCTGGCTTGATCCTTCGACTCGTCTTTTCATTCTGTGGTTCCAGACTCCAGTGTAATAAGGCCGCTTATGGAAATGCAGCGCTTCTTATCACCGAACCAAATTCTTCGCCGCGAACTGCACGTGGTCCGCCGTTCTGTTCCCTGCAACGGAATGTGATTATCGACTATCGTCATTCCCAGATCAGAAATATCACATTTCAATGTGTTACATCATAACCACTTACAGGTTTGGGCTTTCATAAACCATTTGGCTGCAAACACAAGCAAATCACGAAGCACGTGCGCACCTTACGTTAACTGGTTTGAACGGCAACATGACTGTCACGATGTTAGCTGTTAGCAGTGTGCTTTCGCTTTCCGATGTTTCCGAAGCCAAAGCTCGTGCTCATGTTTTCCGTCGGTTTACTGCTGCCAGTTCCGCGGCCATACTTACACATGCCTGATCGTCAGCGTTCTCATTTCGCGCCGAAATTTTCTACGTAGAATGAGTAAGACAAACATCGCTCATTTTGCCATATACAAGAATCTGACAGAACCGGTTTCCTTGCGAACTTACATGAAATTTCATAGGCCGCAGCGTCATCAGTACGCCGCAGATTCGAAACTGACTTCAGGCAAACCAAAGTGAATTTCAAAATCAGAAAATAAAATTCTCATGTATTAAAGTCAGACTGTCAGAGACGGTAGAGTAGAGATAGCAACGGCCGGCTAAACGGCTGATCTTTCGGCTAACGGCCGGCTGAAATCCTTAGCCGGCTAACTCATCGCGGCTGGAGCTCCCAGCCGGCTTAAGCAGCCGGCTTGACATCGGCTACGGCTTACAAAAATCCTCAGCCGGCTGGCCAATCGCCGGCTAAGACGCGGCTCTCTGCCGGCCGCCGCCATCTTTAGCCTTAGCCGGCTAACTTATCGCGGCTGGAGCTCTCAGCCGGCTTAAGCAGCCGGCTTCGCATCGGCTTGCAAAAATCCTCAGCCGGCTGGCCAATCGCCCGCTAAGCCGGCTCTCGGCCGGCCGCTGCCATCTCTTCAGCAGACGGCTAGCACGCCATAGGTCGTTCATTGAACGAGAGGGCGCTGCGGTTGCTTCTAAGTGCGGCACTTCTTAAGACTTTAATTTACGTAACTTTTTAGTACGCATTAAAGTATTTGATAAGTAAAATACCTAAATTGACTGCATTATCATACATTGTGCTTGGTGCTTAACACAATAAATTTCAAAAGTTTACTGTAATCAATCGCTACGTGTGTGTATTCAAATGTGACTGTAGTGCTGTACACAAGTAACACAACTACAAAAACAGCAAAAATTATTCGCACACCACTACAAAGTACAGTACTGCCGGAAATCGCTCCAAATTCGGAGACAATATCATCACAAGTTCCGAAGCAAATTATGTTCCAAAACTTATAATCAGGAATCAGTAATTAATCGCCAATTTAAAGTCAGGAATTCAGTGGTACTGGTGTAGTTTGCTATGGTTTAGTTTGCCATGGTAGCAGACTAGGGTACAGATGTACAGTAGTATCTGTAGACTGTACAATACTGTACTAGAAGTCGGTACACTTCATCTTATTGATAATAAATAGTTACAGTTACTGCATTTGCCATTTGCACTTAAAATAATTGCTCATCCAACTAACCGTGAGTTTAAGAGTAACAGCAACATTTTGGGGAAAATGGGAGAAATTAGCTAGAGCATGATATGCCATCGCTCATGATAGCTGGTCATTATTACTGTACTGTGAGCATTATTCTTGCTGTTATCGTAGAGTAATTGACAACCAGTTAGACCTCATGACGGCTACCGTGACCGGTGGCCGCGGCGTCGTTCGGTTGGACGACTTCGCTATATTCTAAACGTGGCTTCCGGTAAGCCGTCCAAATCTGTATGGTGCCATCGTAGCTGGATGTCACATAATAAGGATTGTCAAATAAATGGTGGACATGCACGATGCCGGTAATGGCCTGCTGATGACCGGAGTGGACGCGCAGAACATCCAACGAACAGGGATCGAGGACATGCAGCTCTGGGCCAACCTACGAAAATCAATAGTGTCGTATCGCATCCCAGCACAGCCAGCGAATTCAAAATCAATAGCGTCGCATCGCATAAGGCGAAGACCTACAGCCTTTGAAATCATTAACAACAAACCCCCGCCAAAATCCATCCATAGTCTTTATCGATCGCCAGGCACTGCACCGTCTGATTGTGATGGACCAGGGACATCCGTACGCCCAACTCATCACCGGACCATATGCGAACAGTGCCATCCTGCCCCGAACTAACCCAGTTCCCCTGCAGCGGCATCCATTTAATCTGCAGCACTTCTCCATTGTGCGCATGCCAACGTTTCATTAACTTCATCTTGCGTCCATGCGAAGAAAACTGTCGCACATAGATATGCGCATCCCGGCTGGAATAGCCAATGAGGTTTTTCGTCACATCCACCGCGATGCAGGTTATTTGGCCTTCCGCTACTAATTCATACTCACCGGGTGTTTCACGCTGTTCCAGTACTTTCGGCTCCGTTTTGCTGCGCTTACACGTGTCCACAATCTGGCCACTCTGCAGGTTCCAAATTACTATTCGCCGATCCCACCCTGCACTGACCAGCGCATGAAGACTGCTTTCCCTATCATAAACATACTCCAGGCTGGAGACGCACGCGTCGTGACCCCACAGGATGAACCTGCACGACATTCCTGACGCACGATTTAGAAAACGCCGGAAGGTTGTCCACTCGTTCAGAATGTTTCTGACACGATAATCAGAAACACCGCTGCTACCGCCCCGTGACGACAGGGAGATTGACTCCGTCAAATTGTCCGCAGACGCACTTAACCTTTCCTTGATACTGTCGGCGTCATTTGACGCTGTCGCAGCTTCTCCAGATTTCATACTTGATTTAGGTAAATGGTTTCGGGATCTGGTACTTTTATTCTTGGAACCCGCTTGGAGGTTTTCAATGACCTTTTTGTTGTTTCCACTCGATTCCACGAAATGTTGTGCAATCTCTTCCGGCTTGGCAGTGGATTCCTCAAAGCCCCAAATGTAGATAACACCTCTTTCGTCTGCAACAGCTAACAGATCAAGCTCTTCGATCCAAAGCATTTTTTGCTTGGGGCTGTCATTAGCCATCGGTAGCGCTAATTCACGCTCATCCGTCTTTCTACCAGGATAGAATTTTGTGTGAATAAACGTCGATGGTGTGACTTGTAGACGTAGCGCCATGTTAGCTTCAACAACATCCTTAGGCTCAACCAACCGTTGCCATTCGACCGGCGTTTCCCGCAGACTTTTCTGCATTACTAATGACTCGTGGGCAAACTTCACGGTATTAAAACCGGCACTCTCCCATACAAGCACATGTCCTTGTGAATCACCGGTAAAGAACAGCAGCGGTTCGCTGGCCGTAAAGGCGATGCTCTCCATAGCCGATGGACAGGAAATGCAGAGCACTGCACCCCGAACATTGAAAGTCCAGTGCAAAATGTAATGCATGTCCGTGAGAGCGACCACCCCCTCTAATTCCCGCGAGTAGTACAGATACTCCACAGGACTCTTGATTTTACACCGTTTGACCGTTTCATCCAGTTTCTGCCAGGCGGCCATCCATTCGGAGAGATCCTCGCCGGTTTTCGGATCCACAATGGTTATCAGACGCCCTCCATACGCCACCCACAGTTGTCGCGCAACGCCGATGTAAACCAGATTATTGATGGTGTTCTCGCATATGCTGATAACGTGGACCAACTGGCCTTCGTTGGTCCACACTTTAATATGCTGATCGTAGGATCCGGTGGCCACCAACCAGTCGTCTTCCTCCGCATTCCGACAGGGCTCGATGCAGCTGATGCCGGCGGCGTGAGCATGACGAATGGAATGGGTCGGGTGTAGTTCGGACATCAAGTGCACGGCTTGCTCGTATATCGTAAAGGCTCCGTCGGCGCTCCCTATGTAATTATGCAAGCTGGTTTATTCATGTAAGAGCAGTCTTATAACTGGTGGGGAATTTATAATTTTAAAAAATCTTTAGTGTTTAAATATTCATTTGGTAACAATAATTTGTGCACGATGTGAAGACAAAATTTCATTACGAGTTAACTAACCTTAGAATAGGCTGATACCTATCTGTCTTTAAACTACAGTATCTATGTAGGTATGTACAGTACTTATGCAACTCGTGGTCGTGAATTTGAATTTTATTTGATACACGCAATTTCGCACATACATATGCCTGTGTTGTAACATTTACTCATTAAACTGAAAAATAAGTATGCGCTTCCTTAAATTATGCGAGGACTTGATATGCGCTTGTCCAATGAGTAGACCCGCCGTCTGTAGACCGGTGACTAGCGCGAAATTCTTTTGAAATGCTAAGCACTGAAACTGATACTCGCTTTATACGGTAACTGTACTACTAATATCATGAAAGCCGAAATAGCTCAGTTGGGAGAGCGTTAGACTGAAGATCTAAAGGTCCCGTGTTCAATCCACGGTTTCGGCAACTTTTTTCTTAAAAGAACTTCCGAATAATTATCGGTAAAATTTTTATAGCAATATTTTGCTGAATTGTAAAATTTCAAGTAGTAATTAAAACTTTTTACAGTTGCGCACTACACAATCTACACCGACAATAAGTCGTTTACCGTGCAGTATGTACAGTAAGTACCCGAATAAAGCCGCCCTTCCACAGCCGCTAACGAGCGCACCATTTCTTTGTGTGTGTTGACAATTTTTACGCGATCCGTGCGGAGATAATGGCCGGTGAACCGATGAGAGTCCAGTAAAAAATATTTACACCCGCATTTCGTACCGAGTACCAGGTGCTTTTTGGCGTAGATCACGGCGTTGTACAGCGGTTCCCCTATGATTCATAAAGGAGTGCTTATTTAGTCCATTCCACCGGAACTGGATTCCCTTCAAAGGGATAAAGTGCTGTTGAGCCACATGGGTTTTTTACAACATATTTTTCAGGTTTACCGAGAAACACTTTATCCGTCGCCAACGCTCCCGCACTCCAAAAGATTACAGCTCCGTCGATGCCTATGGTAATCTGCGAAAAATATGGATACAGTACATGTAAACTCGACGCGTATAACACTATAGCCAATAACAAAAGGCCAGGCGAATATTAATCGACACGGCGACTACGCGGTACAGCTGAATAATCAGTAGTACCAACAATAAGGGCAGTACGCATACCGTACTTGATTATAAAATATTAAACTGAAATTATTATCACTCGAGAGTTCCTACTTTTTACTACTCACTTACCATCAGGCGCTGTGAGTGCCAACACAGAATTTGGACCACAACACCACTATGTTCCCTCGATCGGAATTTCAGCTTTTTCGTGTTAAGGTCATATCCTTTCACAGTGCCATCTTTACATCCCACCCAGACTTCCTTTCGCACATTATTAATAGAAAGTGAAGTAACATTTCTTAGCTGCTGATCATGAATTAACCCAGAAAACTCCATCATCAATTTCTCAGTATAATCTTTTTTAAACAGAAAACCATTAAGTACTAAAAGGAAAAAAGCGGTTTTGCCGTTTGCGCATCACATACTTAATTACAGTGCAACATGCAAGACCTTGGACGATCATCCCACTTTTTGCGCGCTAGTATTTGCACACCAGCATCTCACGATACTTGTACTGCAAAGCCAATGCAGGTTGTCATGACGCGAACAGAATTCTGGAAAATAATAATACGTACAGTACTCAAGCATTTCTTGCCAATCTATAGCAAGGAATCACCAATACATATTAATTTTGTTACTGCTCTCCATACCGGTATCAAAATACAGTAATTTTTTAATTACTCTCGCGTATATATAGTTCGTGGACATAAAATATTTCAGTTTAAAGCAGACTGACTTTCCAGCTTCATTAATTTTATTTATGTCAGTTATAAAAAGAAGTTCGGAAGTTTTGAACTATGTGATCAAAAATCTTCTGCAACGCTCACACGAAAAGAGAAGCGGCAGAGCAGGCTGAAGGCAAAACACGTACTATTTTCAAGTAGAGTACAGTCAACAAAATAACATTCTCTGGCAAGATGAAATCAATGCTAAAACCATTTCCAACAAAAAAAGCTTACAGACAATTACGGGGTCAATCTTGTGCAGCATCATCATTTCCCTCATCATCCGAATCGCCTAGGCGTAGTCGCGGGATGTCGACTTTATCATACAATCCGATTTCCTGTAGTCCTTTGACTACTCTCCGTAAATGTGACAGCCCGGGATCCTGCTTAGCTATGGCATGGGTCAATTCCAGGCGCAGTCGCTCCATGGTTCCTTTGACAAAGAATCCTTCCTTTGGATCACATCTGTCTGACCAATACTGTCGATTTTCCATTATCTCTTGCACATTATACACATCTTGCAGCCGCACCAACTGTATCAGAAACTGATACCCGTGAGGATTTTGAGCATCGGCCAGTTTCTCCATCAGAGACCGCATAGCCAGATTCAGTTCAGTTGGCGGAGCCTTCTTGGAGATCGTGCGCCGTTTTGCGATAATGGCTTGGTTGATACGGAAATCCAGCAGCTGTAATTTGCGGCTTTCGGGATGACGCGTCGGATCATAGCCGAAGCGACACCATGAACGTGTCCAGGGACCGTTACTAAAGCGGAATGCCAGGCCAGGAAGGATAAAGCGGCAGTGCTCTTTGACCAACTCTGGGCAGTCCTTTTCCAGCTGCTCGTAAAATTCCTGTCGGGACCAAATGGGCTGCACAGCGAAAAGGCTTTTGGCCTGTTCGATAATATTAACCGACACTCGGTCGTCCAAATTCTTCTTAGCTTTGTGTGCTGCTGCGGTTGGAACAACCGGAAGAGTTCCGTTTTGTGGCCAACGCACAGTCTGAGCGAAGGCGCGTCTTGCACGCGGAGCAGGTTTATCGTCAGCTAAAACGACATAAATTACTACATAAAGCAAACCGTTTGGTTGTATTAGTACTCTAGTTGCTTTCCAGTGTGTTTAATTAAATAGTTAAAATAAACATGTAGGCAAATATAAATTACAAAAATTTCTTGACGGAACATACCGGGTACAGGAGCAGTGTATATTGATCCGATAAAGTCAAGTCCCCCGAATCCAGTCTGGTTGGTAAAGCGCAAAGCAGGAAAGTATAATTCCGCCTGGGGATCGCTCGCGGTACCCGACATAGGAAAAGTTGGACGAATATAAGGAATCAAACTCGTCAGTTCCACCGTTTCCGGTGCGGATGACAATTTATCTTTCGGCGCACTGGGACATACCCGAAAGTCATACAGTTGGTTGAACTCAAATAAGGTGGTAATACGGTGCGTCAGTGTGGCGGTTAATATCCGTGCAGGCAGCGGCTTCAGTGCTGCACCGAGTTCCCTTTCCACGGCAGACAGCTCTTTCCTGCGGCGCACGGCCTTTTTCTCGTCAGACTCCACCACTTCCTCCAGTTCCAGGTGCAGCACGAACGTATTCGTCGGGGAACTGCGCGCCAACGGCATAGGACGACTAAAAGCGTGCGACGCAATTGGATCCGGACATAAATCAAAGACCAGTTTGCGCTGATTTTCTCGGGGATTTGTTAAATTGGAGATTATCTGGTTCGGCCCGCCAAAACATTCCAAAACATCCGGAATATCCTCCACACATACTCCCGCAAACGGCAGACTGATTGTCACACTTTCTTTGGCGACAGAGCCAGGGATTGTCGTGACCGGCGTCCATTTCATCGACTTAAAATCCGGACGGTGCTCGCTGCTATCCCGGAAGAGCGACAACTCGGTTTCAGCTGCTGACGTACTAGCTCTGACCATGTGCTCACTATCGTTGAGTTTGTTTTTCATGCTCCGCGTGCTTCTCCTCGAGTAGTCAGGTGTTTCGCATTCCACAATCGTTTTCGTTGCTCCCGTAGAAGTTGGCTTTTTCTTCGGCATCTCTGGAGCGACGGTTAAAGTAATGTGCAAACGACAAATCTCAAATCCCACAAAGGCAGGAACGATTCAAATCGGAAACACTGAACTACAGCTTCAAACAGGCTCTTTATTTTGACTCGTACGAGTTGTATTGATCAATCACCCAGCGCGGATCGATGGGGCATGTACCTGTGCGAAGTTTCGCACTGATTCCGTCAGAATGAGAGAAAAAGAATAAGGCCTTTGCACCCAAAGACCAAGTCAGCAAGTGTTCAAATTTTTGAATTTATTATTTTTGAATTTTGAAAATAAGTATGAGTTAGGAAACTTTGCTTTTTGTGGTTATGCGACTTGTCAGTTGTCACTTATGTGGCTTTTATCGAAATCGCTTACCAGCGATGGTAGCGATGTGATCACCAGTAAACGACACCTCAGGCGGTCACCGCTTTAGCTCTAGTCAAGCGAGCGAGCGAAGCGAGAGAAGCGTTTTTAATTTAAAATGTGTGACGTGACGCCGAGGGTTCCCCTTTCAGGGTAGCAAAGCCCCAGAGGTGCAGGGGCGCAGCAAACAATTGAGAAGGTAGTTTAAAATTGAAAACCTAACCGGGTCATTTTTGACGAACCCGCCGTAGAAATGTACGGTGGGTCCGGAAATTTGGACCCGGTCCGGATTTTTTAGCGCCCCGGTTGGAGCGATTTTGAAAAACCGTGACGTAAATTTCAACCGGGTCATTTTTGACGAACCCGCCGTAGTAATCAAGCGAGCGAGCGAGCATTTTTAATTTGCGGTGCGACATGCGGAGAGCTGGGTCCCCGGGGTCCCGGGGTTAGGGGCAGAGCCCCAATAAGCAGGGGGTGCGGGGGGCGCAGCCCCCGCTGAAGCAATGGAGAAGGTGGTCGAAAAATCGAAAACTAACCGGGTTATTTTTGACGCACCTGGTGCAGTAAATGCATAGGAGATCGTAAATTTGGACCCGTTACACTCATACAGACCGGCCCGGGTGGATCGTTTTTGAGGAACCGACATGCGGGGAACCACCGGGGCATTTGTCACGAAACCGCCATACATGTAGTATGGTGGGTCCGTTTTTTAGAATCCGGTTCGGGAAGTTTGCCCGCTCCGGTTGGTGCGCTTTTGGGGAACCGACATGGGGGGAACCACCGGGGAATTTTTCACGAACCCGCCATACAGATAGTATGGTGGGTCCGTTTTTTAGAATCCGGTCCGGGAATTTTGCCCGCCCCGGTTGGTGCGGTTTTGGGGAATTGACATGCGGGGAACCACCGGAGCATTTTTCACGAACCCGCCATACATATAGTATGGTGGGTCCGTTTTTTAGAACCCGGTTCGGGAAGTTTGCCCGCTCCGGTTGGTGCGTTTTTGGGGAACCGACATGGGGGGAACCACCGGGAATTTTTCACGAACCCGCCATACAGATAGTATGGTGGGTCCGTTTTTTAGAACCCGTTCCGGGAATTTTGCCCTCCCCGGTTGGTGCGTTTTTGGGGAACCGACATGTGGGGAACCACCGGGGCATTTTTCACGAACCCGCCATACATATAGTATGGTGGGTCCGTTTTTTAGAACCCGGTCCGGGAATTTTGCCCGCCCCGGTTGGTGCGGTTTTGGGGTACCGACATGCGGGGAACCACCGGGGCATTTTTTTCACGAACCCGCCATACATATAGTATAGTGGGTCCGTTTTTTAAAACCCGGTCCGGGAATTTAGCCCGCCCCGGTTGGTGCGTTTTTGGGGAACCGACATGCGGGGAACCACCGGGGCATTTTTGTCGAACCTTCCGTACATATGAATAGGGCGTCAGATATTTAGGACCCTGTCCGGAAATTTTATCCGGCCCTCTCGGTACATTTTCAGTACAAGAGTTAGCGTAACGGATTTATATTATCATTACCTAAACACTGTAGCTAATATCGTAACCGTGAAAAGTTATTTATCGCTGTTACCGTAGCGGTTCAGTCACTACCGCTACCGTATCCGCAGTACATTTGCAGTTGCCGCGGATTACCGTGCATTGTAACGGGCAACCACTATTCGCAACGGAGTACCATTACAAAATTGTTGTAACGATTTTTTGCTAGCGTAACAGATAACCGTTTCGACAGTTACCCTGATACGCTATACTGTTACCTGTTACCGTTACCGTAACGGTATACCGTACGTATTACCGTAACTGTTACAGTTAGCGTAAGGAGATACAGGGATAAAATGCTGATGCTTTAAGAATTGACCGTTTTTATAGAAAGGGCTCAAGGCGACGCCAAACATGAATAAGCGCAGCAAAGCACCTGGCGCAGTAAGTACAGCGGAACCACTTCGTTTTTCCTTTTTTAGAAATACATTTGTTTTCTTTTCGCTGGCATTAGAAAATTTTGTTTCTAAAAACTAATACGAAACCCAAAAAGTTAACTGAATGTACAACCACGGTATTCATTAAAGGGGAATTTTGCGGCTTGCGCCCTGCCGAAGCCTGCATGTTGTGTGTAGTTGTAGAGGTACGGCTAAGAAACGCATTCGTGCGATCGAACCCTTTGTTACATGATTCACAACATTATAAGGCCTTCAGCAAATGTTGAAATACTCGAAGGTCCTCAACCAATATATAACTTTGTAGACCAGTGGAGTTGAGTTCGGTCATTCAAGCCAAACGTCACCATAAGATCATAACGAGTAACATTACCTTGAAACGATGACGTAGCAAACCATGCCAATCGAAGTCAGGAACCGTTACTACCGCCACTATCGTTAGCAATTTTACCTACATTAGCGCTGACTTTACAGGACCAATTGAACTGCCTTCATTTTGTAATGACTCGAGTGGTGAAAGCTGGTAACGCGTTACCAGCTTTCACCACTCTAATTAAGCGTTACCAATAATAAATGTTACGCTACCATAACTATAACATGTTATCGTAACTATCTCAGTTTCTTTTACCGTAAGGGCTACCGTAACAACTATTGTTAGCGGATTGCCGTCACCCTTGCTGTTGAAACTGAAAGCGTAGCCAATGGCCGAGCAGCGGCCTAAGCAAGCGCAGCGTAGAGAGCGGAGCAACAAGTGAAACCAAACGGCTCGATTCTTCTTTCTTCCAAAAACATTTTTTAAGGTGTATTTCGAACGTTTCATTATCGCGATGATACAGAAGCGAATAGACGTTTCTACGGAAATCGAAGGCGGAGCCGAAGGCGACGCCAAGCTGCGGCGTGAGCAAGCGCAGCGCAGCGAGCGGAGCAGCAAGTAAAAACAAAGGATTATTATTTCTAAAAATAAAGGCTTCGGAAACGGTTTTGTCTACGGTTCAGTTTAAATGTTTTACTTTTCGTCATGATACTGTACAGTAGCGAGTAACTGTTTCTAAAGAAATCGGAAACGGGGCCGAAGCGACGCCTAGCGGCAAAAGTAAGCGCGAGAGAGACTAGGCGCTGCGAGCAAAGCAGTAAGTAGAACGTAACGAATTTTTTTTCTTTTTCTTTTCGCTTTCTTTCAGCCTTTGTTTTAAAAAAAACAGGATTTTAAAGATAACTCTATCAAAGTTCAAATTTGAATTCTTGCAAATAAAATGGGAATTTTTTGAGTGATTGATCAAAGTTTCTCATTTTGTGCTACACCATTAATCTTCAACTTCTAACATGAGCTCATTTATACAATTGCATATCAGTTTATTTTGAAAATTAATAAGATAAACCTAATTGATAAACATTTTTGTTTCTTTACTGAGAAAAAATAATAAAGATCCATGTCAAGGGTTTTTATTATTATAGAAAGCGTCGCATTTAATAGTCATTTTTCACGGAAAAAGAAAAATTGGTAAAACTCCCATTCCTGGATTATTGCCACCAAGCACTGAATGAAGTACTGAAACGATAAATCGTTTCCGCAGCAAATTAGTGGAAAATTATTGGACACAGAAATTTGAAATCTCCGCCGGTGCGTTTCCGAACCAGTGCGGTTCCATCGGCATTCGCGTCTTCTTTTGTAAATCGTTGTGCAAATGCATCCGCAGCAAAAAAATCGCTCTAAATTGCAGGTGCTTTTCAAAAATCTCTCCAGTAAGTAATTTATCGTTTTTGCCTTTGCAAGCGGTGGTTTTCGAATTTCAATCATGAAAACGATTTATCTGAACTGACGATGGCCGGGGCTGGGGTTCTTAAACGGGCTCGAAAACTTCCCAAGCAGTATAAAAGGACAAGCTGAGCGTAGCTACTGAATTGGCTCTGGAGGTGACCGGCATAAGTCTTATCGGTTTTGGGAATGAAATATCGATACTGGGAATAAGAAACTGAAGAAATAAGACCAGTATCCCAATGTAAAGAATTTGGTGCGGCGGAGAACAAGCGGAATAGGCGGCCATGTGCGGTAAAGCATTAGCAGTGTCCGCGCTGTAGTTGCTGAAGGAATCGTTTTAAAATTAATATACCGTGTCAGCATGATTCCGTAAAACCTCATTAAAATGATGGTATCGCGTCGGCATCGCAGCGGTGGCAAAAACAAACTGATATCTGAGCAGATCTGTTGATAACTCGGCATATGCAAAAGATACAAAAGCTAGGTAGACTCTCAACTACTTGGTTAGGTTGTTGTCTCACCCTGCCAAGTCTTTTACAACAAAAAAATTTACACGCTCGCTCGCTTGCACTAAGGGCGGTTACGACCTTCTATACTAGTAAATAGTGCCAAAGCCAGTTGCCCCTTCTTGGAACAGCTCCACACGTCACTCCATAGTCCATACGCTGGATCCTAAAATGTTCCGCAAAACGGAAAAAGAAAACAAAAACATCATGAGTCTGGATTCTGGAACTCTGGCGGAAACAAAGCAGCGAATTCTACTGCAGGTGTATCATAGATAATAGACTTTTTTGTTGGAGATTTCCGCTAAAAATCATAGCGCAGCTTTGACTACCAACGCTAATAATCGAGGTTTGATATTAACTTTGGCAAGGAAGATGGAGAGCCGCTGAAGTGCAGATATTCGCGTACACAGCACATCCGCAAATTGTGCAGCCGAAGGTAAGCTATAGACCTTAATGAAAGATGCAGGTTTCGTGCCTTTGAGTTCACTTCAGTCCGTAAATGTTTGAGACGAAAATGTGAAACTATAACAGATGAAGCAACAAAAGTAATGACTATGTGTTGGATGTTCCTAGGGAAAAAACCCAATAGATCTCCTTTCGTATTTTGCCTGTTCTTCAACAACCGTAGACGGTCAATGGTCCGTAGGATAGTGAATTCGTGGCAATAAGTAATTGGCAATTTGGCATCCCCGGTCCAGTGTCCCGGTAAAACAGTATCGCCACGCTGCTAGTAAGTAATTACATTGAATGCTTGAATTTTCGCTGCTGTATGGTCACTATTTTGCAGGTATTTTTTTGCAAATCTTGCTACTCTGCAGCACAACAACGATGGTGAGCAACGGCCAATGAGCATAATTATTATTATTTTATTCTTACTGTGAATTTATAAGACATGCAGTTTTCTTATCGCAATCCTGGTCGATTTAAGACACAGAGGTGGCCAGTACGGCAGTATTTTTTGACGGAGAGCTTTCACAAATAACATACAGTACAGGCTCGTCAATAATTTATTCCGGTGGACTTCTAGGAAGTTTGTATAAGCGGGGGCATTCAGTTAAAAGTTATTGTATTTGTTTGTAACAGACATCTAGTTTTCTTTTTTCAGCTTCCGCTGGCGCTCCTTCGCGGGGCTTTGAACCATGCCGTGGTGAGTAATAGTTAGAAACAAGGATTTGAAGACTTTTGTTTATCGTTCACGTTGCTGTTTTCTTCTTAGCTTGTGGAACTGAAAAACGGAGAAACTTATAACGGGCAGTTGGTACGTATGCATTTCGGACAGAGCTGCGGGTGGGGCATTATTGTTTCGCGATTAAAAGCATCGCATTATTTCGTGAAGGTGAAACTTCCAGTTTCTAAAGAGAGCTTTTCTAATTTTTTAGATTAACGTCGACAACTGGATGAATATCAACTTGAAAGACGCCATTTGCACGTCTCGGGTAAAGGAAATCAGAATTGGTCATTGTGCATATACTACATAAGCGCGGGCTGCGCGGTTAAACAGCGTCCAACAATTTAGAAAATGTTTTTAATTTTTTTTCACCGTTAATGTGTCGAATTGGTATACGTATTTATTTGGAGATACATTTTTCTTCTGAAACTGGGTTCTTCCGGTAGGACGGTGAGCGCTTCTGGAAGATGGACGAATGTTATGTGCGCGGAAGTTCGATCAAGTTCCTGCGCGTGCCGGACGAAGTGGCCGACATTGTTAAGACTGAGATGAGTCGCATGCGCAACCGTCCCGACAATCGTCGTCCTGGCAGCGGATTCTCTCCACGTGGACGTGGCGGCGGCCCACCCCGTGGTCGAGGCGGAATGTAAAATTATAGATTCGGATTTTAACTCTTAGTTTTTCATACGTTGAGCATTCCAGAGTTAAGGCGGCCAGTTGGCGGCAGTCCTTGCCAAAGATTGACCTTGTGTTCTTTCGTTATTAGTGCGGCCTGGTTTCAGTGTATGAGCGTTTGATCAGGGCCAAGTTAATGATCTATGTGAGAGTGGTTTTATTTTTAGATGGCAGAAGCGAACCGTATGTTTTTGCTCTCCTTATCTATGAGCTGGCTCAATTGGGCGCTACTTTTTGTTGGCACTTGTGGGAATGTATTTCTGCCGCCGGAAAGTGTACCCGACTGATTAAGATGAATAAGTTATGACAGTATTAAAATAAAGTCGACAGGAGAAAAAATTCAATAAATTCTTGCCATTTTAATCACCGCGTCGGAGCCATAGGGCTTTCGAGTAGAATAATCAGCGCCGTTTGGCTCGTTCTTCGGTTAAGAATAAATCTTGCTGTGATCAGTGACACGCCCATTTACTAGTGTTTAAATAATCGTTGTGTACATTTATGGCATTCTTGTACAAAACTATAGGTAAAAAACTTCGGTATAATAGGTTTTCAGTTCGGCTCGGGATGGTGCTGTCCTTGAAATAGGGGTTCTCGTGTTTTCTGTAATATCAAACAGTAAACGATAACGGAGTCTAAAAAGTACCCTATATAGTACTTCATCGCGCACATAAACCGAGAAACAAAAAGCATTCAGAAATAACCTCATATACGGTAGGTACTGACATAAAGAGATGTTATGTATGCTGGACCTTTGTTCAGAAGGGATTATAAGCAGAGTGAGTTAACAAAATACGTAAAGTATTAGTTCTGCGATAATACCATATCTTTCACAATGGTCTTGTGACCTCAGAACGCTACAGAATGGGACAAAAATTTGTTGCCACTCTTTTTTAAAGGGAAAGTGCTTATTGGCTATATGCATAATGTCGATTTTAGAAAAATTTCGACATTCTTCTGAAATTCTTCTGATGGTATGTTGTTCATGTCACCTTTTACTGCAATACTACTGAAGCGCGGCGATGGTGCAGTGTTGCAGTACAAGTACAGATTAAGTAAGCGTAGCGAGTCTGATGAGGCTGCGTGCCGCTGTCCTTAAAAAAGGTCATAAGCTATGAATGCGAGTCAGTGCGGCGAATTTGGGAAATTCTAATTTTTCTTCACAGTTTTCCAAAAAAACTGCATTAAGCTATCAAAGTCATGCATTTATGCGCGCAAGACGATTGTGCACACCGAATCGGGCTACGTAGTGAAGACGGACCGTCCCACAATGGAATTGCCAGTACAGATCTGTATACAACTCGTGCACATTCTCTTATTTCCGCATGCATGTTGCCCATGAATCTGCAAAAGCACCATGTTAATCTCTAGCGGAAGCCATTGTTCTATACCTTCTCGTAGGGCAGCAAGTCCCTCCAGGCTTTGCGAATGATAGCGCAGTGCTTAATAGGCAGCGGAATCTTGTGTCGTCCATGTCGAAGTGATTCCGGTTAAAAATACGACGGCTAAAGTTAAATCAAAATCTGATGTTACCATTCTCGCAATAGCTGCGCAAACACAATAAACAGAGGCCGCCGTTCCTAAACAATTTTGCTAATAATGATCTTGGTCGATTATCAACTATTAACGAAGCTTCGGCCATTCACAGCATTAATGCAGCAAACAATAAAAGCTTGCTGGACACAACGCTAGTCTTGCTTTGTTTCGAATACGATATTGTTCATAGTTCTTACGACGCAGTTTACAATCGCTAAAAATGATGCTCGCTGATCGAAAATAGCAGTTTTTGTCTATTATCTATACAGTAATAAGATTTGGCAGCAGTACGCCATAATTTAAGAAATAAAATCAACAGACAAAACAGAATAAATAAAAGACTGCAAGTAAAGTAAGTAAAAATTCCTCGATTCTTTTCGAAATCGGTTAAATGTTTCAGTTTGCATCATCAGTTTTGATAGTAGAGTTCCAAGAAAATTATTTTTTTTGAATCATTGCTAAAACAAGCCAAAATCGCAAGTTCGCAATAAATTTGCAGAAAAATACGATAATCTGTTATAACCACAGTTCAGGAAGCACGGACTAGTGAAGGTTGTATACACATGACTGCCGTAGATACCGCGCTTTGGTAGAACCGCAAAATTCTATACGTAACAACTAAGATATCTTCTTGTTAATTCTTGTGGTACTTCTTACTTACCCCAAAAAATAGCGCCCACACAATTAATAGCAGCAGGATGATGATAACGTACTGCAAATACCAACGAATTCGTGTTAAATAGTGCTCCGAATTTTCGCCTCAAAGCGTACATCGAGCTGAGTTGTTTCTATAAGTGACTGTAACTACTGCGGCCACAATGTTAATTGCTGCTTACAATGTTCCAAAAAAGGGCAAAAAGAATTATCAGGTTTAGATCAGAAAGCTATACACTTGTATACTGTGTACTTATTGTTAGAGAAGTATACGGGATTAGTGCATTGCATGTAGAGCCCTGCACGAGCAGCAAAAGTGCTGCTCGACTCGCTCGTTTGAGCTTTTCACAATTTCCTGCTCGCTCAGCTCGCTCGCGCTCCTACCTTTGCTCGCTCGGCTCGCTCATTTTTCAGCTTTTCTTTTTTCCTGCTCGCTCAACTCGCTCGTGCTTATTATGGTCCCAGATCGGCTCGCTCGCAAGATCGGCAGTGAAAAATTAATTATACACGGAAAATAAAATTTTTTGTGCGCGACTAGCATTTCACAGAATTTATTTTGCCGCTAAGAGCACTTTTGTGGACGATCTGCGATTTTTCTGCTTCACCTCCTCACAGTTACGCTATTTTATGGCAATTTCGTGTTTTTTGGAAACAGAACTTCCTAAATTCAAAATCAGATTCCATATTTTAACTTTTACTTGCTGCACTTTCGAAAACTCAGCATCTCCAACCCTTGTTTAGGAAGCATTAGGGCGAAGTTATGTTTGTGTATTAGCTACCAGGCTGCTGCTAGCCTGAAAACACAATGAAAACTTTGTCGCGCGAAGCGACGCTGACGATGGATTAAAGGCCTTAAGAGCTTTTTTATGCAGTTTCTCACAACAGTTTTCAGTTCGCACAGCAGGGCGGTCAGCTCGGGATCGCTCGCATCTGGTTATCCCGCTCGCTCGGCTCGCTCGTTATTTTTTCCTGATGCTCAGCTCGTTCGCAAAACGCAAAACGGCGCGTGCTCGCTCGAAGCGCTCGCGAGCAGCGAGTGCTCGTGAGCCGAGCCGAGCTGCTCGGCTCGTGCAGGGCTCTAATTGCATGCACGTTTTCCTTATGACTATGGTGGATTTGCTGTATCTACCGGCATAAACTGTAGTCGTAAATTTAATACTTACCTTATGTCTGTCTACACGGCTGCATTTATAGAAAAGTGTTACAAAAATTAAAAATTATTTCAGTTCGTATGAAAGTTGTATACTTCATAGTTCAAACTGATCACGAACGTGCAACCTTTGTCTTATTTACATTACCTAATGAGGCAGTACACGTGTGCTTACGTTCATAAATAAACTGCGGCTTTCCACGTCCATTTTGCAGCAACTACTCAGTAACAAGGAAGTCCTCCTAATAACGCCCCAAGCAGCAACCCGCTAATTCTTTCCTTCAATCTGCGGAGAACGTTACAGTGACTTGTCAGCATGCAATATCCGTCAACAATGCATAATTGTTTCGCACTATGGATTAGAAGCCAAAATGAACCCCGATTAACGCAGACTAATTAACCTGACTATTGCGCAGTATATATACTCACACTGTCTAGACGGATTTGGGAGCAGGACGGAAGAATCAGATTACTGTTATGATACGGGATATCGTAGCGCAGCTAGACTTCCGCTAAAATATTAGAACGAGCGAAGGCGACTTTTTTCGTATCGTGTTCCTGTATTGAAAACTTAACGTCGGTCGAAGGATGTATCGTCGCCATTCACACAAGCCAGCGAATCCTACTCTACGCTTATTAGATTTCTTTGGTAGTTTTACTTGTACATGCGTCGACCGTTCCACCGGCAAGCGTTATGGACTGACGGTGACTTCAAGCTGCAGTTTGTTAGTCATCTTCTATGATTTATTATCATTCCAAACAGTAGCATCGCTCAGTATTCAAAATAAACTAAGCGTATGCCGGAAACGTTAACGTAATTTTTCATCTTCCTTTCCTAAAAGAAAGCTGATGGACAAGATCAGATATTTTTAGCGTGCTGCGCGCGCTTTTGAATTCGTCCTGAAGCGGCTGAAATAAGCGGATACTGGTGGCTGGTACTACTACGTACCTCCTGAACTCTCAAAAATTATCAGCTTATGCCAAGTGTCATGAGCACGATTTTAAACACACTGTTAATTGTATGTGTCTTAAAATAATTTCTTGAAACAAAACAGCTTGAAAGGATCTGCTGGTCATCTGATATTCGCTTTAATTACGAAACAAACTTAGCTTTAATTCCAGCTTTTACTCAATATAGTAACATAAGAAGTACTGTACTGCCCCGATTAATAAATACTGATGATATGCAGTCGATGGTAGTAGTATTCTACTGTAGTATGAAGAAAAGCAAATAACTTATCGAAACGATCTTCATGATAGCCCAAAGTTTTAAAAATGTTTTGAGAAAGCCGATAACCTCAAATGCGGTCTCAAAACCTGTACGATGTTTCAAAGCCTGCATCTACAATATTACATAATATTATGTCCACTAGCACGATTTTTTTGTATTTCTTGTAGAAATCTGTTTTCGTATATCATAAGCACAGGGGACATGTTCTGCAATATGTAGGAAGTTTGCCATCTTCCCCATCCAATGTAGGAAGTTTGCCATCTTCCGTTATTTTAGCAGTTGTATGCAGTGCATCCGGAGTTTCTGTGTTTGTCCAACTTGTGTACAAGCAAAAATCTTAATGCCTTAAAATGTCGCGAAATTGAATATCATATTTCCGATTGTATGACGTAAACACCAGGAGTACTCGTACGTATAACTAGTAATAAAGTGCATAACAACCGAATTCCGTTCCGGCAACCAGTTATCAGAAATTCACACAAAATTAATCGCACACCGCTAAAATGCAAGACACTTGCGAAGGAGTTTCAACGATGATCTAAAAAAGTAAAACATTTTGCTATTAATATTGTATAAGGTGCTGTGTGCATAAACGTCAGATAGGTTTGGAACAAAAAGGAGTTATGTTTTACGTATATCATAGCAAAACTTGATGGAACACAGATTACCCCAACAACGTAACAATTCTAGCGGCAATTAATTGACAATGGAAGGTGATACATCCAAATAAATTTGGAAGGATTCCAGATTGTCCAATATCCATGTGGGCTCAGTAATTTGCGTTCGTAGGTTTTTTTGCCTTTTATTAACTACTAGTAAAATATCAATGAAGCGAAAACCGAAACAAAAAATCACCGTCGTCGACTTAACGCAAAAACACCGTAACCGAGATCAACAAAATAATTTGGCAAAACAAACTCTTAAATATCTTGAGAACTTGACCACGGGGAAAACATGACTAGAGTGCCAACTGAAACTGAGGTGAAAATAAAACAAATAAGGAAAATAACTAATCTTGTCTTTGGTAATGCGCAAGAGATCGGGAATGTTTGACTAGGATTCCACGAATACCAACTGAGAAACTCAAAGAAAAAATACAAACTGCAACGCAACATCTGGATCAACTCTGGGCACACTATTACAGTGCATAAAAGGAGCGGTTTTCCTTTGAACGTAGGTAAAGGTTATTGCTGTCAACGTTGGACTTTTGCCACCAGCGTATCGCGCATCAGCCGGCGATGTGGGCATCTGAATTCGGACTGGAAAACGCACAGGTAGAGTAAACGATGAGTACAATGAAAAACGCGCGGGAATATCCTTTTCAGTGGAGAATGTGTATGGGACAGATCATTTGTTGTGAACCAACGTAATTAAACTGTACACCCAGGGCAGCCTGTTTGCACAGATGGTTGCAGCTGGGAAACACTGCCGATCCGATCAGTGCGCTGGTTCCTTCTTAATTTTACTGGCTTTGCCTTCCTTGGCCTTCTCCTTGTCCCCTTCATCTTGCCATTTATCTTGCGACCGGCGCCGGGCATTCATGAAGAAATTCCCGACGGTGCTCAGTTCTAAACCCAGCTGCTGGGAAATGGCAAGTTGCATCTCTTTGTTCGGTCGTTTTGTTTCCTTGAAGATCTGCTGTAAGGTACGTCGTTGAATGTCGGTGAATACTAAACGGGGCTTTTTAGGCTGCTGTTGCTGCGGCTCCGGACTGGAATGACTTGGAGGGGGCGTGGGGTTTTCTTGCTTCCGTTTACTGGGTACTATTCAGACAGAACACACGTGTAAGGACAGGTACAGATATATGAGTCACTTGCAGTCTACAGAAGGGTTCATCTAATGCAAAAATATGCAAGTTTGCAACTGACGGGCCATTGCATACAAATGCTGCTGTGCCTATTTTTGCTTTCTGAAAAATTTATTAAAAATGTAGTATGTTAAATCAGATACATGTAACAAAATTAGCATTAGCACCAAGCTTTGAAAACGCTTTTAAACGTTTTCAGGTTTTGCTCCTAGGTTATAGGTATTTCAGACTTTGGAAAATCTTTAGTAAGCACATTAGTAAATCTTTTAGTTTATAGCTTAGGTCAACTACTCAATGACTCAGCTTATTCCTGAATGGATACATGGTTCACTGACATCAGTAACTGATATATTGGTATTATTGGTAAAATTAATCTGTTCGGCTTTCGGTCTCGTAATTTTTGCAAATTAGAGGCATAAAGCACACGCCTGTATGGTAGATGATTATTTCGCACAGAAATATAATGCACACAAGAACACCTTTTCAAACACAGAGTATAACCATGAATGAAAGTCCACGCACAGGAACCGGCAATGTTTCCTCTATACAACCACATTCAGACAATTACAAGAGCGTGCGTCCAACATACTGACAAAATCGACTGACCTTGAGGCACTACAGGCGAGACGACACCAACTGGAGCGGGTTGCGGGGATGTCCAATTTCCTGCAACAATCGATGCAATCGTGTAAGTGACTGTTATGCTATGCGCCGACGTTGACCTTTTCACTACCAAAGCTTATGGTGCGTTCAGTACCAAACCTAGCCTTTTTATGTTTGGATAATTCTATCGAGCTCTCAAAGTTGTAATATTTTTGCAAAAAAGGCACTAGCAGGTTGTTCTGGCACTGCTAAAGCAATGTGCGAAACACAGTAATATGTATTGTTAATGACTGAATGCTGCGGTCACGAATTTCTCAGTTGGGTACTTAGGTGGTTAGTAGTTACCGAACACAGTACTCAATACTCAATAACGAGCGACATCAACTACCAGATTTAAATGTAATTGCATACTTTGTCAAAATAACAAAAATAAATTTTAAAAGTACTGCGCTGGTGCGTATCCACGTAAACAAAAACCAAGCGAATACCATTACTAAAAATATTTTCGGATACTTCAGCATATGCAAAATTTATGGTTTCACCATAGGCTCATAGCTTATCCGGTTTTATACTTTGTAAACAAGCAAACACGCAGAATTAAAATGCCGAGGAGATGGCCGTAGTACCGTATAGTGTATACAATGAGTCGGAATTTAACATATAGACAGAGAGGCAAACTCGAAGTTAGTAAAACGCAACACCCGTCAAATTCAGCAGGGCATAGAAACCAATTTGAATACTGCACTGCATCTTGCGTGTGAAACCGGACAGAAGTTCTTAAAAATTCATGCCTTCACGAACTTAATCTAATAGTAAATTCAATTATTATCTGGTAATACTTTATACAATCTTTGCCGAAAAATGATTGGCGTGACCGTCTATCTGGTAGGATGACGCGGTCAGTTCACGTATAACGTAGTAGATTTTCGTGTTGTGTCTTCCTGAGCAGCGTTTGGTGCTAGCAATGAGTAAGTCTGGAAGCTGGAACATTACTTTGCTCATCCTCATTATCCTTCCAGATCAAATGCGTTGAATACACAATGTACGCATGCCTGCCTGACCGGGCAAAATGCCTGCCAAATGCTCACTAAAAACGGACTGAGAAACTGAGAATGCTCCAGCCGCTTTATATATATAACGTCCCTACGACTGTCCTTTCAACAACGTGGGATTGGCCATATAAATATTTTATTGAAAGTTTATTAAGCGCTAGCGCTTTCAGACAGAAGAGATGGTCATATATAATACCTACCGTGTTCTGCTCTTTAAAACAACAAAATCATCTAAAGTTGCGTAGAATTACGAAAACAAACTACACAAAAGCGCACACTTAATACAGTGGATTAATCTTTTAGTGTTCGGATTTGCAATGCTTGCTTTATTCTGTAAAACGAATAGACGAATGTTGCTGCGCTTTGCGGCTTGGCAAGAGCAAATTCAAAAAATTTCAAACCCAGTGATGCCTATTCGGTCCGTTTTCAGAAATATGGTTATTCATGTGAGTGAATAAAATATTCTTTGAATGTGATATATATTTGAATGCTTACTTTATTTGTGAACTGTTTCATGCAAGAAAAAATGTTCCTTTATCTGGCAGTATAGGGTGCAAATCTATCACAAAACGAATGCTTTTTATAACCACAAATCGAAGCGATGCGTCTTGCAACAACAACGAAAGGAAAAAGATGCCAGATCAACACGTGCGCATTCAATCTAGTAAAGTCGGTAAAAGCGTTTTCTAAAACGATAGAAGTTTGGTTTCGGTGAATTCACCAAGTGGAGACAAATGCCTTTTTACGGCTGTAACAGATGCATCGCACTTTCAAGCAGTACATATATATTTTTAGGAAGCAACGACGTAAATTATTAAACAGGAAAAGCGCTGAGTTAGATCGACAGTGTGCAGTGTGTAAACTGGTTAAAGTAAGCTCTCACGAATGCACTCGCACACCTTAAAAAGTGTTTTACACGGTCCAGAAAATTTCCAGCCTGGATGGAAGGGGCAAGTGTGTATTCAGTTTTATAACTTAGTTTAGAGGCCGCTGTATAGAGCGCAGGCACTCAGCCTGATTGTTGACGGCAATTGTTGTATGCTTGTTAGGGGCAATTTTACTCTCTCCCGCTGCATATTTTCTCAATCCACACTATTAGCCTGGAACTGCTGAGTAGTGCAATCAGCAGCCAGCCCCGCGCGCCGACATCCCTAGTCCTATTTTCCATTCCGAAAAATATTCCTCGCTGTTATGGCCCCATACATACATGTATGACACACAGGATTCAGACCGAAACCTTTCTTTATTCTGACAACACATTTCCATAACATCATAAACATAATCTGCCAGTGCTCCAGCACGGCAGCGCGCATACTGGCGCTACTGTGCAATAATATGCATAAAGCGTTTGAGGGTGAAAAATATAACAACTGTGCACTTCTTTCACTGCCGTACACTTATCGATCGCCCTTTTCCCTGACAAACTACCAGGAGTGAAAATTGGTGAATTCTGCAAAATAAATGAAAAGAAGCCTAGTGCTGATAACGACATCTGGTCTACTAATACACCAAAGTGATCAGACAACAAAACCATGGCAGCGCCCGCGTAGCGAATAATGATACAATTACGATTGTGGTACACTTTCGGAAAAACTTTGATTCACAGTTCCAACAGGAAGCCACAAATACAACCAAATACGAATATTTGAATGGCACCAAATTTGTATGGTCCGCCTATCTATCAAATAAGCTATACAGTGGTCTGGTACGTAGCAGAAAGAGAAAATCTTCTGGCGTACGGTCAGCGGGTTACCAATTAGGCAACAATAAAGATTGCAACGCGGCCATATACAGTGTGTATATGATTTGATTTTTAATATAAGCGAATAATCACCAAAGTTATACAGTCTCAAGACGTATGAAAGCGAAATCAATTGGTATGAATTAGTTTTTTTCGTTCACTAAAGAGAAATTACACACACCCAGTAACGCTGTATGTGGGCCACAAATGTGTCATTGCCGGTGTACATGCTAGATGAAGGTTTATCGACCAAAATATTGAAAGTTGATCTGTTTTAACGTGTTATTCAAACTATAAAAAAGAAAAATCGATTAGTTATAAGAACAGGAAAATTGTGTAGTTAATAAATGATGTGACAATCTGCGTAAAAGGTGTGCACGGTATCTTTGTCATAGATCAATGTGCGATAAATCATTACTTAGATTGTACAGTTTTCCGCTGATTTAAATAATCTGGAGCCTTTCTGGTTGTGTGCCTGTGAACAAACAGAGATCACTGCACAAAAAGACGATCGAAGTAGCTAAACAGATTTATAAACGGCCCTATCAGCATATGCGATAGTTCCGGTTTGATTTGCTTGTACTCCACACCGATTTCCCCAGAGTTACAAGTCAAGTGTCAGCCTTTTTTCCTCTATATATGGAGCTTCCGTATTAATCTGCTATTTATTAAGCTCGCAAAAACAATGCGCTAATTGACAAGACAATCCACGTAAAATTTTTGTAATAACTTCCAACCAGTAGTCGACCTCTAATTATAATAATTTTCTTATTTTTTTAGGGACATATCGTGACCTTTATATACACATATCGTCGTACTTTTCGCTTTCTGATACAAAGCAAGCTCAATCAGCGATCTGAGGCTAGTATCTGAAAAGGTTTGTTTTACAGCAGCGTAGGATAGCGTAAAACACTTAACAAATCACGGGCTTGTCGGCATTCAGCAACAGTGTGTCCTCATCATCTTCACTACACTCAGATTGCGGCGATCTCCTCTTTTCACACCTGGTCCCAAAATTATTTAATGCGATCAATCTGTCCAATGAAGAGGCAATTTGTTAAATGGCATAATCCATATATCGGCAAAAGGGAAAGGAGTTGAGGGGAGGATGTTCAATAGAGCATGTCAAAGACATAACCAGAGTACAGTACATCACCAGATCGAAACTTTGATCGTGCTGCTCTATTGCGCCATATTAGGGACAGGGAATCGGGGATCGTTGAACAGAAAGAAACCGTTTAAGCTATATTGGAGAAAACGATAAGGCCCTGGCGTTGCTCTTCCTTTGCGTGTTTGTATATCAATAAACTTTAACACTCGAAGCAAAGTACCTTTAATTGAACGTATAATACCACTAGTAATATCATACTAATCAATATTAACGGATTTTGATCCATTTCTTCCCTTAACGATCGCACAAAGGGATGGCCGTACAAGCTTACAGCCTCCCTGGAAGGGTCAAACCGTTTTCTTTGCACGACAGCTGATGTAATTATAAAAACTATACCTGTAACCCAGTCAGATTTGACAGGCATTCAAACAAACAATCTCCTCAATTGACAGTTTAGAGTGATTGTCGTCTTATAGTGTTTTTCACCGTACGGAAGAAATTGCCGTTTTGTTTCGATTTGCGATAATGACCTCGCATATGTCGTAGTGACCTCTTGCCTGTATAGGGAACTTAGCTGTTGCGCTTATGGAGCACAGTTATGATAGTTCTGCTTTATAAATAAAATGTTGAACTAAAACTTAAATGCTGGTAATTGATCGGCAGGAATTTGGATGTTTATGTAACAAAGTGGGTTTTCACCGCTGCAGTGATAATTAGTTGCTTACGGAAACTTTTCACTCCACATGAGTGGTTTTTAATTGCCTGATGCAAAAATCAAACCCAATAAATAATCGGCGAAGCGATTTCCGCTGGGCGGCTTATAATAACAAAATACCGCTATTCACTGATGGAAAAAGAACAGACGCCATACAAATGAAATGAATAAAACTTGTTCGAACTTTCAAACGCTCAAGTTAATGCTAAACATCAATTCATAACCTTTACACACAGCATTCAGTCATTTTTCCCAGCCCAAAGGAAAAAGACCTTCGTCCTGTCATCTCTCCCACTACTTCGACTAAAGCGATACAGACAGGCAGGAACGCCAATGTAAATACATTTCTCTTCAGTATTTACCCTATTGTCCATAATTGGATGCAATTTCGTACACCGCTAAGCACATATTCAAGCCACTACCCAACTGAACCAAAAAAGCTACCGTCCTTTTGCCGACATGTTACGCACGCGAAATGGCAAGCGAACCACTGGAAAACTTTTAAACCATTGTGCACGATTAGCATACAGTGAAAAGAAATGAAATTCACTATGTAAAGTTAACCTTTGTCGACACTGGCCGAACGAGGAAGACGGTGGGGAAAATTGGTTGCAGTACATAGCATATAAAAGATGGTCTTATTTACGTAAAAGGAAAGATGCAGCAGTCTTCCCTTAAGCGGATGATTCATTTTATCAGCTCTTCAAATACTTTAGGCACACAGTGCGATGCGCATTTAATGAGCGCGAGAGCTCCTGTGCGCCTGGTGTGTGTGTGTGTCACTGTGTGTACTGTGCAAGGCTACTTCAGAAACTTCTGCAATTCCGTTACATTGCCAATCGTCCAGATTTTCAATTGAAACTATATTTACTGAAAAATCTGATTGCACTGCCCCGTGTCGACGCTTGTCAGAGCCACGAAATTTCCTTCATAGGACTGGCATATAATGTAACGGGATGATGTTGGAACAGACGACAGAGAGGACAATAAGTTGAGTGGTGTACACAGCCACATTATCCCGTCTGCTACATCTCTCCAGCTTTATACAGGCTTTGACTAACAAACTAACTCGCACGATAAACGCATTCCCATCTTCGCTACTTGCATTAAATATAGTTGTGCATGTTTACATTTTTATGAGCCTTTAGGTCGCCGCGATGTCATAATATAAGACTAACAAGCGTAAGGTACCATATCATAGTCAGATTCCGAAGAAAGCAGAAGCGTACCGTTTACGACATAACATTTTCTTTTTTTTGCAAATATTGCTAGCAGTGCACAACCCCGAGTACAGTTTCAAGCATGCTACCAATAAAATTCACGTTATCAACGTCTAAATTTTCCGTATAGGAAACCATTTTTCTAAACAACGCTACGGTGTCCTACTATACCGGTACTTGTTATAACGTAGAAAAATGGGTTTCTTTAGCATTATGTTATTTATGTGCAAGTTTGATGCGTGTTGCTTTTGATTGTTAAATCATAAAACTCTCTTATCAAATATACAGCAAGGCTGAATAAACTGCTCATTATCGAAAACAACAGCTGTATCGTTTATTGTTAGCCGATGTGCTAACCGCTAACTGTGAGAAAATGTACTGCAACATTACTCTCCTAGAGGTAGTGTGCCGCATAGTAAAACGGAAGAAGGATAAATTTTAAGCAGAAGAGATATTTCTCAAGACACCCCAATTCGAAGTCATCGCAGCCGTCAAGAACCCATCCATCGCAACTTTGCACTTTAAACTACTCTAAGATCTCCCTCTCATTGTCGCTTCTGCTATTTTTTCCACGGTCCACAGGGTAAGCGCGAGTCTGTTCAATGGTGCAACTTTTCTTTCGGGCATCTAATCGTTCTCTAAGCTGGTCCAATCATCCCTCCTATATGCGCGCAACTGCCCTGTATAACGTTATAACCTTGATTATTCCCGTTTTATCCGGGCCAATGATTCCGGATTTGAAGAGTGATCAGCATGCAGTTAATAATGTCAAGAAATTTTGCGCTTAATAAGTGATACTACTGCAGTGGCCGGACTTGAGAATGTTACCGGCTTGCCGCTACGGCTGCTGCTGCACACATGACAATCAACAACATGTGAGCAAGAAAGCAGCAGTAAGTAAGCAAATGACCAAAGATGAATATTTGCCTTAGCTTCGTCATTAAAAACTAAGCAAACTGATAATTAAACACCGCTGCCACTGTCAGTACACATTCCCGGCCGTGGAAATTTCTCTCCAGAGTACCCACAATGTGTTCGCTTTCACTACATTGCCATTGCGCGTACGGTAATAGCTCTGCGTGCTGCGGCACTGCTGCCATACCAGTACACAGCCGGCCACTTGTGCCATCCATAATCACCGTTTGCGCGGGCACATATTTTATGTTGTTTTGTGTTGACATCGCTACCACAGAGACTTTATTACAGTTTTCCTATTTGTTCTTCTTTATATTAGTATAAAATGTCAGTGTGTATATCGGCTGTGTGCTGTGAGCTCGTTGCAAAACCGAAAATGGCTTTGAATTTCCGCAACTCTTAAGCAAACGCCACCACAAGCTGCTTGCACCAGCTGCCGTTTCTCATGGTCTGCATAGTATTCATGTCAATCCCAACCGCAGAGAGCAACCTGTTTACGAGCGTTACATGTTAGTGCCAGAAACATACTGTACATAACAGACAAAACAGCACAACTAGCTCTTCCGCAACTTGCCACTTCGAGATCCCACATTACCCACATGCCCGACTAATAACAAGGCTAATTTGCTCAAGCCTCTCCAGAGTGTCGACATGGTACATTCTACCGAGTGCGGACAATGCAAGACAACTAACTGCTTAGCCATATAGATATCGCGGATCATTAGCATACAAATACTTATGCTGGTCAGTGCTGACAATCTCACTGAAGAGGCTAATCAAAACTTAGCCAGCACTAAAATATTTTTGAAAAATAACGTAATAAGAGCAAATACAGCAGCACCAGTACTTATGAAAAACGTCGCTTATTTTTGGCATTCATAAAAAACCGCACGTCATATATATATAAAAACGTGGTGCCATACCTGCGACTCGTAGCGCGCCCATCCTCTGATACTCCGGCTCCTCCAGCCACTTGGCCATGCGCCGGAATGTTTCCCGGCCCGACTTAAGTTTGCTCCATGGTTTAGGGTTCCGTAATAAATCACTAAGGGTTCCTTGGCTGCGACACAAAACCCGCTGGGCAAAGATGGCCTGTGGGATTGAGTAGCGTTTTAATTCCGCCGATATCCTCTGGGCCAAATCTTTGGTGTTGATATCCTCCGCTTCATCGGAGCCCGTCGCGCCGGCGGCGGTCGTATTATTGTTGGCATTTTTGTTACCGGAAGATGAATGGCTTGTCGTTCGGTGTGCGGCATGGTGTTTATTCCCATGAGCCGCTGACCCATTGGTATTCCCCATACCAGCCGAACTGCCATGACTGTGCGAGGTGGCGCTCATAACCGAATTGGCCGGACTATTATCCACAACAATCTGTCCGTTGTGGTTATTACCGTTGCCGTTCGTACTGTGCGGTGAGGAGGTCGGGGTGCCGGGTGGCGAGTGTGAGCCGTTGAGATTGCTCGGACTGCCGCCGCCCCGGTCATGATGGTGAGAATTCTCAGAGTCTTGGGAATGCTGCGATGCCTGCTGCGACTGGCCGAAGACACTGCTCTGCACTGACAGCCCACCGGCTAGCTGGATGGTCAGACTGACACCGTTGTTGGAATGTAGATTAGCTGAGGAGAAGGGCGACGTGGAACCTGCAAGATTATGTCGTTGAGGAGTGGGGTAGTTAAGAGAGTTAGCCGCTGCTAAGGCAATGTGATTTTCAAATCCGTTAGAAGGGGAAAACGATTTGGGTGATTGGAGGCCATTGTGTGAATATGCACCTGTATAACCGCCGATGCCCGCGCTGGCGGCGGCTGCCTGGTGGGCCGATATGGCCGTTAAGGGAGCAAATGATCCAGCCGCATACTGGTACGTATTGGTTATGTTGTGCACGGACAGTTGGTGATTCGGTGTTATAAAATGAAAGCCCTGTGGAGTAGCTACCGGATTGTGGCTGAATTTCTCCGACACGCTGGCGATCGGTGGAAGAGGCTGTAGCGGTGTTAGTGTGGCATAGGAGCCGGCATTCCCCGAGAACTGTGACGGAGAAAGGCGTCCGTTAAATGTGGCATAGGCGGAATCAGGAATATTCATAACTGCATTGACACGAAACTCCGTGCTGTCGCTTAATGCAGAATTGGTCATGTTTGGCGAACGAGATCCTAAATCATGCCCGGATCCGGCACTCATTAGGGGATCTGAACTACCGTTACCGCTGCCTCCTCCATCCGATACGCCACCGGAATCATGTAAGCCGTCTGACTGCTGGATGGCATCCATCTCCGGTACCACCGGTAGCCACTACAAAGAATAATGCAAAAGGTCAATATTATTGCGCCAATGCACATTCGATAGGAAATGACAAATGAACGAATTTTGCAGTATCAATGTTAATGTACCACACTAACAAACCTAATGTAGTTTTTAATTTCTTGTAAATGTTTTTAAAATTAGTGCCTTTGTACTTCGTATGACTATGCGTTATAGACTTATAGTACTTGATACATTTCCCTCTTTTGGAAAGATTTGTTGTACAATTGCCCTTCTACACATAAAGATTATTATAGTAATTCGATGATACTGTATATCCAAATTTGGAAAGAGAATTTTATTTCGGTCAGGTTTGGAGCTACCATAATTTTGCCCATGAACAGCTCGTAGTCAGTTACTTTAATTTATAATACTCCGTGACAGTTTAACGAATTTTGGAATTATTATCAAAAGGTAAAAGATGTTAGCTGCCGTAATTAAGCCGAACATTGTGGTACTACTGGTATTCGATGCGCGCCTACCCATTGATAACGACCGCTGTTCTGATAAGAAGCCGGCGATCTCGACTGATGGTAACTGTGCGCCGCTGCCGCACGATTCATGCTGTTGACGTTGTACATAGAGTACTCCAGTTTAAATCACTTGGGGTAGCACTTAATGGGAAATAAGGTACTGATATCAGTTCAGCAACAATATTCTATCCTTTTCCATTAACTTTGGTATGAAAAATGATGACCAATGATTCGCACTTTGAGGGAAAACAAGGAGGCACAGGGTTATGAATGAAGCGGGCGCTATAGACAGACGCCGTTATACGGTACACAAATTATTGGCGGAATACATAAAGCGCAAGGCAGGAAGGAAAAGGCACCGCAGATTCCCGGTTGTACGCTTATGGGTCTCGTAGCGTGATCAAAACTTTGGAGCAGTGTATGGGCAAAATAAAGTCTTCAGGTTCACAAGAGTGTTAATGCTAGCGATAGCAAACGCCAGCCACAACTGAGAAATGGCCACTTAATGCGAGCGCATTCGAGTACGGTTTATGCAGTGTCCGCACGCGCACCACTCGTCAGGCAGCCGATACGCTGCAAAATTAAAGAGTCCAGAAAATGTGGAGGAACGAGAGTTTCCTTCTCGTCTAACGGGAAGTGGAACAAACTCAGCTCTATTGTCGATGCACGCACCACTGCTCACTGCGGATATTACATAGACACACTGTGTGCCGAAACGAGTAAGGCTGAACCATTACAAAATAAAAATACTGGACGTCTCTCTCCCTGTGATTCTGTATGCTTCATCCCGCGCCGCGCCGGGCATGCGCCTAGTCAAAGCTGTGAGCGGGCCCGATATTATCCGTACGAAATTCTACGTGCTGGCTCAGGGCATACTCGCCTATACCAACAATGCAGCTAGTCAGGAATGATAAGGGCCGGACAAATTATGCGCAATAGCGTGTCCCGCTCCCTTTTATGTACTTGTGACGTGAAGCGAAGGAGAATTGCGTGAGGCATAGTACTTGTAGGAATAACACTCTCGCGCAGTGTGGAGTGTGTACGACTGAGCGGTCAGTCCACGGGAATCCCTATACAGCAGAGCGGAAGGCATGTGCACACTGGTTAACAGGTAAAAAATGGGCGTTACTGGATATGGCCAGATCCATCAGCCTGACGACGCTTCACAACAAGGCGTATATAGATGGGAACCAAGGCCAATTACTGTCAAAGCCTTCTAATAATGGGCGCACTTGGCAAAACCGTTTAACGGCTGCACAAAACTCCACTCGATATTATGGCGACACAACATAAGCACAAAATTCGGTGGTTTCTAGCAAAACTATTTACTGCATCACGTAAATTACCTAATACCTATCCAACAGCTTCTTCCAGTACCCGGTTCCCATTGCTTTATTAAAGCAATAATGATTATAAAAATAACGAATTATTATGATATCGATGTTACAAAATCGTATAGTTAGCAGAAAAATTAAAAAAATTATGCAAAATCAATTGCATGTTCACTTAAGGGTTGCCCGGAACTGACTGACGGAGTCTCCGCCTTCCGAAAATTAATTATTATTTAATTAATCAATAATTCTGGGATATTTTTTGAACGAAGCCGTAAACCACAACACTATTTTAAAATGCACGTAAGTCCTCTGTACATGGCTGTTTACTGCATGTATACTATAGCAGTTACACGCTCACGAAAATCACAAGGTCAAGTTCTATATAAAATTATTACCGGCAAGGAACAGAATAGTTCATGTAACTTTTCTACGGTGCGAGTACAAAAGCGCAATTATTGTGTCACTATGTACTGAGGAGCACCATGAATTTGCAAACACTGCATGACGCTTCCCTACCGAGCTCGTACAGCACAGGAAAAAGGAGCAGCTGTGAAACAAAGAAGTCCCAGATGGATTTCGTATAAGAGTATAAAGTTTTCTAAAAGCGAAAACACTGGTACACCGAAAGAACAGTACCAAACAGCAACGCCAGTATGAAAAACGCTAGCTCGCTTGGTTGCAGTATCTCTCGATAGACGAAGTAAACGATTCGTTGTACTCGCACAGTAGTTCGTTCACTTCGCACCGCACGAATATTCGCATAGCTTCTTTGTTCAAGGAAGATGGAAAAGCGTTAAATGATGACGTAATTGAAATTAAAATTTATGCATAATCTAGTCAGAATTTTTCCAATCAAATAAAAAGTGTTCAAAATCTGGGGTTTAGTAATCTCGTTGGAGCAAAGTTTGGAGGATACTATCAGTTTCAACAGAATGTTCAAACGCAGAAATGGCTTTTAACGCAAAACAAGCTTGATTAAAAATAAACACGCTATCAAACAGTACAAAGATTTAGCGTCAACAGCATTTCGTTTTACCATTGCCCTCCGTAATTAAGTTCGTTCTACAAAAATTCACTGGAGGGATCCTGTCAAACAGCGCTTTGAACACGTCGCCTGGTCATTTTTGGTGGGACACACCGAGCTCTGACGTGCCCGGAACAATTTTGTGACTATTTCATTTTCATAACATCAAAATAATTTCCGCCAGAATTAGGCAGTTTAAGCAAATACCAAGAGTCACCGTGCAATTTCTATCGTTTCTTGAATTTTCAAAGGTCTAGCTTATAGAATCTGCTAACGAGGTTTGCTTCTTACATTTAAAAACAATGTGAAAAGATTCATCCTAACACCTAAACGAACTATCGAATAATTACATCATAAAATCGGATGCAGGTTTCAGCTTTACATCCTTTATAATAATGAACTGATGAGATTAAAAATCAGAGAATGTCATAAAGTAATTATGCTATGCTATTGTACTGTAATGCCTTGTGTACGTATTGGCATACTGTAGATATAAGTACTGTGCTGCATTTTGGTAATATAATTCATACACCTGCCGAGTAGGGATGTAATCATCGCATCAAATTAAGTTAGAACTTTATGATGGTCTTCTGGGATGTTGTAGTTATTCAAATTTGTATTTGTTAAAATATACACAAAAAAACTGGATGCTGTAATTAGTCCTGGGAAATCTGAATATCACAAAATAATAACGTATAAAGGCTAACAGTCAATCTGCGTCAAACAGCAGTGGAGCACTACTTGCTTCCGGTTGTTCCTAGATTCTTTAACCAAGTATAAGTGCCAAATCCAAATTTCACTTACCATGTACACGTTCATTGCTGTCCGACTTAGGTCCACTTTTCTCTGATTTATGTGAAAACGCGAGCCTTGAATTTAAAACCACCGTCATGACACGTACCTGCAAGCGAAAGTACGAATAAGTATGATCATAGATTATTTGCATTTACTCGTATTTGCGTAAAGCTGTAACCCGTTAATCATCAATGAGGCGAAATTCTGTTGGAAAAAATTGTTATTCGATTCCTGTATACTCCAAGCCTTGCGCATTATACTTGCTAAGGCATCCCGATATTACTATGAACCGTGCATGATCGGTGTGCGTTTAATTGTGTGGCAATTTGTACTGCGGAAAATAATTTCTGCAGCAAAATAATTTATTGCTCTTATAAGAAATACTTTGTACTCCTTAAAATTATATCCTCATAATTCATCTTCGAAGCCGTGTCGTTGTAAGCTTGCTCAGTACTCATACTGTACAAGTTCGCAGCTGTAGACTGAGGATTAATATATGTATACTGCTTATTCATTTCCCAATGTAATTTAGTCGGCTACCGTTTTATTAACATATCGATCTAATTATTGATTTTTTGTTTATATGCTAAGCAATTAGCCGGCAATCAATAATACTGCAACCTACATATATCCGAAACAAAAATAGGCATATAATCAAGCAAAAAACTTCTGTATCTATTTTTAGCGCATATTAGTTAAAAATATTCGAAGTTAGTAAAAAGGCTTATTAATTAGTTATTACTACACACGAGCCAGGTTGTATACGTAGCTACCGTACTAACGTCGCAAACATGCATTTCGGACTTGTTAAATTTTTTTACGCCGGAAATGTAAATAGGTAAGTATATAAATATAGAACAAAATTATGTTCGGAAATTTGAGTGATTTCGAAAAACAGCCCAATTTTACAAAACATTAATGTCAGTAGCCAAGATTCCCACTTCCCAGTATATTTATACTGAACACACCGTACTATGCAATTATTAAATATAATATTGGTGAGATCTATCTACTCATCTAGTACGTACAGCAGTCAGACTTATTTATTTGTACACAGTTCTGTTGTGCATTATTAAGTTGCTGTCCAATAAATCGAAGTCGTCGACGTTGTATTTTATTTAAATCAATAGCAAAAAAATCAAGTTTAAACGAAAAATATTTTTTTATAAAGGCTTATCAAGTATAAACCACCTCTATCTAGAGTAGTACTCTGTAGGCTTGATGAAAACTCCAAACAAGTGTTTTAGGTTTTCCAAAATAAAATTAATGGCCATTCGGCATCCGTGACCAGAGCCGGTGTTCCACATTAATTATCCACCTTCGTGTGCAGTAATCATATTATGTAAAAGCCCACTGTAAATTACGTTTCACAATCTAATTTTGCTACACCGACCATAAATCAATGAGTAAACACCGCTAAACGAAAAGCACACGAGAAAAATGTGGGTACACTATAATTCGGCAAATTATGAGACCTTGTGGTGCCCACGGAAAAGTAGCCTACACCGATGTGTATGCCTATCGAATAACGCGTGCATCTGCGTACACAAACCATCCCTGGCTACTGTTTCCTACTGCACTACGTCGCCAATGTTGTAAAACGCCATAGCTGCGCTGAAAGGAAGGCTTGCTAAATGCACATTTTGATCACGCTATCCCATAAAAGCACCAGAAGAGGCATGCATAACACGGCTTCCTTGTAGCCTCCACTGGCGCGGCCTGCAGCTGTCTCCTGCCCCTGTTCTCGATACGCACACACTTTTGGAAAAATACCCCCGAAGTTCGCGTACAAACGCAACGTACAGACGACGAACAAAGCATAACACAAACAACGTCAAAATGGACCTAACTTTACCTGACATGGCATCAGCGCCAGATTCCGTTCAAGCTGGTCTTAAACGCTACGCGTAATCCATTGTCTCTCTTCACATCTGCAATATAACATAACACGTCGAATTCAATGATGGTTATCGGACCTACAGAGTATTCCCATAATGTGTTGCGTTTTCGGTTACATAGAGTGGCGATTAGTCAAAGATTTGTGGATGAGCTCCTGGAACAGCACCGAGTATATGGTCTATATATTACTACATATACCAAGCGACCCAGAACAGGCTGACTCTCGGATATTTAGAATAGGACAATGGAAGTCAAAAACTACGGGATATAGTATTCCTGTGTATTCCTGAAAACCATTTACGAGAGTAAATAAGCGCGTCAGCAGTCAAACAGGCAGGAGATGGTAGGGCAGTGTTGTATGGTGCCTCGTAGTGTGATTTTGAGGACATCCTAGACTTACTTTGTGTGTATGTATGCGCGTGTATATGCTATGTGTGTGTGGTGGTGGTGTGTGTGTACATCTGCGCATATTCCTCCTGCAAAGCGCTATTCCCCCTTTGCTGCACTGTTATCCTTTCTGAGTTTTGCAGTGTTACCAGCTTTCCAGTTCACAGCACTGCCACAGAGGAAAAGCAGCACATCCGTCTGCCATGGTTGGGCGGTCCGATCCGGCAGTGCCCGATGATGAACGGCCAATCCAGCATGTACGGGCAGGCAGCACCGGAAATGGTTGCCGGTTTATACTGCACTATTTCTGCGGCGCACAACAAACACACCACTGCAGGTTGGCCTCTCAGACTGTGCAATTTGGTGTGGATAACACATTCTCCCAGCCGCTACAACCCAGTAGTGGCCGGACAAACAGGCACAATAATTTTGTACGTCATAATTATGCACTATGCATGTAACGCAGATTTGGGCAGACAACACAACGCAAACTATAGAGTAGTGCACTATCATTTCTCATCTAACATGGTTTATTTGCCAGTTTTACGATAAACATATGAAACATTTATAGTGGCAGAGCGCTTTTATTTGATTTGGTCCCATACGGCCATACTTGGTATCATTTGTGGTGAAAAACGTTAGTTTTGGTATTTAAGTGTAAGACACCCTCATATTTAAACCGGAACCCCATATACATATATACCGGTAAATATGAAAATTTAGCGCAGACTACAAAGCAGGAAATGGATTTAGCTTATTGTGCTCTGTAGAAGTAATGTGTGTACGATTACTTCTACACACAATACACAGAAAATAACAAAAAATGCTCTGTACTCTGCATTTATACATATGTATATGTATTGTTTACTTGATTTTGTCGCAGTGGTTATCTGCCCCCTAGCTTCCGTCTGCTGATGAAAAATAATAAATGTGACGGTCTCAATTTATTTTACGATGTAAATATACTGTCATTTACTATGACTTCTTTTACTTCTAATTCTCAGTAGAATTTTTAACGCAAAGTTGTAGCTTGTGTTAACTCCATTTTTATTCTTGTGAAGAACGATTTCGCTGCTTATATTAGTGCAGTAAGCGCTTAATAATGTATTCAAACCTCTTTCAAAACATGATGATTGTGGCATGGTAAACTGGATTTTGCAGTTTCACGCGGGTCTGACCTTTGTAAGTTAGTCGTACTTTTTTCTGAAATTTTTCAGCATTAGAAAAAGCAAAGTACCTCTCAATCCTACCTTTTTGTTGCCTGTTTTGAATTAAATCCGTTTTGAATCACTTAGCTTTGCAAATGGCTTGCCTTTGTTGTTATTTTCCTTAAAGTTAGTGAATGTCACCATCCTTGGCTTTGGCGGCATAACGTCTACATAAATTTTTTTTGTGGTCCGTGTTTAGATTTAACATAAATTGTAAGTTATTCCAACTGCAGGTTCTTTTACTACAGCAGGTTTAAGAAATTTTTGTTCACGGTTACAGTAACAATGTGGAAAAAATTGCGAAAATCAAAACTATAATTATGGGGTCGAGCTCTACGATGCGAGTGACTACGATTTTCGGTGTACATTTAAATAAACCCAGAAACTCAAATATTTCAATATTTTACAGATATTTAATATTAAGTGTTTTACAGATACTCAAAGCCATTAGTGACGCGGTTTAATAAAAATATTACAACACCTAATTTTACCCATAATTATAGGGTCATATAGACGTGATTACGTGATATACTCTGTACATATAGTGATGATGCAGTTAGGGCAATCTGGACATTTTCTTAGTGTACCATACAAAAATTATATCTGGCGAAAGGTCAAGATAATGCAAAGGATCGAGTACGGTCATATATTTTACTTTTCACATATATAATGCCAAGTGCAATTGTTAGTTAAGCCAAAACACCGCTTTCTTATTATACTGTTAAAAAGTTAATTTTCACTGTCCCTTCATCAATGCTGGTTGCGCGAAACCTTATTCTGGAAATAAAATTAGCGCTACTATTTTGGCGAATTTTTAATCTCTAAAGTAACTTTATTCAGTACCGCTTTGCATTCACAATGTCATCATCTGAATGAAAAATCCTTTCGAATTATCATGAGAGTCTGAGACGGAACAGTTCCCAGAACAATCTGAGCATTACCATGCACACTGAATTTCAAGGCTTAAATGTTGAAGAGAACAGGTGGATTTTTCATACTCTGTGATCGATGGTACGAAGTACGATTCATGTTGCGAAGACAAAGTAAAGTAAATCTTCGTGCCCTGCAGTTCTTTACTGGTGTCGGTATTAGTTTCCGCATTACACAGAAAATGTATTTTTTAGTATTTCGAAAGCTAATAATTATTATTAAAAGTCTCCCAAACCTTGGGAGGGCCATATATACAAGTAGCATTTCCGATGTTTGCGCATACGTGTGCGTTTGATTTGCAGTTGCAGATCCGCAGTGTGTAGCGGCGTTTGATGTGCAGTTGCAGATACTGAACGTGTTTTGGGAACCATACAATACATGTTTGGTAGTGAAGGGACCATACAAATTACCTTATTTATAACAGTGTAATAAGCAGGTGATTTTTTTGGTTTAACTGAAAACTGCAATCGACATTACACGAAGTATACGACGGTACGCCATCCTTTACATCAGCTTGACCTTTCGACAGATTAAATTATTGTGGGTTTCAGTAAGGAATGTCCTGGACCTGATTGTCCAGCTGTACCATTCCTTACCTTATAGGCCAGTCTTTGTCTTAAATTACTTTTGATAAGGAAAGGAATAAGGAATGGACTACGAGATAACTCGCAAATTCAGTCTATTGAGAAGCACAGGTTTAAACTGCAACTTCACTTCACGAAAGCAAATCTGTAGCACGATGGTATAAAATGTACTGCAACATGAGCAGTATGAGCCGCACGTTTTAACAAGCAATACATAATACAATATTTTTAATCATGTATTTTGTAAGTTTGACAATGAATGGGTAGCAATAGCAGACAAATATAGACAGAAAGTCAGGTATATGCATAAAATAAACAGCTCTGTACAGGCACTCATTTACATTTACCTGGAAATTACATAGTTATTGGGCAGTATTATTCGGTCACCTGGAGTTTTTTCTAATTGTTAGTATAAAACATGACGACTTGAGCCCCAATAGTAGTATCGGTTTGCAAACAGCTTGCGTAGTTGACGTAAACGTCATTACGGTTTGACGGTAACGTAACGGTGTCACAGCCTGTTGTCTCAGATAGATTGTCTGATTTTAGTGCAACCAATGCACCACGTATAAATTAGCGCGGTATGAAAGACTTTGTAACAAAGCCGGTCAGGAAAGTATCATTTTGAATACATCATACATGTAATCAAAAGATTAAGGAAACGAATCGAATATTAAGTGGATCGGAATTCGACTTTTGTCTAGCAGGTACGCCGCGCGTAGCGACGGGACTGGGAGATACCGTTCTGTGCGCTTACACCAAATGCGCAGGACCAACGCAAGCATATCTCTAATTCAAAAGTCCAGATAAAACGTCATGCATTTGAATTATGAGTTTGTACGTACGATAGCCGAAAAAAGCAGGTATCGTTGCTAGTTTACAGTAGTTGAAAAGTACGAGTATGAATTATCATGACTGTAGCAGATCTGGAGACTTGTATGACAGACCAGGCGTAAGTTCAACAAATCTAAAAAAAGAAGCGCCTTATAAGGTTTCCGATGTTATAAACCACGTACGAATTTTCGGTTGATCGGAGAGTTGAGGCATTCATTCTGATTGAATCTAGCACTGCAGCGATACATTTTCGTGGTCCACAAAACTTTCTCCCGTCCAATCGCCCCTGTCCACTTTGACTAGGGCTTTAAGGTAATTTTTTTTAGTGATTACAATATATAATTATTTTTTGATTTTTGCTGTTACCATTTTTTACCAACCTTTGGCACGTGCTATAAGTGATTGCATGCTCAAAAGTATCGTTGATGCGACGATTTGAATTACCTTAAACTGCATCCGAAATGATAACAACAAGTTGTTCACTGGCACCGCACTAATTGTTGCTGAATTACTCTGATACTTGTGTGTTCCGCAGAAGCTTCCAGGCCTCCAGATGTTGTTCGAGTTCTTATTTTGTTTCGTAACGCTTAGTCATACCGGCCGCAAATTCATAACGAGCTTTGTAATGTTGATGATGCGACTAACGAGCTCTGGTGGTGCAACTTTGCTCTGCTATCCCATTTAAGCAAACCCGGCTTCGTGGCATTTTTTTAAAAAGAGCCGGTATATTTTATACGCGGATTTTTTTACAGATCCATGTATACTGGGAGTGCTGGAAACTTCATGCAAACGAACTGTCTCGAATGATCACTGTCTTGAGCTGGGGCGATCATGGATTCAAAAAGCCCTGGTACAAGGTCATCACGACGCATCCTGAGATCGGAGGATGTCAGTGAATCCAGTGAAATATCGGGTGTTGCTCTCGAATCACGTTATTCAGGATCTATTAGCTCCCGGCTTCGGAATGTAAACCGCGACGAATCGAGCGAAAAAGAGGCAGATGGAAGAGTATTAGAGGTACGATTATGCATGTCCAACATGGTTAGAGAAACAATTGTGAACTAAGAAGTGGCCGCAAAGCTTGAGATTACCAAAACCTCATGTGTCCGTTTGTGTCTGTAAGGGCGCAGCGTTACTACTACCGCTAGATACAGTAATGTCCAGGCGGCATTTCAACTTTAAAATTATGTAAAAAATTTCCCGGTTATTTATCTATCTTTCTACAGCTACTCGTACTCTGTGAGTCTGTGTCATTGGCAGCTGTAAAATAAGCGCTGAGTTTGTAATGGGTATTGGATAACTGAGCATGTAAATTTTGTACAAACCGACAAATAATTTTTAAAAGCAACCAAATTTATCGTTTCATTGGGTGATAGGGAAGAAAGAGGAGTTTGAAAAACAATTTTTTTTTCTGGATACCGGTAACTGATGAATGTTTGTTTGTAGGCTGCATTGAACTGCTAAAAATATAGTGAAGAAAATTTTCTGAAATTTTTTCATGTAGGCCTAAAACTTTTTGGACTAGCTGTATGGTGAATTTGGGGAACTTGATAATTCGGGTAATGGCATCCGATCTAACTGCAGTTAACAGCTGGTCAAACCCTAATAAAACTAAGCAGATGTGGGACGTTAAATTGTTTCTTACTGCAGTAGTTTAACCGTTAGCGACTTCTGGATGGGAATTTTTACTAACACCGGCAAAGCTACGTGCGATTTGGTTGTAATTGAATGTCCAAAAAAAGTGTGCATTTTGGTTGCAGAGCCTTGATTTATATGTTGCGATAGCGGATTACATTCCCGGTCCGGAAGACCCAGACGGACTGGCCGTCATCGAAGGGCAAGTTGTCGAGCTGTTGGATGCCGCGAATCCTAAGCGCTATTTGATGCGGACACGCCCCGTCAGGCATGTGGCAGTCCGACAGGGCTGGATACCATCCAGTTATCTGGAGAAAAAATCTGGCGAGAGTAAACGAAAAACACGGGAGCTACCTGATATATCCAAAGTCTCCGGGGAATCAAAGGAAAAGGAAGCATTAGCGAAGCGGGAGTAAGGCATAGGCCTTGTAAGATGGAGCTGTATAATACGCTGACAATCTGATTATTTCAGCGCTGTGATCAAAGACATAATCGACTCCGAGCGTCAGTACGTTCAAAAGTTAAAGTTCGTGCTGGACACGTACATTAGGGCACTAGACAGACCGTCGGTCCCGGAGAATTTGCGGGGGGAAAGCGAGATATTTCTTAACTGGAAGGAATTGTGCACCTTTCATGAAACGTATGTTTGCTACAGATGTAGGAATGGTTTGCGTAGTTGTTCAGCGCACATGTTGTTGGATGCGGCACTTTATCACGGTCAAAGTCATCAATCCTATCCGATTGCAAATTCCTGACTCGTAACCATTTGTCTTGCTGTTGTGTAGCGTCTTGCTGCCGGGACTTGAATTCTGTGTCGATGAACCACAATACTTGGAGAAGACATTTTTGAGGCTGGTATGTGTTGCGAGGGTGCTATTTTTAGCAGCCAGCGGATGCGGTCTACTTATCAATCATGATAGACTGCTCTGCTATAAGTGAGCCAACATAATTATAGGATTTTATATGGGCATTGCAATTTTATTAAAAGATACTGTGCTAAACAAGTTTCCCAAACTTTTTTTCTAAAATTAATGTCATAACCAGGAGCGGGACTTCGATAAGTTGACCACATACTGTCGCGATGAACCGGAGGCTCAAAAACTTCTGTCTGAATCACCAGAACTCTTGGAATTCCTCGGTGTAAGCTTGAATGGCGCACAAAAATATATTTATCAATGGAAAATATATTATTTTCAGAAAATTACCCCGTTCGGCAGTTTTGAAGAAGCGGAGAAAAACATTTCCGATCTGCTGCAGTTGCCCGTGCAGCGAGTGGCCGAATATCAAAATTTCATCAAAGAGATGATCAAGTACACCTCCCGTGCCAAGCAAGATGTTACGGGGCTGCGCAAGACGCTAGATATGCTGTTGGGTGTGCCTCATCGCGCGCAGGACATTGAACTGCTCAAGTGCATCAAAGGTTACCGCGGGAATATTCACAAACTTGGACGGATTATTCGCCATGTACGAAATTCAAGCTATAATTTTATGTTGTTGGCGCTGCGGCTTGGGGTTTATGAGCCATATTATAGGATCCCGTAATTATATGGGAGGATGCCGATCCGAAAAAGAAAGCTAAAGATCGACATTTGTTTCTCTTCAAAGACCGGATATTAGTAACAAAAATGGTGCGGGCCGAATCGGCCGGCGGATCACCACCCCAGTTCAATAACAAAGGAGTAATTCAGGTAAGCGGTTCGTGATTATGCGGGTGAAGTACAGTACAGTAGCCTGTTCGATAAATTTTAGTAATTGACCTTTCCAACTTCCAGACAGTGCTTGGTCATATTTCGCGGCACATTTGCGCTGAGAATAGCTAAATTATCCAGACGCTTTTATTGGACGTTGCAGTCCAAATAACGGTCGAGGTTGAAACAACTTCTGGTGTTTTTTTAGCTGTTGAACATCGATATCCGAGATTTACCTGACGAGGATGAACGGAACTTCGCCCTCGTGGACCGATCGGGAACAGCTGGCGGTGTTAAATTTCAAACCAAATCAGTTAATGTTAAACTGGCTTGGGTCGGTGAAGTGCGCAGCCTCATCAAGGGTGGTCTATGTAAGTTCAAGATCGTTTCTATAGAATAATGCTGTCGCAGTCTTTAGACGCTAAATTACGCAATTTATGATGATTATGCAGCTAGGATAGGGAGTACTCTTACACCACGAAGCTCGCAAAAGATGATTGACTTTTTTAGCTGGACTTCCAATGATTGAAGTCGATGACCCAGATCGGTCCACTTTCAGTAATCTGGCCCGTAGTAATACGGAAGATTACGAAGATCGTTCGCGATCGGGCATGGTGGATGTTCGCAGTCATACCACGAAAACTGAAGCGCAAACCATGGAAGAAATGGTGCAGGACATGCAGGGCAAATATCTGCGAGTAATGACACGTAAGTATTTGGATTTTCTGTATACAAAGTAGCATTAAGATGCTGCAGAAGCACGACATCCTTAAAGGGCAAGCGTTACGCAATACTTGGACGTGTAGGTTGGGAAAAGTAAAGTTTACCGTGTATTTATAGAATCACTGACACGCGAGGAAGAGTATCGGGAGCTGAAAAGTATATCTGAAGGTAGGCATGCACTTAAGAGATTATGGGAATGCTTTGTATGCGGTTGTGTCGTTGTTGTGTATACTGTAATAACCGTGACGTGCCGCTGTCTCTTTTTTCTATTCGTCTATTTTCGTACTATGCTGCGTTTGTCATCTTCATGTCTTTAACCCAACCGCCAAGCAAACCCGATAGTTGCTCGTATGTATTTGCATCCGCCGTCCAGATGAGTATTTTTCACTGGAATCTGAAACTACCCCTTCCACTTCGTCCTATTTCACAGCTCCTGAGTTTGAAGACGGAACTACATTACCGTATATGCGGAAATCGACTGAACGTATTTCTTGCGTTAGTAAGTTATTACTGTCAGCTTCCAAATTATTTATCCATGGATGGTACAATTTTATGCGTTTTCAGTTGGTGAAACCGTCAAATTTGATTGCCGAGTATGTGGTAATCCTGTTCCGGAGGTCAGCTGGTGGAAGGATGGCAAAGAATTGGAGGCTGGGGAAAAGTACGAGTTCAAGGTGGACGGACAGATTTATACGCTTATTATCCGTGATACTATGCCGGAAGATAGAGGACTGTATACTTGTCAAGCGCATAATAAAAATGGAACTGTTCGGTATCATCCCGAATTGCTGGTTCGTGGTGGTAAGTTAAAGAACTGAAAATTAATTTATTATATACGATACGGCAATAAAGATCAGGTGTGATCATGTGCACTTGTGCTGCAACGTTGTAAACATGAACTTTGTAGCTTTTCCTACGGAACTTATCGACCAGCACAACTGGGAATTTTTTCATCGCCGTTCTCATTCCGTTATGGATGTGGAATCCATCACATCGGAAGTGGCCAATCAGGACGACTTTGAAGATCACGAACGAACATCGGCCAAACGAAAAGACGAGGATATGGATTTACCCGTAGAAGACCGGAAAAGGTGACGATCGTACCGACTTTTCCAATTGCTAAATAATCGTAAATTTTATAGACTGCGGGAGGAAGGATTAGAGGAGCAACCGAAACGCCGACATGGCGACAACGCGCCGCCAAAACTGCATTTTGTACATTTTGAGGATGATACATTCACGCTGAAGCCAAAAGAGACGCTGAAAATTGAGATTCCGTACGAAGGCAAACCGAAACCCAATCTCAAGTTCACTAAAGACGGCCGACCACTTCCAGAATCCAGACATTACCAAGTCGAAGATGCAGATGAGACAGCGCGACTAACAGTTTGGGAAGTCAGTCCATCTGATGCTGGAACATACTCCATCATTGCCGAAAACCCGTATGGTGTGGACAAGGTGGATATCACAGTGGAAATTCGTGGCCTGCCGGATGCGCCGAGAAATTTCAAAGCATCTGAAATTACTCCGGAAACATGTATGCTCAAATGGGATATCCCGGCTCATGACGGGGGTAACCCGATTTTGCGGTACAATATCGAGCGACGTGGCGTTGGCCGGAAAACATGGCAGCGAATTGGCACAACGAGGGAAACACATTTTGAGGCCGAGAATTTACTGGAAGATCAAACCTATGAATTTCGAGTCGCCGCTGAGAATGCCGTGGGCGAGGGCGAAGGAGCCGAACTGCAGGAACCTGTTGTTGCGAAATACACGTTTGGTATGCGTTTGCAATTGTACATTTGTCCCAGATGAGATTATTTTTCAATTTTGTGTTTGTTGTTTTGCGATAGGTCCACCTGGTCCCCCGGATACACCCGTCATATCGAACATGGCCAATCGGACGTGCACAGTGTCCTGGCAGCCACCATTGGCCAATGGGGGCTCACAGATTGTTGGCTACATACTGGAACGGCGCCATTCAATTAGCCCGCGCTGGGTAAAAGTCACCAACGATCTAATCGAATCAACGGAGTTTGTTGTGCCGGATTTACTGTCATGTAAGAGTGTTGACCGCCGGTGTCATGCTGATTAAAAGTGTCAGAACACAGTGGATGTATTTTCAGCTACTGAATATGAATTTCGCGTAATTGCCCTCAATAAAGCTGGAGAAAGCCAACCTAGTCAACCGAGTCGACCAGTAAAAACACGCGCTTGGAGCGTTGCCAGTGAAGAAGATGATGCGATGAGTGGATCAGGAAGGGGATTCCGACCCTCAATGGAACGCTCGATTAGCAATGCATCTCTGCTTGATGATGGTAGGTACTGATGTAATCAACTACCGGTTTAAACCAATTCCCATTTAAACGGCTTCTAAAAAGTTCAGAAACTATTCGCAATAATTTCTTCATCAGTAGTTCGCAGTCAGTTCAAATACTGTAGGTAATTTTTTCAAAACAAACAGACACATTGCGGTGTTTTGTTAGACAATGTTTTCCGCCGGACGGACTCGGTGTTAAGTGGTTCGAGAGAGTCCAGCGTCGCCCGTCGGATCGTAGAGCGTCGGCTCAACGGTGACCGGTCTCCTGATCTGCGCCGAGAACTGTCGTTTCAGAGAGAAGGCAGTTACGGATTCGAAGGGGAAACTGTGGAAGAGCGCATCGAACGACGTAATCGTATACGCAGTCGTGCAAGTCAGTCTAGTCAATTGGACGAGCTTGAAAAGAAATTCGCGGCTGAAGACCGCCAGATCAAAACTCAGCGTAGTCGTGAGGACACGTTTGCGTGGGACACGAGTACCGCTTCCGCAGACCGAATGCGAGTCATACCGGAAAAGCGGAGTTTCGATGATGTGCAGTCGGATACGGCGCTAGAGAGAAAGGTTCCATACACGAAACGGGCGGAATCCAATCTTAGTTTCGACAGCGAATTTTCCAGTGAATTCGCCAAGGCTAATGGAGATTTGAGCGGTTTGTATTCTCGTTGTTGCTTTAATTATGTTAATTTCCCATCTGTTTATTAATATGAGGTGTTTTGAAATTTAGGTATGCCTGGAGCGGTAGTGCAGGAGGACACAATTTTTGTAGAGAAAGGTCGATCTCTTCACATAAATATTCCTTTTTTCGGAAGCCCGACTCCGACAGCCGTATGGAAACATAATGAGACACCAATTCATGAATCGCCTCGCGTTCGGATTGATACGCTGGGCAATGAAACTTCGCTTAACGTCCGACAAATGGGCCCGGAAGATGGTGGCGTTTATTCATTGATCTTGGAGAATGAAACAGGAAAACTGGAAGCGCATATCAATGTTAAAATCCTAGGTACACAAAGACTTTTTTATTCATAATGACTGACCGCATCCATGTGGCAGTGATGTTCTGTAACTGAACTAGTGTGACGATGATTTTTAAGATTTTTCGTTTTATTGCAGACGCCCCTTCGGCCCCTCGAAATTTAGTTCCTGTGACTAGCACACCGGATTCAGTTACTGTACGATGGGATGAACCTGAACATGCGGGAGGTGGCCCAGTCATCAATTATGTCCTGGAAAAGCGCATTAGCGGTCGCAAACTGTGGCAGCATGCTACGGAAACGGCAGCTACAGAAGCCACCGCGGATAACTTATTGGAAGGCCAGGAATATTATTTCCGAGTGAAAGCCGAAAATCGTTATGGTGTCGGACCAGAAGTGGAAACTACGGAACCAGTTGCTGCTAAGTGGCCATTCAACCCACCCGGCCCTTGTGCTGCACCCGAAGTCAGTGACATCCGCAAGTCATCGGCAATATTATCATGGGAGCCGCCAGCTGATGATGGCGGCAGTCCGGTCACCGGGTATTTCATCGAAAGGCGATATGCCGGAGCGCAGCGCTTCATGAAAATTACACATGAACCAGTGACTAACACCGTTTTTATGGTAACGGATCTGGTGTTGGGATTTGATTACGAATTCCGAATCATCGCTATTAACCAAGCAGGAGAAGGTCTGCCAGGATCTTCTTGTTCGCCTGTCAAACCAGCAGGTCAGTTAATTCAACGCACAATTTTAAAGGCATGAAAATCTTCTGCTACAAATGATTACATAAGCAATAAATGTTTTGACTTTTTCCTTGTTGCCTGCTTGACCATCTCTTATGCATAAGTGCACAGTACTATACTTGTAGTATGGCTATTTAAAATTGATAAAGCGATAGTTGTGCTTCGTTTTTAAGATTCATCACTGCATAGCTTTACTTTACTAGAAACGCCTAACGAATACGCGCCGAGAAAATTACCGGAAGGTAAAAAGATTGTGCAAGAAATCGAAGATGTGGAAATGACCGAATACCGGGGTAAAAAGCATGCACTCTTGGAAGAGGATAAAAACCTCGTGGTTAGACAGCAAAAGGGCGCTGCTGATCGGGCCATGTCAGAAATAGCATCCACCGTTGACGATGTCGAGTCCATTCGAGAGGAAGTCTCGATCTCTGAGCGCACTGATACTGTTCGTAAAGTTATCGGTAAACCTCATACTCCCAAACAACCCGGGGTCGCTGAGGAAGTCGAAACAGAAGATCGCTCCAGACTGTCAGCTAAAAAACCAAAGAAAACGCGTGCTCCAACTGACGACGATGAAGAATTTGATGAGATTTCTGAAATAAGTGAAATAACGGAACATATCGAGCGACGTACCGTTAGGCGCACGAAAGCGAAGCCGAAAAAGGTCATGGTGGATATCGGCACTGACGCTGCACCCTTCCAGCAACCACAGTTACGACGCCCAGGCAAAGATCAGAGGATGATTGCTGTTAAGGAGGAAGAGGATTTAACACTGGAAGTTCCGTACACAGCCGCTCCTAAGCCTGAATTCACTTGGCTGAAGGACGGAAAAGTGTTAAAAGATTCAAAGCATGTACAGACTGATTCAACCGAAGAACGAGTAATTATTACCGTGAAAGACGTCAGCAAGACCGACGCCGGACGGTATACACTGATTGCGGAGAACTTTGCTGGAATCGATAAAATTGATATTGGCGTTCAAGTTTTAGGTATACGCACGCCACCCTTGCTATTCTGCTTGTGAATATTTGCTTACACTGTTTCTTTTGTGTTTAAAGGCCCGAAAGAAACCAAAGAATCCGCTATGATGACGGAATCAGCAGATCAGGCCCCTAAACTATTCCTTTCGAAGAAATTCGACAAAGGCACTCAAGTAGATGAACATGAGCCGTTGGTTCTGGAAGTGGCTTACAGTGGTCATCCCGTTCCCAACATAACCTGGATGAAGGATGGCAAAGTTTTGACAGCGACTGAAACGGTTACGACGGAAGTTACAGAAGATATCGTCCGACTGGTTATTTTGGACAGCCGCACAAAAGATACTGGAACGTACTCTATACTGGCGCAGAATAAACTTGGCAACGATAAAGTCGACATCGGAGTGAAAGTCATAAGTAAGGCGTCGAACGTTTCTTTTGTCTATACAACTTATTTACTGCTTTTTTGACAGAACACGAAGAGGTGCAGGTGGATCGAGAAGTACGCCAGGCGCCGAAAGTACAAAAACCTAAACAGTACAGTAAAGCTGTACACGTGCAAGAAAACGAAGATATACGAATCGAAGTTCCAGTCACTGGCACACCGAAACCGGAAGTCCAGTGGCTGAAGGATTCTAAGCCGATTACTCGGGATCAACGAGTGCAGACTGACTTCGATGAAGAGAAAGCTGTTCTGACAATTGAGAAAGCCACCGCAGCTGATGCTGGTACTTATACGTTGGTAGCAGAAAACGATGCCGGTGAAGATGAAGCTGATTTTGAAATCCAAGTGATCGGTACGTATACATTTTAACTTTCAAGCTGTATTTCATACAAAGTATGCAATATTCTGAACAGCTAATCCGTAGTAATACAATGGCATTAAATTTTGACAGAACGGAAGGAGACTATTACGAAGATTACCCGGACGCGTAAAGCCCCAAAGATTACAAAGCCAGCCAAACTAGATAAGCCAGTTCAGGTCAAAGAAAATCAAGATGTGGAACTAGGTTTGCCGTTCACGGCTGGACCGGATGCAAAAGTGTCATGGCTTAAAGACGGAAAACCAGTTACGGAATCCAGGACTGTACAGACCGATACAACTGAAGAGTTTTCTAAACTAGCCATTAAGAAAGCCACGAAAAAAGACGCTGGAACATACACAATGATCGTCCAAAACGAAGTGGGGGAAGACAAGGTCTCCATTGGAGTGGAAGTGATAGGTAGGTACTACTAAGTAATTCAGCAGAAGTTTATGTCCAACTGTAACCAGTCTATAACAGCGGTTGTATATGTTGTAATGTACATAATTATCGTATTTTCTACGTTATAATTATTGAATGTAATTCATCTGTTTGCACTAATGGTCCTGTCTTCATAAACCGTTCGTGAGGTATCAGTGGCAGTCTCTAGGTCTCAGCGTCGGGTACAGCTTCTCGTGCGTTTCTTAACCACTTTCTAGACGTTCGTTTTTATGACAACAAGTCGTCTCGTTTTCTTCTCTTTTGTGGCTTTGCGCTTTGACTGTAATCTGCGTCATAATCTGTGGAGCTGTGTCGGCTAACTGCGTTGGATAACCCGAAGTTCTGAACAGCCCGCTGATGTCAACTTATTCGGTCACACATTAAACAGAATCCACGCCGGAGCCGCGCGCGGTACCAAAGCATGCCGAAGAACTAGAAGCTCCGAAAATTCGACGACCGTTGAGCTATGAAAAAGGCATACAAGTGGACAGCGGGGAAACCGTTCAGTTGGGCCTGACTTATTTCGGAATACCAAAGCCGGAAGTGCAGATTTTCAAAGATGGAGTGCCTGTTCGACCAGATGACCATTTGTCTTTCAGCATAGATGCTTCAAAATTGACACTAAAAATCTCCGATGCCGATGCGGCGCACTCTGGCACTTATCGGATAGTGGCGGAGAACGAAGCAGGAAGTGATGACACTGTGATAAAGATCGAAGTTAACGGTATGTGGGCACAGTGCATCAATGGAAACTTAATTACTTCATTTATTGTGGAAATTTCTGAATTTATTTTTCATTTAGAAGTGGAAACCAAAACCACGAAAGGCGGCCTGAAACCACAGGCTAAACGACCAGTACGAGAAACCGAGGAAGAAGAGGAAGTCTCGCGTCACGAAGAAACAAAGACAACCACAACAACGAAGACCGAACACGTGAAGAAATCACCGAAACCCAAGCGTCGCAGCAGTGTTGTCGAAAGCACAACGGTGGAGACAACCTCCACTGTCGATGTTGCAATGGAAGAAGGATCGGATGCCGAAGAAATATCTCGTATTGAAGAAATCCATGATACCAAAATCCGTACAGTCGTAACTGAGAAGCGCGTTAGAGCGAAAAAAGAGCCAGTCCAAACGCGGGACGAGGAAATGGAAACCGATGAAATGGAGGCAACAGAAGTGTCTCATGCCGCTACCAGTACCGACCGAGCCACGTTAGTGGAACGCGCATCAAGTCCGGTTAAACAACCGCAGAAACCAAAAAGAAAACCCAGTGTAACTACAGACGAACAGGTGGAGGAAATCGTGGAAACCGTTACAACCGAAGTGGTAACCGAACGGTCTCGGCGCCCGTCAGTCAAAGAAGCAGCTGTCCCTGTTAAAATGGAAATTGAGCAGAAACCAGCACCAAAAAAGCATAAACCAGAGACTGAAGTCAGAGAAACAAAGGATGAAGAGGTGGACGAAGAATTCGTGGAAACCAAGGTAACGAAAACAACCACCACCAAAACACAGAAACCAAAACCAGTGCCGACACCGTCAGAGACATCGGAAGCTCCATCCATTCCGGAAGACGAAGACATCGAAGAAACAGTGGAAACCAAAACCACAACAGTTGTCACCAAGAAAGGAGAGAAACCAACGGTAACCGAAGTGAAAACGGTGACTGGAAAAGGCGAAACTGCATCGGTAGGCACTGAGACGATCGAAAAGCATCCCAAATCCGTTTCTCATGTGCGAGAAACCACGAAAGGAGTAACGAAAAAGGTGCACACCGAAACCTTGCCCGAGCGACTTATCGGAGAGCCAGTAGAAATTGCGGAAGCCGAAAACATCGAAGAAGTCGTGGAAACGCTGACCACCACAGTTACGACGAAAAAGCCTCAGAAACCAAAGGTCACCGATGTAGGAGTATCCCCTATCACAGCCGAAGAGAAAGATGTACCAAGACTTAAAAAGCACCCGAAACAGGAGGAAGAACTGCCAGTGGAAGAAAGCTTCGAAACGCTGAATGAAAGAAAAACCGTCACGACCGTTGTTACCCGTAAAGGAGAAAAGCCTGTTGTCAGTACAATAACCACTGACGCGGCCAATGGCGATATAACCGTCATCGAGGAAACTAAACCCAAAGTGGCCCAAACTAATTTGACAGCGGAGAAAATCCACGAAGCAATCGTTAAAAATCTTCCGGAAAGACCCGAAGCTGAGTCAGATGAAGAAGAAGAAATTGAAGAGACGTATGAAAAGAGAACGGTAACGGTGAACACGAAAACGCTACACAAGGCCCACATCACGGACGAGAGTGAAGTGTCTCAAAAAGCCGGTTTAGCAACATCTGCCGATACAACTGCTCGAGCAGATAAATTTCAGCTGTTGAACGAGGAGCGTTTTATCGAAGGCCCCAAAGCCGAGTCCGAAGAAGAGATCGAAGAGGCTGTAGAAAAGAAAACGACCAAAGTAGTCACTAAAAAAGTGCAAAAGCCGCAACGGCAGGACGTCTTGCACCAACCGGACATTGGGCAAGAAGAAGAGGTTTTGGAAGAAGTTGTGGAAACGACGGTAACCACCACGACCAGCAAGCCTGGTGAAAAACCGGTTGTTACTGAAGTTACCACTGTGACGCCCACTGTCAAGCCCAAAGAGAAACTGATGCCACAAGAATCCATCGAAGCTACGGAAGAAAGTGTGGAGGAGGTACTGGAAACAAAGACTACGACAACTACCACGACGCGAAAGGTGCGAAAACATTCGGTTACGGAAGTTCCTGAAATAGCCGACGTGGCAGAGATCGAGGAAGAAAAACCCAAGCCCAAGCCGGTAGAAAAACCTGAACGAAGAAAGCGACCTGATACGGTAGAAAGCAAAACTACAGAGACCCAAGTGACGGAGGAGAGCACTAAGGTAGTAGAAGAGAAACCTACGGTCACGAAACCCGAAAAGTCCAAACCGGCAGCTGTGAGCCATAAGCCCGATCACGGGGAATACGAGGAAATCGCCGAAACGATAACTGAGGTGGAAACCAAGCGAACAACACAAGCACAAAACCCGGTTGTGGAGAAAGTGCATAAACCCAGCCGAGCAGAGGAGGTTAGTTCCGATGAAGAGTTCGCAATCTCGGAAGAACTGCCCAAACCGAAGAAAAAGTCGCCTGCAAGAAGCCCTGAGAAGACGGTTGAGAAGAAACCAGTAAAATCACAACAGCCACGTTCGCCAAGCCCTGAGTTGGAAGAGTCTGAAATAATTGAAATCACCGAAACAACAACAAAGGTCACTTCGATTTCGAGCACAAAGCCGGAGAAGACCCCTCGGCAACCTCTATCCACGAAAGATAAGGAAAGTTCACCGGAAAAGCCCGCGATTACGCAAATGAAACCAACAGTGAAACGACCAGTTCGCGATGAAGAGGAAGATTTCTGGGCTCAAATAGAAAAAGTGGAAGAAATCGCGATTGGAGAAGTTGCAGAAAGGCCTAACCAACAACCTGCATCGAAGCCAGAAACCGTCGATGTTGCCGAAGAGACGACCGTGGAAACTAAAACTGAGACTGCCGTTGAAAAAGCTCCTCGAAGGGAGCGACCGAAGAAAACAGAACAACCGGCTAAAAAGCCAGCGGCTGAAGAGGTTGAAGAGACCGAAGTTATCGAAGAAGTAACTGAAAGCAAGGTCGTTCAAAAGAGCACTACTACCCCTAAACCGAAACCTCTTTCCGAAAAGGTTGCAAAGCCAGACAAGGCTACAACTGTCGAAGAAGAGGAAGAGTGGTATCCGGGGAAGGGTGAAGAGGTCACGCCTAAGAAAAAGCTTCCTGTAATCGAGAAAACAGTCGAAACAGAGGAACAGTTGTTAAAGGAAGCGCATAAGCTTGGCTTAATAGAATCGAAAACGCCCAAGGCAATCGAGGTACCTGTTGTAGATACCCATCCTTTATCGGAGTTCTCGGCGCAGGCGGACTCTGTTAGCACGAAAGAACGGCATGTTACTGAAGAAGGTATTTTAGAAGAAGTTGAGACCACTACGACCAGATCCCGTTTGACCCGTGAACCCCAACCCTCAGACAAACGAAAGGTCACGGAGGTGGCCGAAATGGGAACAGACACCATTGATAAAGTTGTAGTCGAAAAACCCATCGAAATATACGTAATAGAAAACGAAGCGGGTGAAAAAATAGAAATTGAAGTTGAAGAGCGCAACGGAAAATTATTCGACGTGAAAACGGGAAAGGAAGTCGAGATAGAAGGATACGAAACCGGTGAGTAAACGTTTTACACGGCAACAGCCAATATTGGATTACAACTATTATTATTCTCATTGAACATGAAATTGCAGTAAAAACAACGGTCGAAGAGTTTGTTGAGGAATGGGAAATGGAAACCGTCCATGAAACGGGTAAAGAACCAGCAGTGAAGGGCCGTATGGAGCAGATATACAAAACGACAACAGCAACGGCCGAAGAAGGTGGCGTAGAGCAAGTGACGACCGGAAACATCAAGCGGATCGAGTATACACAAGACGAAACCGGCAAGCATGTGGTGGAAAAGAATGAACCAATTGAAGAAAAGCGCGCACTACTCGGTCCAGAAGCGAAAAAGCTAATGCTCGAAGGGAAGTCTGAGGTAGAAGAAGGTGTTATCGAAGAAACGAAAGAACGAACAAAACAAGTGCGCCGGCGCCGCCCTGATGGGACACAAGAAGAAGTTCCAGAAATGGAAGAAAAGACAATTGAGAAAAAACGCACGCCCATGGAAAGTCGGGTTGTTGAGACAACGGAAGAAACTGTTACGAATACGACGGTTACGGAAGAAACCGATCAGCCAAAAAAGCCCGGAAAGAAACCAGCGCCCAAGAAGCAAAACGCGGAAGGTACTTTTACTCTTTGCAGTTTGTGTGTAACGCTTTAAATGTTTTTTTTCTTGTATTTTACAGAGGTGCCACAGAAAATAGAAACAATCGAAATTGAATCAGTCACGGATACCAAAGTGCTGCTAACTTGGGATGAGCCAAAAACAGCAAAACCGGTAGAATATGTTGTAGAAAAGAGAAAGGAAGGCAAGCAAACGTGGGTGGAAGTAAAGACTACTAAAGCCACAGAAATGGAGATAACGGATCTGGAGGAAGGCACCGCTTATGATTTCCGTGTTACTCCGGTGAATGAAGCGGGATCGGGTGAGCCAACAACCGTGCCAGAAGCCGTCCACACGAAAACCAAGCCGCATGCGCCTCAAGCCGTTCATCTGGCGGAAAAGAAAAAGACGCCAACAATTGAGTGGAAGATCCCGGAAGCTGGCGAACAGACGGGATGGAGCGACATTGAGAAATTTGTCGTAGAAGAAAGAGCCGTTAAGGACGCGGAATGGCATACCTTAACGGAACTGCCGAAAACAGAAACATCCTTCGAAGTTCCGTTTGAGACCACCGAAACGTTGAAAGAGTTGCGTGTTGTTTCTGTGAATGATATCGGCGAAAGTGAGCCGAGTAAAGTGGTCAAGGTAGAGAATCCTAAAGCTAAAGCCACACGCCAGCGAAAACCCACTACACAGGCTGAGAATTTAGAGGTTATAAAAGTAACGGACTCAACGGTGGAATTATCATGGGAAGAACCGAAGGAAGCGACACCGATTGACCAACTAGAGTACGTGGTGGAAAAGCGCACTGTCGGTCGAAAAGTGTGGACTAAGGTGGCTACGACAAAGGCCAGAGAATTCGAAATCTCTAATCTCATCGAAGGCGAGGCGTACGATTTTCGTGTGACGCCACAGAACAAGCTGGGTCTCGGCGAGCCGGCAACCACAGAAGCTGTACAGCTGATTAGTAAGCCAGAAGCACCCGTTTCTGTTCACGTTGCGGAGAAAGTGGATACTCCGACCATTGAGTGGGATATACCAAAGGTCGATGAGAAGAAGAAACCGGTTAAGCAGTTCGTTATCGAAGAACGGTCGGAAGATAATCCTGTGTGGCACAAAGTCGCCGAGGTGCCTGCCGATGAGCAAAGCTTTGAAGTGCCTTTTGGTTCGGTTGAAAAAGAAAAAGAGCTGCGGGTTGTCTCCGTTAACGAAGCGGGAACGAGTACTCCTAGCAAACCGGTCTCCGTTAAAAATGTCGAGAAGCCGCTGCATAAACCAAAACTAGAAGCGCAGCCTCAGCAGCTGGAGGTGGTGAAAGTTACAGACACCAAGGTTAATTTATCCTGGGAAGAGCCGGAAGATGTGGAAGAAATAGAAGAAACCGAGTACGTTGTGGAAAAGAAAACCGTTACTACGAAAAAATGGACGAAAGTGACAACCACCAAAGACACTGAAGCGGAAATCGAAGATCTTGACGAAGGTGAGCAGTATGAGTTTAGGGTCACTCCTAAAACCGCCGAGAAGGAAAGCTCGCCGATCACCCTGGCAGAGCCGGTGCAGATGAAGACCAAACCCGATGCTCCAAAGAAATTGGCTGTCGAAGAAACGGAAGAAACTACCACAGTGGAATGGAAAATAGAGGAAAGCGATAAACCTGGTCAAATGCCGATTGAGCGCTTCATCATCGAAAAACGCCCAGCCAGGACAAAAAGGGACATGGACTAAAGTTACAGAAATGCCTGCAAATGCAGAGTCCTTTGAAGTGCCATTTGAAGAGGACGAAACGGAGAAAGAAATCCGCATAATTGCTGTGAACGAAGTGGGAGAGAGCAAACCCAGTCAGACGGTTACCGTTCATAAACCGGAAAAGTCACAGACTGGGACCACCACCAGTGTTCAGACAACCACTACCAAAACAACAACCACGAAAACTACTACCAAAACGACTTCGGCAAAGCACGCGGAGGAAGGCGAAATCAGTGAGATACCGGTTGAAAAGCCGGAAGCACCGTCGAACGTACGAGTGCTTGAATCGGCGGATGTACCAACGGTGAAATGGGAAGTGGAGACCACCGAGCAACCCGTGGAAAAATACATAATCGAAGAGAGAACTACGGAAGAGAAAGCTACTTGGAAGCGCATCAAGGAAGTGCCAGCGACCGCAGAAGTCGCTGAAGTGCCTTTTGAAGAGGATGTTCCGGAAAAAGAGGTTCGGATTGTTGCCGTTAATGAGGCCGGAGAAAGCAAGCCCAGTAAAGCCGTTAAAGTAGCCAATCCGGAACAACGCGGGAAATCTAAGACTGTTAAGAAGACGACGAAGACCACTACAACTACTAAAACAACTACGCATGTCGAGGACGAAGGCGCCACAACAGAGAAAGTTGTTCCCGAGGAAAAACCGGTCAAGAAAATACCGGGTAACACTGCTGGGCACAATGGATGTCGCTTACGCCATACTAACTCAAATATTGCAAGATGCTACGCTGTTCTTAACGTGTTCATAACTGTTACAGCAATACAACTGGGCAATTGATGAAATGTCTGCCGGTATCTCTAATGAAAGGTTATCGCGTAACTTATCTGCTTGGTGGTTCGTTTTCTTTGTCGAGAACTAAATACTAATGGTTGCACAACTGACGATCTTGAAATAATAATAATTGTCGAAGCAGTACTAACGATATGTGCACAGTGGGTTCACTGACTTGTACTAATTACTTTTGTATGTACTGTGCGCAGTGTCTGTGCTTATATAAAACTGTTGAAGCTTCGAAAGCATGGCGCTTTTGTGGTTCTTATTACTTAAACATAACTAAACCTGACAATGCTGCTAGTAAAAAGTCGTTGTTTTATGGTTTAACCATGAATTTGTTCCATGATGTTTAGAGGAAACTGAGGAACTTCCGGAAGAAGTGGAAACGCCAAAGCCTAAGAAAGCCGGTAAGCCAAAGCTTCATTTAAAATATTATCAAGGTGCATTCATTAAAAATCATCGCTCTGTGACTTTGTGTAGAGCCTTTGTCCTCTCCGGAGAACGTGCATGTTGTGCAGTCTACACCCGACAATGTCAAGCTGGCATGGGCAGCGCCCAAGAGTGACGGTGGTAGTCCAGTTCTTGGCTATATCGTGGAGAAAAAACGGTCAGAGCGAAAAGTGTGGCAAGCTGCTACGGAAACAACCGATGCAGAGTGCGTGGTGGAAAATCTGATCGAAGATGCAAAATATGATTTCCGGGTGACAGCAAAAACTGCCGAAGGAATCAGTGTACCCACTGAACTGGCCAACGTGGTTGCTCGATTTTCATACGGTAAAATTACTTACAAATTTAATAATATGGTGTAGGAAGTTTACAGTGAAAGGTCACGAACATATTGGCACGTAAAATCATAATTTTTGTAGTTGTGTGTGCATGTGAATGATTTTGAGAGGTACGTCTTTTAACTGAAGCATAGTTTTGCAATTGAATTGCTGAAACTAGTGTAAGATTTTCACAATGATTCATTGATTGATGATTGCATTTCCTGGAGGCTAAAGTTAGGTAGTAAATAACTCTAGTCTATAGGTACGCCCATAACGGTGGTAACGATCTTGTGGTCTTATGCAGAGGCTCCAGCGGTACCGTCCAAACCGCGCATCACCGAAAGCGGACCAAAGGGAGTTACGATTGAGTGGGAAGCCGGGCCGAACGACGAAAATGTTCCGGTAGACGGTTACAATGTGTCCGTCAAAGAAAAGGGGTCTACTCGATGGAGGAAAGTGACGAAGAACGTTGTCAAGGATACATCCCATGAAATCACCGATCTGATTCCTGGTTCCGAATATGAAGCGCGCGTAACTGCCGTTAATCCTGCTGGCGAAAGTGAGCCGAGTGCTCCCTCAGACCTATTCAAGGCCGGAGAGGAAAAGAAACGAGAAATACCACAACCCGAAGGTGAAATGCAGTGGAAGACGCTAATAAAATTGTAACACACGAGCTTAATGTGATATTTCAGAGGAGGAAGAAGAAAAACCCAAACCCACACGAAAGCCTTCCAAAATGCCGGAAGTGACAAAGGCAGCTGGCAAGTCCTCAAAATATGTTTATAAAAAAGGGTAGACTGCAATCTGTATTATTGAAATAACAATTTAAATTAAATTTAGGCACACCAAGCGCTCCAGGAAAGCCGTTTGTGGTTGATGCCACTCCCACGGAAGTGACACTGGAATGGAATGAACCGGTCAATGCAGGTGACAGTCCGATTAAAAGTTATAACGTCCTCATTCAGGAGAAAGGCACCGACACTTGGCAGAACGCCACCGAAGAACCCGTACTCCAACCCACCGTGGTCATCCAGAATCTGTCACCGGAAAAGGAATATTTAGTCAAAGTGGCCGCAGTGAATCAGTCTGGCGAAGGCAAGCCGAGCGTGCCTTCGGAGACATTCGTGCTACCGGCGAGCGAAGAGCTTGAGGAAACCGTTCCTGCAGAAAAACCGCCAAAACCCTCGAGAAAAGCGTCTCAGCAGGAAGAAATTGCTCCAGTGGAAGATCTCCATGTACTCGACTCGACACCAAAGTCGGTCAAACTGGGATGGACTGAACCTGAAACAGATAAGCCTTTGGTTTTTGCTGTTGAGCACAAGCCGAGCGACACGGAAGAATGGATTTCCTCGGGACAGACCCCTAAAACGGAAATGGTAGTACCGAATCTGACACCCAAACAAGCGTATGACTTCCGTGTGACCCCACAATCCGATGACCTCACTGGCCAGCCGGCGGAAATTCATGATGTGATCCCTGGCAAAAAAGCAACAGGTATGTACTGTATATAACTCGCGGTTGAGCTAATACTTAATTACCATAACTATTGTGATTAAATTTTAGAAATACCGGCGGCACCGGGACAACCGAAGGTAACGGATGTGACGCCGACGGAAGCAACGCTAACGTGGGTGGAGGGCGAATCTGATGGAGCGTCCCCGGCTGACGGCTATAACGTATACCTGCGCGAGAAAGGCACCAAGCAATGGAAGAAATCCACTAAACAATTAGTGAAGAAAAAATCCCACTCTTTAACAGACCTGGAACCCGAAAAAGAATACGAGGCTCAGGTTACCGCGGTGAACGAGGCTGGAGAAAGCCAACCTAGTCCAGTATCCAAACCGTTCCAACTAACGCCCGAAGAAGCTGAAGTTGACAGTAAGTCGAACGTATTTGTTTCATGGACACAACCTTTTAGTACGGTTGATTTTCCAGCTGTTCCATTGGCGCCGAAAAATCTCCAGGTGATTGAAGCTGCCCCAACCGGAGTTAAACTGAGCTGGAAGGCTCCTGATGACACGGGCAATAAGCCTGTCACCGAATATACCGTCGAACAAAAACCTTCTGACAGCAACAAATGGAAACCAGTTGGGAGCACTGCTGACACGGAACTGACCACTCCCAAGTTGGACGAAGGAAAATATGACTTCCGAGTGAAAGCGACGAATGAGATCGGCCAGTCCGAACCAGCGGAAGTCAAAGATGTCAAGGTTGAGGGGAAACCGAGACGCGCTACGATGCAAGGTCAGTAGAAAGACTGTTTTTAGGTACCATCAAAGCGGCTGCATGAAATTATTCTGAATAATTTCTTACTTCCTGATTTACCATAATTCATTCTTTAAATTCACTACATGCTGTTCTCCATTATAGTACCGGATGCCCCTGGCGAGCCAGCAGTGACGATAACCTTCCCAACGGAAGCAAAGGTTGAATGGCCGGTGTCCACAGCAACACCCACCAAACCGGTGGATGGATACAACGTTCACCTCCGAGAAAAAGGGAAGAAGACTTGGAAAAAGGTTACGAAAAAATTGGTGAAGACCAATGAATTCACGCTGACTGACCTTTTGCCCGGAGAGGAATATGAAGTGCAAGTCACGGCCTTTAACGAAGTGGGAGAAAGCGCGGCTAGTCCAGTGTCAAAACCATTCCTTTTGCCCAGTGAAATTGTTTTAATCGAAAGTAAGTGCACGAAAAAATCTCCTTATTACAATGTTTATTATCTGTATAAAACTTCATTTATCCCATTAAATCTTGCTTTTATCCTGCTAGTTCCTTCTGCCCCGGGTGAACCCTCTGTACAGCCTACTTCCCCCACAACCGCCGAAATCGAGTGGTCTGCTCCCGCCGAAGTCGATACTCAGCCCGTAGATGGCTACAATGTGTACCTTAGAGAGAAAGGCAAAAAAACCTGGAAGAAGGTCACCAAAAAGTTGGTGAAGACAACCACTCATACATTGACAGACTTAACTCCAGGACAGGAATATGAAGTCCAGATTACTGCTGTTAACGAAGTGGGTGAAAGCGAGCCTAGCCCCGTCTCCCAACCGTTCACCCAGCCCGCGGAAATCGCGGAGACTAAATGTATGTGTTCTGCATTCCCTTGAATACTTCCCGCTTTTGCATGTGTGTATTTGCAGCCGTCCCTTCGTCTCCCAAAAACCTTCAGGTATTAGAAATATCGCCCGAGGGTGTCAAACTGAGCTGGAAGGCACCCGATGAGACCGGCGGTTCACCTATCAAAGAATACTTGGTAGAACAGTCTCCGTCAGGCAAAAATGATTGGAAACCTGTTGGTACTACTTTGGAGACAGAATTAAAAACTCCTCGCTTGCCGGAAGGAAATTACGATTTCCGAGTTAGCGCGAGAAACGACACTGGACTTTCTGAACCGGCAGAAGTAAATGACGTGAAGATCAAACCGGCTAAAAAAGGCGTCACGGAAGGTAGCACGATACGCACAAGATTGGCTTCCCTGCATGTTAACGGTCCGTGCTTGTAGTACCTCTTGCCCCTGGTCAACCCGAAGTGAACCCCACCAGCCCTTCAGAAGCTGTCGTCGAATGGCCGGCGTCAACGGCGACACCCAATCAACCGGTTGATGGGTATAAAGTGTATATTAGGGAGAAGGGAAAGCGAGCATGGAAGAATATAACCAAGACGCTGGTCAAGACCACGCAACATACTTTGACTGATCTGATGCCCGGTCAAGAGTATGAAGTACAGGTTACGGCTGTGAATAAAGTGGGCGAAAGTGAACCCAGCCCCGTTAGCAAACCCTTTGTCCAGCCCACCGAGAAAACAGAAATTCAAAGTACGAAAACATCTTTGCGCTTGAGACAAATATTTTAGCTTAGAACTGCTTTGCAACAGTTTTAAGTTAACAGGAAAATGCCTATAGGGTTGCACGTTTTTCACACGTGGCGACATGTTTTTTCTGCTAACTAATTATGTTGACCTTTAGCTGTTCCGTCGGCGCCACGCGATTTTAAAGTGGTGGAAGCGGTTCCGGAAGGCGTTAAGCTGACATGGAAAGCACCAGAAGATGAAGGCAGTAATCCTGTGAAGGACTATGTTGTGGAAGAAAGACCGAGCGGAACAACGAAATGGAAGCCGGTTGGTACCACGGTGGATATGCAGCTGACCACGCCTAGCCTGCCTGAAGGTCCACATGATTTCCGGGTGATGGCACGGAACGAAATTGGGCTCTCAGAACCCGTGGAACTCAAGGATGTGGATGTAAAGAAGTCCAAAGCTGAAATGGAGGGTAAGTTTCGTTAAGAGTAAAAATACGTAACTTCAAATTTTCGCATAATAACCTTTTGCATTACTTTAATTTCAACATTCACCAGGGCATGACAACAAACGCGTACAAAAATTAGAATGTTGATTTTATAAAAATAATACTCGTAATAAACCAGTATATGGCGTTTATTCCCAGTCCCTGTTGCCCCTGGTAAACCCTCGGTTAGTCCTGTCTCGTCAACGGAGGCGACGGTGCAGTGGCCTGCCGCTGAAGCAACACCAACAAAACCCGTGGACGGTTACAATGTTTACCTAAGAGAAAAGGGCAAGAAGGAGTGGAAAAAGTAACGAAGAAACTGGTTAAGAAAACCGAGCATACCATTACCGATTTGAAGTATGGACCCGAGTACGAAGTTCAGGTGACCGCCGTTAACGAAGTGGGAGAAAGTCAGCCAAGTCCACTGTCCGATGCGTTTACCACCAAGCCAGAAGAAAGTGAGTCTTGCCGTCAAAATGCCACCGTGCGCAGTGAATATAAAATTCTGTGGTCTATAGCGGTGCCTTCAGCTCCTAAAAACCTGAAAGTTTTGGAAGCCACAACGGAAAACGTGGCTTTGAAGTGGGAGGCGCCGGAGTCCGACGGACATTCACCGATTGTTGGTTACCTAGTCGAAAGAAAACCCAAAGGAGAGAAGAACTGGTTGCCTTTAGGAGAAACCGTTGATACCGCTTTTAACGTGCCAAAAGTTCCCGAAGGGATATCTGACTTCCGGGTTATTGCGAAAAATAAGCACGGCAAATCCGAGCCGGCCGAAGCGAAAAATGTGGAAATCAAAGGAAAACTGAGTGAGAATTCCGTTCCATCACTAACAAATGTGCAAGGCGGTGGAGCTACAATAAGTCAATAACCACTGACATCTGGAATGTGCTGGTCGTGTTCTGCTGCAAAAATTAACAAGTCGAGAGGCTTCTCACATCCAGTTACAAACAAACATACTGATTGCTTTGGTTAACTGCGCGCAAACTTGACAAAGCTTTATATTTTTAATCAGCCGTTGGCATACAGGTTTTCGTGTCGTTTAATGATTCACTCCATTGTAGAAGTACCAACGGCTCCTAACAAGCCGACCTCAAAGGTCACCGAGACGGAAGCCACAATCGAGTGGGATGGCCCGGCAGCCACAAAAGAAACTCCGATCGATGGCTATCATGTTTATGTCCGTGAAAAGGAACGAAAGCTTGGAAAAAAGTGACCAAAGATCTGACCAAGAAAAAGACGCATGTGCTGAAGGATCTAAAACCAGGCACTGAATATGAAGTTCAAATCACCGCAGAAAATAAGGCCGGGGAAAGCGAGCCCAGTCCAGCGTCCGATGGATTTATGCTGAAGCCAAAAGAAGGTATAATATTATGCGGTAAACAAAAATTAATTTAAAATTTGTTTTGAAAGGTTTTATGTTTCAAGGTGTTCCCACTGCTCCGCGAGACTTGGAAGTTGTCGAAGCGGTACCTGATAATGTAATACTTAAATGGAAAGCCCCGGAATCTGATGGAAATTCTCCAGTTACAAGCTATGTCATTGAAAAGCGCCCCAAAGGAGAACGTTCATGGCGTCCTGTCGGAGAATCACCAAAAACCGAATTCACCATCCCTAAAATTGCAGAAGGCACGTATGACTTCCGGGTCATGGCGGTCAACAAGCACGGACCCTCTGCGCCAGCGGAGATTGCGGATGTTAATGTAGCAGCTAAAATGAAACTTCCAGCGGCACCGGGTAAACCCGAAGTGACTGACATCACCGAAACTGAAGCGACTATTACCTGGCCGCCCTCCAAAACCGACGATAAATCGCCCGTCGACGGCTACAATGTATATCTCCGCGAAAGGGCTCGAAGAAATGGAGGAAAGTCACCAAAACTCTTTTGAAAACTACAACCCATACACTGGACGACTTGAAACCGGACGAAGAGTACGAAGCACAAATAACCGCAGAGAATGAATGTGGTGAATCGGAACCCAGTCGACCGTCCGATGCGTTCATGCTCAAAAAGCCTGTTCGAAAGGGTACGTAAGAATACCATATCTTAGAAATCCAGTGCAAATTGCAAGGAAAACTCAATTTTTAGCTGTGCCTTCGGCGCCCGAAAATCTGCGTGCTACGGATATTAAGCCAGAATCTGTGAAGCTAGTCTGGAAAGCTCCAGCGGATGATGGAGGATCACCCATTACGGCTTATGGAGTATTCAAACGACCAGCAGGATCGGAAGATTGGGAGGAGATTGGCGAAGTGCCGATCACTTCCATGACAATCCCGCAGCTGGAAAGTGGTGCCACCTATGACTTTAAAGTGGTTGCCAAGAATAAACACGGCGAAAGCGAGCCGGCGGAGCTGAAGGATGTGCAAACCAAGACTACCATCAGTAAACCAGAATAGCCTTATGATATGCTTTGATGGCAGTGATTACCATTGCTGCTGTTACAGAAGTGCCATCGGAGCCTGGAAAACCTACGGTTGAATGCACAGAGACAGAAGCGAATATTGAATGGACCGAGCCGAAGACCGACGGTGGTGCGCCGATTCAGGGCTACCATGTGTATATCAGGGAGATCGAAAGCACTAACTGGAAAAAGGTGACAAGAACACTGGTTACCACGAAAAACTACACCTGCCAAAACTTGGTTGTTGGAAAAATCTACGAAGTACAAATAACGGCAACTAATGATGCCGGAGAAAGCAAGGCCAGCGTTCCAAGTGACCAGTTCTTCCTAAAGAAACAACAGAAAGGTTTGTTAAATTTACGCACGAGAAATTGTGGTAAACCGTGAACTTGAATTAAGCTTTTGATAAACTGAGTTTTGTGAAGGTCCACCTTCTCCTCCTACCAACCTTCATGTAACGGACGCTTCCCCTGAAAACGTCAAAATTGCGTGGTCTCCACCGGAAAGCGATGGCGGCGCTCCTATTACCGGTTATCAAATCAAAAACGCCGTACGGGCCGCAAAGCATGGCAGGATGTGGGAGAAACTGCCGATTTGACCTTTACAGTTCCTGGCTTAGTCGAAAATAGCAACTACGATTTTGCGGTATTTGCCGTTAATAAGAACGGCGCCAGTGAACCAGCTGTTTTGGAGGACGTTTACGCCAAGTATTCCTTCCGTGTGCCATCGGCGCCGGGTCAACCAAAAGTAGTGGAAACCACCGAGACTTCTGCTACCATCGAGTGGACACCGCCGGAAGACGACGGCGGTGAGCCGGTCGCCGGTTACGACGTCTATCTTAAGACGCGTACGTCAACACACTGGCGAAAGGTCACTAAAACCGTCACTAAGCAGACCAAATTCACTCTGGAAAACCTGGAAATGGATATCGAATACGAAGCCCGAGTAGTGGCAGTTAACAAGGCTGGAGAAAGTGAGCCGAGTAAGGCGTCGGAGCCCTTCAAACTGACTAAGCAACGACCAGCCCGCAGAGATTCGGTTAAGGGGGAAACGACAGAAGCACCTAAAGGTGCAACGGACACCACGGAACCTGAGAAGATGGAGAAACCGTCTTGTCGTACTGATCAGGATACTCTGGAGGTGGTGGAAGGCGAAGACGCTGAGTTCGTTGTTGAATTCACCGGCAAACCAACACCAACCATTACATGGAATAGTACAGCCGACACCTTCCAAAACAAAACCAGATTCGAACTGAAGACCACCGAAAAGACTACCAAATGCACTATCAAGCACTGCCGGTTAGAAGACACCGGAGAAATTCTAGTTACCTTTAAAAACAAAGGTACTGTACATACATGAGTCGCACAGCTGCTGGTTTCAGTGGAGAATACAACAGTGAACAGTTCAATATTTTTGCGTTTACAGCGGGAAAGGCCGAAATGCCACTGAACCTTAAAGTGAAACAGGCCGTCCAGGCTCCTCGAATTTTTGATTATCCCGAAGTAGTCGAAGCACAGACTGGAGAAAATCTGTCCATTATGGTGCGATTCGAGGGTGTCCCATATCCAGACGTGGACTGGTTCCATGCCGGCAAGCCTGTTAAAGAAACCCGCAGAGTGCGCGTGGAGAGCCTTCAAGATTACGAATCTCACATTGTTATAAAAAAGGCGGAACAATCTGACGTTGGATCGTATCTTGTCCGGGCCACCAACTCCGAAGGATCTGCTGAAGCGACGATAATTTTAAAACTGTTAGGTAATATAAAAACTCGCGATGTTTCCGTTGGTTGTCAAATGTTTTCATGATTTATTGCTTTCAACAGGCGTCCCATCGGCACCAAGAAATCTCAAAGTCAAGGAAATTGGCCCAGAAAAAGCGACAATTACCTGGGAACCACCGGAATCCGATGGAGGAGCCCCGATTCAGCGGTACATTGTGGAGAAACGTTCGGCCGGCCGTGTTACGTGGTCACGTGTGGCTGCTACCCAATCGCTTGAGCAAGAAATTGGGGAACTAGCGGAGGGTAAAATGTACGAATTCCGTGTGGTGGCTGAGAATAAATACGGGCCCGGAGAGGGGGCGGAAGTGGGACCAGTGCTGGCTGCTTTCACATTCGGTAAGAATAATGATAATTTGTCTTGCTACCCTACAGTTTGACAACGTGTACGGAAGTTGTCTATAGCATGGCTACGTGCCGTAGCCACTACACTACACGGTGTATTACGGCTGTGTCAAGCGTACGCGTTTTTCGTTCAGATGTTCCTGGCCCCCCTGGAACGCCGGAATGTTTAGACACAACGGAAACATCCACTAATTTAGCCTGGGATCCGCCCGAGACTGACGGTGGCAGCCCGATACTGGGATATCACATTGAACGGCGAACCGGAAAGGTCGGACGATGGTCTAAAATCAACAAAACACTGGTGACGACGACGAAATTCAGCGTAACGGATCTGGTGGAAAGTGAGACGTATGAATTCCGCATTTTGGCGGAAAATAAAAAAGGCGTTGGGAAGCCGAGCGCGCCGTGCTCTCCCATGAAAACTTTAACTAAACCCAGGAAACCCAAAGCCGATACGTCCATTATTGAACCTTCCGTTAGTCAAGCCCCAGAAGCTAGCAAAGCCGAAAAAGGTAGTACTTTACTTAAGAGCAAATCTCAGTTTAAAAACTTAGCAAATTTAGTAGCTCAGTAGAATACGAATGCGGAACGATCTGAAGTGTATTTAAAATTTCTCGCAGAAGATGAGCGTACCGTGGACGACACGATCGGCTCCGATGTCGATATGGAGGAAGAGGAAGCAATCCCGGAAGATGAAGAGCAAGGCTCCAAACCCGAATTTATCACCCCTCTGGAAACCCAAATCGTGCGGGAAGGTCAAAAGGCCATCTTCCAGTGCGAAGTTATCGGCGAGCCAAAACCATCGGTCATCTGGCAGAAAAACGGAAAGACCATACGCGACAGTGATGAATACCGCTATGTCGTTAATGAAAACACCTACAAATTGATTATTAAAGAGGCATTCATGGAGGATGCTGGAGTCTTTGTCGCTTTGGCACGCAATCCAGCCGGAAAGGCAACCAGTGACGCTGACCTGATCGTTAAACAAGGTTTGCTGTGTTTTAGTTTAGTCTTTTTAAGAGGTATAACTAATTTGATTTGTGCCTTTTACAGACATTCCGGACAAAACGAGGAATCATGTTGTTCCCACGTTTGTCACTCCATTAAAAAACCAAACCGTCACTGTTGGGCAGACGCTGACATTACGTGTTAGAGCTTCAGGATTTCCTAATCCCACGATTAAATGGTGGCGCGGCGAAAAGGAGATTCTTCCTGATTCGAGAATCTCCGTTTCGGACGATGGTCATGGCGGCTCGGTTTTGACCGTCAGGAAAGTTGTGATGAATGACGCTGATTTGTACCGCTGTACAGCAACCAATGCAGCGGGTGAAGCGTCTACAGAATGCACCATTACGGTCGAAGGTGAGCAACGTACATACGTACCATACTGCGGAAACCTCATTGCGCCCGTTAGCAGTGGGTTGTTATAGTTATGCGATAACAAAATACTGCTCTACGCTTTTAATTGGCTACAATGCTGACGGAAAAGTTTTGCAGAGAAAACGGAAATTGCTGGCCACGAAGCTCCTTATTTTACGAAGAAACCCAGAGAGCAGACAGTCAACGAAGGCGAACCTCTGAATCTGGATTGTGCATTTGTCGGAGTTCCTGCTCCAACGGTGAAATGGTTTTTGAATGATCGATTAATTCAGTCACACAAAGACGTGACAATTACCAGCGATGCAACAACCTCCTCTCTGCAAATCGCGGCTGCCATGCCGGAAGATTCCGGTGTTTATACCGTCGAGATATCTAATTCAGTCGGACAAGCTCGTTGTTTTGCTGCCATCAACGTAGCACGGCTGCCGGTCAAACGGAAGCCGCATGGCGTGGCGCCGCGATTCGTCCGCCGCTTCACGGATGCTGAAGCATCCAGTGGATACGACGTGCACTTTGAATGTCAAGTGACCGGTGAGCCTATGCCGACAATTAAATGGCTCTTCAACAAGGACGAGATCACCGAAACCGGGTCGAAGTACGAAATTGTGCACAAGGAAAGAATCGGATGGAGCCGGTTGCTTATTCGTAACGTAACTAGAGAAAGTGTGGGTCAGTACACAGCGGTTGCTACGAATGAAGAGGGCGAAGCGCAATGCTCGGCGTACCTCAATGTCGTTGAACCGAAGCCGACTGGTGACAGAGGGGATACATCCGGTCGACCTAAAGGAGAAATTCGTGCTCCAGCCTTCGCCAAACCTCTTCGCGATACAGAAGTGGTAGAAGGCGAAAAGGTTAAGTTAGACTGCAAACTGACCGAGCCCATGGAGGTGGTAGTAAAATGGTAAGCTTTCAAAATAACTGCTAAGCGTTGCAGCTCAGTAACCAAATGAGCACCATTTTTCTAGGTTCAAGGACGGTATTGAACTGAGTGAAGGACCCAAATACAGTATCGATGCCCACCCGGACGGTACGCTGGTCTTGCAAATTAAGGAATCCCGAAAGCGAGACGAAGGCCGATACAGCTGCGTTGTCACTAACGAAGCTGGACGAGCCAAAACGAACTGTGAACTTAAGGTCACCGTGCCCAAAGATGACGATTCGCGTCGGGACGATTCTGGCTTACGAGGACGGCGACGTGTTGCAGGTAAATAAAACTTTTACTTCCTCGGGATTTTTTGTAGAACATCGTTACCTTGTTGTACACACAAGAATCATCAGCGACATGATCTTTTCTATTGCGCTTTACAGGTCCACCTTGGCCTTTGGCGTCAGCCCCTTGGATCAGTAACCTCACCGGAAGTGGTTGTTTACTTTCTTGGAAGCCATCCATAACGGATTCCACCGAAGCCACGCCCATTACGTACATAGTGGAAATGTGCGAGGTCCCACGAAGCGACTGGCATCCTATTGCGCACGGCATTCCTAATACTGAATACGAAATCTTGGGATTACTGAAACCCGATAGGAACTACCAGTTCCGTATCCGAGCAGAAAATAAATTTGGTGTCAGTGATCCGTCACCATATGCTCGGACGGACCGAAAATTACCGGCGCCTGACCATGAACACTACGCAGTGAAACCATCAGGTCAGAATTGATGAATGTTGTTGAAAGTGTTTGAGTAATCCCTTTTTCAAATACCGTAAAACACTGCGTAACTGTAAAATTATTATCTTGTTTGTTGATTGCAGATCGTAAAACATTTGAGAAAGAACCCCGTGAATACGAAGTCCAGCGTCCAGAACACGGTCTTTTTGGTGAAAAACCAAGATTTTACCGTGAAAACAACGATGTGCAATTTGGACTGGAAGGAGAGACCGCCACATTAGAAGTATATTGTTATGGGTATCCGCAGCCGAAAATCACGTGGTACCTTCGGGGTGAAGAAATTCGCTCTGGCGGTCGCTTTGCTAGTCGCTACGGTAGCAGCGGTCAAGTCCAGCTATCCATTGACAAACTGTCTTTCCGGGATGTCGGAGAATATACGTGCCGAGCAGTGAATGAACACGGAGAAGCCGAGATCCAACTGCGGTTAGAAGTAGCAGGTACGGTAACAGTTTTGTCCATTTTGACCGGAACCGCGCCGTAATGAGCAATTATCTTTTGCAGACCCACCTGTTTTCATTGAGTCGGTTGTGGATGGCATCTTCACAGTTGGTCAAGCAGCTCGACTAGACTGTCGGGTGGATGGCACGCCCTTCCCGGAAGTGCGTTGGCTGAAAGACTGGCGTCCGATTGCCCAGAGCTCCCGTGTGGAAATGGTGACAACAGAAACCGGGCACTGTACATTAATCATCCATGATGTCCGTGTATTCGATGGGGGCTTGTATACCTGCGAAGCCAAGAATATTGGAGGCACTGCGCTATGCTCAGCCAATGTTCTGGTCGAGTCTCGGCCAGCCGCGACAGCCGCACCGTTCGATATACGAGTTCGACGTGTGCATCTCAAGAATAAGCGTGTCACCGATTTCTACGACTTCTTTGACGAGATTGGTCGCGGAACACAAGCGGTTGTGAAGAAGGCTGCCGAAAAGCTTTCCGGGCGCAATTATGCCGCAAAGATTTCCTTTGCTCCGCCCAGAGAACGGCAGTGGTTGGAGAATGAAATGCATATATTAAATGAGCTGCAGCATCCTAACATAGTCCGCTTACATGATGGATACGCTGGGAATTCTTACGTTGTCCTTATGCTGGAACTAGCAAAAGGTGGCGAAATTATCCCTCGCATGGTGCAGAATAAGACCTACGGCGAGGATTACGTACGCAGCATTATTAAACAGATGCTGCAGACGTTGGAATACATCCATGAGAAGGGTTTTGCGCATTTGGACTTGAAGCCGGAAGATGTACTTTTCCAACATCCTGGCTCGGATAAGATCCTTTTGGTGGATTTTGGATTGGCTCAGAAGATTCCTCCAAGCGGTCATGTGATTTCCGAGTTCGGCACACCGGAATTTGTATGTCCCGAAATTGCCACCCGAATGCCGTGCGGAACACCAGCTGATTTATGGAGCACCGGTATCATTACATACCTATTACTGTCGGGTGTGTCACCTTTCCTTGGACCAACGGATCGTGATACACTGCTGAACGTTCAGCGATGTGAATGGGATTTCAATCATCCAATCTTTTCGCACATTTCACCGGAGGGAAAAGATTTCATCTCATCGCTGTTGAAAAAAGAGCCCACACGGCGGTTAACGGCCAAGGAGGCTCTAGAACATCCGTGGTTTGGGGTATGCTTTGGTCTCTTGTTGTTTAGTGACTTTGAAATAATTTTGAACGCGTATTTTAGTCTACATCCAACGTGGACATCAGTAGTCGTCCATTGGAAGATTACTGGGCTAAACGAAGGCAAAAGGTCAGCCCATTCGTTACTTTGATCAACATGGAACTGGCACGTATTATAATTTATTCTAATTTATGGTTATAGCTTGGACAGCAAGCGGTGGTCAAATACGCCCGTCGCCGACCATTGCATATGTGTCTGCAACATCCTCAAGGCTTGCTGTACCCGCCTGACATTGCGGATGGAGTTAATTTGGCTCACGATATGCGCGTGCGCGAGGGCAGTCCAGGAGCAAAAAGCCGCACTGAACGCGACGATCACAGCCGCCGCTCGTCGGTTTCCGAAGACTTCCGTGACTACCATTATTCGTTCTTTGGTCAAAGCGATTCGCACTATCAAGTCGGACCCGAGACGGAATTACTACAGCTGCGAGATCCGGATCTACCGGTACGGAAATTTGTCTGTTAATTCCATAAGACAAATCAACTATTTAAAACAATTCGTTGATTGTTTTGCTTTATCAATTTTTCTTTGGTAGGCCCGCATTCGAGAATACCGTCGTTTAGTGACGGATCCATCAGGTCATGCCAGTTTCCGTGTAAAAGCTGATAATAAACTGTGGGGTCTGAAACCGGCAGTCAAGGAACGCCGGCGTATGATGGAGATCATGGATGACGAAGGTTTCGGTCAAGCCCAGCAGCTGGCGGCGCGCAGGAAGCGCAAGCGCATTTTAGCGGAACAAGACGAGGAATACGCACCGTTCTTCCGCGAGAAACTCAAAGATACTGCTTTCGCTGAGGGCAAACCCGTTACTTTGCGTACGGTGGTCATCGGGTGCCCACAACCGGTAATTCACTGGTATCATCATGACATTTTACTGGAAAACGGTCCGCACATCCGAACCATGTCCAATGAAGACGGCACGTGCTTACTGACCCTGTCACCGGCTACCGGAGTGGAAGCCGGGGAATATAAGTGCGTAGCGCGAAACAAACTAGGAGAAGCAGTTTGCCGCGCTACCTTAATGATTGGAGGTATGAAAGCATCGACTAAATATTTTCGTAATAAGAAAAATTCTAAAATAGTAATTTGATGCAGTCGTCCCCGATCATCCTTCCTGGCCCGTTCTGGAGTACGTGAGCCCGAACGAAATGACCCTTACCTGGGAACCACCGGAATTCGACGGCAACGCCGAAATATTGGCCTATAAACTCGGAATATCGAGGCCGAGAAGATGTTGCGTGGAAAGTTGTATCCAGTGATCTGCTACACGAAAACGTCGTGGTGCAAAACCTGTGCCCAGCTCATATTACCGGTTCCGTGTCGCTTGCCGAAATATGTTTGGATGGAGCTCGTACAGTTTTTCGTCCAACGAATATCGCACGCTTGTCGCCGGTAAAACTGCAAATCTTTGGTAAATTACTTGGCGGAATGCTGCAGCATATATCTTTTCAGGTGAATCGCCAAGAATGATTGAAGAGCCTCATCCCAGCTCTGGCTTGAAATGGCGGGAACGTGGAGCCGAACCGAAACCGGAAAAGCCGGTACGATTGATTAGCCTGATGGAGAAATATCCGGCGTCTCTCTATGAAGATACATCACCGGAAGACCAGTACGACTTCTACGAGGAAATTTTCCGGTATGTTTTAAAAAAGGCATGTGGGATAAAAAGGTCTCAACTTAATATTCATTGCCTCGGTGGTGATTTCTGAGTTAGTTGATTTCTTAGTTGTCAGCACGGCCAAGTTGAAACTATGGTCTCGCTTGGCATCGTTTTATGAAATGCATTTGTTATTTCAGAGGAGAGTTTTGCATTATCCGGAAGTGTTTTGACCGGAAAAACCAGCGTTCGTTTGCCGCGAAGATTATTGATATCCATGCACCGGATGCACGACAAGAATACGACATTCTGAGTGGACTGAAGCACGAACGTATCGTCGAACTGCATGCGGCCTACACGTTCAACCATGCCTTCGTACTAGTCGAAGATCTTCTAGATGGTTACGATGTGTTGCATTATCTGTGCGAAAAACAAGTATACACGGAAGAAGATGTCGCACAGATTACGCGACAAGTATTGGATGGGTTGCAGTATTTGCATTACGATGGCATCGCGCATCTGAACCTACAACCAGAAAATGTTGTCAGCAAAAGCAGAAGGAAACTGCTTATCAGTTTGGTAGACTTTGGAGCTGCCAAGCGGCTGCCGGAAGATGGCGCAGTTATTAAACTGCCCACTGTTCCTCTGGAGTTTACACGTAAGTACCGCGTAGTATCCGATACTGTCGTACCAAAGCATTTTGAAAATTAATTAGTTGACCCTGATGCGATCTCTTTATTTACAGCGCCAGAAGTGCTGACCGAAAAAGCAACAACAGTCAGCGCTGATATATGGGGTGTTGGTGTTCTTGTATGGATCATGTGAGTCAGTTTCTTTCACAGATTATTTGTGTTCCATTACATTGTTTATATGTAGCTTTATCTATGATTTCCGTACTACAAAACGAACAATACGAAAATCATTAGACATCCAATTACTTGCTTTTATGTAAATGATGTAGATTTGGGACCGCACTCGAAGTGGCTATTTTAGATGTAAATAGTAAATACGTAGTTCATTTTTGACCTTTCGCAGGCTAAGCGGGACTCACCCATTCTTGGGAGAAGATGATGAAGAAACGTACAATAATGTTTGTGGAGTGCGTTACCGTTCAGCAGATCTGTACCGTGGTCTGTCGGTCGAATCGACCAGATTATTAATGCAAACGCTGAAAGTGCTGCCGGGGTGAGTACAGCTTAAATTGCTAATTAATATGACAACAAAGGGCATCCTCATGGCGGAAATTAGCACTGACGTATACTAATTACCCAAGTACTTCTGACATAGTTAATCAAGGTAATGAATCATATGATGTATTTAAAATTAATCAATTTCCAGAAATCGTCTTTCTGTGGATGAATGTCTGGAGCATCGGTGGATTATTCCCAACGAAATTGCCATCAAGAAGCGGGAAAAATCTACCTTCCACTGCTATCACCTGGAGCAATACAGGAAGCAACGCAATCGTCATTTAACGCACCGCCATTTAACCGATCAAAGTCTACTTCGTGCCTTTAATCCCAAGGGATGATTTTGGTTTTGGTGATGCCGAGTAAAATATTTCTACTTTGTATTAATATTCTCTACGAATTTCACGTGTCTGCGTTAGTGCGTATCGTTCCGTGATCAGTGTTGAATTTTGTTGTTGTGGTTCAATAATCTTAATATTTTTAGCTTTTCCTGTGGTACACATCTTGACAAACAGAGCTACAGATAGGGCGCTAATTTTTGCACCGGTTGATTCAAAGCTCTTTTAAATTGACCCTTCGGATATTGATGCCTGAATTCAGTGGAGATGTACCGGTATCAGTTTCAGCGTTATATAAAAGTGAAGATTTAAAATGTAAGTTGAGAATAACTACTGACATGAACCAAGTAAATACCAACTAGTATTAAGTACTTAGATGGTGAATCCACGATTCAAATTTATAGGATCTAAGGATAAAAATGCACTTAACATTAGCCTGATGCACAAAGCTAAACTGAAGATAAATAGCCCCATCACCATGTACTGTACCGTACGAAATGAAGTACTTAAGCATAACAGATAACTGAGACAACACAAAAAAATAACTGAGATAAAAACACAAAAAGGATAAAAATTAAAGTCAAATCAAAAAAATTTATATTCCGCAAATATACGTATTATTCGTACGCCTATCGGTGAAGACCGAGCACTGCGGCACTGCGGCTACAAAAAGTAGTAATAAATAATTATATCATTGATACGGATAAATAAAGGAAAACATTTTTTTGCCACTGAACTGCTTGTGTTCGTATACGAGTGGGAGCATTTGATTGCAAATATGGATAGAAGTATGGATGCTTCGTAAAAAAATTCATGGTTTCTGTAGGCTCCTAGTCTGGAACAGTGTACAGAGGTTTGTAATAGTCTGTAATTTATTGTTATTAGTAATAATTATTAGTAACCAATGTATGCATATTGACAATTGTCAGCAGTATTTTTGTTAGACAATTGTTAGCAGTAATTTTGTTAATATTTTTGTTAGCAGTATTATTACTGTATTGTACACCGCGCAGAGCGCCAAGCCGGAAGTTACTGATGTCCAAGTTCTCACGCAGCATGAGGGGCGCAGTATCGGTATCAGCTGCCGCCCTGTACAGAGGTGGTTCAGTAGGCAAGTCGCGCCAGGCCTACTCAGTACTCAGCACTGAAACCACTCCGCCTCCTATCTGAATCTACCAATAGAACTGCGTTAATATTTTTGTTAAACCAGTCCGAGCCAATAAGAAACCTGGACACGTCTCATACCGGAAGATGCTACGCGTTTGTTCATTTTTGCCAACAATCAACACTCAACAGCAGCAAAACTGCAAAAACAATTTTGATTTAAGACTCATTTAAATAACGAGCAATACTTTTGAACGTGCAATTTTTGGAAGTGAAACCAATCGTTTTTGCATCTTTTCTCGCAGATAAGCTCCTGGATTCGTTAAACGTAAGTAAGAATGCAGAGTTTATTGGTTTCACTTGTTTCACTGTCACCGTGAGTGGGGAACTTTGCTCTAATCTGCATATTGCACCTGTTGTATAGGTGTAGTGACTGCTGTGCACCAAATCCCGTTATCCAACATGTCGAAGAAAGGTGGCAAGTTGACCAAGGAAGAGGAGCTTCTGCTGCAGGATTTCAGCCGCCATGTCAGCGTGCGATCATCGGCCCTCTTCTACGGCAGCGGCTTCGTGGCGGCCTTGACGCCGATCTGGCTCTTCTGGCGCATCCACCACATGGACCTCTCCGTGTACTGGATCGCCTACATTCTAGTCTCCCTGGGCAGTGCCTGGCTGATCGCCTTCGCCTACAAGAACACCAAATTCGGATTGAAGCACCGGATTGCGCTGAAGCGGGAGGAAGGCATTTCGCGGGATATCAATAAGCAGCTGCAGGACGACAAGAAGGTGACGAAGAAGGAGAAGGACGAGCGCATTCTGTGGAAGAAGAACGAAATCGCCGATTACGAGGCCACAACATATTCGCTGTTTTATAACAACCTGCTCTTTCTCTTCGTTACCGTTGTGCTGTCCTTTTTCGTGCTGCGCTCAGCGGCTCCTCTGGCAAACTACGGGCTGTCCACCCTCGGTGCGGCTGGACTGGTGGCACTGCTCTCCACCGGTTCCAAATAGGTTCAGCGCGCAGAGGTAGCCAGTGTTCGCCTTTGTATCTTTTACAATGTTTCACTGTTTTAATATAATTAAAATTTTTCAGCAAGTTTATTGAGCAAACAGCCTGAGTGGGTGTTTCAGGTGTACTTGTTTAAGCCGTAAACAATTCTGTTCATACAATATTCACGATCAATACAACTGCGTGTGGATGTTCACTTAAACGTATACGAAGCATTCATATGGTTATCCACATGCAGTTGAAAAATAACGCTTACAATGCAACAAACAACAAAGTGATAGCATTACATGCATCAACAGCATCACTTTACAACAAAAAAAATGTCGGAAATTTATTTGCAATACGTACATAAGCCAGCACGGCTTACAGAAAATAAAATAGGATATCCGTCTTCAAATTAATAAGAGATCCGAAAAGGCAGAACTGTGGTCGATCATGGCCCGCCCGACTGGTACTTACAGTATTGTGTGGTGTAAAAAAAGAAACTCACTACGGAGTTATAGACGGTCAACTTTTACCATTTTGCAGCAACATGATATATATTTTTTAACAATTATTAGAAACGAAGTATTAGACAAGCCGCATAAAGAGAATATCAACCTTTAACGTGAACAACAAGGTGATTACCGGTGATTTGGCTGAAAACTGAAAATGAGAAAAACTGCGAAATTCTAGAAAAAAGACGGTTAAACTCACGAAAAAGACTTAACGATTAAGAGTCCAAATTAACTGTCAATTGTCAAAACTGAACGGAACGAAACTCAGCGCGAGCCGCATCACTCAAAAATAAAGGTAGATAAATGTGCAGTCAGTGCAATACATCTTACACAAAGAAACTCGTTTGGAATTCGATGACTCCCCATAGAAACCAGCACTAGGACTTGCTCGCTGATGGTGCATAACGTCGCGCCTGCTCCCGCACTTTCCTGTCGTACTCCTCCCGGCTACGAATGTAAATATTGTAGGCATCCGCCTGGGCTGGATCCTAACCCCGAATCACCACATTACAATTACAATGATTACCACCCAGCGCGTCTTTAAATTAACATATGGCAAGCATACTCGTTCGTTAGGATTGACTAGCAGATCTTGAATTCCTAACAGGATTTCTTTGACGGTGATACCCGGTCGCCATCCCTTATCGTCATCCAAAATTGATAAGCAGACGGTACCGGAAGGATAAATATTGGGATGGAATAAGGGTGGATCGAAGCGGCATTTGGGTGCCGTGCCGGGATAATCCTCACGGAACATCATCTTCAGATGGTACTGCCCTGGCTCCCATAGTGTACCTTTCGGGCCAGGAATGATACCTGCAACGAATTAACATCAACAATATTCTACTTCAGATTTGCTGGATTACCGCCATCTACAAACTCACGACCGCACGAGAAAGGCGCAGTACAGCTTAATTACAAAATTTTGCTTTACAATTAAATTAGTGAAAATCCAGAAAAGATAAAATTACATAAGCTACGAAAAAATAATGAAGAAATACTACTTATGATTAGTCATTATTATTAACTTACAGTCCCAGACCCACATATTCATAGTACCATCGGCGTTTTCCGAAGGCTTAGCGACGAATCTGAAAGGAGAAGGCATAGTTCAAATAACCAACAATTGAGCAATACTAGCTGTATTAAGTACTGAAAAATCAAATTCATTAAATAACCGGAATCTTTCACATCAGTTGGAGTACGTTAAGAGTATTACAAATCTGTCTAACGAAAGTTCGCAATATCCTGCATCACCAGCTCAAGCCCTAATCAATGCCGAAACTGTACATATTTAGATATTAAGAATACAATGCAACCATTACTTTATTAACTTAAAGCACCGAAAAGTGCACATACAAAATTTAATGTGATATTTATATCCTATCCTTGGAAAGTGGAACGCAGTACATACCCAAAAGGATGATCTTTGCGCCTGTAACATTAACATAACGTAATAGTTACTGCTTTGGTAATCTGTCTAGCAATGCCACTGAATCTAATTAAGAATAATGACAATCAATCTACAATTGTCGCAAGATCCGCTCACATTTAGGAGATTCTCACTTACCACGCTTTGCGTTCTTCCGCCAGCCGACTGAGTGCTAAACTCATCTCTGCGGTTTATTAGAAACCAGTATACAATAACCAAATATTCCCACTGGAACACAGTGCTGAAGTTGTTGCACCAGCAAAATAGCCTTGTATAAACTCTCAAAATCGGGGAAACGACTTCGAAATGAACGACATCATAGCGAAGTCCAGTGAGTAATGATTAATCGGAAACCATCAAAGTGATCAAACAACAAAACGTGGACATAACAAAGAAAAACAGCTAGCTGTAACCAGCTTTAGTTTTGTGAAATTCTTTAGACAACACCAAAGCTTTTGACTTATTCAGCAATAAATGATTCGAAGAGCCGCTATTTTGTTAGATGCGAATTGCGAACAGTAAACACCACAGAATGGACGATGAAAGTAGGAGTTCAACTTGGGACACTTGACTTGCAATCAAATGTCACCAGCCAAAAACGGCAAAAGCCTTACTTAAAATTTCGAGTTGGATGATTCAAAATCGTTTTATAATTATTGGTCGTATGATGTGCAGTGTGCAACCCACTTCGGCGGCAGTGCGCTAAAATAAAATGGTGCTATTGGTACCAGGCAACGCTGGCAACCAGACCTAACGCTGGCTGATACTTACAATAACAGGAATAAGTAGTTAGTAAGGTAGCAATTTCAGAGTTGAAATTACCTAAATGAGATGAAGAGAAGCCAAATCTACCATGAGTAAAGCTTCTGATTAATAATAGCCAGCAGACTTTCCATGGTTGGGACAATATCATAAAAAAATTTCTCAAAATGATGCATAATTATATTTATAACATATATATTTTGGAGGCGAGAAATCGTCCGTAGACGACCTAAGTACCGGTCGGGGTGTTGTAAGCCAGTAGAGCAGCCACCATACTGCGATCTGTTGAGACTCATCCTTCGACCGGAAGATTTATCACATTAGACGGACACGTCTTCCAAAGTCGAATGGATTCAAATTTTTATCTTATTTTTCATCGTTGCTCATCAGAGCATTTTGTATAAACTACATTTTATTTAAAATTTTCTTCTAAGTATAAAATAATTCCTTTTAATTTTCAAAATGATGCACTTCTCTTTTTGGGCGAAGACCACAAAAACAGTCGCCGCAAGTTGAAATCAGGGAAAGATCTACATTAAATTCACCTTTGCATGGAACTTATATAATCCAAAAACCATTGTAATCCAACAACAATTTAAACAGCAACATCGAAAGACAAAAACCAAAAGTCCAAACTGTGCGTCAGCTCCAAATAACGTACAGGATTACTTGGATTAGCCATAAACCATGACCAAAGAATCCGCAGGGTTCAGTAAAATAATCTCATTAAATGTCCGTAAAAGAAAAAAACAACAAAAGTTCGCAAATCCGAATTGCAAAAAGGAAGAAACGAACGAGCGGATCTGAATCATAAAGTTCCTTTTGTACAATAATTATTCTTGAGACGCAGCCGCTATCTCCAGGTCCAGCTTCGCAACGGCACATTTTATAGCTTGCATGTAGCGTTTTTTGTTAGCTGGCTCCACAGTCCCCAGGACACCGTAGATATACTGCACTGCAAAAAAATCCGCATACGTACACTCAAGTTACACGCCAGGCGACAATGTGTTATCGGCTATGCAAATTACCAAAACGTTCTTCTTCCTGTGAGAATACTGGAACAGGTGCAGATGTCGATGTCCGCTGTGTAGTTGCTTCCCCACAAATGGACGGAGGCAAGGTTGTCGCATATGAATCATGTTGGACGGAGGCAAGGTTGTCATGAATACTTTTCCGTGGTACAAACGTTTTCCTCGTTCTTCTTAAAGGTATCGATTCATCTCCTTCAACCGGCGTAAAGAATTACGAATACTGCATTTACATTTGCATTTACGATTTGTTACGCAAATAGACAACTTACAATTTAAAGTTTCTCTTATCAAAACAAAAAAATGTGCTGCCGAATAAAATAACAAATTTAAAGCAGCTATTCAAAAGCAGCTAAATAACAGTTTCAAATTGGCGAGCATTTCTGCCAGTTTTGTCGAGAAATTTTCAAGTGCAAAAATCCAGAAAATTTTCACTATCAAATTTAAAAATAAGTGTCCGCCCATTGAAATATATATAATGCAACGCACTCTGAAATTCGTCAGCCTCGTTCCTGGGTATCGACTCTCGAACATCCCAGTGCTCCGATGTCAACGGCGGTGATCCGTTTTCCGCTTGGAAATTCTGTGTGCCGGAACGATAGGTGTCTTTCGTAAGTTGATCGACATATGGACATTTGTAGAAATGCGCTTCCATGACGCGCTTTTCTCCGCGCACCGGATGGCCGCTCCCCGAGTTGTCCAGACACGCCAGGCAAATCGCCTCCCAAAAGCTCGACCGCTTTACCGTGCCTTGTTGGAAAAAATTCCAGATAGGCAATCGACGTGCAGACCCTCTTACGTTTTTGACTGCTACAAAGCGCTGCGTTGACACACTTATCTTCTGCGTTCTACACATAATCACGCTGATTTACGCATCAACAGTTAGGATTTTTTACCAATAAGTTCCGTATCACCAGCAGGCTTTCGCTTTTTCCGTCCATCGGAAGACTCGTTAACGCTTTCAGACTGAAATTCCATTTCTCGACTCCCATCATCATTGCCACTCAACTAAAAACCAATCCCACTAGTTACAGTACTCATCTACAAAATCAATAGAATTTTTACAAATCCTTCAAACTGTACCAGTAACGGCAAAATTAAACTTCTACAGCTTGCTTTAATGAGCTTGAACTCAACCCTAGAAACCTAGCAGAAATGCATGATTGTACACTGTAAATAAGTTAAAGTTGTAAAGGCTTATAAATGGGCAGCCACAAAAAAATATTAATAAGATTGTGTCGCCAATCATTCATCGACTGTAAAATTCACAAATAGGTTCCAAAACAATAGTAACGTGAAACTGCCGTCGTGAATAGTTCTAAAATAACCACCGTCCGCAATACTTGCTTCTGCCGGCTCGAGGGTTTCGACGCTGTTTTCACTTGTGGTTGTTGACATTGCAAGGAGAATACCAGAGTTCCAAAGATTTCTCGGGTCACATCGCAATGATCAATTTCTCAAGGTATCTGTATAACAATTAAGATCGTGCAAGTATCTCGAAGACTCGAACTCGAAGTTGGGAAATTCAAACGGGTAGAAGCAATCGAGAATCCAAAACTTTTAAAAAAAGACAAGTTATTGAAAATAACCTAAAAATTGTACAAATGTCTGACAAAGAAAATCGTACCATTAACTTTAATTTCATTCGCAAGACTCGGTAAGAGAAACAAAAACTCAACGAAATGTCTGCGGTTTGGAACTTTGGAGCTGCAAAAGGCCACAAGCTGTTGCTGTTGACTTGCGCCCAAGGTGGGCGGTGTAGCATGTGGCGAACATATCGTTTTGCGCTAATTATTACGGTACATATTATTTTATTTCAAAACTCAAGGTACACGAGTATTTGTCGCAAATTTTCTATAAAAGTGAAAGATTTGTACTGAATACACAGCTCAGCCGATTACTGAAATGGGCGGCCTAATCACGCAGAACATTTCGTCTAAGATAGCCGATGCTGGTGCTGTTCCCATGACTGAGGCCGCGTTCCCGCGTTGGATGTCGATGCTGATCCGTTGGCGCAGGAACTCCGTCGCCCGTACCTCGCCTGTTTCCTGTTGTATCATCTTCCCGACTTCGGTGACCAAACGAGAGGCGTCCGGTCCGAGTGGTCCGAGTGTTTCGACGCCAACTGCACGGAACAGGTAGTCTCGGGTGAGTTCCCGATACTTTGCCACTTTATTATTACGGTAATTGTAAGTACCGGTTTAGTTTAGTTTATTCAAGAGCAGACAAACCACGACGACCGGTACAAAAAATCTGGGTTGCTAATTTACTTCGTTGTGAATTCATTGTGATTACATATATATAAAAATTTATATGGAATTTGGCAATACTGTACCGCTACAGGCATCCCCTTCCACCAAAAGCTGCATGCACCCCATTTTGAGAAAGGAAACGAACAGTCTGCTGCCTATCTTGTGATATTTTTAACCTTAGGAAATTTTTCTAAGATACAGAGTATGCAGTAAGTAATCGAAAATCGGGTGTAAAGGGCACCAACGGGGTGGGTAGTACTGTATAATAATTATAATGAATGGGGTGGAGGTACTTATAATAAACGTAAGTGAAAAGAGCGCCTGCAGTAGCAACCAGTTTACATTTTGCCTATTTAATTTTATCGTTAATCACTTTATGAAAACACATCATGGGGAAAATAAAGTATTAATAGCTATCCCCGAAAAATTAAGGTCTAGGTAGATCTCACATTAGGTTGATAATACTGAACGCTGGACTGCATTGCTGCCTACTTGCCACTTGAAGTTATCATCATGGCAGAGCGCAGTGTCTGCGTTCGAAGGACATCAGAGATTCATGAAAACTAACATTTACGTACAGTATATTCTTGAGCATTAACGTACCCATTGCAACGAAGATTTTGTACGCACAAAAATAGTACTAGCTTCATCTGATACCAAATTTATTTCAGAGAAAGAGAATTTGATGCCTAAAATATACATGTAATTATGGAAACGTGAGCAAAATTATGATCAGCAAAGGTCAACTTCACAACAGTGGGCCAGTGGCTATTCTGTTTTTGCATCCGTAGCGGTTTCAGACAAAGTCTGCGTGGTTGCATCGACCCGGCCAAATTTTAATGTCACCCGGCTTTCCTGTCTCGGAAGTTCTGCAGTAAACTGGCTTTCCAGCTCCCTTTCGATGGAGTTGGCGGTTACTGGTGCAGAAGCCCGTTCTAAAAGTCGATTTTGTGTCAGAGTTATTCCCAGCGCTCCAATCGGCGCCGTTATAACGATGCAGAGAACCGCAGTAGTCAGAATCTAGCCCATAAAGTAACCTTTATCATCAGACCTAGTAAGTAAGAACGAAAACATTGAAATAAATACTGCATTTCTTACCTGAATTCCAGTTTTCTGAACGGAGAGCATGTACGTGCTGTCAACTGCAGCAGTCCCACCGTGTCCGGATCCAGCTGCAATAGTTGCCAATGCGAAAACTGTGTAATCATACACACTTGAGCCCAGAGCCGCTTGGACTGTCGCTTTTGGAATCCATGCGATTGCCGCGAATAAACGTTCCTTCCAATTAAACCCAGCGAACGATACGGTGAACAGCGTAACGAGGAAACGCACCGTAGATCCAATGCAAATTACCGCAATACTTAATCCTGTTTAAACCAAGAAAGTTACCTCAAAGAAACTTTAAACTGTAGGTAAGATTAATTGTTAACGGACGACCTAACGATTCAGCTAGGAGCGTAAGCTTAAACGTATGCTAAAAGGCACAAGAAACGACATAAAATAGTACTTATACAAACACAGTTAACATGACTACATAGTTAACATGACTGATAAACCATGCGGTTGAATGTATAATTACAAGAGTAATTAGCAGCAATATATTCGCGCGGCTGCAGCCTTTTAACGGACTCATAAATTATTGGTACTTAGCAGGATCATGGATGCCAGAAATTTCTTATAGAAAATATATAAAAGTGCGTATCGCCAATGCGGAAACTGAAATAAATTAGAGCACTGATTCTAATTTCTAAATACACTTGCCGATCGTATCAGCTTGTATTTTGGATATGGAAACAGCGGCTCCAATCAATCCGAAAAGAACCGGTTGGAAATATCTCCACAATATCCCAAATTTTCCGGAAACGATCTATAAGTGCTACACGTTACCAGACGGATACCGTTAACATACTAAAGAAGACTTACTAAAATATACAGAGTGGAGTATTATTTGTGCTCACTTTTAATGAAACAGGATCAGCTTTTCCCCAGTGAATACCAGCCATGAAAGCCATCACAAGACACGCTAAAGGTCCTGCGCCAGCGTAGCCGAAAGCGTTTCCACCGAAAACAGCTGTTATTCCAGCGGTCAGTAAGATTATGAATCTGTAATCTGCCTTCCTTGGCTAAAATGTCAGACGGCAATCAAAGTATATTGAAAAACACATTATTGTTTTTGCACGGAATTACTAACTACGCACGTGAGCTTCGTGTGGGAAATACCAGAACAAAACTCCGAAAAGCATCCCATAGGTCAGCCCGATTGCGATTTGTATGGGTGCCAAAGCAATCTGCATGCCTATTCCTTCTGCAACGTGCACAGCAGTGTTATCAGAAATCATGTTGTCGAAAATTTACATTTTTGCTTCAAGTCATTGAGTAAAATAGAAAGGAAAATAATGATGACGTAAATGCTACTCTTACAACAACTGCATGTTCCAATAATATTTCAAGAATCTCCGAATTTGTTTTCAAGTTTCACTTTGCTGATCATATATAAAGCTCTCAACATGCAACTCACACTTCGTATTCGTACCTGCAGAAAATCCAGCACTGATAAGAACACTCATCACAACAATGACGTATACGTTCTCGATGGATGCGGCAGCCATGAGTAAAATGGGCAAACCTTTTTCGACGCCGAGGCCGATTTCATGCAGAAGAATCATATTAGGCACCAGCACAGCCGGCGAGACGCCACATAAAAGGAAGCCCAGCACAAAACTCCATAACCACTCGAATCCCAATAAATAACGAATGGCAACCGCTCCAACGATGGATTCAATAGTAGCCGGAAGGAAGGCCAGCATAGCAATGCTGCGGCTTAATCGACGCAGCACAATCACATCCATTCCCAGTCCGGCTCGAATTAGAATCATGACTAGCGCAATGCTACGAAGAGCGGATGACCAGCCAGGAGATATCTGGGCCGCTACGCTAATTCCAGGAATATTTTGCAGCATAAATCCAGCTACTAACATTCCTATCAGAACAACCAGCTGTTTTATGCTTATCAAAGTAAATCATAATAATTTATTATCATTTAGCATGCTCATCTCTATACATCAACAGTACCCGTAGCAGACGAAAATAATTAAACATCTGACATAAAATGACAAAAACATAATGACAAAAAAATCTGGCAACAAGTTATCGCGTCCATAGTAGTAAACCGGCAACATAAAGGCACGTTCGCCTTTCGATCACCACTGATAACGTTAACTATTATTCCTGTATTTTCGTTTTTTTAACCGATGCTAATAGCAATTAATATTAACAGACTGTAGATTGGATGTGCTTGTTGTGGGCGAAAACGAGAGTATGAAGATTTGCACGTATCTTCTTAGTGCAGTTCTTCGCATCAAACAGTAACAATCGTACCTAGTAATTCTGGAAGTCGCAATTTTTTAACGATTTCCCCTCCTACCATTGCGCCCATTATAACGATGCATAATCCCCAAAAGTTGCTTCCGGGTAACGCTTGCTTTTTCAGGAGTGTAATGACAGTTAACCAGGTGAAAACGACAGCGGCAATTTTGGTGATGTTGTATGCAACGCGTCCATGAGGTGGACACTGGATAGCTTTAAGCATTTGCTCCATCCTGGTCGGATGCTCCACTTCTGGACCATGCTTGAGCAGGATTTTATCTTTGATATCGAGGAAAATGGGATAACCGACGAAGCGTTTTTTGGCATGCTTATTGTTAGCGGAGCTGTGCTGGCCAGATTCTGTTGCACCAGAGGCCATGTCTTCGACTACAATATTCATGGCGATGCGGTTGGTTATTATGCGGTAATTACTGCTCCATTGCGGCACATTAAAACAATACTGAGTAGTGTAACTGGTTGTGCAGTAAGTAGTACTGACAAATTACAAATTGTGAGCACCGACTCCTACCGGTTAGTTAACGGCATTCAGTACAGCGCGTGCCATGACGGAAATTAGTAATGGAAGCCGTACATGAGTTTTCGTTTAAGAAGTGATTTATATGCATAATAAATAATCCATGAAAATATTATTTACGATCACTTTAACTATGCCTTAAGGATCCGATGGAAGCAGAAAGTCTTCAAAACAGATTTTTAAAGCAAGGCCCAAAATCGCTCGCACAAGCCGCGCGATTCTGATAAAACTGGTTTAGCATTGCTAAAGTTTAACTATTATTAAAGACTGTTACAGAACTTTCCTGGTGGCACCTTGCACGCGATCTATGGCCTAGTAAATTTATTAAAAACAAATTAGGGATCATAATAATCTGCATGTACCTGGAGTATGTATGTAGTACTCGTTATGTTTTACATTAGCTACGTACACGAGTACAATATTTATTTATTAACGGCACAAAGATATGCGCGTTTTTGGTGAATTTCGCATGCGAGCATTTTGATTTAAGCAGCACTTTATATGCTATTGCTGTAGACGCCGCAAACCATCCTGGTGCGTCTAACCTAAGATTCAATGATATCAGCTGTTTAAAATTATGTTACGGTAACAATATTATGGCGGTGTTTTCCGAAGCTCTTGTAGAGTAATTAGTAATTAGCACTAATCAAACCCTTGGATTTAAAAGGATAAAAAGCCCGAGCAGCAGTTTTCGCGCACCACTATGTGCACATACAGAGTATTCGATAAGTACACTAAAATTCCAAAATTAGACGCTCTTGAGAACGGAGAAATGCTATACGATTTAATTTTAAGTATAACCATGTGTATAGAGATTTCAGGCGCTGCAAAACTGACATCAGGTTGTAGTTATGCTTTAACTGATTTTATACAGTAATGGATCTAACTGATTTTGTAATGGATTTAACTGATTTTATACTGCGCAAGTGCGCATGCAGCTGGACAACGTGTATTTTACGTCTCAAGCTGTCAGTGCTGCGAACCTGCGCCGTCCTGCGGTTACCATCGAATGAAAGACCCGACGATCGAAAAAAGTTCTAACTGCCTGCTGTGGAGTCGCGGCATATTTTCTGACGAAGGACAACTACGAGTACCTTCAAAATACTGTACGAATAATCTTACTATTACGCTGATAACATTGGTAAAATCGCAATATACGGATATGGCCAGATTTGCATAAAATGGACTGATCCTTTATGTTTCCAACTCAGAATTTTTTTCTGAGTCGAATGGACCGGGACAACAATGGTTCTGAAGTCACGTGACTGAGCTCCAAGCTAATTTGCATAAAGGTGCCTTGCTATAACTTTTTCAGGAACTTTCAAACAAAAGTGGCCATTTCATAGCTTGTTTGGCTCAGAAAAAAATTCCGAGTCGAATGATATATAACTCATGCGGATGTAATGTCACGTGACCAACTTATGCATTTTTTGCCTGTTATTGGCAATTTGTTATTGTGGTGGTTTTGACAGAAGGTTCGTATGACGTCACGAATGCACGTCAATCGACTAAATTTTTTAAGTCGAAAGCTCGTGACCTTTTATCACGATAGGGTCATCCAAAGGTCATTGGTCAGTACGGCTTGTAATAGCAAGTTATTCACTTTTAGCAATTTGCGGTGCATGGAAACAAGAAACCAAACAAACTGAAGAATCCTAAAAAAGTCAGAAACCTGAAAAACCACGCCAAAATAAATCGTAAGAAGCGTAACCAGTAAAGTAAGTTACCTAAGAAAATCCTAAGAAAGCACCGCTAGCGCGAAACAGTAACTTGGCTTCCCGAGAAAGAACTCTAAAAACCTAAGAAACCACCGCTAATATAAAACAGCATATTGCGTTACGGTGTTACCTAAGAAAGAAACCCTAAGAACTTCAAAAACCAGAAACTACCATCAGAAACCAGAAAGAGACCAAATAAGAATACAATAAAAACTAAAAGAATTACCTGGAGAAAGTGAAGAATGAACTAGAATCTGTGGTTAAACCTCGTGTACAGTCCAGGAAATCAAAAGCAAACCTGGGGTGCCACTATTCATCAGTCTCGTTAAGAAAGGAGTAATATTCCCTGTAGTTGATCCTTCTTTTGTTCCGTTTAGAGAAAGGAGTAACATTGCTGTGGGGTGCTACAGCCACTGCTACTGGTTCTACGGGGTGTTAATAGTTCTGTTTTGTGAATAACATTGCTGTGAGTTGTTACTGCTTCTGTCTCGTTTAATGAAAGGAGTAACACTGCTGTGGGGTGTTACTAGTTCTGTCTTGTTTAAAGAAAGGAGTAACACTATTGTGAGTTGTGAATTCTTCTGTCTCGTTTAATGAAAGGAGTAACACTGCTGCGGGGTGTTACCAGTTGTCTTGTTTAAAGAAAGTTTAAAGAAAGGAGTAACAGTATTGTGAGTTGTTAATTTTTCTGTCTCGTTTAACGAAGGAAGTAGCATTGCTGTGGGGTGTTACTAGTTCTGTCTCGTTTAAAGAAAGGAGTAGCACTGCTGTGGGTTGTTACTGGGTCTGTCTCGTTTAAAGAAAGGAGTAACATTGCTGTGAGTTGTTACTGCTTCTGTCTCGTTTAATGAAAGGAGTAACACTGCTGTGGGGTGTTACTAGTTCTGTCTTGTTTAAAGAAAGGAGTAACACTATTGTGAGTTGTGAATTCTTCTGTCTCGTTTAATGAAAGGAGTAACACTGCTGCGGGGTGTTACCAGTTGTCTTGTTTAAAGAAAGTTTAAAGAAAGGAGTAACAGTATTGTGAGTTGTTAATTTTTCTGTCTCGTTTAACGAAGGAAGTAGCATTGCTGTGGGGTGTTACTAGTTCTGTCTCGTTTAAAGAAAGGAGTAGCACTGCTGTGGGTTGTTACTGGGTCTGTCTCGTTTAAAGAAAGGAGTAACATTGCTGTGAGTTGTTACTTCTTCTGTCCCGTTTAATGAAAGGAGTAACACTGCTGTGGGCTGTTACTAGTTCTGTCTCGTTTAAAGAAAGGAGTAACATTGCTGTGAGTTGTTACTTCTTCTGTCCCGTTTAATGAAAGGAGTAACACTGCTGTGGGGTGTTAATTCTTCTGTCTCGTTTAACGAAGGAAGTAGCATTGCAGTGGGGTGTTACTAGTTCTGTCTGGTTTAAAGAAAGGAGTGACATTTCTTGGGGTGTTACTTCTGTTCCGCTTAAAGAAAGGAGTAACATTGGTTAAAGATGCTACTTCTTGTTTTGTTTATAGAAAGGAGTAACACTGCTGTGGGGTGTTACTTTTTCTGTCTTGTTTAAAGAAAGGAGAAACATTACTGTGGGCGGTAACCGGTTGATATCTCGTTTAAAAGAAGGGGTAAGTGCTGTTGGCTGTAACCAGCCCATATATCTCGATTAAAGAAGCGAATCACCTAGCTGTGAAGTGTGAACAAAGAAACAGTTTGAGAAACCTAAAATATCTTGCGAGAAAATAGTTGGCTAAGTAATAGCATTACCGCGTAAGTAACTATAATTTAATTGTAACCATTTTCAGTATTTCAGTCAAGTGACCTTTGAGACCTAGCTTGACCTTTACGACTGAAAAAAATTTCTGAGTCGACCGTGTCATTTATGACTTATATATGACGTCATTAGCAGAAAAGAAGTATTAAACTCCTTAAATCCAGAAAATGATTGAATAAATCGATATTAAATTCAGAACTTAGTCACGTGATCTTGCATCCACGCGATTCATATATCATTCGATTCAGAATTTTTTTCTGAACAAAATTAGCTATAAAACGTGTGCTTATCAAAGGTATTCCATACAAAAACTATAACAAAGCACCTAATAGGCAAATTAGCCCGTAGTCAGTCACGTGACTTCGGATCCGTTCCTGTCCCGGCTTATTCGATTCAGAAAAAAATTCTGAGTAAGAAACAGTCAAAATCAGTCCATTTTAGGCAAATCTGACCATATCCGTATATTGCGATATTGCCATAACGTTATATTTGTGTTAACTGCTAAAGATCTGACGTGAATAAGATCATAAAGTTTGATAAATTACGTTCACAAGCCACAGATTATTACCACAGAAGGAAACACAGCTAAATTCGATCACGAACCTTCACGCTGGACAACGGTCTATCCAAACCGCACGTGTCTTCACGAGTGCCACTAATGCTTCTACAAGTATCGTACTGCAGCTCCACAGATCAAAAAGTCACATCATGCTCCTGAGAATTGTAGCGGACCGCGAGCACGAAGTGCCAAGCCTATTGGTAAAAGAACGGTATCGGTACTGTGTCCCACATCGGCTAGAACAATAACAAAATTCGCAACTATTTTGTACTGCAGTTGTTCAGTTTCGGTACAGACTGTCGCTCTCACTTACTGTACATACGCGTGCCGGCTAGTTACGCGTATTAAACACACGTACTTACCTTTTACAGTTATTGGTTTTGCATACCCCTAAATAATCCTACTCACCATAAGCTTAATTTTAATTTATTGCTACACGTACTTACAAAAGTTACAATGGAGTAGTGCATTGACACAGAGCACCAGTTCTAATAGAAAACCAGAAATTATTTAAACTGGTCTCCTATTAATTTTCTGATTTTCACAAAAACGGGAATTATGGGTTAAGCGCATTTATGTAGATTCGAGAATCATAGCATGTTGATTTTTGCTTAAGCGCTTGGGGCGAAGCGATTTTCAACTTTACGCGCACGGTACAGTATCAATTGATGCGCGAATTTTTGGTAAAAATTAACAAGTGTTGTAAAACAACCTTGCCGCCTACCAGCCTAGACTTGACAGCTGTTTCAATAAGGATACAGAAGCTACTATCGATCCTTCAATTATCAGGCTTCGCACAAATTTTATGGTGGTTTAATGTTTTGATTGCGCAATAAAATCTGCACTAGCTCATAGCAATCGTAAAAAATTGATAAAACGCAGTACAAATTGTAGCGAGTCAACAGCTAGTTTTCTATATCTTGCGCGCTAATATAGACTCGTACTGTACTGTGTTCACTTTGAGCAGATCGAAAATGGTTTACTTTGAGCAGATCGAAAATGGTCTCAGTGAAAATTTTGTATTAAGCATGAAGTACCCCGAATAATCTGCGTATTATATTGAAAGTTTCATGAAAAATGAAAGCCTAGATTAGAAACAGCCACTTTTACATGCACCGGTAAATCGAAGCGCATCCAGTATTGGAGAACTTTCTTTTGTACTTGTAAAACTCCATTGGTCCATAAGTTCTTGGTAAATTTCACCTAACAAAACATGTAATTTTCCAATAACAAGAGCCAGCAAAATCATTATGGTGGACCTAAAAACTCGTACTGACCGCTGGATAGTAACTAACACCTGTCAATCCTAATTAAGGTGAAACGGGTTCTGAAAATCCTATTTTTCCGCTGCAAAAGTTCTGCAAACACTAGTCAACACCAGAATAAGTGCAACAATTATGTTTGTACGGTAGCTCCATCAAAAATTTTGAAACACATCAAAGGCGTCACAAACTGCTAATCTATACGTAGCGTTATTGCATAATAAGTAACTATAATGTGTTCCTGCTAAAAGACGTCAGAATCTAAAGTTACAGGTGTAGAAATCTACTTTTGGTAACGGTTTCGATATAATTATGTACAATGTAGTACGTCCCAAATGTGGATAGCAGTTCGAGCTAATCGTAAATAGCTACGTACTGTATACCGCTTTTTATTCGGTACGGACCCTCCACATAACGAGGCATACAGTCGTGGTACGTAAATTTGTATCTATACTTCTATAGGTATTCGTCAACTGTTTCTATATAGGTATTCGTCAACGCGGAACAACCACCAAGAAGTCCAGGTGGAGTGTGGACAGCCGCTTAGTCAGGAGACAGCTTAGCAGTTGCCGCAGGGTTCAGAAACAGATCACCACGCGGCACGCACCATAATAGCTGCGGACAAAGCCGATCGTTTTATTGTGAGGCGCATATGTGGATTGCAGAATGCGGATACATCTTCAGGTTGTATATCTATATATGTAGTATTATGTACTACAAGTACTGGAAGAACAACATAAAGATGAACTTACTACGTAGATCACCACAATCAAACAATTTGGTGACCATAGCAGAAGTCGCTTTGCCTGCATAAAAAATTAACCGCTACGAAATAGTGCGTGCAATGGCAGGTAATTGAAAATCTGGGATATAAGAACTAGTTATCATATTTGATGTCATAATTCCGCTCGAACCTCATCATTGATCCCAGTGATTCACACAGCATTGAGCTACAGCTAAAATGTTTAGAGTAGGCGGCCGAATCACATCCGAGAACGTAATTCTGAAAAACAAATAGCTGAAATCGGTGTTGTTCTCATGATAGAAGCCGCGTTCCCATGTTGGATTTCTGTGCCGCTTCGCTGGTGTACAACTGCAGACACTTCGTTGTACGTGTCTTTCCTGTTTTTTTGCCGTATCGTTTGCCTTCTTCGGTATTCTCAAGCAGAAATCTTCCAGTCCGAATCATTAGGCAGGATAACTGAATAAGTCGTCTTGGCCCATGGGCAGGGCTCAGAATCCTCAGATATTTTGCTACCTACCCTAGACAAGCATTACCAATGTAAAGCGCGAACCAGTTGAAGTGCAACTTAGTTTCCTGGAGCAGAAACTGGGGTAGGTTATAAATTATACCAAAAACATAGTACCTACGTAAGTAATGAGTACGATAATAATTTTAATTAAGCTTCTTGCTATAATCCGATAATGTTGTTTCATAGAAAGCACTTCGAAAGTTTGAATGAACTGACCAAAGAATCCCTGAATGAATGAGTGTAAGTACTTACTTCGTTGTAGAGTGTCCTGAAATATGGCGTACCAAATACCTCACCCCCGTAAACCTTAAAACTTAAAACTCAGACCACTAAAACGTAAAACGTAAAACACAAAACCGTAAAACGTAAATCACAAAACCGTAAAACTCAAAACACAATACCGTAAAACTCAAAACTCAGAATCGTAAACCTCAGAACTCAGAATCGTAGAACTTGAAACTGTAAAGTGTAAACTGTAAACCATGAAACACGAAATCGTGGTTTTCGTGGACTTAAAAAAATTTTCACTTTTCAGAGTTCAGTTATGATCTGTTCGGCTCACCAAACACTGTTCGGCCCACCAAACAGCAGGATCAGTGTGTCAACGTTTACCAGCCATTCATTTTTTCGCGTTTCAGTTTTTTCTGAATTTGTAAACGTGTTTTTTTAAGAATGAATTTTCTGGAACTTTCTGGAATGAATTTTAGTTGTCTGGATAGTTTTCTAATCTGTTGGGAATTTTTTTCGTTTGGGAAGTAAAGAAATGGAAGGCATCGAGCGGCAGCAGTTGATGGAGTATTACAATATTCGCCAAAAATCCGACCGAAAGCATTTCGCACGCGGGAAAGCGTTTTCGTCGGCGCCTTATCGCGATCTCTTTGCTGTAAGGTGTTGCCAATTGCGCGCTTTTTGATTTGTTTTGCATTGAAACAATTTAAAATGCATCGGTTTAATTGTTGAAGCGCTTTTTTTTAAAGAATTTCCTAGAGCGTTTCTCAATCATCTCATCAAACTTGCATATTTTGCAATGTTGAAGTAATATACGTACCCGTACAGTCCTTCTAATTAGCATTCCATAGATTTAAGTAATTTATAATAATCGCAAAATAACGATGCTTGTCATTACAGACGTACATCGCGCTCAGCGAGAAGCACCAAAAGGCCGGTCTGTTCAAGCGCGAATAGTGGTAAGCGGTTGTGGTTTTCTAGCCATACCATTAGTATCGCATTTTGTATTTGTGTCTTGGCAGAAGCTCATTTAGTGGTTTTCTGATAGGTAATTGAAACCGGCCTGGATAGTTCATCCCATTACATGCATTTTATCAATTCAATATTCACCGCACAGAAAATGATACGAGTCTAGAGTATTGCAAATTTGCGACTAATCTTTGTGTAATTTTGTGATCCCCTTGTTTCGAGATTTGTATTGATGATGTTTTGTACTCGTATAGAATGTAAAGACTGATGCCTGCATACTTGGCGATGATTCGATACTTTTGCAACAAGCTGTGGATCTGACCGGTGGAATTTATTTCAAAGTGGAACATCCCGGCGGCTTGGTGCAGCTTCTCAATATACGCCTTAATTATAATAATACATTCATGTTATGCAGGCATATTTTGCTACCCTTGTTTATTCTGATATTTTTCAAATCGATACTTATCGGGTCAGGGTAAAAGCCAATACAAAAAAGTTCGATATGTTGGTTGTTCTATCTGTGCTCGTACAGTTGCTGGCTCCGCGATCGGTACATAAATACAGTCGTAATTGTCGTACACAAATTAATACAGTCGTTTATATCGTAATCTTAATGTGGTGTGAACTGAAGTATTTAAACAGCATCTGGATTTACCCTTACCATGCCAAAGTATTATGTGTTGCCCACTTAGTTTATTCGTCATTGATGCCAGCGAACGGAGTAAGATGATGATTCCCGAGAAAGTCCAAGTGGATTATCGTGCAGCGTGTTTCTGTCACCAGAAGCTTATTGAAGTTGGTTGGGTGTGTTCCGCTTGTCTTTCCGGTAAGTGGAAGTTATTGCGAAGACGATTTAAATTTTATGAATGTGATTCATGTTAAGAATCATTTACTTCTGTCGTGATACTGTGAATATATATACGCTGTTTTGCTAATTTTTCTGTACTTTGTAGTTTTCTGTGCCTTCAGTCCGAGGTGCTCGACGTGTCAGACGACGTTCAAGTTCATAGCTGGTTTGAAAAAGCGGAAACCATTTGACTCTCCCTCGTCGTCGGTTCCTTCGCCGTCCCCTTCGTCATTAGCACGCGTTCGGACGCGGACATGAATGGACGATCTTAATATGTTATTTCCCTTAATTTTTGTAACTTATGATGTTTTTTGTATCTGCCGACGAATTCGATGTTAATAATTTTTTGTGATAGTTATTATTTTAGCTCCGTAGTATGAACGAAAGATGCTATAAACAGGAAAAGTTCAGGATGTACAATTCAACACAAGCCAGATAAGGGCAACAAAATTGGTTGAAAAAAGTTGAAAAAATGGTACGAAAAAAAAAAAAATCGTACAGTGATCTCTGAATGAATGTAAAGTAATGTTACCATAAGCAGTCGCACTGCAGTTTCGCTGTGTGCGAAAGCGGTGATATTATGGCGTGTGTTTCATGTTCTTATGAAGACAATTATGATAATTATGATAATTTTATTATGATAATAAAAACTACATTTCTTATGATAGTAAAATTAAAGAAGTTCGCAATATAAATACAATACGTAAGTACTCTGTGTGCGCCAGAACTCATCGCGGCTTCGTTTTTTACCTTTGACCTTTCAGACTTTTGCCGTGTCGATCGGGCTTGAATACCGTTTTTTTCTTACTCGCGTATGTTCACGCGCCCTTCAAAATTGATGCCTACTTAGGCCGCAGCAAATCCAGTCGAGGGGTAGCATGGAGCGTCTTCTAAGCACAGCGCGGAATGACCTCATCATTGCTGAATTCTACGTCAACTGGTGCGGCAACTGCACGAAGATCGCCCCTGCCTACGAGGAGATGGCTCAGAAGTACGGCAACAATGCCCAGTTCGTCAAGGTGGACCTGGACAAGACGGGCGATATCCATCCTGAGTATGGCGTGACTTCCACTGTGAGTGTGCGATTGCCGTTTTAGGTCGATGGTTTGTGTACCCTGTACAGTTTATTTAAAACGTAAGTACAATTTGTTCTGTTAGGACTAAATTCCTGTGATCAAGAATGGAATCGTGAATTGCGAATTATTATTTACACGAAGAACACAATTTATAGGTTTAAATGCATGAAATGGCCGCAGTTGGTTCGAAGTTCAAACAGATTAAGTTTAAGTTTTTCGTAAACAGATTAAGCTTCGGTTTTAGATTTTTATCAAGCTTTGCGTGTTGCTCCGGTCGCATTCCGTACTGTGCACTTTCCGTTATAGCGACCTTTGTTGTATATATGCAGCCCACCTTTGTCTTTATCAAGAATGGAGTGGCTATCGATCGGTTCCAAGGATCTAACGCCAGGATGCTGGAAGCCGCCATCCAGCGACACGTCTGAAGTGACCTTTGCCATAGGTGGATGATTCAAAATCTTTTTTCTGGTAGTGGTGAGTTTGTCGCGGTGTTACGGTGAGAATGTCGCAGTCCTTGTGTGTCAATCTCAGTTTAAATTTGACTGGAATCTGGATTTGTTTTGTCGCGGAAAGGGTGGATTTCCTATCGTGTGAAAAGTTACTAAATTGTGTAAGTTGGACTATTTTAGATGAATGACAACTGCATTGAGATGAGAACCATTCACAAAAATTTTATTGTTGAGACACCACAAAACGAAAGTTCATGCCACCAGTTCTACAATAAATCCGAAAACCATCGAGAAACAGGCTAAACAGAAAACATAACGTATAAATGATTGGGAAAAATTTTAAAAAATAATACTGAAAATATTTGGGAGAAGTAAACATAGAAATGCGCATGAAAGATCAAAAGCATTCAGAAAAGCAAGCAAGCATTCATTCTAAAAGCACTCAAAATTTCAAAACTGCAACGCACACAACATACTCGTGCATGCATCCAAATCAGCCTGTCATCGCAACACGGCAGATAAGAAGGATCATCTCCCGCATAAATGCTAATGAGAGTGCGGATTAACAGCAGGGTTTCTTGCTGGTTGCTTGTCGACGCGGCAGCGCTGCCGTACTCCGACCAGCTCGTCCACGGGCCGGCGCGCCCCCCTACCACTTTGGGTGCCTCCCCGCCGGCTTCCCCCTGACGAATTGGATTTTCCTCCAGCGTTGATCCCGTGAATGACCATACGCCCTATATTCGACGACGCTCCCTGTCCCCGCGAGGCCGCTTCCTTGGACGCAACATCCGGTTCCATAATAGCCTTGTAGATAGAAAACATAAATATCAAAGGAGCTGCTGTGAGCAGCACGGCAATGATTACATGATTTATACTGTACGATTCCGTTAATTTACAGAACAACAAAACGCTGCTAGTCTTTCAGCCTTTCGGACTCGAAAAATAACCAATAACGCAATTTCAATCTGAATAACGCAACCCCACTTGCCTGATTTGCCGGTTTAGGATACTCGTTTCCGTTTGTGTTTACGGTTCCGGTATCATCATCGTTCTCGCCTTCGCGCCGGCCAATTAGTTCGTCTTGCCTGCAAGCAGAACATAAAACAACCATACAAATATTGGCGCAACTACTCTAGAATGACACCTCCAAATCTCCATTACGTACGTGTGCGGTTTCACGCCTCCGCAACTTTTATGACAGGTCTGATGCGTTGGTCTGAAAAGTTTGAAACCCGTCGAAATACCCAACGAAGAAATATATGGAAAATCATAGCTACAGGTGAGCATTCGTTATTCATTTTTTAGCAGTTTTCTGTACAATTCACGGAGTATTTTATCATGCACGCTGGATTCTGGGTTCTGATTTTTCCCAGTTGTACAGTACAGATTAACGCATGTTAAGTAATTCAACGTTCGCAAGCCAGATAGAACGCCAGCATTTACAGGCCAATTTTACCTTCTCTCCTCCACGACATCCACATTATCAGTTTCACTGGACGTCGAAGAGGACAAACTGAAATCGCTGGCGCTCGGCTTTAACATACTCCTGCAAAAGTTTCCATATAACACGATCATAACTACTGCCAGCTCACGCAATGCTTCACATCGGCAAACTTAATTTAAAAAAAGACTCATCACAGGGTACAATAGTTGCATACTTGCGTGGAAATATTCCAGCGGATTTGGGACATACGGGTTTTGTCGGCCTTAAAGGAAAAACGACAATTCAACCGAAAAAGCCATCAAAGCACGAAGAAAAGGAGTAAATACCAAGTGAGCTGCGGCTCTTGCTTCAGTGTTGCACGTTGAGCAGGACATGACTTACGCTTCAGCGGGGATGGCTTTTTCGGAGATGACTTCGATCGTCTTGGTCTAGAACAGCGTTGCAATTAGATGTACAATATATACACGCGCATGCTGTCACGACGGAGGATCGTAACATAATGCCGAAAATTATGCATCCAAATACCGGTACTTCTATGCTGCTTGGCGCAGTTTTTTCAGTTGTTGTTTGGCGCAGTTTAGTACAAATGCAAAAGAATAATAAGGAATAAAGTTAATCCTCACCTGTGCGCCTTAGTTCTGCGTTTCTTCCAAACATTCACATTTCCTTTGTTCCTTCCGCGATATTTTTCATCCGCATCGGATTCTTGGCTACAACATAGCTAAACTCGCAGTGCTACACTGTTTTAACAACAGCTGTCGCTTACACTTCTTCTTCGTCGCTCATTTCCAAATCGGTATTGCAGCTACTGTGGTTAATCTACTACAAACTAGAAAAAAAGCAATCACTGCACTCAACCGATTAACGCATTCCTGACGCACTCATCTTACAAATTTCCCCGAGCGCCGACGCACTTGCTGCCACGTCCTGGGTGTCAGGGCCACCGTGTACACACCCACCGCCGGGATGAGCAGCGTAAAAGCTTTAAAGAACAAGCATATGATGTAGCTATATTGGAGGCATGACCTTATCGCATTATTTCCCGGACGTCCAGGGTACGGGCATTATTTTTTTACTAGAGGACACCTTTTTCGTTTTAGGAAATGTGCAAGTATTAGCAATCTGCGACTGCAATCGTAACGGTCGCTATACTGGCACTTTTGGCGGCGCTGTTTGCATTTCTGGTGGACAGATGCGCATCGATATTACATGCTTTCCCTTTATTTTGATCTTCAGTTGAGAGTGCGGGTGTGAGTAAATTTTTTAACGTAACCTTAGCGCTAGATGAGCATTAAACTGTTATGTTTTTATTGATAATGTAAATTCCGCCTTGCGGCACTTAAACATGAAAGTAGCAGTCAACCATACAGTAATCGCAAAAATATTGGTCGAATAACGGAAGGCATTTCATCAACACCATACGCAGAAAGTAAAATGTCAGCAGCTCAGAAGCACTCAAAATGCTCATAAATACGGCTTCGAGTTCAAATTAACAAGAATAAGACATGAATTTTACAGTACCGTCTCATTTCACTGCATCGCCTGTGCATAACTTCGCAAGAGTTTACTAATCATAGAAAATGTTGTCTCTAAGAAACTCATTACATAACCACCCATTTCGCGGCGTTATCGAAACAGCTTGTACAGCATCCCAAGACGACTTATTCCAATTCAACATCTCCCATATCTGACGAGTATTCCGTTATTCCGCAACCTTCCGTCATATGGTTACAGATTTAGCTGACCTCGAATTCACTTCAACTGCATCAGTCCAGACATCGAACTGCCCATAGATGCGATGCACTCGCGCACCATTTCCAATAGTTTTTCCTTAGAAGGACAGCCAGTTGGCAGCGTCAATTTATTGCTGCAGGTTGATGCCACTGGGCGACGTCCTCCATTTCGGCGGTCCGTGAACACCACCTGGATTAAAGGATCAGCCGGGATAGAGTATGAAGCAGTGATAAAATGGAGAAATTCTCGACGCTCATTGAAACTAAGATCTTGCTTGATAATATCGTCCAGCCAGTTCATCATCTCCACTTCCTCGTCAACTCGCGTAGGATCTGCACCTTCTTCGTCATAAGGCACAAATTGTTCCAGTAGATCGTCTTCTGGCGTCAAGTAGCGATAGACACACAGTTCGATGAATTTCCATTCGGCTCTAACTTTCATAAATTCCTGTAATTAGAAACGTTATGAAAGAACGTTATGATTTAACAGTAGTTCCATATCACACTACATTTAGCGTAAATCTAATAATTAAATTATGTAATAGTTAAAATGGAACAAACGTGCCTGCGCCATCGCACCGGCCAATAATCCATCCAAGAGATGCTTCAAATTGAAAACTCTTTTGCCGATAAGTTCAAATTCCGCCATAAACTGACAAAATTTTTCTCGGCCTTGTGACAGTAAGGCAACTGTCTGCAAAACGACACTTTTTCAAATGCGCAATGACCCTTTTAAGATTACTGCTGCCATGCTTTACCGGAAATTTCGGATTGTGCTCTGCCCAGTAACGCAGCGCCGCCTCATTTCCCCAAACAATTTCACCCGTGCCGTGTAGGATTCCTTGAATAATATCACGCACTCCCGGGCTGAACAGATACACATCGTTCACGTCGATTGGCAAGTCCAGTGCGTAACGAATGGCAGAATTATTGAACCAGTTTGGATACGGACAGCTGTGAATGATCGCCAACCGCAGCAGATACCCAAACGCTTTCAGAGCTGACTGTCCGTCTTTCGTAACAATGAAAACCGAAGTTATCAGGGTCACATTGCCTTCTTTCTCGAACATTGGTGTGCCAGGTGTGCCAGTATCCGGTAAAACGTAGTGCCGAAAGGCTTCCAGCATCATTGTGATGCATTCTTTAAATGGCCCATCCCAGTCCGACGCCCTAAACAATAAACTTCTCTCAAAATCCGATGCGAGTGGCAAATCGCAATTAACAAAAAAATTAAGATCGGTCAGATCAATGTGAAAGAGAAGACGTATCTTACATGTTATTTAAAAGCCGCAAAACTAACATGCCTTCGCCCATTTGCACTTACTCGCCCATTTGCACTTCAAATCTTCCGCTGACAGCCAGTCTGTCAGCATTGTCACAGTAAAACTTGATGAAATTCTCCACATTCTTTGCGTTTGTATTTGCCGAGATCCAGACGAAGACAATACCCGACTTATACATGGGAACGTTTTTTGTCACCTTGAAACAAAGGCTTGAGCGAACGCCATCAATTGACAAAACTTCACCCTGTTCATGCGTAGGGAAATCATCAACTTTCATAAACTGCAATTACAAACATTTTGAATAATTTTGGGTTCATCTTTTGTGTAAATTAAAAGCGCATCACACCTTCAATGGCCTTTCTTCGCTGATGTCTTCGCCAAAAATATCAATCACTTCTGAGTCGGCATCGTTTGCTTTCAACGTTTCACTGGAATTATTGCTCATATCCTCCGGATCGCTATCAATGGTGTAGACGCGATTGGTTTCCCCGACACGGCAAACTGATGTATGCACACCAAAAGAATTTCGTACACGGCGAACCGGCGAGGATAATGGTGATTCATCCATCTCAATGGGAGGTAACTGGGCAGAACGCTGGCGTTCAGCCACCACTGGTAGCGACGGCTGTCGGCGGCCAGAAGTCGATGGCTGGCAATCATCGAATCCATCATCTAAACGGTAGCATGGTTAGGAATAAAAATACACAAAACCTCTTGCCGGTGCATTTTTTCATTTACCAGTTATTTCGCGCAATCCCAACTCACTGACAGTTTTGCCCAATGACTGCAAAAGACATTAATTTAAACAGCGACATACAGTTGCATATAGTTTTCAAAATTATTACATTTGCATATCCAACAATTGTTTCCCATGGAATGGTGATGGTGCCTTCCGCTGGCGCAATTAACATTCTCCGGCAGGCTTCGTGGACTGGTGGCTCTTCGGTAAACCTAGTAAAATACAAAAATTGCACGGAACACGATTATGTCATCATGTAAACCATTTTGCCCATTTTTTCAAATTCATGCTTCAACGGCTATTAGAGCAACAACGTTTATACACGTACATATCTGCAATCTTCCACGATGGCGACGTAACTGCTAAATAGGACGGATGCAGATGATGTCCATCAAACTTTCCGTTCACAAATACGCGGGTCAGTAACGTCCAATTACGGCCACGAAGTTCTGCGCAAAATTCTTGAGAAATCTTTGCCGCAATATGCACACCGCTAAGCTCTTCAAATACGACTTGCTTAATGAGCCCAGCATGTTTCATGAAATCAATCTCCGCTTGATCCTCTCTGAAATTTAACAGATAAGTGGACACTAAAGAGACCGAAAAGGACATTAATTCTGATACTGTTTTTTCGATCTTACCGCATTCTTTTGTTTGGAATAACATTGCCTTCCAACAAGCGGAAGCAATACACTTTCACGTATAACTTCCAGTTCATCCGAGGTATTTCCATTATATCTCCCGATGCCAACTGTCCACCCATTGATGCCGACTGTCCGCCTGCCGGAGATCGAAAGCTATCCATGCACTGTCGCTTCGGTAAGCTACCGCGAGCACGCCCACCACGTGCCGGTCGTGGCATCGGCGGCGAAGACGCAGCATGCGGATAGCCGATTCCGCCTGGCCGATGTCCCGGCAGTCCTTGCACACCGCCGCTAAATCCGCCTGGCCGATGTCCCGGCAGTCCTTGCACACCGCCGCTGATTCCACCTGGTCGATTTCCCGGGAATCCTTGCACACCGCTGCTGATTTCCCCAATCGACAATCCTCGTTGGACTTGAGGTTGGTGGACCATTCCCGGTCGCTGCATTCCAGTTGTACCGAAACCGGGCTGCACAGTGCGGTATGGCCCTCCAGACAATGGTAGTGCAGCATTCCCGGATGGTATCACTGCTGCAGCAGTCGACAGCTGACCCACACTGCCGGTAACGTTCTGTATCCCTCCCGCTTCGCGCTGGTTGTCGGAACGTCCGGCAAGAGAAACGACCATCTGGTTGACCTGTGGTTCCACATTGTTGATCAGGTGATGGATTCCAACGTAATGATCACACCTGCATTTTGTATTCCCTTGTGTCGCGAACGAAAGATCAATCTCATCCCGGGACGGGATGCTGCACGCACATCCCGCAGCTTTGCACTTATAATTATACGGCAGCTCGGCCATAGTACGAAAAGTCTCGCAATAACCACAAAATTTTACTCTACAAATCAGTCCTCACATCAGTTTTTGAAACTGAATTTAAAAAAGCGCAACTGATTCCGCCTGCACTAAAAGACTGCAAACCGGTTCGCTCTCACGGTTTTCATAGCAGGCGTGGCCAACGTGATGAACGGTGGTCAATGTTGGCCAATGAGCATGAGCATACAGCAAGTTCTGCCGGTATGCTGCGATAAAGTCTTTATCATAAAGACTTGCGGCCCGCGCTTTGGCGGTGACTCAGACCCTTATAAACCTTTAAATTTAATTGTTAATTACTGTTATACCGCTGTCCTTTGTAGTTTTTCGCCGATTTACTTCAGAATCATTTAGCCAAGATCGTTCAACAACTGCTCATGCTACACCCACAAAGTTAAGAAATCCACAAAAATCGATTAATTACTACAATATTAATGTTCCCACACATTTCCCCAAAAGCTGAAACCATTCACCACGTTTGGTACCGATGCATATTTATATACCGGTAGTCTGTTCTCGTAAGTCCTTTTCACTTACAATAGCAATATCCAATCGCGAACACTGCTGTACAATCCGATCCCCTCCGCATCAATTGGTAGGATGTGCTTTAAATCTGGATCATTTGACAAATTTCTAAAACTTCATAAGGTTCGTAATCAGACAAACTTGGTTATTTAGCGCAACGAGTATATATATGTATCTACGCACCAGTCAATCCAGTCGGAAAAGGCCAACTGCTCTTCCACACGGATATGTAAAGTAACATACATTTCTCAAATTCAAGTCGCCTTTAACCGATTTCAAATTGCATAACCAAACTACCAGGATTGTAAAATAAATTTACTACATATTCATGAAGTAGAAAATTTTGTTTTGTGACCTCACTTTAATAACTCGAAGGAAAAAACAACAAGAGAACTTCCGCTATTTTTTCCGGTGGATGAAAACTGCTTTATCAGACAAAGTCAAACGTCTCCCGCTCAAACCTAATATGTGATGGTGCAAATTTTGCTTATAATCACTGCATGAATTATATACCGAGTGGGTTGTTCCTTCCACTGATGCCTGCGACATTCCCCCATGCGTTTTCAGGTTTTCCCTTTTATTGATCATCTTTTTAAAAGTTGTGGAAACTTCCATGGATTTCAGTTTTGAACATAACTGTTCAAAATAGCAAAGTAGGCAAAAGCATCGCCAAAATCTGCTGTAAGTTACGTTCATACATCTTGAAATTCTTGAACAGACAATTTTCCTTTTCCCACTGGCTGCTTGGAGTTTTTGTCAAAATCCTCAATCATCTTCCGCACTTCCCAATGTGGAATCTTGAAGCCGACAGCATCTAATGCATTTTTCATTTCAGCAGCTTCTAAGAAACCATTTCCGTTTTCATCAACCTGTAAAATAAATTGCAACGTTCATAAGGTTCCAGTACTCCAGTACATATTTCCGAAGGTTATTATGGTTTTATATCACTGCCGGTATGCCATTCCGCAAATACCTGTGCATGTACATGTTTAGTTAGACTAGAGGAGCTCAGAATTTCAGTAGTTTTGATCGTATCCCAGAATAAATTTTAGAAAATAAACTATGATAATCGTTCAGTATATGTACAGTATGTTCCGTACGCCGAAAAGCTCGTATAGTTGCCACAGGTCGTACAGTTACTTATTTCAGTTACAATAAATAAACTATAATAAGCGAGCCGTATTTGTTATATGTACTTCGTAAAGCTCGTACGGTTGCTAAAAAATTTATCAAGTGTAATTTCAGTCTCGTACTTTCAAAACGTTACTGCTTCCACTGCAGATAAAAAAAACTTACAAATAAACAGAATTATGTTAAACAATCAACTAATCCTTATTTAAACATGCTGTTTTCCAGTTCGCGGGCATACTTGTCGATACCGGCCCCTCGTCCGTAATAATCCGTATCGCCGGTCTCATAACTGTTCCCCTTTCCCACGGTGCCTCCGCCCATAGAGGCCATCGGCTGCGCACCGGCGTCTGATTCGTAGAACGAATCATCCACATTCGGTGTATACATGGGAAAGTTCACCGTGATATCCATGGAACCGAATGAATTAGGCGGCCGTGGTGGCAGCGGCATCTGCGGACCGCGGTGCGGATCGTTCTCGTACTGGGAGAAGTTGGGTTCGGATCGTTCTCGTACTGGGAGAAGTTCGGTGGGTGCCCGCGGGCACCCACCCGGGCCACCGCGGGCGGGTGCCCGCGGTGGCCCGCGTGGGTTGGGGAGGCTGATGGCCACTTTCTGGTGCGCTTGCTGATTGGCCATGGAGTTGTACATGGCGTCGCAATTGTCCGAGTACGGATCACGCACCTGACCACTTCCGGTGTTGGCGCTGTAACTCCGGGTAAACATGGCCGGATTCTCGAGGGCGGTGCCATCGGCCACAGGCGCGGCGGTGGTGGTATTTGTAATTATATTCGTAATTTCCGAATTGGATTTCCTTGATACTCTAGTGATATTTATACACTAAAACTAAAATATCAATAATTCTTGGTCTAGTTACCCCTCAAAACTTGCTGATATCAGTATACCTTGCTGATACCTATGTGATCGTAAATTTTTCACGACGTGCAATAATGAAGAGCGAAACCATCTACCAAGCAAAGCGCATTTCGAAAACAGCAGTCTCCTTACTGACGCTATATTCTTTAGAAAAAAAGTTAACATGTTTTCTCCCTACTGCTATTGCAACGGTAGCAGTCAATAATCGAAAAATAATAAGCATTTTTTCACGCCAGAATTCACTACCACCTTTTGTTTGTAATGCAGTATTTGGATCGCAACTGCAAAAGTTTCGCATGATTAATTAGCACTGCGAAGGGATCGTCTATATCCTGCTGTACATACATACATTCACATTAATTTTGCGAAATAAACTCGAGAAAACCACGCCTGACCCACATCGTCATTTCAATAATGTGCCAAAAAATGTCGCAAATTTGGTGTTTATATATTACCAGTGTCCCCCACCCATACCGGGGTAGACAATGAGTCAACCTCTCTGACACAAGAAGGTAATCCAAATTCAAACCACCCAGAAATTTCAGCCAGGTAAATTTACTGAATTAAACAATCTACAGCAGCAATACCGACAACATGTTCGCACTTCTACGGTAAATGTTGGCGAACGAAGGAAAATTCGAATTGTTTCTCTCAAACAACAAACGAAAACGCATTACATACTATTTGGTTCTGTAATTACAGACAGACAGAATTAAGCTAAAAAATTACAACACTCGAAATATTAAACCTCTAATGCCTCTTTTCCGGTGCCAATTTTTATAAAGAAAGCTAACAATCAGAAGACACAAAAAATAACCTCCTTATCTCCAACAATAAATTACCGACACACCTGCAAATCTCAACCAAAATGATGCTCAACCAGGTCCTTCGCAGCCTGAAATAACCGAATGCCATAAAACCCATCTTCTCCCATCGGATCAATATTTTCCAATATGAGCTGTGCCTCTGCCGGAAAACTGCTGATTATGTCGAATACGGGAACAGAATCTCTAGAATGTGCAGCATAGTTCCGAATATACTGTGGAAAGTCTTCTGGCACGTCAACGTTTTCGTCTGGCAAAGGGTCATCAACCGCAAGGACTTGATCCAAAGGAAATCCTTTCAACCCTTTCTCCATGCAACCAAGGAGGAAAACTTGTCTAGGGGATTTCTCGTGCTCCGTGCGGAGTTTATGATTATTGAACAGATTAATAAACTGGTCCACTTTATCTTGAATTCTGCGCTGATATACTAAATGCAAAATCATCATATCACGTGGGCTTGTAATGTTCAGAATCCCCATGTTCTCCATGTAAATAAAAACCGTCCGAAAAAGCTTAATCACCACACGCCCCAAATCTCTCCAGAGGCGTTCAATCCTTTGGTTATGAACAGATGGTCCCATTATGATGCTACCGCGATCCGGCCCCATGTAGTGTTCCATCCATCTCGCAACTCCGAAATTTTCGCCTAAAAAAATTAAATAATTTTAACTTAACGCTAAAATTAAAGGAGAAATTGTTTCGTATTCTGATAACAAATATCAAGCAACAATTACCTCCACAATCACTCCTTACTCGCGAAGGAACGCCCCACGCTTCCGCACCGTTCAGAAAGGCTTCCAGCACTGTAGAAGCACGATTATTCGTGGCGACACACAATGAGATTACCAATCTCGAAAATCCGTCAATGATACCATGAATAACAAAACCCCAGCGAACCAGTTTGTGGTTGCCATCAATGTGCCATAAAGCATTCGGCCCGGCGTTGGAGTATTTTCTTCGCGGCACAAAAAGAAAAAATCTGTTCGCTACGCCGTAAGGATCCAATCGACGTAACGAGGACAAAACTTTATGGCGTTGAATCATTAATCCGCCGGTTTTCAAATGACCAATGACGAAACGAGATCCAACTCCTGGAAACGAGTCCATAATTTCTCGCACTAATACGTCCAGGTCGGCTTCACTGATTTCAGAATGCTACAATAATCAAAAAAAATGTTTTTTACCAAATAGTAATTAAAAACACTAATCACTGCTTTAAAGTTAAAGTTAGTTAAAGTTTAAGAAACTAATCACTGCTTTTAAGTTAAACCTGTTTACGGTAATATAAAAATCACGAACTCACCTTATAATTCAGGCCAGCTTCGACCAGTCTCCTTTCGATCGTACATTTTGAAACCCGAAAAAATCCCGCGATCTGCGACAATGTAAATCCATCCGCACGGAATGCTGCTAAATCTTTTTCCGGTATACTAATTTTTCCGACAGAATTCGTCTCTGGGGCGAAATCAAACATTAAGTCCATTCCATTTTCATCCTCCCGCAATAACAGCCGCAATCTATTCGTGCAGTCCATAAGAACGTCAAATAATTCTTCGGCTTCAAATATCATTTCTTGGGGAAAGTTTTCACAGATGTCTCGCGTATACCTGAAAATAAACAGCAAACCAAAATTTTGGAAATCTAAAAATTCATAACAAATTACAGGTTCAACGTACCCCATTAAATACTCTATCTGGGTCAGAGCTCCATCAATACCATCCTCATCAGCTTCATTTGAGTTAATCAACCGCTCAGCTCGCCTTACGACGCTGTTCGCAAAAATGTAAAACTGATCCATTTCATGCGAGTTACTGACGTTCAACAAAAGATCCGACGATTTTCTCCTCAAGTAATTGCAGCGTGACAACTAAAAAATGCAGAATGCGTTACGAATCCGTTACATATATACACGCAAAAAAGTATAACAAAATTCGACGTGCGAGAAAAAAAGAATAAAAGCTACCAGCTCCAGCAACACCGCACTACATGGAAACTGTTAAGCCCATTATGGTACAACTGGGCAATAAATTTTCAGCCTACCAAATCCCAATCAAAAATTTTGTCGCACTCTCTGGTCAACACATGTCTATATGCACGGCGTAAACCACAAACTAGCCTGAATTAACTACATACTATAAAGCAAAAAGAAAAAAACACCGAACCACTCAGCGAGTCTGCGCCAGCTGCGCGAGGAAGCAATGTGATGCGTTCCAGCTCTTAAAATTCGTGCAAAGTTTAAACACAACAAAAAATTCCTTGTTCTATGATAGAAACACGCATTAAGATCAGTTGAACACTTCGGGTGTTGACCACTCTTATTCGTTTAAAAGTAAAGTCGTTTAAAAGTAAAGCTGATTGCAAAAAAAATGCCCATAAAAGAAAATTAGGCTTACCGTTGACGGTTGACGCTTACAACCCAGACGCTCACAATCCCATCCGACCTGACCCGTGAGATGTTTCCTCCAGCATATCAACACAGATCCAGAATAATCGAGGCATCCCTTCTATCTGACAGTCTCCACTCTTCTATTATTCCATCAAGGACGGTCTGCTGCTTAAAATCCAATCCGATTATGATGCCTTTGGAGCAGGCACAAGTGCGCTGAGACCCTGGAAACACTGCGCACTGGAAGGCTTCCGACGAGTCTGTTTTCTCCTCGACCATCACGCGCTGGTGCTCCAGCGGCGAGATCTCTGGATGGGCACAGAGTTCTGATCCGTATAGCAGATGAAACAACAAAATTAACAGCTCTCTCCTTTGGCTTGATAAAAGAAACGCTTCAGATAATAAGATTTGGAAGACACGCTGCAACAGCAAAATTTTGCATAGCAAAGCAAAAATAAACGGTAGTTCCACCAACGCCAAACCAATTCCAAAGCCACCGCCAAATTCCAATAATTAGATATAATTCCATTAATATTATTGGAATGGCATTGTGGAATTGGAACTCTGAAAAGTGAAAATTTTTTAAGTCCACGAAAACCACGATTTCATGTTTCATGGTTTACAGCTGCAAGTTCTATGATTCTGAGTTCTGAGGTTTACGACTCTGAGTTCTGGGTTTTACGGTATTGTGTTTTACGTTTTAGCTTTTTACGTTTTACGTTTTGGTGTTTTACGTTTTACGTTTTAGTGTTTTACGTTTTGTGTTTTACGTTTTACATTTTAGTGTTCTGAGTTTTACGTTTTAAGGTTCACGGGGGGTGAGGTATTTGGTACGCCATACTGAAAAAGCCCGACTCACTCACAAGTTCACAAACACTGCAGTTATGACTGAACTGACGTGAACTTTTCAGAAGTTCACGTCAGTGTAACTTGTACGGTACGCACCGTATGCCGCTAAGCGCAGTATGCGGTAGCACAAAACACACACTACTGTCACACAGTGGGCAGACGCTGCTGGAAAGTCAGGAATGTTGCGCACATCATGCCATTGACCTACTTCGATCTGACAGCTACTACAGTAATTTGCCATGCAAAAGCGCACTATCTGTACTGCACACTAGCCTTGTAAACTTTTGCATAAAATTTGAGTGCCAAAGGCCCAAATTTGCCAAAAATTCTTTATTATTGTACAAATTAACAGAAAATTGGGAACCTTTGCTTTTCACTTTGGAAGGCATTGCGTTTACATGCGATTGTGATTGTCTGAAAAGCTTTGTTGTTAGTTTTCGTCACTTATTTGCATACCTGTTAGATTGCCAATGTTATGATTGCTATCCACGATAAACCCCTGGAGTAACTACGATATCGAGGAGCAGTGAAACTCCAAAGCCAACTCCATTCTCCGTTGCAGCTTTGTTCGGTTTCTGCAACGAGTTTGTTGATTCCATGTGAATTGTGAGTTGTCTAAATTGCCAACTTGCCTCTCATGATATTTCCGTTGAATTTACAAAAGCTCTTGTAATAGATGCTGGTTGCAAGTGCAAACCATCTTCGTTTATGACTGGTTCTTCGATTCAGCAACAACTGTAACATTGTTAGTACGTACTCAGTATCCATATTCTTATGGTATTCCCTGCCATTGTGCATTGCAAATTTTAACGGCTTTGAACTGTTAACCTATTAGATTCTGACAAGATCATTGGACGATCCGCCTGCGAGTTGTAATTTTTGAGCTACTATACCAGCTTAGAAGATGCGAATTGTTTTTGCAGATCCCAGATCGTACCGCGCACGGATTGCATCCTGCTGTACAGCACATTTTTTAGATTGCGAATCTGGAAATACTGGAGGATGGATGAGTGAAAGCAATTCAGGTTTGTTTCGAAAGAACTGACCGAATAAAACAATCACAAAGCACGGCTATCTTTTATGCTCTTATTTGTAGCGGATGGCGGAAAAACATGTAAATGTGAGCATTTACTGATTTTAGTAAAATTTTACAGTTAAACAATAGATCTGATAGGCACAGCAATGTTACGTTGTAGATGATTGAACCTGAAGAGAGAAGATGAAATATTTTTCTCAGCGCGTTATTTGCAGGCTGTTTGGAGAGTTCTTTCTTTAAACTGCCGAGATGAAACATTTTTATGATAAATGCAACTGCGTATTGTGTAGGTTGAGTTTCGTTCGGTGGTACTACATTCACGTTCAGCAATAGTAAACTGATGCTCGCATAATTGGCATTTTTGAAAAAATTATCACGTGAACAAATACTAGAAATCTGGAACAACTGCTAGAAATCCTACTAATTTTGACATGTTTTGTTATCCAAAATTTGCGTAAGGTATCAGTTTTCGGCATTTTATAAATCTCTCTTAACTTGTCAGTGAAATAATCTTACCCTTGCCTCGCCGAATTCCTGTCACTGAGTGTGAATAGAATGGATGCCTCTCACTCACTAATACGTCACGTTTTTTTAAAAAAATAATGCTTACATATCAGTCAGCTGGTACCTTGCAGGAAGCTGTTTGCTTTGTTTGTTTGGTGAAAACTCTTTCTGTGCGTGACAGCTTGCTCAGCAGAGGTTTGGTTTTATGTGCTTTAATAAGTTTTGAATTCTATCTTTTTATGATGCAAGGACAACAAACCTCCAAGATTGCGTCATACTGTTACGATATCGCCATATCGGGTATCTGCAGGATTGAATGATTGCATGACAACATATGGATGTATCTTTTTTAATGTTGTCACTGCTTGTGCTCAGTGTTTGCTACGTATTAAACGTTCTATCTTCTCGCACAAAAAGTGTTACTGTGAAGCATATTAATGACATTGCTGGATTTAGTATACCATGGTATTAAGTGGGTTTTTGTTTTAGTAAATTTTAGCATATATTTGGTTCAGAGTCCAGACAAATGAAACAAGGTAGTTATAGGGTTTTTACGCACAATTTAAGCGCTAAAAAGTAACCATTTTTCAGTCTTCACTTCGATTGTGTTACTATTTTCGATGTGGTGTGTCAATCACAGTCAAGAGTTTAATTATGATGTGTAAGGTTTGGTGCGTAAGGTGGCCAGCGTCTGAGTTTCTCGAACGTCATGATCGATAGTTATATCAGATTCAAATGATTTTACAGTTTACGTTTACACTTCATTGATTGGTTGCAAAATTGATTCCGAGAATCGGAATTCGTTACTTTAGAGTTTGAGTGGGAACAGTTGTCTCACAGCTTTTAGTGCTGCTAGTGAAATAAGTATACGAATATTATACAGGTTTGTTATCCTGTTACGTTTGGAAGATGGGCACAAGTACTCGTCAGCCGTCACTACTGTACTAGTTTTTGGAATTGGTTTTTTAATGTCAAAACGTGTTGGTACGGCTTTAACTTAGTGAGCTTGTATGTATTGTGGGCGCAAAATTTGGGAATCGACTACTGTTTTCAGGCAACATTTTAATTTAGCGATTGCCAGCGATGTTTTCAGTACTTCTACAAAGATATTTAGATTTATAGGGGTTTATCCCTATGTCTTGCTTCTGCCTTGCCGTTTAGGGTAGTCAGCATAACTCTTCGGATTTTTGTCGTTTTTTTAAGTTTAAGTTTAAATGAATGTGTAGTGTTACCACAGTCCGTAGTGTCACCGGTATGCTAGCACAGTATTGCTTTTGCTAATCGTATGTTCTTTTTTATAATAAAGTAATAATTTGCAACTTCCATCATGCTGTATAGCTTCATTTGCAAAACTCCTTCGCTAAGTGTAAAAATTAACTATTAAACGCTGCAGAAGACTGTATCCCGCAGGTATTCTTGTTCTTCGGTAGTACGTTATGTCACTTATGTGATACAAAATATTTACCTAATGATATAATGGATATGTGATTCACAGTGGTGTTATATCATGGCGTGTGGTGCCATAAGTTTTTGACCTTTCTGCCAGACTAACCATGAGCTCGTTCGTTATGCATTATAATCCCGAAACCTACAATACAAGCTCTGCAGCCTCGGACATGGTAAATGTTGCAACAACACAAGGTGCTGCCAACAGAGGATAGGAATTTTCTCATGATGACATGCATTGTCGTAATGCAGAGGTGATTTGCGCTTGTTTGCGCTGATGCTTGAAATGAGTTAATCAGTGCAGATTATACATGCGCAGTCACGGAACAGGATCTCTCAGGAAAATATAGGATATCTCCTGGGTAATAAAGCCAAAGGGAGGTTTGAACGATATGCTGGCAACCTGCGGTTTTTTCTCTCCTCTTAAGCTTCGCTGTTCCCATTTTGCGCCGTGATACCATTTATCGATTTTTCAACCTGTCTCCAGTGCCTCTTAAACACCGGAAACCATAAGAAAAGCAGGTTGTTTGCTGTTATTCTGTTTCTTAACCGTTCTCATGAATAATATTGACGACGGCACAGGTTACCAGGTAGTAAATTCGCACTGCAGCTGGATATCCAATCGTTTCTCCAAAACCCGAAATTTTTTGAACAACGGTTTATGCTTATCCGTACTCAGAGTGTGGCGCCTTATTGCCAACGTTGCATAATTAAGCGGTACAGGTGTTGTTTTGGATGAAATTTAAATCATATAACGCTCAAGTGGTGTCCACGTGTTAGCGTGGTGAAAGGTTTTTGGAGTATTCATCTTTTTGCCTCGTTTCCGGCAAAATCTACTGTATTATTACACGTGAGACTCGTGCTCTGTCTTACGATTGATACCGTAGAAAATGGATTGGAGATCAAATATTGATCATGATCATCCGGCATTTTTTCAGCCTAATTTTTCGATGGACGCGCAGTGTCATTTAGAAGGATATTCGGCTGGGTGCGTCACGTACTGGTACACTGTTTACTAGACACATACCGTAGATGATGATGATAGCGCTTGTGCTCCCGGAACATTAAAATTTCATCCTGCCATGATATTTGTCAACGCGATCACTTTACAGTCTTCTGTTTTGGAACTGCTACGTGCAGATATCTGTTCCGATAATTTGTTACGTTTTGTACTCTCTGTTGTTGAAGGCGGCTTTGATATTATGTGAATAAATTCCAGTATCCTATGCTCAAAAGTGTCCGTTTATACATACAAACTTTGTCCGTGTGTGCCTCTGCGTGTGAGACTGCAGTACTTACAAGTTACAAGACTTAAAAAATTTGATATGCCCACATGAATCGCTTAGAGATCTGCTTTTTTCGCCGTTTAGATAAGCGTCGAAGAATTTCTAATTAAATTTTATTGCACAGGTTCGGCAATGATGGAGTGAATGCCCACGCTAGTAATTCGACAAAGTACTCAAGAATGGAAGAAGTGGAAAGTATTCAGGATAAAGAGCGATATGCTCGTGAGAATCACAGCGAGATTGAACGCCGACGTAGGAATAAAATGACAGCATACATCACCGAATTGTCCGACATGGTCCCTACCTGTTCTGCTTTGGCTCGCAAGCCGGATAAGCTGACCATTTTAAGAATGGCGGTGGCTCACATGAAAACATTGCGAGGTACTGGTTTCCGTTAAATAATCTTATTACGTACTAACTTTTGCCCGTTTGTGTAGTACTGTATGTAGCAATGTAATTATTTTTGCTGTTTGCGTTTATTTTTTTATCGAAACTGATAGGGTATGTGGACTGTATAATAAACTTACATTTTGAAGAAAAAAGTTAACTATGTCTGCATTCAATTTTTTCGTTAATGCGTCAATGTTTCTGGCAGTATTTCTATCGTGATCTGTCGGAGTTATTTAACAAACGTGTTGTATCACATCTCCATTATATCAATACGATTGCATTGCAGTGAGTGCACAGATTTACAGCTTTTATTGGGGTGAATTTTAGGGACCGGAAATACAGACGGAAACAACTACAAACCGTCATTCTTGACAGATCAGGAATTAAAACACCTCATTCTTGAAGCGGCAGATGGTTTTCTATTTATCGTGGCGTGCGATCCAGAAGCGCATATCATGTACTTGTCAGATTCCACTACTGCCGTCCTGAATCAGCCTTACGCAGAATGGACGGGTGCCTCCTTCTTCGATCTGATACATCCCGAAGACCATGAAAAGGTCAGGGAGCAGCTCCAAAGCCAGGAATCTCAGACATCCGGCCGAATCTTGGATCTGAAAACTGGGACAATCAGAAAAGAAGGCCACCAGGTAATAACAGATTTCGAATAATAATTGGATGTTTTGCATTGTGCCAGGCTTATAATCTCGCTACGTGCGGTGAATCTGCGTATGATTGTCGTCATTGTCAGTTTGTAGTTAATTTGTATTTGTGCCACTACGATGATATTATCTGACAATTATTTTTTAGTATTAATGTATTGGCTGACTGCTGTTGAAAGTGTAACTTGTTCATTCAGTTTATTCCTTACCTTTTGCTTTGATTTTCTGCAGTCATCCATGCGCGTTCAAATGGGATCCCGTCGCTCATTTATTTGCCGTATGTTAGTGGGTAATGCCACTCCGGATGCCATGTACCTGAATTCCCGACACTATTACCGCATGCGTCATCGAGCCTCATTGGGGCCCAGCGCCGATGGACGGCATTACGTGGTTGTGCATTGTTCCGGCTATGTGAAAAATTGGTCTGGTCCGGGCGGCAACAGTCAGCGCGAAGCGGCTGCAGACATGGATGAACCGAGTACATCGAGCGGCCAGAACCAGTCCAGCGGAAATTGTGTCCTTGTTGCGATTGGCCGATTGCAGATGACCAGTATTCCGAATACATCAGATCTGGATGACAACACCATGCCTTACGAGTTTGTTACTCGTCATTCGGCCGATGGCAATACTCTTTTTGTCGATCCAAGGTATTTATTAGTATTACACTGCGTTTCATATCTTGGCTGAAACAACCTGATATCGCGGATCGGTTCGGTTTAGAATAACTCCGATTTTGCAATTTTTGCCTACCGATGTTTTGGGCAAGCCATTGCTGGACATGGTACATCCGGAAGACCAAAAGGAGCTTGCAGAATGTTTCGATATGGGTAAGTAAACCAGAATTTTTTCCGTCTTTTGATATATAAATTTGTGTATTTAAGTACATCGGTTTCTTTTGTAGCACTGAAAGCGAAAGGTCAGCCGGCACAGAAGGTTATACGCTTCAAAACGAAAAACGGCGACTATGATTTGCTTCGGAGCGTTATGTATGCATTTTTAAACCCTTATTCCGATGAACTGGAATTCGTTGTGGGCACTCATTCATCCGTGAAGTACGCCAGGTTGAATCAAAGCCGTTATAGCGGCGTGTGTAATTGTTTTTAACGCGGTGAAAACATTTTATTCCAGGGCCCTTCAACAACAGGAAACAATGAACAATGCTGTTATGGCTGGCGTGGGCCCGACTATGGATCATTCGGTTCACACGGCTGATCATTCCGGTTCCTACGCAGGGCACGACACATCAGCATCTTCGTCTATGATGCCCAGCACATCGGGATCTCGTGCAAAACCATATTGTTCTTCATCACCCTCAGTCCAGTCCGCTAACTCCAGTCTGCCACGGAGTGCCAACAACCACGGATCAATATACGGTCATTCCAGCACTCATGCGACTGCTGGTAAGTACAAATCTGATATGGGTGCTCAGCAGCATTACTTGCTGCTGAAACCAACGAGGGGAAATTTTATTTCCAGGTGTGGTGCCAGATTTCTTGAACGTATAAACAGAATGGTTCTAGACTCAGTAATTTTAGCCTTTGATTATGAGATTCTTCAGGCTGGTGGGCACTCATTATTACTACCACGTAAAATTGATAAGATACTTTGATTCGTTAATTGCTCGTTGCGTCTTGCATTCGGCCTTTGGAAAGGAAGGTAATTTTTATTTACCCCCTTTGACGCGTCTTGTACAATATTGTAGGCACTTCCCGCGCGAGCAACAGTGCTGTCTACATGCCATCCAGTAGCTACCAAGCCGACACGGCTTACCCTGCGTTGCCATTGGCATCGCAAGCCAACGTGGCACCAGCTGCATGGCCCAGCGTACCACGGTACGACGGTACGGAGGCGGCCGGATTTTCCCAGCCAGGTCATTCCGCCTACTCCAACATGGTATCCTCCTCGCTGTACCCGTCTTCGGTGCCAGGACATGCCCCATTCGCCCAGGTATCCGGTCGGAGTTACACCGGGGTCTGGCCGCAGCAGCAGGCCTGGAATAGCCTCCCAACTGGTGATGCGCATATCCAGCCCAGCAGCAGTGCCAGCACTAGTGGCAGCCATCCTCTGCAGACCGGCGAAGATATGGCCGACTACTATCGAAATATGCATGTGTATGATCCTAGCAGTGTGCAGGATATGTCGACTGCATACAATCATTATCCCGATCAACATTTATAACATGGTGAATCTCTCTCACGGCATTATCATGTATTATGTACGTTGTAGCATTCCGTTTTTGTTGAATTTACTGTCCTTTATGCAGAACAGGCAGCGCTTATGTTAGCCTGTGTACAATACATTGTACAGTAAATGCGTTCTTCTCTTTTGTTAACAGATCTGCTCTTATTATGGTGTTTTTGTTGTGTGTACGTAAAGGGCAGTGTAATTTCGTACTCTACTAATTCTTTCATTTTGAATCTTTTTTTTATTGCGTTGTCTGTTTTCTGCGCTGCGTATTCGATGTTACTCTACGGGCTATTTGCAGTTTTGCTTCAAAAAAATACAATCATATCGTCGCAATGTTTGAATGGGGTAGCTGCACGCACTAGGGTAGAGCATGGCCAAAATAATCAGAACATTTAGGCGAATAATTATCATTTTTATTGTATATGCGTTGGTTTTTTACATACTCGAAAGCATAGATTGCGCTAGCAGGCGTATGTGAGCGTCTTCCTCTTCCTGGTTTTTCTTTTGAGTTTGGAAAAATTCAGTGGTACCATCTGCCAGAGCCTTTTCTCGTTCTTTTCTATCCTGGATTTGATAGCGCAAGATATCCGCATTCTCCAGGGCCTGTTGTCGGCGCAACGCTTCTACTTCTTCTCGGCGTTTGAGAAACAGTGCTGCTTCAACGGCTTGTTGCTCCTTTTCCTGTTCTTTCTCCTTCCTGCGGTGCACTTTGTCAAGCCCTGTCGAAATTTATTGTACGTAACTTTCAGTTTGACGACTGTTATGGTTGATTAGGTATGTTTTAAAAATCATTGAGTTGTAAATCATACAACTAAAACTTTCCAATCTGAAAACTTCACCTTTTGCCAACATAGCGCGGCGTTACGCTAACGGCAGCAGGTTAGCAACTTTAATATGCTCATTAGTCATTCATTACTCATTAGCTGACATGAGCGTACTTTAATACCATGGTGAACTACAATTTCGTACTCGTATTATCCTAATAATATATCGTTTGTAATACGTAGTAACACTGCTATCGGGCACCTTTAATGTGAATTTGATTGTCTAGTTCTTTGTTTATCCGGTACTGTAATCCTTGTCTTGCTTTAAGATTGTTGAGAAACGTATATAACGCTTCATATTGTTGCTCTCTCTGCATTTCAGCAATATGTTTATCCAAGGCATCGTTGCCGGAAGCGGACATCAGTTGTTGGCTGTATTGCTGCTGTGCGAAATATTCTTGGCGTAACTGACTCTAAAAATTATGTTTAGGCTTAATTTTACTGAAACAACTGATGAGCTCTGGTTGTCTGTTTACCTTTGCTTTTTTCTCTGCTGCTAGCCTTTCTGTTTTTTCCTTTTCAAGGTATTTGATCGTCTCTTCTGCTTCTTTCTGCTCGCGCTGCAGTGCTTGCTGTCGTTCTTCATGAATCGAATTGTGTTCCTTTGTATGAATTTCACTTCTTTTGGTTTTTTCCTCCAGCCTACGCTGGAAATCTTCTCTGAAGCTGTCGAAGCGCAATTGCTCTGATTTAAACAATGTTTTATCTCTTTCCACCAGTCGCTGCATTTTGCGTTGCTTTTTGTTGTCGGCATTTTGTTGAATTTGTTCCTGTATACGCTGCTGCGCTTGCTGTTCTAATTTGTGTTTCTCTTCCGCTTCAGCTTGTAGCTGCGCTTGTTCTTTTGCTGCCGATTCCTTGGCAAGCGCGTGATAAAATTCATCTACTTGGCTGTCTTCCATTTCATCCAGAGCTTTATAAAGCATTTGCTCTCCGAGGTGTTTGACCGCATCGTATTTGTGTTTCACATATTCCAGATTTCGCAGTTTATCAGCACTCATACCATTTCTAAAACATTTCGAACACGATTTACTACCTGCAAAAGCGCCTGCTGAAAATATTGCATAAATTTGTAGAAGAGACCATAAAATAATAATCTTACTTCCAGATTCTTTCGTATTGCTGATCAACGTAATTTCGCTCCTGTGCTTCATGTTTTGCCCTTAAATGCTCTGCTTTAACCCTCATTTCATCCAGTCGGGTGGGCTTATCGCTCTGGATTTTTGCGCCTTCCTGTTGCTCTTGGGCGTAGTCCTTATACAGCACGTTCTGCAACCTGTATGGCTATATATTTCATCGACATTTTCTGGGAAATCTTAGTCGGCCATTAAAATGTACAGCCATACTCTTTCTGTCGATCAGAAAAGAACAGCCCACGCTGATGCCGCGCCCGTTCGGCAGCTGCATTTTCCCGCGCTTCTCAGTCGTTCGTTATTGCGGTTCTCGTATTTTGCCGGACGGTCGTGGCAGATCTAAACTATTAGAAGGTGTACACTGTAGCGGACTATTCCGCACGGATGTGAATGCAGTCAACATGTGACCTTTTCTTAAAGGTAGTTGCTCAGTTTACTATAAAACTGCATTACTTAACAATAATAAGCTTCCTACCGCTGCTTTTATGCGCCGTATTTTCTCCAACTTTGTTAGCTGCAAATCTTCTATCGCCTCCGGCATTTTTAGATGGAGTATATGAACTGCAGTTGTTCGTCACATACAGTGAAATTTTATAATCTCCCTTCGACAAATTATAAAGGTTACGCACTATTTTGGTCACACAGATATCATCGTGCCAAGCAAGCAGATTCTGTTTGCTAAAAGAATAGTCTAAGGTATTCACGTCGTACGAGTAACATCACTTTAGAGCGTGCTGTAATCGGACCGATTACAGTGTTCGACGTGTACTGCACTTTCAAACATTATGAATTCCAGCCCTTGTCGATGTACAGAGTAGTTCCAAATCCAAACTTGATAAAACTTCACATTTTTTGGTTAACAGCATCAAAAAGTTGCAAATTCTGGCCAATGTAACAAAAACTTGTCAGAGCAAGTGCCACGACTATGGATAACGAGCGCTTTTAAAAGGTGATAAATAATAAATAATAGTTTACTGTATACTCATACCGTTAGGTCGCACAGTGTTTCTTAGAAACGGAGAACAAGCATTAGTAGTGCTATACTTTGTTTATTCATGCTTTAGCCGTTTGGCGTTGATGTGTTTTAAGATTACACAATTTGATAATTTGATAAAGGGTTTGACAGCCAGCTTAATAATATTAAACATTCATAACTGTATTATATTACGTACACAGAAATGCTAAAACAACCGAAATCTAGTTTTAGTTTGCGATGACTTCTACCGTACGCGCACTGTTGCGTACTTTGTAGTTCTGTTTTGTTGTTTTGTTGCTCATATCAATTTCTTTTATAAATGTTTGATTTTTTAGCAATATTTGGAGGTTCAAGTATGGCATGCTTTACCTCGTACTTACTTTTGGTTTTGGAATAGTTTTATTTAAACTTGATTTTTTTAGTTTATAATTATCGCTGCCTCGCAACCTGGTCTGAACGAGATACTAGACGAGGCATAATTTTGTGAGCGCTACAAAACCCCCCGCTATTGTTTTAGCATTCCTGCTGAGAATGGCCCTCCCTTCTCATTAACTCGTCCAGACTAAGTGGCGAATAAGTAGTACTAACGTCAAATATGCTAAACGTCAGCTGTCCATAATCTGCAAAAACTGTCAAATTGTTGTGAAAGTCTCATTAAATGTCATGTATGGATGGCCTTGTATGCATGGTCCGGTGAGGACATACTCAAACTGTGGCATTAAAACAGCAGAAAAGGTGGCTGCACCACTAGAACGCCCAGCTAACTGGATAACAATCATATGCCTCCCATGATCCGCACTTGATAACACCTCGCCCGATTTGTCCCGCATAATACACACGACTCTGCCCTTCCAACTGAACCTCACTGCAACCATTGGGAGGTCTACATGCAGGACAAAAGGCGTTCGAGCGTCTGCTCGGGTCTGAATGAACTCTCATGACAACCTTGCAAAAACAATTACAAATACATGTATAGTTAATGAAGTGCCAAGTTTACATCATTGTTGCAATATCAGTATATTATCACTCAACAGCCGTTAGAATGCCCATTGTTTTAGATCATTCAAAATGGCTGAATACAAAGAAAACTCTACAGCCTAAACAAATTTTGCCATACTCCAGTCGACAAATTTCTTTCTAAGTATAAGGATTATTTCGTTTTGGGGTGTGTGCATATGCTAAGATAAATAATCTGCATACGGAAATGCCATTGATCTGAGCCTCATTGTATTGTACAGTGTCTCTGTTCGAGCAATAACTGTACATATGATGTAGCAGTAATTTAAATGTACATACTTATTATTCCTGTTCAAATGTAATTCTACATCTTAAGTACTTCTATGGCATTTATTTAATACTTTCGTAATAGTGGTTGATATTCTTTACTACACAGTTGCTCATTGATCATTTTAATAATATGAATGCACATTTACACATAACGAAGCACGTAAAAACGCTCAGGTGGAAATATTGCTGGGTCGATGGTCATAATGAGTTGCCCTATTTCAAAATTACTGCAAAATGGTTGCATTATTACACTGGTGCGGTATCATCACCGCAAAATCGTGAAATCCGAAAAGCGCTTTGTGGGGATACCGTATAATCTTGCTGCTATAATTTGACTTGTTCCAAGGATGTAGCGATCTGTGACGAAACACACCTTATTAGGGCATGGAATCGTGAAGCCGAATATCAAGCTGACACACCTATATAGATATACGTAGAAGTACGATTGTATGTATGCTTCTGCTGCGTACATGCATATACATATACACAGGAAGTCCCATTAATCACGCAGAGTTGTTGATCTCCAAGGGAGTTCGATTTGAAAGAACTATTCGGGAGCACTGCACGTTATTGCTGATACATATTGATATACACAGAAGCACAGTCACAGTCTTTTGATCATTTCCTGTTATTTGCGTATGTTGAAATAATTGTTCAGGCATACAAAATGAGAGCTTACCGAAAGCAATCAGTTGTTTGAGACTAATCGATAAAAACTTGACGATTGTTAGTAATAATACCCTTCGTGCACCGATAATGTATAGCGGAACTGGTCAGAGAAGGAGAACGGTTCGCCTGACTGAAGGATGCAGTATTATTAGTAACCTTTTAAAGAATTTCATCGTTTCCTCTAATTAGCACTGTGTAGGCAGTACGCACAATTCCATTGACGTTAGGCTAAAATCAATTATTGTCGTGCTGCCATTACATCAAGTGATTTTATCCCATGTTTATTGAATTACACGCTGGAACGGATAATGGGATCAAAATCCCAGATTGACGATTGACTTCCATCATGCAACTTCTTTCGCAAGGCTTTTGCTTGCTTCGATGCTCACAACTAAAGTGCTGGCACGTATGTGCAGTTTTCACAAGCATGATAACTCGTATTAGCGACGAAGTCCACCTTGAATAAAACTGAGTTACGCTATATTATGGTATGCTACGTATTTCAGGCAAAATTATTTTGGTACAACATGGTTAGTTTTAATAGCTGTCTGTAACTGCTGCAGAAATATAATGCTCAAAGTTTGAATTGCTCCCATTTATTGCAAACTTTGGACGCTATAATATTGTTGCTGTACTCGTACAACATCAAACCTACCCTAACTACTTTGTTTTTCACCATAAAAAGTCAGTTAATGGACTTAACAAGTAATTAACTTTGTTTTTCTGGTTTTCTCATCTACTACAAAGAACCAGTAAAGCAAATAAATGATAGCTGTCCGTAGAAAGTATGTACTTAACATGCAAAAAACTTTCCATGGCCATGTGTCTCAACTCCACCAACGCGAATACAATTTTTAGCAGATTAACGCTCTAATTTATTTCGTGTAAAGAGTCCCTGTCATGAACACAGCCGTACTTACACGTGCAGGTGTTACAACTTTAATGGTTAAGTTAGTAAAGGGACTGTGGTACAAGAAATAACAAGAATGGATGGTTAAACTACGAGTAGGCAGTACGCATTATCTATAATGATCAAGGGCAGTAATACATTTGAAGTAATCGATAATTTTGTGAGCATTTCCACAAAAAAGCTGTTTTTTTCTGACACAATAGTTCTCAAGAAGTTTAGGTGTAACTGTTTTCGGCGCGCTATCGTGGAGGTCACTGCAGTAAGTACTAAGCAGTAAGCTATGTGGCGCTATTTCACTTGACACAGAAGTGTTGTCCAATGCCGCACGGCAGCCATAATATTTATAGTAGCCGTACGAGGCTATAACCCGCTTTGACAACTAACTTGACCAAATTATTAACAATATTTGAGAAACAAGTCCGTTCCGCTATGCGTGCAAGCTGTCATATTATTGTTGAACCACTCTTGAATGTGATAATGATTGGTTGATAAGACATCGTTAATAGTTCGAACAAAACCGCTGTGGCGGGTCTCGAGACCCATTCATCCGTGCAGCAGCACTTAGTGTGCTACCTGAGGTAAACTTCCCATTGCTTCGGTTTTCACAAAAGTGCAGAATAGCAAGCTGGAACTTATTAGCCAATGCAACCGCGTTTGCGACTGTTCGAGTTCGAACTAAAGTAACAACTTCGAATACTTAACACGAATTTCTATGGTACTTAATATAACTTTTTTTAGTCGTTAGGAACATTTTCGAGACCATAGCGTAAACTTTCTTTCATTAATAGCTATAATTTATTTAAAACCAGCTCCAGTTGTGTTAGTCATCGTACCAGTTGAAGTGGATTACTGAATTCTAAAACGTTCGGAAGGAAGTATCGGAACCATACCAAAGTTCAGGCTTATGACGCTGAACATGTATAAAGTAAAACGATAACCATCTTACTACTTAAAAACAAAATTTCCAAGTTCTGCACAAAAAATTCCGGACAAAAGGACAAAGTACGCTTTTCACGTACTGCAGATATGATTTACATTAGCTAGCTATAACTACTAAATGCAAGGATTACTTGCTAATAAACATTTAAATAAGTAAGATACAGCTGCATCACTGTATCTAAGATAAACAGCAGGAAATTGTGACAAAAAATTAACCTGTGAAGTATGCTGCAGGCTGCAGGTGTTACAACGCCTTATGCTTCCACAGATCGCAGGTGTTTTAAATTTTACTTTAGGTCCGGCACCCTACGTCGTTCATTTTTAGATGCATAATATTATTCTTGTAATTTTCAAGAAGTCCTGGGTTATCATATCACAGTAGGCAGCTTTCACTTTCGAATCCTGCATTTTTTGTTTTAAGTAACACGATCTTCTATGCTAAACATTAGCTATTTTAAATTGTGTGATCAGTACTAGTGATCACATAAGATATACTCTGGTTAGTATTAACTATTAATCTGACTGTGTAAGCGCATGTTGCTTTCATTAACTTTTCAATTATTCTGGAGTATAGGTATAGTGCAGTATATATATTTTTGACCTCTGCAGCGTAATCATGTTTCTGCGCACATGTTGTTCAAATAAATTATATATGGTGGTTTTCAGGTTGTTTCGCACGTATGTAAACTTGACTAGTCTGGTTCACACTAAAAGACAGCTGGTGTCAACGACTGTTGTTATACGCGTTTTAAGAGCTTATAAGCTCAAATCTCTTTAATGCCGTGAGGGCATATAATATTTTCATACAAGTCTGCAAATCTAATGCAGTCTAGATCCACATCCCGCGGTGCCCGGGAGGCCGCAACAATACGAGATTCTTCTTGACGCGCCATATTTTGGCCGCGTCACAGCCATTTGGTGCTGATTGTTGTGGCTCAGACTCGATGAAACATGTAATTGATGTTAATTTGTTGTCACCTCCCCATCACTAATAGACAATGACAGGCAGACAATTACTGACAATGCCAAGGAAACGCGCTGCGTCTCCTCTTAATGCATTTTATCCGCGGGCCTGACAGGGTGGCCTTAAAATGCTACTGTGCAAAATCAAAATGCCACTGGCTACCACTGAACGTACTTTCTGTAGATATGCAAACCGGCAACATCCGACACTACCTTACTTGTTAGTCGGACGCACAGTGGGAATAATCCATTAAATCTCTGATAACTAACTACACATGTAAGATAATTCGCTGCGGATGACACGGGTAGGGGCGGATACTTCGTGTGCCATTTAGCCACATTGACGACACTATAATTCCAGAGATTTACGGCCTGCTTCTCCTGATTAATCCTGACACGGCGTCCAGCATTAATTCGCTCTTGCATGGTCCCGTGGTTAGTTGTAAGGGCAACATCAAATAATATGTTTTTGTATTTCCATGAAACTCTTACGACGCAAGCAAAGAAAGTATACCAGCGCTCCCGCTCTATATAAAGGGCAACGGTGCGAGTGAAAAATTTTGGTCTTTGGTTGGCAAAAAATTTTTTTAGCACCAGCTTAGCTTTTTGACAGCGTCTTGGAAAACATTATTTCTTGCTGCTTGGCTTCGGGCTTTATAAGAAATGAATTGTCTTTCTGGCTGTGGTTTGAATTTTTGACAGTGAACTTACGAGTTACTGGATTAGTATTTGCGGCAAGCATACGTTAATGTTAATAGTCAGTTAAAAAAATTGTTAATACTTTCAGTAAACAGTTATTTTGCGTAGGAATGTCGCTGCGGGAACGTTCACGCTATGCCGGCATTTTGCTAGCTAACTTATTATTACAGATTTAGAAATATTACTTCAAGTGACAACAAAACAATACAATTCACAACTGTATTTGTTATACATAATTACTTAGTCGTTACTTAAGTTATTTTGATGTATGGCACTATACTTTGTAGCATTTTTATTCGGTATGTTTCAAAAATTTTCAGACTGTAATGGCACATAGTGGTCGAAAGTGGTTGTCGCAATACTGCTTTATTCAACCGAGGTAACAAGTGTTTTTCGGGTTAGTCAAAAAATGGCGTTCAAGCTGAAACGTTATTAAACGACAGCAACAGAAAACTGACTGTACAATACAACGGTATTTATTGCTGGAGGTGATGTCAAACGGTTTGAAAGAGAATATATGAAAGACTCAGCAACTCACACGCTTATGTTGCAGCTGCCAGGCTTGCGGAAGGTGTTAAAGGTGTTTCATAAGCTTTTGTGGGTCGCAATGGAAATTATATTTATCAGAAACAAGCTACAACAGTTTGCCTACATTTGTACATGGAAGTATGGAAGTATCGACAACACGGACAAACACACCACCAAAACCAATCAAGTTAGGAAGCACAAGTACTACTCCGTTCGTACCGGGTTACTAAAGTTGCGCCTGGCCGATTCGTATACCCGCAGCTCCCAGTCGGTCCATAACCCATATATCGCTTAGTTTTCGAATAATTTCAATACTGCATCTACGGCATTACGTGCGTAAAAATCGCTTTTCACAAGAATTAGTGGATTTTACCCCTTTTTTTGCTGCTGTTGCAAATTTATTGACTGAGTGATTTCACATTCTGAATCTCTGATGCAGTACTCCTACAACAGTGTTTGTTATTTCAGTTTGATAATTGCTACCAAATAACAAATACAGCTGCTCATAAATACTAATTACTACATAAAGTATTTGTAAGTATATATGTAGTTTAGCTTTTTCACTGATGGTAGTTTATTTATTTCACTTTTGCAGGCAAAATTGCAAATATACGCACGTTTTTTTTTCGAGTTTATCAAAAAGACTGAAAATCGTCTGCGCTGATCACTCTATTCTGCTTTATAAATTATCACGGATTGACTTTTACAAAACCAGTACGGCCCATTAGCTAACAGAAACATTCATTTACAGTAAATCGATATTTTGCAGATACAGTACTTACACGCAAGTTTATCCAGTTTCGCGTAGTTAGTGCACAGGCGCGGAGCCGGCAGTCGTATCAGACCGGAGCCGCGTCGGAGTATTTGTCTACTGCCATCTGCTGTATGACAAGTTTGGGTTCGCCCTATCACCGACCAATAAGAATGTTTCTTTCAGTCGACACATCTATAGCCGCTTGTGTTTCTGTAAACGGATGATTTCCTCCACTGTGTTACAAATTATATGACGACAAAACTTTCTAAATAAACCTCAAGAGTTTGTAAGCAGTATATCGTTAAATGATTGTGCGGACAGGAAGCAGTCAGTCAGTTACTCGTTAAACCTGCGCGACAAGTCCGGCTCCGCACTACATTTGGTTTTTTCTTTTACCCATAAAACATCCACAGTTTAACGCATTTATCACTTTAGCATGGATTTATCTAAAATGTCCCAGCCGTCCAGTGCTTTGGCGCACGGCTTTAATTTGCCGGCATCACAAAGCAGGTTTACCGGAAGCTCGCCAGTATTACCCACTGCGGCGCTGATTAGCATGCAGGATTACAGTCAACAGCTCCGTGTCCAGCAAATGTATGCCGCTGCTGAGATTGCACGATATCGCAACTTACAGCTACTCCCGTCTGCTCCATCAGGACTTCCAGGCGCTAGCCCAGCGTCTAACCTTCCGATCCATTTTCCTGCATTCCCGTACAACCCATTACCCGGTTATGGCACATTCCCAGCAGGTTATCCGCGCACCTTAATGAGCCGATTTATGCTGCGCGAAGAACAGCCCAAGCCAACCTACAGTTACATTGGATTAATTGGCATGGCAATCCTGAGCACACCCGAACGACGCATGATTTTGTCCGACATTTATCAATGGATACTGGATCACTATCCATATTTCCGCACGCGGGCACCCGGTTGGAAAAACAGCATTCGACACAATCTGTCACTGAACGCGTGTTTTGTAAAGTGCGCGCGCTCGGCAACGGGCAAAGGTCACTATTGGGCCATCCACCCGGCCAACATTAAAGACTTTGAGCGGGGGGATTTTCGCCGCCGTAAAGCCCAACAGAAAGTCCACCGCATGATGGGAATGGTTGTACCTGATGAAGACGACGAAGACGATAGCCCGTGTCCATCAATAACCGATGAGAAACCGGACGGGGACGCATCAAATCCCAGCCTATGTCAAACGCCTTACCGGTCGCTGACTATCGCCCCAGAAGAAACATCTCAAAAAGAACGCAGTTCGGCACCGCGCAACAGAAAATGTTTCGACGTGGAGAGTTTGTTGGCGCCCGATTGTGGACGCCATCAAAAATTAAAGATCATGGATTGTGAGAATTCGTACGTGGACGCTGAAACTTCAACCTCTGAAGAGAAGCCACAACATTGCCAGGAAACTAATACTGCGAAAGCCAACAGCCACAAGCATCCTCAGCATGCTGTGCATACTAATGGCAAACTTTGCACGGAATCCAGATTTCCTCCTGCTGATCAATTTGTTTCGACTCCGGCTGAACACCATTTCCCGGATGCAATGCACCGACCAGAATGCCGCGAATTAAGTACCGCCGATACAACCTCACAAAAATGGAAGGAATCCTATGCGAGAATCATCGCGCGCTCATATTGCAACACAAAGTCTGCCCCTTCTGCAGTGGTAATCAAGGAAGTGGCTGACTGACGACGGGATTATAATGCAAACCCGGAACTGCGGAAATAATACGAATCGCCTAGCCAGTTTTTGGTTTTTCGGTAGCTGTACATATTTTTTGTTTTAACTTGTGTGTCTATCAGTCCAGTTACAACCTTTACGGCGCACGCATGCAGCTCTATCGACAAAGCTCTTTAATTATTTTACCTCGGTTTACTGAAACAATCGATTGCAGTGGCCAGATGAACTGTCTAATGACCTGTAAAAAGCAGTGTAATAATACAGGAAGATGCAGCATTAAAGTTGTACAAAGAAATCAACAATGTCGCAACGGGAAAATAAACCACGCTTGGGTAGCATGGACCACAGAAACAGTTTTGCTTGTGGTGATATAGCAAAAAAGGCAGTGATTTCGCAATAGTTAGGTTTTTTAATTGACAACACACAATGTACTGTGCCGCATCATGTACTATGCCTGGGATTGTCACGCGTACAGCTTAAGGAGCAAGAATTATTTTTGCTTTGTGCCCTACGATTATTTAAAAAAGGAACCAGTTCAGGTACGGACAGCACATAATTTTGTAAACTTTTTTATCTTTCAAAGTTTTTGAATTGGTGCAAAAAGAAATCATTAAAATCTTCTTGGAAGTATAGTAAAATAGCGCGAGTTCGTTTACCGGTACAACATCAGGCCGACCTTATAACCGGCATTCTGATTTTATTTGTCATTTATTTTTTAATTATATACGCTTACGATACCTAAACTAATCTGTGTCAATCCATGGCTAGCAAATTAATTTTGAGTTTATGGATGATTAATTTCGTCCATGCGGCGTAATCGACAAATAGTTTCCGCGCGCGACATTTGATAGGATTTTGGATAATGTTCCAACAAGCTGTAATGCGGAGATAAAACCACGTACACATGACATTGCAATACTGCATGGTTGATCTGGGACTAAAATTTTAATTGCTTTAGGTGCCAAAAACGCTGTAAAATGTAAGATCTAGCTTTAGCTTTAGTCGAACCAAAACTGCAGTGGCTGCAACTTACAACTTGCTAGATTTAAGTACCATCTAACTACAAATCAGCCGAAGGAAATGGTAACAAATACTACGAATGAAATAATCAGCTAAGTATTTGCAGTAATTAAAATTGTATAAATTTGAATAGTTCCGGCTTAAAATTCCCTGGAACCATCAAGTACAGTGCTTTTTATACTGATAACTAAAAAAACGGTTATTATACATGTATGCCTATTGTGAGCTGCACAAATAATTGCGGTTTTGTAAAATCAAACGCTGATCCAAAACAACAAGACAAAATTACTCTAAATCAGAACAAGCGATATAAGTATGTAGGATGCATACTGGCTCGCGTGTTTATGGATCCGCAAACGCAGTGTGAAAACACTATACACAGGAAAGACATCAATCCGTCATCCGTTTCGCTCCATACCGGACGTGTGTCGATTAATCGCATGGGATCCATCGCCCACTTCACAACAGGAAGGAACAAATTGGGCGCAATTACACATAGCTTCTACACACGATCCATTAGCGGACTTATCGCCGGGACTGTGTGTGTTATTGTCAAAAGTTAAAAATTAGTGTCGTTATTAAATTACTGCCACAAAACGAAATGCGAATTGTTTCGACAAACTATGCGGCTGTAATGTACCGGATGTCCGCCAAGTCGCTAACAAAGCTCAAATATCGATGTTTGAGAATTATCATTTTTCTTTTGAAGGCATCGTGTAACCATTTTTTTCTGATTGGAAACTGGAAAGTAGTTCAAAGTACAGTAGTTACAGATGTTTATTTCGCATACTTGGTTGTTCCGAAGCATTCATTATACCGGTGTATGAATTTTATGACAGTACGGTTTCTAAACTATATACTATGACAAGATTGTGCATCAGAATCACTTCTGACGATTGAGAAACTATCAGTACCATTCTTTGTTTTATTTTCTCAGAGCAAATTTCCATTACGTGCCAGAAGGTCATTACATAACCGACTAGCTAGCTGTCTAGATAACAAAGTCTTCACCTATCTCACAACATTGGCGCTAGTTTTCCAGCATCCAAAATTTCGGTTTTTGCCGTCCACAATCCTTATTTCGACATCATAGCTTCCCTAAAAAGACACAGCTGCAAGTTAGTACTGCTTTCAGAATTTTTAATTTAATTTATTTTGCTTTGGTTAACTTGTATGTACAGCTCGGCGTCGACCATGTTGAGCGGAGACATAGCAGCAGAATCAATACTGCAGTACTGCATGTATGAGTAATTATTGAGTATACATATATGTATACTTGATTACCGCAAGTTTGAACTAATAAGTTATATATTTACGTGCACACTTTGGATCGAAGTCTTTGAATATCTTTTTGTGTTTTTAAGCGGTTTTTGAAAAAACTAATTGTAGAATGGATTCAAGACAGAATCATTGACGCTACACTCACCAGGGCTTCTGGTGGGAAATTCGGAACTTTTAACTTGTATCCGTTTGACCGGTGCATGCCTCGTTTGGTATTACAAATTGGAACTGAGCCATCCGCACACAGGTCATAAGTACTGAAAAGATGGATTTAAATTATACAAATACATATAATATGGAGGGTTATTTTGCAACGCAAATCAAGGGTTCGTATACTTGTGGAACAAACAGTACGCTTGTTTATCAAAGAAACGTAGCCTAATTGTAAATAAAGCAAGTACAAAGGCTTGCAAAAACATCCATACTGACCACGATCCAATATTATTTTTGCAAGGAAGCTGTGCTTTGATAAATCCGATCTTTTTGAACAATTTAACCTCGGCTTTTAATGGTTTATCAATTTCTTGTACAACATTCCAAATAGCATCTATTCCTAATTCTTGATTAGAATGGATATCTGATGGATTGAGATCCACCTGATGCAGTCGGACGCGTGGATGGTCATCTATACGAACGCAACATTCAGTTTCACAATCACAGTTGGTTATGTAAGTACTTACAGTATGAAACAACACACAATAATAGTTATTGTAAAAATATCGTTTTGTATTATAATCCATTCCTAAGTAAAAGCTGACCTAGTTTTAGTAAAAAAAACCATAAAGTTAAAAAATTTAAAGCTTTCCGAAAATACTCACTCAGAAACCTGTAGATAAATTTATTTTTGTGCATTTTTCTGTAGTATTTATTTTTGTTTTTATTCCTGTTTTTTGTGCACTAATTAGTAAGCGTTTAACTGGTACAATTATGCACAGTTCACGGATAAGCGCACAATCTTTAAGCCATACCATATGCACCTCATCTAATCCGGTCTAATAATATTAAATTTGCCATCTTATCAGCGATTCATACCACAGCTTTGAAGTTGGAGACAGTCCACATGTGCAGCAATAATCCCAAGAGCAACGATAAACAGCGAAAATGTAAAATACATTTTTAAAAAACTGATTTTTAACAACAAATTAAATTTTAAAGCACCCAGGGCGCGATCGTAGAAAAGGTCAAATGCACTAAAAATAAGCGTTGTTTGGCTTCAGGGATCCATGCAAATTCAAAACACCGCAAACATAAATATTTTACGACAAAGCAATTTAAATTAGTATTGTGCTTTAACAGCAAGGGTTACGGCGGTAATGCGAAAAGCAGTATTGCATGGTGCAGATGGGCGCTGTACAAGGTGTAACTTCCAAAACCAGGTTGATTAAATGGCCGAAGGCTGTTCAAGCATCTTCGTATACTTTCGTAACAGCTGCACGTTTCTTCTGAATCTTCTAGTGCGAAATGTGAACACACCGGCATGCGTGTGAGCATTTTGCAAAAGTGGTTTTGTCATTGTTTGTATACAAATAAATTGCTTGTCGCGTAAAAAAATCGTACTTATTCAACACTGTTCCGCATATTATTCCCATGAGAAGTTGGGTTGTGTACACTAGATGCATAAGGCAGCTAAATGTTGTTTATTATGCATAATTTTTCAGGTGTCGAATATTTGCTTTAAACTACCCGATCATAGCTTCTTTCAAGGCCAAGAAATGGCATACTTCGGCATGGTATGATTGTATATAGGTGCTGTGGTATTTATGACAACAATAATAATTATTTACTTGCCTATGGTTATGCTTTTACCGTTTACGTCTGTTCGTTTTTCCAAGTGTGTGCTAAATATATAAACGGGTTCACCATGACACTTCTGCACTAATCAATAAAATGTTGTGCAAGTGTAGAGTATCAAACTCTTTAAGCCGTAACAATAATGCAACTTTATTTGGCAGAAGCCACCCAAATTACAGTAATTGCGAGCGCTCGTACACTAGTTAAACGCTAAAATTTAAAAATTGAAAAAACAACCGAAGTCTCTCTCTTCTCTCGGGTCAAAAGGTGATACAAATTACACGTATTCAAATAATAATATCATTCAAAACTGAGAGCAAGATAAATGGGACCTCCAATAGAAGGCGTGAAAATTTTTAGTAATTCAAACAACAATTGCAGAAAAATTAAAGCAGATGGTTACTACTTATGTTCGTAGCATGCTTATTTATAACTTTCTGCATCAGCAAAGTATATGGCTTCGAGAATTTCAAATCACCAACACGCAATCAGTATTACTGGCCATTAGGTTACCGTAACTGAAAACAAGATTCGAAATCAATATTTAAAGTAATAACAAATTCTCTGCATTACTGTATTTTGCAGTTTCCATTTATACATTTTATGCAGGCGCATATACAGCAACTCGTTCCTTTGAAAAAACTCTACAAAAGCAGACTTAAGGACGCTTCTTGTAGGATGCAGGCGGATGTGGCAGTACTGTCAGCGTTGGTGCTTGATGTCTCATTATTACATCCTGGCTGTGAGGGCTGCCAAAATTTACTGCTGTTCTTGAGCAAATCAGAATACGACAGATGAACATTAGATCGCAATTGAGATGCGGAAGTGAAAGGATCGCTGATGAGTGCGGCGACGGCCAACGGAGGAGCTGCTTTATCGGTCACTTGTTCTGCAAATTTGCCGTGGTAAATGTCACAGACTGCTTCTTATGATTGATGACACGCTGGCTGGTAAATGCCACCGTGCATTACGATTAAAAACGCTTCTGCCAGAATAAGCAAATCTGGTCCACAACATTCCCATGCATAGCTCACGTGAAAACTATCAACTCTTATATTTAGAACAATCTCAAAATGTTTACCATTTTTGATGCTTCAACGTATTTTAAATCCAGAACGAATGACCTACAGCTAAGATAAACCGCAAAACTATTTGTCATTTCGGTTAGCTTTTCCTTCTACAATAAAAAAATACCAGCAATATTGAAATCAGTCAGTAAAAAAATAAAAAAACATAAATCAGTATAAAAAAATCCAATAATATCGAACTCAGTCAGTGAACTATTTTGCAATACAGGAAACGTCATTAAAATATATTAGCGAAACCGACTAAATCAATAATATTAAAAGAAATTAGCATGCACAACAGATTATCAAGAAAAATTCGAAACTAAACAACTTCCGCGAAACATGTTTGGCAGTTACCTTTTTTGTAAGTGGCCAGGCCAATATCGTCCATACTCAAAGTCCGATTTCGACGAAGCTCGGGAATACTCTGTAACTGACAGTTCCCCACAGCCAGCACCGGAAAATCCTTCGCGGTACTGGCACTTAACAACGGAGATATTGAATCGACACTACGAATGCGATGCTTCCGCCGTCCATTCCAGTGCCGTATCTGATCACTTAAGTCCAGTAATTTGCGCAACATAAAATTGTTTTGATGGTTGAAGGAGTCCTGCAAATCCCAGAAATCTGTAATACACAGACGCACAAAGTAAACACTCGTCTATTGTAAAGACAAGCGTGTATCAGCAAACGCTACCGTTCGATAAGAGTCAACCAGCCAGAACGAATGGTGGTCATCGTGTTTAAGCACTGACACTTCACAGCTGATTACATACAATCTCGTTCTGCACATTGGCAATCGTTCCCGACAAGACATCCACACAGTCATTTGCCGGCAAGGAGCTGCGAGAGGACAAATTATGTTTTAAATTCTCCATCTCCTTCTCCAGAGTCTCCTCTTCCGTGCTGATCCCCGAGGAGCTTTCATGAGACGCTTCCGATGATTTATGCACATCAGCAGTCGAATTGTCGGTTTCGCTTTCCGATTCCGCTACTGGTGGCGGCGGAGGCGACTTGCGAGATTTCATTCGTTGGACCGGTTTCGCGTGAGAAATTTTTACCGGCGTCGCAGGTACACTTTGAGCTGGCTGTGCAATTGGCTGTCCATTTTCGGTGCCGTCTTCTTCCACAAAATACCGCGTATCGGTCAACGTCAGGTCGTCACCGAATTTCACCAGATGCACATGCTTCCGCGTATCTCCGCAAGTACAGATTTTCTGCGGCACAACGGGCGAGACCAGCGGACTCAGCCAGACGTTTTCATCGTTGGACAAGGCCACATCCGGTCGCTTGACGGCTGCCAGCTCAGACGGTGTGGTGACGTGCCAAGAATTACGGAAGCTCTGGCTGCGTTTCAGCTGACGACCAGCAGGGGGCGCCCCTGGACAATGGGCGCGGTCTTTGGTTCACACAAATCACAGGAACTAGCGGAGGGTTTGATGGCCAATTGCTGGGTGGAGTGCGTGGGACTGTGGGAATTGGACATCCTGAAAGAGCGAGGCAAAGTGCCAAACTTGAAGATGCTTCGCGGTCGACCACCACGGTGATCTGTAATGCGGCGGCTCCCACTCGGTGAACCGGGATTAACTGCACTGCGTAAATCCGCACTTTTGGGACAAGCAGCAACAAATGACTGGGCTGCGGCGGAGCCAGCGTGGTGTTTCATATGACGGGCACAGACTGTCGGTAATGGTGACACCGGTCGCGTGTCAATTGTTAGCTTGGGCTTCTGTAGCCGGGGTGGCCTTTTCGGGACTAGAACAAAAACACATTTTCTAACATGCGCAATTGTGGACAACATTCTGAGAAAACAAGAGCATCATGGTAGGAAAAGATCTGTAACGACTCCACACCTGATCTTTTCCGTAGTAAGCACGTTAGAAACAATAATAAACTAACATAAGTACTAACTGAGCTTGCTAAATTACAAAGAACCGTGGCAGAAGAGAGAACCAAAACAGATGGAGCATATGATTTTAATCCATACTCGTACAGATTTGTATTACGAAGTACAGTCCACATGTAACAACAACCGTAAAGCCAAAAGAACAACACATCCGCATCACAGCAATCCATAAAAAAATTTCATATTTTAAAAAAAAACACCTGACTGCTAGTATGAAATTGAAATATTGATAAAACCATAATTTTTGCTTATTGGATTAAATATTGTGCACTAAATTTATACCGTAATTGATAAAACATCAAATTAAAAATGCAAAGATCTACAGTACTATACGAGGCTGGGATGGCTTAATACTGTAGCAGTTTCCATTACGTTTGTAACTTTGTACGCTGCTGAATACATAATCAACTGATTGCAGTCGAATGTGCATCGAAATGCATGCTCGATCTTGAAATTAATTGGCAGAAAGCGTCAATCTTACCAGTTTCAGTGTGCATTCCATCCGGTTCCTCTGGAATGGTGGGCGTGCTGGTGCTGTCAAGGGAATTAACCGCATCGATTCCGTCGTCCTTTGTTGGCGGCGATCTGCCCTTGGCCTCTTGCTCCATGACCCTGTGCTGCTGCTGTTTGGCCCGTAGCAGACGCGACGCAGCTGTTTCCCCGTGAAACGATCCCTGTCGGCGCAGTTTGGGAATGTTGGCCGGCGGAAACCAAGTGGGAACAATTCGTAAGGGCGCGTCGGTCTTGTTGAGTGCACTCGCTGCGGCGGTCAGAGAATTCCTGCGGGCTAACACGGTGGCCGTTTTCTCCTGGATCAGTTTCACTGGCGGCTGGTATTCCTTGACAACGTGAACGGATGACGTGGTTACGCACTTGCTCGTGAAAGTATTCCACAGTTTCTTCGGTGTGGATAATTTACAAGTGATGCGATTTACATTGGCACTGCCGCTGGAAACATGATCGGGTTCGGGCTGTTTTCGTGGCGCTGGATTAGTAGTTTTTGTCAACGGCGACGGCTGCTGCTGACGGAGTGATGCGACGGCCGGATCATCGTGGCGCCGTGGCAGTAAATTGGCTAATAAATCCGGGGGCACATTACTAGCGCCGGCCTGACGAGTCCGATTATTCATAGCTTCCCGTTTCGGGTTGCTACTAGAAGAGTCGAGCGTAGCAGCAGCAGCCAGCGAGCTGGATATTCCATTTGATGACGGACGAGCTGTCATAATTGACTGCGCTTGCACTTTTCCCGACACTACGCTGCCATTGGCGTTAGCGTTGGCAGTACGTTGCTGGCGCGCTGAATTACGCAGGGTCCGGATGAAAAAATCATTCAGTTCGGCCATAATTCAACTGCAACGTGAAAAAAAGATACTCTATTTAAAGTTGCCGGATTTATACAGTACAGTGCACCGTAATCTGAGCAAAAGTGCATGCTTTCCAGCGATAAAGCCCCTTTCACAAAGCTGGCAGACTGAATGGCGTGCATCCTCTTGTCCCCGCTATCAAGAGGAATTTTAACCGATCCCGATCGGCGCCACATTTGCGACAGGGATATTTACGGGATACGCCACGATATCAATCAATCTTTACAACCGATTTCCGTACCAACTTGTTGAACGTCTGCCATAAAATACGATTTTTCATGAAAAAATAAACTATTTTGGAGTACATTTTCATGGCATACTCGTACTGATGATGAGAAATATTATTCGTTTTGCAAGGACAGCTAAAACAAGTCTGATCAATCCATGTATTGTTAGTATTAATTTTATAATATACAATAGTCGATAAGCCGAGTTTTTCCGTCACTTTTTCGTAGCTTTTGGTGTTGAGAATTATGAACTACCCAAAAATCGTAAGAGGAATTTTTATTTTTCCTGACAGAAGTTCTTCGTTTTATAAATGTCCAAGTCAAAACAACCATCGCTTGCTGAACGCGGGTGAATGCAATAGTATTATGCATACATAAACCATTATGCTTAAAATATGCCCTTGCTTTTAACTGATCGTATCGCTGGTTCATTTAAAATGATCATGTTAATATCAAACCTGAAATAACTTGCATAAGTTGCAAGGTGCACGACAGTTGATTGTGATGCATTTGTGCACGGGCGTGTCTAGATTTTGCAGGTGCCGGCATTCTCTGTTCTGGTTTATAAATGGGTGCCCGTTTAATTAGGCGGGAAAGTTATAGATCCTAACAATAAGTTGCTTAATAATCGCAGTTGATCGCAAATCATCCCGCGCGAAAATTGTTTTTCGTGGCAACATCCTCAAATTGCAATGCAGCAAAAGTGAAATTGAAATTACACTGCACTGCATTGCATTACACTGCATTACTTATTATACAGCATTAATCTATCTTATCCAAGTCAGATTTAAAATTCTGCGTAGATCGCCGTGAATAACTTGTTTAACACGGAAAATGCGTCAACCGATTCTGAAACACCTTACGTGATTATGCATTTGCAGAGCTTTGAAAGTGGTACTGTAGAATACCAGGTACACTAAACAACACGAGGTTTTATAAGATGCGTACCATCGTTATTTAACTGTTGATGGAAAACGCTGCGCATTGACACTCTTCAACGTCTAAAACCTCAACCTTCGCTAACTCTTTCGTAATTAATTACACACATATGAAATATAGCACATATAGCATAGTTATAAGTATAACACAAGTCGCATAAAACTATAATGCACAGTGCTATATAATCTAATATACAAAGTACCGGTATATACAGAACAAGTCACCGATATAATTTTATTGAGATGCCGGTATATAAGGAAAGTCAGAATTAAAATAATCAATTTTAAAATTAATCAAATAAATTACCCTTTAATTTTTAATAGAATTACTCATGTTATCACCGGCACCCCACAAGTCTTTTTTACTTATCTCTCGAGTACCTAAAAGGTACATAAATTACGGCTTCAACATCGCCGCAACGTTAACGACCGTAGTTTAGCTAACGTAGATCTTTACGGCCAGATATAAGTACACGTACAGTAGTAATTATAAGCTGACAAGAGCCCCAAAACCAGTGAAAAATATATGCGTTATATGTCCCGATTGTTTGAAAACTGTTATAGAATCTTCTTTGCTAAACAATCGGTTTTACCAATACTGAAAATATGGGATCGGTTTTAGTGATCATTTCCTTAACCGATTTATAAATTAAACTACATCTACTACAACCATGTATAAATAAAATCAATGATCCGATTCAAAAAAGTTGTGAGAATGATAGCTTGACCATAACGTTTTTTGGTTTCGACTCGGCTAGGATTTTTGGCAGGGGCCGGAAGCTATGTCGCGGCTGCAGTGACTTCGTTAAAAGACCGTAAACCTAATGGAAATTAATGAAGTGTTGTACAACACAGTTTTACGCTTCTGTTGGAACTTCGCACCCCCAAAGCAATTATATTAATTTTTTACAACCACACAACTGAGAAAAGTAATAAAAGCTGAATTGTTTACACTGGAGTACTGTACCTAACGGCAGTAGTATAGAATACACGTAAATATTTGCGTAAGTATTAAGAATAAAAATTATTTACATTTGCAGTGTCTTTTATTGGTCTTCTATCAACTAGGGTAGGGTATCAGTCTACATTGAGCATTGTTGTCAGGCATTCCTGTTGGACGTATAGTGAGAAATCGTACGGTTTCTTTACTTCAAAAGTTTGAGGCAGTACATAAAATTTTACTGATTTACGAAAACGTCAAGATTCTTAAGGTGTGCAATTTATGAATCTCTACTAACAATAAGGTGTTTGATTTAGAGGTAGCTTCACTTCAAATGCATTACTACGAGTATATTTAATCATGTCTTTTCAGCACGAAAATTCGTAAGAACAATAAGACCAGTTCTTTTTTTTTCGAGCTGTGACACCCGCAATGGTTAAAAACGTAATTATAATTTACATACTTTTGGAAATCAGGGAAGTCCTCTTGATAAGAGTTTGCAGTGGAAAGTCAGTATCGTTTGCATCCCATACCTCCTTTCGAACATCATGCCGCAATGCATTTGTATCCGCTCCCAGAGTGTGCATTCGTGCACCTACTTAAGCAAACTATGTATTTCATACGTTCTGAGTGTCACAATCCCATTAGTCCTTAATTATGGTCACGGCCGGCGAAATCCACAATGATGCACAGTGATTTTCCTCCAGAATCACATGGCAAATATAAATAATTAACAAATGTGAAAGTGTCGGCAAACGGCCCCACTACGCCGTAATCACGAAGCTCATAACATATTTTGTTGTACGTGGGCGCTTGGCACGCAAGTGGATTATAACGCTTTAAACCACGGGTCACTTTTACCGCTTTTAACAGTATTGGGAGGTTTATTGCACGATCAAGATAAGTTTTTAATGCCGTATTTGTGGAACATTTCATCTGCGATGAAATAGCTGGAAACCCATCAAAAAGTTGCAACTGTAGCATCTCTACCGGCGGCGATTGTTCTTGGTAAAAACGCCTTTTTAATTTAATCTACTAGCTATCAATTATGTCACGCAGCACGAGAGCAGACTGTTCAAGTGTTTACAGAACAGCACTACAGGTCAGTTCATAACTAAATACTCTCTTTTCAAGCCCAATCGTACTTCGAAAACGCATTGCGCATTGCCCGTCATATAACGATGTGGGCAGTTCTGATTTGCGAAAATTATGTTGGTCATAAATTTCTAATACCCCATTCAGCTGGTAAAGCCATAAAAACATGTGCAAACAGGTAGACGTGCTTGTGGCTGGACTTTCCGGCAGAATTACTGCACCATCAGTGCACACTAATACATCTGTAAATGCCGCACAGCAAAGGCGCACATACAAATATGTAGTTTTAGACTATGTATACTACAAGTATACACCATAATTATTATTATATACAATATCTATATGCTGTATATTAAATGTAGATGCATCATAAAGCCCGTATACATAGGTAAATACGTATCTGCAGCTTACGTTCTTACAGTGGAAAGAAGATGATCGACAAGTCGGCGCCATGACTGCCTGCACCTTATTACGCACTATAATCCTTGACTATTATTAAGAAAAAACTCTATTACTAAAATAATTATTGTCACATTAAATGCACGTATACACAAATGCTGTTCCGATCACTGGCTCCCCGTCGCATTGATGCAACAGAGCAATATGTGATTTGGTAACATTTGCCTAGTTTTGTCCCAGCGATCGTAAGTACTTTATAGTCCCTATATATGGTAAATAATCTGCGTAAAATGCGCGTTTAAGCGGCAAAACACGCGGCTTTCAGCTGTTTTCCTGTCTTCTACGATCCTATGTGTTAATAGGCGGTAATTCACGTCAGAAAAGCGTGAGTGTCTTTAGCGTGTTAATTAGCTGCAGATTTGTTAAGAATTTGAAAGCATTACTTTTAGCCAAATAGGCACATTCGATCATTTAACACGGACATGTACAGTAAGGTTACCTCAAGTAAAATGCTGATGAGTGGATTTAAGGAACTTCTACCGTATTCATTTTTTAGAACTAGTATTAATATTATCGTTTACTACAAATACAGTACTTTACTGTCGGTACAATATATTATATATACAGTGGTAAATGGTCGTCATAATATTATAGCGGTATTAACATTAATTTGGTGTTAAAGGCGGTATAAAGCGGATTCGGATGCACACAAACTATTGTAGATAGCATTGGCATTTAATTTTGTATAAGGGTTATAAATTAATACATATATAGATATAGTTGTGAAGTTGCAATTTACATTTCGTAAATACCTTTGAAAACCGGAACTTCTAGACCAGTAAGCTGAAGGTTCACTTTGCTAAAGCAATTGTGATGCGTCCTTTAGCACCATGAAGGCAGAAACCGAGCCCGACGAGAGAACGCAGCTATCCATACTTCTAGCCTTTCCGTTCATGAGATAGATAATTCTAAAATACGGTGAACGCACCACATTGGCGACGAAAAAAAATCTCCAGAAACACGATTCCACAGCCGTCTAATAATGGAAGTAACAATACCAGCATTCACCATTCAGCATCGGTTAAGTTGCGGCAAAGCAGCCGGAAGTCATACAAGTGGCATCTTTCGTCGGAAAAGTGTTGATCACTGTTTCTCCTGAGGTTCACAGATATCAGAATTCGGGAGTATATTATAACTTGGAATACGAGTATTTTATAACAGCGCCTAAAAGCATGTCATTTCTATATGTTGTACATGAAAAGTGCAATAGACGCACTTGCAGACAGAGCGCGACAAGCTTGCCATTTCAGAAATCATCCTGGAAAAGTAGCCGAACGTTACAGGATAAACAGTGTATACTACTAATTTACATTTGCTGAGACTTCGACTTCTTGTGGCAACAGTCTTTTTCAAGTTTCGTTATTAGGTTCGTCAGAAGGTGCCTGCAGTGCGATCATCGTACAGTTAGGAGGTCACAGCAATCGTACTTAATATCACATGCAAAGAACACAGTTATGCTAGCAGTCTGATACTTCGTATGATCGTTAATCCAAATACGATTTTTCGATAATTGAGCTCATTACATTTTTTGCAAAAGCAACGGTACAGGTAAACTACAGCCTGTTAAATGGTTTCTCTGACCGGTTGCCGGCGAAATTACCACAAGTAGGCACAGTGCAGTATACTGCACGCACCAGTTCATAGCTACTATACAAGCACCAGTTCATAGCTACGTACTGCAGTAGATCGACCATTACCAAAACAATGAAAACATTTATAAAAAACACGCGGCCTGTAGCATATATATTGACTAATGTTTCAGCAGTAAGAATGTTTTAGTTATTGCATCAAATGCGCCCATGCAAATTCAACGAAAAAAATATGGAAAACAAACGTTAACTATGCTCTTCATACCTAATCAAGCAGGTAGCAAGCGTCGTGTGCACTAGATTTCGGCATGGCGAATCGACAGTCCCAAATTTCTCCATACACAAACTTTTCCTAGATCATCGCTTTCAATTTCAACGAGGCATTTATTTGGCAATAAGATACAAAGAGCGCAAGTGTCGCTATGTGACTAAATGGATCAGTGTGTTCATAATGCTTCATTCAGCATCAACAATCCCTTCTTTAGCTAGCCATAAATGACGAATTTCAACTAGTCAACCACAACGAAGCCAAAATGCGGATCAACTCGGAAATGTAATCGTACAGCGGTAATCGTCGACACACGAAAGTTGTAACAGCGCTACTTGCTCTCTTTCGTTCGTCGACGCTCAGTTTATCATAAACAATACAACAAATCAGTGCAAACGTGCCGTCCACCTGATCATTTAATACACTCATCAAGCATCAAGTAACTTGACGTAACAATCGTTTTGCCGGCTTCCCTGTCCAATATGGATGGATGAAATTCCAATCTAATAATTACCATGGTCCAAACGGAATGAGATCAGCGAAAGTGCTGAAGTAGTGAAATATTCACAGTTGTCCACATTGCGCAATGACCACCGGCACTAAAAGTACAGGCGAACTACCTTTTCGATTTTCATCGTAGTGTATATGAAGGAAACTATACATATGCTACTCATATGCACTACGGTTTTATAAAATACTGATCTTGAATAACCAAACTTACGCTTCGGTCTATTGTTCGGTCCAGTGGGAACGTTTTCGATCTTCCTCAGTACCAGCATACCATCTAAAACTCGGCCAAACACCACATGCTTCCCATCAAGAAAATCACACTTATTACATGTGATAAAAAACTGGCATCCATTGGTGTTCGGGCCCGCATTGGCCTGAAATGGACAATAACAACGTTAAATAACGATTTCCATAAGGAGACCAACAGGAATTTCAAATCGCTGAAAAGCTCACGTGTCAGCAGTAAGCGATACAGGCTTACCAGAGAAAGTAATCCCGGTGCGTCATGTTTCAAGTAGAAGTTCTCGTCCGCAAAGGTGTCGCCCTCTCCTCCATAAATGGTGGCCACACCTGTTCCGTCACCCTGCCATAGGAATAAACAAAATTATAATCTTCACTTATTACAAAATTAACCATCTAACCTAGCACTAAAAAACATGAAAAATTAGGAAGAAAATTTCACTGGCAAATTTAATTACTGCGGAAGCCAGTTATTCAATGGTTAAAAATAGCAGTAGTGCGCTCTACACAAAACGAGTCTAACAGCCGAATCATAACAACAGTAACAACTAATAGGTAAGTAATACAGGATCAATTTCACATTTCACATTTATTCAAGCGATTATTTATTCCATACTGCCCAATATACACGAAGGACACTTTTAGCCATAATGTGCAGCGCACAAGACATTCGGGAAATGTGGAAGCGATTTTAGAAAATAAAGAAATTCCCTAAGCAATTTAGTCGTAGTAATTATAAAAATATGCGGCTTACTTCACAAATTACGAATACAGTGGAACCATGACTTACATTAACGAAGTCGCCACCTTGAACCATGAAATCCTTTATCACCCTAAAAAGTTACACGCTACAAGAATTAAATCAACTGTATGCGGTTTCTTCCAGTATCTTACTTTTAACAAGAAGGTACTGTAACCAAATTTACCTGTGGAAAAAGCAGCCTTTGTATCCAAGGGGTACGCCGTCCTTGCGATATTCTCCAGTACAAAACTGTCTGATAAAATTTAAAGACCACAGCATTACAAATACAATCCAAGCTGTAGCATAATATACGGTAAGTGGATTGAGCACTTGGCTGTCTACCTGAAATTCTCCGCACTTCGCGGCACAACATCATTGAAAAGTTCCATTTTCAGCCTTCCCGCTTCCTGTGAAATTCTACCAGTTATAACGCATTCAAGTATGGCAGACGTACAATACTGGGACAAAATATTAATGCAAACCCCCTTCGATCCACATTTAAACCTAATGTGAAATGTCTAATACGAAATTAACGTGACAGTTCTGCTTACCGTACTACCAATTGTGATGTCGAAGAAGACAATAGGGTTCTCAGGATGGCGAAGTTGTGCAGATAGCTGTTGGAAAGTCATCGTTACAAAATTATTTTCTGAATTCGGAATTCGTAATAAAATTTACAATTATCCAGCACTCAGAACGGGAACTGACAAGTCACTTCGATTTTTTATCAGAATTTACAAGTGTATTTATGGTAAACTACGATCTCCACAAAAAAGCACAAAATTAAACAAAAGCGAAAAGATTCTGTTGTTTATTTTCGTCGTTTTGTTCGCTTTGACGGCCTTTGAAAGTCGTGCGGTACAACCATATCAAAATTTTGAGGCGGGGAGAGCCGATCATCATTGAAGGGGTAGCGTCTGCGTGACAATGGGCTACCGATGCAACAACCTGGTTAAAAGTGAGCACTAGGGTTTCGGCTCTGCACACCACTCCTGTGTAGTGTGCGCCATACACTACACAGGAGCCATACTGCCATACATACCTGCCTGGTCTGTCGTTTTTATTCTGCCACGAAGTTTTCTGAAATTTTTGACTTTTTAGAAAATAATTGAATTCGTATTAGTCATTTCAGTTGCTGTGCATAGTTTCCGTAAGTACTATTGCTGACACTTTATACAATACTCCTTTTATGTCAAGTATTCTTTATATATAATAGAATTCTGGATTCTGGAACCGTTTGCGTGCGACGTGGTAAGCAATGTTGCTGAGATGCCTGACATGAGATTTGATCTGCTTATGATCTTATCCTGTGATCGTCTTAAAGCTCCTCATCCTCGGTTTACCGCTTGTTTTATTTAAATGCTTCCTAACATGGCTGAAAGCTAACTATTGTCAGCAAGAGTGTCTTGTTCATCCTTAGAGTCTGGTTTTGAGTGATGTCCCTGAAAGGTGGCCGCGGTAACGACATGGACGATCTCAGCAACATGGAACCGATTGATAAACGGTAAGGACTTGGGCGCATGTACTTCTTCTTTGGTAGAGTTGTTATCTTGTTTTCAGTTATTCATAATATTTTATCCTTTCTTCTCTCCACTTTCTAGAGTATAGGCTTGCAGTATCCCTGTTACAATACACGTGAATTGAGCTTGAACACTGTTTGTAACTTTGGACTGTATAAGTCTTTAAAATAATTTTGTGGATCTGGTTAGGTTGTTATTCGGTTATCAGTTATGTAGCAACAAAATTTATCGGGTTATGTTATTTAAAATTAATGACTCATCAGCCAATTTAAATATCCGATTTAAAAACAACACCAGTGGCTAAGTGTTGGTGTGAAGTGCAGGGTTCGCTGAGGATTCATCTGAAAGCGTTTCAGTTTACCGTTGCGTTGCTCCTAATTTTGTCAATGGCGTATTTAGCAGCCACACAGGTCCTTGAGGTCCTTTCGATAAATAGCGAGTTATGTAGTCGTACATGAAATCATATGCTTAACCTTTCAACCGGCCACCCTTCAGCTGATAGTGATTGATAAGTATTAATGAATTCAACTTTGGATAGAAACAAATCCAAATGTTATGGATTTCAGTTTTTTTACCACATCAAACATCGAATCACACAATGCAAATTAAGTAATTTTGTTGTACGGTCTACATTACCTTTACGAGGGGGTAATGGATTAAATTCAACAGCAGTTTCCTGGCACTGACAGCACGCGCTTGCGGAATCGAAATATAATCGTACAATAATTATGCCACATCAGAGTGTGCGTAACGAAACTTGTTTTTTTGTAGCTCACCGTGCATATGCATATGAGATAGTACATTTTGATATTTCGCTGCTGTAGTATTTTGCTCCAGTGTTGGTTATAATATGGTCTTCGGTTTTTGATGTTTATATTTACTGTGGAGCATTAAATTGTCCTGTGGAGCAGAAAATCTGATTTTATTCTTGATTGTCTAAATAACGCATCTCCATAGATGTTTTTCACGTACCGCGGAAGTTAGCTCGGTGTTGCGTGATATTTTAGTTTTGATTTGCACTCTCTCTATCTCTCACTCGATGTTAAATTGTCCTGTCATGCGGTTGGATAGAGCAACAATCTGGGTTTAATTACTTTCATGGATCTTGTGCAATTTTGTTAAAAATACTCCACAAGTAAAGGATTGACGGAGCATGGGGGTTAGTGAAAACACTACACGGGCAACCATGAGGAGTCAGGTCTTGCTGGACTTGTACGAAATATATGGATCGTGTCTGGGCCCCGTTGTACTCTTGCCGCGCATCCGGTGGGAGCGTTACCGACTTCCTTTTACCACTGGTGACCTGCTAAGAAATAGCGTGGGTAACCTGTCTAGCTGTATAAAGAAATGTGCTAAGAAACTTATTCTCCCAGCACATCCTAATCTGACATCTTGAGCTAGACTGCATCTTCTAGAAATGTGAATCCCGTCTTCTCGCTTTCCATCGATATTTGTTCTGAAATGGATTAGTTGTGATTTAGTATGATAATGTATGATACTAGTTGATAATTTGCTGGTATAATGTTTTTAGAAAAATGTTCGTTGGAGGCCTTTCTTTGGATACGGATGAGGAAGACATGAAGAGCTACTTTCAGCAATATGGAACAGTGGTTCATGCTGTTGTCAAGCGAGATCCCAATAGCGGTCGATCCCGATGTTTCGGTTTCGTCACCTTTGCCAACTCGGCATCGCTGAGAAAGGTATATCTATATTTAAATACGTACCCCGTGAAATGTACGTTTTCTACAAAACCATTCCATAGGTCGGTGAAACCAAGGAGCATATCCTCAAAGGTCGCCGAATTGATCCCAAAACAGCCGAACCGAGAACTGGAGATGAGGGAATTTTGAAAATTTTTGTTGGGGGTATTGATCCCAACATGAGCGACGAAGACTTCAGAGCGTATTTTGAGAAGTTTGGAATGGTAAGTTGCATGGGTGATGATGGTACTGTTGGCCTTCTCAGCTGCACCATTCTTTTGTTAGCCGTCATCTTGGCTGCGAAAGCTTAACAAAATTTTTCCAGATTAAAAACATCGAATGGCCAAGGGATCGCATGAAGAACCAAAAGAAAAACTTCGCCTTTGTTGAATTCGACGAGGAACGAGTTGTTAACGAAATCGTCAGAAACGCCAAGCAAGAAATCGGCGGGAAAATGGTGAGATCCGATCCACGGATGGTGATTTTTGTGTTCGTGTGGTAATAAATTCGTGGTGGTATTTTAGTGCGATGTTAGAAAGGCTATACCTCCTGCGCAGAAAGCTATGCAGAATCAGCAACACGGTAATATGGGAAATATGGGTATGGGTCGTGGTGGCGATATGGGATGGGGCGACTTTTCGGGCGGTGGGGGTTATGGAGGAGGAGGTGGTGGTGGATACGGCGGATACGACGCATATGCGGCCGCCTACGGATTGACTCCGGAACAGTATGCGGCATACATGGGCCAATTTGATCCAAGTTTCTACGATCCTAGTATGATGGCAGCATATTATGGGAGTTATGGATTTGATGCTTCGGGATCGTCCGCTTTTGATTATGCCGCAGCAGCGGCTGGATATGGATCGTCAGGCGGCTTCGGTGGTGGTGGCGGTAGTGGAGGTTTCGGAGGTAGACAATTTTGATAACTTCCTGGTGGTTTGACACATGTTAGCAAACTTGTGGTCTGTCATGTGATACCATGATTTCATTCTTTATTAGAGTTATTTTTTTAAAATGTTTACGACCGAAATATCATATAGTTATGAATAGTCCTATGCCGTCTTTTAGTTATATCACAGATTTTTTCGTGTATTCATGAATGGATCTTGTGAAACGCATCACGAAAGCACAAATAGGAAGAGCGGCAATAAAATTATTAATTCTGGGTTGAGGGAAGTTTGTTGGTTTGTTTGTTGTGGCGCTTTTAATGTAACAGCACTCAGATCAAATTTTGCTTATCTACTAAGCCCGACAGCGATTGTTATACAAAGACAGACCGGCGAAACGAAAGTCTGAAAAGTTGTCGGAACCATGGAAAACTGTTTGTTTGTGTCTATCACAACGGTAGCAATTACCCTGAGCTTATTTTTGCTTTCGTTGATTTGTTTTCGCGTACACGTGTTTTTCGTTGTACGAACTTTGGCTTTTGCAGATGGGTTTAAAAACATGGGAGGCATGCGTGGTGGAAATATGCGAAGTGGCGGCGGTGGAGGCACATCGCCGAGGGGCGGTGGATTCAACAAACCTGGAGGAGGGATGAATGGATCGGGCGGCAGTCGCGGAGGCCGGGGTAGTACATTCCATCCATACCGTCGTTGAACGTTGCCCGTCGCACATGTATCATAATGTTGTCCACAATTAGCTCCGGATTTTGCGCTAGTTTACTTATATCTTCTTTGTTATTTTGCAATGTTTTCCTGGCATATTGCCGTGAAAGGGTAACTCTCCACGGTATTGTTGTAAACGAAGGTATACTATACGGGATTCCGATTTTGCATGATTAAATTCATTGTGGGGATTGGCGTCGATCCGGGTTTAATTCAGTGGTAATACTCAAAGATAATCGACCGTATCACTGGAACCAGTTTTGTTATCGGCTTTGTTGTTACTATTTTGGATTTAAAATGTTGTGAAATAAAAATGCTGGCTGACACGCGGTACTCTTTATGACAATTCCTAGTTAGCGTTTTGTTAGCATTTTGTAAATCCGATGCATATTACTGTACGAAGTACGAGTACTGATTCCTAGAAGTGCGTCACCAGCATTATAGCCGCCTTCCATCCCAGTTCCTCTGCTTACAAATGTACAATCGGCACCCACTTCGAAGGCTTCAGTGTATCGCTGATTACTACTTGAATCGTGTGTACAACGTATTGTACTACGCATCGATCGCGAATTATTTTCAATACTGGTTTTCCAGCACAGACATTGACAGTGGCACAAATTACAACAATTTCTGTATGGGACCAGAAACCTTTCGACTGACACTACACCTTGTCTGAACGTAACGAAAAATTGAAATCACCGACGAAATGCTCTTATTCACGGCCGGCTACTATTGTAAATTTGTCGAAAGCTATAAAATCAGGCAAGAAAAAAAGCTATTATCTTGTTTGTTGCACGGGATTTCGACCTGAATTAAGGACTGTACGTTAGAGCATTCCTCGATCGAATATGAAAAGAAAGGAAAAAGGTAGAATACAGTATATAAGTTTAAGAATAGGTTTACATATTAGCTCCGCTGATTTTATTGTTAGCTAGGTGCTCTTACCATGGTTAGTGTATGCATAGATATTTGGCAGCTGTCATTGCGCAGGTTCTTGAACCTGGTTGCATTGGTACGTAGGAACTGCGGTACTGCAGTACTCTACTACTCGTAGTAGGTATTGGGAAATCTTATCGCGCTGCTTATCTTGATTATTCGGCCCATACATGCACGGTCGGCCCGCTTTTTGTTTTCGACCCGGCCCGCTACAACCTTTTGTAACGAACTTTTTTTTTTGCAATCGCCTAAATTAATGTAAGGCAAATTGGTGGGATACTTTCCAAATTGTGGACCTAGTGCAAAATGCAATGATGTGTTGAATGTGTTCTACATCTTATGTACATATAGTTATTGTTTCGTACAAGTAAACTACATTAATTTTTATGATTAAGAACACGGTTAGGTGCCGTACGTAGTTGTTGCCTGTTGGTAATATACAGTAATCATTTTACTCATATATCCAATGTACCGGTTAGTTATCAATATCTTCTAAGAGCAACGGTACGAGTTTAAACTGCATAATTATCGCAATGACATATACTATATAGTCCATTCTTTACAGACACCACTATAAGGATTTCACAACCTTGCTGTTTCGGCAGTCTATAATAAAATGCGTTTGAAGTCGTTTTCGCATTAAACAACAATTATAACATGACTCGAATTTTCCTTGCAATATGTACGTAGGCGAGCGTCGCTCAGTAAATACGTTCATTCAGTGACTGCAGTTAAATGTCTTCATCCTATGTACTGTAGTACCATCTCTAATGTCCGTGATTCCGCACTATGAAACTATTCCATATAATTCTCTGTGTTAGAACGAAAACCAGGTGCCGAAAAAGATTTCCAAGTGCAAACAATGACTTAAAAAATATATATCGGTGCTTTTACAGCAGTACATACTCGAACTCTTACAGCAGATCGCGATCTGATGCAGCTGATTCAACAAAAATGCAATCACCTAAACCAAAAAATAAATTATCTAGAAGGATGGAATGTCGTATAACTTTACGGTCATAACTCAAAAGAAAGCGGCGAATCAAAGCAACTATAAGAAAAAATCAAAATCCATATATTTTTACAACTCTCTTGTGCATAAAGTGTGCAACTGTTTAAAATTTATAATGCAGGTGAATTTTGTTGTGGGACGGACAGAGAAGATGAACGTCTTCTGATCAGTTTTGACGGTGCAATTAGTTTGCGATCGGTTTTCGTGGATGCCGCTGGTGAATTGCAGCAGACATCCTGATACACTTCCTCCATCATTTCTTTCGATAATTGTCCCATAAACTCTTCCGATTCCATTGCTGCTACAAAATCACCAGATGAACATACATACAAATTTTCCGCAATATTGGACACAGAATAAGTCATCAATCTTCATGCTGTATGGTAATCATGTGATGAGTGTACAAATAGCATCGCAAAAAAAGGCAGCAATGAAAGTAGAAATGTGACATACCTGGACTGCGGGAATTCGAGTTTTCTGTTTTTGGGAGAGTAATACCACGAGATTCCGATTGATGTGCAGGGTTGCGATTTCCGTTTTCAAACACCGGCTTGGAAAGCTGAGATCCTAAAAGACAAGCGTAAAGCTGTTAAGATTTCATTCATCGTCACTCTGCAATTATTTCCCGTAGTACTTCATGATACTGGCTAAACGGCAACATAAATGTAAAATGTTTTGCACGTTTTAAAAGCAAAAGTCTTACTAGCAGTGCGAATCGCATGGTCGACGGCAGCGTTCCAGTCGACGTTCTGGATTGCCTTTTCCACTTCCGATTTGATCCGTCGGTCAAAAGCCGCTTGATACTCGATGTCGGCCAAAGCACCAACATTATCGATAATACTGATCTGTGGGCGCACGATAACCATGATATCCGAATTTGTTTCCGTCCGATATGTCGGTGAACTGTGCTGCGGCGAGTTCATATTATCCGAACTACTGCTGTGGGAGATGTCGCTCGGTATCATCCAAATGTCTACTGGCTCCGTTTTAATGATCACCGGACTTTTCTTGTGATTCTCCATCATTTTCACTTCCGCCTCTGCGCGAGTTCTGTCTTGCAAGAGCGTTTGCAGCAATGCAAACGTTTTCACCGGCCAACATTGCGCGGACATGCCATCGACATTCCTGTTGCCGGATGCTTTAGACAGGAGAGAAGACAGTCTAGAGCGGAAATCGACGACTTCGTTGCGATCGTTAAAGCATCCCTCTCCGATTTTTTTGACAAGGTTGTTGTATATCAGCGAATCCAGCTCGTTGCGGTTATGTTCCAACATGTGTTGGAAGTCTCTCTCGCTACACCATTTTCCAAGAAATTCTCTGACACATTCGGCCGAACTCTCTGAATATCCATCGTGCACGGACACCTCGTCGATCGCCTCGGTCTTTTTTGCTTCCTCAACATACCGCAACAGTTTCGTTTTCTTGTTCCACACTTCCTCGGTGCTGTGGTTGGAACGGTTATCGCGTTCGCCCGACGAGCACGTACTACGATCGGACGCCAGCGGACTATTCGATCGCGGCGATGCAGAGAAAGCGGCATCCGACACGCAACTGGACATCTGACTGAATTTGCGAGCCGACTGAATGACCGACTGGCGCGGACTGCTGACGCCCACTTCACCTGCCACACTATTGCGTACGAATGGACTGACTGCCTCCTCCGGGCTGGCGGACGGCATTTCGGTCGCACACGTCACCTCCAGCTCCACGGCGGTTACCGCCCTCAGCCAAGCCAAGTGGTCAGTTGCGGCCACGCTCGGATTGCTAAACCGAAACGGTATGCGTCCAGCAGTCGCAATGTTTGCCATCATCTCCGACAGGATTTCGCTGGTGAGAGACCTTTTGCCGTACAAGATGCTGTTGCGCGCCACCGTCGGCGTTGGTTTGACATCCGCGTTGGATGGCGCGGTGTTGAGAAGGACCGGAGGAAAGAGACACTCATTGCACGGATCCAGGCAGGACAGATACAATTCAAATGACGCGACCGGACATAAAGGTGACCCCTTGCGCTCCACCATGATGCGACCGTCCTGGCCCCGCCTTTCCATGGCATTCCCGTAGCGGCTGTACATTTCCGGATTCAGTTCAATGTACTTCACACTGTGCTCGCCGATGGCCACTTTGAAAGTGTTTTTCGTCCAAAAGATCTGATCAGGGCAGCAAGGTATACTGCGAAAGAACATGGTCAGCTCGAACCAGACTTTGCGCTGCAGAGCCACGGCACTGCTGGTCGACAGAGTACCGGTGCGGTACAGGCTTTTGATGAATTCTGTCGGCATCTCCAGCCATTCAGTACCGATGTGCAACGATTTCGGCACCTGCTGGAGGGCCTCAGCCTTCTTTTGGCGTTTAACTGCTTCGTATTTGGGTGAACCGGTTGACCTCATGGATGCGCGATAGGCTTCGCGAGCTGGCTCATAAACCCTGTCGTTTTCAAAGTCTATCCCTATAAAGTGGAAAATGCGCATGAGCGATTTCCTATCTTGGTTTACGAAGGCCTAAGATAAACATGACAATGCAGCGGTGATGCGTACCGTTTCTTTGTAAGTAGCCGGATATGGCAGCACGGAATCTGACGAGCAGTTCGCGTACTTCTGGATCCATCGCCCCGCTATGCGCATTTGACCGAAAGAATATGGTCAAGTAGTCGCTTAATTTCAAAGGAGTCAAATTTTCAAAGGTTGGCTGAATGCGTTGTTTTAAAAGCCATCGTCGAAATATTTCCAGATCCTCAAATTTTCCCGAGTAGACTTCGTCGACCGGTATTGTTTTGCTGAACGAATGCCTATAATGAGAAGAAAACATTTAGCTGTAGCAATCTAAACCGCCTGCAGTTACTGCAAGTCTTTGATCAACTCATTACTACTCCAGTAATTAACTGACTACAGTTATTTGTACTGTATATTATATTATGCCTTCATATAATATCAGCAACGCGAACACCATCATTCTGCAGAATATGGATACCGTATAATAAAAGTAAATACATACTCGTATTTGTAGAAATCGTGCAATACCTTCTAATTGAGTATTTGCTTACGCTTGGTTTGTTTTAATAATCCGTGGCATTATTTCAACTTTTCGCGTTTTCGTACTTTTATCATCACAATATTCACAATTATGGCTTACTTGTAGAAGCTATAAAATTAATGTGTGTTTCTGGGTAGTGTTAATGTGGGTAGTGTAAAATCGTTAAATCTTGGACCCTAGTGTACAATGCATAAATGTGCTATCAGTAAGTACTAAATTACAGAATGATAATATTATTACTACTCTAGTACTATTTACTCTGATTATTTGACGAACCCAAAAACGACTAAAACGCAGCCCTGCAACAGCTGCATAGTAATTTTACCGCTAATTTTGCGAAGCTGTTGGATTGATCCGCGAAACGTGTTGGGAAATCGCCGTTCCATATTATTGGCTAAAAATGCGACAACCACCCCAAGCAGACCGAAATAACTGCTCACTCATTGATTTTTACGATCGAAGCTACCAAGATACGTATGCTAGCCCATAGAATATAAACCTGATCGACCAAATTCATCGAAACTGCGGAATTCAAGTAAACAAGATACGCAAGTGAGACAACTCACAACATCGACAACCTTCCCCAAGGTCATAAAAGTAACTCTCGCGGAGACACAGTCACAGGAACGTTTTTAATGGCAAGCCACGGTTTACCGTACTACTTCGTAGCTCGTACAGTACTAGTGCATGTAATATCCATATCGCAGCCGCAAAAGTCGTAGGAAAAGATACCGTTTTTGTCCACTAATACAGCAAATTAATGACCCAATAAACCGATTTACTTCTGGTCTAGAGTATGGGATAAAATAAAAATCATGCTACGATATAATTATGGAAAATATTAACTACATCAATAAATTATGGCAGAAACGGTAATACATACACTTATTTTGCTTATGCCGGTTTGATGCACAAACGATACACGCAAAATAGATCTATTAAAATACGAGTATAAAGGTGTTTGTACTACAGTTTGAAGCCTGCCCACAAACTGCTTGCTTGCTGTTTACTGTTATTTGGAAATCCAGAAAGCAAAACATAGTGGTAGACAGATTTAGCACGTATTGTTATGAATATTTATGTTTACCCATCAATGAAACGTAATGGACAGTACAAACACTGTACGGTACGGTTTGTACTCTCTGTAATTAACAAGTAAGTTAAAGTAATATATTTAGACAAATGGGTATCTGTGGGCTAATTCTGATAAGATTGTATAGTACAGTACCAGAACTACACGCACTGCCGGTTCAGACTATGTACTTGTAAGCTGTAGGTACGTATGTGCTATGAACAATACCGTTCATAAAATAATTATTGAACTCTGAAGTATAGCACCAAATGTTAGTGTATTTACCGTAATTAAAGTACCATTTTGATCGTACACTACAGCTGTACTTTCGTATTCGACTTTACTATGGCTGTCCGACTACGTATAATAATTTTTAAAAACGATAACCTGCTCAGTAAACTGTATTTGCAATGCTGGAGCTTTTGCAACCAGGTGACCTATAGTATCGAGCACTTATTTTGCCGCCAATCTACAAAGAAAAAAGCACTTACGTACTTTGTCAAAATTTTTAAAGACCGTATTCTGTTATAACTGGTTGTATTGTTTTAACCTGTGACATATTGTTTTAACCGTGACATTTGCAACAGGGAGCAGCCCGGTCGTCTCAGAAGTCAGTACTACAGCCACTACAATCAGTTCAAAAGACAACTTATAACGCTACTTAACTTTAATGAATTTCGGTTATTATCACTGGTATTACAGAACCATAATAATTAATACAGGTATTACAAGCTTGGATCTATAGTATTATCCGTTAATATTGTACTGTACATATATCGGTAAATTATGGAAAAATTGTAAGTAATTATTGCAATTAATCATGGAAAAGGCAACCGATCTACCGGCCGTCGTTCGGAAAACACAACTTTCAAATTGTTCCGATAGCACAATATATTACGGGAAAATAAAATATGGTAACAGTAACATGTGATTAATTCTCCCCGACAGACAATTGGTCGTATTACAGTTTTCAGGGGGCGCGATACTGGGCGCTTTGGCGATCATATTCTTGGTGTAAATAGTTCGCCAGTACGTTGTTTTAACAAGTACTGTAGCTAACCGTAAGTACTGTAGCTAGTGAGTTTGTGGAGGCTTTTCCAACGTTTTGCACAGCAATAAAACTGCGTGTGTAAAAATTATGAATGAATTGGTTCTGTATAAAAAAATCCAGTTTTTTTTTGTACAGTATTTATTAGTGAGGCGACTTACAGCGGATGTGGCTTTGACAACTTTTCGTAGGCCGAAAAGGATTCTACTTCGGTAGCGGTGTTATACGGCAAACCAAATAGTCGTGGAGGCGATTGTCGAACAAAATGTACATCATCCGAACACGAACCAGCAGATGGTAAAACGGTTGTCAAAGTCGACCGACTTTCATCGTTTTTCTTTCTTTTCCGGCCAGCAGCGTTTTGTGCCGGGTAGGGTCGCATTTCTTGCTGGCTCTTACCCAACGCTATTACTCGATTGAGTGAATAGCGTATAACACGAATCGTTGATGGACTGTAGCGCTCGCCTTTCTTCGTTTTAGCCGTTTCTTGAAATTCACCCAGAAACATTATCAGCTGATCCAGGGAACATTTTTCCGGACTGGTAACACCGTGTTTTTCTCTGACATATTCTAAAAATATTCTAACAGCGGAAATAAATAAGGGATTTGTATCGTCGTCCAGCTGTGCTTGCGATACGGCGGCAGAATGATCGGGAGTGCGGTATGAGAGCAGGGAGTGACCCATGTTGTGGAAATAGCGGTTCATTGCTGCACTTTCACTCGGCACTGGACAACGGTCGCTCGTGCCCATAGTTCTGAATTCTATATATATGTAAATAATATAATGAATAATGGATATTCAATAAAATAAATAAATAAAGTGAATATACATTAAAAAAATAAATAGTGATATAGCAGTTATGCGCTACCATATGCAAACTGAAAACATATGTATCGCATCATATTATGCAAGAAAATAGTGTAGTTATCAAACAATGCAGGACATAATAAAGATACATTATATGCCAGTACCCTAGCCGACAAACACGTTAAGTAATGCCTTACGAAATGGTTCCAGAATATCGCAGCTATGCAGCAGCACTTATGTCGCATGATCACTGTTGTCGCGCGAAACAGCGAAAGAAATCTTTCTGTAATTTTGATGGTATAATCTGGCACAGACAGTATGGTATTTTAACCTATAGCGAGCAGTATGAGGTAGGGTTTCTTTCTCGGAACACCGCGCGTGCAATGCTGCGTCAGCATGTTGGAAGTACCGTTTTGCTCTGGCAACGACCAATCAGCAGTTTTCTGCCAGCATACGGCTACTGTAATGCACAATTTTCCGGTGGAAATCAACTGTACGATTTTCACCGAGCAGGTTTCTAACCGATCGACAACGTTGGCGCTTTAGCTCTGTAGTTGTGTGGGCTTACGGTCTGTCGGGGAAATAAATGCATACGCTTCAGTTTGGCTAAAACCCGGCATCCCGCAGTACAGTAATGCATGCAGCGATATAATGCGCATCAGCACGACGCTCGCTTATTGCAAATTTGCAACGCTACAGTATATACCGGTAAACATTACAGTAGGTACTTCTACAGTAGGGCCCTTTAATACATTTTTGGCAATTAAAAAGCAGAATTACAAACAATTAAGCAATAATATCTGTAAACTACAAGGAACGAAAAGGATAGAATAGGAGGAATAGCGTACCTTACTATCTACCTTAACCTGTTACTGTAGCTGCATTTGTCTCTATTTTAACTTATGTTATCGTTTATATTATAGCGATGGCATAAGTGAAACTGCAAACGTTTTATTATAGTTGCATCACGTTGTTGTCAATAAGTAACTGTTTCGGTGCGTATCGGGGAATTTGAAGGATTCACATTGTTCCTTCCTTGAGTTTTAATTTTTGTCACCAGTCCTGATTACCAAAAAAGTTTAAGAGCACCCATATTTAACAGTCTACAAATCAAATGACATAATTATTGAAGCAAGCTGATTGCTTCAGTAATCAGCTTGCTAAAGTAATACGTTCCGTACGTTCGGTAGAATTTTATTCGTTATCGTTCACTAATGTCTAGATGTGAATTAAGATCCAAAATCAATATAAGTGTGCAAAAGGCATAATTATTGCATATGCTAGAGATTAGTGTGTATATCTATGCTATCTATAGTCATTAACATATCTATAGAAGTGTATCTATAGTCATTAACACTGGATGCAGCATCGAATAAATATATGATACAAGTACGAGGTACATGATCGAGTAAATTTAGCTGTACCTGTATGAGCATATCTCATTCAAAAACTTTGTCATAAATTATTTAGCATTTTTAATTGAATGGTCTGTGATTGCTGGAAGCGCTCAAAACGTGTATGAATGAATATGTTTTTCGTAAACTTGCTTTGTTTTGTGAGATTCGACATGGTGCGCGGCGTGGTATATCGTGCACGATTTTTTCTATATTTTGCGCACTAATGAAAATGGTGCTTAGACCCGTTTTGGCATGTGATGCTGCGCCCTTTGCACTTCTCGTATTGTATCATACCGCTAATAATAATCCGTCAAGGTGACCTTCGAACAATCAATACAGCCAAATATTTCGATGGAGAACACTACAGTGGTTGTTAGGGGAGCTTAAATATAAAACACAACACCTTATGCGGCTTTTCGGAATGAAGTAAGAATGGTACTGTATGTCAAACATGCCTATTAATTAATTATATTCCGTGGATTCTCTTTTCTCTTTCAAAACGCTACGATAAATTGTGATACTTTTCGAAATTTTACTCTTCCAACCACCACTAACATGGCGCTAAAAAGAAGTCAAAATCAATACATTTTGACCGTTCACTTCGTTGCATTTTGCCGCGTTGGCTGTGTTACACGTACGCATCGAGAGGGCAACATTTTTTCAAAGAATCGATTATAGAAATATAGCGCGTCTGCATGCAACGAGCTCGCCAAACGTATCGGCCATCGATCGGCAGCCAGATGTAGAAAAGGAACTGGTTTCTGTCGTTTCTGTCACCCGTTTCTACATACGGTTAAAGTGACGTCATGTATATCGTTCACCGCGATTGTAGCTCTATTGGGTTCCCACGACTGTTGTACAAGCACGGTATATCTACAGAGTATAACGTATTCTATCAAACTGTAAAGAGCGCCCGTGACTGCTTACACTTACTGCATGCACAATGTAAGTCTAAATTTCTAATCAAACTAATTTTATTTGATGTTCAAGATGTTGGTCAGTATTAAATATCCATATAACCTAAAGAAAACTTTTTTTATAATTTTTAATCACCTGGTTGTATGATCGTAGTTCACAACAGTACGTATCTGTACTCAACTTCATATTCAGTTCTCATGCAGCTTCACTGGATCCATCCAAACCCATGGATTTTAACGATTAAGAAGTATACACTGGATACTACTAAGTCTTAATGAGTATGACGGCCACAAGGTTGATCTGTGTTATTTACTCACAACTAATTGAAACAAAAGAAACAACACTCAATCACTACAATTTCTCGTGTCAAAATGTACAATTTCTCTCATAGCACTACTAAAACATATTGCTCTGAACTAGCCACGGACACTCTAACCATCACTAATATCAACAAATGCAATAAAAACAAAAGCAGTACATAAAATCTACACAATTCCTTTCAATAAAGGATAAAAAATTATGCAACATAAAAAAACAATAAAGTCAATTTCAACACAGATAACTAACATGTTACAAGCTAAAGTTTGTTATTAAATAGTTATTTTCCTGGCTGCAGAGAACACATTCCCTACAGCGGCTGCACCGGATAAACCGAAAAACAAAATAATACGAAAATGTCAACGGTATCGTCCCACGGTTAATTTGGTTCAATCCACACCAAGCGGAAGTTAGCACAAATTGTGTCAAGGCTTTCCGGGGAAGACTTGAGAGAGCAGACCGACTGCAGCCAGTCAAAAGGAGGGAATGAGGAAGTCTGCAAATGTAGCGTCCACTTAGGAAGAATGTAAGGCATCCCATCTTTGGAGAGAAACTCAATTCATCCATAATTTACACGACTGGGATCCGCAGTTGCAAGGAATCTTATGTTGATCGTCTTCCCAGTCGAATTTATAATCATAGCACAACTAAAATACAAATAAAAAATTAGCGGATCGCGAGTTTAAACTAACTAATCGAGAGTCAATGTTTTCCTTCCACTTTTCAAGTATGAAAGTACTTATACTGAGAATCAGCATTTCCATTAATTAACAGGAAAGAGTGAATTAAGGACTTCTGGCTACAGGTGAACGACATATGTATGTAAATTACAGATTCCATAATTCCACACTTTCGGTAAGATGGAACTACTCCAAATGCTCAACCAATCAAATTTTTGTTCCCCCGAAAACGAATGCGTACAGTACGCTCCATATTTAATCACTCTCATCCGGGAAGCAGATAAGACCTAGGTTTCCTTCGCGTACCACACATCAGCTAACAATGTAAATTCACTCAAGCTTGCTAATCGTCGTAGTCACTGCACTGATGCTACATTTTCACAAGCGCAGCTTAATTAGCCCACACAAACGAGTGTGCTGATACGACGCATCAACGCAAAAACAGTAGGGATATACAGAGGATGCAAATTTCTGTTCTTTAAACGAGCACGTTCTGACGTACATGCTCGCACAGCACCTATGTTCCCTGATTAAACCTGAATTAAACCGTTCGCACATTTCGCACAAATTGAAATTTTTCGCACATAAAAAAGCACAACAATCGGGTCTCAGATTTCACAAACCTTCAATACTAGCTGCACTTGTGAAACCAAGAATTACTTTGTCATGCATAAAAGAGCCAATATGGCACAAGGCGCATTGCACATTTGTAAAACTAACATTTGTAATGCACAATGCAATGCACTGCACTGCAATGCACAAAATTAAGTTAATTAACATATGCAATGCACATTTGTAATGTATTTAAAAGCTATTCTAGCATTCACAGATTCTGGTGTAAGCACATACTTTATTTACCTTGGAATTATTAATACAAAGCAAGCCATTACCTCTTCATCCTTACGGATGCGACGCAACGAAGAAATAACGATTTTCTTTTCGTTTTTGTCAGTCTGCACCACTTCCGTGATGCAGTTGGGATCGCAGGAATGGTTGATGAATCGGGCCGGACCCCCGGCTCGAGAGGCATCGCACACTTCTTCATTGTCAACGCGAAACATGTAAATCCCTGCGTGGTTCTGCAGTAAAAGACAGTTAAATTATAAGTAAATCGAATATTCCTCAAAGCTGCGACTAACAAGCGTACCAGCATTTCATACATCCGCTCGCGGTGATTGGCCACCTCGTTGCGTATCAATTCCCCGACATATTCGATTATCATACTATTTTTGTCCAAATCCCGTGCAGCAAACAACCCTAAACCTTCGATTTTCGACCGAGCCAGGTAAACGTTACTTCTCCATTCTGCCTTCATTTTGCGGTACTGGTTGATTTTGGTATGGCTGAGTGTCTGTTTCTGGTAAAAACTGAGACCGTTGCAATTCTCTTGAGCATTAGCGGCGACATCACTAGACAACGGATAGGAGGAAAGGTCGCCGGATGAGGACACCCGCGTCAGACCGACGTCGGCGGAACTGTGAGCGCGGATGGCGGCATGATGGCCAAACTGGGCTCTGAAATGGACTGGCTCGTCTTGGTTCTTTCGACATCACTGTGACTTCTACAGGATCGATCGAGCAGGTTAACAGAGACTCCTCGTTCGGGCTCTATTAACAAACGCTTCTTACCGCTTCGTGACCAGTCTCAACTTCGGTTCGGTTCGCGCCGATCCGCTCTCGTGTTGATGCGGAATTACCGGCGCGGCCACAGCTGGTGATTCTGGAACGCGAGCCTTCTCGTACTTGAACTGATACCGAATGGCCTCGTTTATGCCCGGTAAACATTCGATCGCTCGGGCGATGTTGCTTTCCGTCAGACCAAACAAGTCATCACCCGTGAAAAAATCCGGGAAGACTTTAATCATCGTCGATGAACGGTGTTCAAGAACAGCAACCAAAACTTTCATCCACACCTCTGCAAAACGTGATTCGTTAATAATTTACCGATGACATTTTAATCTGAACATAAAAAAGTCCATAATTTTGACTCTTATTTTCCAGGCCTGCAAATAGATATTCATTAATATTATCGGCAATTACCGCACCTTTAGTGGTTGATCCTTTAATTAAAACGGTCTCATAGCCATTTTCCTCCACGGAAATGCGAAAATCTGGAGCACCATGCACCTCCTGGATTGTGCAGTGATAAAAACAACGCTTATGCAGGGCTCGCATAGACCAGAAGATACGAGTGATGGAATATCCCACCTATTTATGCACACACAAAAATGCTCAAAATCGGCGAAATGAATTTCAAAATTAGCAAAAACTGTGACGAAATGTGGTCATACCGGATAAACACAGTCCGGATTGTGGAAGGCATCCATGTTAGAGTGGTAAAGTTGTCCAAGAGAATGGAAGATCAGCGTCCCGATCCGAAAGCTATACAGTCCATCGCGTGCAGTGATCACCCTAGAAATCCACAAACCACACATCAGCCAACTTAAGGTTCAATTCGAAATAACGGTAAATCCCATAACACAACAAACGAACCTTGATGACGAAGTAACACAACAACGAAATACAACATAACATAGTGAGCAACACACAACACAACACAACATAGTGAGCAAACCAACCTTGATGCCATCCGTGGCTCGTCCCGATGGACATACACTCGCCTGTGAACGGTCATAGACTTCAACTCGTCTTCGGGGGGTTCGCCTGATTTATGTATTTCACAAAGAACGCTTTTATCGTTAAAGAACATGCATCCGCTGCTTTTTGCGCAGGGGAAGTGAAACATCTGGTTGCAGCGGATCTTCGGGTAACGATAGCAAAGCAGCGTGGCTCCCAGTTTGCGACATTTGACACATTCCGTCTTCGCACCCCGCTTGCACGCCTGCTGCACGTTCATTAAGTGCCCATTAATCGTTTCGTAGACATCCACCGACCACAGAGCACAATTCAAATGCACCCAGTGCTCTCCATCGATATTCAACAGGCGACCCTGTCCATCCGGGAGAAGGTCACCGACAAGGTGACACAGTACACATACTCTGTTGTCCCGAACATTCGACGTCACTTTCAGCCCGACATCCAGCAGATTCATTACTTGCTGCGTCGCTCGAGAGTCCGTGACGCTGTTCTGCCGCTTCAGCTGCAACAAATTAGGCGTCCACAATTCATGTCGACCTTTCTTTCCCTTTTTCAGCAGAGGCGCTATGGATTTCAACAACAGTTGGACGGGTGTCATACGTTTCACTGGTGAATGTTCGCGTTTATCCTTTCGTGCTTCCTCCTTCGGTCCGTTGTCAAAACCATGGTCAACCGAAACGGTGGCCGGTGGAGAGACTTTCGCGACATTCTGGTTAGTAATAGCAAATTGCATCATGCATGTACTACTGCAGAAGGAAACGTAGGCCACGCCATCTTCGTACTCCACTGGGAAACCGTTGTCGACCAAAGAAACAACCGGCAGATCAGACAATCGTTTCCGAAACCCCGTTTCTTGATCAAGGGCAATCTCACAGGTGCGACAGTATTTATAAGGCTTCGTTTCCTTCGGCAGTTCTGGGTAATCTTCACAGCCAGTCATCTCTATGTCGGTCACAGGGATTCGCAACAGGTTAGCCAAATTCTGCAAAAAGACTCCCATACTGCAAGCAGCTTCTTCGGTGATCGTCATGCTGACATTCACGCGATCAGACTCTTTGAATACTCTTCCAAATTTTTCTGCGGTGACAGATTCGTATTTCACTACGTCCATTGCGAAATTCTCCTTCAGACTGCCGGGTGTTCCTGGGTCGAAATGCACTGCCAAAGTTGGTTCGCTAATTACTATGTCCGAACAAGTTGGTCCGTCCGGTGGAAAGCTAATTTCAAGCCAGTCATACAAACGGTCGTAGCACGGTTCCAACAAGCGGCCTTCACCATACGATGACGTTGAAACGTAAGACATTGCAGGGCTATCTGGGCGTTTAACGTCATCTAACTGTAAAGATTTGTCGGCCTCCTGTTGCGACGCTTGCACATCCGGAACACCGGCATTTCGACATCGAAGACAATCTTCGAGGAGAATGCTACCGAAATGTTCTACGTTCGACTGAACCATTTCATCGTTCACTCGACTAACACCGACACAGAAGCGACTTCGTATTCCTTGTTTTATCAGCTCGTACTGACCAAAACTACCTTGAAGACTTCTTTTCTGTGGCTTCTTCAAATCTTCGAGCTTTTTACCGACAGGAACTGGAGCCGCATCGGTTTCAGGCTTAAAGAAAATACTTTTTGCTGGCAAAGACAATTTGTCCGGTTCACAAAGATTTACTGTCGCTTGCCGAAGTTGCTCCAAGAGACCATCAATCACCACTTCATGCGACGCATCCATAAGTGCGCCACTGCCAAGTTCGTCACCCGAAGGCTTTTTCTTACGCTTTTTCTGTCCCTTTTTCTTTTTCGTACTGTCAGTACTCGCATCTGAGGTGGAAACGTTCAATGCATCAACGGCAAATTCCGACGGCTGTGTTGGGCTGGAAGAAAAACTTTCCTTGCGAGTTGTCAATGGCATACTCTCTATTAATGCTAGCTGATACTGCTGAGCTGGTGTTAGAGCAGATAGTGAAGAATCATCATCCTCGTCAGGAAGAGAGTTCGATACAACCGAGCCTTTTCTCTCCAGCGACATTGTCGGCGACAAAGAAGAGTTACCGTTTTCCAACAGTTGTTTCAACAAAATATTTTTCCTTTCAATGGATCGCTCATCACCTTGCATGCCTCCTGAAGTGGAATCAGGATGAGATTTCAATGTTGTGGCTTGGAAATTCCCCATGTCAACAGAACCTCTGACCGGAGCTTGTGGTCTAAGACCAGCTGCTCGAGCTGGCAGGTCAGGACGAAAAGGATCAATCTTAGTCAACCCCACAGAACCGGGCAAATGAGATCTCATGGCCGTCGAGTGTTGTTGCTGTTCGCCCTGTGGCTCGGGATACTGGACTGAAGCGACTGGTGCATTCGGGACAAATTGCAGATTCATCTGGTGGGCACTCTGCTGCTGCGTATTAGGATGTGGAAACTGATGCTGCAGAACACCTACAAGAAAAAAAGACGAATAGCACCATGTGAATGTACCATTTCTACCAAATATTCCAAAAAATACCTTGCACTTGAGGTACAGGCGGCACAAATCGTGGAGGGGTCTGAGTTAGACGAACTGGCGCCGTGGTATAGGAATTCTGATGAAACTGATCTCCATAAAAGGCACTGTTCTGCGTTACGCCTAAATGGCCTTGTTTGGATGCCATCGTAGCTGGGTGGTACATACCAGGCTGAACGGATGTCGGATGGTGTGACAATTCCGGTCGCATAGTATGAAAAGACGTTCCAGTTTGAATTGGTTGCGTCATCGACATGTTGCCAACCGCTCCAGAAAAGGCTACTTGAGGCTCATCAACAACCAGTTGGATTCCAGTTTTCGCAGTAAAATCATGCATTTCGTTCAAATGCTGCTTATGCTCCTTCTTCACAGTATCCAGCCTTTTTTGAATGGCACCCACAGTATTTGTTAACCGTTCTAATTCCATGTTTTCTTCTGGACTGAGGTCATGATTCGTCTTTTTCATTTGCCGCTGGCGGGCTGCGAGAGCCTTCCGCTGCTTACGGAACTTAGCAATATCTTGCTGCAAAGCAGCTAGCTCTGCAGTTAACCGATGATGGTGTTCCAGAAGAAATGTTTCGTGAGTCATGCTGTTGTGTCGCTCCGATTCACTCATTTCCACATCTTCACTTGCAGAGCGTGCTAGAGGCAAGTTGGTAATTGGAAGCGAAGCGACAGAATTTACAGCTGGCACGTTGTGCGATTGTGTGGGCATAACGGACGGCGGGCGACTCGGCACTGGGGGATATTGTACAGCCCGCTGTGGTTGAGACCACTGCATAGGCGACAGCGGTTGACTTGGATTTTGCACTGTCGCAGTGGGACTGCGTCCAGAAGCATACACCGCTGGCTGAACCGCTGTCCTCACATCTCCAGCAAACTGTCTGTCCCCGTAATTAGCTCGCAACGCTGACGGAACCTGAGAATCCGCCCTTCCGTACATGTCTATAAACCGTATACTCGATAACTCAACCATCAGTAATCGATCACAATTACAAAAATATTTACAGTAATTGATTTATAGCAGAAAGGAAGCTCGTAACACTTACTAGCATCGACACCCTGTCCAGAAAATCCTCCCTGTCCGGCTTGCCACTGAGGATGCGGATGACGTACTGGAGGCTGCTCGTACATTGGATGTTGGCCTTCAGCATATCGAATACCTATCTGTGATTGGCGTTGCACGGCCACCTGGTTCGGAGCACGCGCAGCTACCTGGTAGCGTTGCTGTTGGACATCCACCAAATTTCTGGGAGGTTGCTGCATCATGCGAGGTTGCGGGGGTGGTGGCTGACGAAACTCTTGCCGTTGCACGGCAAAAGTGTGAGAACTGAACTGTACATTGGACTCTTGCATCTGCTGAGGCGAAGAAAAACCCCCCGCTTCCGGATGATGTTGATATTGCCACTGCGTCGGTGGCACTGGTTGTCTTTGACGTACTTGATTCTGGCGATTCAGCAGGTCCCGCAGTTGCTGTCTAGGGAAAAACTGACCGTTTTGGGGAGACTGAGGTTCATTGGCCTGCATAAATGGTTGTTGGAATCTCTGCGGCATCGGAGTTCCAGGAGGCTGTGAGTATGGATCATGCTCGTCTAACACTGCATCTTGAGATTGCTGGCGAACCATCACTGGTTGGACCGAGCCGGGTGGATGTGCATAGGGATCAAACGGAGAGTTGGGAGGAAACGGAGTCCGCGGAGACTGCACCTGTTGGTACGAGTGCGGACTTTGCACGCCGTATGCTGGATCGTTGACGTGATGCTGCATAGGCAACACAGATCTGGGCCTCTCAAGAGGCGGCGAAAAGGGCGGGGCAGGGGAGCCAACCACATGGTAAGGCTGCGGTTGGTGATGTGCGTGACTGGCAGACGAACCTGGCGTCGAAGGCTGGCTTGATGGAGTCGCTGGATTAGTATACAGCGCTTCGTCCTGCGTGGTGTGGAAAGGAGATTCTATGGGCTCAGATGACGGAAACCGCGTAGGTGATAGGAAACCGTGGTTTGGTGTAGGGAAAGTGGCAGGGCGTTCGGGATATTTCATAGGCAATGGCACACTGTTTGGTTTCTCCACGGTCTGATCAAAGTTTAGATGTTATCAACTACACGTGTTACACGGCCTAGAAGATCCTTCAATCAACTACTCATATGAAGCCAATTAAAATGCCTGCTTTCAGTGCAACAATATTTTACAGTATCTCACCTTTTCTTCTTTCGCGCGTTGAATTTTCGAGGCTTTGTTGGCTGCTCGGTTTTCACGAGCTTTGTGCAGAAATGGTTGCCGTTCATTCGTGCTAACTTTCCTCCACAGCTTGAGTATCTGCTTATAACGCTCAGAAAATTCCGGAAACTTCTGCTTCAAGTCTGGATGCTGCAAATTGGCATACAATACCGAAGACATCGTAGCCAATGATCCTAGAGCTTCGTCTTCTTCAGCCTTTTGCGGTCCCTTATTCCCGGCATCTGCATTTTCACCCGAGTCAATGCCCAACGGAACTGCAGGCCAAGCAGCGAGACCATGCCCACCGTTGGGGCCAACAGCTCGAGAAATCGCTGAAACGGACATCGAACTACCTCCTCCTATGCCCACATTGCCAGCCGCCGCTGGTGAAAATACATTGTTAAAAACATCCTCGGCATCCTCACAGCTCATCTGCGGCAAATCATTTTCAAGAGAATCCAAAATCGAGTCCAAGTTATCGGTTACAGAATCTGGTTCCTGGTGGTCTTTTCTAAGTTGAAGCGCGGTTTGCATAGGTTCGTCTTCCTGCACACCTGGGTCTTCTTCATGCTCTGTTCCTGTCATTAATATACCGAGGTCAAGGTTGCCCAGATCTTCGTCGAGAGGCTCTTGATTCAATAGCGCGTCAAAGCCCTCCGTAAGGTCAGGAAAATCCACTTCTTCCTCATTTGACTGATTCTCAGTCGACCCTTTCACCATTTTTTTAAAGGTTTCAGCAAATTCCGTCTTGATCAGCTTCTTTTCTTCCACCTCTTCGCGCAAAGCAGGTTCGGACTTCACACTAACTGGTTTGGAATCTTCAATGGTTATATTAAGTGATAATTTCTCACACAAGCTCGATTGCTCGCTAGAATCTTTGGTATCAAACAATACTCTGCCGAAAAACGCGTCTTGCAGGTAGTCCGGAAACACATCTTTAACCAGCAACCGCTTCTTGGATTGCACTTTCTTCTTTTTCATTTTCTGGGGATTCGGGTGTTTCGTTGGGTCTAGTCCAGCAAGTTCCGTCAAATGATTATCGAGACTTTCTGCTGGGCTGATTGTTCCCTGTGCAAAAATTGATAAAATTTCAGAAATTCAAACATCTATTAAACATAAAAATAAAAACGCTCTATACAAGAATAACAAGCTTAACAGAAACGTAGCACCAAATTATTAGTGAATCTATTTATTTTGTACCAACAAATCGGCGCAAACATAAATTTGCTACTCTTCCTTTCGATTTAGAACTATTAACAGGTAAACCAAAGCGGAAAATTTAACTATCGGATAACTATCACAATGCAGTAAATATACTTCTATTCACTAAATATACGTCCATTCCATAGTAAGCAGGCATGAAACAAGCTGTGATAATTCGCCACAGTCACAAAACGATAACGAAAAAATATCGCCAGGCGCTCTTACCGACAATAACTGTGATTCTGTGGATCCCTCATCCATTATCCCCAATTCTTTCTCTTTTTCTGCTTTTGGCTTAGACCCACGCAGCACGAATCCTCCGACGCCGAATCGCTGTGGACGACGAATGCGCTTCCTCTTGTCATCCCCCGAAATCTCCTCCATTTTGTCATTTTCCTGAGAGAGCGAAGGAAGACCATCCAACAGGGAATCCACACTATTCTGCGCTGAGAGCTTCCCGTGTTTCTTCTTTGGAGATTTCAACTTTGTGTGCTCGACACTTAAGCGTTTCAGATGCTTCAAGCCAGCATCCGACAGCAGCATTCCCTCATATTTGTGCGTAACCACTGCTTTCGGTTCGACAACTTCCGGATTGCAATCGTTCGAATCTTCGTCCTCAAAGACGTGCTGCAGATGCAGCGGCGGATAATTATCTGGTCGACAAAATGGGCAAATGTAACCCATGCTAAAGGCACTCTCCACGTCGTCCTCGTCCATAATCGCATCGCAGGCAGCGTGCAGGAACCGATCGCACTGCAGACACTGAATCACCAACTCCTTGTCGACATAATCACTCTCGCACACGGGCATTTCTGCAGGAAGCACAGGGCGTGCAGGTGGAGTAGTTGTTGTGCCACTGCGCAGAGGGACCGTAACCGGGACTGGCACTGTCGCAATACTGACACCGTACACAGCGCCGACATTTCCAGGTTCCGCTGGGCACCTGGTTGAGCGGCGGACTAAGGCAGTAGATGTGGAAGGAAATGTCGCACTCGTCGCACAGAATCAGTCGTCCTTCGTCGTGAGGCTTCCGCACACTTCGCACAGCGTGCAGTCCAAACAGCGCCAACCGGAAGTCAACACGGCCGAGTTCAACTTCACGCCAGCGCAGAAGGAATGGTAGCACTGGCCGCACTGCGCACAACCGATCAACTTCCTTCGTCTTCCAGTCCGATGGCGCCGCAGCTCACACAGATGTCCTGCAGCTGCATAAAGTCGTCGCCCGTTTTGAAGATGACAACCGTCGATGTGTGCACAGAATCCTCTTCCGCATCGCCTCCTGCCCATTCTCCACTATTTCACCATTAGGAACTGCGCTGGCCGGAGATGCCAGAGACTTCGGATAATCAGGGCAAGGACTTTCCTTTGCCCTTTTCCGACCAACTGGAGGGGCGAGGGAGGTCGATTGAGTGCGCGAACGTTTCTTCCCATTCTTCGCTCCCGACTGCACTGTCTGTCGTCGTTTTAAGCGGACTGACGGTTTTCCCCCTCCACTACCCGACACTTCAGAACCTTGTTCTGTCAAAGAATTCTCATCCAAAAGGCTGGAGGAGAACAGGGAGGAATTGGGACTTAACGCTGGCTGCTGGCTCATGTTGACGGAGGGTACTCGAGGATACTCTGGCATTCTGATGATCACCCCTAAATCCAAACACGACATTACGTAACAAGAAGTTTAAAAATTGATCCCTATTGTTAGACATCCAGCTAACCTTGCCAACTTTATGTAATCCATATGTGAATCAGAACCAATCATTCAACAGCTTGTTTGCTTTTATCTATAGCAGACTATTATTACGTAAACGACTCGTATGCGAACTTATGATCGTAAGTTCGTATGCCTTATAAACAGGAAGTTCAAATGGGCGAAGCTTGTTGTGAATGTGAGTCCAATGCATGTAGTATTCTGGTAAATCGCGTTCGTGCTTTTTTACAGTATGTATTTTATTTTCATTAGTACGCCATTGTAAACCACAAAAAAAAATTATTTATAGTTTAATGAGTTTAAAACATAATAAGCCATGTGGTGTAAAATTGTGAATATGAATGTTTGGCGTTGAAAAGTTTCCTAATACCCACATTTTACACGTTCAGTACGCGGTGGAAACTGGAATTAGTACAGTATGACGCATATCTATAGTAGACTGTGGAGTCATTATAAGTCCATCGTTAGAATTCGTCTAAAGAAGTAAAAGAACGCTCATGGGGAAGGAATCGCCGAAAAGAACTTTTTGCAATACACGATAATTTTTACAAAACTTGCATTTTTTTACGTCTTGTATCCCTGTAATCTGTACACAGATGCTAATTACTGAGAATTAAACTTTATTCTAATTCTACCGGTACGTACGTCTTCTAGTAGATTTTCGAACCGCCATTGATTTTTTTATTACAAACTAGAGCCGAGTTTAAAAGTCATTAAGCATGGACGATCTAAAAGTTGAAGCCATGAGAACTGTATCCAAAGTTTCAAACAATTTCAAACCACAGAACAATGCTGTCACGTAACCGGATGCTTAAAATAAATCTTATGATCACACAACACTCTTATTCGGAAGCCTTATAAATTCACAAAGGGTCCAAGATTATAGAAAGCTCGATGACTCTGACTGCAAAGGCACAGCTACTCTGCGAGGAAACCAGCCCTTTCGCTCTTTATGGGAATCTCCAGACGGGTCCAACTTCCGGTCAGCCTGAATTTGACCCAGTAACTCACCATAAAGCCATTTATTCTTCCCAAAGGTAACTCGGATTCTATCACCGGATTGCACAGCAATCCGGGGTTCATCCAGTGCCCATGGGAAGGCGATGCATACTCCAAATCCTTGACTAAACAAAGGAAATCGCGCTCCATTGTAACTTTCACGGACCTCATATACCACGCTAGCATCACGTTTAAACTGCTTTTGACGAAGTTGTTCGGATGTAAGCGTAAATTGGTCACAGCTATCATGCACCGCCCACCAGATTCCGTCGCCCTGCGGGTTACGGGAACCGTTCCCGATGACCTGCCGGAAGTTTTCTTTCCAGCCTAGGTCATATGGATTCCGGAACAAGGCCACCGGCTTACCCGCGCCCTGCGCTTCCTCCCGTAGGTAATGATTGGCTTTTGTTATAATCCATCGTTCAATGGATGTTTCGTTGCGAAAGATGATCTTCAACTGGACGATACACAGCAGACCAACGGCAATGGTCACGCCGACGGCAAATCCAATCATCAACACCAACCATAGCAGACCCCAGATGTTAAAAAACGCTGGCGGTGGTTGGAAATACATGAGTTTATGGTAGGAATGAACCAGTAAATTGCTACTTTGCCGAGCACGGCCGCCAAAGTGCATTTCCGAATAACTAATTGTAAATAATCGAAGGAAAATCAGGAGAAATACGAATGCGGCGTGTGCACATCCAACCACGGCGAAAAAAAGAAATCGAAGAAAATATGCATGATTCTTGTGCCCAACACAATTGTTAATCCAAGGGCAGTGATGTTCCATTTTCAGTACGCAACGGCCGCATGTCCTGCAGTGATGAGCGCGCGGTGCTTTGAAACCTGAAACAAAAAAACAGACGGTTTCAATATTTCTACAGATAAAAAAAATTTCATTGTCGCGCCAGTTCAATTATGACACCAAAGCATAAAACAACAAGGTACAAACACGATTAAAATGATTACAGAATACATACACTATCAAAAATGCGGAATACCTAGACAAACTTTGCAGTACTGAAGGAGCGCATTGTGTTTCTCCTTTTCCGGTTGCCATCTTTCAGGAACATAACCTATTAATTATTAAAAATTAATGATAAAATAATGAAAATGTGTTTGCGCAATCTCACAGCAAAATTATAACACGTAGACAATATATACAATATACTGCTTAAATGTTGACGTATGGAAGCAAAAATGCAGAGCTAATGAAAAAAACAAAGAACAGGATGGCGCACTGTACAAAGTTCAAACACAAAACTAAAAGCAGAAAATCGAGAAAGACCGTGGTTTTCTGATTATTCAAAATTAAAAACGATAAAAATGCTGCAGTCAAACCTGGTCCAATGAAGATGGCCATAAGGAAATTGTACTGTGTAAGGACGGAAGATGCGCAAAATACGATGAGGTGTAATAGTCCTTTCAAGCTTATATCCCCTCGAGGGCCCATAACGGGAAAAAAGTAAGTATTGGAGTATAAAAATGTAAGGGACACAGATGTTATAATAAACTGCGCCAATAACGTTCCCCAGTACAGCATGCGGGAACACACGTTGGCTGGCTTTCCCAGTGTCCGCTTTTCTTCATGGATGTCGACTTTCGAAGGCAGGTCGTCGTTTAGGGACGGCTTCTCCTCCAAAACAGGTGTCCCATTGTCTTTTGAGTTTGGATGAATAGAACGTTGTCGAATGTTTTGCACCATCTTGTAACTTGTTCTACTCAACTAACAAGTCCACAGTACACACTATTCCGATTGCCTGGTAGTGGTAAGAGGAGGAGCACGCCTGACAGACATTACGGCATATAAAACCGACATCTGCTATAAATGAGTAAAATGACCGTAACCTGTATGTAACAAACAAACTTGCTACCTCAAAACCAAAAAGCAAAAGCAATGCCACTCCGATCTAGAATTGGAATTTCCTCTTTCAACAATCAATAATTAAAAAATAACTAATAACTTAGTAATAAGTCAAAGCACGAAATGACGTAAACAAAGTAAAACTCCACATTGTCTTAAAACTCACAATCAGCCCACACTGTCCTAGTATAAATTGACTATAATTATTATGATTTAAGAAAATCATACGAAGCAAAACATTCATAATAAAACACTATTTTACTGAAGTATGTACTTATATATTTAAAAACATAAGCTCGAAAAGCACGGAATTTCTCATATTTTCGTAATTCAATAAACTCATATCTACGGGTATGTATTTAACAAAGTGCAATATTTTATTACATAATTATTTCGCAGAAAAATTTCACAATAACTTCGGAAACGATTTAACAGATAAGCTTAACACTTTTAAGTTTACGTGATTATCATTTCTTGATTTTTCACCAGAAATAATATTGTCATGATAAATGCGTTGCAGATCGCATATTGATGTTGTCATGTGCTGATGTACAGATACAGCACTTACTGAATTTTTTAATATTTTTAGCTTTACTGCCTTTACAGTTTACATAAATTTTGTAATTTTTGTTATTAATTTTTTATTGTTGCTGTTGTACATGGCGAGTGCCGTTTGGAGGTGGTCACTATATCGACACAATATTTATATGTCCCAGTGGTTACGACTACACGTTTATGATCGCCCACCCCATTTTCAATTTTGTGTATCCAACCCAGCGATACTGCTAGGCCCAGCTATGGCCAGCCCAGCCCAAAGGACTACTCAAAGTTCTGGCAGCACGCCAAGGTACAAAATCTGTGTTGGCTGATTCTGCCCATTTTGAAATTTCCTTATCTATTTTCTACATCTCTAACTGTTTAGATCTGAGTAAGAAACCAATACAAGCGAACATTTTACCTTTAATATCTATGAAATGTATCCATAATTTAGTTTACTTGAAGTGGTTGTGATTTGGAAATTGGACTGGAAGGATTACAAAACATGCGAACATGACTAGGTAAGAATTGCGAACCCTTTAATCCCTTGGTTTCCAACCGTTTTTTGCCTTGACCTGATAAGTACCGTGTAGCATTATCAGCTAACCAGAGATATACAAATGTTAGGAAAATGCGCCCGCTTTTATTATACTTCCTAACTTTTTATTTACATTCACATTCTGTAAAAGTTTTCAGGTTGTACTTAATAAGGTCTACAGTTTGGAGGCAAAGAAAAAAAACTGTAGGTTTGGTACAATAAGTACAGTACGTAGTTCCGCGATGATGGCGATGTTCTGATTAGACTGATTTGTACAGTATGTGGACGATTAAGTATTCCGTTTCATTTAAAGAATTAAGCTAATTAAGCCCTAAATTCTATATACAAACCTTTAATACATTAAGTATTATAATTAGTAGTCAATATTCAGGCGTGTAGTAAGTATGTCAACGATTTTGTCCTTTTCGACTGTTGCCAAAATTCTACAATGTGTACTGTTTCGTATTGCGAAGTCTATTGACTACGAGTACTGAATTCAGTGAAAATCCGTTCAGGTATTCGTCTCTTATTGTTTAAGCATTTGCATGAGCTTATGTTGCAGTGGTCCAGAATGATTAGGATATTCTCCTCCATGATGGAGCCGTGAACTATGCACTGGCGCGAGCAGAGACAAGATCGCGCGGCTGCATAACGATGGACCCTGTTATGAATGGCGATATCATTCTGAATCACCATCCTCCGATAGATGTGGTGTCCGCGACGATTACAGATGAGAAAATTCTGAAAATCCCGAAAAATAGTCTGTTTTCGCATCCGTCGGACTCTTTAGTCGCAGCACCACCGTCCTCGCAAATTACCACCTTTAATTTTTCCACTTCGACAAAGCTGCTAGTCCGGACAAAGCGTGTGCCACACGTTAACAGTATTCGACAGGAGGCTGTGCCAATCTCTGAAAGTATACCAAAGTCAACATCCGCTGCGGAACAACCCAGTGTCCGCAAGGAGCTGGTTGTTAAGAAAGCTGAAATTGTGAAACTGGTAAAGCTTGCCGTTTTTAACGTACATTGCTGTGTTTAGTGCGCCGCAGTTGAATGACTGTTTTTGATTTCTTTAGGCATGCGCCCTATGCCAGTTGTCCAGCGCATCTCGTTTTGGTCAGGGATCTCTTCGATCCTTCCCTGTATCTATCTCGTCTGAACAAGTTTTCCAGCTTCCGAATTCACTGAAGGAAAAGCAGCAGCTTGATGATCTCGCCGGTGTTGGCCACGAACAAATCAAATCCATTCAGGTTTGTAGCTGTCAGTTTATTAAGTATCATTTTGAAAGCGCTTCAGAAATTTTTTTCTTGCCGGTGACAGTACTGATAATTCTGGGAAATACTTAGCCTGGTGTTGGATGCGCGTCTGCACGCTTCTCCTTTTTTTCCTTGTCCCTTCCTTCTTTTTTTTTCCATTTTAACGCACTTCCTTCCGCGTTACTTGTATTTGTAATCGTGCTCAATTTTTTATTCGTTTAGCACACCTTATCTGAGGACGGTGAGTTAATGATCCATGAAAAGTGCCTTCAGTGGTCACCGGACGCACACTTCAATGCCCAAGGCGTTTGTACTAATCCAGAGGAGGTGGTGTCAAATGCCCTTCTTCAGGTAACTGGCGTAATTTGCCACGTTTGTTTTAAACACTTTTTAAACAATTTTATTCGGTCCTTTCTAAATATTTGTTTCTAAATGTTCGTACGTATATTGGAATGCTGTATAAATCAGCTTTCTTCACAGCGATTTTATGATTGTTCTGTGCTGTGTAAAATGAAGTGTATTATACGAAATACTACGGTTGTATTTACATTTTACGACGTTTTTACAGTTATGTGCGCACTGCGGCCACTACGGAGCGTCGGTCAGGTGTTCCTTTCCTGAGTGTACAGCGACATACCACTTGCCTTGCAGCAGTGCCAGCGATTGCTATCAGCAATTACCCGACAAAAAACTTGTTTGCTCATTACACTTCTCCACGCTTCCAGATCAGATTGCCCTTGATCCACTGGGTTTATGTTTTTTGTGTGGCGAGCTGGACGGGCCCGCGGACATGGGATGCGGCAGCATCAAAGATCTGTTATTTTGTCATTCATGTGGCAAACACGCTCATCCCAGTTGCCTTGGCTTCTCTGCCGAGGTTTCCCAGGCTAGAAAGGCCGGCTGGCAGTGCTCCGATTGCCGAACGTGCTGTGTATGCAGAGGTGGTGGGAAGACCGAAAAGGTTGTAGTCTGTTCCGATTGTGGTCATGATTACCATTTGACCTGTCTCGTGCCTCCTCTGGGCAATCTGCCCAAGTCGGCTTGGAAGTGTAAGTGATTGTATCATTTGCTTTTGGAATCTCCTTGCGTTCACACAGTATGGATGCGTTTCAGGTCCAAGCTGTCGCATATGTCGCTGTGGAAAACGAACTCCTGGCGCCGGTCCATCATGCAAATGGCATCATGGTTATACATTATGTGACAGTTGTTATCAGCAGAAAATAAAAGGCTCAGTTTGTCCCGTCTGCCAGAAAGCCTATCGCTTTGCGGAACAACGCGACATGCTTCGGTGTTCCAGGTACAACCTTCTGTGGTCATTTTTCATTCGGTGTCAAGGTACAGTTTGATTGTATTTCTGTGTCTTTAAAATTTAGTTGTGGAGGTTGCACTCATCGGACATGCGATGAAGAAAAACGTGATCCTCTTGAGACATACGAGTGCGTTCGGTGTAGGAAAGGCAGCCTGAATGGATACGCAGGTATGTGAATTTCTTTTAACTTGTCTTCTATGAGTGTTTCTTAATTCATGTGTTCTTAGATCCTGTAGTTATATTTTGCCTGTACGATTTGGTTTAAATGTAGCAGGTATCTTATTACATGACTGGAAATGTTTCTTCCATAATGATTTAGCTACTGCTACCACATTTTCGGCTTGCAAGCATAAATTACTCAGAAACCGTAGAACAAAAGTATGGCTCGATTTGAATCCAATTGGGGAAATAAAATGCTATTTGAAGTTTCTTATCCCTAGGGCTGGTTCCATCAACAGCAGAACAGTCTCGCTTGGCTTCACTAGCAACGAATCAACAAGCAGGGAGCCCCAGCTCATCATCAGTATTTTCCAGTTCTCTGGACGAAAGTTCTTTGACAGAACAAGGTTCTGAAGTGTCGGGTAGTGGAGGGGGAAAACCGTCAGTCCGCTTAAAACGACGACAGACAGTGCAGTCGGGAGCGAAGAATGGGAAGAAACGTTCGCGCACTCTGTCGACCTCCCTCGCCCCTCCAGTTGGTCGGAAAAGGGGCAAAGGAAAGTCCTTGCCCCTGATTATCCCGAAGTCTCTGGCATCTCCGGCCAGCGCAGTTCCTAATGGTGAAATAGTGGAGAATGGGCAGGGAGGCGATGCGGAAGAGGATTCTGTGCACACATCGACGGTTGTCATCTTCAAAACGGGCGACGACTTTATGCAGCTGCAGGACATCTGTGTGAGCTGCGGCGCCATCGGACTGGAAGACGAAGGGAAGTTGATCGGTTGTGCGCAGTGCGGCCAGTGCTACCATTCCTTCTGCGCTGGCGTGAAGTTGAACTCGGCCGTGTTGACTTCCGGTTGGCGCTGTTTGGACTGCACGCTGTGCGAAGTGTGCGGGAAGCCTCACGACGAAGGACGACTGATTCTGTGCGACGAGTGCGACATTTCCTTCCACATCTACTGCCTTAGTCCGCCGCTCAACCAGGTGCCCAGCGGAACCTGGAAATGTCGGCGCTGTGTACGGTGTCAGTATTGCGACAGTGCCAGTCCCGGTTACGGTCCCTCTGCGCAGTGGCACAACAACTACTCCACCTGCACGCCCTGTGCTTCCCTGCAGAAATGCCCCGTGTGCGAGAGTGATTATGTCGACAAGGAGTTGGTGATTCAGTGTCTGCAGTGCGATCGGTTCCTGCACGCTGCCTGCGATGCGATTATGGACGAGGACGACGTGGAGAGTGCCTTTAGCATGGGTTACATTTGCCCATTTTGTCGACCAGATAATTATCCGCCGCTGCATCTGCAGCACGTCTTTGAGGACGAAGATTCGAACGATTGCAATCCGGAAGTTGTCGAACCGAAAGCAGTGGTTACGCACAAATATGAGGGAATGCTGCTGTCGGATGCTGGCTTGAAGCATCTGAAACGCTTAAGTGTCGAGCACACAAAGTTGAAATCTCCAAAGAAGAAACACGGGAAGCTCTCAGCGCAGAATAGTGTGGATTCCCTGTTGGATGGTCTTCCTTCGCTCTCTCAGGAAAATGACAAAATGGAGGAGATATCGGGAGATGACAAGAGGAAGCGCATTCGTCGTCCACAGCGATTCGGCGTCGGAGGATTCGTGCTGCGTGGGTCTAAGCCAAAAGCAGAAAAAGAGAAAGAATTGGGGATAATGGATGAGGGATCCACAGAGTCCCATTTGCTCTCGGTAAGTATACGTAACGCTGCTCTTTAGGTTTCGCTAATGTAGTCTGCTGCATGTGTGGCTGTTTTTTTATAGAATTTCATCTGTGCATTAAGCCCTAATTGCTTAGACAATTTTTTTTGCGTTAATTCGGCTCGTCGGCTCTTTTTGTTTCCTATATTGAGTTCCTTGCTAATCGCTATCGTGGTGAAGTTACTTATTTTATTGCATTAATTTATTTTATTGTCGTTTTTTTATTGTGTTACACTTTTCAGAAGCATTATGTTTTTGTGTTTATTGTTATGGTTTTGATTTGTTGTCTGTTCGGGCAGTTTCACAATTCTTCTACAGGGAACAATTAGCCCAGCAGAAAGCCTCGATAATCACTTAACGGAACTTGCTGGTTTGGATCCTACGAAACATCCCAATCCCCAGAAAGTTAAAAAGAAAAAGGTGCAATCAAAAAAGCGGTTTCTGGTTAAAGATATGTTTCCGGATTATCTGCAAGACGCGTTTTTTGGGAAGGCATTGTTTGATAGCCAAGATTCTAGCGAGCAGTCAAGTTTGTGTGAGAAGTTATCTTTAAGCATCAGCATCGAAGATTCCAAACCAGTTAGTGTGAAGTCCGAACCTGCTGTGCGCGATGAAGTGGAAGAAAAGAAACTGATCAAGACGGAATTTGTTGAAACCTTTAAAAAAATGGTGAAAGGGTCGACTGAGAATCAGTCAAGTGAGGAAGAAGTGGATTTTCCTGACCTTACGGAAGGCTTTGACGCGTTGCTAAATCAGGAGCCCCTCGATGAAGATCTAGGGTTGCTGGATTTGGAGATGCTCATGGCAGGCACGGAACATGAGGAATATTCGAGTTCACAAGAAGACGATTCGATGCAGTCTACCCTAAAATCCACAAAAGACCAACAAGAACCCGGCTCTGTGGCGGATAACTTGGACTCTATTCTGGATTCCTTAGAAAGCGATCTTCCTCAGATGAGTAGCGAGGATGCCGAGGATGTCTTCAATAACGTTTTTTTGCCTTCCGCATTGCACGCCAGTAGCACTGCAGGCAGCGGATTGACTAACTCACGGGCACCGTTAGCTAACGGTGAACACGGATTGTCGACCTGGTCTGCTATCACGACCGGTACTGATGGGGGCGATAGTACGGAAGCCGGGAACGGTGGGCTCAAAACTCAGCAGAAATGGGAGCAGGATGAAGCTCTCGGGCCATTGGCAACGGTTTCTTCTGTACTATACGCTAATTTACAACATCCCGATTTGAAACAAAAGTTTCCAGACTTTTCCGAGCGCTATAAGCAGATACTCAAATTATGGAGAAAGGTCAGCACCAACGAACGGCAACCGTTTCTCCACAAAGCCAGGGATAACCGCGCAGCAAATAAAGCCACTAAAACTCAGCGCGCAAAGGTTAGTTGTGTAGGTTGCTTGTTAACAATCATTTCAACGATGTAAATCATTTGTATAGGCTTCGGAGAAAGTGATGACCGTGCCTGTCCCGGTGAAAGTTCCCGAACGACCAACAACCTTTGGTGTACCAAACCTTGGATTCGTATCTCCTTCTCGGTTTCAAGCAGCTGAGCCTATAGAATCTCCCTTTCACACCCCGCATGAAGAGATGCTGTATACGAATCCGGCAACTCCATCAAGCCAGCCTTCGACGCCAGGTTCGTCTGCCAGTCACGCACATCACCAACCGCAGCCTTACCATGTGGTTGGCTCCCCTGCCCCGCCCTTTTCGCCGCCTCTTGAGAGGCCCAGATCTGTGTTGCCTATGCAGCATCACGTCAACGATCCAGCATACGGCGTGCAAAGTCCGCACTCGTACCAACAGGTGCAGTCCCCACGGACTCCTTTCCCTCCCAGCTCTCCGTTTGATCCGTATGCGCATCCACCCGCCTCGGTCCAACCAGTGATGGTTCGCCAGCAATCTCACGACCATGCAGTGTTAGATGAACATGATCCATACTCGCAGCCTCCTGGAACTCCGATGCCACAAAGATTTCAGCAGCCATTTATGCAAGCCAGTAGTGAGCCTCAGTCTCCTCAGAACGGTCAGTTTTTTCCTAGGCAGCAACTGCGGGATCTACTGAATCGCCAGAATCAAGTACGTCAAAGGCAACCTGGGCCACCAGCGCAGTGGCAGTATCCCCAGCAGCAGGAAGGTTTTTTGCAACAGACAGCTTTTCCTTCACCGCAGCAAGTTCAGGAGCACAATATACGGCCGCCACATACGCAGACGTTTCCTGTGCAACGGCAAGAGTTTCGTCACCCGCCGCCCCCACAAACCCGCATGATACAGCAAGCTGTCCGAAGTGTGACCCAGGTTCCGGAGCATCGATATCCGATGCCAGCGCGCGCTCCTACTACTCAGATGGCAATGCAACGCGGCACACAGCCCAATATGTATGGAGATAATCAGAATTTAATGTATGAACAACCGCAACGCCATCCACATCCTCAGTGGCAGCAGTCCGGACAGATCGGATTAAGCAGCTCAGGTTCTGAAGCTGGTAAGTATCGTTCGTAAGGTTGTGCGAATTAATAATCCCTACGCTTTATAGTCATTATAAATAAATAATGATTGGTTTTTTTTTAAAATTAATCATCGCTTTCTTTCTGCGTTCTTTATAGGCATGTACGGAAGAATGGATTGCCCATCTCAACCCGATCTGCGAATGAATTACGTTGACAGACAGTTTGTAGCAGACGGACGGACCACGCCAGCAGTGCAGCCGACTTTATATGCGCCGGTTCGCAATCCCACTGTGACTATGGTCAGTGCGAGTCAATCTCATGCACCGATGCAGTGGTCTCAACCTCAACAACGAAATCAACAGTATCCTTCGATGCCGGGTCGACCCCCTTCTGTGATGCCCACACTAATGCAAAGCATGCCGGTTGCCACCCCGACCGCTCCATTGAATAACACACCTACAGCACGGTCAGCTAGCGAGAACACGGATGCGGAGATTAGCGAGTCGGAGCGGCATAATAATATGACGCATGAAAGTTTTCTTCTGGAGCACCATCAGCGATTGGCAGCGGAAACGGCTAGTTTACAGGAAAATATTACCAGAGTTCGTAAGCAGCGAAAGGCCCTCGCAGCACGCCAGAGACAACTGCGGAAGAACAATAGTGAGCTGAGTCCTGAAGAGACAATGGAGCTGGAACGGTTAACCAGTAATGTGGGTGCCATACAGAAACGTTTGGAAACTGTGAAGAAAGATTACAAACAGCATCAAAGCAAAATGCAAGATTTTGCTGCCAAAACTGGAGTCCAGCTACTCGTTCCGGTTACTCCAGCGCAGGTTGCTCAGCACCCAGGGGAGAAGATACCAGCAGCAGTTATCTCACGTCCTCAGCTGCCAAGCACTATGGGTGCCGTAAAGATGGACCCTCTTCATCCCAATGCATTAGGTAAAACAGCTGGTTCAATAGCAGAAATCGTGTCCAGAAGCGATCAAGACGGAAGGACGCTTTCTTTAGCAGTACGTTCTTTTACTGATGCGAACACCGTGGCGGGAAACCGGGAAGATGACAAATCCGTTGAGAGGAAAAACATACTGCTGAAACAACTATTGGAAAACGGTAGTGTCGTGCCACCAGTTATGACACTCGAAAGAAAGGATTCAGTGTTGTCCAGGGCGTCAGCAGACGAGGGGGACGAGTCTTCTTTTGGGGCACTGACACCAGCACAGCAACAGCAGTTGGCTTTGATTGAGAGCATGCCATTGACGACTCGCAAGGATAGTTTTTCGTCTAGCCCAATGCAGCTCTCGGAATTATCCGGCGATACCTTGAGCACTTCTCTTTCGCAGTTGAATTCTGGAATTAACGGTGTCAAAAAAGAAAAAGGCCAAAAGAAACGAAAGAAAAAGGCGGTTTCGGATGGTTCTGCCGACAGTACGTCAATGGATGGACTGAATGAAGCAGTGGTTGATAGCTTACTGGAGCAGCTCCGGCAGGCTGCAGTGAGTCTTTGTGAACCAGACAAATCCTCCTTGCCAGTTAAAAGCGTTTTTCTAAAACCCGAAACCGACGCGGCGCCAGTTCCTGTCGGTAAAAAGTTGGAAGATTTGAAAAAACCCCAGAAACGAATTCTTCAAGGCAGTTTCGGTCAATATGAACTGACGAAACAAGGAACGCGAAGTCGGTTCTGTGTTGGTGTCACTCGGATAACCGATGAAACGGCTTCTTTGAATACGACGAATATCGGTAAAATGCTATTTGAGGACTTGCTTCACTGTCAGAATATTGACGTTTTAGATACTGTTGCGGAGCAGGCAGAACCGGAAGCCAACAAATCTTTGGAAGCTGATAGTGACAAAAGTCCAAACAGTCCTGCAATGTCTTACATCTCAACGTCGTCATATGGTGAGAACCACTTGTTGGAACCGTGTTATGACCATTTATATAACTGGCTTGAAATCGGCTTTCCACCGGACGGGCCTCCGTCTTCGGACATTATCATTAACGAACCAACTCTGGCTGTGCATTTCGACCCAGCAACACCTGGCAGTCTGAAGGAGAATTTCACAATGGACATGGTGAAATACGAATCTATCACCGTAGAAAAGTTTGGAAGAGTATTCAAAGAGTCCGATCGCGTGAACGTCAGCATGACAATCACCGAAGAAGCGGCTTGCAGCATGGGAGTTTTCTTGCAGAATTTGGCTAACCTATTGCGAATCCCTGTGACCGACATTGAAATGACTGGCTGTGACGAATACCCAGAACTGCCGATGGAAACGAAGCCTTGTAAATACTGTCGCACCTGTGAGATTGCCCTTGATCAAGAAACGGGATTTCGGAAACGATTGTCTGATTTGCCTGTTGTTTCTCTGGTCGACAACGGTTTCCCAGTGGAGTACGAAGATGGCGTGGCATACGTTTCCTTCTGCAGTAGTACATGCATGATGCAATTTGCCATTACTAACCAGAATGTCGCGAAAGTCTCTCCACCGGCCACCGTTTCGGTTGACCATGGTTTTGACAACGGACCGAAGGAGGAAGCACGAAAGGATAAACGCGAACATTCACCAGTGAAACGTATGACACCCGTCCAACTGTTGTTGAAATCCATAGCGCCTCTGCTGAAAAAGGGAAAGAAAGGTCGACATGAATTGTGGTCACCTAATTTGTTGCAGCTGAAACGGCAGAACAGCGTCACGGACTCTCGAGCGACGCAGCAAGTAATGAATCTGCTGGATGTCGGGCTGAAAGTGACGTCGAATGTTCGGGACAACAGAGTATGTGTACTGTGTCACCTTGTCGGTGACCTTCTCCCGGATGGACAAGGCCGCCTGCTGAATATCGATGGAGAGCACTGGGTGCATTTGAATTGTGCTCTGTGGTCGGTGGATGTCTACGAAACGAACAATGGGCACTTAATGAACGTGCAACAGGCGTGCAAGCGGGGTGCGAAGACGGAATGTGTCAAGTGTCGCAAACTGGGAGCCACGCTGCTTTGCTATCATTACCCGAAGATCCGCTGCAACCAGATGTTTCACTTCCCCTGTGCAAAAAGCAGCGGATGCATGTTCTTCAATGATAAAAGCGTTCTTTGTGAAACACATAAATCAGGCGAACCCCCCGAAGACGAGTTGAAGTCCATGATCGTTCACAGACGAGTGTACGTGCATCGGGACGAACCACGGATGGCAACAAGGTTCGCTTGTTGTGTTGTTTCGAAGGTTCTGAGGTGGCTGATGTCTAACATGCGCTTTGTTGATTATTAGGGTTATTACTGCGCATGATGGACTTTACAGCTTTCGCATTGGCACGCTTATTTTTCATTCTCTTGGACAGCTTTACCACTCCAACATGGATGCTTTTCACAATCCGGACTGTGTTTATCCGGTATGATAGTTTTTTGCGACTTTTGAAGTTCGATTCGAGATTATAAATGTTCTTGTATGTGCGTAAATAGGTCGGGTATTCCATCACTCGTATCTTTTGGTCGATGCGTGCTCTGCATAAACGTTGCTTTTACCACTGCACAATCCACGATGTCCATGGTGCTCCAGATTTTCGCATTTCCGTGGAGGAAAACGGCTACGAAACCGTCTTATTAAATGGATCAACCACTAAAGGTGCGGTAATTGCCGATAATATTAATAAATACCGTAAAATCCGATATTAACGCCCTGGGCGTTTATTTTTTCAAGAGCCTCGGAAGGGGGCGTTTATTACGGGGGGGCGTCTAATTTTTCAAATGGGTAACGCGCTCATGATGTGTCAGTTTTAACAAGGTTAATATGTATGAACATTGAAGAAATAATTCAATAACCCAGACATCAGTTAGAAAATCATGGTTTAACGAGTGTGCATTAGTGGAGTTTATCTGAATTAGCAAGATGTACCACTAAGACCGTACCGACAACAGTCAAAAAAAGCGCGGCGCCGCAATTATTAGACGCCCCGGGGCGATAATTTCGGGGGGGGCTTTTATTATTTCGTGACCTACGGGAGGGGGCGTTTAAAACCGCGGGGGGCGTTAATTTCGGGGGGGCGTTAATATCGGATTTTACGGTATCTACTTGCAGGCCTGGAAAATAAGAGTCAAAATTATGGACTTTTTTATGTTCCGATTAAAAAGTCATCGGTAAGTTATTAACGAATCACGTTTTGCAGAGGTGTGGATGAAAGTTTTGGTTGCTGTTCTTGAACACCGTTCATCGACGATGATTAAAGTCTTCCCGGACTTTTTCACGGGTGACGACTTGTTTGGTCTGACGGAAAGCAACATCGCCAGAGCGATCGAATGTTTACCGGGCATAAACGAGGCCATTCGATATCAGTTCAAGTACGAGAAGGCTCGCGTTCCAGAATCGCCAGCTGTGGCCGCGCCGGTAATTCCGCATCAACACGAGAGCGGATCGGCGCGAACCGAACCGAAGTTGAGACTGGTCACGAAGCGGTAAGAAGCGTTTAATAGAGCCCGAGCGAGGAGTCTCTGTTAACCTGCTCGATCGATCCTGTAGAAGTCACAGTGATGTCGAAAGAACCAAGACGAGCCAGTCCATTTCAGAGCCCAGTTTGGCCATCATGCCGCCATCCGCGCTCACAGTTCCGCCGACGTCGGTCTGACGCGGGTGTCCTCATCCGGCGACCTTTCCTCTTATCCGTTGTCCAGTGATGTCGCCGCTAATGCTCAAGAAAATTGCAACGGTCTCAGTTTTTACCAGAAACAGACACTCAGCCATACCAAAATCAACCAGTACCGCAAAATGAAGGCAGAATGGAGAAGTAACGTTTACCTGGCTCGGTCGAAAATCGAAGGTTTAGGGTTGTTTGCTGCACGTGATTTGGACAAAAATAGTATGATAATCGAATATGTCGGGGAATTGATACGCAACGAGGTGGCCAATCACCGCGAGCGGATGTATGAAATGCTGGTACGCTTCACTCGCAGTTTTGAGGAATATTCGATTTACTTATATTTTAACTGTCTTTTATTGCAGAACCACGCAGGGATTTACATGTTTCGCGTTGACAACGAAGAAGTGTGCGATGCCTCTCGAGCCGGGGGTCCGGCTCGCTTCATCAACCATTCCTGCGATCCCAACTGCATCACGGAAGTGGTGCAGACTGACAAAAACGAAAAGAAAATCGTTATTTCTTCGTTGCGTCGGATTTTTAAAGACGAAGAAGTTAGTGCTGTAGAAGTATTTTCTGTTTGTGGTCTGTTTTTGCACGACGTTTGAAGTGTTTTGATGAGAATGCTTCCAATTTTAGTTGTGTTACGACTACAAGTTTGATTTCGAGGACGACCAGCATAAAATTCCTTGTAACTGCGGGGCTTCTAATTGTAATTTGTGGATGAACTGATCTGTTCCCAGTTGGTGATGCCTTATACGTGTGGACTGCTTTTTTCATATCCGAGTTTTCCGTTTTGTCCGTACAGTGTTCTCAGTCTTCCCGATGTCTGTTTGGATCAGACGCTTGGAATCGATGTGAATCTACTATGGATACCTGAATGACCGTCGCAAACTCACGTTTTACTTGGCTTATCCGGTTGCTGCTGCCAGTATTTGTGTTTGTTGCAGCAGAAGAATTTTATTTACCTTAGACAAGTAGGTACTGAGTTGTTTGTTTTTATCCGATACTTTTTGTTTTTAAGGGAGGGATGGGTTTTGTCATTTTTAATTTGTTTCTATAATTATTTTGTTGAGAAAGGCTATTTCGGTAATACGCGCGATTCAGAAAGCAATATATACCGCATGGCTAAATTTGTATCTTATGTGAATTTCATCGTGATCTGGCACTTATTGTTTTATTGTTGTGTGTATTTATGTGTTCGCGAACAATTTTGCAGTTCTGACAAAAAACCACTGTGTATTGTTCGCTGTCGTGGTTGAAAAACGAAAATTAAATCCTGTGAACGAAAAACGAAATTCCGAATGAGATACTTTCTTTAAGTCACAAAATTTATTCGAAGCAAACAGAACCAAACGTACTAAAACAATGCAACAGCCAAAACTACAACACACGTAAATTTTTTCTAACGGAAGCACGGTTGTGGGTATTAGTATCATTTCGCTGGTCCATTCTGAATACCCCTTGTGGGTGACATTTTCTTTTTCAGCACAATCTTTTTGTCCATTACCAGGCCTAAAGGAAACCGCAAGCGCTGCCCATCACCGCACCTTTTGATCATAATTTCGGTTTGCGAGAACTGTAACAACGATCCCGTGAACTTGCCTTCAACATGATGCTCGACTAAGACCTCCTGATTCCGATGAAAAGGCTTGCCATCAATCATGAGGCGATTGTTATCCGGAATAACATCGGCTGATTTTATTACCGATAAACTTCGGGTAGGATCTTCTTTTAACATGCGGTTAATATTCGATAGGTCGTCGTATATTTCACGCTCTTCCAATACTTCCTTAACCGAGGAAGCAAAATTGTTTCTACGTCGTTTAACACTATGGGAACTTTGAGTTGGCAGATTTGACTGGGACGTATGCGGCGGCGATCCCGGATTTCCCGATGTGTTATTGGCGGTTGGTATATCTTCAAACAATCGGGCATAATGCTGCGGTTGCATTTCTCCTCTACGGCGCATATTGCGAGTATTAATGGCAAACACATCGCATTTGCATGTAGCAAAATCCAGCGTTCTCTGCAGATCAAACTGTCGGCGATTTTCTTCGAACATATTCGTTACATGGCTCTTGGCCCTTTCCGTGCTGGAATTAGTGCGTTTCTCAATTTCATCCACATCCAGAACGTATTTCTCATTCACCACCGCCACGGAGCGCTCCTTGGCATAACGTAACTGACACAGCTTTTTCTGCGTATCCATAACGGCGATGTGGAGATCTTTCTGACATGCCTGATCACCGTAAGCATCCTTGCGAACCAACTCGTTCTCCAGTGCAGCATGCTGCTTATGGAACTTGACCAGCTCCTTGGCGTGATTGTGATCTACGGAAGTAAGACATGCCATTAAGATGTCGGCACAAAACGGGTCCAGATCAAATTTGCTGATGAGCGTCCTGGCTTTACTAACGGCATCCAGATCTGACGGTTTCTGTTCGACACGAACAGTCTCCGGTTTCTCAGTAACGACTTTACTTTGTTGTTCACGTTTCTTCGGTTCGTTCACTGACTTTTGAAGGGAAAATATGCTCCGTTTCATGTTGACCACCTGATTGCTTTTGATCTCGATAGCGGTAATCAGTCGCTTTACGTACTGATTTATCTGTTCCTCGTGATTTGGATCATCCATCTGCTTCCGTTTGCGAGAACGCGACGGCTGTGGGGGATCAGCCAGATGGGATCTTTCAGCTTTATTGACTAAATGCTGTAACGCCTTCGTTTCCGTCTCCCAGTCTGCAGTTGATTGAACAGTTACCATGTAAGTGGGAATTGTAACCACAGCCGGCACCGGCGGATCAAATATATGTTTGTACGTCATCAGCATCGCCATGTCATGCGTCGGATTGGTCATGGCAGAATGAGCATCCTGTGGTCCGTTTTCACTGACAATACTGATCGTAGCATCGGAGTCATGATCCATCTCATGTTGAAACATATCTTTATCCGGTTCATGCAGCTGCCGGAGTTTTCGTTGGAAGTCGCAGAGTTCAGCGAGAGATTTCGCGCAAGAGTCGACAATCTCGATATTGCCGGGCGATGGCAGATAGCGCAACAGCTCCAGATCTTCTGCTTCAAGGTCTTCAAATTCCAAATCGCCTACGACATCCTTCAGTGGGATAACAGACTGATTATCCACCTGGATGGTTTCCTCAAAAATGGGCTCATCAGGCACTTTCTTGGCACGGGGCTGACGTTTTCGCGGAGTGTCAGGGTTTTTCATGGACTTTCTTTCTCGGGGACCACTAGGCGCATTCCGCGGCTTGGAAGCACGCTTTGTTGGCTTGGCACGAGCGGGTGACACCTTCGGCATGGACATGTTCAGAGGCTTTTCGGTAGAATGGTCAGAATGTACGGACTGGTTTTCCGATAAACAGAACGGCTCATCTTTCGCCAGGGATTCAGTACATCGCAGAATCGCATGCAGTTCAGCTGACTCCATACACTCCTGATCACTGACATTTGCCAGAGTCCTGAAAAAATAAAAACTAACTTAAAACGCACAGCATATTCGAACTGCAGCAAATCGTCTATCAAGATTTTTTAGTTTAAAATGCTTAAAATGTGACAGTTATAAGGGTAACAATTCTTTTAACAAGAAGTCATCTGCACAATGACAAAGTCAAGAAGGTGTTCCTTTTTCAACAATAATAACCAAACATAACGTCATATGAATGCAGTGCACTGAGTACATAGTACTACATACCGTAGAGGAGCACAATCGCCATACCAAAATGAATAATTATAGTACTTCACGTTAGTGATCAGCCTTACGTAAGGATGGTGCAGAAGCAAAACACTCAAAAGCGAAGTCGCAATTGCAAATGCCTGGTAAACTCAATAAAACAATGCGCCTTGCTTTATTGAGTTTTACTGAGCTGTTGTCTTCGCTTGCGAAGACAAAAGAGTCAAAGACTCTCGATCAGCTAATTTCGGATAGAGTAAACTGTATAGCAGAACGAGAGCAAGCGCAAGTGCTGCTTCGAACCTTAGCCTGGATATCATACTATTGACGAATCCAGTACCTTGGATTCCACATCAGTTCATTAAAAATTCTATGGATAACCTTAAAAGATGAATTTCTTCCATTTACCTGGCTCGGGACTCGTCTGAAAACGTACGCGGAGCATAAGAAACTAGCACAGGCATGTGCGCAGAAATCAATCTGAAACAGCAGTACACCGAGTTGATGAAACATCCTCGTAGTTATATCGCGGAACCAAGATACATTCTTACCGTTCATGTAGGTTATCCATGTCAAAAATGTTTCGGAAGCCCAAGAGAGTTGTAAATTTGATGTAACAACGCAAGTCACAAGTTAACAAGTACGTACTCCTCAGCTAGCGTATATATATAATTTCCAAGATTTCGACAGCGATGGGCGACCAAATTGTCACATCATGGATCGGAACGGCATGGATCTTTTAATAGTCTATAACCTGTGAACAAAATTTCGTCCTACATCGAAAATACGCAGTAATCGAGAACCGCAATCAAACACAGAAACATTTGCGAAGCTCCAGATTTAATATTAATTATTTAATCCTTTAAAATCAAACGACCGTAGCTCATAGAAATCATATTAAATCGTGAGCCGTGAGGACTGATACTGCTGACGATGAAAAAACTAATCATTCAATTGCCATCACGGTACGGTACGACGCACGCTGTTGTATTGTGCAGTGGTACAGTACTTGGAGCATGCCATGCATGCTACGGTGTTGCATGATGATGTACGATATTTTAAGAATGAAAAAATAGTATATAATACAGTAATTTCTTACAGAATAACGTTTTATTATTATCATCATTAATAATTTTTTTCTATAAAGCTAGGATTTTAGAACTGATTGTTAACACTATTATTTTAGTGCCAGAAAAATGCGAGCTTTTATATAGGCCCGTTAAACTATTGAAAACAGGAATAATAATTTATTATTACTAAACAAAATTTAGCGATATTTTGAATACAAGATTAAATATCGCCTTAAACGCTCGGCCGTAGAGAATACATTGCAAACTGCATAACTTGCAATTAAGGTTTTTTTTAATAAGTTGTGCTGTTCTTGCTTTTCGGACACATTATTAATTTATGTATAATATAGATATTATTATACTATAAATACGGATACATTTTCGAATTTATCAATATGATTTAAATAATAATTTATTGATTTACAAGCCTAGAACGAATGAATATCGGCTTCTAATATTTCCAGATAAATATTACTATATTTTCTTTTATGCGTATTTCGGAACGCGATAGTTACGGTAGAACTCCATGACGAAAAGCTTTTTCGGAAAAGCAATATGGAATATATATGGATTCGATAGCCTGGGTTTGAAGTTTGATATAGCTTTCTACTTTGTAACCACAGGTCATCAATAAACCATCGTATGAGGCTGCCGCCGGTTACAGGAATGGGATATATCCGCACATGCTATTATATTGAATCTACCTACAATTGCAGTTATTGCACAGATCTATAGAAGTACTTGCTTATTATTTATTACTCATGGCCGTACTGGATGATCTGGATTCCAGGTTGCAGCGTACACCCGTATTGATTGATTCGACATGTCGAGCTGATTCGATGGAAGTCCTAAATCATGGTTGTAAAACAGAGAGCCTATCTACGTACATATATAGATATTATAATATAATACTGTATATGTACTGTATGCTGGTTTAAATGTACTTGTACATCGACAATCGACATGCATGTATTGCATTTCATTCCACATTGTTCAAGACTAAAATTTAAGCACAGCATTTTGAAGCGGCAGTACGTTGGCATTGGTAAATATCGGAATTGGTATTTTTTCGACTAGCTGGTTATGGCTTTGGATGAGGGCAAAGTTGAGCAGTATTACGTTGGGGTAATAGTAGTCCTGGGGATCGCTATCCTGGCCGTGCTGCAATGGGTGTTTAAAGGACTAGTCAAGAACCAGAAGCCTCATCAGTACTAGTACAACATCGTCATAAAGAAGACGGCTTACATAGTGTTGACGAAAACTTGATTTTTTCAATGATAACGCGATCACGGTGAGTCTGTAAATGTGCGATACCGCGATGATAGCTTATCCAGGATTCTGCTATCTATTACTGATATAGTCATTAAGAAGCTACTTATCAAATTATTCACTTGATGTGTACGCACAACTGACAGCTCCAGAAAAAGTTATGGCTCAAGAGCGCCCATTAGGACCAATATTCGAGGATCCAGACGAGCACAGAAGTGACCAAACAAAATCCAAAAAGTCTCGTTCGAGGGATAACAGTTTCTCGGAAGACGATGACAGTATTGGATTACCGGCATTTCAGTCTGCGAAGCCCAATAAGATCACTTTCCCCAAATCATCCTTCAATAACTTCATTCACTACACCAATAAACCCAATGAGAACGCGGATGCAGATACAAACCCCGCTGAGCGTGATGCCCCCTCCATGACCTTCTCCCAGAAGAACACGGTGTCTATACCGACCGCTGATTTACTGGGCGACTTGGACAACACACCGAATCCTTTCTCGACAAAGCCTAACCCAGCGTTAAATTTTCCCTTAAAGTACGATTATTAATTTTGTTGTTACCGCCGCCGGTGTTATATATATTTTTTCGATAACGTGATGCATCTGATTCATCATCACGAACTCATCAATTGATTTTTAGGCCATCGAATTTTGGTGTTCCAAAGCGTATGACGCGCATAGTCGACTTTCCTGCACATGACCAGGTTAGCGTCAAATCAGCAGCCCCTTAAATTTTGCTTACATCTCATTCTCGATGTGTCGATATGAAGTTGTCTCGTGACCTTACACAAAGTTGTACCGCCGTTACCGATCAGCACATAAGGTGTTTCTCTCTTTATGCAACCAGGAAAGTGACCCGGACAGTATAGCGGAAGTTGGCGGACTGGATAGCGATAGTGCGGAAGAACTGCCACCCGATTCGCTGTCACCACGAAGAAGTCCTTTGCGAGAAAACGCAGAGGTGATTTATCAGTGCTATGTCATATACACGCAATGTCCTTTTGCACCCCTGATCAGATTCTCTCTCATGACTAAAATTTCTCAGTTTAATCAAACCAATTAAAATCGTAGACTGAAGGTGTGAATGAAACCCCGGACAAGATTTCAGTAAATGTTGCACTGGGACCAGACGATCGTGCGAATATCCGACCGCCGGCTGAGCGTCCAGACATGCCGTTTTCGATCGAAAGCTGGCAGGAGAGAAGGTGCAGCTGATTAGACCAAAGTGTTTTCCACCAGTGTTGCCTGGTCTTTTTAATAAAGAACGTTCTGTCTTTATTTCTGATAAACATAATCAATCGTTTCCTATCATTTGAAGGTTCAGTTCGACGATTACGAAATCCCAAGTGGAGCAATCACCGTCCGCGGCAGTTAATCATACCGGGCAGCCTTTGTCTCAGTACGAGACTTCACAGTTGGAAGTGGAAATTGTGCACTTGCAGACCGCCTTGGCAGCCGCCAATGCCGAAATCGAGGATCTCGTTAAAGCCGTGCATCATAAAGACCAGAACGTTATCGAAGCGCAGGAAACTATCAAAAGGTAAAATTAATTCCGTACATCGCTTTTCAGATTATACAATACACTGTGTTAAATCCTGGAGCCTGGAGGTTCTAATTTCTACGAGTAATTTGTACGTGCGTACAGGTTGGCAGGAGGAGTAGACCGACGGGAGTCTTTCGAAAGGGGACAGCGCGTAGAACGAACCATGGGACGTTTAAAAGAACTAGAAGACGAAAATGAACAGTTGAAAACGGATAAACAAAAACACCAGCAGGAGAACGCTGCCTTCAGAGAAATTTTGCATGATATTGAAAAAATTCTGGGAATGGATACTGTTCCCGCCGATGATCAGGTAATTCAATGTTTGGCGAGCTTACGACCACACTACTTATTCAGAGTCGGTTTGGTGAAAATTATTATTATAAAATTATCTACCTTTGTGTATATTGCACCAGCCAGTTGCCGCGCGCGAAAAGATATGACCTTTTACCTGGCACTTTTGTCTCTACTAGGAGCTGTTAATCCATATGAAGGCGCGGATTAACAACCTCGTAGAAACCGAAAGAAAAACTTCGGCAAAGCAGCTGAATAAAGCGGACAACATGGAAGACTGGGACATTTTTCAACACGAAGCCAGCAGCCTTCGAAGAGCTTTGTCCATAAAAGATGTTAGTACTAATCATAGTTCTGTGTAACATAAGAAAACTGGTTACAAATGGAATTCAAATTTTGATGCAATACGCATCTCTGTTATAAAGGAACAATCGGCGCAAAACGAAAAACGTAGGATTCAACTGGAAGAACAGAGAAAAAAAATGGAAAGCGAGTTGGTAGACTTGCAAACCAAAACCAAACAGCAAGAGTAAGTACTAAGTACTTTGTCGCAGGACCTTTACTACAGTACCTAAAGTATCGTGCTTATATGTTTTCCAAATTTTCACCTTTGGTTCGTACTGCATATTTGGTGCTAATATTGTATTTAGGGAACTGAACCATTTGGTTGCGGCAGAAGCCCGAACATTATCTGACGAACTCAAGCACGCTCATGCTGTGATTGAGCGCAAAGATGCTGTAATAATGGAAATGGGTCACCATAATTATGAAAATTTGGTAAGTGATTAAATAATGTTATTAAATAATGTTAGTATGCATTAATTCTGTGTTTTATCTTTATGCGAGTGAGGTCCAGTGCGATACGGAAGCATGCTTGTGACAGTTGGGCAATGACACATCATTTATGCAGTTTTAATTCTCATACTATGCAATATCAAGGGTCTCGATTGACCTCAGTTTTATTTTTATTAGAATGGGAATGAACTCCATCATAATTCCTTCGACAGTGTGCTAGAACAGAATGCAAATTACACGGCCCTGCTGATCGAAAACACGGACCTCAAGGTGATTATGAACAGTTCGGTACTTAGGAAGTAGATTTTAACCGTTTCTCGCAATCATAATGGTGGCATTTCACACGGTTTTTGGTTTATCTAGGCAAAATTGACCGCTGTTTCGCAGCAGCTAAAAGATTCCGGTCGGTAAGTTCAAATAATACCAGTTCGTAGGGAAACGCTAATAACTAAGAGTGTAGTCGCTGACCCTTGTCCACTTGTCCATTGATTCAAATTTTTTCAAAAGAACGGATGCGGATTTTCCATACGAACCTTCGGTACGTCCTGTCAAACTGCATTTTGTGATTTCTTGCAACAAACGTGGAAGCAGAAGGAAGCTTTGGCAATTATTTATTTACAGACCTCTGTTCAGCCAGCGTCAGGAAGGCTACATAGCCACCGTCCTGACCTTGTTTCAGACAAGCAACAGCTCGAGCATCGGAATGGTACACGGAGTGCTCGGCGGGAACTTGTAGGTTCATTTATACCTACAACAAGTCGTCAAACTTAAATGTTAATTGATTTGAAATTTGTTCGGGTACGCTAGCGGATCGTAAACGCTGCATTGGCACAAGTGGTATCGTCAGCAAACACTGCTATCAACCATCTCAAGGCCGAGAATTCGAGTCTCTTTGCTCGCATTGGAGAGTTGGAACGCACAGACTCACAACATCGTCAAGAGATTTCCGATAAAAAACAACATATTGATCAGCTTCTTGTGGAGCTTAGCACAGCTCGTGCCGCCCTACAGTCGTCCAACCAAATGCACATTCGGCAAGACTTAGCGCGCCAAAGGTCATCGATCGAGCAAGAATGGAGCGTAGGTACAGTTAAGTACTACACGACACAGGTGGTAATATTGACAATTTGAGCTTCGTTCAAGCTCAAAATCATGGCTTAAATCTTCTAATACTGTAATTAAAATAATTGTTGACAATTTCTTCATCCTTCCTTTGAACGAACGCGACTTTTTCCAGGGTCTTCCACTCAAAGATAGCATTTTCGGAGAATTTAGCGCTATCATTAAAGAAATTTCAGCGGAACGACTTCAATTACTCCAGTCGGTATTATCACAGCAAAGGTCAACCGATAACCTTGCCGAAGTTCAACATGATGTCCGTCACCTACAGAACAAATTCGATTCAAACGTTAACCAGATACAAAGTGGACAGGATAAACTTTTGACCTTATTGCAACAGTACATAGTGAAAAGCAAATCTGATGACGCCAGAATTATTTCCGATTACCACGATCATATAATATCATTACAAAAGATCGTCACCGAGAAAGATATGGAAATCCAAAATATGAACGATTCCTTGATGCAGTACAAGCAAAATTCTGAAGCAAGCTGTGAAACTGGAAAGCGCCCAGAAATTGGAGATCCAGTAACCACAAGGCCAAAAGGTCACGATTTTCAGAGTACCAAGAAAAGCACTACAGCAAGATACCACTCGTATAATGACTGGGAAACTGATTTGCCGGAAGGTCATGCCGTATTAATGCAGGCGGCTGACTTAAGCGGTTCAGCTGTTACAAAGGAGAACAACAAAACCAGCTCAGATCGGCACATTGTAAGTGGCGGAAAAAGTGGCAATACATGATGCGCAACACAATAATTGTGTGATGTCTTTCAGCACATGCAACAAAATAACGTTTCGGGGACGCTTTTATCGGCGTTTTCAGGTACGTAATAAACGACTCAGTAGTGTTTGGTGGGTTGGCAAAGTGTAAAAAAGCAACTATAAAATTTTGTTTGTTAATAAAATGCACGATGGAAACACTCAGCTGATTTTTTCTATTTTGTTTTGCAGAAACCCTAGAACGGCCATTTTTTCCGCATGGATCTCCAGAGCTGGATGTGAGTTACATACATTATTCCAAAAAAAATTTGAACACGCGGACAACCAATCAGCCAGATGCAAATCAGGTAATACTCGTAGTACGGAGATGAGTCAAGCAAAAATGAATTACGTGCTTCTAGCCATTGATTGTTTAATGGCAGTAGTCTTCGTTATTCGCGAAATTTTAAATTTAATGTATTTCTGTGTCATGAAACATTGTGTTATCACGAAACAGCAGCACTTAATTTTACTTTTAATTCTGCTAAGAAATCTGACAGGGTCGCAAATTGCACGCTCGACGATAGATCAGTGAATAAAATTCATTCATAGGTGGAATTATATAAAAGAAATTTCATGTCGAAATTTGAAAATATCGAACCGGAGAAGAAATTCGAACCATCTGACTCCAAGGAACAAAATATGGATAAGTGGATGCCTAAGATTCCTCTCCACTACATTAAACTTGAGCTTCCCAGAGTGGATTACGCGAGTATTCGTCAACGCAGCGTGATGCAACTTGTAAGCTTACAAGCGACAACTGAATGCTAGAAGCTTCGAGTGGCTATCATGGATGCGATAAAACAACTGACATATCGTATAAAACATGTGCTTTTTTGCACTTTACAGGAACAGCTCAAACATCTCTCCGACCGCATCGAAAAAGCTAATAGCCGCTATGCCAGTTATTTGCCAAAGAAAGCTCAAACAATGCTATGATTGTGACCGCTCTTTGGGATCGTGTACAATGTACATATAATTATTGCTTTTTACTGTTTCCACAAATTAGTGCGATTTGGACCGTGATACCGGTGACCGGTGTGTAATACGAGATCTTTCGTATATCTTTCTGATTTTTGCTTTTATTTTGTGTGCGCAGCACACAATCTATTTCTGCTTTTTTTTGTGAGCAGCAACATCTGTCGCGTATTATACACGTGCCTAGTCACATCCAATAGCAATTTTGTATAGTTTGATTAATCGCTTGAATTTACTAAAACCGACTGTGCTAAAACGGCATGCCGCATACATAGAAAACGTTTTTTCTCGCAAACGACTTGTGTTTCTAAAATTCGCTTGTTCTGCCTCCGGTATACGGTCAAATGCGCGTACAACTGTATTTCATGTCATACTTCTAACCACCACAATAAGACGATGCAATGTCGATAGTTCGACCCGCGCATTTCAGGTTTTCAGAATTTTCAAACCACACATGTATCTTACAGGAATAGCCTGCAAAAGCTGAATTCCAAAATTAATGTTGTTTAAATATCATGGTTCGTTTACCATAGCACTACGAAAGCAGATCAATGAAACATATCACATGGCCCGAAAAACTGTAAAAATAGGATACGCATGCTTCTTATGGAATATCGAAAATATCTCCCGCGAAAGTCATCCGAAAATATCTTAAGATTCCTAGATTATGATATGCCGACCAAGAATTCAAAAGCGGTTGTATATTTATCCTAGTTTAGTAGTTAGCAGCAAATGGGGTTTATAAAGTGGATACATAAGAAGCGAGCATTAGCAATTTCCGGTTTTGATGCACAGATCAGCTTCTGTATGGTGCCGGTCACTATTTCCTGCAGTTCCTCAAAGCGCCGCAACAAGATCCACCGTACGGCATTATGAATGCCTCAAAGGCTGCTCGCCGGAAGTCTGCCATACACTTGGCGCTAAAGTAATGCAGTTTGCTTCCACGGCTCGATTTTTCACTCCCTGCAGAAAAGACAGCTGGTTGACTGAGTGTGTCCTTTGCTTGAACTCGCACTACAATGGCTTTTAGCATAAACATCCATAAAGCTAGACTTTATAAGAAACTGCATGAATAGTATAATGTTATTTCAGAACGCAGCTGCAAATAGCGGCAGTATTACGGCACCAGCGGCTGTGCTCGAGCAATCGAATTTCACACATGCAGTGAACAAATTGGAAGTTTCGTTGCTGGATCCCGCAATTCTAAAGCCGACAATGCGGCATCAAATCACCACCTCATCAACAAAGCTTAGCAATGTCCATCAATACAGCTGCTCAATCATACAGGAAAAAACGAACTAATATTGTCCTCTCGTAATGACTACACTCATTACTTATACATTGAATAACATACAGTATACACTGATTTGTGAGAACTACAGCATATTGGAGGCCGCATTCTAGAAAGAACTCGGCACAGAAACTAACTTAAAGCGAATATTGACAACCCTTTATGCCACAAGCTTTAACTTTAACTCGTAGTAAAGCGCATGGTTTATATTAAAAGGTAGTTGTTTTTTTGTGTAAGCGAAATACCTGTTTTTTAGTTTTAAGCACGCTCAGAAGACTAGTAAATAACAATATAACTTCCGTTAACCGTTGCATTTATTGCAGACAATAGTCATCAATTTCTAACTGAAATCGGATGTTTTGACCGGCGGAAGTCCCGCTGTGTCACCAGAGCAATAATAACTAATAAGAAGAACAGCTGAACATTAGAGCTTGTAAATAGCTTTTAGTACCACATTATATGGGATGCTGTTAGTCGCGTTGTGCATTAGCTAATAAAGGCATAGTGTGTCTCATCAAAAGTAAAATTTATAAAGATGCAGCTCATGTTGGGAAAGAGTGTGCGTTGACCGCTATTTCGGTTCATTAGGTGCCACTTAATCTAAACAATTGAAGCACTTGATGTGCGCTATTAGAATTAAAAAATCATCATTAAAGATCATTCATTCATTTGCCTACAAGAAGAACACAAAGCACTGGAAAAACTGCATACAGGTAAGAAGTGATACTTTTTATTTTAAATATTGTACCTACGCAACACTGTTAAGGCGTGATTGAAGCAAAATATTGCACAAACGGAAGTATCTTCATAGAGTTGTTAACGTTGTATTGATGGAAACACGTTTATCTGCAGTAATTACTATTATTTGCTGTATTGTACTGACTGACATAATTATAACAGGAGGTGTCAACATACAATGCAAATAACAATTCCTCGCTGTTGTAGTAAATTTATTTATATAAGTTTTGAATTCGTTAATTTTACTAGAGCGCGACATAGAAAAACATATTGATGTAATTCATATCTTGCTGTAATTATGACAGAGAAAAAGCACTATACTTTCCTAGATGCTACTGTAGGATCTAGACAAAAACAATAAAATTACAACGATACATATTATATACTATACTAGCAGCGAAGGTAATTGATTAATCCATCGCTGTAACGGTAAGGTTCGCTTCAAATTTCGCCTGATAACTTATATTTTTATGAACCACTTTGTAAACAATTATTTAACTTGCACTTACACGATCGGTAATTAGTGATCCTGAGAGGAAAGCTGCGTTCAGCAATATTTTACATGGACAGTTAAAATATATGGGATGTTTTATTGTCGGCTTTCTAGTACACTGTTACAAAAGTTTGATAACAATCTGATATAAATCTTGTTGGAATTGCGTCGTCTATTTATTTGCAAAATCAGTACTAGTATCTCCCGGTTGGCAAAATTGATGAAACAATTGTGCAGTTACGACAGCTAAATTGTAAGTAAGCTTGTATTTCCGACAGATGAACCGGTTTATTACCCGACGACGCTTTCCTCGCACCAAGCTATCCGATCTGGCCTCTTGGGAATTTGTTGGAAAGAATTTTGATTCATGCATATAAAAAATGCACACCACATTTGCCATCTCGTCACTCGTTTGTCGGTAGACGGAGAGTGAAAAATACACTTACAAATCCGGATGGTATATGGGCAGATTAGCGAACTTGGCCACTAGCGAAGGGGCCAAGATCAATATCATTAATTTATGCCCGCCTTTCCTTATATACACATATACCATACAGTGTCCGCCTACTGTAACAGTGTCCTATGGTATCAACCCATGTTGTGGATGACTGGTTGGGAAGTGTAGTCCTCCCAGTCGCTTCCGCCTTGCTGCTGCCGCTCCACCAGATCCATTGGCATGATGAAACCACACCATGTCGAAGTAATGACCCATTAGTCCATGTTCCGCTCTACCGTTCTTCCCACTACGTCAGAAAGAACAGAGGCTAAATTTTTATATGGGTCATGTGTATTGTGTCGGCACAATTACATTACTCACCGCTTATTACAATTATCCGCTCCTAAGTGCATGCAGACATATGCCGATATCATTATGGTTGTGTTCACTTAAGCCATGGGCGTTGTTTCGTTGCACCTACCGGTCATTGGTGTAATCGCGTGGGCGTACCTCGTGACTGTCGTTGATAAAGGTATGTACTAGCTCATCCCTGGGATGAAGATGTGACGGTTCTTATTCGTCTAGCATAAAAGTGACCGGAAGTTATCGTTAGCGCTTAATTTCCCACTGCTGTTCCTATAGCTTCCTCAATTGGTTGCTTTGTTTGTGATTCTATCAACAAAACGGATCCATTTTGCGAAGATCCTTTTCATCCCTTCAACAGCACATACGTTGACGTCTGCATGGACGGAAGAGCTGGGATTGTCGGCACCTTTCCCGCCAGATACTGCATAAAAATGAAAGGAGAATCACGTAAGCAGGTTGCACCTTATGACTAAGCTCTTTGGAGTAATTTCATTAATGATATGATACTCGAACATCTTTTATAACCTCACCATCAGAGGCATCGAGTAATGAGCATAATCAGTAATTATAAGCTAGGCCGGTAAACAATATCTAGATCTGCCACGCCAAGGTCCCAGCACTTGGCCCTATATACATCTGCATTTACTTAATCATGCAATCATATATCTGCATCATGCGTTTTTAATTAATCTTGATTGCCGGAACAAGTTAATAACAGGCTTGACTTGTAGTAGACATGCAATTTAGAGAGAAATACGCACCGTTTTTTCTCCCACTCGTATTTTCAGTTTGGTAGTTGATGCTGAGGATCTTTTATGACTGGATGTAAGATCAGTAGAAGTATTAATATCCTTATGCATACCTGTACGTCTAAAAGTTATTTTGCTTGTTGTAGTTTGATTTATCAGGATTCGTTAGGTGCCTTATTTTAGAAAGTCCTGCATAAATAGCCAACGAGAACAATTTATTATATATTTCTATTTGCACAAGAATTAAAATATAAATTGTTCAAGTTTTGCTTAATGGGCAACTCATCAGGCAGCCGGTTGCGTACTTTAAAATCAGAAACATTAGATACTGATTTAGTACTCACCTCACCAGTAAATGCTTTAACCGGCATACTGATGACTGTAATAATTATAAACAAAGATACTTAAAATTTGATGTTATTGCGTTTGCTTACGAATATATATAGATATATCAGGAAAAGTTTTGGCTGAACCACAGACTGATGTTATGCACGGTAGCTTGTACTCACGTTTGGGGCAGTAGAATAGTACTCGATCGTTCTTTCAAAGGATTTCGCAAGGATAGGGTTGGGCAAAAGGAAACATGCAATTTATGTATGCACACGCCTACATACGTTGTGTGTGCAATTAATTGTATGTACCCAGTTTTTCTGTTGTTTTTGACAGCGCTTGCAAGCTTTAACGCCTGGCACTGTCAACCAAAAGCCCAGTGGTCTAATAGTTTGCATGCATAATGCAGAAACTTTCGATTGCCACCGTGAGTATTGATTATTCATGTTAGCACAAGTCTCGTGCTTTAGAATACTACTGTAAAATCCAAAAAAGTTTCAAATTGGCTAATTGCAGCTACAGTAAGTTATGCCGTTATATGGGCATTCTAGAAATCTGCGCATTCGATTTAACACAGTTATTATCAGTCACATCTAAAATGGAAATGCGCAGATGTAAGGATATTTTTCATTGTCAGTTGATCACTGCAGATACACACAAGAAAAGGTTAAAGGATTCGTCCTAGCTAACAAATTTTTTGTAGCAGCATTTGATACTTCTACTTCCTACTGGGTAGTATTTCTATGAATATCACCCAGTGCAAATAATATTATATATTGACCTGTGCTGAGCTAATCCGATCTTGTTGCAGTTGAGGATCAGACATTTTTGTAAGTACCCAAGATAGATGCGTGAAACACCTTTTCTTGATTTAAAATTATTTACGCAAATTACACATTTAACTTTTTAAAATTTGGCTAATTCGTTTGTTGGCACGATGTTATTGTTGTTCCAGGTACATTCGCCGCTGCACTGTGGATTCGCTAGGTGATCAGAACGGAATTTTTGTTTGGGAACGAATCAGCTATAAAGGTCATGTTTTAACCTGTGATTTTGATGGATGCAATGTTGCAACGAAGCATTTGGCTGATAAAATTATTTTGATGTGGGCCTTACTTTTTGCTTTCGGCTTTATGTTCACGAGAAATTTAGTTTTGGTAGCACCGAGATGAGATGAATGGGATAGACAATCCATCTCCAATTCAGCTTTGGCATGTTGTACTAGAGAATATAGTACTACCAGTTAGCTTTTCAATTCGGTAAAGTTTTTAATTTTCATGTCCACGATCATCGATCACTTCTTCATCGAAATCAGTCTATGGTTTGCTGCTTAACTGAATTAGAGTAAAGGATGCGTCCATTCGCCATTAAGAATTTGTCATAACCGGCAAAATTAATGTCTTTTCATAACATGCAGATATCAAACATTCCGCTATAATATTATCTCTACGGCTATACATATGTATATCATGGCAATAAATTCAGTTTTTGCAACATATATACATATTTATCGCTTAATAACATTATGGTGCCAGATATGAGAAACTTGATTGATATTTGACCGCTTTGTGGTTCTTGTTTCCTGTGATCGGCCCGGGAAATGTCGACGGTTATCGAACATAAGCAGTCGTTAACATTTTTCTGATATGGAGTGGGCATTTGCATAATTGATAATTTCTCACATTCTAACACAGTTCCGAGAAATCTGATATTCAAAAACCAGATCAACCTATACAGTACACGGGTCCGTATACTCAGCTTCTAGTGGCGTTACAATAACAGTAAAATTATCGCTCAGTGCGTAATTATAATAATTTATGTACTCGTACCATAGCCTAAGATCATATGCGACATGCAAATTAAAGACGGTACTATGCATAAAAATATCTTACAATTAAGAGAATGAGCTTACGATTTTGGATGTTTTTTCAATATTTAAAATTTCATCATTTTAATTAGTGTGGCTGTTGCTGAATAAAAAAAGTTAAGTGTACCGTGTAAAAAGGAACGCGTTAACTGATTACTGTCGATAGCATGCTATTCGCACAAAAGAGCGCTTTTTGACTTAAATTACTTACTGTATACAGATATATTGTCGAGTCAACCTGGCACCTTTTCGTACAGGAAGTAAAGTACTTGGGCAAGATATGCCGATCGGATACTAACCTACTCCGTAGACCGTAGACAAAACAGAAACGTTACCCGCTTTGAAAAACTCTTGCAAAATGCATCGCTCCGGCGATATTTGGCGCCTTGTTCCTTAAGATGTGGTAATTATTATAAAGTTATGACGGTTTTGCTATGTTTTTTTTAGCTTTGACTCTATGAGTACATTAGCTGTACGTAGCCCATGACAGGAGACGTAAATGATGAGGTCATAAAGATCCGTACTTCTATAGTAATTTGTATGAATTTCCCGTAAACACTGGCAATAAGCAATCTTTCGTGCATACTCTACGAGTAGGAGTACAGCGTTATCTTTACTCACTCGAATATTGCTCGACGATTATTTCATTCGGAAACAATCACTTTTTAAGCATCAACCTATAGAAGCGGCCTAATTACAGAGAAAATTTGTTCTCCTTTTTCCCACAGTTTTGTTTTGGAAATTTTTTTGAAAATGGTAATTTTACTGATATGTGTGGGTTTGGTTTTATGCATCGACCCCAGCGCGATCGCCTCCCCGCCCTTTTTCCACAATAAACGCAACTTATCGCAACCGTACCGACAACATGCAGTTTTAAGTGCTTTTCATGTGCTGATGTTTGTTTTTGCATGTGTTGACTTTTTTTCTGCTTTATACTTTTTTCCGCTGGCTTTCATGTTTCCGTGGTATCGCATTTCGATGTTATTTTAACATTCTGGTTTGTTCTCCGCTGTCTGAAGCTTAGAGGGGGCAGTCGCTTCGTTGCAAGGACAATAAACTTCATTTCATTACATTACACTTCATTAACTTCATTTCATTTCATTACATTTCATTACATTAAGCAGGTTGCGGTATCAACGAAGGGGTACGATTGACGATAGAATTAACGACGGGGTACAGTTAACGAACGTTTAAACGGCAGTACCCGTCGTTATTAACGAAACGAAGGGGGTATCGTTTCGTTAATAACGACGTTGGAATTTAGTAATGAACGACTGGGCCCACATGGACCATTGAGCACGAAGACTGCATAGGCTAGTCAGTCTACCCAGTGAATTTCTGCCTGGGCATTCAATCCTGAGTTGCCCTCGACTCGAATTTTCGAAAATTGTGCCAGTCTCGGCAGTTGTTGAACTTCTGTCAGTGATGTTTTGCCATTTAGAAAGCAAATTAATTTACTTACTTTGTCATAAATATAAAAATTATTGTAAAACTAAAACAGTTATACGAGTACTTTGCTGATTCATCAACCAAATGTTCTAACTTCTGTTCTAACCAAATGTTCTAACTTAGCAACTTTGTAGCCTGTACTGTGCATTACTGCACAGTGCACACTAACCAGTTTTCAAGAACTTCATGAATTCCAGAATGAAAACACTAATCTTTATAACGTCTGTGCGGAAACTTAAACCGCAGTTCTCTCTAACGTATTTACATCACATGAAAAATCTGCATTTTGTTATCTTCACGCTGGTAAACGAAATGATGAATGGAGACTGGTTGATAGCAGTTCCTCCCGTTAATTTCAGGGGCAGTAAATCGTTTAGTGTATAACGCAACCTCTTATTCGAATCAACGGAACATTAAATTACCAACGTTAAAGCCGTCGTTAATTTTGCCGTTAATCGTATGGCCGTGCAAAACGCAACCTACTTATTAACTGTAAAGTGTAAACTTGCTAATAACGGCGCTCGCGATGCGGCATCGCGTCGTTGAATCTCGGTGCTGATCCGCTGATTCATGTTAGGAACGTTTGGAACTTTGGATGCAGTATACGTATGCTCCTTTTGTTCACAACAATGCTACGTAGCTACATCGCTGGATTCTTACATTTCCACATAACTTACGTTTCTTCTGGACAGTACTTACTACTACTTACGTTACATTGCATTTCTTCTGGAAGCAGTCATCAGCAGACAGCAGTGAAAACTCGACAACAACTACTAGGAACAAACAAGGGGGAAACCCCTTGGGTTGCCCCTCGACACGATACGCTGTTTAATGCTGCATGAGTTTTCACTTTTCAGCATTCAAAAAACTGCTGGCTTCCGCTTGTTTACTTTTGCAGTTATGCTAAGTTATAACACCTTCCGTCTTTGTTTGTTTTGCTCTGAGTGAACAAAAGCACAGTCGACTTCCTCAGCATTATAGGTAGAACTTGCGAATTGCCCTGGAATCGACTCGAACAGCTATCTGGTCGCTGTGAATGTGAGAAGAGCCCAGGTTAGTCGTATGCAACTGCGTAAGTAGACTTCCAGTTAGTTATTGGAATTTGGAGGTACTTCGTTCAAACATTCTCGCTTAACGCTGAATGTTTGTTTGTGGTATCTCTTATTTGGGGGTTTAGACCCTTATGTCGATATTACGCGATGACTACTTAACTTCAAGAGTGTTAGACTTTAGAGTTTTTTGAGTAACAACGAGTATCACCCTCGTTGAAGGTGTTACTGTTCTAATCCAGTGCTTTTTTCAGCAGATCCAGTGTAAATATCTCTGATTCACAATGGCAGTTCGTAAGGCCACCCATGCTGGAAGCTGGTATCTCTCCGATGGTAAGTAATATAACTGATATTCCTTAAGCCTTTTTTGTAATTGCGGATCCGAGCGTTTCCTTCGCTGCATCACCGAATGTGCAGCGACCAGCGAGGAATGTGCGCGTACCCAGCGTGATTCAGCATATATTGGCTGTTTCGTTGTAGGAGCGAAACTGGATCGCCAACTTAGTGGCTGGTTGAAAGCGGCAGATGAATCCGAGCCCAGACGGGCTTCGGCTCGTGCTATTATAGCACCGTAAGTGAATAATTATCCTGCCTTAATGATGTGATTCCGACATTAGAGCGCGCATCCTTCTTTTTGTAGCCACGCGGGTTATGCTTATTCGGGTCCTTGCGCGGCCTTTGCGTATAACCAGATTGATCCGTCCACGGTGTAAGTGTTATAGCTGATAATCGCTTCGTGATTAAATTTCCCTTTTGCTGATTTTGAAGATTTATTTTGAACACAGTCAATTCAGACATCGTACTTACCAAAATCACCCATGCATTAATGCGTTTCTTGTGGATGCCAAGTTTTTCCTTGCCGTCGACGTATTTCATTTTTTAAGTCCAACAAACATATCTTTATAGTAAGTTTAAGTATGAAAATATGTTTAACGTATTTTTTAAGTGTACGAGTAGTGAATGTATTTCTGGGTTTTTTTTTGGCCGTTTTGTATCACATGGATCTTGGTTTGTGTCGTTAATATTAATTTTACCAAACTGCAGAAAACGAATATTTGTTTTGGGACCATCGCATCACGTATATTTGGATGGATGTGCCTTAACTACGATGAAACAGTATGAAACACCGCTGTACAACCTTCCCATCGATCAGGCTACCGTATCGGATCTACGTGCAACGAAAATGTTCCAAGACATGTCCCAGCAAACGGATGAGGAGGAGCACAGTCTGGAAATGCATCTGCCTTACATAGCCAAAATCATGGAATCTCGAAAAGGCTCTTTCAGCATCGTTCCTGTTCTGGTAGGAAATTTGTCAGCGGCAAAAGAAGCGGAATACGGAAGTTTACTCAGTAAATACCTGGATGATCCCACAAATTTATTTGTCGTATCGTCTGATTTTTGTCACTGGGGTAAGGATACCGAATCTTTATCGATCTCACCTCAGGTTTTACATTTTCGATCTAACTAAGGAATGTGATATGTAGAAAACTAATGGATTCAGTGGTAATAAGGTTTTTAACATGTTATATCTATATAGTTTATTTTATATATTAAAGTATTTTATGTTTATTGTACACTATTAAATATTTTAATGCATTTGCATTTATTTTATATCTGTTTTTTGTTTATTATTGTTTATCGTATTTAATTCGTCATGTTTAATGTATGTTTTACGGTACATAAGTCTACATATTTTCGCTTGGAATTTGTTAAAATGTTGTTTGTTGCAGGAAAACGATTTAATTACATTTATTATAATGCTGCTTGGGGGGAAATTCACGAAAGCATTGAAAAACTGGACAGGCTGGTATGTAATTCAATTTATAATTTTTACGTAAGCATGCTGGTCTATTTATATCAAAATACTTAGGTACAAGCCGGAGTTCACATGGGTTGCGTACAGCCGAAAATACAAATCATGGGTGACGCTGAGTGCGATACCACGACTCGCAACGCCATTCTATTTCGGCGTTTCAGGCATTTGGCATTGCTCGTGCGCGCCAAATATTATTGGTGTAGTCATATTCGCCTAATTACTCTTCTGCATTAAGCCAAAATTTTATAGTTTATTTGTAGTACGTACAAAATTTTTAAATCTGGCATTTCGGCAACAATTGTAGTGTAGTGGCTATCACGTCAAGGTCAACACCGCGTTTCATTGCGCACTGCCGTACCTTTACGCAACCCATTTGAAATCCCATCCAACTTGTACTTATAGGTATGCATGAAAAGCAGAAAATGTATTTTGTGACTGTTAAATAATTTCACCCAGGCTGATGGATTCGAGCCTGGTTGCTGCAACGAATACGAGTTTCTGCATAGTTAAGAGCTTCTTAAAGATTTCACATAATAAAAAAACATTTTATATAATATATATTGATTATATAACTGAGTTCAATACGTTTCTGTGTAAGGGTGCAGACTATCAAATTACGAAGCAGCTAATACATTTGAATAAATGAAACATCGGTATAACTAATGTGACTAAGAAGGTATAATTAAATGCAACATCTGTACTCGTATTCGGTATAATTAAGGTAAGTAACAAAGTATCTATATTTATATAATACTGCAGCGTGCAGTGTGTGATGGTGAGCTACTCACTGAAGTTTGCATGACGATGAAATAGCGCACTAAGTAATGCGGCGTGGTTTTGCTTTAGGGAATGGATATCATCGAAGAACTAAACGCAAAGAAATTCCGTGCTTACTTGCAGGAATACGGAAATACGGTTTGTGGTCGTAATCCCATTTCGATTCTGTTGGCAATGTCAGAGTCGTTGCGTGACCGTCCAAATATTCCCAAAATGGCGCTCAAGTTTACCAAATATGCTCAGTCGAATCCATGCAAATCGACTCGTGATTCTTCTGTGAGTTATGCGTCGGCCTCGTTGGTTTTATATTAGGATTGTTAATTTTTGATATTTTTACTTGTTAGTTTTTTCTGCTACGCTTAATTGCCGTTATTTTTACCTTGACTGTGTATTCCCTGTTATGCAGTTTCGTTAAACTTTTACTTTTTCCCTACCCCTTAAATAGCACGCCATTTTGACGTTGGTTTTTGTGCTTACTGCATTACTCACCGTCAATGAAATCTCAGGGATACGTCCTTCCGTAATAAAGGAAATTGTTGAATGGTTACGCACTGCGATGGCGCTGATTTGTTTTCTACTGATATTTGTTTTCCACTGGTATAGGCCATTTCAGGATCTGATAATCTGTTTTGAGAAAATTAATTGTGTATTTTATGTGGATTTCAGTTCCTTTTTTGAGTGAGTGTTAATAGTATCGAATGATGCCTCGGATATAATCAAAATTGTGCGAAAATCTGAATTCAGTTTACTAGTAAAAAGAATTTGGCTGTAGCTTGTGGTGCGCAGTTAATTACTTACTGGAAAGTCCTACCGCATACATGCGCAATATCGGCTGTTACTAATCTGAGTCATACGAACAGCTATAATTAACCATGTCCGAAGACTGGTTGCGTATTTGGTTGGGGTTTTTCGTATTAAAGGATGTTAGAATTCGCATCATTATAGTTAAAAGGAACCATGAATTAATGCATGAAACGCATCATTGTAGTATTTGCCGATAGACTGTTTCGGAACTGGTTTTCCAACTCACGAGGTTGCACAGTGCACACCCGGTGGTTGTTCACAATAGCCGAGTATAGGTGAGGTGTTGTTTTCCTGTTAAAAACCTCGTGTTTCAAAGAGTCATCGACCGTATTTTACACTTCTGGTGGCGAGTCGTAGTTGTTTTTCATGGCCTGAGCTGGCCGGCTCTTTCGCAGGTTTCACCGGAAATCAAGTTGGCCGGCAACTTGCGAGCCACGTTAGCATGTACTGTACTAACATATCTAACAGTGATCTTGCGCAGTGCGCGTTGACCGGTCAAAGTTGACATAGGTGATAGCCTGATAGGTAAAACTTCATCCAGATTTTTCTTTTTTAAAGTATGATTTGCGAATCAGGACGGTGGATCTGGTTTGCTTGTGCATGTGTGTGCATGTGTATGGTACTGTGTTTTCAGGTGGTGCATGTGGGATTGCTAAGGAACGTTCACTCCTCTTCCAAAAATGATACAGTACTTATATTTCTCTCGAAAAAGAAGAAAATTTCCTCTTATTCGAGAGAAAAATAAATTTTTATGAATTAAGCATTCAATAATTCATGAAAATATACTACATCTATATGATAAGCGTATATATACATGGAACATCTGTACTTCTGTTGTACGTCTCGTTTTAGTTTGTAGTTTGTAGCTGTTAAATGCTTCTAGCCAGTATATAGGTACAGAGCCCAAGAAAGAAGTATGTACCTTAAACAAATAAAATAATTTAAATGTTATTAATATCGTTTTCGCGGTTGTCGTTCGGTTTGATGATTAAACCGGAGTTTGACCGAAAAGTGGAAACAACTTTTTACACGCTCACGCCGATCGAGTCACAATAATAATACGAGTGCAGTGACGTAGTCGTAAGGCAATCTCGGTACAGGCGCAGAATCGTTTGTCAGAAAGACTTCACACGACCGCACGTAATGATTTGTTCCAAGCATGAACAACATACAGTACTAGTAACTGTATTATAACAGGATAAAAATTATTTTGTTACTTTGTGGTCGGGCAATCGATAAAATTGCATCTTCAGTTTTGCCAGACCTTTTATCGATGCATCTTAGTAGGTCTGTGAAATGTGAGTTCCTGACGCCTGGGAAATAAGTTTCTTTCTGGACTTTGGGACGATGGATGCGTGAACAACACTTTGACAGCTGTTCGTTTGTTATCTGGCTGTCGTTATCAAAATTGCGATTTAATAACAGCACCGCACCACCTGGTTCTGTTATCGGATTTTGATGTTTGTCAGCAAGTTGAAGCAATTGTTACCATCTTGTAATTTTGTTGACTGCACTGCGATTTGCGAATCCGGGAAAACTGCAAGTTCATTTGCCTACCGCGTGGATAGACTGGCATAATAAATCGATTCATGAGAAATGTCCCAGCAATGAGCAGCTATGTTGGCCCCACAGGGACACTGCGTCTTAACAGCTGTGATCCTGCTTTCCATATGGATGCACTTCACGCCAACTGGAGCGGAGGAAAACGTGACATCGTCAGCGTTTCTAGAAGATGGACTGGTTTATAAAGTTGTGCAGGTCAATGCAGGCCGCCGCGTTAACAGTTATGCGTCGTACAAGGACGTCGTGCTGACCGAGTTCGTCGTGCCTCCCTTCACGCAGAGCGCCATCTTCGGGTTCTCCTCCCAGAGTACTCCGAAGGGATGCTCGGACGACAAAACCATCGCGGCATTTATTCAGCATGGAGGTTTTCCTTTGTTCCTCCTAAAAAACGAAACATGGGCCGATAATGTGTTTGGGAACCGCTCGGATTTCGCCTATTTTGATTTTCCAGCGACGGATACCACCTGGAAGATTACGGTGCCAGCTCCCAGGGAGGGTTATTGGTTTTCGGCCGTATTTGTCAAGGAAGTCCAGGAGCACATGAAGCAGACGGGTCTGTTTGCGAAATGTGACATCACGTATTTTGCGTCGTTTTTGGTCTCCAAATTTCCCGATCCCATCGTGGAATTGGAGGCCGCGCGAACGCTTGCGTTTCAGCAGAATAACAATCGCTCACAGCGACAGCTGTTTCGTTTATGTTTACAAGTAAGTGTTGGTTTTTTGGCTATCTAATGAGTACAGCTGACTAGAGTTTTTTTTTCACTTCGTTGTTTTTCCGGACTACCTATCATATTCTCCGCTTTGTTTTCAATTTTTAATTTTTTAATTAGTAAGGTTGGAATAATAACATTATACTGGCAGGTAACTTTTTTGGATTTGTGAGCTATTTTTGTTGAATTGATTGATAAGTAAACACTGTATAGAGTTACTCAAACGTTTCTTATTCAGTTCAGTGCATGGTCGTGCTTTTCCGCTTTTGTATTTGTGTCTGCTTCTGGTTCATTGCAGTATCCAGAGTACCGTATTGATTCCATGACTGCTGCTTTCAAGCAGAAGTGTTGCTCTTTTTATACCTGTTGTGCATGGTGCGTGAATGCGTGAATCGTGATTACAGACTTTTGTGTTCCAAGTATATTTTCTTGTTTCTTTTGCTGTACATACAGTGTATATATAGCAGTAACTCTGGTACGAGTACTGCAACGGAAACAGGCGAAATAGGCAGATATTTTTGTGATTATTTAATTTGTTGGCGTTATTTTTCTTTAAACGAATGCTCCCACTACATGCTCTGTTCTGTGCTGTACACCGTGTCTGTATTGTGCACTGCGTAAACCAATTTAATAAAATTATATTTAATAAAATTATATCGATCAATAGTCAGTGTTATTTTGGTTTTATTTTGATTTTTGACTATTTTTGTGCAGTATAAGATATCGATTTTTTGCAGTGCCGTTATGTAAATTAAAACGCATACGCTTCAGTCACAAATTCTTCCTTTTTATCACTTGAGTGGTGTTTTAGGGAGACTACTACGATTCAGTCGAAGTAGTGATAAAGTGCGATAAACAATCGCGATGCCCTCTTCAAATCAGCGCGCGTTCCGATGGTATCCCATCGGGGAATGTCACATCTTTTATGCACCGGAAGGAGTGTGGAACAACTGTTTGTAAGCTGAAGTATCCGCCTATCCAGAAGAAGTGCCAGTATATCCTTACGGAATTCGGCAAAAACGAAGCTGCGGAGTTTCTTATCACTGTCACCCCGGTTTCCTGCAGCGGACCTTTGGTGTCTATTAAGGAATGGCTACAGCAGTCACTGCTGCCCAGTGCATCTGTTAATACTAGCAGGGTATTGGGTTCGGGCAATTTTTCTTCTGGACAAATGGTCAACGACACATTTTATCAAGTATCGGCCGAACAGCTGCAGGTGCCTTTGGAACAGCCACACTGCCCTTATGTACGAGATATGCCGCGATTGGAGTACATGCCGGCATTTTCTAGTAGCTTTGGAGTTACAAATTTTGCTATGCCAAATTCCGAGTACATATTTGTGCCACGCTCTGTATTTTCGGATACCGTTTTGCGTTTTGAAATTGAGCCATACAGAGATACAGGAGGAACACTGCATGTTGCACTGAATTTAACTGACAACGAAATGGAAGATTTGGAGAATCTTACCATTGTGGCATGTCTACATCTGGGTACAAATTCTCGATTCGATGTAAGCCGTGGAACATGTTTTGTGCGGTAGATGATCAGTGCATATATTATCGACAGCTCCAAGCTTAGGCAGTTGAGAATATTTTGTTTTAATGTATTTAATTTTTTCAGATTGTTAAAACTTGCCAAGGACCTTTGTTGATCGTTAATGCAACGCATCTTTACTCGGAAGTCCTAATCCCTTATCCGGAAGTGGGAACATGGCACTTGAACATTCAAGGCCGGCCGCTGGTCACCATTGAATCAAATATCGTCGAGTATTTACCAGTTGAATTAACTGTGAAGACGGATCAGTGCAATCAGGGCTCTTGTGGCCTTCACGGCAACTGCAGAGTATCGCTTAGTAGTGGTGTATTAATCACCAGTGCCTGCGTGTGTACTGCAGGATGGCAGGGATGGGATTGTACTGACTCTTCGACGGCCGACACCACAACTGATCTCTTGCTCTCCCTGTTTTTCCTGACTATCAGCAACGTGTTTTTCATCCCTGCAACGGTTGTGGCTGTTCGACGGCGCTACGTTACCGAGTCAGTTGTTTATGGAGCAACATGTTTCTTCAGCTCGTTTTACCATGCTTGTGATCAACCGTCCAAATACTTGAAGCTTTGCATTATGGATTTTAATGTGTTGCAATTTTGTGATTTCTACGTGTCCATTCTGTCCTTCTGGATGACAATTGTCGCAATGGCTGATTTACCACCACAGTTGAAATCGGTGTGCCATATGGTCGGATGCATTGGGATCGCACTGGGCGTCGAGTACGAAAAAACTGGTTTATGGGTATTTGCTGTTCCCGCATTGACCGCTGTGATTATTCTGGCTGTATCTTGGGGATTTCGGTAAGTTTAATTCATTGATAGAGCTGTTAAATAGGTTGACGCCGTATACTGAATAAACCTAGAGTTACATTCAACAGAACTTGCTTAATTAACTGCAGCCCTGGGATTATAGAACTTGCGGTAGGATTCGAGTTGTATTAGAATCGAGTCGAATTTCGCGTAAAATAATTTTTAAACGTTTAAATGGAGAAATTTTTGCACGTATGATTGTCCGTTTCGTAACTACTTAGGTACATTTTTTTGTATCTGTCTTCTTCGATGACTAAATTTTTAACCTTATTTCCTTTTGCAGGTCTTACCGCATGAAAAAAATCGCCCCTCAGAAAATGTACTGGCTAAGGCACTTTCTGCCCGGATTCGCATTTGCTGCATTGGGATTGATTTTGTTTGCCTTCGTGGAAACCAAGACAAACTACAAATTCGTACATAGCGTCTGGCATATTGCAATGGCAATGGCTGTGATATGCTTTTTGCCACCGCTACACCATCGGTCTCATGGCAAATATCCCAAATTTCGTATTATTTCGACAGATTCTGATCTCAGCGTAAGCACAGGGAGTGGTTCCAGCCAAGATTTTTTGAGACCGGCACAAGGAGAAGTGGTAGCGTAACGGCTGGCCGTCAAAGATGCATGGAATACTGCATTTTTTATTTTTGAACTCTTAATTTTGGAACAGAACTGAGAAACAATTTCATGTATCAATTTGTTAACAGTTTTACCTCGCAAGATTTCCGGTTTGGGTGAGTTGTGGGGATCTGTTAGTTAACTCAAGTTTGTTTCCGGTTGAGAGTTCTATATTTGTTTGCTAATTAGCATGCAGAATTGTATAGGGTGTTTTTTAATTTGTTTTTACGGAGTTATAATGCTGGTTTAGTTCGGTTTTAATATCTGCATCGGAAAATTTTCCCTTGTGAGGCAGTATTAATTACGATATGCATAATTTTGCTTATCCAATCCCCGTGGGCATGGATTAACGTTTTTTTGTGTGGATCGATAGAATTGCTGCTTGTTACTTGTAATTGTATGTATTACAAATGCGAACGCTGAAAGTAGATATAATGCAATTAGTTTTGTGCATTCCTGTGCATATATTGATTGTTCTTCGCAGCATGTCAAAATACTTGTTAATTAATTAAATTATTGTGCGGTCAGTCTGGTGTGCCCACTGCTAATTGTAAGGATTTCGGGGACCATCGTGGTATGTAGCGTACATCAATAACGCATCTAGTCTGTAGAGTTAACTTTTATTAGTTTTATCTCAGTGTACTTGTGTTTTGTGTGTGAAGTGTGAACGTCGTCCACATTTGTGTGATACGAGAAAACTATTTTGATTCCCTTAAAATTTTTCGGACGTTATTTCTGTTTCAGTGCTTTTGTAACTCTCAGTTGAAGGTTAGCAAACCTTTCTTTTGCTTGAAAAACAAGAAACAACTTTTACAAGGGATACATACAGCTGATCGCCACACTATTTGATGTATACGTAGCATCGTACGCTGCTTTACGCGCACGCCCAGTTTTTGCTTGTGAAGTGAAACCCAGATGATTATGCTTGAGCGTCATCCGTTTATACAAGGAAACCGCAGTCTTGATGATGTCCAAATTTGGATACCTATAGACAGCTGTAGCACATCGGAACTTACAGTCAAGCTCGGCGCTTTTAATTTTCATACCCGGCACACTTGCGTAATGGTCGGCAAAATAAAGTAGAAAGCATTCTTTTTTTATCCATATGCACTTAAAATCGCGGCAGCTTACGGTACCTTGCGAACAACAATCAACAGATTTGCTACAAATATTCAGACTTGTTTGTGGCGCTAAGTGTACACCACTTAACCGATTTTGAATGTCTGAACCGAGAGACACCTAAACAAGCTTAAAACTGTGACTCCCGGTGAAATACTCGCACTGCACCACGGACGGTCGGCATAATGCATAAACGTTGCACGGCGTATCTTGAATGCTTGCTTGAACGAAGGACGCCGTAAAAATTTGGTGGCATCTTCCTGCGCGCGAGCTGCAGGTTCAAGTTGAAGTTTGTTAACATGTAGGCCGTATAATACTTACTGCTGCTGCGCCTGCCACAAATACGTCTGCTTACGTCATCGGGCTACATAGCAAATTTGTATTACGTTAAACACTGTGAGCCAATTTTACACCGGAACATACATATGCGTATTTTGAGAAAGTAATCCACATCGCGACGTGCATATCAGCAAGTGTTGCGATTTGTTGTTTGTGGATGCAAACAAGCGCTTGCTGTCCTATCCATAACTAAATTTGCTTGCGCTTAACGGTCAGTAGACTGCGCTTAGCGGCAAACATCGCCGGGATCTATGGAAATGTCTTTTCAATGCGGAAACTGAAGCGGCGCATGGGAAATATTGCATACACTGTTTTTCCGATATCCAGATTATGGATTAAATACATTTTTTGTCTGAAAAAAGTTCACACCGGTGCGCTGCGGAACTAGTACTGCGTGTATCTGGAAATCTGTGGCGGCAATCATGACGGATGCGTTGGCAACAAATCTGACGGCAACAACTATCAGCACAATTGCCGTACAAACAGGACGTACACGGATTGTGCTTGCTGTGCTGAAGGTAAACTCTTTTTCAAACTGGCATTGCTATCTGTAAACAAATTTACTGTCCGTGAAATCAAAGCCAGATCATGATCTATGAGAAAAATTACTATATATAGTTCTCATGGTTATACTAGTCATTAAAATGCATAAAACTGATAAACGTCTGCCGGTAATTATAACAGCAGAACTAGAATTTTAACTTTTATCATTTATAAAACCATGCAAGGACGTTTCTTTCAAACTGCAAATTTTCCATTGCTCGCTAGATTAATAAAGCCAGTAGTTATGTAAAGCAACTGTATAACATTTACCTACATATTTACGCTGTTATCAGTTCCTTCAAACCTATTCGGCTAGTTCAAACCTGGTGCATTCACAGGAAGAACCAAAAGAAAGTACTGTATTTTCATCCATACACTATTACGCAGTACATAAAAAACCGCCGATTTCAATGGTACCGCAATCGACTGGATTGAGAATAGTTTTTTCGCTGCTCTCCAATTCGAGAGTAGTGCTACTGGCACAATTTAGAAAAAAACTATCGACGTTAGTGCTCGACATTTTCTTCACCCTTGGCAAGTGTCCAACCATTAAGCAGGGCACTGCCGACAAGCAGCAACACCAAACTTACTCTACAGTAATTATGCCGTCTGGAAAACGGGAAGCATAAGCCCCAACGCAGAATTTTTGTTGTAAAAAATCTTTGTCATTAATTTTGCAAAAGTATTATTATAGACCACCTAGATATTAATCATATTGAGTCACCGCCACCATAGGCACATGATACCAAATCAATCTTATTTGCCCACTCTTTATATGTGCGTTATGACCAATACAAATTAATTGTCTTTCATAAATATTTACCGTCCAGCTTTGATAACTTCTGCTTTGTCGTAGTACGTGCTATCGGTAAGACCACAGTTTCTCAATATAGAAAAATTATTACGATAAAACACAAGTATATTAAAACTTAAATTCGTTTGATATGAGCAGCACAAGGATGAGTTACACCTGCGGGTTCAAGAAATGGAGCCGGGGATTGCCGACATTGGAAAATCGCTGGAGGAGGCAATATCTTTGGCCAAAGAGCATAACGAATGCTTGGCCAAACTTGCGGTACGTCTCATAGTAAACAAACCCAGCAAAGTTGATAATAAAGTTCACGATCAAGAGCATGGCAATATGTTTAGGGCAGTTTATAGCCAAAGCTTATATTAGCGTAGAAGCATGCAAAAGGTATTACGTACTCGTACTTCAAATTTAATTGGATAAGTCCTTTAATTAAGATTCGCAAATTATTATGAGTGTGCAAATTATTATGAGTGCAAATTATTAAGAGGTCATGAGTTAAAAAGATACTTCATTTTTTTAAAAATGATAATTTTCTTGCAAATGCTTATTCTTTTAGTTTAATTTTAACCAACTGTTTCGTTATGTTCGTAAAACTAATGACTAGGATATGTACAGTACAACACATTCCTCTTTGTCCAGCTGGACAAAGAGGAATGTGCAAGAAGCTGCATTTGCAAAATAATAGATACTGCAGTATCTATTATTTGCAAATGCAGCTTCTTGCTACTGTGAGGATATTTTCTCATTATGCATATTGATCACAGGGAACAAATAAGAACAAAATTAAAGCAACTTATCACTCTGACGACTGCACGCGCTTCTAATTAATTAATTGTAAGTTCTACAGACTTCTTTAAGTTAGTTCTTAAAAAGGTATCCATCCTGTTTGCGGGCAAAATCACTCGCTCACGGTTATAAAGATCCCTAAATAACCATCTGACTTCCATGTGCTCACATGTACCGACCCAGTTGGAGCCGTATGATTAATGTTTTCGATTGTAAATGTAAACAAAAGATGGCTGAAGAGCAGTATTATTTGAAAATTGTATATCCTATTGATATCGCTAGCACCCTGCAGTACAGAATTTTTTAAAATGGGCCCTTTTAGTCTGTTAGCAAGGCGTAGCTCAGTCACGGAATGGTAAAATAATTTAACATGATAAAGATGCCGATTATTTCAAGTGCAATACTGACCACTTCACCCAAAGGTTTGTGGATGCAACACCCTTTCCCTATTTCGTGCTTTATGTTTGAAAGAATGTTGCCCTTTCCGCAGATGCGTATACGTAATCAATTATTCCTGTGCTAGACATACCATTAAGTACTTATATGTGTGACTGCTGATCATGAGCGATACTTCTATCGCACTTATCATCAAACATTTCCGAATGGATTTTTATTTCTCAATAACTCATCTTTGCCAACCTTTTTATTGCCGTAAAACTATCACCTTTTCTACACGCAACTTTTCTTGACGCATCTGGTCAAAAGAAAATTTTATGCGCCCTCATGCAGTGTTGTGATCGCGGCTGGTTGTGGGCGAAGCGGGTTTTCTTTTCGGTTTTTGACGGTTGGCAGATGTATTACTGTATGTTAACATGCGCCGTTTAATTGTTTTCAGCCGATAATTTGTCAGTAGCCATGTGGTCAGCGTGTAATGCACCGTTTAAGTTTGTTGGATAAGGCGCGCGACATAATACAAATTTATGCAGACTGACAATAAAATCTTTTATTATAAAATTTTTTTTGCGACCAGGCTAAACAACCAAACGTGGAGGAATTGCTGGCTCAAGCGGATGACTTGATAATCACCCAACAACCCAAACGGGAAGTTTACGGCGCAATGGCCGATAGTCTGGGTCAGGCTTGGCGTGATTTGAATGATCTTCTGGAATATCGGAGACTTCTTTTAGAACGAGCTATTGCGTTCCACCAGAAGGTTGAAGAGGTATGATGGCGAATTAATCAAACACTGTTTATTATTTAATCAAAGGCCGATAATGGTTACATGGGAACAAACGTTCCCATGTAACCACTATTCCCACGTTCCCATGTACGTTCCCATTTCGTCACTAAATATGCAATGCTTCTCTTGTGTTGCCGGAACTGTCTTCTCACGTCCTATTTTTTAAACCAAAGTACTTACTGTAAACACCGCTACCATGGTTTTTTTAAAGGGTTTTCTTAAAGTTTCGTATTGCTTGCGTTGATTAGGAATTCTCAAGTCATTTCCGTTTTCTCAAACCTGGTTATCAGGACATAGCTGCAAAGTGCAGATGCATATGCCCGAGTAGTTTTTCGAAAATTATACCCAGCGAAACATTGTAATTAATCATGTATTTTATATCCTGATTTGTGAATGGATGGATGGCTACTGATTTTTCCATGTTGCACTTCGTGCAGTGAATCAATGTTTGCCTGCTTGATATAACTTAATTGAACGTACATATAGTACGCAAATACGAAAAATTAGTTGCAGAAGTTAACTTTGCGGTAGTGGTGACGTAAAATGCATTTCCTCAATGTTATTTCAGTCATAGTTGCAACATCCCAGGTAGGTAATACTCTGTATTATTACTTTCAGTGCAACCAAAAAATTACTGAAACTCAAAAAGAAATGGAGAAAGTTATGGATAGCTACACCGGTAGCGCAAAAGATTGGCTACAGGAAAACACGATGATTCGTAAAGGTGAGTAACGACTGTTAATGAATGTAGTACGACATACAGGTGTCATTTCGCCTTTTTCTTTTCTTTCTTTAAATAGCCGGCACTGTATAAACTGTACTTCGATGTCTTTTCGGTTTCTTTGTGCTTCAAGTTACTAACTGGCAAAGTAAATCATACCTTATAGTTTATAGAAAAGGTTGCGACAACGGTTAGCGCACATAGACGTTGACTATGTGAGTAATTAGGAAATAAAGGTTAATAAAATAAATAATAATGGTATGTATACCGTTGTTTCCGGTACTCGACGTTTAATATCAAATGCCAAACAGCATTTAAACAATTGTTAAGAATAATTTCGTCGCTCGAAGGACCAGCTGTTCGCAAAACGCGCGGTCCACCTATGTAGTAACACGCATATATCTATATAGTATACAGAGTACAGTACATACAATACACAGTTCACGTCTACTGTAAATGTTGCAGACATTTTGGAGTCGTCGATGCGGCTGCTTGGCGAAGCTCAAGCTCTGGTGGAGTTCATTAATGATTTACGGCGCATACCAGCCGCCGACTCGCGAGGTTACGACCATGCAACCACAGCTGCATGCCACATTGTAGAGGAATTGCTGGAAAAAGTACATGACCGGCGGAAACGATTGGAAGAACTGTGGCAGCGACGCCGGCAACAACTGTTATCGCACCAAAATTTCCTCTCATTACAGCAAAGCATGGAGAAATTACGGAAATTGTTTGAAATTCTCCTAGCGGCGGATAAAAAAAATTCACAACCATTGGAAGTAACCTTCCAGAATCCAAAACGATCTGGACAGCTCATCAACAACATGAAACCAGCGCCAAAGTAATGAAAATTTATTAACTGCGGAAATTGAATGTTTATACAAACTTTACATTTTGCAGGAATGTTCAAATCTTAAATTTTGCAGTTTAAATGAATGTGAATGTTTTAAATTTTGCAGGAAATTTACGATAGCTCGTTACAACTGCGCCGCCTTCACGCACAAATTTCGCCTTGTCCACCGGAAGTGGATCGGGAATTTCAGCAACTTGTTGATCAAATTGAAAAAACTTATCTGCGCATTGACCGGCGCCGCTTTGTGTTGAGCCTTACCGTGGAATTTTATGAAAAATACCAGAGCACTCTGACGATAATTTCCCAGACGGATCAAGCGTTGAACCAAATGGATACACAGAAGGAGCAAATTAAGCCGCAAGATTTGGTGGCACGGCAGAAGGAACTGTTGGACAGCGCGAAATTTGCTGCTGCTCCAGTTTTCCATGAGGGCCAAATGTTACTGGAGCGCGTAGAGACACTTGACGCCGGCGGAGTTGAGCACGCCCTACGTGATCTGCAAAACGCATTAAATGCTCTGACCGCGAAATGTGCCGCTTTGCAAAGTTCGCTGGCCAAGAGAGGCGAGGTCTTTCGGAAATTTACGGAAATTTATACTTCGTTGTATGAATGGACAGTTCACGTGGTCGAAGTTTTGCTCAAGGTAAAAGAATGGATTATGTATCATACAATACTCCTATGAAAGAAAAACGAAAAATTAATCCTTCTGGAAACGATTAATTCGTTTCAGAATCGTCGATGTCCTATATGCAGGCAGTAATGTAGCAAATAAACCAGTAGGGTACAATTTCTGTCATTCGCTAAAACATTAACTTAACTAACTGAACGTATCTTTGGAACGTAAGTATGGTTTCTCCATAAAAACATTGAAATGAAAATGGAAAAAAATTCTTTATTGTTCTTCAGCGCATGTTTAAAAGTTGAAAACTTTCTCCTGAGTAAAATGTAGTAAAAGATTCGAGAAAATTTTGGAGGGTGTTCATAAATTTTCATAATAACGGCAACGCCTACTGTACCGTACGGTAGGTAATTAGCCTAAAGTTAATTTTTGTACAATAATTAGCTCGTAATTGATGACACTCATATCACAGGTTTTTCTTAAATTTTGCTGTAACAGCCTCTCTCGAATTGATTTCAGGCTCATCGAATTTTACCTCCATCTTTAAATGGTGCAAAGGATTTTCTGGATCTGCATGAACAATTATACGACGAAATGAGGACACGTGATTCGGACTTTGAAGCGTTGATGACCCTGGTTGCTCAAATTACCAAACAGCCGGCTGGTCTTGATCCGGCTGAATTAAAGGAAGTCGCGGAGAAATCGGCCGAAATGAAAACCCGCTGGAGTGACCTAGAAAGCATGCTCAAATCCCGGCTGGATATCGTCTTGCCGTATGCAGAATTCCAGAAGGTGGCATCTCGGGTTTCCGCTGAAGTGGATGTCTTGCGCAGCATATCCAATTTGTACAATGAAGATCCGTCCTCGGAACTGCACGCCAGCAACTTCGAACACCGATTGACCATATTACACGATTTGATCAGCGCCTTACAACAAAAAGCCGGTGATTTCTTCACAACCACCCCCAAGGTTTGTTGTGACATATATTGAGCTACTGCAATGAGTCATGTGCAAAAAGAAGCTGATTTGTTTTGTCACGCAGGCTCCTGCGGCACAAGTCGACGTCAGTCAAGCGGCGGCAGCCGTCAATTCCACTCTGGAGCGGTTGCAGGAAGATTTGAAGAATTTCGCTAACATTACGAAAGCTTCGCAGAGTATGCGTCAGAAACGAACAGTTTGGCGGGAAATTGTGGAAGAAGTCCATCAGACCATAACTTGGATCATCAAAACGGAGCGGGAAGCCTTCCAGGGACTGCAGCTGGGATATCTCGGTGCAAACCAGGAGGAAACGGATCAACTCCGATCCAAATTATCGGCTTTCGAGCCGACGCTTAATGTATGTACATTAATTCTACTGCGTTTCTGCTGTGCAAAAAATTTATCAGTTCATTGGGTTATTAGGAGGTTCGTAGCAAGGTGGATCGATTGGTCCAGACAGCCAAAGCCCCGCCTGTCGATGCCGAAACGGCTTCGGAAAGGGACATGGTCGTTAATGACCTTACCAAAGCATACGAACGATTTGTCCAACGTATCGAAGAATACAAAGTTCTGCTCAAGATGGCCAGTGAATTTTATGGTCGTGTTAACGAGGTATTTGCCTTAACGATCTTTGCAGCCGCATGCTCGGCTGCTGTAGTTTTTCGGATGGTCCATGTAGAAAAACGAGATTTTGCCGTTTTGATTTCACAATCAGCTTACAATATGTACCGAGAAGTATTGTGCAGGATTAAATCGTTTTATGGTTTTCAGCTAGAAAAACTGATGTTTTCGTATGAGAATATGATCAACACTTCGCTGCCGGGTGGTGTGGAAGCCACAGAACAGTTCATCCACCGCCACAGCGAACAGCGTGAACATATTACGCGGGTATACGAAGACGTCGTCCACATGGGCGATGTCATAATCAACAGGATCCGGCAAAATTATCCACAGTCCATTGATCTGGACACCTTCCACAAAAGTGTCAAGGACAAACGCGCCACGTGGGATCGGATCTGGAATCAACAAAATCTCCTGTTGCAGAACCACCTTAACGTAATGAAACTGCGGAAAGACGGCGAAGAAGTAATAAAACAATGAATCGTATTACACTACCCAAAATCAAAAGTGTATCCGCACACTATAAAATGTTATTTTAGCTTCGCCAAAGAATCACTGATTTGACCGATCAACTTAATCGACGTAAAGAGGAAATGGGCGAAAGCTTGCAAGGAGCAAAAAGGATACAGGAAATTCAAACCAGTTTTACCCAAAGCGTTGAAGTACGGTAATAAATAATACCCCTTTTCAGCTGCCTTGATTTTATTACCATTTTAGACGATTTCGACACAAGTCAAAAATTATGTGTCGACTGTGACCACTTTCGTTTCTGCACCCCCGAGGCCGCTAAACAATTTCCCGATATCCGTCCAGCGAAAGACGAGGTGGAAAAATTGTGGTCTACATTCTACCGTGACGTGGGTGCCATGACAAAGAGGACAGAACTAGCCGTAAACTTCTACGAAAAACTCGAGGAGGTTCGTAAAACGAGAAATCATGGACCACGTTGGTGTTTTGGCGGCAAGAATTGTGAGTGGTGCTTTGTTGTCTTGTAGGCGGAGCAATGGTACAAAGAAGCCACTCAGGCACTTGTGACAATCGGGCGGAAGACAACCGAGTGCAAAGGTCCGGAAGACGCTAACAATGTTTTGAGTCAAATGGAACATTTTTTGGGTCCGGGGGAAAAGAGACAAGAAGAACGGGTCAAATCATTAATGGAAATTAGTCTGCAAGTTTTCGGTATGTGACTCGAGGTGTCGACGTAGAAGCAAGTTCAATTAACCGTTGTTATGAAAAATTAGCATCACAGCTGTTTAAATTTAAACAGGCCAAAAAGGTCCCAGTCGAGTGGAATATCTGATTAAGAAGAACCGCGATGTTATGGAGTCATTCTCAGTCATCAGTAATGAGCTCTTCAGTATAGCGGAGAATCTTCACTCAAAAACTGTAAAGTTAACACGATCGAAGTCGAACGAAGAACTCGAAGCCGGCCAGCCGCCGACAAAGACACAAAAACTGGACGAGCACACCATTCCCGTTGTACATGAGAAACCGGTAGCGGCTCCAGCTGTCCCCGTGGCTCAAAAAGCTCAGCTACAGCCGGCCAGATTTGAAGAGCAATTGCACCAGGTAGACGTGCCTGCTGGAAAACCAGCCGAATTTCGGTGCCGTGTGGTTGGCTTGCCGGTGCCGGTTGTCAGATGGTTCCGTGATGGGATGCCGATTTCCAATAATCCTGATTACCGAATCACCTTCGATTCACAAACCGGAGAATGTGCGCTAAAAATCGAGGAAACTTTCCCGGAGGATACGGGATTGTTTAGTTGTTCAGCGGAGAACTCCGGTGGTTTAGCGGTTTCCGAAGCGCGCCTGAATGTTCTGGACGAAGAAATGCCGACTGCTGAAATGACGCCCCCGGTGTTCTTAAAGACACCGCAGGATGCCACCGCCGTTGAGGGATCCGGTTTGCAGTTCGAATGTCAGGTGATCGGCAACCCTCGGCCGACCGTGACCTGGTACAAAAACGGTATAGCTATTGTGCCTGGAAAAACAAAGTTACGGGTCTTACCACCCAACGAAGAAGGAACCACACAACTGATTATCCCCGCAGCCAGTGTTGAAGATCAGGGCGTGTACGAATGTAAAGCTTTGAATCCACGAGGTGTTGCCACGTGCTCCATTACGTTTACGGCTCCTAGTAAGTTTGTATTTGTAGAAACAGCATGCTTTGTTTTTGCAAGCTCCGTTTTGTATCAAGCAGATTAAAATTTTTATGTTGGCTATTTTTATTTGTTTTAGCGGAAAGCGGCGAGCAGTCTCCTTTCTTTACCAAACTGCTGACTAATCAGATCGGTGAACTGGGCGAGCTGGTCAAGCTGGAATGTCACGTTAGCGGCGTGCCGGCTCCGGATATTGAATGGTTACAAAACGGCGCTGTGTTGCACGATAGCCGAAATCGTGTAATAAAATTCGACGGCAAAATCGCAACCTGTGTTATCTTTGAATATTCACCTCCGAATGCCGGGACGTATGTATGTAAAGCTAGAAATAAATTAGGCGAAGCAGTTACCACTTGCATTGTGGATGCTCAGCTCCCATCGACGCCGGTTGTTCCTCGTACACCGGAACATACCCCTGAAAGGGCAGACCTTCCGGAGGTCAAACCGGAGTTCCAAATGCCGCTTTTGGCGCAAACGGAAACGCAGCCCGGACAACAGGTGCGCTTAGAAGCAATAATCAAATCCCAACCGGAGGCAACTGTGACTTGGACGAAAAACAACAATGTCGTTATTGTTAATGCTAATACCACAGTGGGAAAGGAAGCCATCCCTTCTCAACCATTCACTCATCGGCATTTTATCCTGATAGACAAAGTCACAGCTTCAGATGTGGGCCCATATGCATGTGTGGCAAAGAATTCAGCTGGCGAATCACGATCTCACACTGTCGTTCTCTTGCCTCCGTCACCACCCCAAATTCCTGAAGCGGCGCCTCCTCCACCACAGAAGACCAGTCAGGTGACGCTGATACCGTCATTTCCGCAAATCCTTCCGGAAAGTCTGGAATTCAGCGAAGGGCAACTCATTAAACTGGAAACGACAGTAATCTCGCAGCCGGCGGCCGAGGTGCAGTGGTTCAAGAATGGAGTGCTACTTACTCCGAGTGCTCAGCTGGTGGTGGGCAGAGAAAAACTGCAACAAAATCCAGAAACTGACCGTCTTTTCATCGTTATCAACAGCCCGACGGTAGACGATCAAGGTGAATATGTTTGTTTGGCGCGGAATAGTGCTGGTGAAGCGAAAGCGCAGTGCACCGTGTCCGTGAAAGAGAAACCAAAAGGACCGGAAGTGCCACCGAAACCGTCCGTCCTCCCTTTCAAACCGGAATTCGCGCGGCCCCTACCAAACCATGTTGAGGTTTCTGACACTGAACCACTTCGACTTGAAGCAATAATCGAAGCGCAGCCGGAATCCGCCGTGCAGTGGTACCGAAACGGAAACGTTGTTGTGGCTGACGTGGACATTTCGCTAGGAAAGGAACCACTGAGCACTAATCCACAAGTCGACCGGCATTATCTGATAATATCCAATCCGCTACCAGTTCATTCTGGACAGTACGTGTGTGTGGCAAAAAATCCCGAGGGCGAAACAAAAACCACCTGCAACGTGAAAATCCACACAAAAGTACCGCCGCCAGTGCCGCCTAAACCGCCCAAGCCGGAATTTAGAAAAAACTTGCCACAAAACGTGGATGTCCAGCCGGGTAACCCTCTACGTCTGGAAGCAATCGTGTCCAGCGTAGGAGAGCCGCAAGTGCAATGGAGAAAAAATGGTAATGTGGTCCTGGCCAGTGTCGATATTTTGATGGGAGAAGAGCCAGCCAAAGTCAGCACTTTTCATCATGATTTGACCCAGCCGAAAGAGAGCCGCTGCTTTCTGGAAATCAAGAACCCCAAACCGGAACATTCGGGAGAATATGTATGCACGGCCAAGAATGACGAGGGGGAGACCACGACAAGATGCGTTGTGGTGGTCAACGAAGCCGATGTAGCTTCCGTAGCACGGACGGAGACGCACGTTAAACCCGCTCCACCAACTCTTCCTAAACCACTCCACGACGCTACTGTAACGGAAACTACTGTCCAGAACATGCCACCCGGCGATGAGGGCTACTATAAAAATACAACTGTTACGAGAATCGAGGAGACCAACGTTGTTCGATACGAAGGTGCGCCGCCCGATATGGAAGCTCCGAGGTTCACTGAGTTGTCGGTTGACCATACGGTAGAAGAAGGTCATTCTCTGCAACTAAAATGCAGCGTATCAGGTGGGTCTTGATCTTGAGAATTTTCAGTAGTGCGTGAAAAATTCTGTTATTTTTGTGCGAACACGACCAACACTGTCTGCAGGAACTACACCCTTGGAAATTAAATGGTTCAAAGACGATGTTGAAATTCCCAAGCATGCGGATTATCTGACTCGATATAATCAAGCTACCGGCGAATGCGTATTGGAGATTCCGGAGGTTTTTGCAGAAGATGCCGGTGTTTTTATGATCCAGGCGGTTAACCAGGCCGGTATCGGAAAGTGCTACTGCAATCTTAAGGTACTAGGAAAGTGCACTCGCTTTTTGCGGGCACTGCAAGACCGAAGCGTAGCAGGACTATGTACAGAGTGATTGGCACCCCTTTTTCTGTAGGCAATCCTCCTCGATTACTTAGTGCTCTAATCCCGGTTGGTAGAATTTGTAGTACAGTGACAAGTGAAATCTCGGCCTCTGGCCCCCGGTACGCATTTACGTAAAATTTTGCAGATAAGTGAATGTTTCGAATACATGTTTTGAAATTACAAAAAATCTTAATTTCTTCAGCTCTTGTGGAATAATTTATGCCGGTTCATGCAGAGCTATGGGAGGTCACCACCACCACAATATGTACATATGCAAAGTAGTCAATGGTAGAATTATCTGCTGAATACGGTGTAATGCCCTCATGGACGCTTTTGTAGCGTTCTATTGCCATTTTTACCTAAAGGGAAAAGCAATCAGTAATCTTTTGATCATATCGGCGAGATGACCACCGACCAATGCATACGGTTAACGTGTATATTTGCGCATCCGGGCTGCAAACATCACCATGCATATTTGCCTTTCGCGGTGCCGCGTTGGTGACCGACCCACAGACACCATGAATTACATTTGGCTTGAGTATTAAGTACAAGATCTATACTACGCGCGGCGCCCCATAGTTTTGAGATCTCTATAACCATAAAACTTCTGGAAAAACGGACAACGCCATTAGATCCGGGATAGTTCAGAAGTGGCCGGCATGTGTTTTTTTTTATGAAAATATTGAGCCGGCATCAAGACCAGATTGATCCAACCCATCTTAAAGGTCACCTTGAAACTTAGAAATATTTGCCTAGATACAATACAAAATACCAATTGACATAATTATCACACTAATTCAACCGAAAAATAAATAAATTATTGTACTTATTCAAACACTCGCGTTATTCAAATATTGCTGCCGGTGTTGCCGAGCTCGAAACACGTTTAAAATCAACCGATATAAAATGTAAAAATATCAAATATAAAATCAATACGAAAAATCACTGGACGAGTGAGTGATCGAAACACTATCACCGACCACTGAGCGGAATCTCTAGATGAGTGGGTGACCGAGCTACCACCACTGACCAGTAAGAAAAATCACTAGACAAGTGAGTGACCGAAACACCATTACTGCCCACTGAGCGAAATTTCTAGGTGAGTGAGTCATCGAGCGGGCTTTGCTCTTGCTCACCTAACGGGCTGTGCACTGGACAGTAGTTGTAGCAGGGTCACATCCTCACCTAGCGATTTTTCTCCTTACCTAGCGATATTTCTTACTGGACAGGTTGAGCTCGGTCAGTCACTCACCTAGTGATTGAGTGCGTCAAAAAATCGCTAATTGAGTAAGTGACCGAGCTACCACCACTGTCCAGTGCCCAGAACCCGTTAGGTGAAAGAGTACCGAGATACCACTACTGTCCAGTGCACAAACTCCGTTAAGTGATCTAGTGACCGAGCTACCACTACTGTCCAGTGCATAGATCCCGTTAGGAAGATGGCTGACCGAGCTACCAATACTGCCCAGCACACAGAGCCCGTTAGGTTAACGCGTGACCGAGCTAACACTACTGTCCAGTGCACGAACTCCGTTAAGTGATCTAGTGACCGAGCTACCACTACTGTCTAGTGCATAGATCCCGTTAGGTAGATGGGTGACCGAGCTACCAATACTGTCCAATGCATAGATCTCGTTAGGTAGATGGGTGACCGAGCTGCCGATACTGTCCAGTGCATAGATCCCGTTAGGTAGATGGGTGACCGAGCTACCAATACTGTCCAGTGCATAGATCCCGTTAGGTAGATGGGTGACCGAGCTACCAATATTGTCCAGTGCACAGAGCACGTTAGGTGAACGCGTGACCAAGGCTCAAGCTAACACTACTGTCTAGTGCATAGATCCCGTTAGGTAGATGGGTGACCGAGCTACCAGTACTGTCCAATGCATAGATCCCGTTAGGTAGATGGGTGACCAAGCCAATACTGTCCAGTGCACAGAGTCCGTTAGGTGAACGCGTGCCCGAGCTACCACTACTGTCCAGTGCACGAACTCCGTTAAGTGATCTAGTGACCGAGCTACCACTATTGTCTAGTGCATAGATCCCGTTAGGTAGATGGGTGACCGAGCTACCAATGCTGTCCAATGCATAGATCTCGTTGGGTAGATGGGTGACCGAGCTGCCGATACTGTCCAGGGCATAGATCCCGTTAGGTAGATGGATGACCGAGCTACCAATACTGTCCAGTGCAATGAGCCCGTTAGGTAGATGGGTGACCGAGCTACCAATACTGTCCAGTGCAATGAGCCCGTTAGGTGAACGCGGGACCGAGCTACCACTACTGTCCAGTGCACGAACTCCGTTAAGTGATCTAATGAGCGAGCTAGCACTACTGTCCAGCGCATAAACTCCGTTAAGTGATCTAATGACCGAGTTTACCAGTACTGTCCTTTGCATAGATCCCGTTAGGTAGGTGGGTGACCGAGCTACCAAAGCTATCCAGTGCACAGAGCCCGTTAGGTGAACGTATGACCAAACTGCAATATTACTGAGCAAAATAGAGCAGGGCCTGCTAAGTTCTTAATGGGTTACCTATCTAGCACCACTGTCCAGTCTTAGCGTCCTTTTAGTTTGTAATGTGATACTCTCGTGGGTGATTAGATTCGGATGGTTTTTCGCTAAGAAAATTTAACAAAAAATGATCTGTAAAGCCAAAGTAATTGCGTTCGACTGCACGAAACCAAAACATCCATTTTTTTATAAAATTGTTGTTATCGGGCTCTTCAGATTTATCCGTTCTAAGTTAACAATCCGTAAACCGGCCAAGGAGTTTAGAACCCAAGAAACGCGGAGGCGAAGCCGAGGCTGTTTCTTGTACTGTATATGGCCAGCGTGCATATGTGCATCAGGTAACAAATACCACCGCGCATATGTGCATTTGGTGGCGGTGACCGACGCACAGACACCATGAATTACATTTGGCTTGAGCATATACGGCCAGCGTGCATATGTGCATCAGGTAACAAATGCCACCGCGCATATGTGCATTTGGTGGCGGTGACCGACGCACAGACACCACGAATTACATTTGGCTTGAGTATATACGGCCAGCGTGCATATGTGCATCAGGTAACAAATGCAACCGCGCATATGTGCATTTGGTGGCGGTGACCGACGCACAGACACCATGAATTACATTTGGCTTGAGTATATACGGCCAGCGTGCTTATGTGCATCAGGTAACCAATGCCACCGCGCATATGTGGATTTGGTGGCGGTGACCAACGCACAGACACCACATTTTTCATTATCCTTGAACATAGAAGACCTTCGCTACGCTTCGGTCGATAAACTGATGTTTAAAAAAAATGGCACGTTAAGCTTGTGCGGACAACTTGAATACCCCCATAATAATATCCAACTCAGCGGCTGTGTTACCCATTTCCGATTAATAGGTGGCAGATTTGATAGCCCAGCCAAGTATGCCTGCAGCACCGCGAGTGGCGGAAAAGCCTGTTTTACCTCCGCCACAATTTCTGCAGTTGTTCCATGACACTGCGGTGGAAGAAGGAGGTCCCGTTCGACTAGAATGCACCATATCGGGTCCACAGTGCCACGTCCAGTGGCTAAAAGATGGTGTAGTGCTCAACAGCATTGAGTACGACATTCGTAATGTCGGTCAGAAACACAGTCTCACGATTCCGTACTCCAGACAACATGACAGCGGAAGATACGTCTGCCAAGCCGACAACAGCCAGGGCAAAGCTACTTGTTCCGCTCAGATAAACGTTAAACCAGTCGAAAAACAGCCAGAACCCCGTCCACCCCACTTTCCCCCGTTTGAAAAGACGTTTGTTCGGGAAACTCCTGAGATCAGTTTACCCCCTCCGGTGGAGGTGACCGATGTGGTGGAGGAGCGTGAAAAGGTCACCGAGACATATGCCCGGCCCTTTATGCCGCCTTCACCACCCCAAGTGATGCCCAAGCCGGTTACTGTACCGGTGACACCAAAGAAATGGGTGCCACCTTCACTAGAACAAGAAAAGACCTTTGCTCGAGTGGAGCAGGCGTTTAATTTAACCCCAACCGTACCAGACTACAGACCGGTACCTCTGGAGAAACCGCATGCGACACAGTTTACTACAATACCTCAAGAGCCAGTCCGCGAGCAGCCGGTGCGACCGATTATCTGGTCACCTCATGCAGCTCCGGCTAAAAACTTAACGGAATTCGTTCCTAGTGCTCCAGGTAAATAAAATAACAACTGGAAACCGATCCGTTGAAAATTACGATCTGTTACGATGACTTAAATTTACGAAACAGTTTATTTAAAGTACAGGCCGCAAACAACTCCGTAAATATGAAATTATAATTGCGTATTAGGGATAGGTATATCGGCATACTGTAGCTTCCCGTGAGCTCTGGAAAAATGCCAGGGTTATATACGTATGTATACAGAGTACATTCAAACCTACCCAGTACCATCTAAACTTAAATATAAACAACTTAGCTATGTTTGCAGTCATATTCAGTTTGTCATTGTTGTGCGCTAACGTTATTAAACTGAAAATATGACGGGTGTGTTATGCTATCGTCCCGCGTGTTGCGCTATTTTTTGAAAATACTGGGCAAGGTCAAATCAAAAATTTCGAGAACATCAATTATGCGATGTCTACCTAGTGGCTTATACGTTGACAACAAATCGACGGAATGCTACGGCTGCTGTGCACAATTACTGCAGTCTGCTACACGGATTGCACTTGTGAAAGATAACCATCTATTACGGCAGTGAGCGTTAAGGTGTAAAAAACCGCACAAGTATGCTCATCTTCTCCATTTTCGGGCGCATGGCTTTTGTTTGTATTTCACTTGAATGCAATGGCCTTTAATGTCTTGATCGGCAGAAATGCCGAATCGGCTTCTTACCCTTCACTGCACGTGTAATCTTCATCGTATTTAGGTAGACTTTATTGTGCCCTCAAGGCGCCAGCGATTATAGATTTGCATTATTTGTACTTTGCTGCACTAAAACCTGTTGCCGACACATTTATTGTGCTCAGAAGCTGAATGCATTCATCACTTTCAGTGATGTAAAAGTGATGGTGCGGAAGTTGTTGTTTTGCTAAAATTATTTACCACATTGTGTATCTAAAGAACTTTTATTTACGTCTGAATTTTTACATTATTTGACCAATTTTACCGCCTAGCTGTTTGCTGTGTGGTTGCAGTCTTAAGGAATAGCGGATTAATAATTTTATTACCGCATCTGGTGAGTTTTTGTCAGGTTTAAAAACCATAGGCCGCAACCAAACATTTATATAAAGAAAAAGACGGTGTACTTGCGATGACAGGCTGATAAAGGAAATAAAGAAAAAATTACTATAAAGGTTTTTCTCATTAGTCAAGAAATGTTATGAACGCAATTGCGTTCAATTATGATACCGAGACAGAATGTGTGAAATGGAGTTTTATCGCTGTCTGAAGCACCGGCTTACGTATGTCGTTACCAAAGAAGGAGTCGACAAAGCAGCAGTAGCTGACGTGGATGAATCATTTTTTGAACACTGTATTTGCATTTTGGAATAGTGATACGTACAGTCATTAATCCCGGCTTGAACGAAAGTTGTTTTTAGTGCCGTTTGTGCCGCCAACCGAGCTAACACCGCCCACGTACACACTGAAGCTGCTGTCTCGCGGTGTCAAGCCCGGCGAAAAAGTTGTCTTCGAAGCCCGCGTTGTTGGCAGCCCCACCCCCGAAGTGACGTGGTTCCGAGAAAACGTTCCCATAAAGAACTCCACTGATTTCCGCATAACCCACCACGGTGATCTGCATCAGCTGACCATCCCGGAAGCCTTTCCGGCCGATGCCGGACACTACAAAATTCGGGCTGTTAACCCGGCCGGCGAGAGTATCTGCATTGCGGAATTAGTAATTCTCCAGCCCGGACAAATTCTCCGCGACACCGACGACTTTACTACATTTACCGCCACTCGACCAGTGCCTGTGTCGCATACGCCGACAGCTGGGGCGCCTCACTTTGTGCGGACACTCTATCCACAACACATCACTGAACGCAACCGAGTTGTGTTAGAGTGCGAATTATCCGGTGCACCCGGTGAGCCGGTGACCGTACAGTGGTTCCGCAATAGTGTAGAAATCCAGCCCAGCACCGACTACCAACAGAAATTCAAAAACGGAATCTGCACATTGGTAGCTACCATCTATAATACGAAAACCGGCGTGCACGTTGTGATTGTTTATCTTAATGGCATTAGGTGATCCCGGAGGCGTATCCAGAAGATTCAGGCGAATATACGTGTCGCGCTACCAACAGTCTAGGCAGTCGCTCCTCAACCGGCTTTCTAACCGTTGAGCGTGAGTCTTTCGTTTCCCCTTCTGATTTATATACAGTTTTCCATCTGGTGTTTGCAGTAGCTTGATGTTGTGTAAATTGTAATTAGCATCCCTGCCAACGGCTGGTCCGAAAATAGCGCCAGCTGTCCTGCCCAAGCAGCAGCCAGTTTCACAGTTTCATACCGTACAGCCTCTTCAGTCAGCAGCCGCTGCACCGCATTACGACGTCGTTAAGCCAAAAAAACCCAACATCCAATCATCCAACGTCTCATACCGGAATGCTGTGTCGGATCACAGCGATGTGGATATGGGCGACGCCGGTCTTGGCATCTATTCACCGTTATCCAATCGTCAGCAGGCGCTAAAGCGTCCTGCCTTGGGTCAGGCGCATACCTCGTCGGGTTCGGATTTCGTTCCGGATGCTTTTGAGAAGCGCTTGCTAACCGAAAGTCAGTATCGGGAGTCTAGTTTTCTGAGCAGTACGGAGCTGCGGCCCGAATCCCGTGGCGACATGAATGGCTACGGCAGCGGCGGCATGGAACCGCCGCGATTTATCCAGGTGATCGCACCGGTGCGCGTGGCCGAGGGAGCCGAAGTACAGCTGTATGGACGAGTCAGCGGAAATCCTCGGCCCATTGTAAGTGCGAAGTACATCACCATTATCGCTTAAATGCTCGAAATTTCCTGCGGTTTAGGTGTCATGGCTGAAAAACGGCCAGCGACTGCCAGCATACTCCGCTCGGCATGTTTACCATCAGGACGGCGATTATGTCGGCCTTACCGTTCGCATGGCGCTAAAGGAAGACGCTGGAAATTATACGGCAATCGCAGAAAATCCTGTCGGACAGGATGCGTGTTCAGCGACCGTCACCATTGACCATAGGCAGCAACCAGTACTGCAAAGAGTGTACGGATTTATTGCGTTACTAACTAGGTGATTCCACCATAAATGATTATTTCTCACGTTTGGATAACAGGAATTCCCAACCGGATCTGCATCGCCAACAATCTGCGAGCGGAATACGACATCGAGATTCATCGCTCGGTCCCAGACAGCACGCGGACGAAGGAACATACGACAAAAGTATGGCACCGCGGTTTGTCTCCGTGCCACCGGAAGCTCACATCAAGGAAGGTCAAATGTTTCGACTGGACTGTCGGGTCAGTGGCCGACCCTACCCAGATGTTATTTGGTTCAGAAATGGAGTGGAAGTGCTGGATGATTGGACACACAAGGTATAGAATTAGTTGAATATTAGCGTGGCGGTGGCAGTATTATTATTGTATGTCATATTTCGAAGCCCGGAAAATTTCAAACATTATTTTGACAACGCCTCTCCATTAGCTCATAGTCAATGAAAGTGGAGCCCATTCCTTAATGATCACTCATGCCATGTTAGACGATGGCGGACAGTACCGTTGTGTTGCCCGCAATATTTCTGGCGAAACGCAGTTTGTCGTGAATGTAACCGTGGAAGAATCAGACAAATTAACTGCACCGAGCTTTGTGCAAAAGCTAATTAATCAACAAGTAAAGGAAGGCGAACCGGTGACATTACAAGCGCGTGCCATTGGTATGCCGGCTCCTACCATCACTTGGCACAAGGGAGCAGTCGAGATCTTCTCCGGACCCGAATATCGCATTGATACTAGAAATGGTGTATCCACACTTGTTATGGATAATGCCACACTGGGTGATTCAGATTGGTACCAGTGTCATGCTAGGAATTCTGTTGGGACTAGTTCGACAAAAGCCAAAGTTACAGTTGAGGGTGAGTGCAGATCAAAACTCTTCGGATTACCAATAACGTCGGATGCCAGTTTTTCTATCAATATATTTTTTCGCTGTTTTTTTATGTGTAATATGATTGCCGTGATGGATTACATTATCATGGCCGACGGCATAATAAAATATACATTGCCTCTCTGTAGCAAGTCGTTAATTGCTATTCCGCAACACTGCCAATTATGCGTCACGGCGTCACCTTTCAAACTTGCTTGACCGATCTTCCATTTGTAAACAGTTTAAAAAGTAAACAAGTATTTGTTATGCCCGTAGTCTACCATTGGTTGCTAATGCCTATAAATTCCAATTAACTTATTGCGTAATAACATAAATAGGTAAGCCATCGGGTTTGATTTCATAATTATCCGTACATGGTAATGTTAAAATTTTATCAGTACTTCAACTCGTAGTCTCGCATAAGAGAATGAGTGAGAGCTGTTTACTAAATTGTATTAAAAGAATTATTTTATTACAATCAGAACACCTTTTTTATCACAATCAGAACACCTTTTCCTTGAAACTGAATAAACCAGTAGTTCGAGTAGTCGGCATTCATCAGCAGTATCTCCTATCCCAAAACGTTCAGTTTATAGTGACTGGTGACCCCTTGGACTCTACTGTCTACTTCATTTTATAACGCTGCTCGAAATAGTTTTAAATCACAAATAATTGCATATAATTTGATTACCCGCGTAATTTTTCTGTTCTTCGTTCAGTGTAAAAACATTTTACAAAACCAGTCTTTTTGATCGCACTGTAGCGGAAGCACAATACGAGTACTTGATATCTTCTTCGCCAGCATTATTCTCTGCTTGCTTTAACATGTCTAAATAGTATTAAAATTAAAATAAATGGATTAAGGTCTTGATAAAGAATGCATATACATTTTTTATAAGCCGGCATTGAAATGGATGTCAACTAAACCACTTGGTGTGAATTGATTTAGCTTTGCCCAGAGACCTTATTATCCCTGGTGGTTTTTACGTTCCTCGTGTTCCACGACGCGAAGAGCAGCCTCCACAGCAACCGGAAACGTATCGTTTACGGCCTTCCCGACAGCCACCATCCTACATGGGAGCGGCTTCTGCGCACGGTGGTCCCGGTGGAGAGAAACCGTCATTCACTTCTTTGCTGAACGATCTGGAGTTGTACGAAGGCGATCGGGCGCACTTTGAGACCTGTCTGATTCCGATCGGTGACCAAACATTGCGCGTCGAGTGGTATCACAACGGCCAGCTCATCCCATCAGGTAAACATACAATCATCAGTGTTCGTTTACAGTACACTCATTAGTATAACCACACAGTCTAACTTCGGCATTTTAAGATTCGCGGCATATTTTTGGCAACAATTTTGGCTTCGTCAGTCTGGATATTCTTAACTTAACCACGTCAGATGCTGGGGTGTACACATGCCGGGCAATAAATGCCGCCGGTGAGGCCCAGCAGACCGCTACTTTGCGATGTTATCCACGGCAGAATCCGGCTTATAACCAGCAGTTCAGCGGCTCGGGAGCACCAGTCTATCAGCAGCCCATCAGCGGCGGTGGCGCCATGCCGCCCTTTAAGCAGAAAGGCCCAGCGCTAGCGCCGAAACCCAAGTTTGCCAAGCAACTGAAAAACCTGGATGGACTTCCGGAAGGCAGTGTAGCGGTTTTCGAAGCGCAGATTGAGCCGGCTGATGATCAGCTCATGAAAGTGGAATGGTTCCGTAATGGACAGACCATCCAAATGAGTAAGTCAATAAAAACTTCCACATGTACCGTAGTGAACAAACCGCTTCTTTCCTAGGGTTGAGTGTGACTGTTGCGTTACAGGCGAACGATTTGATATGAAGTACATGTTTGGTCGCGCCGTGCTAACTATCAAACAGCTCCGTCCGGAAGACAGCGGGATGTACATGGTCAAAGCTCACAATGGAGCCGGTGACGTCCGCAGTAGTGCCACGTTGAGGGTTGAACCAGAGCAAAGCGGCCGGGCAGTGGGAACGCACCATTCATCAACCAACATCAAGCAAACCTACAATACGTCAAGCAGCATCGTGCCTCAGTATGACGGATATAACGGTTACAATCAAGTATCATCCACACACAATACGAGCGGCTACGATGGATACGATAAGGTCACCCGAACGACTACGACCAAGACGGTCTACAATTCGTCGCTTTCGGTGCAGCCGGCTGCTCCCACCTTTATGAGACATCTGGAGCCAGATTACAACGTTCTTGAAGGTTCTCGACTACATATGGAAGTTAGAGCTACAGGACAAGGCGACGATTTGGTGTTTACTTGGCTTAAAAATGGCCAGCCGGTGCATTCAGGTAACTTTAAAACGCTTTTGAGCGACCCTGTTCGTCAAATTTTTGAAAATTATAGCCAGAATTTTTTAGATAATCGCGTCAGGACTTCCTTCGCTGAGGGCTATGCGGCCATTGATATTCTGACTGTTTATCCGGAGGATGCCGGAGTATATACCCTGAGAGTGGCAAATGCTGCTGGAGAAGTACATTAACCTGTCAATGGTATCAAGTTCGTGTATTCCGTTATACTACAACTTTTTAGGCGTTTACGTCGACAACGTTGCACTGTATCCCAGCTCCTCAACCGTATCCACAACCGCGACCAGCTCCGCAGCCTCAACCACAACCTCCTATACAGCGCCATGTCAGCCAGCAGGAAACTCGCACCCAGACAACAACTAATTTTGATCGACAAGTGTCTTCGTCCAAAACGGCATCCAGTGCCGCTCAGGTGCAACCGACTGCGCCCGGCCAGGCACCCGTGTTCACGCAGCCGTTGCACAATGCTACGGCTAAGCAAGGAGCACCAATCCATCTAGAATCGAGACTGATCCCAGTGGGAGACTCCACATTAACGGTACTATGGTATAAGGACGGGCAGCCACTGCAGGCTGGTGCTCGTTTCAAAACCACAAACGACTGGGGTCATGTTGCTTTGGACATTATTCACAGCTATCCAGAAGATACTGGTACATCATGTTTCTGACTAATAGAACTGCGTATTTGGTTAGCCGGAATTAAGAATTCTGAAAATGTATTGCTAGGTGTCTATACGTGCCGAGCCATTAATGCCTTTGGCGAAGCGGCAGTTAACTGCAAAATCTCTGTTGCTGGAGAAAAGTCAATTTCTTATGAGTCTTCGACAGCTGCTAATCTGGAAAATATTCAGCATCTGGAAGACTGGAGCAGCCGCGACATTCGTCCGCGGGAAGTGACCACTGTAGTGTTGCCGCCCAAGCTGTTGAAGCCGCTGCGTCCGGAACAAACAATGCCGGAAGGGAAGTCTGCTCATTTTGAATGTCAAATTCAGCCTACCGAAGGCATTCAGGTAATGCAGCTATGTATTTCGTATTTGCAATAGTGGTATTCATGAAATGTTGTCTAGGACAATGGTGCTTTGACAGATAGAAGTATATAAAAGAAGTCTGAAAAGCGCGGTCACAATTGCAACAGTATATTAAACGCGCGTATTATGGTACCGGCAGGTTGAATGGTACAAGAATGGACAACCAGTTACGGCAAGTTCTCGCATTCGTACCGTATGTGATTTCGGCTTTATCGCCCTGGACATCATTGGTGTCCGTCCAGACGATGCAGGCGACTGGGTCTGCGTGATCAAAAACAAAGCAGGACAAGTGGAAACCCGAACACGTTTGAACGTATTGAACGAAGCGTCCATGCTGTTAGGAACAGATAATCCCGATCGACTGGTGCAGTTACAGCACTTGGAGGAAAAGCGAGTGTATTCCCAAAAGGAGCTGTCATCGCATGTGGAGCGCCCACAGTTCCGGACCCCATTACACAATCACACTAACCTAGTCGAGGGCACTTCCGTCCATCTGGAAACGCGTTTGACGCCCATTAACGAACCAACTCAGAAAGTGGAATGGTTTCACAATGGTCGTCCACTGCTCGATGGGTCCAGAATAAAGACCGTGAACGATTTTGGATTTGTGGCGTTGGACATTTCGAATTTGCATCCCGGGGATAGCGGGTTGTACATGGTCAAGGCGACTAATGCGGCCGGCGAGGCAGCACAAACGTGTCAAATTCAAGTGCTTAGTGAGTCATACTTTCGTATATCCAAAACCTGCATTAAATGCTTCGCTAAATTTTAAATACTACAAAATTACTAAATAATTCGCTTTAAAAACCTGTTATTATTGATTTATCATGCTTTAAAATTAAATATTATCCACAGCATTTTCATATCTTCCGTTATTTTGGTAAGCGCACTAAACTTTGATTTTTTATACATTTTACTGATTTTAGTCTATGTTTCATTTGTTAGCAAAGTCAGTTGTTTCCAATAATTCGAAACACTATTCACTGAATATTGTTTTAACAGGCGAAAAAAGCATTCTCACGCAGCCAATCAATGCCCAGAGCCTTAGCCAAATTCAGCGCTTTGAAGATGTTGACAGGACCTATCACGTTGCTGACCAGGTGACCCCTTCCCACGCTCCTCGATTCTTGAGTCAAATCAAAAGTCAAGACATCCCAGAGGACCAGCATGCCCACTTTGAATGCCGCTTGGAACCTATTAACGACTCTAAGCTGAAGGTGGAATGGTACAAAGATGGACAACCACTGCAGGCCAGCCATCGCTTCAAAACCACTCATGATTTTGGTTATGTCGCTTTACATATCGTTGGAGCCACCGCAGAAGATACCGGACGCTACACCGTAGTTGCTCATAATCAGCTGGGTCGTATTGACCAATCTGCTGACCTACTTGTGCGCGGTAAGTGCCTCTGTTCTTAAACAAACCACGAGTCAATTGCAATCTGTTTTCATTGCCCAGTGTTGCTTACCACTCATACTATTCTAGGCAAGAAAACAATATCTTTCGAAACCCAAAACCCGGAAGGTCTGCACAAAATCCAACAACTGGAGGCATGGCGCAGTTCCACCCATCGCGAACCTATTGCGCAAGATGCTCCGTCACTTGCACCGCGTTTTGTTCAGCCACTCCGCACGCAGCGATCGGATTTATCTGAAGGCCAGCAAGCACATTTTGAGGCCCGACTGGAGAATGTCGACTCCAACACCCGAGTGGAGTGGTTCCATAACGGCCGACCGGTGCCTCAAGGCAGCCGCTACCGATTCATTAATGACTTTGGTTACGTGGCCTTGACCATTGGCGATCTGCGTGCGGATGATGCCGGCGAGTATGTAGTACGTGCGTACAACGATAAAGGCGAGGACGTTACCGCAGCGCGAATTACAGTGTTGGGTAAGCACGTCTAGCACACACCGGCGTGCATAGTGATTAGTTTTCCATCAAATTTTTCCGTTACAGCTAAAAAATCCTTACTCACGGATACACTACATGCGAACAGTCTGGGCAAAATTCAGCAATTGGAAAGCTACGATGCCGCTCCTCTGAAGGGGCCCGATGAACGACCCAACATCCAGCGACCAGTTTTCACGGTGCCATTTCGCAACCTCGAACTAACCGAAGGTGACAAGCTCCACCTGGAAAGTCGATTGATCCCAGTTGGATGCAAAGTGGAATGGTTCCATAATGAACGACCTATTGATGTCGGCTCGCGATTCGGCGTGACGAACGATTTCGGATTCGTGGCACTGGACATCGCCGATATTCGGCCGGAAGACGCCGGGACATACACTTGCCGTGCCACCAACGAGCTGGGCCAGGCCGTCGCCACGTGCAGCGTGCTTGTGAGGGGTACGTACATGCCCACTGCCTTTCAGGTTCTGCAGAGGAATGATGTGCGAGTGTAGTGCGACGGAATAATACTCCCACGTGCACCTTGCACAGCATCAGAGAGCATATTATTACTATGCGTGTTTTACCGAATTAACCGTTCTAGCTCTAACCCCCGTTATCCTCATCGTTAAAATCTCTCGATGTTTCCTCTTGTACACCCACTCTGTCCCCCGTCCGGCGTGCATCCACTAACATGCATCCATACATTCATCCCACATCTGTTTCTCTTTGCGAACGATAGTGTTTCGATTACGGATACCTGCTGGCACTTGCATCTTCTCTGTCATGTTTCGCCATTCTCATTTGTCCCGTGTCTATTCTATGGAATGTATACCTTTTTTCACGTCATTGCATTAAAGCTACCAGCATATACATCATCTCCTTGTGCAAGTGCTAGCAGAAATCCAATTGAAATCGAAATCACTTTAAGCGTACGCGACTGCCTTTACGTTATTCTTCTGTACTAAACCTCCAAAGCGCATCGTTCATTGACTTCCGTAATCCGAATTCACGATCTACAAGGTCGGATGCAGAATGCACCCGGAAAAAGACACACTGATTTGTTGCACAATAGTGTAGCGAGTGCAGTAATCACTACCACCCGGCATTCGTTCGGCATTCGGCCAGACGGATCGTAAAAATGATTGTCGAAGATTTTATTAATGTAAGCAAAAGAGCTGACACAAAATGCACCAAAGTATGAATGCGTCGCTTACCAGGTTAGACATGATACCGCATTTCCACTATGCCTTTGTGTGTTCTCATACATATTCCCCTTGCGCATTCTTTGCTATATTATTTACGACACATAAAGGGACACAATCCTCTACGGCTGTTATAGGGAATCGTGCGTAAAATGTAAACAGTGAACGTTTGCGAATTGACCATGAACTTTTAATACGTACAATGTCAAACAGCGGAATCGGTTGGATAACCGACTTGTTATGCGCTCCATCGGATAGCGACTGTTTTTCAGGCACGAAGTCAATGTATTTGGAAACTGCACATCCGGAAGCCTTACAGAAATTGCAAGCTCTTGAATCTTATGCTCCTGAGAAACGTGAGGAAGCCGAGACTAAGCACGGCAAACCAGTGTTTACGATTCCTCTACAGGCAAACGTCGAAATCGGAGAAGGGGAACCGTTGCGCCTGCACTGCCAGCTGGTTCCTGTTGGTGATCCTACTCTTCAGGTAAGCTGGTAAAACCAAAAAAATTTACTCGTACCTTTACGGTGAATAATTCAAAAAAGTACGCCAATGGGCTGGTTCGTTTACACTAACTGAACGTCATATGAACTTCTTGAAACTATTCATTTTTCCAAACAGTACATATTATTAGTACCGGTAACTGCGTTATGCACCCTTACAGAATTTGTTTATATCTATATTATCATATTTTCCTTACGTTACATACTATTTACTTTTGCATTTGTTTTATTATTATGATTGTTATAAATTATTTCGCTTATACTTTATGTAGCGCTTGTATTGTAATATAAACAACTGTGAGTTTTTACTTGTAACGGAGATTGCACGCATACTTATTACGGTGTTGTATTACAGATTGCATGGTTTTTCAATGGGGTGCCCTTGAGGACCGGTTCGCGTTTCCTGCATGTAAACGAGTTTGGTCATATTGGACTGGATCTTTCTGCTGCGTATCCGGAAGATTCTGGCTTGTACACCGTTCGCGCTACGAATGCCGCTGGAGAAGCCGTAACCAGCACCAGTGTCCGCTGCTTGAGCAAAGCCTCACTCCTTACCGGCACACTACACCCGGAAAGTCTGCCTCGTATACAGCAACTAGAAGAACATCCTCCGCTTAAACCAGAACAAATGGAGCTTGAATATGGACCTCCTCGTTTTGTTACGACGCTGCAGAATGTGGACAATTCCAAGGAACACTCGAGTGCTCATTTCGAATGCCGACTAGAGCCGAGTCGTGATCCAACAATGAAAGTAGAATGGTTTCATAATGGACTTCCTCTGCCGGCCGGTAATCCGATTTTTTTTACATTCCAATACGAATCATCAAAATGTTATATTTTCAGCTAATCGAAACCGGCTAACGCAGGACTTTGGTTTTGTCGCACTGGATATTAATCAGCTTACCGAAGCAGACTCCGGCGTTTATATGGCAAGAGCATTCAATAAACACGGCGAAGCGTTCACCAGTGCTCGATTAATCTGCCAAGGTATTTTAAAAATAAATTGAAACGCAGCAATAAACTGCAGCGCTACTAAAACAGTTTTCCGCGTATTAGGGTCTAAAGGTGTCCAGTCGGCCGCACAGACTTCCGACATGGCTTTGCAACGCATTGCCGTACTGGAAGATGCTAACCGTGCAACATTTACCAGTGAATCCAAAATGTTCCAACCGGAAGAGGGTGGTATGGCACCCCGGTTCACATCTACACCGAAGGATTTACTGTTAAAGGAAAATGATATGGCTCATATCCACTGTAATGTCACTCCAACCAACGATTCCAGTCTGGAAATTATGTGGTTCAGAAATGGACAACCGCTCCATGCCAGTATGCGACTGACACATCGCCCACAAGAGAAACTATAAAATGACCGTCAATTAAATATTTCAGGTTCAAGAATAAAAACGCTAAACGATTTTGGATTTGTTGTACTGGAGATCAGTGGTATTCAGACGGAGGACTCTGGACAGTATGTGTGCATGGCTCGCAACAGATATGGCCAAGATAGGGTATCGTGCACCATCCAGTGCAGCGGTAAGACTAAAACTTATTCCTACATTTTACAAAACCTTGTAAAACCTTTTTGTAAATTAAGACCTGCAACTAAAAACTATTTTGGCTATAGGTCAGCATGGTGTCCAGCTGGCGACTTTGCACCCTGAAAGTCTCCCGCGTATCCAGCAATTAGAGGAACTTCCGCCTCTTGCTGCCCCTGAAGCTGAACTTGATTTCGGTCCTCCACGATTTGTCACGACATTGAACAATGTGGATGATGCCGTCGAAGGCGCAACGGCACACTTTGAATGCCGCTTGGAGCCCAGCCGTGATCCAACGATGAAAGTAGACTGGTTCCTCAACGGTCGTCCGCTGCCGGCCGGTAAATTAGTGTAGTGGCTTTGGTTTTTAGAAAATATCTGTAATTTTTTTGGTTATCTTGTGCAGCCAATCGCAATAGATTGACACAAGACTTTGGGTTCGTTGCGCTGGATATCAACCAAGTTACTGAAGACGATTCCGGGGTCTATATGGCTCGTGCTTATAACAAACACGGCGAAGCTTTTACCAGTTCCCGACTCACATGCAGAGGTACACAGATGCTACGTATTCCGTTCAAGCTGATGTTTGTCGAACATTTTTGAAAACAGATTTAGGAGATCTGTACCAGATGGGAATTTTTTTTTGCATTTACCGGGATTTTTCGAAAACAGCCACTTATTTACAGGCACTAAAGGGGTGTATTCAGCCGCGCAAACGTCGGAGATGGCTCTTCAACGGATCGCCCAGTTGGAAGACGCCAACCGTGCAACTTTCACCAGCGAATCCAAATTGTACCAACCGGATGAGTTTGGTCAAGCCCCTCGATTCACCACAACGCCCAAGGATCTGTCGCTGAAGGAAGGCGACGTTGCTCATGTTCACTGCAATGTGACACCGACAAATGATTCGACATTGGAAATAATGTGGTTTAAAAACGGTCAACCCTTGCATGCTAGTACGTAGTGCGCACCGCTGTAAGTATTTGTGAACTGTTCTAGCAAATTTTACATGTCCCAGGTTCACGGATGAAAACCCTTAGCGATTTTGGATTTATTGTTTTGGAAATTAACGGCATACAAACAGAAGATTCCGGACAGTACGTCTGCATTGCGCGGAATAAATTTGGAGAAGACCGGGTGACCTTTACGATTCAGTGCAGCGGTAAGGCCGGTATTCACATCCAAATCGAATATTCAACCTAATCATGTTTAACGCGACTCCATTGTAAACAGGAAAGCGTGGCGTCATGATGGATACTCAACATCCCGAAAGTTTAGAGAAGATCCGCCGACTGGAAGAGCCGGAAGGTCGTGATGTTCCACAAGTTCCTGACAAGCCCAAAGTGCAGCCAAAAATCCTTAATCCCCTTCAGCCACAAGCTGTTTTGGAAGGCTCACCTGTCCATTTCGAAACTCGCATCACGCCGACAGATGACGTGGACATGGTGATCGAATGGTTCATTAACGGCCGTCCACTACGAGCCGGACACCGTGTTCGCACCATTAACGATTTTGGCTACATTGCTTTGGACATTCTTTATGTCCGCCGCGAAGATTTTGGAAAGGTTACGTGCCGGGTGCATAACAGCTTGGGGGTGGATGAAGCATCAACTACTTTGTCACCATTAGGTAAATACCCGTAGCAATTACGTCAAAATGCCCAAACGTTAACAGCCATAAGCACATGGGCTACACATGGGCTGGTTGAATTATTAAAATGATTATACGACCAAGGTTTTGACTTTTCATCCAGGCACTGGACCACAGCCAGCGCCACAGTTTACCACTCCACTGCAGAATATTTCCAATGTTCAAGAAGGCGAGAACATCCATTTGCAAGCAACACTGGAACCAGCCAAGGATCCCAAACTGTCAGTAGAGTGGTACTGGAACGGAAAGCCGATTATTCATGGTATCGCTTCATTATTATTCATCACTTCTATAATGCGCGATTAATTACTGATTCGTATTCTTATTTAAGGCTCGCGAGTAAAAACCATCCATGATTTCGGTTTCGTCGTACTGGAAATCTCCCCGGTTTACGGAGAAGATTCCGGAACGTACACCGCAGTAGCGCGGAACGAAGCGGGAGAGGCTGTGACCAGCTCCAGTGTCACTGTGGAAAGCAAGAAAGGTCTAATTTTGGATTCACAATTGCCCAGCGACATGCGTGACAGTTCCATCCAAAAGATTCAGCAGATCGAAAGTGCATCAATGCACACGTATATCCCGGAAACGGGACCAGTCGGACCCACTCAACCGCCACGTTTCGTTTCTTCCGCGCATGATGTTGACGCCAAAGAGGGCGGAATGGCGCATTTTGAACTGCGCTTTGAGCCGGCCAATGACAACACGGTGACCATCGAGTGGTTCCATAACGGTCGACCAGTGGATGTAGGCTCTCGGTTCCGGACCATCAATGACTTCGGATTCATTATTCTGGAAATTAAGGACCTTCAGGCGCGAGATGCCGGTGTGTACACCTGTGTTGCTCGCAATCCTTTGGGCGAAGCCCGCTCCGAAGTCAATCTACGAGTGCAAACATTCAAGAGCGTGGTGCTGGAGTCGTCACAGCCGGCGAGTTTGCAAAAAGTGCAGGAGCTGGAACAGCAGATGCAGAGTGCACACATTCCGGCGTTTGTGCCGGAACAGCCGGATGTACCACCGCGATTTATTAGCCAGCTGGATCGACAGGTAGAACTGCAAGAGGGCGACATGGCTCATTTCGAAGCGAAAATCGAACCGACCAACGCGTTGGTCGAGTGGTACCGCAATGGGCGACCCATCGTAACAGGTATTTTTTCAGCGGCATTATCCTGCATGTAGCATTAGCTAGTATTCGGCTTTAGTAAAATTATTTTGTCATCAAAAATATTACAATTCGAAATTTAACGTGAAAAGCACTTCTTCTCTGTAGGTTCTCGAATCCGAAGTATCAATGATTTTGGATTTGTGGTTCTGGAGATCAACGGCGTGACCGCTGAGGACAGCGGACAATACACATGCCGCGCTAAAACATCGGTCGGAGCAGCGGAAACCAGCACCGATCTCAAGGTCCAGAGCAAGAAATCTGTCATTCTGGAATCACAAATGCCGGGAGGTGTTAACATGGCCAAACTCCGCGAACTGGAAACTCCTAATGCTCCACTACCGGAAGAGAAACCAGTTGTTCGAATGCCCCCGAAATTCATAACGCAGTTGAATCCTCACGTGCCAGGAGAAGAAGGCGACTGCATTCATATTGATTGTCGGGTGGAACCGATGGATTGTCAGATCGAGTGGTATTTCAACGGCCATCCGCTAAGATCTGGTACGCAACCCAGTATATATTATTAATCTGCCAATAAATTATTAATCAGTCAATAGTGCAAAGGAGGCGCCCAGTAGTAATTAGCTTTTTTGTTGCATTCGTACAATAAGAACGGTTTTGTGGAAATGATACTCTTAGCTTGCTTGCTCTTGGTACTGAAGCGCTTAATAACCTATGCAACGCTGAATTTTACATAACAATCTGATACAGTAGAAAGGCAGCGTTTAAGTCGCTTAATCAACAACTTATTTGCGCATTAAATGCTAGTTTTTTTCGATAGGGATACTTTCTCACATTTTCCTCTCTCATTTCTCGCTCATTTTACAGGTCACCGGTTTAAGCTGATAAACGACTTCGGCTACGTTTCGTTGGACATTTTATCCGTGTATGCCGAAGACAGCGGTGAATATGTCGCGCGCGCCGTTAACGAACTGGGTCAGGATATCACGCGTTGTACTATAACCATTACGGCGAAAGAAAACGTAGTGACGCGCACGCAGTTGCCAGCCGGAATGGAAAAGGGAGTGGAACGACTCGAAGAAATTGAGCGGGAATTATTAACGAAGTAACCGTGAATTTGGCTGTACTGTTGGTAATATATTTTAACAAAATTTGTTGCAGGGGACCAATACCGTACGAAGTTGCTGATCAGTCGAAGCAGCGATCCAAACCGGAATTCACAGTTAAGCCGCGACCAGTAACTATTGAAGAGGGCGAAACCGCCAAGTTTGAGTGCAAGGTTGCCGGATACCCACGGCCAAGGGTGTCGTGGATGCTCAACGGACAGCTAATTATTTCGGTACGTCTTTTTGTGCAATTTCCATTCGCATTCTAAATTGACGCCGCTTTTACAGGGCTCATCAAGATTCAAAATTAGTTTCGACGGTTATATGAATGTTTTGGAAATTCCCAAAGCGCGCCAGTACGATGGCGGAGAGATCGCGGTCATCGCACAAAATCCCGAGGGAACAGCGCAGTGTGTCACCACACTGACCATTACGACAAAGAGCGATTACCGGTCTGTGCTGAAACAAAGCACTTCCGCTCGCAGCAAAGTCCCCGTACCTGATGCCTTCCAGTCGCATTTAGAGAAATCGCAGACTGACCAGCAGCAGGGTACATTCTACCAAGTGGATCTGCAGTCGGTCCGTCGGCCGGGTGGAGCGCCGCCTCAGCAACCCCAGCGACAAACCTCGACGGACATAACCATTGATTTCAAGCAACAGCAGCAAACCCAATGGCAGCAGCAACAGCCTCCGAAGCCGCCGACACCCCAAACTCCAACTACACCCCAAGTCGCCCCTAAACCATTTGGACAGTTCAATCAGAATGTGAATATCACTTCGAACCAAACTTCCCAGTTTGTTCCGCCATCAACTCCGCCGGTTGCTCCTAAGCCTCAGCAACCGCCACCGCAATTTACCTCACAGACCTCGACAACTCAAAACTTCCAGCAACAACAACAAATTAACCTCCAGCAACGGCCACTGGCTCAACCGGCTCCAGTGCAACAAAATCAGTTTGTCAGTCAGAGCACGCAGCAACAGCAGCAACAGCAGACCACGCAACAACAGCAATTCAATCAACAAATCACAGTACAACAACAGCAACAACCGCCTGTTGTTCCACCAAAGCAGCCGGCGACGCCTCCGCCCAAAACAGCCGGGCCACCGTGGATGCGTCAGGGGTCCGTCAAACAGGAAACCGAACAGCCGGCATGGGTGAAGAAACAGCAAACGCAACAGCAAACTAGTACTGTTGCTGCCCAGTCACTGCCGCCCCGTGCAATTCAAACCACGTCAGTTTCTAATCAGCACCAGCATGGCCAAATGGTGGAAAGCATCCAGCAGGAAGATATTGATATTACTCGAAAGAGGTACTTACTGATAATCGAATAACATGTTCCTTTATTTATATATTCAGGCAAAAGCGGTTTATCAGAATCCGAACTTTTTTAGCCATAAGATATAATATGTCAAAACAAAGGAAACTATGCATAAGCGGTATTTGCAGATACGATGAAAGTCAACAGCGTCCACCGCAGCGCCCAATCCCGACCGCCTCAGAAGACAAAGAAATGTCCGCATCCGAGATGGAGTACACGCAGCGCTTGCAAAAAGGAAACCTAACGGAAATCCGCTACGTGCAGCAGCGCGAGCGCTCGGAAAGCTCACGCCGGAGCGTGCAGAAGATGGTCGCACCTGGACAAGGCCCGCCACCGGCTGATATGCAAGCACCAAAGTTCACCCAACGCTTGGAGCCGTGTCGCGTGTCGGAAGGCAAATCCGGTCACTTCACTTGCAAATTTATCGGTAAACCGGTACCAAGAATAGAATGGTACAGAGAAAATTTCCAAATTAATCCGTCGCAAGATTTCCAAATCACCACAACCAACGATACCTCGACATTATTTATGCCAGAAGTCTATCTGGAAGACAGCGGAAACTTCACGGTGAAGGCGCTGAATGAAGGTGGCATGTCGCAGAGCACTGCAAATTTGATTGTTGAAGGTAATTTATTCCATTTACTAGATTGCTAGATTGTTTTTATGACGTTTCGTCAATGCCTGTAATTTTGCAGAAGCATATTCCGGTGAATCAAGTGGTCCGACTCCTCCCAGCTTCAGTGACACCATTCATGACACGAAGGTTAAACTCAGCGACGTGGTTCGTTTGGAAGTTCGTGTCCACGGCTCAGCACCCATCAGTATCAGCTGGTTCAAGAATGGTCAGAAGCTGCAGCCTTCACCTCGTCTGAAGCACGTCAGGGATAATGATCTCCATCAGCTACTGATTCTGGATGCCTTAGCGGAAGATTCAGGGTGGTACGATTGTGTGGCGGTTAATGAAGGCGGTGAAGCCAGGTGTTCAGCCCAAGTGACCGTTGAAGGTAAGGTATTCAGTAATTTTCGTTGTTTGCTATGTTGACGCAGTTATGGGCTAAGTACAATTTTTATTATGTAGTTGTAGCAGGAGCGGCACCGCCACGGCCGCAACCACAGCAGCAGCAGCAAGTTTTTAACCCCGTTCCCACGCCTCCAAAGCCGACATCAGCCAATCCAGCGGCTCCTCAAGTGGTACAATCACCGGAAAATGTCACCGTCTACGAAGGCGAATCCGCAACTTTCCGTGCCAGTATTGTTGGAACACCTCGTAAGCATAAGGCTTTTATTTATTTTGAAAGCGAATTCCTTAGTAAAACGGAAAAACACAGAAAAAAATTAACGATTTATGCAAGAACGGTTATGTTGAAAAATATCTTTATAATAGTAAAACTACAGTTAATTTTGTTAACTGTCGTATAATAACAGTTGGATATGTTTGGATTTTTTTGTTTAGAGCCGGAAGTGAGATGGTTTAAAGGTCACAACGTGATAAAGAACTCCAAGTACTTCCGCACTTTTGTATCCGGCAATGTCTGCACACTTGTGATAACCGAGGCCTTCCATGAAGATGAAGGCGAATATCGATGTGTGGCCCGAAGTCCAGCCGGTGAAACCACATGCTCTGCGTTCCTTAAAGTACTCGGTGAGCATCGGTGAAGCGTGACGGCTGTCACGGGGGAGTGTGTACGTTGGTGACGGGAATCTATTTTATGTCGTTGTGATTGTTACTGCTAATAATTGTGGTTTGTCGGTCTCTGTTCGTTTCAAAATTTGAAGCTGTTTCTACACTATTGTCTTATCCGGTATTTCATTGAACAGGCGATGCATCGAGCAGATTTACCACCGTAACATACCAAAGTGCAACCGCAAGTTCCCAGCTAACCAGCACGATGACCATGCAACTTCGTGGTACTAACAGTTAGAGTGAGTTAATTGTTACCTAATACAAAATTTTGAATTATGGCGTGAGCCTTCTCAAGCTGTTTCGAGTGTAACTGGGATAATTAATTGTGGACATTGACTGATGTGAAACTAATGTACTGCTTCCTTTTTTACTGGGTAGCTGCTCTAGTAAGTGCCTAATAATGGTCTTGCTCACATTACATTGTGAATCGCCAGACACTGCTTGTTGTATTGATGACTGCCGCATTAGTGACAACAGTATGTTTGAAATTTGGTAACTAAATAGCTAGCAAATGTTGATGGTATATTACAGTGAATAAAGTCTTTGTACCGAACCGTTTCAGCTTTCTGGGTGACTTCGGTCATGCATTTTCAAAAGAAAGTAATAAGCACATGCATTTTTGCAATGAATGCAATCATAAATAGTGTAGAGTACTAAGGCTGCCTGTATCCAAATTTTCGAGTCTTTCGATTTTTCGAGTTCGTTAGTTTCAAGTAAGCCTTTTCAAGCGATATTTTTAGCAGTTCCTAAATGTAACATTACCAGTTTGAGTACACCAACAAGTTTTGGCCAGAAAGTTTCGCACCTCTCCAAAAGTTTCTGGCTGAAATGTGTAGGGTAGATTATTTTTTGCTGACCAGGGTGGATGGTGCAAAATTAATGCAAAGATCTTGAATGGATGACAATATTTGATATCAGCCAACCTAAGTATGTAAGTAAACAAAAAGCCGATCATATTTGTTTATGTCAAGCGCAGACGTCTCCTCAAAACCGAAACAGCGCACACCTGCAGAATATTCTACTGGATTCGCAAATGTCACACCAAAGTCCGCTGTAATCTTACTAATCTGCATCATCATGCTGAGATATTTAGTTTTGTTAAAAGCGCACAAAATGTAATTACATATGGCACCGTGGTATCGGTATAGAAACACTTTCCACTAGACATTCGATACAGGAATCCGCTGACCTTTGGCTGGTGTTTGGACTGAGGTAGTCTTGGTCCAACTAGAGTTTTCGTTTTTTTTATATCCATTTACGTTTACATAATAACGACATAATGCAAATTTTTTGCCAGTTTACGTTTCTACTGGCTGTTATCAAGGTTACGCCGTCTTATTCACAAAATCAAGAAGGCCGTGTTAATCTTTCTCCTGGTGTGCAAATTTCTGGAGATCGTTTTACGTCGGCAAAGCAGCGCGGACGTGTCGGTTACGTGTATTATGGGATTCGCTATGGAACGGCCAGACGATTTGAGGTATTGTACATTGAACGATATCTATATAACTAGCTATACGGAATATGGATATAACATTACACAGTCTTGTACAATATTCATACGTTTAACATATCTGTATATACAGGTGTCAAACATGCAGCGGGTTGATAATTGCCTGAATTACATTAAGAACACAGTTAAAAGCGAACAAATAATATTATATTACAGAATTCGGTGGAAAACCAAGATTTCTCTTACCTTCGCAATAATTCTCGGGTAAAAGCTGGTCCAGTTTGTCCTCAGCGTACTGTTCCGTCAATAGAAACTGGGATTACCGCAGTAAATCAGATCCAGGATGAAGACTGTTTGTACCTGGATGTTTATGTACCCCCCATGAAAAGTAACACAAGCCCGACATCGGCGCTGCCAGTTATGGTGTGGATTTACGGTGGTGGATTTCAAAGTGAGATGGCCATTGCATAATTGTGACCTTTCTCATTGGTCTGAACATTTTGCATATTGCAGTCGGCGACAAGGACGTCTACAATTCAACAGCGTTAGCAGACGACATCGAAGCCATTGTCGTCACCATTAATTACCGAGTATCCATTTTTGGTAAGCAGACGTATTTATGTTACGTGTAAGCTGCCAGATTGTCTAACGAAAGTGGGAATCGCGCGAGTTATTGCTTAAACTGACGTAGCTGCTCATCATTCGCATCTGATCAACATTTCATCTGTCTGCAATAGGATTTTTCAGTACTGGCGACAGTATTGCCAGAGGAAACTACGGGATAGGCGACATCAAATTGGCATTACAATGGGTCAAGAAAAACATTGGAAAATTCGGAGGCGATCCACAGAAGATTGCCATTTTCGGAGAAAGCGCCGGTGCCGTTGCCACTTCTATTCTTCTTCTTGACCAGACCGTCAGAAGTATGACCATGAACCCTTTATGTACGATAATTACAATTATGGCTTTTGCACTGCTGCTATTCTATTACTCTTTCACTTTGAAATGTGCAAAAGAAGTAATCAATTACCACTTATTTTACAGAATTAAATGCAAAAATTGCAGTGGTATTCCTTTATTAGCGACCCAAATGAGCAAACTATATTTATACGTATATACTCGTATGTATTCGTAGTTTTATGTAAATATGAGATTGGAAAAGTCATTCGTTGTTCTGTTATTCGGCGACCGTCCTATGATACAATTGCCATTCGTAGATTCTGTTCGAGCTGTGCTCTCCTTGAGCGGCAGTGTCCTAATGGATCTGGTCTACACCCGCGATCCCAAACGGGAGACCGAAGAGCTTGCTTCTAAAGCCGGTTGCCCGGTTGCCTCATCCAGTCAACTGGTGGCCTGTTTGAAACGAATACCGACGCAAACACTTCTTGCAGCAGCCAAAGGATTCGCGGAACCACCCGCTAAGGTATGCTTGTTCAAGAACCGTCGCCGTTCGACAATCGCACAATTTCTCCTTTTAGAACCTCTGTCCCTATGGAATTGTAAAGGATGGTGTCCACTTGAAGGATGCTCCACTTCGCGCCCTGGAGGCGGTTGCCCGTACGTCGGGAGGTGGACCAAACCATGTGACCGGCTATCTGCGGGAAGACTACTCGCTGCTTTTGTCCAGTAAACGCACTTTTGAAAATAAAATTACTGTAATGTCGTTTCTTTTCAGCATGTCTCAGGCTACACGTATTGTATGTAATTATTTTATTAGGAACATTTATTAGGCACTTATTAGGAAATTTTATTAGGCACTTCTTTCTGTAGTTACCAATCCGGAGTTCCTTGACCCAAGAACACCACTCACACTAAATGTGATCAGGGATCTCGTTGCTAATCAGTTTATCTTGAACCAAGGAGGTCCTAAATGTGCCGAACCGAATTATGCTCTGGCTCAGGATATCATGAATTATTACAATTTTTCCGCCACGGACAGTCGAGCGGTAACGCTTAACAAGTTATTCCATGTAAGCCTGTTTGAAGAGCCAATTTTATTTCCGTCAATGATTTCAATAACCGGCTTTACGTAGTTGACGACGGATTCCGTCTTCGCTTATCCAGCTGCTAAGGAATCGCTGTTATATGCGAATGCGGCACGAACACGTCCAACCGGTTCCCCTTCTAACCAGCTCTACATGATAAGCTACAATCCCAACTTCAACGGGCTGGGTAAATAAATTTACTTTTCTCCGTTCCTGTTTGCAGAAAAACGTAACAGCTAACAACCCTTCTATTTACTTGCTTTCATACAGGTGCCTATCACGGATTCGACCTTCCAAATGTTTTCTTTCCGGCACTGCAGACACCAGGCCTCCCAATGAATCCACGGCTGATCACCAGCATGCGACAGCTGTTGCGCCAAATTGCATACAACGGGTAACTCGATCATGAAAATGGCAGTGATTAATTTGCCGTTTTATCCGGATTTTCGATAACTGTGCAACTAATCTTTTGCAACAAGACAACAACAGTTCAGTCCTATCAGACGCTATATGCTGCCCACGGCTGTTGTAAATCTGTAATTCCGACTTTCTAGACGAATGAACGCTCCCGATTTCGGCCAGAACGGACAGTACATGGAGCTGGGGCAATCTGCACAATGGCAACCCGGCACGTACAACCATTTCCCGATGATCCAGTTTTGGGACGCTGTATCCAAAACTCCATGCTCAATGTCAATGACGAATGCGCAACAGGCTTGACCTTCAAGCAAGCTTTAATGTACTGCCATTTCCCATGTATGATAGTCACGCTTGTCACGGTTTTGACAAGCCGAACACAATTTCTTTATCGAATTCCACTTTTTCCGGCCGTGTTAGTTTTGCTACTGCATCCATAAAATCCGGTTTTAAATTCATGCGCAGCAGCCGCACAGGTTAGTTAACACTGAATTAAATAGTCGCCGACATAATACCCTTTATTTAAGCACAATGGACTCGCGAAATACTATCTGTAGACCGTAAGTTCAGTAATACTGTAACAGAAAAGGAAAACCAAATCAAAACTCTGGCAAAGGAGTCTAATGCTTCCTCCACAATTTTCCTCGCAACCGGCATTTGAGTTTCCAGCTTTGTGCAGTTTTATATTTAATTTTGGTACCATTGTGTACGTGCAGGTACTTACCTTTTCTTTATTACTGTAGGCCTACAAGAGCACATATAGTTGTAGCTATTAGAGCTAATAAATATCAGGCAAAAGTGAACAAGAATAAAAAACCATTTTTGCTCTTACTAAAATTGTTCATGCGCTTTATTGAAGGATTGCACCAAGAAATCTTCCAACTCACACATATGCAAAGCAAAGTAATCCAATTCTGATTTTTCGAGACTTTTTAAAATCGATTTTCTACAAGAATTAGCGAAAGCAATCAGTTTCGCATTATTTTCTCCTTTTGCGCCATTAATCACATTACATTTTTCGCTAACCCGTTTACGTAAAATACAGTCTGCTTGGTGCAGAACGGACTTTTTTGTAACTTCACGTGCGAGAGTTGTTTCCCGTTCAATGCAATCCCTTTCGTGCCGGTTTATGCGAACAGGAGGATCTCTCCACAAACCTTCAATGAACTGTACAATATCGGTTAAATCTTCGACTGACCAAGGCGATATAATACTGGTGAAATTCTTTTCGAAAAACTTGTCGGCTGAATTTGGCATCTCAAATTCACGGAGCATTCGAGTAATTGTGCTTTCGGTGACCGAAGTCGAGCGCATCACATTGCGTGCCAGAGCTGTTTCCGTAGACGCTGTGCTAACAAAAACTTCTCCGAACCTCGCTTGCAGATCCGCGGCCAGCTTGTAGATATCGTATCGCATGCTGCGGTAATAAAAATTATCGTCGAGAAGGAAAACTACCGATAACCGCTCTCGCCCAGTATCGCTTAAATGTGTAACTGCATGTGTAACTGCTGTGTCAGTTTCTTCCATGATCTTCAGTGCGAGCGGAGAAAGCGCACAGGTCGATACGGACGAATTATCGGAGCTCGATACTTTCAAAAACTGGCACACGTCCACAATAGCGCGAGCAACACTGTCGCGTTGACTTTTCCATTGCAGTGGCTGGATGACAGGAATTAGCCTGTCGTACTCTATATGATAAGCATGCACGGGAAGAACGGATGTTTTTCCGCACTGTCCAGAAAGTTTTGTCAAGATATCCTTCGCCAATGTCGATTTCCCAACTGCGGGAGGCCCACACAGAAGTACAAGGACGATATCCATTTTCGCCAACTGGCCCAGAACACGAAACACCGCTGATGCAGTTTCTACTTTTGCGATCATGCACAAATGGCAAACCGCAAATGCTACATTAGAGTAGACCATAGGCATAAGCAATTCTGTTTGCAATATTAAACGTGACTTACGGTCACTTACCGTTTTGTAAAATGAAAGAGCTAAATTATGCAAACTATTCAATCAAACAAAATTGTTTATGTTTATTAGTTTATGGTTAGCAGTCAATCTGCAGAAACGTACCTAAAAGCTAAAAGTTAAAAGTAAAACTTGAAAATTTTTGGACTTTTTGAATGAATTCAATTTTTTTGTAACCCCCTCAGTTCCAGGTTACCCTAGTTGCTGCCCGTTTTGCGTCCCCAGTGGTGGTTGCCATTTACGTTGAAAACCCAGGGTAAGCGTCCCCTCTCAATTGCTCTACGCTCGGCGATGATACACACAATCAGGTCGAAAGAAATCGTAGAGCACGACGACTGACGAGCAATCAGCAGAGCACTATCACAACGAGCCTTTCTAGTCATTCTAGCGATTACTGCGTGCGTATTATTTACCTTCGTAGATTTGTAAATGTTTGTGTGGCATTGTTTGCTTTAAAAATGCGGATGAACTTGTTTGGTACGTTAGAGTCGTAGAGACAACATCTTTATGGTGTGCATAGCATGTGCGACATCGCTGCTTGTAACAGTAACACTGCACGTCTGTTCTGAATTCGGAAGCTCTGACCAGCAGCCATGTGTGGATGATAATACATACAGTACCATAACTTTCAAATCGGCTCCTGCTGACCGCTTTGCCACTCAAGTGTTTGTTGCCAGTACAGAGCACGGAAAACTGCAGATTCTGTAGAAATTTAGTTTTACTCGGTTGTTTGAAATGGAATCAGTTGTGAATAATCCAGATTTCGAATCTCCTCGAAAACTTTCTGTCCCGCGAAAGTTTAGTGGACCGCCACTTGTCCTGCAAAATCCCAACAAAGACGAATTCAGCAATAAAGTGGAAGCTGTTCCGGAGGGGATTGTGAAAGGGTTCGGGGGAGCTTTTGAAAAAACTATCGCGGGTAAATATTTTTTCTGGCTTATCTGGGTTGCTTAGTGTAATCCTGGAGTGTAATCAGTGAAATTAATTATTAATATGTTATATTAACTTTACTACGTATAATTTTTTGTAACGATAATTGCGAACTTTATGCGTAATAAATGAATTCGAAATTAGCAGTAGCCTTTTTTTAAGGAATTTGATCGTGTTTTCATAATTTTTAAAAATATGTCACAAATTTTACGGCTGCGGCCCTGTTTAAGTCGACAATAAGGTAGATACAACTAATACAAGCGAGTGTAAGGGCTTTTTAAACGTTTTTGCCAGATATGGATATGGTGCTTATGGTTCACTTGGTTGCCTTCATAAATGGTTTTAAAATTTAGTCGTAGTTACTGCGGCAATGCCATACTGAGTCTTAAATAAAAACACTACTTCTCCTTCGCCATATTGATTAAAAATTCTTTACAGCTTTGGCGCTGGATGCTGGCCGGTCACGTGGCAGCACACCCTTGAAAACGCCAACAAATGGTCTGTCCACTCCAGAAAAGAACGCGAATCCCATAAGCGAAAAGGCAGTAAACCCGGCGGCTGGAGCTGCACTGCAGGAGGTAATTGTGGACAGTGCGCTGACGCGAAAGTGGTTTGTGATGGCAGCCAAAGACGATACGTGCAGTATCAAGCGCATGGCCAGAGAAGAGCCGCGGCTGGTTTTTCTTCGTGATATCGGAAATGGTAAGTAAGTAAAGTAGTCGGTGACTTCATTTTTGTTAGTGATTGCATAATTAGCGTCATGATTGGCGTAGCAGCCGGTTCGCTTGTGGTATGTTCATTTCCAGCCAGTAGGCAAGAGCAGGCGAAACTGACAGCGCATTTTCTGGGACACCAGTCATCTCAATCGGTCGCGATCTGTGAAACGTGACGAATAGCTAATTTTTTTAGCTGCATATTTTGCAAATTTGTGAGACCAACCGTTTGTAATTTATTCGATGGCCGCAACATATAGAACGCCGTCCGTGTTGTTGTTAATTATCAGCTATGATTTATGAGTCGGAGGATTACCGAAAATTATTTTCAGGTTATACGGCTTTGCACTGGGCTGCTCACCACGGGAACGTTGAAATTGTTCGATTCCTTGTGGACGCGTATCACGCGAACGTAGGAGCGAAATCTCGCGCTGGTTACACTCCTCTGCATATTGCTTACATGCGGCAGCACAAGGATCTCGTTAAAGCGCTTTTGGAGCACTGCAAAGCGGATCCGGGAGAATTCGACTACAGCGGAAAAATACCAGAACAGTACGCAGACCGCAACCGGCACCGCGCGCAGAAGGCACAGGCGCGCCCGGTCGTTACCAGAAAAGCAACAACACTTTCCACGGTAATACTCACACGTAATTGAAATCTGTGGCAATGAAGTCGATCTGGCACTAGAATACGGCTGTGCAGTGGTTTTTCGATTTATAATTTTCGAATTTAGTTTTTCGAAAATTAAAAAAATGAGTTCGTAAAAAAATTCGAAAATTTGCGTCAGAAGTATTTGCACATTTTGCGTGGGTTTCTACTTCGTACTTTTGTCAACAGGCACCAACGAATGGGCGGATGAACTACGCATGTACGAAATAATTTTTTTTTCTTGTATTTTGCAGGCCATCTCATCCAGCATGCGACGTGTTGGATCCTTTAACGCGAAGATTCGCAGCTCGGTGATGCGCCGTATGGGAAAAGGACATCTTTCTCATAGCAGCATTCGTCCCAGTGCAAGCTTTCCTGACCGGGTCGTGGAGGATCAGGAAGCCGGTTTCGATCCGGATTTCGCTTTAATGCCGCCACCGAGTACCGTTCGAGGCTTGAAACATAAGAAACGACCAGGATCTGATCTGATGCGGCGCGGATCGGTGAATTCCGATGTTTCTCGGTCTGATTCGGTGATCTCCATAGACGAAGGTAGTGGAACTACGGGGAAACCCTTCGATTCGGGCAGTGACAGCGTCAGTTTCCATGAATCGGAATCGTATGACTCGTTTGTATCGGGAAACGATAGCGCGGCCACCACCCCTGTTGGCAAGCATTCCAGTCCGCTGGTATACACGAAATCGCTGAATAGCCCGGATGGGGGATCTCAGGTGTGATACGTCAAAGGAATCTGGCCATTTCACTTTTATCGAAGATATTTTTGAGTTGTATTAGCTTGAGGGTATGCTTTCCGGTTTAAAGTTCCATTTTGTGACTGACTTTTTGTTCCCAACTGTGCCGTTTTGATAATGGGTGTTACAATTATTTTTGCCTTGCTTTCTGAAGTTACTGATAAGGTTTTATCCTTACTGCTGTGTTTTCTGCAGCTCAGGGAGATTGAGTTTTGTAAAATAGTTTTTACCGAATTACTAAGAGCGATAAGCAATGGTTCGTTGTCTATCTCCAGTCTTCCGCCTTGAAACAACTGAAGCTACCGCAGCTGGAAGCAAAGCCAGCGAACTTTACATACTGTTACTGGCAACTTACTGCAGATGCTGACTGCATGTAAATCTTGACTTTCGTAAAAGAGGAAGGTAATGCGGAAAGTGAGAATAGATACCAAGTTAACACAACATAATGCTTTTGCTAATGTAGCGAAGAACTTAGAAAATATTCCACAAGACAAGTTTTTTATCCTAGAAATGTATCTCTGATATCGAACATCATAACAACAACAAATCATCGAAAAAGTGCACGTTTCTGCACACCATCCCTGATTCCGTAATAACAAAAGCGAGAACGATATCGTGAAGTTCGTACTAAGTGACTACTAAGTACTAACTGAAAACAAATTGCAGATCAAACAGCGAAAAGTGAACATCCATACGCACTTTGCGCATCCTGGGAAATTAAATACAACAAAAAATGGTAAACCAAGAACACTGCTGCAAATCCATGTACAGCCTGCAGTAAGGCCCATCAGGAATGTTCCTCCATCACCACCCCTACTCGGGCTTCTTCAGGCGTCGCGTGGGGCGGTTGTTCTGCGTCGCAGCTACAGCCGCTTCTTTGGGTGCTGCGGAAGGCGCAGCCGCTTCGGGATCTTTGCGTTTTCGTCCCTTTTGCGGCTTCGGTAGTGCTCCGGTGGACTCGCCGTTGGGTTCCACTTTGATGGACATGGCCGCCTCGTTGCTCGGCTTCGACGCGTTGCTGGAGGCTGACGAGGCGCTGGCGTTCGTTGTCGTGCGGCGGCGCTGTCCTTCTTTGTCGTCCGTGAAAAGGATCTTGGCGACCTGTTCCACTTTGTCCGATTTGCGCAGGCGATCCTTATCCGGCAGCCATTCCCAGCGATTGGGAGACACCGGAGTTTCGTAGGCTAACAGCTGCTCCGTCGCGGCTTTGCACTCGTCCTTCTCCTTCACCACGCTGATCACTGGTTTAACCATATTGAGTGTGTCGAAACCAGCCATGTATTTGTCGTACTCCTACACATTCAAAAGTATTTAAGGAACTAACTCAAAAACAAATTTAATTTCGTTAAATTAATTAAAAAATCAATCAATTTAATTTACTGATCAAATAATATTAAAACAAATCAAGTGTGGCCAACTTGTATTTTCAGAAAATAAACTGTGAAAACATCATTACTGAAGTAACCAACCTGTCTCAGTTTGCTGGTTTTGTTATCTTTTTTTCGGCTCTCTAAAATGCGTGCAGCTTCGCGCACAACAGTCACATCGGCCCCGATGTCGGCGAAGATCCGCGTGCCCAAAATCCCATTAGCAGGAGTGGTGTAGCCTTTGGTGGGCTTCTCGTCCTTCACGGAAACTTCCAAAGCGCGGATTTCGTCGCGTTGCTGCTGTTTTTTGACTTGCTCAATATTCCAGTATTTTTTCATAATTTTATCCACATCATCGGCTGAAGGAAGGGGAAACTTTTTTTCGTCTTCTTCGCGCACCAAGCGATTCATCAGCAGCCATTTCAGAGTCTCCCCGTTGATTCCCCACGGTCGGACGTCTTTGAGTACTTCGAACACTCGCCGCTCCAAATAACGTTCATAGTCACTTTTTAGACGCTCTGGAATACGGAAAGCCGAAGCGTGGTTACTGTTGGTTGAGAGAGAGACCGTAGAATCCATGTAGAAAGACAGAATCCTGCGAATCACCAAAAAAATCTGCAAGAAAAAGATGAGTGCTAATCCAGTAACGATGAGCACTGCACAAGCTGACAAAAAACTGCAATTTAAAAAAATAAACAAATCGAACAAATAACGATTCAGCACCAAAATCAGCAAAATGTCCCATGAAGTACGACAGTTAAGTGTTATTTCACAACAGTACTGTACTTTTACGGTTTTACCTTCCTTTTGGTTCAATTCAAAATGCAGTTCGATGACAATGGATAATAACTACTTACCTAAAGCGCTTTCTAAAAGATACTCGTGAACAGATGCTTTCTTTTAAAAAGCAAAGTGAAATCAGAAAATTAATTTGAAACTTCTAGATCTGTTTATTCACGACTGGAAAAAAGCGGCACTCTATGTGCAGAGTCACTGCAGACTGCAGAGCTGACAGCGCCATTAGGAATGCTCACTTGTCAGAAGGATCAAACGCGCTTCGTACCTCCTAATGGTACGCAGCTGCCTGAGTTTGCCTTTTTTCTCTTTAGTATTTCTCCGGCATTTCCGGGCGCGAGCGTATTGACGTGACCTTATTGCATAACCAGGCATACCTAACCATAAACGGCTTACGGCAGCAACAAAAATTTGTTTCACATATTACAGTTGGATCTTTTCGTCTTTGGAATTACCTAAATTCTCGATTATTCAAAAGCGAACAGGTTCGTAGTACATTTCGCCTTTAATTTAACATAATACCCATAACAACAGACCCCTGACCCCATAATTATGCGTTTACCGTTTGATTCCGGAAATTCGGACCTCCGTTGATCCAAGTCCAGCAGGGAAACTTTTTCAATTTACAAAACAAACCCAGTGGAAGCACTGGAGTAGCTATCTATTTCTCCTGAAGCGAACTGAGGACACCATTCCAGATTTTCCCATATCATGATCAGTGTTGGCGGATGTACCGAGGACCGAGACGTACAGAGTAGTTGCACGAAACTCTAATTTGCAGTATAGCCTTCCATTTACTTTTAATTAACAACGGAGGATATATTATAGAGCAGAGCGGCATGGAAGCCGCGTAATTCAATCCGAAGTCCGACGATATCCAGTGATTATCGTCCATATACTCTTGCAGCATAGTAGCATCAAACTGTCAACCCTTGTTTTGTTAATATCGGAATAAAAGGCGCACATGACTTCAATCTGTCCGGATTAATTAATAAGCGACATCCGATACAGCCTTATCTTGAATAAATTTTTTTTGTTTATCGTATCTACTTGCATCATATAGTCGATGCTCGCAATTTATTGTTATTCTGGAACGTAGCGTAACGCGCGTACGGAACGTTGGTAACGTTTGTGAATATTTTAATATTAATGACGTACGAGTAGTCAAGTAAACGCGTTCATGCAGCCGGCAGTGTTAACAATAAGTTTTAGCCCTATAGGTACTGCTTTATGTTATCTCAAATTCGATTAAAATAAGTTATGTAACTTCCAGTTAAGTATCGGCGTATCGCTATCAAATACAAAAAGAAGCAGAAGCTCATACAAATTCCGGTTTTGCAAACAATATTGGGCTATATCCCGTGCATTAGCATACATATTGCCCCAGTGTGTGTGACATGCTCGTATGTTTGAAATCGTATCTGAAGTTCGTCGCGGTACTACTTGAGCTTTGAGATGCTTGCGGCGCAATCCCCAATCCTGCCCGAAAACGATCCCATGACGGCGCTAATACGAGGGCTGTTAATCTCGAAATGGTAAACGCAGCTTTTCCTTTTCCTTCGCCATTGTTGAGCCACCCTGCAGCACATCTTAACCCGGTAGTTAAATTGTGACCGTACTCAGTTAACGGAAAATTAAGTTTATCCCGTACGAAGAAATTCCACTCTGTACATTTCCGCTGGTACGTCTAGTAATCATCATGATCAACAGTTTTACGGTGGCAACAGGGACGTTACGGCCGCGTACGCCCAACTGCAACGGGACGTTTCATAAGATTTTATCACAATCACTATCGAAGAATTAACCACTTTTTATGGACGCAGCTGTCCACTTGTCTTCCTTGTCAGCCGAGCACATAATTTCCGACATAGACCGATGAAGAACTTTGAACATTGCCGGATGAAGCTGTGTACGCCGTGCGCGCCGTTTCGCCGGCTTTAATCAGACGCGCACACGCCCTGAAAATACTGCATGAGTTGATCCTGATCGCCTCTTCTTATGGCCATAGCTTACTGGGATGACAAACCGTCATACAGTGGAATTGTTGTAATCTTTCCGTGTCAGGGAAACGGCAGTACAGATGCCGCCAGTGCGTGTAGTGGCGTACGAGGCCTAGGAAGATGCGGCGCGCAGGACTAACGACACTTGTACACTGCTGCTATTGCACCATCGCATCTATACACACACATGCACACACACACGACTGTGTACGACTGGCTGCGTTTATCCCTGATTTCCTAATATTTTGTTATCAACTTCGCCACCGTGCACGGACGTTTTCGGCAAAATGAGCACTAACGGATGCGGAATACACAGAAGATTTCAATATTGTTCTAGTATTACATTTCCTTCCAGTCGGCTGGTCTTTATAAGGGAGTTTGCTTTATATGCGGGATCCCATTGTCGGAACACATAAAGATAAATACATCCGCGCCAAGCAGCGAAAAGTGCAAACGCCAGGCTAACCGGTAATTTTCGTTTTTGTCATATCAGCCAAAAACTTCATTGAAGTCTATCGATTACTTTCGACAGCCGTAAGGAATGCGGTAGTTTTTGCGGAAATCACTATTTTATCCTCGATGTGCTTTTGGATGGAAGATCCATTCGTGCCTCTTCAGAAATGTTTAACATATGATGTGAATTTTCTGTGTTCGGCCATTTGTTGCCTGACATAGCGTCGTTATATTAGCGCTATTTGGATGGTCAAGTACGTAGTGCTCCAGCTAAAAATCCCCAGGATGACGCGCAAGGTGCCGGCGAAGACGACCAAAGTGTTATCGGGTTACTGTGTGGTGGTGGCTGAAAATAACGAAGGGAAAATCAAGTTATTCGGTAAGGACTCTTACGAGTAATTTGTACAAATCCGTGTAGAATGCTGTGGTGATTTGTTTACGTGATTCGGCGTCGTCGGCATGCAGTGGCTGCTTGCATGTACAGTACATGTTGCCTAATTAATCAACATGTTTTGGGAAATGGTACGAATATACTTATCACGGCGCAGCTAATGATCACTATGTGCCAACACGTCCATCGCTTCTCGCTAATTAGCTGTAGAGCTATCGCGGACAGCTTATATAATTAACTTCACCAAGGGACAAAACGGCTGTTGAAAGGAGTGGCGTACTATTCAGCTCGGTAATTTTATGTAAATTAATTTTCTGCACGACAATTTAATTGACGTTCTCGTCGTCCCCTATTTTTCTGGAATTTTATGCGCCAGCCACAATAAGCATACAGTGCCCTGGCGGAACTGACTGGCAGAGCAGGAAACTTTTACAGCTTGTGGACTTCGTTAGTAGACCCGTTTCGCATGTCCTAAACGTTCTAAATCGATTTCCGATAAATGGTTGACTTTGCACTTCCCTTCGGTAGTGCTTATAGCTACTCTCCAAGCTCACATTCACTCCTGGTTGAAAAACCTTTACCTTTCTGTAAACCAAACAAAACGAATATTAATGCATCTTCACGACTGAAAAAGGTTGATTTATCATAACATATCGGCATTCAATGACACTAACGAGAACTAGCCAGTTAACCCAGCCTGGTAAACTGTTATGCAGCGGCGGTATTCGACTATTCATACGCGTTATACACTTCGCTGTAAAAAGTACACGTTAAACTGATTTAAAGCCGGGAGCGAAAATATTGTGGTTCTTTATTCCCTCATCCGCTCGGAAATCCTGCTGTTTTATGAAGCTGCTAAATGAGGCATGCTGAATGCAAAAGAGGATTTATGAATAGAAGACGCGACAACTGATGAGAATTAGTGGGAAACCCATCATTTCCGCACGGCAAAACTAAGAGTCCTTGTGCCAGCACAGTTTGACGTCCATAGCATGCTGCAGTGTATAGCAGAACTGATACAAGTATTCCGGCCACAATACGCATGTGCGGCAGTTAGAAACAAAAGCACCACTATCTCATCCCGAATCCCCAACTCAATATACAGCTGTTTCCGTCATAGCACATGTAAATCAATTTTTGTGACTACGTAAGGAAGGGATATGTTACGTAAACGATGCAATATATACTGGGATGTGTCCACACTCGGGAATTACTAGTGTATGTTTGGCGTAGGAATATTTTATTATATATACTAGCAGCAAATTACTGAACACCGGCTAATTACGAGTAGTTCTAAACACTAGTTGCAGCGTATACTGTGATATTACGTAATACGTCAGCTGCACCTACATCAGGCTATTGTACATGTACCTACTAAATGCTGATTATTTATTTTGTACGCAAACCACAATAAATTGTTGTAATTTTGTTTTGTGTCATTAAGGCCACTACTTAATTTTCGAGACATCTCTGATATAAAATCTAAAAACAATACTAATAAAGCAACTGCACTGCTGGAGTTATTAGTTTAATTTCGAAATAAAAATACAATATTGTCGTATGTTTTCATTTGCAGTCCAACTCTGATTCAGTCCTTTTCATTAAGACACCTATTTACATCAAATTACTTGTGCTGAGAAATTAGTTGTGGCCTTATTAAAATTAATTCTGCGTGTTCAAAACTGCGCGTGCAAAATTTCAGCCGCGCTTTAACTGCTGTCAGTTCAGAAGCAGATAAAATTTTTATCTGAGAACGTTTTAAAATCAGGCTGCATGGACTGGCTTCTATACCAAGCATTTTTGGTAAAAAAAAGTCAAAAAAAGTATGTAATTACCTTTCGTTATAGAAGCCTGTAATTAAGTTTCCAGAAAGAAAAAATTATTACCAAATCACTTCCCTAACGCTTAAGATTCTGATATGTAATGTAGAGTGCGTAGAGCAGTGCAGTTCCGATACGCTACGTAACATTTTAACAGGACCGCGCTGGAACAATTATAGATTTTCTACAATTGCAAAGGCTGTAGACATTAACTTTGCATGGAAAAAAGGCCTAGAACTGCTGGTGTATGACTTATACAATTAAAAATTAGAATCTTGCTGTTCATTTCTTACAATTCAGTACGGAAATGATTTTTTAAAGTTGCATGTGATTAATCAATATTAATGGCAGACGTATATACGTCTACGGTAGTGTCCTATAATATGCTGCGCATAATTGAAAATTGTGACTAGTAAAAAATGCTCTACCGCTCTTGGCTTAACCGCACGCTGAACAGTAGAAAAAAATTAAAAAATATGGCAAAAGGGATGAAACGTCGTATTCAGTAATTAGAATGATGGAAACTTTCGGTTTGGGTGCCTCAGCTAGATACGCTAACTATATATGCTACTTGCCCCGGAGACTTTTATGTACGTACTTTAATCGATACGCAAAGGTCACGGATTATGAGGTCCATTTCCCTCTTATAATAATAAAGATTCCATTGTTTGGTATAGAGTTACTTATAGGCGAGGGAATCACGCAGATTTTATATATTACTCAAGACTGATTTAGTTACTGCAGTAGTGGTGAAACTGCGAGAAGTACTGTAATGTTAGCAGTTGACAACAAAAATATCATTTCCTGTTAGTTATTCCAGAAATAAAATTCATTAGCTCTCAGGTATAATATGTTGGGTAATAAGTAATAATTACATTTGAAATCATGGCTAATGGGAACTGGGATCGAACGTTTCGAATCTCACGTCAGCCACATTCGTACTTGTACTGTACCGGGTGGCCGATCAAAATGTCACCTTTTGCGTTTGTTTTGCCCTGCGCGAACCACGTAACGTAACTTAAACCGGATAGACTCATTTGATAGACAATTTCGTAAGCTACTAAAAACAATCAAAATTTTTTTTCAAAAACTGAGACTCTTCGTTGACGATGGCGCCAAGTGAAATCGTGTAGAAATTTTTAGTGTCCCAGCTCGCAAAGTTCAAAACTGCGCCTCACGTTTTGTCCTTGCACATTATTTTCAGTTTTTTAATTGTTTTATCTAGAGTAGCACTTTCTCTTTTAGTCAGGAAAAAATTGTTGGGATGGTGCATGCGCTGGATGAGCTATGCACTACGCAACCTTTATGACTGTTCGAAAAAATTACGATTTTTTTCATCTGTTTTTTTTAAGTATTTTCGTTACAATTTTATTGTTCAGCACAGGGTGCAACGAAGAGCGCTGCTTCAACTGCCAATTGTAGGTGGATGATTACCCTTCCAAACACGGGTATGATCCAGGTCTGCTTTCGAAGCGATGATCTGCAAATTGTTTTCAAAAAGCCTGCTACCCCGTTTCATGAGGATCAAATGTAATGAGTATCAAATCTTTCGCTTCTTGGCCAGTCAGGGTCACTAGAATGTCGCTATTTTATACATTGAAAAAACCAGGAACAATCTCTCTTTCCGAAACAGTAGCGTCATAAACAACAACTTACTTTGCTGAATATCTACAATTTAAATTTAGAAACAGGGAAAATCGAATTTTTGTTTCCAGGATATCACTCAACTCCACCCATTTTTCAAAATAATTCAGGAAAAAAGGAGACCCTTTTAAATTTGTTCATTTGACTTAACGTCTTTCTGTAACGGAAATTGCTCTTTCGAATAAAACTAAAATCAAGCCAATCAAGCACTCGAGAGGCCCAGTGCACCTTAGTAAATCAGGGTGACATTTTGTTCGGCCACCCGGTATTTGTTAGGTCTGCTCTAGTCAGAACATGTTAAAAAAATTAATCACGTAGCGACTGATTATTGAGCATACATTTATCGGTGCATGCGCAGTCACTGCAGTGTGTAAACTCGGCCTCTTCTTAATTTTGTTTTACAGAAGGCTTAGTAGGCATAAAAGAAGTGCATTCAGTTTGCATGATACCATTATTTTCTTTCTGCAGGATCCCCGGCAGATCATCCCAGTTTGGAAATGGGCGACGAAATTCTGGAAGTGAATGGGAAAAAACTAGAAGATGCTTCTCACAGCGATGTTATTAATCACATTCACGAAGTAAGCATAGAAGTACGGATAGAACCCATCACCAGCTGCAGCTAGTAAAGCTCTGTACGTGCGTGTACGTAATGCCAAAGCGCATAACTCATTAATCATCGTAACCTTTCATGGAACCTTAAATTTTCTTCTCGTTGTCAACGTTTTAAGTTTTAATAAGTTTCCCTTACGTATATTGGAGTGAGCACATAGGTTTTAATTATGGCGTTGGTGAAGTGCCAATGACTTCAGTTTTTGGGGTCATCAGAAAGTACGAGGTACTTACCTTCTAATCGTACTGTAAGTGTCATACAGTGTACAGTATTGAACAGCTATTATAAAGTATCTTACCATACTTTACAAATGAGTATTAGTATTTAATAATAATAGTGCATTTGGCGAATTGGTAGGGTTCGTGTTCTTGAGGAACATTCCATATCGCTATATAGTAATTAATAGCACCAAGCCATACGTACATATCTATATTACACTATGGAAGTAAGTATCTGGTTGCACCGTCATCGATACCGGTTAGGTGGGGTTGGCAAGAAAATATTCTTGCCACCTACTTTGAATAATTTAAGATAAAAATCATAAAACCTCATTTGAAACTGAACTTACAGTTAGGTTAAGATGTCGTATACAGATATGTGATAATTATAAGATACTAGTGTATGCAGACATAGCTTAATCAGTATGTTTGAAAACAGCATTGCTGATGGAGAAAACTATACGGATGACGGAATGACATACCAAAAAACAGTGTATCATTATTGACGGAAAAGAAGAGTTTTGCTCTGCGGCGTTGAACTTCTTTGTGCCCAGTTGTTCGTTAAAAAGGAGTTCTCCTTTGAACACGAAAGAAGCCTAACGGCAAGATTGAAAACTATACTGGAGTCTGCACAAGCTCTACGAGGTTTTAACTACAGCACAACCATCTCGAAATAAGCTTTAAATGCATGGAAAAATAACTCACCCGAGTCAGATTAAAATGCAGGGAAAAATAAAAAGCCTGCAGAGAAACCGAGGAACGTGCAAATCCGTATTATTGTTGGTACTTGGTAGGTGGTACATAATTATGTAGTCTGTACTGTACTCTGTAACAATTATCACATCTTTACTTTGAAAAGTTTAACGATAATACTATGTACTGTACTCCTAAGAATACAGAAACAGAGTCCCGTATAGCCGGCGGTTGAAAATGAAACTGTGGAACTTGTCTTTGACGCCGGTAATCTTTTGAAATAAGATAAAATACACCCGTCGATTAGCAATAAGTTGCGAAATATATGATATTATTATAAGAATAATATTGTATGGTAAAAATTTTAACTCACTGGTCACTGTATCCCGGTCCGACGTACGGAGTACGGACGTAGTACGGACTGGTGAGCCGAGCCGTTCAGTAAATAATTTTTGTCATTGGTGGAACCGGTAGGGCGGGTCTCGCACTGGTATGCATTGAATTACTTATTGCATTCACCAGTCAGCAAAACGGTACACATATGTATGTATTGTACTACGACGGTACCTTCATTTTCGGCTTCGTCTTGGAATGCATTCATGCTTGAATTATTTGTGTCCCTTTAACAGTTTAACTACAACCATTTCAGCGAAGCTGTATTTTCGAAATGTCGTGGTTTTTCTTCGTTTTAAGCTTTTTATAAACACAAAATTAGAAACGAAATTCAGTTTCTTTGCATAAACAGATTTTTTGGTTCGGATACAGTAACGAAAATCTCCTATGCTGAATAGTATTGATGTGCCGAGTCCATCGTGCATTTTGGGCTCTTTTATTATTATTTATTATGTTTTTATGCTATTCATAAATCAAATCAGGGCTGTTCAGTCAGTAATCTGTAAAGGCCCCATTTTTAATCCATTGGCATTGCATCAGTTATTCCTAACTGTTTATACTAGTGTGGATATTATCAATCATAAAGCACTAAGTTACATTTACGGGAAACGGTGAGAGTGCAAGATAAGGATTTACTATTTAGGTAAGCACGTATTAGACTCATCATGTTGTGTGTTCACTGTTGCACTGGACAAATTGGATGTGTTGACAAATTTAAAACTTAAAAATTTAAACGTCAACGTGTTTATGGATACCTATCAGTTATTAAACAAGTGCAGTTTAATTTACGAAATTTGTGACGAGTTATGTTAACTGTAGTTTGTTGCGGACACAAGCATTTCTCGTTTTATCGTGTGAGATCTAAAAAAAGGAAGGTGCGAAATGACGTAGGGTAAATACAGGACTCTGGTGCATAGTTTGCTTGGTTTGTTGCAGAGCATAAAATCCCGACGAGTGAGCCTGAAGGTTCGGAGGAGGAAAGGCAGACGGCTGGGTAAGTAGAGAGGCTTATGACGCTCCGTAATTATGGTACTTTGAAGTTTTCAGGGCTTTTATCGCAGCTTGTAAGCTGCTTTGCGAATGATCGTAAATTGATGTTGATGCAGTGAATAAGTTTTCACTCATAGACCGCATAGTGGATGCACTGTACGCCAGCACAGCCGCAGAGAGCGACGACGCTGGGAGAGTTTGTTTAGTTACGCGGGGATGATGGTCAAAAGCGGAAATCGATTTAGTTTTTGGTGAAATGGAGATATGTTTGCGGTGCAGCGCGATAGGAGCTGTTGTGCGTTATAGAGCATCATATTAACTCTGACGTTTACCACGACCTTGCACAATGATGCAATTTAAGAGTGCTTTGGTTTGTCTGATTAAAACTCTTCTCTCATCGCATATTCATTCGTCTTGCCATTAGTCGGTTTGGCAGAATATTTTCCGTGATCTGCAGTCCTGCATTTGTTTGGATTTCTTTGAAAACGTTTTATTACACATTGCTTCTGGATTGTATGCTTTCTTTGAGTAATCGGAAGGTATGAAAGCTGCATATGACGAAAATTGACTTCAGTTTTGATTATGTGAAGAACTGGAACGAACCGTCTTAAAACTGTACGGTTTTTCTTTCAAAAATTTGCTCAAGTTTAGGTTCGTGGCGGACATCAGGATGTTAAGGTTCTAATAATATCTAAGACTGTCTACAATTTATATATGATAATACTAAATTTCTCCGAGATATGGGCTTACTCCTTCGTTGACAATGAATATTAGTGTAAATATTTGGTACATCCTACCTAACATTTCATTTTCTGCACGCGGTGTAATAAGAAGCAGCAAGCTGCAAGTTATAACTTTTTTCCAGTTTTTTGTTTTACTCACAGTCATGCTTTATATTGCCAAGCTAAATGAAAATTCTATTTTGGTGATAGATAACTTCTACATATTTACAAGTAAATAAAATTTACCAGTTGTATTGTACACCGAAATTGCTTAATTAATTTTCCTTACCACGGTACCCTCCATCAGGCCCCGTGTGAATCAGCTGATTTAAGGATGAAATTTACCGTTGTGATCATTTTCAAATGGAAGCTTCTTCCTTATGTTATGGAGAAACACAGAAGAGTGCTAATTGTTAACAATCAAGATATTTAAATATACTTACCAGTTACCATTAGTGCTGAAAATCGGTGCTGTCGTAGATAAATATATTAGCGACTTTAGCGTTTATGCGCACCGATTTTCACTAGTATTTTGTTGACTTATTCCGATCCGATTCCGATCACTGACGCAGATTATCTTGTATATTAATGTAGAGCATTAATTTATTTCGTTGATGCTTACAATGGTGACACTGACACGTGTTTCATCATATAACACGCACCGACAGGTGCAGCGCTCTATTAGGCATGTGCTTTTAATTTTTTTATAGTTTTATATCAAAACTTCTGCATTTATTTTGCCCTTTACCTTATCGGCACTTGACTGTGGTACGGTATGGCATTTGCGTTAGCTGTGTCCTTTCCGTCTGTTTTTCCCTCTCATGTATTTCTCATAGACCAGCGCTCTTCTTTGTTGAGTTTCATTTGCTTCCGCTTGTGCAAATTAACTGAATTTTCATGTTGAAGCTGATAGTTTGCAAGTGAAGCGTATCTGATTTATGGTGGTAGGAAACGACGTTATCAGCAAGTGCGCTGCTGATTTCTGTTTTCAGCTAGTTGTTTCCATGTGCTGTTCGACCACGGCTCCAGTTTTTGCTGGAGATGGCTGTATAGAGTAAAGAAAAGAGCTCTCTTGGTGTAGTTTGAATTGTTTTTCATTCCTCTCATGCGCTGCGGATCATCAAGTGTGGGGAATGCTGTTTCCGTTATAGATTATCGCTGTGCTCCCGTACCGCTGCTTTCTATACGGTGACATTCTAATTTACGGATGTGGTAGTGGTATTACTTGTACACGACGCAAGACAGACCAGACCGTAAAAGCAGCTGATTATAGTTTGTTAACGGTGGCGTTTTTTAGTTGATGAGTTTCCGACTTATTCAATCCAGAACGCATACATCGTTTCCTCCGATGATGAAACTCGAGAGAATTTCGATCGTCTGCATAAAAATGATGGAGTTGTGCCCCCTTGATATGACCAACCTTTTAACGGATGGCAGAGCCGAAGATTTAACCATTCCTAATGCTAAACTTGACGCTGGCATTTCCGTTGTGCAACCTGCCGCATCTCCATTAGAGACTGTACCCGAGTCTGATTTCCAACCGTCGCCAACCGAAAATAATCAAGCCGTTCCTGAGACAGTATTTCCAGATATACCAGAACCGCCTCGCTCCAAAGAGGATTTATTACAACGAACTTTGCGAAACATCGAGACGTGTATTCAGTTATCGAAGAAACAGGAAGGTGTTAGATTCTGCATAGCGCCTGACGAGGAGGAATTTCCTGTAAGAGTCTTACCGGAAGTCCAATTCGCAGCAGCCAACCGGATTGTGCCAGTTTACACCAGCGTGTCCAACTTATTACACACGCATCAGCCGACAAACAGTGCAATCGAGACCACATTAGGCGCATCCCCTGTGGAGGAAATGGCCGCGCAAATCCAGTTTAGTAATCACCGGGAAATGGCCATAGATGTGCCGGAATCTTTCGTTGGCAGCATTAAGCGACCGCCTCGCTATCCCTCATCGCACAAAGACCATCCATTTGAACCTGCTGCGGCAGCCGCTACACCCGTACTTCCGTCTCCGGCTATGCAGGATGCCGAGAGAATTAAATCCTACCAAGCGGACTTTCGCAAACGAAATGAGGAAGAGCAATCAAGGGCTAGAAAGGATGAATTTCTACGGTATCGAACATGCGTAGTAACAACATGCTTTGGTTTGAATTCAGGGCAACTGAACTAATGCGCTCTCCTCTTCCAGCAATTCCCTCAGGGAATCGAAAAAATTACAAGCTTTGGAAAAGAATGCCAAACCGCCTTCTCCACCAGGATTTCTCAATCCAGCCTTTGAAGAAGAAATGCACGCTCACGGGCACCGTGGACACGATGCGTCGGCTTCACACAACGGTAATCGTTTACGCATTTACTGTCAGGTTTTTCATGATTAATGTGATGCCGTGAACTGTAGTTGACATTCGTCCAACTAGTGTGGTTTACTGGCTATGATCGATGGGCCTGCGGTTTATTAAATTAATTTTAAAATATCAAACGATGTTATATTCATTGCAGTTTAAATTATTCGAATTATTAAAATTTTTTGGTGTGACTATTGATTCGATGAACGATAGAGCGTGTAAGCAGTTTATTACAGCAGTACATTACAGTCATACATTGCAAAAAGTTTTGGTGCTGGAGAAATGTTAGTGAGCGGCGAAGTTTGATTGCGATTTACATTCCACATTGTTGTCTGTCATAATGTTTGTTCAAGCTTGTGATGATTTAACACGTTTTGTGTGCTGTTCTTGCAGTGCCGGACGCGCAATCGATGAAACTGGCATTGGACCAGATATCGAACGCCCTGCGTCGTGAGAATGGGGAATTCGCCGAGGAGCTCAGTTTCTTGCACGCACTATTCGATACTCCGGAATTTCAGAACGCAGCTGATTTGCATCATTTGCTGGAATCTCGACAAATCGGCCTTTCGGATCCGGTGACAATGAAGCCCGAAACAGCGGAAACCCTGATGGAAACCGTTAAACGCATACTTCCTGGGTGTTCCAACCAAGAAGCCCAAGAGCTGCAGGCCATTTTGTCCACACCCCAGTTTGAAAACTTACTCTTAACTCACGATAAACTAGCGGCCTATCGCGATGAACTGGCACAAGTGCAGCCGCGGTTTAGTGACGCTCTCGCTGTTAATGGAAATTTTCGCACATCTGTGGAGGGACATACTGGTGACGGTGTGAGTGGTGATGCGGTAAGCATGCCGTTCGATGAGAACGGCCACGGTCTGCTACCTCCGACATCCACATCTCCTAGTCAGTCCAATTACGTTGGAGTGGATATGCGCGTCGTGAAGATCGAAAAGACTGGAGGAAATCCCCTGGGTGCCACCATTAAAATTGATCCTCAGACCGGTGGAGTAATGGTGGCACGGATCGTGCATGGAGGAGCGGCGCAGAAAAGTGGTAAGTGCAGAAAAAGCAGTGTTACGTGCCTGAGTTGTTGTGCTGCCCGCCAGTTACACAATGGCCTGCTGGACCAATTGTTGCATTTTTCTCCTTTGTCACAGGCCTTCTGCACGAAAATGACGAATTACTAGATGTGAATGGGTTTGACTTGCGGGGCAAATCGCTCGATGAAGTCTGTGAAATGTTGGTAAGTTTCGATGCGATGTCAAGTGGTATTGTCTGTCGTACAGGTTGCTGACATCTTTCCACACACTCAAAAGGCGCGTTGAGATTAGCGTTTGCTTTGACGATTGCCTCTGTAGGTGGTAATGCGGTTTCCAAGGCCGTATGGCTCTTGCGTAATTAGGGTTCGATAAATAAATGTTTGTGCTGCATCATAAACGAGTAATTAATAGTTACCAATGTTTGAGAAGCGTCGGCGCCATTTCTGGTTATTATCATTCAAAATTTGGCTCGTTACTAAATTACAAATTAAATACAATGACGATACACCAGACAGACTTTTAGAACAAGGTTGCCGTGTTATATACCGGTCATGCCGGTATATAACACGGTACAGAATACCATCTGTTGTCAGGAAAGATGAGAGTTTCTGGTTTCGGGCACCCACTTTTGCGGCAGGTGCTGTTTTAACTGCTGACCAGTATTGCCAATAGTTGTTGCAGAATAATCATACAGTTTCTTATTGTGCGCACGGTGTGTTTGCAGAATAAGATGACGGGGACATTGACATTTGTGATTATACCGGCCCAAGCGACTCTGGCGGACGTGCAGCCGAAACGCGACTATATCATGCACGTCAAAGCGCACTTCGATTTTAATCCGGGTGATGATACATACCCCGAGGAGGTGCGTTGTCCCTGCAGCGATCTGGGATTAGCATTCCGTAAAGGCGACATTTTGCATGTGCGCAATCATGACGACCGTAACTGGTGGCAAGCCTACCGGGAAGGAGAGGAAATCGGTTCCACTTTAGCCGGTTTGATACCTAGTAAAGATTTTCAACAGCAACGTGAAGACCATCGCTTACGGAAAATGGGCGATGGACTTTACATGAACGGTGGAAAGGGGACTGGCAAGCGACATGGGAGTAAACACTTTGGAATCAAAAAGCCTAAGGCTAAGAAACGCAAGAAGGTCGTTGCAGGATCTCCATTAGGTTGGTTTGCTTCTACAAATTGAATTACGAAGTGATGGAATAAATTTCAGAATATGTCAAAATGTGATTTGATAACATCACAATATTTTCGCATTTCTTTAACAGTATCTGTTTTTCTTAGATGTGGATGCCGGTGAAACGCCATGGTATGAAGAAGTGGGTGTGTATTATCCGAAACAAAACCAGAAACGTCCTATAATTCTCATCGGACCCCATCACGTCGGCCGACAAGAGCTGAGGGAACGACTTATGGCCACGGATATTGAACGCTTCGCCCCGGTAACCCCCCACACCACACGACCCCGACGTGAAGGGGAGGTCAACGGTTACACATATTTTTTCGTTACGCGACACCAGTTTGAGGAGGATATTGCGCGGGCCCGCTTTGTTGAACATGGGGAATTTGAGAAACATCTGTATGGCACAAGCTTTGATGCCATTCGCGATGTGGCTTTGAAGGGGAAGATTTGTATACTAAACCTTCAGCCGCAGTCCTTACGACTGCTACGTGCATCCGATCTGAAGCCATACGTGGTTTTCATTGCGCCACCCTCTTTGGATAAACTCCGGCTTAATCGGCAGAAAATGGGTTCATATCCTAAGGTACTGAGGATTTTGTGTGCTCGTTCCTAAATAAACGAGGATCCAGATGCAATTTTGTTGTAATCTGCAATGCAAATGTTAAAAGGCTGGTCGATATTTGTGCAGCGTTTTTTTGGGTGAAATTTCTTCTGGTTAGTTGTATTGATTTTGTTGGTGACTTCGTGCCCTTGTTTTCCTTAGTCAGTCTAATTCGATTATTGCAATGCATGTTGTACTTTCTGGTGCACTGCTTTGTTTTGAAATCTTGATAGGTTATATGAACATATTGCATCAAGAATAGGATATAATTATACTCTTCCATTTAATTTTATGGTGATGTTGAGTTTGTTTCTCTAGGATGATGAGTTAAAAGCCATCATCGAAGACGCCCGAGAGATGGAAGACACGTACGGACACTTCTTTGATTTAGTGATAGTGAATACGGACTTTGACAAAGCCTTTGCCGAACTACTGGACGAAATCAATCGATTGGAGCGTGAACCGCAGTGGATCCCTGTGGAGTGGCTTCGATGATTAGCTCAGTTGGAGTGTTGTTATCTCTCGTGCTTTCTGGATGATGTAACCGTTTGGCATAGCTGATTACCACGGTTTACGTAGTGTGTGTATTCCCATTCCCGGACCATCTGGCAAGGTTCTCTGGACGCTTGGCACGCCTTCTGTAGCTGTTGCCAGCTGTTTCTTCAATCAAAGACGATTGTGATGACCCCCTTTTGATCCTTTGCTCTTGGCAGCTATTTTTGTAGTATATTATTTGAAATCTTTTAACGGTCTCCTCCAGTATAGCTGCTATCAACAGCCCTGTTCCTCAAATTTCTGTATTCGTTCTTCCTGCATTGAAATTTGTATCTCTGTAAGTTGTGTGTATTATTCTTCCGGTTTGCATGTATTGTATTTTTGTAATTTTGTGGTTACCTTTATTTTACTTGCAGTAAGGCCTAATAAAAAACTTGATGGAGTTTTTCGAATAAGCTAGGATTGGCTAACTACAAACAAAGAACGGGTTTTCTTAACAAAACCTCGGAAACCGTACTTACTTCTAGTTCTATGGAAGAACTATTCACGATGTCTCCGAATGGAAAACACGCGAAGTGGCAGCTCATAATGCTCATAATCAGAAATAAATAGTTTGGTAATTTTATGTCCTAAAAACTGCTAAGTTTACTTGACGCACGGTATGGCGTGGACACATTGACAGACGAATCTGGAACTCTTCTATGTACATACCTACTTGGGAAATTATGAATAGCGGGGTAAAATGATCAGCAAAATGAAGAGAAACTCTGAGCCTGTAATCTCTGTCAGAATATAGGCAACATTTCCTATATTTTTATGGTCAACTAGATCTGGTTTTGGTATTGTTCTGGATCCGAATTTCCAACTCCGAAGGTTTGCGCTACTGTACTCAGTGTACTGTATCTGTATTGTTTAATTTGTCGATGTGTGGACTGTGGAAGATCTCACAATCAGTTAAAATAAAAATCTTTTATTCTTAGGTTTTACTGTTTACGTACTTAAATGAGTAAACAATCAGCAGATCTAGAAAATTTACTACTGCCATGTAAATACCATAAATTATTGAGTACAGTACTTGGAATCCGAAAGTCTAATGCATCATGTGTAGTCACTGCAGTCTGTAGTCAACTAGTGTACCGGTATCCATAATTATAACAGTGGTATGCATTGTACTTACTTAAAGTGTTAAAATTTTAAATACTTAATTTGTCTATGTAGTTGATGGCTTGAGAGACAGGTCATAAAAAAACTGAAAGAGGGGAGTGACTCATGGGAGTATTGAAATATTTACCACGCTCACGATTCATCACTCTAAAATGTTTTTTGTTTTCGATTATTATAGTACTAATAAGCGCTCGTGTAAGTAATAATTACAGTAATATTACTTACTGTAATTATTACTTACACGAGCGCTTATTATTACTAGTAAGTAATAATAAGCGCTCGTTTGGGACGCTACATGTTGGAACACAATTGCATTGATCCATGTCTTCCAAGCGCGAGTGCATCTGGCAATGTTGCGCTCTTCGCCGACAGTAAACGTCGTAGAAACGCTTTAGAAAGAATGGGATATCTTCTTTATCCCTTGCGGTCGAGACCTGGAACTTTTGGTCCGGCATTTTAAACTTATGCGATCAGCTGTTGGCATAAATTCGCGACGCGACAGACCACGCTCTACCGCATTTTTTAAAGCAGAATTTAGCCTAGCTGTTGTAAAATGCCTGTTTGTAAACCCTAGCTTTGTAAAAGAAATGCTGCTGTTTTGGGCACTTTGAATGCGTTAAAATGTTGACAACGCACGATTTCGGTTGTTTTTTTAATGTTTAAATGTGAATCATTTTATATTCGTATGCACTTTTTTTATTGTTTTTAATACAGCTTAATACAGTATTAGTGGCGTACGTTAAAATTAATACGAGTACGAGTACAACATTCTGCCCACCGCCCACGGAAGACTGTCTTTTTCTGCGATTCCTATTTCCTGACGTCTAAAATCATTTTCAGCTCCACTTTTCTCACTTCGAAACATTATTACAGTAATTTCTAAGAACGAAAAACATTTTCGATTGTTAACAGATGGAAAAATATGGCTTCAAGCAGTAAACTGGATTATCTAAAACGATACATGTCCAAAGATGATGCAGATAATTCAAGGAAGAAGAAAAAGAAGAAGCCTGTTCTCAATCCCCATGCAACATCGGGGTAAGCACCAATTCGCCAACATAGGACAAACTCATTTGTGGTGCTTTTACAAAACTGGATAATAAACTTTCGTGTGCTATATTCTGCAGGATCACGATTGTTGATAAGGATTTAGATGTGGGTAAACGGTCTGTTTCGAAGTTCGAGGATGATCCGTACGGCGACTCTGCCCCGACCGTCGCTGAGATCATCGACGACACCATTCCCGTTGGCATGCAGGACAGCTCCAAGTGGAAAGCCATAACTCGCACCACCTCCAGCCCGCCCCGCAGCCGCATCAAAGAGGAGTCTCCGGATCTCGATCTACCCCGGCCGAGCGGTCGTTCGCGGCGGAGGCCTCTCAGCGACGACGATTTGTCCCCCATACGGGCTGCGTCGGATCAACGCAGAAGGAGCGACCGTGACGAAGATTTATCCCCTGTTCGCCGTCGAGGACAGGAATCCGCGCATATCGGTAGAGCAGACGATGATCTATCGCCTGCACGCAGTCGACCCAGACACTCTGATCACGATTTGTCTCCAGTTCGACGATCTGAATTTGCTCCTTCAAGTGAGTGCCGCGATCTTGTGGACTAGATCGCAGCTGAAGATGTTACCCGTTGGTTTAATAAGCGTTAACGTAAGCGCAGCGTGTGGGGGGTTCCTTTTGCGGCACGAGCCAGTGTAATTTCATACAGTTCACGTTTAGTAATTTTTAACTCGCATGATCATTCATATTATAGTCCATTCCTCTTTCTGTAGCACTATCTCGATACTCCAGATTAAAAATAGTGCAGACTTGTTGCTGTCGAGTTTTGTTTTGCACAAGCGCCAGGCCAGACTGTCTAAAAGATGCGGCATTGTCATTTATTGTGCTTTGCAGGTAGCCGCCGTGATGACGACCATTCTCCTCCAAGACGATCCGCGCCACTCAGTCACTCCTCCTCCAGAGATCCTGTTGGCATACCCGGCAAAACGTTGTCGGGTAGGACGGCGGGACTACAGAACGCCCGCACTTTGCGTGAAGAAACGGATCGGAAGCGGCGCGAAGAGGATGATATGTTTCGGCGGATGGACGCGGATATTAGTGGGCGGGGCGCTGCGACGGTATACCGTGATCGCAAGACCGGCAAAAAGCGGGATTTTGCCGCCGAGGACGAGGAGGCAGCCGAGAAAGCGGCTCGCCAGAAAGCACACGAGGAGAAATTTCGTAAATGGGGAAAGGGGTAGGTGTTTCAAAGTTCTGTTGATCCAGGAGGAGATTTCGCTCCGTAAAAACTTGACATATAATAGTTTTACTTTAACTTTGGTAAAACTATGGTAACTATGGTAAAAACTATGGTAAACAAACTATGGTAAAAACTTTTTACCTTACACCCAGAAAGGCAACCCCAGGCCCAGGGCTGATATTTTATTCGCTTTTGTTGTTTTATAAGTCCGTATTGCCAGTTTTCTTGGGGCGATTTGAGTTTCCAATTGTTGGCATATAATATTTAGATTGGCTCAGCAAGAAAAGCACGATCAAGCTGTTCAAGATGCATTGCATGAAATGTCGAAACCGCTGGCACGATATGTGGATGATTCAGATCGGGATGCATTTTTGAAAGCTCAAGACAGAGAAGGAGATCCGATGTTGGAATACTTGAGCAAGAAGCGAAATAAAACGCAAGGAGATGCTGGAGGTAAAATAGCAGAGAAGTAAAATATTTGAGGAACTAAAGTGAGATAAATTGAATAACGAAGTTACTAAAGACCAACGATTCCGTTGCCATAAAGCTGTAGTATTGTATTATCATAAAGTTGCAGTTTGTTAAATTTATATTTCCGTGCATGATAACATGCGCGGGCGATCCGTTGTAGTTCCCTTGTTTAATGAAAGAATGTCCCATATGCCGCATAAGCAACATTAGTGAACAGTGTATGCCGTTGCATATTTTGCTTGCGATGGAAGTTTTATCGAATATTTTTTGTCTTATGGGTATTGTTGTGTTTCCTAAACGTGAAAATTCACCGTATTTTTAACGGGAATAATGCAGTAATAAGGCGTTACTTGTTGCAGAGCGACCGAAATACAAAGGCGCTCCGCCGCCTCCGAATAGATTTGGGATACCACCCGGTTATCGGTGGGATGGAGTAGACCGATCCAACGGATTTGAAAAAGAGCGCTTTAAACGATCTTCCAATAAGATTGCTTCGGCTGCTGACGCATACAAGTGGAGCACTGAGGATATGTGATGTATAATTCTTTTCTTATTATTGATTTGTAAGGCATGTAACAGAACTCACACAACTGAAATAGAAAAAGACACTGACATTGTGAATAAACGCTGACAATAATACATCGGTCAATAATTGGAAAACTACTTACAACTGAACTGACGTAAACTATCAATAAGGCAAGCTGCAACATTAAAGAGAAAGAACACAACAACCAAAAAACTAAATGAACGTCAGACTCAGCAGTGTCAGTATGATTAAAAAGGAATAAGAAAGAGGACCATCACTAGATTAGAAAGAGTCTAAAAACAAAACTTGCTGGATTAACAAAAGCGATCATCACAACAATTAACAAGGGCGTTTCTGCGCTCTCTGGCCACACTGAGCCAGCTCCCGAACCCACCCATCTATTCTTGGTCAGTTTGGATGTCCCACTGGTAGTTAATACCTTTTTGTGGCTAAAGCTTTTTCTCATGACAACATACACAAAAAAGACCACACGAACAAACGAAAAACGGAAGAAAATGCAAAAAATACAAAGTGGATTTCTTTCTCGTGCCAGGCTTTGTCTGACGACAGGGTTCTCACGGACGGGTGCCTGCTGACCTTAGCGGTTGAGATTGGGGTTTCGTATCGCGCACTTGGGTTTCTGTGACCACAATGGGTGGCTGGTGGTGGTGTAATAAGGGATCATTTTGTCTCTCGTCGTAATCATGGCCATGAGCACCGGGATAGCGTGTTGAGCTACTAGAGTATGTGGGCGGGCTCACCGGGGTGGCTCCGGGACGCTCCTGTGTTAAGACGGTGGGCTTTTTACCAGCTCCGTTGTGTCCTTTCTGGTTATTGTCACTGTTTTCGCCTGGAAGGATAACAGGTTTGTTATGCGACTTCCACACCGTATCCTGTTCGCCGGTGTTCATCTTGCCCTGTGTGGAAAACACAAAAAGGAACAAAGCGGTTAGTACCATGTATACAGCCAACGGGAAAAAATGGTAGCACTAGTCAAGACAACAGCCACAACAAAACGTCGTATTATGGTGTTAAACGAAGTCCCATTCAAGAGTTAGCATTATGTTAACTGTTTCAGTTTGTCAAATTGAATATCATTATGTATCCGTTCGTGCATACTGGTTAAACTCGATGCTGTTAAAAGTTTTTGAGACATTTTTTTCCGATAACACAAGTCACACCAACACATCCCAGAGATCGAATTCGTGCAACTGTTTTACAACTGCACAGTCCACACTCATCGGTCATTTGCAACATGCGCCGCATTCGTGAATTTTAACCAGATTTTCATCGGATGAGAAAAAGGCCATGACATGTAATAACTTTCCATCACCGTACACGCGAGCCCATGACCTGCCTCCATGCAGCCGATAACCGATGATTTTGGGAGAAAGTGATCGGTTATTTTAATTAAACTGGACATAACTTGTACGATTTTGTTAAAATATCGCTGAATCACAATCTGCCTGTCAAGCTGTGTATGACCCTTTTGCGTGGCTGCTGCATGACACCGTACCACACGCATCATGCCAGACCTACCCGTCGATGCTTCCTGAACAGGATGCAGGCAATACAGCAGGCCAACAACAGTAAAGATGAGACGACAACTGCCGGCACAACCGTTGAAATGTAGATGTCATTACTGCTCGTCTTCTCGGCGTTAGCGCCTGCACACTTCCCTGTAAATGAGTTTCCCATTAAGCAAACATGTCATTTCACTATTTTTTATTTCTGCCTAAGCAAAAAAAAGGTCATACCGATTTTATGTGCAGAAGCCTTAGTAACCTTAAAGCCGGCTGAGGCGAAATGCTGGCTAAACTGTGGATTAACGCTATCGCCATCGACGACCCGCTTGGAGACTTCACTAATAGCGGGATCACTACAAGCCTTCGCGTTCAACGTCTCATTCACCCAGGCTACTTGTGTCGAGCCTTTCTTAATGGAACGGAGACGAATGTTTTTGCCGTGGGGATCCTGGTAATACGAACGCAATGTGTCCACGAACAAGACACGTCGGTCCTTCTTAAATCCATCAAACGGCTCATCCAGTGTCACATCAATCTCGCTCCTAAAAAAGCCACCAACGCTTTGTGTGATTATCTCATCGCGCTGCACTTGACAGTTTGACCGACTGTGCGTGCGTCAGAAAAAGAAGTAGGGCCTTACACTGTGTCGGCTTCGTTCTTCACGGGAAGCACTTGGACCATCAACGGTTCGGGATGCCGCAGCGTGTTCACACCATCATCCACGGTCACATTGATTTTGTACTCGCCAATGTTTTCCTCCATGGGCATACCGCGAAGGACGTAAGTATCGCCTTCGCGTGCAATCTCCAGCCAGTCAATCTTCTGATCCAGGGTGACGGTCAGGTCGGCTGTGTCGGGATCTTTAAAGGGGGCCGAAATGAACTAAAATAAACATGCACTGATTGGAGCGGTCGAGTGATGCAGAAAATTAGATAAATGTAATCGAATAATTATGTATATCGACATCCCGTCTATCCCATTTGTGCTCAGATGAAATCACGGTCGCAACCCGGGTCAGACGTATTACTGATCGACGTAATAGGCACTGGCACTCCCTACTGAACGTCCAGATTATAACTCTGTGCACACATTTACCTTGTAATGGATGTATTTGCCAACCACCTCCGAAACGCCTCCTTGTGGCCATGCAGCGGGAGTCGGAGGTTTGTTAATACGATGATCGCCCGGTCTCGATGGTCGTGGTGGCGGGAGAACCGGCGGCGGTGTGATAACGATGGGCGATGTACCAAATTCATCAAAGGCTGCCGTGGGCGTAACGGCATACTCCAGTGTTGCCGTGGGCTGAATGCCGGGGTAGGCGCTGGACTCTCCGTAGCCGTGCGTCTGTACCACCACGCCGGCGCTGAGGGCTGGTGTGGGATGGACCGATCCATGCGGGACGACCGCCACGGTGGGCTCGATCGGCGTCGGCTCCGCGGTATGCAGGAAATTGGACTGCCGGCGCAAACGGGGCGCCGGTACGGGTTTGGTGGTGGTCAGATGCCAGCCCACAATATCCACACCGGTGAAGCGGGCCATCGAGCCATCCCGGGCGGATTCATCGACAAACACCGCCAAATCCTTATGATTACCATCCAAATTCCCATCGCAGCCCACCACCGCCGACACTTTCACGCCCGGATACTTAACCTCCTTAGCATTACCCGGTCCGGCAATCAGAGCGGAGGAGTCAAGTAGCGCCGACGGGCTACTACTTCCGCTCACATGGGATACTTTCAGATTACTGGCCGGAATGTCCAAGTAATTGCTAAATTTGGAGAGCAGGCTGATCCGCTCGTACATGTTCATGTTGGCCCAGTCGACATCCAGCATTAGGGTTAAAACGGTTTCCGCTGCTTCGGAGGAACAGCGAGATTGGCCGGATGTTTCCTCCACTACGAGGGAAAAGACATCTTTGGCTGATGTTTCATGCGGGCCTAACACGGTCACGGCGATATAGTGTGTTCCTAGGTCGCTTTCTTGAAAAGGCAGACCGGTGAAGGTGCGTGTAACCGTATCAAAGCTGAGCCATTTAGGAAGAGCAGAGCGATCAACTTCCCCGACCTAACATAAAGTAAAATGTGATTAAGCATTCCGAATTTGAAAAATTAAAAAGACTATGAAACCGGAGGCCAGTGCAGCAGTATATGGCTGTACAGTAATCTTTAACCAATGTCGGATAAAAAACCCGAAGACGGTTATTTTGTAACACCCAGCATTTTTCGATGATGCCAGTGACTAACCACTACGAAAGTGTTTCTTTTACGATACATGTGCGTACAGCGCTGAGCGTATGCACTACATAATATAATTTGTATAACAGAAACAAATTACTGTAGAATCACTGATATTAAAATAAGTGAGACAAGACTCACAAAAAATGAAAATAGTTATCCAAAACTGCACTACGAATACTACGAATATAGTGCTTTCATTCAGTACTCCTTTCTTCTCACAGATTTTGACATTTTGTGGCGTTTTGTTGTCGTGTGGGTTGTACAGTACTCAAATGATCGAACCAGATTATTTACAAGTTTTACTACACAAGTTTCTACATACAAAAGTTTTACTATACAAGGTTTTACTCGTGTAAGTATTTATCGTAACTTAACTCGTAGGTACTTACTCGTATTTATCGATATACTGTACTAATAATTACTGTATATTAAGACAAACCTTTACAACTTTCGCTTCCACTTTATGTTCGCATTCATTACCAATTTTTAAATAGTTTATAATGTAATTTATGTGCCGCTGGCCAGCTGACACTGGCCAGGACTTGGAAAATGAGCATACAATTGATATTTCGTCATGATCTATGGACACGTATGGTTCTGATTCGCCCGAATTCGCAAAATGGGAAATGCAAGTTGATCTAATGTAAGCACTTGAAACAACGCTGGAATGATCACAACATCTGACGGCTTACAACCCTTGAACAATAATATATTGCCGGACACCGCAATTTCGAAACCGTATACAAGTTTCCCGGTTTGCATGGGTTTCGTGCAGCGGTCTTATCATCATTTGCGAATTTTTTTACTGAATGCTTACAAGTTATTATAAGAAGATGTATATACAAGCCCATCCAACAATTCTTTAACCGCTGTAAGCGCAGCGCATATAAATCGCGCACAGTAATGCAAATACGCATCGTAGTGTAGTGGCAGATATATTTATAAATATTCAACCAATAATAATATATTAGATCACAATAGACCATTATTAGAGCATGGAATGAATCATCTTTGTGAGCATGTTGCAGTCAGTAATTTGAAAGTAATATGGATATTATTACCACCGCGATATTGTGTTGCAATAAAGATGATACTACAAAAGCATAAAATTAATATAATTTATGATGGCAATAAATAATGCTTATCATATTATATTGTATATCAGATACAGTAACTGCAAAACATGCAGATTTGTTGCTTATTTACGCTGAATACGCAGACCCATGTGGTGACGTGTCGAAGCACATTAAATGGCTCAAGCCCACGTTTCTTTAAATTCCGCTTACAGCGGTCAAAGAATTGTTGGGTGGGCTTGTACTATCCCAAACTGTATGTACTTACAGTGTACATTTCGTAATAAATGTATATAAATATTAAATATTGCGACGAGAAAGTTTTGTAGACACGCTTTTCCGAGCTGAGAATCACTAATGCTACAGTGAAAAAAGCAGAAAAACTTAGTTGATCAGTTTTAATAAAACCAGCTTTAATAAAATTATAGAAACAAAAGATTCATAGTCAAAAATTCTTCATGCAGAAAATTGGGCTTATGAAAATCAATCTTACAGTGAAAGCATTTATTGACGTACGTGTTTCGACGATAACAATATGCGAGTTAGTTTCTTCACACCCATAAAATTATTGGCAACCATTTTAAACACACAGTTTTGGTTTCGTAAATATATCTTTTAGACAGTTGTAAAGCATTTTGAAATGATACTAAACTGATTGCCTTTAGCCTCTTAGGATACGGCTGTGAATCGGTTTTGACATTCCTTAACGTCGTATATAAATTTGAAGGCATTCCCTTCTCACATTAACTTAGCAGCCAAATGGTTTACATTAAATTTCAGCCTTGGAGGATTTTGTCGGCGCTCGTGTATATTAAGAGAAAATACGAAACAGGATAAACGAAACCAGATCTGGCTCGGCAGCGCAATCTGATTCTGAGAACAACATATGGCCAGCACATCTTTTGGGTTAGACTTTTAAACACGACAAGAGATACTGCAGCATATACCAGTGTTATCAAATCGGACACAAAACCAGCACACTAGTTTCCGTATCACGCAGGGGGCTCCTGGGGCTGCGTAAATCCATTGAAAATCCCACACTTTAGAGCAAAGCGGGCCTATAATTGATTTTTACTTTTAGCACATACTAAACTTCCGTCCCTTCAGAAAGGATTCAAAACTGATACTATTGAACTCTATTAAGCGCCGGTGCAACGCCCTCTTAAATAAACTTAACAAATAAAGCAGGCCAATGGCAAATTTCTTTCATCCACAATATTTTATTGACTTATTTTGCATCCAGGTAATTTATTAAGTATGGTGCATTATTATCACACGCTTTTACCTTCAAAAGTACATATGCTACTGTGTCATGAATGTGCAAAATCGACGTTTCACGCACAGCAGCCAGTGCGCCATATAAACAAAAAGATGCGACGTTCTAGAAGGCACGTGGCGTTAAATTTCCTTAAAATGCATCAATATACATCTGATGTGAACAATGCATTAGTTCAAATCGAATGTACCACATGGCACAAAACGGTTCCTGCTGCAGCATGCAGGCTGAAATTATGAGTTTTATCCCGGTTTTCAGATCTAGTAGAATGCTTGAATACCGCGGTCACGCAGCTGCATGACAATAACAATAATTTGATTCAATTTTCCGCCATTAAGTCTAATGAGATTACCACCAAATCCATAGCGAACAATCAAAAAACCATCAATTGTAACGCTAAACCACGTACTCTAATCATACATCGACGCCAATTACCATCCATTACCAAAGCCGATCACATAGATCTTCTCGACTTGCGGGAAATATCAGCAGGCTCAACCGTATCAAAATTTTGCAACAGATTGCGTTTGAGAAATTTTATTTCCGCGTCTGTTACTTTTTGTATCCACCGTGTGTTGTGAAATTCTAATTGAGTTTTCTTACACCAATACACGAATACCACATAAACGAATTTGTATCACTAATACAATTAACAAAAACACTTTGCAAACATTAGATTATCAGCGGAGCTACGTTTCCGCCTGTGAGCAAAGCGGTAACATAATAAATGTAGATACCCTGAAATCACATCAGTATTAGTAGAGAAGGCATATGTTAACGTTAAATGGTTCGAATCACTTAACTTTTACGACTAATTCACAAAGGCTAATATTTTTATGAACCTATGTAGTCACTCGCCACTAGCTATTACTGGGCAATGTGGGCATCAATATTTCGTCAGCAAAAATGATTAGAGTAACTCAGTATGACGCGTAGCACAATATTTGTACAATAAAAATTGACCGTTTTAATCCCAAACGTAAAACCCTAGCGGGGCGTCCCCCGTGGGGACTGTTCCGAAGGACGGGTTTTATTACATAATAACAAAAACTTCTGTTGTGGAGTTGTTTACTGGGAAGATTGCCTGAGTGCAAGCTGGACGGCTATTTAGCGAAATAGTCTGCGGCAAGTGCAACCACCTCGCGTACGCGCATACGTGTACAGTATTAGTCTCGACTTTGGGTACCTGATTCCGGCTGCCACTATCTCAAAACTTGCAGCATCAGTTTTCGTTGTCACTTTAACGAACCTTCCCAGTTAATGTTTCAGAATAGAGAATAAATTTTAGAATTTTGATATTTTTGAAAGTAGGTTTTTATGGAGAACCAAGAAAGTTAATTTTGTTTTGGTTTCTCGTAGACTTAGCATAGGTCCGTCCGTTGGAGGCGTTGCTTGCACCCTATGCTATATCTACGAGAAACCAAAACTAACCTCTTTCTTGGTTCCCCTAAAACACTTATCGAGATCAAAAGCGTCAAATTTTTCTTTCTATCTTCTGAGATGTTGGTTAGGAAGTTTTATGGAAAGGTAAACGAAAAACTAGTGCTTGAAACTTTGGATCAACTGACGATGACATTCAGTGCACGTTCTTTCACTGTTCACATACATGCTCCACCTCTGCCTCTGCACTGCCCATCCTGAGTTACAGCATTTCTGTCTCTTGAGTTTACAGTAAATTTCTCTCTATTGTCAGTAAACGTTCTGTCTGTCTCAGTTACAAGCTCAGTTTTCCCTATCCTGTTACAAACTTACAAGTTACAATAGGATTCGACATGGATCCATACCTACAGGTATATATACATACATATATATATACCCGTGGACATACAGGCTAATCCTTCGGAAAATCGGTATTTTCGACTTGTCCGCTAGACGCACACTTCGTGTGTTATTAGGTTAAGAATCACAAGATAAAACTCCGATTTTCGAGGCTGAAGACGAAACAAGTACAAAGCTGAAATCTGCTATGCGGCATTCCAGCACGTACTACTTAAGCTGCGCTGGTAATTCTTTTAAGAATGTGTATCCCTTCCGCGTAAGCCACAAATATGGAAAAAATTGTTTAGTTAACCAATTGTTGAAAATCTCCACATGTGCTGTATAGATTTAGACTTATTCGATTGGATTTTAAAGGAAGTATTCGTGGCGTACACAAATAAACACGGCCACATCTGTCCGTATTTCTACTGCAGCCATTTCGCATGGCGAGTCTTTCTTATATTCTCTGGCTAGGTTCACTTTATTTAATCATCTTGACTGGCTGTAAGATTCATAATGTACCATAGCGCTGTGTAACAGTCAAATGTGCAATCAAGCATGAATGGAATACGAGGCGGTTATGGCATGTTTCTCCATCGTATGCAATAACAGTGGGGCGGTGGAGCGCATGATTAAAGGTTCATTTTGTATATTTGTATGACTAGCAGCCGGACACATGCACAGCGTACCACAAAGCACAATTATTACTGCCACAGCCAGCCCATCGAATAATTTTCCTGTATTAATTAAAACTCTTCAACGAGGCTATAAAACTGGGCCCGTATCTCACTGGCCGGCAGATTCATTGCCTAATCAGAAATTTCACTTTAGGTGTTGCAAGTAAATACACAGTGCCGCTACTGATATGCCCGTCACATTATCGATCTGGGCCAAACTCAAAGTGTATAACAATACTAACAGCTTTTATGAGACGCCAGCGTAATTGAACGCTAAGTCAACAATATTGTGTGTGCCGGTTGATTGGGCTGGCCAGTACCAATCGTAAATTGCGAAATTCGATGCAAAAACCCTGATGATTGTTCGGTCAACTATGTGCACAATATCTGTATACATGATTACTTATTTTGCCATATTCTGCTGCACCTTTAGCATCGTAAAAGCGCAATCTTTTCGCGCCATAGCACGACAAGTGAATGATAACGGGGAAGATAGTAACCTGAATTACATGAAGCATAGTTTTCCTGCTGCACTGCATGGATAAGCTATGGCCCACAACGAATTCGAATAACTTTAGGTGCGCCTGAATTGTGTGTGAGAAATATGTATACCATGAAATCCCATGCATTTTCGTGTCAACAACGATAACAGCTCTCCATCGATGACACTACATCTCTCGAGTCTCTTATTCTTACACAGGGGCCACGTAATCTCACGTTTTGTACCGTCGCTGGAGCAGTTGAGTAGAACGCCGGCACACAGCAGAGAAACTGTGTCATCCGGAACTCAACACCGTTTGGCCGCAGCCGAAAAATAACTCGTCGCTGGCCGCTTATAGAATCGGTATAAAGCAGATCAATAAAGTTATCCGTTCATTAAAAGCCCTTGACAATTTTTCTACTCGTTTTGTCCACATCCACATACTACTGCATTGAGTGTGATTCAAAGACTCATTTCCGTCCAATGGCTTTTTTATCGAAACTTGTGCGCTCAGGCTCGACTGCACACGCTGTTAACGTGGAGCGTAAAAACGCCTATATAAAAACTTTTAATTTCTTGTTTTCCTCTGTCAAATAGCTTTTGCACACGATGAATCGCTGAAAATCATCCAAAATAAAAACGGCTAAATCTTATAAAATTTTAGTTTTTCAACTGGGCAAATTGGATACATTACGTTTACGGAACGTTACAGTTACAGAAATCTTTAATTTCACTCGCATAATTATAATTTTTCCAAATCTATTTTTTTGGGAAAAGGATTTCCAGATATCTCTTCCGGCACGCAGTTTGTGAAATCAGCATACAAAGACTTGACCAGAAAATTTGGTTGATATCCGAAAATGTAAGAAAATACAACAGCTGCGTTTTCAATCGCCAAAATGTCATGGCCAACGAATACACACAAGAGATTATGTAACTCATGGTTTCAGTGCCCGCTCGCACAGTCGCACTCGTAAAATTCTGGTGTCAGGACGTTAGATATTCCACATCTGCGCTTGTCGTATCAGAAATAATCCGTGACAACGTTTTTACAATCGGGAACCTTATGGTCAAGCACTGTTTTAAGACCTGGCACATATGTTCGAAAGCATAATTTAAAGAACTTATAAGCCAATCGTTGTAAGTTTTGTAATTTTTTACTTCGTATTACGCAACTTCGATTCTGGACTAAATGAAACACCCCTTGTGCTAATGAAACATGTTCTCTGTCAGTGTTTTAAATGAACTCTTTGCCAACATCATGAATGTAAACTATAAAGCACTTCAAACTGCTAGCGAAATATTACGATCTGAAAAATCTGGAGAACTATGAAACGAAATAACGACGGTTGAAAAAATCTGACTTTTACATGAGACACGCAAACAAGCAGGAATGAACGCAGAGGCATCAGGTAATTCGAGAAATATCGTTTGCTGTTCATTTGAGGTATTAGCCCTTAATTCCGGAAACTATATTCTGTCAGAAATTCTGTCCGAACATATTTCCGTACACAAGCTATTAAATTAGCAGATATGAATAAAAACGCACGGATAGTACCCGAAAGGCCAAAACTGATTAGTGTAAAAACACCGGTATCGAGTGTGTACGATGGCGTATACTAACGTAAGCAAATTTATTGGTCTGAGACTAGCGCAATTATTTATCTACGTAACTTCTATTTACATACGTAACTTACGATTAGTACCGTAATACATACAGGTAATATATTAGTGATATTTCTCCGTCGCATTATTAGAAGTGGCACACAGCCGCACTAACATGCAAAATTTTTACAACGAAATCAATTTTTGAAAAAGGTATCCAGAGCCTTACCTTTATATCAGTAATTTCCCCATCAAAAGCATCCTTTGGTATAGTGAAATTGAAGAGCTTCCCTAATGTGGCATGCACTTCCGATATTCCCCATGCCAGCTCAACGGGCCGGGAGGATTGGACTGCTGGCAAATTCCTACTATCTGCCGCGCTATTACCAACTTGCCTCGCATCCACAAGGCACACACATACAAAGAAAGCTAAAGAAAACACAGGCCACATCCAGGATTCCCGTCTTCCTGTTGACATGTCGTTAAGCGACAGTTTTGGCAGCATGGCGCAATCCGGTTCACACAGGCAGGCACCCTTCCTCTAAGTGCGAGTGTTAGGTCTTCCCACTGTGCATACAACAATGTTAATAATCACACCGAACCGCATAGACACACGGCCACGAACTGCGTATAATGTTGTCACTTCCAGCAAAACGGCTCTTTAGCTGGCGTTAGTGGCGCACTCCACTCCACCGATATATGAACACGCAATCAATATAAACTGATCATGAATAACACCGGATGCCAGTGCGGAACATATATATACGCATAATCCACCGAAAAAAAACCGCATAGATCACAGTGGGGAGATTTCGGATAAAAACCACGGTATTCACGTTGCGGAAAAAAGCGGCCACAATTTTTGGAGTAATCGAGCCGGGTCGGATCAAGCAAAGCCAGTAGAATGCAGTGTGGCGCAGGCGCTTTATCGGATTTTGTTGGCCCCGGTAATGATTGGAGCAAGCTGGCTGCTATCAATGCACTGGTAAATGACGAACTGTGGGTGATTATGCCTCAAATGTTGTGCTTTGATATTCCATCCATTTCCACTCTTGGCGTTTTAAGCCATCCCTTAATGCGCAGAGTGATTAGAGACACCGATAAGAGACAGCGCAAAGTTGTGGTGGATTGTTTGATATGCGATGCTGTGGTTGCTCTTGAGAAAATTTGGTTAGTTATTTCCTCTATCGGGACAGTTCTGTCGGTAAGAAAATGCAGCTCAATTACACGCAAGTAACTCGGCTCTGGCTTGTCGTTCTCACCGGATATAACAGAGAAGGCCAGATAACTAACATAAGACTCCTTTTAAATGGCCAAATATAACTGACATCAGACCGGGTATGTACTTACTCAAGGCAGAGTATTCAGCGGCAGAACACGGATGGGATGGATGGAGAGAGTGGAAGATGCAGTGCAGCAATGGTATTGTACATACACTCGCCAGAGCAATACGTATACACACAGACAGTGGATTTAATCGTCGGATGACCGGACAGCATCAACAACTCAAATTCTCTCCAATAGCTTGTTACTTGTCAGATGAAGTTCTATATGTTCCCGGTCATTTGATCGCCTCGCTCATAAGAAAAGTCTGCTGCAGCAGTAAGAGAATGGACTTTTGGCGCTCTCTTTTGGGCTAATCAGAAATCACCGGAATCAAAGATCAAAATCTTCAAAGACAGGCCGATTTTATTGGATTCTACAAAGAAACACTTCATTAACTGACCATGAAATACCGGTTCATGAAAAACTTATTTGACAAGTTCAATATTTTGCTGAGATGCAGTCTAGCTTTACAGCCGGTGCGCACTGCGCAGCATGCGAATACGAAACTGTGATGTGAAACAAATGTGATCGATTGATTACTAGTGTATATTTTGATGTTGTGCTTAGTGCACATATTTATTTGGTTAATCTATGCAAATATTTCATACTGTAATGGAAACTGGTGCACAAATACAGCCATGTTGTCCATATCTAAATTGTGATAAATACTTATATGTTATAAATACCTATCTAAAATGAATAGAACAAAGAAAAATGATTACAAATAATAAAACATATGTAAAAAAGGTAAAACTGGTTAATAATATTAATATTACGTCGGCAAAGCTCTGTATTCATGCTTTTTGGTGGACTGATTTCTTAAGTCTTCTATGAACAAAACGAAGAAAATCATGCTGATATGATGACCCATTTGCACCGGTAGATACGGTAGATTTTATTCATTATTCATATTGCTTTTCGTCGGCAATGACAAGACGAACGCTGCAAAATGAATCCATCAGCGTGTTGAGCGCAACACAATTCCTTAGCTGCTTATTCGACGCGGAAAATCCACTTCTCACCTCAAGCAATCGGTTTGCTGCAGCTCAATCAGCTGTCATTTGAGATGAGTTGCTTTACGAGTGAACAGAAAAAAAGCATGTACGTTTCGTACCTTATAATCATAAAAAAACCGGCTGGTTAACTTATTTTTCGCCAAGTACGTTTGAAAGTATTTGCCCTAAACTCTCCGCTGAAGCAGAAAAGCGGCTTCTCAGCGAACATCACACTCGCTTGTCACTAATTCATCTGTAACCTACAAAATGACACCATTTCATGATTTTCGACTGTATCACACTTTTAAAATCCTGACAATTCAATAAATCAACAACTTGTAAAGTGAATATATTTCATACAAAACTTGAAAGCTTCGTAGGCAATCAAAGGTTGCAAACTCCATAGGACACGGCATTGTAATTTCTGACATGCCGGTACACAAGAAACATTGAGATAGTGGTACTACAGAGTCTGTATGTAGTACTATGTGTTTGGAAAAACTTACGACTATAAAAGCATGGCGCCATGAAAAACTCACTCGTCTCCTTTGCTGATGAAAATCGGAACAGTTTTTTTGACAAATAAAAATAATAACTGCAGTCTTTTAACTAAAAGGTGATTTCTGGGAGCCGATAGACAATTAACAAACCTAAATAATTGTGCTCCCAGCGTATGTGCCGTTTGCGAGTGTTTTTCAATCAAGCAGACGGTTTGATATAATTATCTGACCGTGGATAGTCCAACTGACTACGAGTATTTGCCGACTGCACCGTACTCGGACGCATTTATAACGCCCAGTATCACTGCGAGCCGGCATCGACTTCCGGACCTCCTTCCTCATCAGTGGACAGACTGGACAGTGCATGCTTAATTGTAAGACATCCATATTTGCGACCAAATTCTGAGCAGTAGGTAATTACGTATAACAATTACAATACAACGAAACCTACCCACCTTGTTATGCTGAATTGCATAATACGTAGAAGTTATGCTAGGTTGTATCTCAATAATCTATAAAACAAAAATCCCATTTATTTGACTACTTTGTCGAACTAATTGCGCAGGCAGAAGTCGCAGTAATCGGAAGTACTTTGCTGGATCTTCGGAGCTGGACGCAAGCACACAGACAACTCAAACTGTCTGCCTCACTGGCCAAAGCAAACAGATCTATTAATCGTGCAAAGTATCGCTTTCACAATGAGCCAAGGAGTGGAGCACACAAGACATGCAATGCCGAATAAACGCTTGACTGCCTGCTTTCTTTTCACTCTAAATAAAAACTACTGTTTATCCTTCCTTATTTCTGGCCAGTCTGCTCTTGATCCTGTTATCAATAGCATATTGCATTGCTTTCACCTCATGACCAGTTTACGGCAAAACCGAGATTTAACAATGTACAACTGTGTGCATAACCATGTACGCATGCTACTGTGTTCAATAAGCTTACAGAATATTCAAAATCTTGCAACTCATTACTAAAACAAACTCCTACATGACTATTTCAAAAAAAATTTTTTTACTGGAGTGACATTATGTTTACTAAACTTTATTCTATTTCACTATTACGAGCAAAATCAAGTTGCCCGTGAGTCTGACCGCTTACACGTCAGGAAGTTATTTTCTATTATGGGCATAATCTTATGTTTCGTGGGCCAAAATGTATCTAGCAAACAACGGAAATTCTCATGGGTAGTACTTTATTCGGCATTAGATGAGCTAATTATGTGCGCTTGCGGATAACGTAGTCGGTACTCGTACCAAATGATTTTGCCGGTAACTAAATGCGTAAGAACTAAGACTGGGCGGCGGCTGTACTAAATGACATTGTTTCACTAAAAGTGTTTGTAATAAAAAATAATCATCAATGTATTGGCTACTTTATTTTATTGGCGGAGCCAAGTAAATCTTGTACTACGAGCACTACAATTCGGTCGAACCCAAAAATAGGGTCAAGATGAGTGGATAGCAAAAAGCTTTGATTAGCCAAAGGGAAGTCGACAGGGCTCCCGGGAATTAACAATGCAATGCATGCATGCATTGATGAGCCACAGCGACGCGCAGAGTCAAATCAGCTCACCGGCTAAACATCTTTAGCAAATTATTGCTACCGATCTCATAATAAAGAGAACTGGAACAGAAGCCAAATAGATTTGGTCTATTGAGGGCTTACAGCCAATAGCTCATGATTAGAAACAATTATCAAACGGAAGAATAGGATGATTCATGGGGAAATAAATGCAGCTGCAAAATGCTCCCTATAGCGTGATTAGACCGCTTGTGCACATACGGTAATAAAGGCACCGTCAAATTGAATTTCCGAATAATATGCGAGTATAGCAAAGCAAACTGTATTGGTCGGCAGTCCAAATAAGCCGTAAATATTTCATGAAATAATATTGCAAGCTGCACCAAAAATTTTTTTAAACAACTAGATTACGAATTCCTTTAACTTATGGTACAAGTTACGATTCCATCCAAATCGCGCGAGCTTCCATATACCGCACCAGTAAAATACTAGCACATAAAATTTTTTGTACAAATATGAGTAAATTGTAATAAAGATATAAGCGTTAGCATAAGATTTTATAGCTTACCTTTAGATGGGAAGCGTTAGTTGCACACTTGCATATAACGCCTTACACTCGAAGAGGAAATCGTGTGCGAAAAACTATGGGTATTGTTGCATTCTGTGCAACATGCAGACGTATTACGGCCAGCATAAAGTACCAAGTATTAAAGGTAAATATATTACAAGGAACGATCGAAACTGTTGGTCGTCCGTAAACAGCAGACAAAACAGATGGTTAAGACCTCAAGCATCTAAGTGTAAACTTGTAAAGGAAGGAAAGTGTGCCAGTGCTCTATGCCGTTCGCTGACAGTGTTCAAAAGTGTGTACGAGTGCGCCAAGGAATAAGAAATCGATGTTGCAGCATCGAAAAGCCGGCAAAACCACATCCAGTGTATTACGCCGGCTGATAAGTATGAGAACATTGCCGCCTACTTGGCTTGTGTGGCTTTTTTTCTACCGCGTCTGCACATCTGTTAGTACCAGACGACACTTTTCATAATCCTCGTTCGACTGTGAATAGTTACTTTTTAATCGATGATAGTCCTTTCCGGCCAGTCTGTATAGGTCGGCACTGACACGGCAGAATAGACCAATAAATACAAGCAACGCAACCCAACAACAAGACCTAAACTAGAAAACAATCCATCGTAACAATGGCAGTAATTCGCGTGCGTCAGCGCTGTGCGCGATAAAGTTTAAGAAGTCACACTATTGAGTATCACTTATCCCATACTCAACCGCTAGTTTTATACATTCAAGTTCCGTTTTTGTCATGGCCGGCTTACTGCAGTCTTTTTTAAGCGGTAAGATACAAAAATATAACATTATCGGATTTATCTTAATCACCCTAACGCAACCACTGAGTCAGAATACCGTTAGAAAATCAAATCTCTCTCTCCGAAAAGTAAAATCAAGTTCTTTTACCGTACAACATTATCAGGAAGAAATCCTACTAGTCATGAACGTATTTGCTGTTATTTTTACCTGTCATTTGTTTGAGAGCAGTTTTAGTCATAGAATATCATTTTCTATATAATATCATGCACCACATAAAGGCTGAAAATACTGATGAAATTAAATTATCAGACTTGTGCACAATTCGTGTTAACGCTTCGGTTTAAGGTGTAAACCGTTCCACATATTAGACAGAATTACACAACATTTGACCAAAAGAACAATGCCATAGCTGTGCCAAATTTCGCGTACACTCTCCAATTTCAGTTGCAAAATTGATGTGAACGTCGGTGCCCACAAATTAATTCTGAAGTGACAAAAGGTTTATAATTTGTTTTTTCTTTTTGAAACACAAGAAAAATGGAGTTTGGATCACAAGCTTTGAAAATGTTGCATGCCTTTTTTTGTAAGTGTAACGTTGGTCGCCGGAGGGGCACAAGAAGAACAAACGATTTTGCTGAATATTGCAGTAATTTGTCAGCCGCAGCCATCAAGTTTTTTTGCGTAAGTCATTAATTTCATAATTTCAGCGAGTCTGATTCCGAGACACCGTAAACCTACTAACAGTCCTCAGGTATGGGTTGCCTTAATTCTATGTTATACATATTTTAGCTGATCAGCCTTAACGAACCATGCCGGTCAGTTTTCATGAAATTACGTTGCATATATACGAAAATGTACAATGTACATCCTTAGCTCACTTTCATATTTTTATCGTTGTCCGCGGTCATCATGTTATAAATGCATTCGTATGTCACTGATATAGCACAATCAAAAGGGATGCGTACATAATTGGTTTGGATCTATATAACTAAACATCCTATATGTGTGTCCACAGGATGAGGCGTGGATTGTCACTGCATAGACGTATCGTTTGTTGTGCAGAACAAAATTATCAATAAGCAAATTTTCCAGGTCAGTTCATTACATGGACCTCTTCTGCCCCTTTTGAAGGATGAGTGCAACCGCTTGGATCGACCAAGCATCGTTCATAAATTGAATTATACGCTTTACACCAATTTTCATCAAGCGCTAATCTAGTTCGAGTACAGCAGAGATATTGCAACTGTACATACACAACCGCATATGCAGATATTGTATGGATAAACTCATACCATAATTTATCGCTTTTAATATTCAAATAGATTCGGCGCAACTGTATTTTTTCGGCAGGTGTGAGTTTAATCTAACCCAAAAATGTATTGTTGTAAGGCCAAGTACTGATAAATACAACTAAATTTTGCACACATATTAATTAATTAGCTAGCGCACAATAAAGAAATAATAAAGATCTGCTGACTTCATCACTTATTGTTTTTTAAAAGGTAGTAATAACCGCGACTTCGCTAACGCAGAACTATGTTATTTTTAATACATTAATTTAAAAAACCAAGTTATAAAGCATTGCCAACGTTTCAAAGAAGCTGACAATCAACTGCCGAAACGCGGTATTAATAAATTGTGATTGCTACATTTTTACGGTCTAGTCATAAAATGAGGTTAAAGTGCGACAGACATGTTTGTATCCAGGGATTGTTTTGATAGTCGGGAACATCAATAGCCTGTGTACAGTGCGCCTGCAGCAAAAGTTTATCAAAACTACAATATTATGACAGTCGGGTATCTTCAAAAATTTAGGCAAATGCCCGAGAACAATTAATTCTTTCAATGCCTAGATGCATGAAAAAATACTAATGGTATAATAACGACCATGCATAAATGTAGGGAAAGCAATGGGGACTTCATCAGTACCGGCGCTTCGAAACAACAAGCTGAATAAAGCAGTCGCAAAGGCAGCTGTTTTCTATCTCGTAATGCTAATACGGTATCACACTTCACATGATCTACAATTACAAATGAAAAATATTCATTTCATCAGATAACTCTCAATTTCTATAATTTTTGATAGCAGTTTTACACTGAGCACGCACGAGCATTCACCGCCTGTCAAAAACAGAGCAAAAAACGTATCTAATTTTACCGCGATCAATTACTTGAAGAAAATCTGGAGCATGCCCAGGTTGTGATCTTTGTTGACCTGCCCATCGGATACATCGACGTTCCTGTCGCAAAATATTATGAGAAGCAAATATTTAAGATACCATTGATTTCCATTTCAGTCATCACTGACGCGCACGTTTATGGTGAATGTCAAATGTCATCGTTTTACTGCTTTTCCAAAGAAATGACGGCTTATTTTCATCAAATGCGCTATAAATCAGTTCATACTCCATTTCGGTTAACTAATAATCCCACAGCCAAACACAGTGGTGCCCTGGTTTTTTTATAAACACAAGTCACTTATTAGCAACATCATATTTCCTCACTAATGTATGGTTGTCTAAAGTTCTGATCGATTGATGCCACCCTGTAGTTTTTGTGCCGTGTATGAGACAGCACAACAGCAGAAATTTACATAATTTCATAAAACGCAACTAAGCTTTCTCTAATGCACAGTTAACTCCCATTCTGCTTTTATTATTTCTATAAATTTCGATTTAATTTTACCGTCCCGGCTTTCCCACAAGATTGCGCGACTTCAGCAAGATGCTCTTTATGAAGTGAGTCTATGATAATTCTTTGTTATAACAACATTACCAATCACTTCATACAACTGAATATTCTGTAGGTATTGTTTTTCCGTCCCTGAATCTTATATATATTACTGTTTTTTTATAGTAAGCACAGCCAGCTTACTAAAGCTGATACCACTGCATATTCTGCCAATTATGGTCAAGAAAAGGCAAGCATCGATCATTTCTTCATTAGGCCAGCTCACCGGTACGGATGGGGCATGCACAGCATAAATTTCACAAAAAATTACTCTTCACTGTCTGTCACTAATGGATTCCCGCTAGGTACAGTCAGTAGACTATGATGAAATTCTGCAACACTAACAAACATTTGCCTGCAGGGCATACAAGCAATGCGCGCTTACGGGAGCAGCCGGTTGTTTACAAAGCTTCGATCATTTATTAATGCTGCCCGTGGTGCACAAAAGTTTAGCGCAGCACGAATCGATTCACAAAACGGAATTCATTAAAGTTACGGAAGCACCGCTATTGACCATACACCGATTTGGCATAATAACAAAGCAACCAAACACTGATCCAGAAAAAGAAATCCTAAAAACTGTTAAAATTTCACCAATTTCACATAACTCCGAAAAAAAGCACCGACCAACTGGTTGCTCTCCTACTTCCGCTGACAGCTTTTGCAGAGCTATCACACAAAAATCAGCGGGGATCCTAAAATCTCTTATGAAAGAACCGTGAACGACACATGCATTATGAAAGAACGATAAAACTGGAAAACTTCAAACCACAAAACATTGCCATCACCAACTGAAAAAAAACTGCAAAAACCATTCAAAGAAGGAAAGGTCAACCCAGATGGACGACATCGGCATCGTCTGGACTGTTTGTTACAACGGAAGAACTGAATGCAGCAGGCAAATATTTGAGTCGCTCGCGGCGGTTTTTTTGCTGGCTCATCTGCCGACAAAAACGTTATTAGAATTCCAGATAGCCTAACATTTTGAAGAATGGTTGCACACCTGGCGTTTGAGGTCTTGAAGTTGAGACGACAGAATGGCAATAGCGTCCATGACATGCTTTAGTTGATCGGATGTCAGGCGGTCATTCATTTCCGATTCATGAATATCGGCGTTCAGAGAAATAGTTCTCAGTCGAGGAAACCAATCAAGCTTTTTATTCTACAGAAAAGAAATGGTAAGATATTTTCATGCATATCAGATTCCCTAATTAGAAAACCTAGCTGTAAAGACAGCAGAACCCAAAGATTCACCAAATTCGCTACAATACTCGTATATGTTGACAGTTGAAGCTGAACTAAACAAAACGTTATAAACCAAAACGCCTGTAACACCTGTACAGTGTAAGCTGTGTAACCAAACAACTATATACCTTCATCATCGTAAAAACATAACTTTCTGGACCGGTAAATTCCGTGGGGTCTTTAACACGCAGCAGCACCATGAAATATAAATAGTGCCACATATTATGCTCATTTTGAACGTGCTCCTCAAACGTTGTCGCTCGGTTATCAAACGCCGATCGCTCCAGTCCTTCAAGAGCAAACATGGCTACTGTAAAGCATAACAATATAGCTGTGAACACAATTTACCACAAATAAAGCAGGAATTGCGCAAAATTTCCTCCTTTTGTTGCTTTTCCGTGCGGAGATCGGCAAAGGTGTCAATGATCACACCAAAAATAAGGTTAAGCGTAATGACAATAATAATAAAATAGAACAACAAATCATAGATCACGCGGGCCATGAACATGTCGTCCTGTAAAAAGAAAACCTTCAACCTGGGATTGCGAAAAGCACAGAAAAAAGGGGGAAAGGAAAACGAACATCAGCACTAGGTTTTCTCAGCACGTCCCCGATACCTCCACCGCTTCGCAGACCGTAATTCAAACTTGCAATCATACACTGCAGCATGGTTTCACAGCCCCTTTCTTTCCGCTCCTCCACTTCCACGAAGTTGTCTCCGGCGTCAGAGGACGACGAGGTTTCTCCGTTGCAAGAATCAAGGTCACAAGTGGAATTTATTATCTGAGTCGTCGAGGAAATCGCGGCAGCATCATCTAAGAGATATACTGGAGAATTAATGCAACCGACAATTCCTTAAGGTCACCACTCCGTATACACCCTTTTACACCCTTTTACCACGTACACAACCTTTTGCACTACCTTTCATCCGCGCACAACCTTTTTGAGCACTACCGTACTCCGTACACAACCACTCGGCACTACCTTTATCTGCGTGCAATACCTTTAATTTTTTAAAATTTTTTCACAGCAGAGTTATTTCTGGAACTGCCGTTTTTTCGTTAACAGTTATTGCTGCATATTAACAGCATCATCGGCAGTTACAAAATTGAATTCCCGTGAGAAATAATTCTAGGCGCCCTTGTGCCGGTTTTTCTTCGTAGGGTTTGGACACCGCTTTGAAGGAGTTTTCGACCCAGTTTCGTAGGTCTCTCCCTGTTTCCGAGCTTGACATAATGCAAAAGTTTTAGAGAAAATACCTACTCCCGATTGCCATAAGTAATATAATATAAGTATAAGTATTTTGAGTATATACGACTATAAATAAACATAAAAGTTTGATAGTGCACAGAGTGAAAGGTAGCGTGGATTGATAGTGTACCGAGTGAATGGTAGTGTCAAAGGCTGTGCACGGAATGAAAGGTAGTGCAAAAGGTTGCGTACGGAGTAGGTGTGTACGGAGTGGTCACCATTCCGGAGTGGTATATTAATAAATGTCACCCACCTGTCTTCGAATGTAGCTCTACGTCTATGAGAAAATCGTCGGAGAAAAACATATATCCGGCAATCGAGAACATATAAATCAAGATGACCGCCAGGACAGCCGTTAGGAGAATGGACCTCCAGTTTCTCGTTACCGATTTAATAACATTCGACAGTGTTTCCTCGCGGTAAACGATGTCCAAAAGCTGTCCGCCATAACTGAAATTATTTTATGGCAAGCACACGGGTTTAGGATGAAACTCACCAAAAGGCTATAACAGAAAGGATGTATGACCAGACCACAAATGCAGACGCCGATTAATCCAAGCTCGTAGAAGAACAAATAATCCTTGGCCATACTCGTTATACCACTTTTGAATGTACCACTGTTCCCGATATGACTGATACACGATATTACAGCGATCACCAGCTAAAAGCAATTCCATAAATAAGAAAACGTTTAGCCGAAAGCCGCATTTGTAGCCATTGTAAGCCCACCGGCTTACATTTGTTAATCCCAGTAGCAGCTGTGTGTGATGGGGTCCAACGAGAAAGATAGAACGCACAACAGCAAGAATGCAGAATGGAAGCACAATATTCCGTCGCGGTTTCAGGATAGACATGGTTAATAAGGAGAAAAACATCACCCACAGAAATCTTTCGTAGACAGGAGACAGTCCTGTAGAAAACACGGCGCGTTCTTCCATGTAATTATTTACCAGCGTAAATACAAAAGCGAACATTTTATGCGTAGTACCTTCATGGGATCTGAATGGATAGAACAGGGCAACAATAATATTGAGCAACCAAGCAATATCATTCCAAATTGTTCTCCAAAAGGACATACGTTTACTGATCCAAAACAATATTGGAGTTTCTGTTAAAATCAATTATCAGGATTAGGTAAGTTATAGTCACCAATAGCGTAGGCTTCTGCTAGACCAGCATGCGTTTACCAGCCCATAAAAACCGTTCAGTTTAGAAAAACTGCGAGTTCACACTCACTGCAAAATTACCTCTGAGGTGTTTCTGCCAAGCCATTTCATCACATAAGGAATCAAACTGATTCACAAAATCCGCTGTTTTGCTGCCCTGTTCATCGCGCTCTGTGTTGTTATAGACGGTCAACTTTGTTTCCGGGGTCAGGTATTCGCACAAAACCGGAACTTCGAACACAATTTTCTCCATCGTTCTGTCTTCACGAACAATCTGCAAAAAGGTATCTGGATTATGATTACAAAATAATGCAACAGCTGAAGGAATGACCTCGATGCTGGCCGTATGATGAGCGAAGTACTCCAGTGCCGCTCGACGATCTTCATCTTGAATTAATTCTATGTCCAACAATCTGGACAATTCACTGTTGTGTGGTGCCAGTTCATGCGCCAAAATGTACAGCGCATGGCCCACCGACTGCGGCGACGGCGCATCCTTTTCCATGGATGCCGGTTCCGGCATTCCGTAGAACTGGACAATATTATTCACCAATAAATGCACGTCCAAATTGCGTAGCAGTCGTTCGGTGTTCTCTCCACTTTGTCGGCTCTCGATAATCGCCAGAAGCAGTTTAATGGCATTAAACTATGAACGAAATTCATTTTTCGATTTATCATACATATAGCAATGCGAAATACGAATGAATATGCACCTTTAGCAAAAGAACCAAATCCATTCGCTTGTTCTGCAGAGGACGGACGTCCAGCTGTGTCAGTGCAATGACAATATCCAATCCATCGGCTTCATTGGAAGCGATACAGTTTTGGTTGGCACGGCATGGGCCTTGACAATATTCCGTCAGACTGACTATCGCCTGGTTCACCAAGCGAATGTTTTTCTCGTTGATGTAGTGGCCAAGAAGGCCTAATCCACCAGTAGTACTTCCACAAATGCAATCCAAAAAGGTGAGAGTCAACATGACAATATTGTAATTGGTCTTGTTGCTTTGGGTCCGCAAAAAGTTCTAAAAACGCCATATTTTGATAAATTAAGGAAGCATATACAAAATGCAGATATAGGCCTTGTACCTGCATTTCAGGATTGTGATTTTCGCACAGCAGCTGGAAGAATCGCAAAACATCCTTAACAATCCGAATTTCCGGTTCCAGTTGTTCTGCATCTTCGTCATCGTCCGGCTCCAACCCGGAATCTGAAAGAGTTACTGGATCCGCCATCGTTAAAGCGCTTTTGGCTGCTTCAAGCGTTGAAGCAATCTGCTGCGTCAGCTGATCACGATGAAACATGCGGGTAAAAAAATTACGCGACGCTTCGTTAAGCGAAAGACTTCGGAGCGTCAGGCTTGATCGATGTCGTGTTGGTGGCGGAACAAAAACTGAAAACATAACAAAACTATCATCACGCCCGATGAGCACTGCTGCTCAACCGCAACGTCCTTACCTTTGGGTAAATCTTCGTTGTCCTCCAGATCTCCACTGTCGCTAATAGTTTTCATGGTCGACCGCAGTCGTGTCATAGCTGTCTGGATAACTTCCTGGAAGACTTTCAGGAACTTCTCAGCGCTAATATTGTCCAAAAACCGGGAATATAATTCAGACTGTCAAAACAAAAACCCAATCGGATTTTTTTTTCTTGTGCATCTTATACCACACAACGAGTACTGTACACCGGTTGATACCTGAATCTTTGAGTTGCCGCCGTCCAGTAATGCGATAGCTAAAATTACGCTACATCGAAACAAGGCCGGACTGGTCTTGCGAACGATCAGGTCAACTACGAGATCCGAAGCGCCCTTTTGACTTAGGAAAACTTGCATTCCTTCCATATCCCACTCCTTCGATCGATCCGTAACTTTTCCAAAACGTGTGTGACTAGCACGGGGTAAATACTTTTGCAGTAACTCTTTCCGAAACGTTGCAGCCTGAAAATTTTGCGCATAGAGCATACAGTCACATGCAGTATGCCGGCAGTTATGAGGAAACACGGTTTTCTACTCGTACATACCTGCCCACTAAGCTTTTTCGGTTCGTAGATCATGTCCGTTAACGTGTTCAAAATCTTCAAGCACAGTATCTCATCAGGTACTGTCATATCGCGAACGTGTTTGATAATCCTGCAATAAACAAAATGATACTTTGGAAATCTGGTTTGGGGAAATCTTGTCACGACTTTATATTTGCATACGGCATTCCTGCATAATTTATCATTTTTTTAAATACAAAGTATTACGATACACGATCAGCCATCGCAAAAAATGAACAGAATCGCTAGCCAGTATTGTGCAGAAAAAGGATACTTAAATATGCTCTTCTACAGTAAAACAAGCCGGAACGCAGCGTAACCCTTACTTGCGCACGAATTCTCCATTTTCGGACCGACGCCGGACTTCCGAATCTCCGTCAAAAAGCTGCTCCGGTTCTTGAAATATATCTACCAGCAATGACTGCTCTGCAACTTCCAAAGGCGCTGCGTGAACCGCAATGTCGACAACAACATCCTATAAAATGTTAAACATATATTGTCAGTCGCTACCACCACGTTGAAGTAGTAAAACATCACAAGCAAGGTGACCGAATTAAGCAGCATGCAAAATAGTTTACCCGAAGTCCATCCAAAACGTCCTGATCGCCACGCGTTAAGCTTTGCGAATCTGCAGGACTTCCTTGCTCCCGATAATTTTCTCGTCGGCCAAATTTCCTCAGAGTTCCCAGAGCAATAATGCTGCGCAAACGATCAACTGCAGCGTTCAGTTTGATTTCGAGTTTTGGATCTAATGACAATCCGCGCTTCTTTGCTGCAAAAAGAAACATGTCAAAACTACATCAACTAAGGGATATCCTGCGAACATACCGGCTTCTCTCAGCTCCTTCAGGGCTGTGTTGACATTTCGAGTGTACTGATCACTTTTCTTCACCCAGTCATTCCGGTCCGAAGACAACATCTCAATACCTTCCAAAATTCGCTCAAACAATTGCACACGCTCCTGAAATAAGCACCAGACAAATAACAGTATGAAGTCAGAACTCAGAAGCTACATATTATGTAAGCATACCGTTTCAGGGATAAATTTTCCCGGATTACCGGTCCCACCGATAGCGAATCGAGACTGGAAGTATGCCGTCAACAGCGGCAAAATCGAAGTCATGACGTAATGATGTCGGGAAGATTTTTCTTGAGGTACAAAGGGCTCAAAAGATGTCTGTATACGAAAACAATTAAGGCGGGTTTTTCTAATCTACGACATAACAATTTACTTTTATAATTCTAAAAATTCAGGTTAATATCACTAGCCTAACGTAAGACTCTTATTAATAAAGTAATTGATAAAAAAATTGTCTAACACGAAAACTTCTAGCAATGTTTCAAAAGTGTAGCCAGCCAATTAGTCAGAACCGTGGAATACCTCACCTTTTCAATATCCAGGGCAAAATCTTTAAAGAGATTCCAGATGATCCCGCTACTTGCAAAAATCTCTTTGTTTTCGATTTCAGTTTCCACAAAGCAATGTGTCAGAAAATCAACGTAGGCAATTTTCACTACTGTTAAACATTTTTCGTGTTGGACAAGCCGAATGATATCTTCCAGTGTTATCAAGCCATGACATTTGATTTCGGTGACGCTGTTCTGGCCACTCGTACACCTATAAATTAGTACATTAGATTTCCTGGTCTGCAGCAGTCTTGCCGGTACACTAACATGGACAATAAACGGATCAGCTCAACATGAAATAAAATCGGACTGTCTTCCGGGAGATTTTTTCCCGAGTTGTCAGCATCGTCCACGGCCACCATTGCGGCAATAAGGTTTTCCATGCCATTTCGATCAGTTAAATAACCCATTACTTCGTTGTCCGAACAGTTCAGAATCTGTAACAAATGGATAGCTTACAAAGAGAAATATTCTGATAGTTTCTGACGCATGGATTTTTTGGAATACATTTAACAGCTGATTAAGAGTGCAACAAGGTCACATCAATAAGCATCAATACAACAATACTGTACCTCAGTGACAATCATATCTTGAATCCTTTTGAGCGCTATCACGTCCTGCTGTTGTTTTTGGCTATGAATGTCATACTCGAAGCTGATCAAAGCTTGCAACGTTTTCAGATATTCAACATTTCTTCCTTGATTTTCCAAACACTGCACCATGTTGGATATCACGTGCTCTTCCACACCTGCACATAGTTCCGCATTGTTTTCGAATATGGCTCGAACTGTTCGAGCTTCCCACGGTTGCAACTATGAAACAAAACAACGATAATAAATCAGCAATGCATAAGTGTTCTTAGGGAAAATACTTAACATTTTCAGATATAACTACTGTTTCCCATACGTACGCGGACAATTACATATTGAAATATCCATACTATTCAATAAATGAACTTATATAATTTAATGGTTTTTTACGTTTAGGTACAGGGCACCCGAACAAACAGACGCGATTTGGCTTTCCTATGGTGAAATACTGTTCTTACCGAAGGTCCCAAAACATTTCCAAATGTTCGTGCAACAGTTGCTGATTATCCGGGTTTTCACGACAAAAGTACTGGAGAAACTCATGAGCCAATTTAAAAATTTCACGCATCCGTAAGTCTGTGGCCTGCAATAACACCGTCTTAGCAAACGCGTAGAATACATGCACCAAGCCGGCCACAGAGAAGTCCAGTTTCTGACCTTCTGATACGGTATTTTAAGAAGCTGAATGACTACTGTATGGAAACCCAAGTTTCGCAACAGGCGTTGTTTCGGCCTGAAAGGTCGCACTGCTCCGGTGGGCGTATGCTCGAAAGTACAAAGTTTGATGTTCTCTTTGAGCAGATGCTGAATTTCGTCGTAATTGTCCATTTCATCGGCAGCTGGGATGTTTGTCACATTCCCAATGGCCACCACACTTCCTCTTCCGCTATCGGCGATCGACGCGGGTGGACTAGAGAGGGGTACAGCAGGAGTTTTGGGCGCTGCTGCTTCGCCTCCTTCATCGCCACCATGTTTTTCCGAAGATTTGTCAGACTTATATACCCATAATTCGGAAGTTTCTACAAGACCACGGAAATGATCCAAATTTCGTTTCACACTATTGTATATTTCCACGTCAGGTGCGGCAACCAGAAGTTGGACCTAAACAGCAAAATATTATCACGCTTTCAAAGTTTACGCACTTGTACATAAAACCTTAAGCGGAGCGCAAGACACGACCAGCAAATCCTAACCTGTTTAATAGCAACGACGAGCTCCTCTTGCTGCGAAAAATGCCGAAACAGTATCCGCAATGCACCAGACACCAACTTCGGATAATCATGCATGGCAAGGTGCAACAGCACCCGAACAAACAGCTTCTCCACATCCAGTCGATCCGAGCTATGACAAAAATTTGCTTACAGTTATACAGAGCAAATGCTTTTCAAACAAATATGACAAATTTCACCGGAAACTTTCGCAAGTGTTAAACAAGGAGTTCAGTTTACCCTCTGGTAAAAATGTTGTCGAATTCCACGCGAATTATTTTGGGATCCACCATAGCGCTTGGGCATTCCGGACCCGAACTTCGACGCCTCGACGACGTATCACCTCCCGATGTCATTAGGCTAGTGTTGCGCATTCTCATAACTTCCCGCTTGAATACGGACAACAGCCGCGTAATACGATAGTCCAAGCGAATATCCAGAATAAATTCCAAAATCTCCACAATTTCCAATTTTGTATCCATGATGAGCCGCTCATCAGCTTCTGTATTCCGTGTTTTCTGATCGGCTCCATATTCGTTAGCAAGTGCTGTAGATATGTTACTCAAATTCATCATGGTTCCCAGAAGGGCTGATTCGATGCCTATCAAGAATAAGGCATCCGATTGAATTCCAATTCAACGCCATCGCTGTAGCACAATTTCATACAGCTCATATTTTTATCTTCACTTTCTGTTTGTGTTTGAAAAGAATGCGTCGATGAATCAAGAATAGCCAGTAGAATGTGTGATAGTTGGATTAAATCCGAAAAGGAGTAAAATCCAAAGTAGACAAGGAACCGTGCGAGTTTAACCACCTACAAATATCAAAACTTACAAAGACAAAGTATTTGGCATAAAACTTTCAAAGTATGTAAGTATAGCTTTACTGTACTTCAAATGTGAGTTTATTCTTCTCGCGGTTTGCGAACGCCTTTTGATTGAATCCCGGCATCTGGCCTTCTCTTCTGCCTTTACTGGCACAGTTATCCAAATATCCTTTAACAAAGCGCACGATATCAAGAAAATGTTTCTCCGCTGTTTCAATTCGGGCTCCGTTCCGATCCTTGTCGAATTCCTGGTTGTTAAATTTGTCATACCTGGAAGAAAATGCTTAAATCAGTACGGAATTACAACATTATAGCTGTTTATACGTACGCTTCAATGGAATGATCCTTCGGAATATCAGTCCATAGCCGCGCATAGCGTACCGGGGTGACCTTTTTTTGATTGTTGCTGTCTACGTGCATATGTAACATCAACCGACAGAACGATGCACGCAGCTCATACGGCAGGCATTCATCGGAAATACATCTGGAAAACGAAAAAAATGAAATGCTGTGTGAAGGCGATACTTTACGAGAATCTATATACTTCAAAACCATGGAAATTGGCAATTCCTGGGATAACCGATTGATAGCCAAATACTGACGATCCATGCACATGTGTGAGAAAAGGTCTAGCTGATGACTACATAAAAGCGGAACGTTAAAACCAGATGTGACGTTTGTAACAATACAAAAAACTGACCGATAGTAGTCCAGCCAACGGACAGCTTCCAGACTGACACTGCTCTGAGCGGTTTCTGCCAGATCACGAAGAGAGCGAATTTCTCTTTTCCATATTAGAACAACGGGTGAGTAGTTCCGTCCAGTTCTGTACAGAAAGTTAAAAACAGCGAATAAGATGACGATCGAATACACGTAGAGCAAATCGTTCTTACTCCGAGTAAACATGTTCTTCGTTTTCGTATCGAGTTTTCATCAAAATGCTGTTGTCTTCATCTTTCTTGAATAACGACACGCAGATAAGTTCTTGTGTGATCGGTATGGCTATGCGATTGGATACGCATAACTGCGCCAGGTAATCCAAAAATCTGCACCATCGTCCATCAGATATTGTTATATTTACATCTTAAAGGTGAAAAACGCTCGAGTGCTTTTAAAACAAGTATACAGACTTGCTATCTTCGTTGCTTTGAGCCAAGCCAACAAAAGTATCGATTTCTTTCCCAGTAATGTGCTTTTCCAACAGTTTCCGGTTATCGTGTAACAACGCCGTTATTGTATCTTCAGCCAATATATCATAACCGATTTGCCGTTGCATGAAATTGAATTCTTTAGCAATATATTCCTACAATCAAAGAAATTAGTATTGAAGTAAGAAGCAATAGCACATGGATGCAAGAGAAGCACTGTAATAATATAATACTGTAGCGTTTTACATATAATGGAGTTAATATTGCAACAGCTAGCACCAGTAAAAATAAATTTCCGAGCTCGAACGAGATACCTGATTTCGTCGGTACGTTTGTTGTGAGAGGCGCAAAATTCGATAACAATAACGCATCAAAGCTTTCAAGTGTGCATTTCGATGTTCGCGCAAATCGTCCATCGTGAAGTACGGATGAAAATCCGGTTTATCTTCCCCAGCAAAAGGAGTTTGCAGAAAGACGAAAACCTGCAAACCACACTAAAAGCTGTACAACACCTCGCCGATTAATTGTTGCCCATCATAAATCAGGGAATTTAAATCAATAACTCGAACCTGTTTCAAGACATTCTGTTCTCGTAAAAGCTTCTGCTTCTCCCTGTTGGGATCTGTGACCACAACATCCAGACAATCACCACCGGTATCGGGGACTTCCGCCATAAAATAAATGAGATCCGATAAAATCTTTTTGAGCAACCCCAAATCATTTCTGGTAACGCTGCGGTTTGCAATTTTCTTATTAATGGAGCTAAGAAGCTTGGATGTGTCATTGGCCAAATCAAGATCGCGAACTACAATAAACCAAACAGCTATATATAAGATCGCTATTCCGACTTCGCTCGGCAGTGAACAAGTTACCTTCATCAACTGCTACCGGAACGATGGCGAATGCTTCTCTATCATCGCGGATGGCTGCACAGCCAACTTTTTCCATTACTGGACGGAACTGTTCAATGGCTTTTGCCGATGATCCTTCTGGTGGGTATTTGTCAATGGGAATGATCGTACTATGCACCCAAGTTTTGGTGCTTAGGTGATGAAATCGAGCATACGTGTACGTGGTTGTGTTGATATTCCTAAGACGTGAAAATAAAACTGTTCAACCACACTATGACCAAATATACCGGTAACACCCCAAAAACATTTCAAAGGGCACACAACGAAATAGCACTGGTCGGCCAACCCTGTGTAATGCACCGCAATCTACTAACAAAAAATGCAAATCGTACGTACTTTGGAATGGTGGTGCCTCCCTTCACCGATGTAGTAGGGTTCAGTTCGAATACGCAACTAGCATCGGGAATGTCCTTGTGCGGTACCAGCGCGTAGACTGGCTGGGAATTGCTGAGTTTTGTCCGTGTGGGATCTTTCGTCAGGTCTTCGTCGATCTGTAGTTAATTTGTTACGACTGTGAACACCTGCTTTCAGAACTTGCCACTGCACTGCGTATCAGAAAAAGTGTTTAAATATGAGAAAGAATGCGCTTAAAACGAGTCACCTCAGCCGCCAGGTACATTCCGGTGGCCAAATGTTTGAAACGGAATAAGCTGTTCCATGTAGCAACGCCTCCGCGGCAAGAATCACCCTGTATGACTTCAACTTCCCATAACGCTTTGGAACTTGTAGCAGCGGCTGCAGTGGTCCTCCCTGTAGATCGAAGGAAGACATAGCTCTTTTTTTTGTATTCATCTAGGGTAAGGAATTTTTCCTGTTCCGCATGAAACAGCCGAATGACATCTCCCTGTAAAACCGTAATCCAATAACTGACTATATGCTGCAGACCTCCGGCACACCATTAAGAGCACTTCATGGTTAGTACATGTACATGCGTTTTTGTAGACATCTTATAATAGTTTCCTACGTGCCCGCTTTCTGTGTATATTGTAGAAATCGGTTTTAGAATGATTAGGTAGGGCTGTAAACACTAAAAAACTGATTCACCATCACTCTTTAATTATGCCGCTTATAATATTTCCGGTAAAAAACGTTTTTAAACATTTTCTTGCTTTGGCAAAAAGAGCTGTGTTATGCTAACCGTTTTCAAACAGTCTTCCGACGCGTCCTTAAAGTCCATATGTAGACAGATTTTCCAGGGACAAGCCGCATCGCTGTTAGCAATTGCATTCACTTCTCGGCAACCAGGATTATCTGGCAGTTCCTTATCACTTGCATGCAACGGTTGGCCGGAAGCTTGCACCGGATTCAAAATAACCTTATCGCCGGCTACCACCTATAAAACGATTTCGCAGAGCATTAAACACGGCGCAAGTACAAATATGGGAAAACCTGACTACCGTGTCTCCCACGGCGCGCAGTTTGTAGAATCGTTCAATATAGAACCATGAGCCTTCATTGCCATTCGAATCGAGATGGACACGCATGGCATTCTTTTCCATCAGTGCCGGCAAATGCTTGTTGACAGTCAAATACTTGTTACTTTGCAAATGCAGAAACTGCAGTACAAACAAAACCGTCAAAACCGCCTCGCTTACGTGATACAATTCCGCACTGCGTTACATTCAGACTTAGAAAGTATGCATAGTGGCGTTTACGAGAAAAGATAACTGCTGCTAGTATTCAACATCTAGAGTAGATTCGAAAATAAAAAAAATGAAAAACAGACTCAAACAATGTCGACTACCGACAGTATACATATCCGTTAAAACTGCAGAATTCTTAAGTATGTTGACATTACTTGACACTCAATTAATGCAAGTGTTGACAAAATAATTATGACTATGCTTTATTGTTAATAAAAACAGGAACGGTAAAAAGAATTCGCTATCGTTAACTGCTCAGTGTAAGGCATTCTTAAAACAAATTAAACGGACATCCTGTTGCTTCCGGGAAGCTTCGTTTTACTTTCTAGTTCAAATGCGATATTCTGATTAAAACAGGTAAACAAAAATTTTTCACATTACCATACCTGCACCACATTTCCATACAGTATTGGTGATCCTGTCATCTTGCGGCTTTCGTTTTCATTTTGCTTCTTCTCCATTTCCGCCGCATGCTGTTACCAGTAGGGTGATTGATAATCAACCAGCTTTACATATGCACGACACAGTGCGCAAGCGCACAGGCCTCTTACGTGTAATTTGTTTATTAGTGCAGATGGCGCCGACGATCCCGTCTGTTGACGGGCTTGCTTGCTTTTCTGGAATTGATTCTGGGCTGTATAGCGATTCATGGGACAAATTTTGAATAAGCAGTCTAAAAAACAGCAACACAATTGTACCACATTTATAACCACGGCATCAGTACACAGATGATGATCAGCTGTGCAAGAGATGCTAAAATTAGCAATCAAAACATTCGATCGCATCCAACATCAACAAAACACCTGTTGCATGGGCACAACTGCAGTTCACGATGCATGTTAAGTACATTACCATTACGTTATTTTAATGCTGCGACTCTGATCAAAAACAATAATTACCTCGAAATTTTCTCGGCGGGTTTTCCAGATCTCCATCGCGTGGATTTACGACGCAGCGCTCGTCGACCAGACTGCAACGCAGCTAAGAAACATTCACAGACGCTCGAAATTGGAATATTTCCATCCGTTTACTGCTCACCCTAAAGATGTGAGAAATCCAGCATCCTGCGAAATCCCGTCTTTATTGTTCGTAGATTCCGCGAACAGTGCAACGACATCTCCCATGCGCAGGAATGCCACGCTGTGCGAATCATCCAGGTTATTGGACGACATTTTTTATAGCCAATATCGAACAGCGTTTCGCCGTCGAAACGCAAACACAGACTACACTCAACCAGCACGGATTGAGGTATCACAGCACACGTAGCATTCTTTCCATCCGCAAAACATAACACAAGAAAAGATTTAGCGATTGCGAAGTTTTGTTTCACGGAGGCATTATGCGTTCAGAGTGGATGATGTTCGTTCTTGCGAAACAAATGGCACACTACAGGATCCCTGCTTGTGACGGATTTTATCGGCAGCAGTTCCGAATGGGGACCGCGTACACTGTACATAGCATACACCCGAAAAGTGAAATGTGGCTGCGTGTTGCCGCAGCCTGGCACATCGACAACTGTTTCTCGCTTCTGTAACTTCGGGGCACAGTGAAGAAAAACGAAGGTTAGCTAACACCACTTTATTCTTAGCCTGTTCAAAACGTGATTTACAATAAAATGCCTGCGGCTACACAAAAGGCATATGAGTATTGTTCAGCTTCAAGCGAATTAATGAGCAATAATGACCTTGCGTCTCACCGGAAAGTAATGATCTTCGAAATGTTCTCTGCGATGTGGAGTGTGAGTTGGTTGTCGCCTTGTCGGTGTAAACTTTAGTTTCTAATCGTAAAAGTTTCTTCTGCGATTGAAATTTATGTTAAGCTGACACTCCGGAAGAATCGGCTTCCTCAAACGAAAAACATGCTAAGAGGAAACACTTTTTACGTCACAGCGTTATCGTTGACCGTCAGTTCGTCTGCATGGTTTGCACTTTACAGTAAAGCACTTAAGTACGTGCGCGCAATTCCGCCGAACAACAAATGCCACCTGATTAACGCGATCTAATTGTGAACCACAGCATCCAATTAAGCCTATCAACCTTACAAATTCGATTGTGAAATGTAGGTTTTATATATATCGATTGTTTAAAAATAGGTTTTATTTGTGCACGAACAGTATTTTGTACTATTGCTAGTAGTGATGCTCTAAAGGGTCCGTACATTCAAATTATTTTTGGTTTTATTTCAGATTCAATCATTCATTAAAAAGACGTCATTGCTTGAATGGTTGTTTACAGCTGAGCACCAACGTTATAGTAATATCATATTGTAATGTACTTGTACCATTTGTATTGTATGATATGCTTACCGCTTACGATTAGTTGATTACGATTAGTTGATTATGATTACGATTAGTTGTCTGATTGTTACTTACTGAACATAATTGAATACAGGTAGTGGGTTTTCTTTTGCAAACGACTTTCCTGCAAGAAAAATTTCAGTAAATTTCTGTATCACCCTCTTCCTCAAACGCCGAATTCACTACGCAGGCCAGCACAGCCATAAACGTTAATCACAATAGCAACAAGTAAAAACGGAACCTAAAGTTGTAGACCGATAAGAACTATATTTTCAACCCTAAATAACTTGTCAACTTTCAGCAAGAAAATTCCACATCGAGGTTTTATCAGTCATTATGCATCGCGATAACAAATCCGCGCACAAAAACAAAAGCAAATTGAAAGACTAACAACAGTTTCTGTGTTTAAAACGATTACCGCTGTGTAGGGTTATCACACTGGATGATATCCAGTAACTATCTAAAAACAACAGAAGGTAGCAACAAAACCAAAGCATAATATCATCCAGTATCAAGAAAGTAAAATAAATTGCACATGATAAATTTAAAATGCAGAGAGCAAAGATAGTTCACTGGAGCATTTACACAGTCCACATCATGCCAAACCCTTTGCTATCTTTTCTTCCATAAGGGACAGATAACGAAGAGCATTTTTCGCGCAATCCAAATCAGCTTCGCCCTCGCTGCACCCCATACCATGAAAGTGTAGGATAGGATCATCCCGGAATTTGTTCTCGAACGTTATCCGGCAAATTCGAAGTCGCTGCCTCTCTGTTCCCACAGGAATGTTAGTGCGAGGGTAAGCATCTAACAACCGCACTACATATTCTGACGGCTTTGATACGGGGTGTTTGGGGAAATTTTCGTAGATGACCGAAAAATTCTCCAGTTCTCCCAGTTTCTCCAAAGCACCGACATCATTAAGTTGCTCAAGTTGTAAACTTAGCCGTTTGGCTGCGGCTTCATTGTCCTCGTTGGTGGTTTTTAAGCATGACACGATCTTCTTGTAGTGGAAAAGAGTCTTTTTCCACTCTGGGACAGATTTTATTTTCTTGGTTGGAGACTGAGCTTCGGTGTACGAAGCACTGACCTTCTTCTGCAGCCAAAGAGGAAAGAAAACGTGAGTGTTTAGACTAACACTGGATTGTTCGCGCGTATACCTGTGCCGAAGGGGAAGCACGTTCAGGAAATTTATCGTCAATGTATTTCCGTACGCTGGCATCGTTCAGCAGCTTTTGTATAATTGTTGACATATTTGTATGTAGGCGGTTGCCTCATCCGTAAAGAATGCCTCTTCGTTGATCGGCTGGAAATCAGGGGAATCCCTGGAGGGCTCAATTCGTGCGGAGGCAAGGGGGAAATTGATTCCGCTCTTGAACGAAATTACAACCGGTGGAATGTTTAATTCTTGCAACAAAGCATCTAAACTAAAAACAACGATACAATACAGATTATTAGTGTGTGTGCAACAGGTCTACAACCGTACTTGCTGACCTACAGTAGGAGTACTTATGTATTAACAACACAAGTAAAGCTCCCAATAAACTATAACATGAGTAAACCTAGTTAACAGTTAAATCGCACCTTTGACGAGGATGTTGTGGATCAAACTTTGGCACCTTACGCGCTGGCCCTGCCCGAGAATAGCTAAAATAAACACATGGTTTTACAAATCTGGACCTAGAAGTGCAAACGCAAATACTCGCATACTAGAGAGATACTATAGTACTTACGCTTTAATAGTTCGGAGGTAAACGTACGGCATTTATGTACGTAATACGCACAAAGGGAATTTACAAAACCCGTTATTGTATAAATCAGTATAAGTTGCATAACATAATAACAATTATTGAATTAAAACGCAATTGCTGCTCTAGAGTGTTCTATCAATCGGTACACTAGTGCCTATAACATGAGAAATCATCACCTTTCCGTACAATCCGTTGTCGAGTTAGAGGCTGCGGGAGCTTGAGCTTCGTTCAACGGTTTTTCCATCACGGTGCCCGTCACTGATCGCAAAGAAGGTAATGTAGGCGTAGGCAATGTAGTAGTGCCTCTTCCCAACACCTCTAGTGCTTTCCGGGCTGTGTCCCATTTGGCTTTTTGCTTTGTTAGTCCCGATCCAGTTACCGTCATTCCGAAAAGCGTAAGACTGGCCGTGAATTCGGGTTTGTGAGGTGGGCCAGTCTGCTTTATTGATCCATACTCAGGACTCCGTATTCCCCGCCGCTGACACTCTTCCATCAATTTTCCAACGTAATTCTCCACACAAGGATCCATCGCGGTACTCTAATACACAAAATGTACAAAACAGTCTTATAGTAGCCTAGTACCCAGTGTGATCAACGATTTTACACATTCATTTGATTTCAAAAATTAGTTAAAAACTCTGAAAACAAATAAAAGGCTAACAAAAACAAATGTAAATTTTTGTGCTTTGCCTTTGCTGACTTTGCAGCGTCATATTTTGCAGTACTTACTACGTACTTACTGCTTACGGTAATAAGTACAGTCCTTCTATATTTTTGTCAGCGAAGTTGAGCGAACTTGCAGAAGCTTCACCCCCTAGCTTTTGCCCTATGCCTTTTGTTGGACGCTGTCAACCGGCCACAGAGTGCGCTTACAGAAACGGTAAAATTACTTACGATTAAATACGTCTTGCGATTGCGAATCTGCGCACCGCATCTGCAACCCTATTTAAATCAATTTTTATACTATCAAAGATTGTTAAAATTTAAAGATAATTAGAAAAATAATCACAAGAAAGTAAGTATAGTTATTGATGTATAAACAGAAGTAGTTAAAATTAGAAGAAAAAAAATAAATAGTTATAGTTATAACAGTTATAAACAGAAGTAATTAAAATTTACAATTGCGGTTTGTTTTGCTTTTGAGTTTGCAATGCTTAAAACATTTTCTAGTTCTGCCATAACAACCGAAGGTTTACCGTTCGACGTTTTCGTGATCTTTGCTTACGATGGGAAAGGGATACTTTTGTGATTATTGCGAGAAATTATTCCCTGATGGAGCCGAGAACAGAAAAAAACATCTTGGAGGCTTTGGCCATAAGAGGAACAAAGAACGGTACCATGCTCAACTCGAAGGTACGCACAATTGAAGTGAGTAGCGCGATGCTCGAGAGTCGAGTTTAGACAGATGCTAGAGCTGAGTCACAGCCCACAGGCCTTACGGCTTCCAACACCTCGAAGTACTCCTGATTCTGAAAATATCTTTTCAATAGTCGTACGTAAAGACGAAGCGTCACAGTGAGTTGATTGGGTCGTACTTCCTAACTTGTAGAAAGATCTTCTTGCCAGTCGAACGAGGGATTAGTGACGAAATCCTTCCTTTTCGACCCATTGCAATGGTATTCTGCCTGGATCCAGGAAAAGCTTTTGGATATTCCATCCCCAGTGAATGTGGCAGCGGTTGTCGAATGTTCTCTGCCTGCTGTAGCAGCGGACTCGGAATTACTGCATCAGTCTTGGGGAAGGAAGTGAAATCGAAAAATGAAATCATCGCCGGTAGGAAAACTATGAAAGGGCCGAAAGTTGATGTATTTCTACTTTATAGTTGATGTTTGTATGAAGTACCCTGTATACTGTATTTGAAATCGACTATTTCTGTAGATTTGTGACAATATGGATATTTAATGAGACGCCTTTCGATGAAAATACAGGTAAAATTCGTTAGAAATTATGATAAAAACCTTAATCCGCGCACGTCCATGATGTAATTATCGCTACCAGAACCGCTGGAATGGCTTAATTAGAAAGTGGACTATTTGACTTGAATCATTCGCCAGTGTTTTATGTTTTATGGGATTGTTGTCGACATGTATTTACATATAGGGCAATGTTGATCTGCATACCTTTTTTGACTTATTCAGTGTACAAAAATGATCCATTGGATCTTCTTAGCCGATACTGAAAGCAAAAAAATTCACTTTAGATAAGCTTATATAAATATAACACATGTTTAAAATTTGCTAATAACAAAACCAGTGAGTCGAAAAAACGTATGTATGGTACACATGCATCCAGCTGATTCACCTAAAATTACCGCATAAGCCATGTTTTAAATGTAAGTAGAAGTTGTAGAACTAACTGTTAAGGTCTAATGTTACAGTTTCCCTGACATCTTCCTCGAAGTAACTACAGAGTTATTCTAGTTTAAGAAATATTCTAAGGCTTTCTGTACCGGAAAAGCGGAATTCATGTAATTTTGACAATTGTAACCCCGAATACTCTAGCTTAAAGCTGTGAGTGTTATACAATCGTCAAAGTGATTAGTATTAAATAATATTAATCACTTTGCGATATTAATCACTTTGCAATCGTAATACAAGTCTGGAGATTTCGTATGTAAATGATGCATGGTTATCATTCATTAAATCATTATCAATCATAATTATGAGGGCTTATAGCAAATGAGAAGCTATAGTATTCGTGATTGTGACAATGTTTGAGTTATGCTTCCGCTGGTGACTGGTCGCAAGAAGTACGACGTGCAGAATCGCTCGGTAAGAAGTTTTTGATTTGGGATCAATCTGTGGCAGTGGTGTGCATGCATTTTTGTCTGAATGGTAACTGCTACTCTGAGCCCTGTCAGCACTTTCGAAAAAAATGGTATAGCGTGATTTTGTGACAAGCTGGATAGCGGTGCCATAATTATGATCAATATTTGCACTGTCATCCGTATTGGGCCGGAGTCTGTGGTGGTAATGGTTGGTATATGCATCTAGCTACTTGTCCGAAAGTTAGAGTACGTTCGTATTACCCTTCAGATCAAGAGACAACAAGGGCCTTGAAGGATGCAGTAATGTTTTCAGATGAAGATATCGTGTTTGGTGTTATTTGACGCGAGTTTATCTGTGCGGCACGCATACATTTCGCCGTCGAGACGGTCCCACCCCGCGTAAAACCATGGCCGATAGCGTGGCGGCTGATTTGCGATACTGCTTTTCGGCTTTGTGCCGTTAGCACTGAGATGCTTACCATTAGAGACCCACCTGACCAATGCTCATTCTCATCAGTGCAAAGGAAGGCATATTGGCGTTTTACCGGCAGCTGGCTATTATCTAGGTCTATGACGAAGAGTTGATTTTAGATCAGCATCTTGGTTATAAAGATCAAAGTTGTTCGTCAACTTCACTTATTTGAAGTATTATCGTCGGTTAAACAGAACATGACCAGCTCCGTTTTAGACACCGCATCCACAGCTACCGGATCACTTTTTGAGTCTTTGCCTTAACGATCCATTCGGTCCTAAACCATGTCAACTCCGAATTATACGCTTTTTTCGTTTGCAGATTCCATTCTGTAGCACCGTAAATTTTTGTAAAAAACGGTACCCCGCGCTTTGTTTATAATGTCTGCATAATGCGAAATGGGCAGGCACCTGCAGAGAATGCTGGTTGATCGTGGGAAAGTTGACGTGAATGATCGCAGTTTTTTCTTTCCTCTAGAGAGCTGTTGATTTTTATGAAGCAGCATGGTTATAATAAGATGCTGGAGCAGTCTAATAAAATGTTATGTCTTGACGTGGATATTCGCGGCTACACATATTATGGGTTTTCGACAGGATTTGACCGACCACATTCCGTCCCGCATTACGCGAGCAGACGGTACTGCTGATAAATTTGTTCTCAGCGGCTCTGCTTGTTCATCCCAGTTCTGCTCTGAAAGCGATTCGAAAGGGGAAGGACAGAATGACGGTCATCCGTGTATGTGCCAGTGTCCAAACACTTATCCCATTTTCCAAGATGATATTTCTACTTGTGTGCAGCAGATTCCTGAAAGCGGAGGTAATTATTCGGGCTAATTAATAATTGTTAATGGTAAAATGTTATTAACTTGGTCGCCTAACGCGTCGCTCATGCGATTATTTCATCTTGTTTACAATCTTTTTTGCGTTGTACTCGTAATTGCGGTTTTGTGGTTATCGTAATGGCTATGTGATGAAGAATCAGATTGTTCTGAAACCGGCAATAATTTTTTATCTACATCATTATTTGCGCAAGTTAAAAGCGGTACCTCGGCAGTTATAAGCCAGGGTGTTGTAGTTAGTGGTATCCTGAGACTACTTTGTGATTCATGTTCTTTGCTCAGAATCGTCAGTCAGTACCGCTAAGCTTATTAGAAGAGTTTTACTGTTTACTGATTTCTTTGACAAAAACTTCATGGAGAAAATTTTGTTCTCAGCTTCTGCAACTGAAAAGATTTGTGCGTATTGTTGAACTGGTATATGGTAACAATTAGCAAGAGAGAATGCTTCGATTTTCGTCCATTATGTGGCTTGTCGCAGTTTCATGGAAATATTCATTTTGCCCGTATTTAAAAAACTCAAAATTGATGCGGTCGATTTGGTGATTTGAGTGTCCACATTCTCAACGTAATAGATTTCTCTAACTCGTTTTGTTATTTTACCGTAGTGCTTTGCACGACATACAGACACGGAACGTGTTGCTTTGGAAATTAATCACGGAATCTCTGAGTTGGTTCTGGATGGTTGGTTATTTCAGTTTGTGTAAGATGGACAAAGAGTCGCTTGAATGTTGCAAGTTTTGGTAGCATTAATGGAACTGTTCTGCAGTAGCAGGTTCTTTCTCATCGAACGAACTAGATAGGAGTGTTAAGATACCTATTAACCGACTTAGTAGTCCGAGTTTGTGATGCTTCGTCGTTCTTCTAAATTAACGAGTGCTTGTTCGTTTTAATTAACTCTTCTACATGCGACGAAAAATTTGCATCAGTTAAGTCGCAATGAAAGTGTTTGTATTCACTTTATGTCACGGGTACAAAAATGTACTATCTGTAGGAAAGTGGAAACTCAAGTGTGGTATAATGGTCGATTTTTTTACAGTAATTTGTACATAACTATGTTGTATCATTCTGATTGTCAGTGGAAGCACACTGAACATTCTGTTTTGCGTAATGATGTTATCTTTTATTAATTGTATGATTAAATTCTAATTTGATGTAATACAGGCATATAATGATCCGTTTTTATTTTATGTTACATCGAACTGCCATAAAAATTTATTATTCGTCGAACGAATATTTTGTATGCGGCACACATAAATGGTTGTACATCCTCTACGTCATGTTATTCCGTTTGGGAAATGTCTCAAGTGCCTTCGTTATAAAATTTTCAGCATTTGTTCGGTCAACGACCATTTCTAGAATAATCAAAACGTAGTCAAACGAACTGGATTTTCCTTCCTTTTTCCTCTACTCGGTACAGGTAGCTACGATGCATGGGCAGCATCGATGCTCCACATACTAGTGAAGAACTTTGCATTTTTTATTATTGCCATACTGTGCAAACTTGCGAAAAGACCTGTTGGTGCTTTGTTATGAACCACGTTGGCTGATAAAAAATTGCTTTTCTTTATTATATAAGTTATATGTGTGTGTGAATGGGCATGACGATGAATGTTGGAGCCAGTACGTTCTGTTGATGAAAATTGCGCCGAATACACTCTTTGCCCTGCCAGCTGTTTAAACGTTACTTGGATAAAATTGTTTTCCTTTGAGTAATACTGGAGAACTTGCACTCTTCGGAGTCATGAAATCTTTTGTTGTGTAGAGCGTTAAACTTTGTTTACTGGACAAGGCATAATTACTTGGGGTATTTTTAAGGTGTATGTCAAGCACGTAATCTTTTGTCAAGATGTCAGTGCCACCATGAACAAAGGTGACGACCAAGAAACCAATTACTATCCTAGTATACACTCTTGAGGATGAATATTCACGGCGATTAATTTGACTCCGATATTCTTATCGAGAACAATTAAGGCAGTACTGTAATCGCCCCGCTTGTACGGTATCCTTAGCGGTTACATCTTATGTGTAACAAAAACCGGCTCGAATGATAGTTCGAATTTTCGAAATCTCGATATATATGAAATTTGATTAAGAGCTGAAATGTAGACCCTGCTTGTAATAATTACTGCATGACATATTTTGTGAATATACTCTTTTGCGTCGAATGCATGTGAAATTGTTCATTTTATGTAAGTTAGTTGCGAAACTTGTGCGAAACTTTTGCGGGGTTTACGGAACTTGTTGGTTTCTTAGTTTACGTCCTGCTACAGTTGGCTAATTTTTGTTTCGGTTTTGTTAATTTTGTCACATTCGTACATTATTTAACATTGGCTAACGATTGGAAATAATGGTAAACTGGTTGTTGTTTTCTACATCATTCTGTATGTTAATGTAGGTTGTCCAAATACCGCACTCACGGATGGTAAAAAGCAGGAAATCACTCCTGTCGTGCAGCTTCCTCCATTTGGTCATACGATCAACCGGAAAATAAATATGAAAACTACCGGTAATGCGTCCATAAGTTGAAATCCGCGTTTAATTTATCACTTTGCGGGTTTTGAGTTAGTTTTACTGTTTGGCTTATGCATAGATGTGGATATCGTATCGCAATTGGAGAATCGCTGCTATGTGGAGGAAGCGCAGTTCCTTTCTTTTGACGGATGGACATCGTTTGCTGCCATCCGTCTCGGCAATCAGCCACCACGCCTCAAACTAGTGCAGCAGTCTTTTCCTCCTGTGGCACCTCCGCTTCCTCTTTCGTACCAGTCCCAAGGAGATAGTCCATCTCCGAACTGGATTTTCTATAACTTACAGGTAATTATCACGTACAAACGCAAATCCAGCGTTGTTTGCTTGGATTAGAGATCGGTTAGGTCGTTAACTTGTGCATGTAGACAAAATCAAGATGTTTGATTCGTTTGACTGTGTAGTGGCTTGGATCATCGGAGCATGCCGAGTTCCTTCAAGGACGCATAATCCTTCTCACCATCACCTGCAACACAACGGCATTATCACCCGTTAGCTGGTGTTTTCCCATGCGCATTGCCGGTACATTTACGCGGCTGCGCACATTGCCGCTGCTGAGCGCTGGAGGCCCACATCATGAAGGTGACCATGTGGAAACGGGGGTGCTGGTGGCTGCGGCCTGCGGTGGGGCACTAGGGATACTTTACGTTATTGTCTTGGCGGTGTTCATTACGTCGCGCTTACGCAAGAGTCGCAAATCCAAACAGCAATCCGATCAGCGACCACCCAGTCATTACGATGTCGCAGTGGATGGCGAAGACCTTGAGAAAAGCTCTGTCAGTACTCAGGAGCTACACCATATCACCGATCCAAAGCACGAATATAACACAAGATCATATGCCCCCTGGCCTGAAGATGTTAGTATTTTCAACCGTTAACCTTGTAAATCTGCTAATGTGTGCATGGTGATTGGTGTGTGTGCTGTCTGTGCAAATATGATGCCTCTGTAGGGTTGTAACGGAAATACTTGACACTGCTGAAGTGTGTATTTAGTGCACTATAACATCTTTTGTTTTTCATAATTTTATGGTAAATTTTTAGATGCGATTGTTTTATTGTAATTGGGTTGCATGGTTCAGCTAATGGATTGTTTGTTTTCAGATGGCATTTCGTTATCGGCTTATGCAGTTGCGCAGTCGAGGACTGGGATCATTGCCGATACGATACGTCTACAGTCCGCCGCCGTTCTTTCTCAACGATGTTGTGATTATCCAGACACCTGACGTTGTCACTAAGGATGCTGAAATGCATGATGTTATTAAAGAAAGACTGGAGAGCAAAACTCTTCCCAAGCCTCCAGTGCGCCGACGGAAACTGTTCTTCGATCCTCGATACTTTGATGCTGAACATCTGAAACACCCAACCGTGGAAGCTGAGCAATTTCGAGCACAAATTCACTGTATGATTAACGTTACGAAAAGCCGGTTGGATAAGCGACGATTCTTGCCTAACCTCGAAATGATCAACGAGGAAAGTCTTGCTCGGCGATCTGGCACAACGTCCCCCGATGGAACAGTTGATTTTTATTATGCTGACGAAATGGTTCGTTCCGCTCTGCGGCAGTGCCTCGTGTGGAATCTGTGCATCTTGTTAATTCCTCGATAAGAACCGGCATCACGACAAATAATCGGGATTTAGATGCGGTTGTGCTGCATATGAATAAATCTGGAGCTCCGTCCTGTGTGCCTGATATAACTGCCGCCTCGATTCCATCTGTAGGAATCGAGATTACGCCGGATCAAAGAGAAAACTGGGCAAAAATCCTTAAAGAGGAATGGGGCTCCAACGAATCCATAGTACAAATTCCGCATCGTCGTAGAATTAATGAAGTTTTCCAGAAAAACTGGGGGGCAATTGCCGGTAGTCAGAGCTCTTTGACATCAGTTGGACAAGGAAGCATTGCGCGAACACCCAATGCTACAGCTGGCATTAAACCAGTGCAACTGCACCATCTAAATGAGCATACTACGGCACCCGCACAGCCTACAGTAAAAATAAAAACCATTGACGAAACGGTATCAGCGATCAGAGTGATCGGTGACGATGACGACCGCGAAAGTGACAAGGGCTCCAGTCGTTCTGGTACTGGGTCCAATCCCGAAAAAGATTCTGGAATCGAGGATGATGTTAATAGTGATAAACCTAACAAAGTTTCTAGTCATAAGATCGTGAAACCTGACAATGTGCCTGGTATGATTTCGCGCAAAAAGATTGTTAATTCTGCTACGGTGTCGGCAGCACAAAAGCCGACAAAGAATAAGCCGGTTAATGGTTCCTTGCGGGAACGAAGAGTGCCCACTACCTAGAATTTAAAGTTTATTTTGTGTTTGTAATTATTGTTTGGAGGTGTATTATTAGAGAGACTCAGTGTATTAATGGTAAATCAATAATATGCGCCTTCGATATTATTAAAAGCGTTGTACTGTACGTGGTGTCCCACATACTTTGGTGGTTTGGCTGGGACTAAAAAGGTTTGCACAGTTGCACATGTTTTAAGACGTGATGACGAGGATTAGTCGAAAGTGGAGGATTTGTGGCAACATATTCTGGAGTAATAATGGAAACAAAAACCGAAGACAAAAGAATCACATGAGCCGATGAGCATAAAAATGAAAGTAGAAGTAATGATAAGGGCTAGAAGTGCTATCGAAAAATTCTCGCTCTATTTTATTTAGCGGCTTTCAGACGACTTGTGAACATTGCGCGCGGTAATAACGGATTGCGAAGTTGAACAGCAGATTTCAAATATATGTAATCATACATTCCGTCTGACAAAAATAACAATTAATCCAACGATAATTCCTACCATAATAACAGAAAGTATAATCCACAGCATGAGAAATCCTCCCTTACAACAGTTAGAGTGGCTGAATGGATTTCTTTGGTCCAAGTCCAGTGAGCGGGGTCCTGTTATGCAGCTCGGCACCATAACCGGCGTCTCACAAGGATGCCAGTTAGTACACGGATAACTAACAGAATTGTGCGTGCATTTAACATTGGCCACTTTAGGTGGCAACGTCCTAGTATATAAATCCGATATAATTGGTATTATATGCGTAGCGTTTTGACGATTATTCACGGCAGTTAAGGCTCTTGCAGAAAACTGCGAGCCGATTCCAGAGGATTCGCTGGTAATATCCGAAATGTTCGGGTCACATAATAACGCGTGCGGCATCGGTAGCAAAGTTTTGAGGGTCTGATTAAAACTGGGATCGGTCACTCCCAGTCCCGCATTTGAGTTTCCTGGCGGCAATGATGGTGATCTAAATGCCCCGTTAAAATCAATACAGTATAAGTATTTTAAAATGAGTAAAATAACTGTGCTGATCTGAATCTATTGTACAGTAAGTACATAGGATCACAGTGCGTACTGCGTAGTAGTCTAAATCTGAACGGCGGTAAATCGTCGGTGATGCATTCAGGCGCATAAATTTAGTACACGGATGCACGGATTATATAGGATTCTATGCTGGAAATCATATTTATCAATACGTAATACATATACTTACTTTGTAAATCAAAAGCAGCATTTTTAATCCCTGGCATAATAAATACTTATAAACCATGCAGAATTAGGTACATTAAAACAAACCAAATCGTAAAGGTCACGAAAAGCTCCCCATCACCACTGCAGCTACAAGACCTACTCACTAGTTACCTACGACGGATAAATCCAGATGGAAGCGTGTGAAATCCTGAATACTTCTTCGGAAAAATTGTTTTGATCTCTGAGTGTCTGCTTAATGGATTGTGAAAGGAGCCTGTTGCGAATCCAAAAGGATGTCGTCTCGATGGCAGCAAGGTTTTGGATCCAAGATATCGGTATTCTTTAATTGGAGTGTTATCAGGCTTTGCCAAAGAAACTTCCTGTGCATATGCCTCTCGCTGACTCCAGGCCAGTGGAATCCGGGCACCAGTAGACAAACCGCCGTCTTTGATCACTTCGATCACTGGCGATGGACACGCAAGAGAGTCGGATGATACCGAATTTTGGGACAAATTCTAGAACCCCGTGAAATCGTCACAATTTAAATCCACAAATGCCGATACTCGAATAACGTTAATCCTGGCGCATAACCAATAGTATACAATTTTGCTACATGCCATAACTTCCTCTTTAGTTTTGCTACATTTTTTACATTCATAGGATATCTTATTTATCACTTATATAACAAACTGCATCAGCACGAATGCATCCATTTAGATGCGGCACATATATATTATATGTTATTCTATTGAGGGATACCGATAAAACTGTGCATTATCTCTAATACAACCTCACCTCGATATTTGGCGAAGACGTTGGCGTGTTGATCCGCGAATCTGGCATTTTGCAGGTCACAGTAAATTATGTTGTACAGATAGATGGAGATTTAGTTGTTCTCTGACTGGAGTTCATGGCTTATCTGTACAGGAAACAAATTTGCGTCATCCAAAAAATCCAATTTTACAGAATTTCATTAATTATCTGTACCCGAAGAGATCAGTGTTTGCACCAGGAGGTTATACGAGGTAAATATAGAGAAAAAAGGAAAGGGAGCACTTTGTTTTAAGACGGCCTTGGATTCTTGAAACACAAAACTTCAACAAAGCAACGGTTTGGACAAATGAACGAGTGTGTAGAAGTTAGTAGTCAATAAATGCTAACTTAAGCACTGTTCCACCAGGTGTCGGTTGACTGGGTGGCGTGTAACCAACAATGTGGCATCACCACAAGATCGTTCATGCTTCATGAAGCACATTTCCGTTGGTTCAAACACTGGTCACAAAAAAAGAGCAACTGGTTGCTGCGATGATCGACTGATCGCAAGCAAGAGCACAAAGTGATCGCTTACGTATACTGTCCGTGGTAGTTAACATATATAAGATTTATGATAGACGATAAAGATGACCTACCAAAACGTTGTCCAGATCTTCTCAGAGTCATATCATATACTGATATACAATAGTATAATTGGTGACCTCTACCTAGTCTTAATCTGCACCGCTACTCATCTCACTAGAGTTAGTCTTACCACAAGTATGCGAAACCATTTTGCGAAACTGTTTTCGTTCCGATATTTGGTTTTGGCTCTACAATTTGAACTTATGGGGAATTAGTATGGATATTCAAATTACAACAACGAAAATAACGATAAAAACTTTCGAAAGGGTAACTTCAAAAGGTTGCAACTTTTGCTAGTTTTGCTCATTTAATTGCGATATATCGTGTCGGTATGTATGCGAGTACTCGCAGACCAGTGACGCATCTGACGCAAGGATCAGATGTTGCATTGCACAGTCGCAGTTGTACACTTAAGAGTCAAACCCAAATCTAAAAAAAAACAGTCCCGGTTAAGCGGTTACACATCCGTGCTAGTCTGTTATGATTTATGAATAAGTGGGCCACGAGAAAGTATCCAAAATTTTATAGTGAAAAATAACAAATTATTTGTTATTGCTGAAAAAGTTATGTCTTGACCATCGTTTGCACCGTGCTGCTCGCTTTCGGTTAGACTGCTTGACTTCATCATCTAACGTGTGATTGCCCAAAATTCGGCGTTTCCGGTGGAAATTTGCTAATATTCCACCCAATCACCCTTGCTCTCCAGACCGTGACCATCCGATATTATCCTCATTTTTTATTATATACGTAGCATATTTAGCGAATTTTTGTAAAAAAATTGATACTATGCAGGTCATTCTTTAAAAAGACCAAAAGATTCATGTGTAAACTGTAAAGCAGAGGACAGCAAGCTGTCTTTTGCCTTATTGTTACTTCCGTTGCGCGAGTTTTGTTTGCAAACTTTAAAAAAGGATAGTTTATTTTTGCCTCTTCCCCTAATTTGCAATAGGCGTTTTTTGCCGCATAACAGCAAACGGAACTCACCAGTCAATGGGTACATTTAATGGGCAACAGCCAATCCACATATCGGTATGCTTCCGCAGGTTTACACTAATTAAAATGATTAAATTTTAAACATTGAAAAAACACCCATAATCATTATTGTCATTCAAAATCTTATGATGTGCACTCAAGGTACCCAAAACAGCTGCTGCGTTTCCTCTTACTACAGCCAAACTTAATCGCTGACTTAAAAAGGCCGTGGATCTAGGCTCTCCTGTAGCGTCGTGGATCTTCCGGCCAACAAAACGAATCAGTTCCGCAAACGATGTTCCAAACGTTCCGAACGTCTCGACCGCCAGAGCGTAGAAAAAATAGCCCAAGCCCTCGACGAATGCGTACTTCCGCCGCTTGAAATTTTCCGCCAGTTGTGCGACACTCCCGGCTTTCAGGGAGCTAGCATGCACATGCGACACGGCCACAGTATCCCAACAAGTTGCATCCCATACCACGGCCTTTCCTTCGCGCACAATTAAGGTTGTGATACTAGACTGTACAGTAGAGTACCTACTACCTACTGAGTAAATATGACTACGAACTATCTGTACAGTAACGGCTGATTTTTTTACGGCTGGCTGCTGGTGCAGGCCTTATGAGTGCCGCCTGGATGTAACAGCGTCTGGAACAGACTCAACAAAGTACAGTACTGTCAATCCAAATTTTTGCCGTATTACACTAATTACAGTGTAAATTTTGGTGTTTACACAAATATTGCCACCTTTTGAGACTTGTGCTTTCTTTTTTCTCGTAACAATTCACGGATAATGATCATGAACGTTCTTTTGAAATTTTTAGTTATTTAATTTTATTACTTAAATTGAAGTGCATCATCTGATGATTGTTTACCTTTAATCCCATGGTTCGCAGTTGTTCGGTGCACCACACTTACCTTTAGTTAGCAAAAGCCAAAACATCGGGTTTCAAGCATGGATACAGTCAGGCCAGAACCCATGGCCATCTAACGACGATCAAAGTTCCTTGACGAACTCCGTTTACCTCACACCAGGGGTTTCCCCCGTACGCACTGATTCCGAAGTGAGTCTGGATAGACCTAACCGAAAGTTGGCTGGATGGTTAACTCGCCATCGGCGCAAAGGTTTTATTAAGACATCCGATCAAAAGGTAAACTGGAAACAGCTGCTCTCTTCGGGTATATTCATCAGGTCTATATTTTCGTGCATGGGTTCATTTAATGGAGCATTCCTTACGCTTATAGTGGTACCAGTTCGACGATGACAGGTGTAAAATGCTGGCATTTAATGGACCGGCGGATACGGTGCCTCTGGAGACAATCGACATCGCTCGTGCAGCGTTCACGGTCGATCTGGAGTTTTCAGACAAACCTGCTTGCTTTTCGTTGAGGTACACGCTGTGATGGAATTTTGTACTCTACGACTTTGATCTCGAATTAAACTGTGGCGTTTACAAAGTTTTGAGGGAAACTGAATGTATATGTAATTCCAATCGGCGGAAATTTATTGTGTTTTCCCTTTACTCGTCGCTCATTTACCTGTAGTAAATCTCAGTGTTCTGTACAATTTTTATTTATCCATGCATCAACGTAGCAGTAAATGTAATGCTTTGCAGTATTGATGGACAAAGTATAAATTTGGAGGCGCCTTCCAGCGAGGATATGAAGGAGTGGATCCGTGAACTGCAAAAGCGAAGAGAATTGTATTTACGATCCAAATCCATTGACGGGATAAGTGGAACTCAAAATTGTTCAACAAAGATAAAGATTCTTCGTCGAGTTTGACAGCATTGGAACATGAAAAGAGCGACGGAGTTATCAAGGTATTTGGACGAATTCTAAGATTAATTTTTAATTTTGTTTGGCGATTTTACAACAAATTTCGGTTCTTTTGAGCAACGGTAACGCGGTAATAGTTTCTTCGCTTTTTTATTTGTTTTTTTTTGTACGCTAAATTAGACTACTACGGCATGCAATTATTCGCTATAAATTCGTACAGTACTTTATCGGTTGGTTTTGGGTGGAAACAGGAACTGATAAAGTCAGGAAGCGATTCGGATGTGATCCAGGCAGCGCTCGCATTATCTGGCGGTGATACCAGTGCATTCATCAGTTTTAATGATGTTTTGAGTAGTGATAATCGAAATGGAATCAGCGAACGAGCGAAACCAGGTTCAGTCAAAATCTCTGCATTCTTGTTATTTTATTATTGTAAATAATTCGGGTTAGCCGGCGGGAGTGGGTGATTATTATTTTTCTTAATTTCACTAGATTCTACCAGAGTGACTGCTCCTCCTGTTACCAAGTCGGAAAGTAGTGAACGGGCTCCGAAGAAATCGTCGGTTACCGCTTTGAAAAATATTTTCTCAACTGATAAAAGCCAACAGAAATTCGACAAAGCGATGGAGGTGTGTCGCATTTGATATTTTAGTTATGATCAAGCAGCAACCTTTGTTCATTGTTTGATAGGATCGATATTTGGTTATGAAAGACGAGCTGCAGATGGCGAAGGACGAACTTTCCGCAAATAAGGAAATTGTTAGAATTTTGCGACATCAGTTGGACTTTGCCACAAAAGAAAAGGAAGCGCTGTAAGTTTCGATTACCGGATTTGTATCGGTGTGCGTGGGTTAATGGCGTTTTTCATTGCGTGCTCAGTAAAACTCTGGTGGGGAATACCGATACGGAGCAAAGCCAGCTGAAGATTTTACGAGATCGGTGTCGTCATATCTTGGAACTTGAAGATACACTTCGAACAATGCGTAGTGAAAACGAAGGTTTACATCAACGCAACCAGTAAGCAAAATGTTAATTTTGTACATTTTGAACTGGGTAGTTCAGTTGTTTTTGAGTTCTGTGTATACATTTTTAGAATCCTGAAATCCGAGCTGATGGAAATTGCGCAGCAGACGTCTGGCTTGCGCGACGATTTGAGAATGAAAGATCGCGCTATAGTTTTATTGAACGAACAAATGGCTCAAATGGAAAAAAACGGTCCTCGAGAAGGTAGAGCTTTATCTCAACGTTCTGTTAACGAAACGGAAGATCAGCTCCAGCGAACAAAAGTAATCTCAGCTTTTTGACGTATTCTAATTTTGACCCGAAGGAATTACCTGATTCTTTGATTACAGGAGATGTTAGCGGCATATAAAGACAAACTAGCCTATCTCAATGAAGAGATTGTCGGCCAAAATGCAATGCGAAACGATATGGCGGTAAGAGAGCAGAAACTCTTAGCTACCTTGGCTGACTGGGAAGCAAAATACGCACGACTGGAGAGCCGCCACTTATTTAACCTGAAAGACTTCACGCAGAGGAGCAGCGAAGGTAGAGGATTAGCTAACGTAGATAACAGACTAGATATCATTTAAATTCCAGGTTCTGGTGTTGCGTAAAACAGTGATACTGTACGGTTTTAGGAACAGCAACAGATGCCGATGTTGCCAAAATTAAACAGATGATTTTGGACGAGGCACTTGGTGGCTCCGAAGAATCTTCTCAGTACGGCCGCTAGACCTAAAAATCATGCATTTAAAATATTGACTTCTCACTTTTCAGTGAGAAAGCCTTGTTGGAATGCGACAGATATGGCTTTTTTACCAGTCGACTACATTACACCAACGAAGAGTACCTGGAGCGGAAAGCCCTGGAAGCTAACCGGAAAGAGCACATGGCCAAAATACGACAAGTAAACGCCATTGAATTATAAGTTATCCATTTCTGTTTGATGCAGGGGGGTTTAATGTTTTAGGACCCATTTTTTATGGAGCATCTACATCGGTGGGAGTCTTTTTTGGCAAAACAAACGCGGTTAATACAGAAGACAGAGGAGCTGAAAAGTATTGAAAAATATTATATACTTAATCCTCTTCCAGGTTGATTTGGTTTGTTCTCCACAGATCTGATGCGAATAGGATGCCCTGATGAGCACAGAAGTCGTGTTTGGAAAAGCGCGATCGAATGGAGTGTCGCCAGTGTGAAAACCATGAAAGGACCAAAATACTATCAGTCTCTGGTCCATGAAACAAGTTCTCCCTTAGCGTCAGCTGCCGCCAAGCAGGTTAGTTTATTTTTTTATGTGGTAATACCAGTTTTACGGATTAATGGCTATCGCTGAGTTGAATCAAACCAAAATTCCCATAATTTATCTGATTAGATAAAAATTGACCTTTGCCGCACCCTTCCCAACAATATCCATTTCATGAATATGGATTCTGATATGATTCCGAAACTGGAGGAGGTGTTGGTGTCTTTCAGTAAACACAATCCTGGAATTGGATACTGTCAGGTATTCTTGTCATTTGCTGTGGCTTATGTTGTGTCACTGCGATTGGGGTCTGATATTTTTGATTGTCTTTGCAAACGAATTGTTCGCGAAATTGTTCAAAATTATCATTAATTGAATTATGGATATTTCTGTAGGGTATGAACCGGTTGGCTGCCGTTGCTCTCCTTTTCTTGAACGAAGAAGACTGTTTCTGGTGCCTTGTGGCCATCGTTGATTACTATCTGCCGGGATATTTTTCGGTAAACATGTTGGAAGCTCAGGTCGACCAAGTAAGTCCTTATACATGCTTCCCCTATTCTCTGGCCTGATATAACTACCATAATATGTGTTTTTGCGTTTTTACAGCGGATATTCCGGGATTTGTTTGCTGAAAAACTTCCCAGACTTTATGCCCATCTCTCGAGTTTTTTGGATGTTACTTTATATTCCTTTAATTGGTTTTTGACGGTGTTTGTTGACAACATGCACCCTGATATATTTTTGCCGATCTGGTACGTTTTTAAAAAAATATAGTGGTAATCACATGTCTGTTTATGATTTTATATTAATTTGGAGAATTGCAGGGACGCTTTCCTGGTTGAAGGGAAGAAGGTACTTGTGTTCTTCGTGGCTGGCGTATTAGGCTATGGATCTGTTCTTATTCCGCTTTGATTTGCAGATTTTGTTCCGCTTTAGTATTGCCATGTTCAAATACTTTGAGGACGAGCTGTTACAATTAACAGATCCTACTGTGGCTAACCGATTTTTGAGAAATCTGGGTGACCGAGTTACGGATTTGAAAAAGCTGCAGAATGTAAGACATCTTGCTTACTGTAATCGATTATGAATAGAAGTATGCGTAATGAATCTGAATCATCATAATAAAACTACTCAAGTCAAGGACACATTTATAGATCTACAGATAGGTTTATCGTTCATTTTGTAGGTTGCTTTCCAAACCCTTAATCCATTCCCGATGAAATTTATCAAAGCAAGGCGAGCTGTTCATCTTCCAGAGATTCTGGTTAGTGCACGCTTATTCATATAAACTTATATAATTTATGAAGAAAATATGTTTTCTGTGTTTCTATATATGTTTGCTAATATTTCTATATATGTTTCCTAGGCGGAAATGCGACAGCTCGATCAACTTAGAGCGAGCATTCCACAGACCTCAGGGGCGGCGGATGATGATGACGAATAAACTACTGCGTCTTTGCCGCATGCCAATGAAGCCATGCTTTAATCTAATTTTTACTTTTGTATTTTGTGCAGTCGTTGTGGTAAGAGCGAACGGAAGATTACTGGTCTATGTCTGTGATTGCTGGTTTATATGAAAGCTTTAATTGAAGTAGTTAAGAGATTATATTTTTTTAGAAAGACTCCAAAGAATTGGATTAAAACTTAACGGTACCGCAAATTACTGTACTATGCAAAAAAATATCAAGGCGTTTTAAAACTGTCGTTTAAATATTGTAACAGCAGTATCCAGTACTGGGGATAAACCAAATCAAAAATTATTTTTAAAAATGGAAAATTGGCAGCATTTTGAGAAAATTTAAGGAAATAACGCAGCGTATGTCAGGCACAAACGCATGGTCACACATCGAAAGGAACTGTTACACTGCCTTCAATCAAGACAAAAAATCAAAAAACGAAAACTTATTGCAACCGTCTCTCAACAACCGAGCATCAACCAAGGGGCAGTGTCATTCTTCGTCACTGTCGACCTGTACTGTCTGAAGCTTTTTCATCGTCTTTTGGTCCACATCTTCCGGATTAATGCCATATTTAAACTGCAGCTTTTTCTTCCAATGCAATCCACGCATTAGCTTTCGCCAGTTGTCAGTAGCTCTCTGCGACTTCTTCGATTTTTCTTCCGCGATGATCTTATCCTACAAAGCCATAATGTCAAAAGTTTCATGTAACAACTTGCTGAATTTTCGTGCCAAATTCACAGAAAGAAACAATTCGACTGATTCAGAACTGCGTTCATTTAAAGGGCTCCAAACAAACAGGCTAAAAATAAATGAAGTCTGGAGCCATAACTCTGGACTGAAAAAAAGCTAATTCCGAAAGTGCACCTGCTCATTATTCCAAGCATCCATCAGTGTATCCGCAAATTCTTCGCACACAATCCATCCGTCCATAATCGGATGACAGTGTCCGCCACCAAAACTCCAACCGGTCATGGCAGCCGCGCAGTCAATATCCAACTGCTTCGCGACACGGTGGATGTTTTTTATCGGGATATGAACACAACCGATCGGTAGCATCGATGGCTGGAACATATCCACATTTCCATATTCATTCCTCGGGACTTTACCCTAAAAATGCAAGTTGCTGCATTGGGACGCTAGCGTTCTGTATGCTTAACTCACGTTCTTCGCCACAGGATTAACGTAATCCATTGTTTGCCAGTATCCATACAAGGGTGCCATTTGTTCTTTAGGCTTTTTCTTTCTCAGCAATGGCATCCAGCAAATCAGCAGTTGGATCATCGCGCTTTCGTCGCTTAACACGTCGCTGAATTTTCTTTACTTCCTTGTATGGCTTCTCACCAATTTTTGATCAAGCGAGCCTCTTTCAGCCAATTCTCGCGCGTGTGTAACAGGTGGACCACATCTCGAAGATACACGGGTTCATCTTTGACATGGTCAACTGGAACTGGGTTCGGCGGATAAATGGCTTCATATTTCAAGAGATGACGTGGTACAATGTACAGCGGATGACCTATCCAGTGAGTGAGTCAGTAAAAAAAACGATCACCGTTCGAAAACTACTTTTCTATTCTTTGACATCACCATCAAAAGCATACTATTGACATTTTGTATGGTAATCACACTCGCAGATACCGCACCTTTAAACTCCTGCACGGTTTTTGGCCTAGGACGTGCCAATAACATATCTTTAATTTTCTCATCTTCCTCTTCATCCCGCTTTTTATCCTTTGGCTTGAAAACTGCCATTGTTTCCTTCCACCATTCAACGTCAACTTGCAGCTTGCGATTCACGGTCAGCCAGTTCTGACAGAACACAGCAGTAACATCTTTGGCACTATTTTCTTCACCGAAGGCAACAACATATTGTATGGGTTGGGAGGCATCACGTTCGCACTCCTCAAAACGGTTGACGTCTCCCAGGATACAATGTACTGGCACATAGACCTTCGATTTCGGACAGTAAACGTCCAACCAATAGTCAACACCAGCGCCACGTTTCGGAACAAAATTATTATTGGATTTCTTAGGTGAAATGATGGAAGTTGTCGCTCCAGCATCCACCTGTCTGTACAATTAGGCGTAATTATAAGTTATAACAGTAATTCAAATCATTCCCGGAAGTATTTAAACTAAAGTTAATCGAGAAAAAATCAGCAAAAGTATGCCATACTTTCCTCATGGTCAGTTTCTTGTGCCTATTTAAATTAGGCATCCACCATGCTGCTCGACTTACTTTTCCGCTTCAACAGAGATTTGACTTTCCTTTTTAGGCGTAGATGGGGCATCTTTTTTGGGAACTGCTTTCTTTGTTTTTTTCTTTGGCTTTCGTTCAAAATCAGAATCTTCGTCCGACGAGATTGCCCGTTTCTTTTTATTCGGTGTTGCTGCCTTTGTACCACTACCCTTTCCGGAAACGCTCTCCTTGATCTTTTGAAAATACGGAGAAACTTTGGTTTTTTGTTTTTGGCAGACGTTTTCGGCAGCTTGGCCTCTTTTACCGATAAAGGCTGCATACTGAAGATCAATCTCACTTCCACACCCAAACTCCGCAACATCAGCAGCATCACCATCGTTAAATGCAGATAGGAAGGACAACGTTTCAGCATCAACGTCCGGCGAAGTGCACGCACAGTATTTGGCGGCGACTCGCTGAATTCCGGGACGACCGGAAAATGACTCTTGATGTTTCCAACCAATGTCTTCACACGTAGAGGATCCAATGTTTTCAGCAGGGATTTGTTCTGTACTACCGAATTTTCCCACAGAGACAATGCAACGGCCAGTAACTCTGGATTTCGACCCACAATATCGTTCAGGAAGAAACCGTGTCCAAGACTGCACAATAAATGCACCTTATGAGCATCGACACGCATTTCTCGCTGGCGCCGTTTCAAGCGGTTCAACAGGAATGTCTCCATGCTCATCTGCTTCTTTTTGGCCCCGTTGGCACCGATATGGTCACCTCCACCGGATGCGACGTCGAGGGTCCCTCATCGTTGCTGCCTAATTCTTCCACGGCTTCCCATCCGTCAGAATCGGAATCATCGATAAAACTGTCGTCAGCTGAACCATTTTTCTCGGTCCTTTTTTGGGGTGCTTTCATTTTCGGTGCTTTCTTGCCTGTGGTAGATAATGGATTCTTTTTCGGTCCGGAGCTTTTCTTTTCGCTGTAGCCGAAGATAGCAAAGCGAATTGCTTCGGAACGAACTTACGATCAGCCTTCTTCAACCGTTCTCGACTGCCTGGAATATCACTATCAGGTTCACTCAGCCCTTCTTCTACGTCACCCTCCGAATCATCGAAATCATCGTCGGAACTGGCTTTAAAATGAGGGTCCGCGTCTGAATCATCCACAGATTCCTCATCATCAGCTTTCTGATAAACAAATTTCTGTCGTGCGGCATTCCGTCGAGGAAATCGCATTCCGGCGAGCGCATCCGAAGCATTACTATCGTTCAAGGAATTGTCTGATAGAGCAGAAGCAGATACACTAGACTGACCGTGAAATCCAGAATCCGCGTCCATTTCAGTCGACTTTGTGGTGTCTGCCGTAGCGCGTGTGGTTTCGCCTATGGATTCGTCAGTCCCGGCTTTCTCCTCATCGTCATCCACATCTGATAAAGATAATCTTTCCGCATCGACCAGGAGTCTTCGGGAATCTTCCACGGATGACTGATTCGGGTAGTTTAGTGTTTTCGGGTTTTTTGCCTTCTTAGATGGTGCGGTCTTGGAAGGCACTTTGCTAACAATCGCTTTTTCTGCCCCTGATTCCAGAGTCTTGGCCGCAACAGGAGTTTTCTTTGCCTTCGACGGTAACGGCACCTTAATGCTTTCCGACCTTAAGCGCTTCACATTCTTCGTGTCCGACACCAGTTTCTTTTCGGCCACGGCTTTTGAAGTTCGGGGAAGAGTTTGTCGGCGACTGGAAACTGCTTCACTTGCCCCAGTGAATTTCGGAATCTGTGCCTTCTCCGAAAACCGCTGTTGCGCGTCACTGGTGTTAGGTTTTCTAAAATGCGAAGATGTGGTTCTCGTGCTTCGTGCAGTCTTTCGAGTGGCTCGTTCGCTGGAAGCGGCGGCCATCACGGATAAATCGTAAGAGATTAAGTACGAGTACTGCAACAGACTCACAGTCCCAGTCGAGCGAAAGTCACGAAGTGCATGAATAGGGAGCGCTTAATCGGATAATATTGCTGTTGTTCATGCACTTGCCATCTCCGACGGGAAATTGAAAGTTAACCAGATACCGAAAAAATAATTCTGCATAATCAGATAAAAATTCTCATGATACTAACAATAGTTACAATACTACGGAACGAAAAGGCGGAAAAGTTTTCAATTATTGCTTGCAAACAGGCCATTTCCCGTGTTCATCGAAACAAAGCCAGAAACGGCGCTTTAATAAAGGCTAAGACCTCAAACAGCTGAGATTTTATGTGATTGGAAATTTCCAAACCCGCTTTCACCGCCGGCTTTCAGACCAGAACTGTGGTCGAGCCACGGTCAAGAAAAAGGCATACAGTAATGGAAAAAGGCGTAGGGCATATATGTTGTACTAACCCACCTTGAAAAAGGGCATTGCGTGAAACACTGAAGGCGACTGGAACAAATTATTTAATCAGAAAGAACACCTCCGCGACCGGAAGAATTTCGTGAAATAAAAAGCTTTTCCGGCAACGTTCATCTCTTCCCTAATCGTACACAAAATGGCAGCGGCATCTGCTTAAACGGAACGACAGTTGACCAATTTGTTAGTATTAGAATTATTAGATGAATCTTCCTGCTGTGACTGTGTTTTAATAGGCTAATTTTAAATAATTTGTTGGCATCACTTAAATTGCAAAAACTGACGAAAAGATCAGCTCGGTATCACTCGGCATTAATTTCGGTATCACAACATTAACGGGACGATGTGATCAAGAATCTTCACTTTGGTTAAAGTTGTGTTTGCTCGCAGACAACATTTATCACCATCGCTTTATTGGTCGCCTCATTGCCAAAGTCATAGTGGACAAAAATTAATTTTGTGGAATGCGACTACGTGTATTATAGTGTACCTTTGCAAGTACAGTGCACTCTACCGCAAAGTGCTTACCGTTAGATCAAGCCATTTTTTACATGCATAGATACGTAGTCGTACTACATAGTACACAAAGTATAGAATAAATACGTAATAATAGTTCTAATTATTTTTTATATTAAGATATATTATTCTAGCCCTGTCATCCATGTACAATACTGAAGTACCGTATTCAGTTTGCCGCTGAAGCATTTGTAGTTTTGTGCATACTTGCATAAAATACAAGTATGCACTATACAGAGTTTAATAGTCAGGGTTAAACGCACTGCGTATGGTACGTCTGCAAAAGCCGGTATAAACGCCCGAAGTTGGTACAATCTTGAACATTAATTATAGAATTTATTCAATAGTATCGTATTTATAAATGTCATATTTTCAAATCGCGACATTACAGTCATAGTTCCATTAACTACGGCCATCATTGCACAGTTAAGAATTAAAAAAACAACCAAAATCAGCATTATCAACCAGTTTGTTCTTTCCCGGTAAAGTTCCCAAAACAGCCGCAGCGTTTCTTTTAATAATTGCGAGGCTAATACGCTGCTTTAAAAAAGCCGTGGATCGGCCTTCTCCATTTCTCTCCCTGATCTTTCGTCCGAAAAAGCTGACCATTTCTTTGGCTGCTTCGCCAAGCACACCAAGGGTTTCCACAGCGAAAGGATAAATAGTATTATAAACAAGTATGGTAAATTATAGTAGTCATACATGTACAGTAGTTGTACCTCTAGTACTCTAGGGTAGCAGAAGTAAATGAGTATCCTTGCATGGGATTTATTGAATGTTATAGATACTGTACATGCGATAAATCTGTACTTGTACCTGAGAAGCGATGGAGCTGATCTTTTCGTCTTAGCAGCATCGTGAATAAATTATTACCAGGAAATTATGAAATTTTATTTGTTTAGAAAATTCAACATTGGTCACAGAAGCCGTGATTTTAACTGGACCGTGATTTTTACATTTCTACGCGATTTTCTTAATTAATTTTCAACACTTTTTTAGCTTACGGATTGTACTTGCCTATACGATCATCCTGCAATTTGTGAAATTGCAAGCTGCTTTGTGAGTTATATTCTCATCTTTGCCGAATCCAGGAACTGCCTTGCACCATACGTGATGCTTTTCATTCCCGAAATGCTGGGAAGAATATGTGAGTTGGTGAATTGTAAGTAATTTTTAGATTTCTGCGCGACAAAGATTTCTCAGAAATATAGCGCCCGCCGATATACATAGGTTTTGAATATGTATCTCCTGATTTAGTATTGCTAAAATAACGCTAAAACTTTACTTACTATCGATTTAGTAGTAGTGGGCGATCCTACATACTTACGTTATATAGATATAGACTATACGATTATATCTATATATTATATATATACACAGTAATATAAAACAAAGTTTGAGAATTGAGCAGTAGTTGCGGTACATACTGCATATCATGTTCTACATTCTCCGCCAATGAGTCTGCATGTTGTATGTTTACAGTCGCAGTATGATTGATGAACTGCTTTATATTTTGATGATTACGCCTGCATATACAACACTTCCTCCTAAACCATCGTATTCAAACTTCCTTTACTGTCAGTTCAGTACTTTTGTTCTTTGTGCTTCCTCGAATACGTCGTGATCGGTACTGGTACTATGTTTTTGGAAAGAGTTTTTTGTCCGTAGTTTAATTAACACCGATAAGTACGTATGCTGTGATTTGCCTAATAATAGCTAAATTGTGTAATAATATAAATTGTAATAGTGACTATAATACCGTAGTTTTGTGACTTTTGTCTAAAATTTATGGCTTAGCTGACTACAATATGAATAAGCACTTCGATGAATGTTCCGTGGCCAAGACCACACGGATGACTACAGTATTTGCGTAGTATTCGCGTGGAAATGTGGTTAGATAACTTCGATTTACGATTCGGCACTGGGCGCTATGAAACTTAACGTTGCCCGCAGCAGACATCGTTTTCAGTTGTCGAAAATTCTGTAAACTGAACCATTCCGCTACGGCGCATAAATTTTCATCTCACAAGATTGATCTACCGCTTTCATCAATAGTGTTTCTTCTTTCTAATTATGGCGATCCGGGATGGGTCACAAATACGGCTGCTCACTTCCATCACCGTAATACAGCGTACTGTACAATACTCTGTATTTCGTACTGAGTGGATTATGGTAACGAGCAAAGCTGCTGGGCTACTTTAAAATTTGCCAGACTCTTGACTGCTGATTATTACCAGTTGTTATTAATCCTGTCCGGATCGTTATGGCTGTATGAATGTGGCCGGATGTTTCTAACAATTTGTCATGCGAATCTTCGTGCTGAAAGTGAGTTATTTACCTAAATTTTATTAACTTATTGGCCATTCTGCATGGATCGCAAAATTGGAATAGAAATGATTTTGCCAGGAAAATCTTTATCTATATACTATATGTTACGATTACGGAGCTTTCATATTTCGGTTTGCTATATATTCTATATAAAATGAATTTTAATGCTTTGCTGCCGTACCATCTCAGTCGGCATGACATATTGTTTTAGTCTGTTAATGATTTTTCACAGCAAATAATTTCACGGGTATTAGTGATATTGTGCACTTTATTAAGGTAAGAGAGCATTTGCCTGCGTTAGAGATTTATAACATTACTTCATACATACGTGCACACTCCTACTATTTTTCATACGAGTTAAACTAAAGTTTTGAAGTGCACGGAATTGTTCAAGCTGTTGTGTTAGGTTCATATATATGGTAATTCATTGACGCTTGCTTTATCGAAAATCCAAACTAAAGCATTCGTTTCGTGAGTTAATCTAAAAGAATGGATCTCTACAACTTTATGTAGAATTTTTTGATTATTTACTCTAATTGTAAGTATAATAATTATTAAAGTGAAAGCTTGTAGACGACCAGCTCAGAAAATGAATAGTGTATCACTGTACTGTATTCCCCTTGATCGTGTGTGGTGCGCTGCCGGCCGTGCTGAAAACCTGTTGATAAGCGCATGAAAGCTGGTGAAATCAATACTTAACAATAAGTGTTTGCGCGTCATGATTAATGTAGTTAACATTAAAAATAATTTTGAAAAATACGATACGGGAAACCGAACGGGAAACGTGTAAACGAGAATTTAAAAATTTGTAGCATCATTAAATTACGAGAAAAGATTACCTATGCAGTTTTAAATCTGCAATCCTGTTTCCTTGTTAGCTGTAGGTGGAACTTATGATAGAGTTGTGGTAACAGCTCACCCTAAATTAGGTGGATTACTACAGTATATACGGGTAGTATTTTTGGGTTTAGGCTCAGCTAGTTCTTATATGCAAACAATTTATTATAATAAACATATGATATTATATAAATCAAAAAAATTTGCAGCAGAATATGAATATATATCCAGAAATGTTACAATTAAGGGTGATTTTAAAATTAATTAAAACTTGAAAATGTATTTATACAACATACCGTATAATGCGGGGTGCAGACTGCAGTGCTTAATTTGTATTGCCCTCCCCGACCTGTTGCATGAACCTACATTAAAACAGATTCAGCGGCAATATACAATTAAACAGAAAGAGAATAAGACTTTTGTTTAACAAGAGCCTTACTAGTTATTTATAAACAACTAAACTATAATATGCAAAGTAATGCGCAATGCATACAAGACATTCCACAGACAACCGGTATGTACGGTGTTTTACTGTAAACGTAATTCATGATCGCAAGCAATCTTCAAATCTCTCTGCATCCGATGAAAAATTGAGAAAAAAACTTTACATAGGCGCTTCAAATTATGATATTACCCAAAAAGTGGCTCCACACCTATTTACGCAAATGCTTAAAGCGAAAAATTTCTTCAAAAACTTGTTTACTTGTTTCCCTGAGTCTTAAAAAGCAAACAAGACATTTTAGTACGGTGTTTGGAAGTGTCGAGCTACTCGTAACACGGAAATGCAGCGGTACGGTGCTTGCACACGCTAAATCATAAAACAGTAATTTAACTGTAAGGTTTATAACACAAAATTTACAGTATTTGAGTTTTGAAAGATATTTATTGAATCTACTTTTTTATGTGTTCGAGACGGTTTTGATGACTTTTGTACGACTTAATGCAGAAAAGAAAACTATGTGAATGAGCGTGTCGAATTGCCTGTAATTGAACAACAACAACGTTGAATTTTTTGTCCATTCTACAGTACGTAGGTGCAGTACGGGTTGCACGATGCAATACAAAGCTCACAACATGCAGTTTCAAACTCAAACGTGAAAATTTATACCTGTCGCTATATGTACAGTGCCAATATTTGCAGCCGAATAGTAGTGATTTATATTGATAAATATTAAATAGGCCGTATCGGATGATTCATGGCAAGTAATAATTATGCTACACACCTTCCATGATTGTTAATGTTAAAACCTTACTCGATGTCGCAGCGACTGTTCAGTTGTAACTTGTAACTTGTAAGCCTGCATGCATTCAGTTAATATCCAGTATTGTCCGCTAGATTGTTGTGCATTTTTGAAGCGTAAAGTATGAAAATATTGTATAATCCAGTACTACATTTTAAGGGAATGTATGCGATAAAGCTGGCAGTTTGCGTTTGAGTGAGCGCCTGTGTTGTGTGTAATTTACCTTGAAGAAAAAAATTTAACCACCAATAATTATTGATAGAATTTATAAAAATTGCTTCATGCATCCTTGCATGAGTTTGTGGGTAGTATCTCTTATGTTGCGGGTCCGTCAACGACATGGTTAATTGGTTATATATTTATATAAAACTAACGTGCTGCAAAAAAAAACAAAATGATAATTATGTCGGCAAGGTTTGTGGTATAAAAATTTAATGATTGGTTAAAATTAATTAGAGGCGAATTTTGTAACTGTTAGAATCACAAGCAGGAACATACTTGCCATTATGTACTTATAACAGACAGTTGCAAGAGTATTGTACAAGTACATCGCGCAAATTAGCGCTAGCACGTACCTGTATTACTCGTACTAGAATACTTTTGGTTGGTGACGTACAAAACTAGTGACACAGCTTATTAAAATTTAATAAGCTGCGTCATTAAAGCATTTAATGCTTTAATTAACGGTACATGGCATAACAGAACACAGCTTATTTTATACGATGTCATAATTACAGTTCTTCCATGCGCAAAACAAGCAAACTGTTACAGCACACAGCCTGCAGATGACGATTTATTATTAATAATAAATTTTTGGATTTTGGGACTGCTACTACATTATGATATTTTGGAAAAACTGTCAAAATTAAGGTCGATGTCGGTTTATACCTGAATTTTTTCATTTTTCTCGTAGACACTTTATCACTGGAGTGCAATACCATTTGTATGTGTTGTATGGAAAACTTATTTAGCAAAGCAGCGCCGTTGTATTGTACGTACATTTACAAAATTATGAAGGGATATAAAATAATCTAAAAAGAAGAACTAAGACATTCATAATATTTATTGAACTGTTCTACTAAATGATTTGCAACGATCACGAATTAACACATTAATGTAAATTATTATGTAACAAGTTGATATTATCTATTGAGATTGGTGGTACAAAACAGTCCCAAGTTTTCAATGTAGATACAAATAAATGCAAATGTTACGCAGTGACGCTCAGGATGATTTTTCCAAACAGTGACAATTCAACACCATACCACTACTAACTGGTATTTAAAGCGCCCCAGAATTGTGGATTAGTTGTACGTTATTTGACTGAGATACAAGTACTACCGTCAGGGCCGTCGCGAGGTCCGAGGATAAGGGGGCACGTCAGTTCGAAAATGACTCGAAAATAAGAAAAATCGCAGAAAAGTAACTTTAAAAAGCCACTTTTTTACGCTTTTCTGTTGTAATTTTGGTGCGCCAGTGCCAGGTCTATTTTCTCGCGCCAGCGCTAGCTACGTCAGCTCCCGGCGCACCATTTTCCCGTTTTCTCCCTCCGGGAGAGGGGGGCGCCTTTCGCGACGGTCATGAGTATACCGTCATACTACCGTATAATTATGGACCGTGATAAACAAATTTGGGTTAGATTAAGTTTGAGTTAGATTAAGAATCTTGACAGGGACAAATTAATTAAGTTTATCATAAATAAACACTATACTGTCCAGGTAACTGCAAACTTACAAGTGCATACAAGTCCGCCGGCACAGTTGAGCATCCGGGTCGCCATAAGGAGTTCTTTTAAAGTCTTCTCTAGACAATTTCGTCTAGAGTAACCCTTTTGTGTTTTTCGATTTCTTCTTGGGAATTTTTGTGGATAAATAGTGAGCCCTGCCATTTCTGGTTCGAACCAGATTGGCAGGGACAAGTTGTTCATAGGAACTACAGATACACTCTCCAGTGTACGAACTGCCTTCGGTTCTCGCAGCATCTTTTCGTGACTTTTATTCCTCTCATTATTCCTTACTTACCTTCATACTGCTCGAGTCATACGTCGGAACCCATTCTTGCCTATCTAATGGAGTCGTCAGGACGCTGGAGCCTGTGCTGCGGGAGCGACTGCATGCGCTGTGAGGGGGGACATTCTGGGGCGTCTGAATGTTGTGCTTCGAGTGATCTGGGGGCTTGCCCTTATAACGCTTCGCGTTTGGCCCTTTTAACCAGTGATCTCGTCAGCGCGGCAATCGGTAAACCCCTAAATCCTGCTTTTATGGTAAATGCGCCCGAAGAACGTGGATCTGTGCTGTGGAGCCTTGTTGACTTCTGGAACTCTCACTGCGCGTTGGATCGTTTCATTTCATTGTTCATGTCGTTGGGGTATCGTGGAACGAACGTGGATCTCCCAGGCTCTGGATACGGATGGAGGAAGCGCGGATGTTTGCGGTCGGATTTTTCTGTTGTTACGCCCGAAGCAATCTGGGGCTTGCCCTTACAACGCTCTGCGTTTGGCCCTTAACCAGCGAGCTCGTTGGTGTGGCACCTGTGGATTCTGGCTGCTTGTTTGTAGTTTTTTCTGTCGGTCTCTGTATTTGCTAGGTTCTCGAATGTCGTAAAATCATCTTAATCGTCAGTTGTTTTCGCTTATGTTGGTTTGAACATTTTCATGGTGTCTGATAGTGCATAGTTATACGGTGCGGGTATAGGTTTGTAGTTTGCCTTCAGGAATGTCGACGAGTCGATAAGATGTAGGATCCTATCATAGACATGCTTGCGGATGATTAATCATTACGAATTAATTATTCTTGCGAATTAATCATTACGACCGAAGCACAAAACAAATGCATTAAAAAGAAGCCTGTATATATACTTACGTTATATATTATTATACCGTACTCTCTATGTATACCACTTTTGCATGGTATACAAGTGGTAGTAAGATTAGTTCAGCATTGGTAATTTTATTGGTTTTCTATGTTGACTACCAACTACCAAGACGTTATGATGTGCGCTTGGCTTCGTTTTGCGTGTTTGTTTTTCGATCATGATGAAAGTTATGGCCTTTGTGAATATCATGTATGCAACCGTTAAAGATCTACCGGAAAATAAAAAATATCCGCTTTCTATACAGTATTAGATGGCTCGGCTCAATGGAAAGTTTCAATAATGATGCATATTTTTACTGTCGCTCGGATCGACATGCATTGTAGTCGACGTATGTCAGTTCTGATGTTATATCTATACAAGAAACAGCCTCGGCTTCGCCTCCGCGTTTCTTGGGTTCTATACTCCTTGGCCGGTTTACGGATTGTTAACTTAGAACGGATAAATCTGAAGAGCCCGATAACAAAAATTTTATAAAAAATGGATGTTTTGGTTTCGTGCAGTCGAACGCAATTACTTTGACTTTACAGATCATTTTTTGTTAAATTTTCTTAGCGAAAAACCATCCGAATCTAATCACCCACGAGAGTATCACATTACAAACTGAAAGGACGCTAAAAGGACAGTGGTGCTAGATAGGTCACCCATTAAGAACTTAGCAGGCGCTGCTCTATTTTGCTCAGTAATATTGCAGTTTTGTCATACGTTCACCTAAGGGGCTCTGTGCACTGGATAGCTTTGGTAGCTCGGTCACCCACCTACCTAACGGGATCTATGCAAAGTACAGTACTGGTAACTCGGTCACTAGATCACTTAACGGAGTTTATACGCTGGACAGTAGTGCTAGCTCGCCCATTAGATCACTTAACGGAGTTCGTGCACTGGACAGTAGTGGTAGCTCGGTCACGCGTTCACCTAACGGGCTCTGTGCACTGGACAGTATTGGTAGCTCGGACTGGACAGTATTGGTAGCTCGGTCACCCATCTTCCTAACGGGATCTATGCACTGGACAGTATTGGTAGCTCGGTCATCCATCTACCTAACGGGATCTATGCACTGGACAGTATCGGCAGCTCGGTCACCCATCTACCTAACGAGATCTATGCATTGGACAGTATTGGTAGCTCGGTCACAAGATCACTTAACGGAGTTTGTGCACTGGACAGTAGTGGTATCTCGGTACTCTTTCACCTAACGGGTTCTGGGCACTGGACAGTGGTGGTAGCTCGGTCACGTACTCACCCAGCGAAAGTTTCAAGGTGACCTTTAAGATGGGTTGGATCAATCTGGTCTTGATGCCGGCTTGATACTGGCTCGATATTTTCATAAAAAAAACACATGCCGGCCACTTCTGAACTATCCCGGATCTAATGGCGTTGTCCGTTTTTCCAGAAGTTTTATGGTTATAGAGATCTCAAAACTATGGGGCGCCGCGCGTAGTACTTCGAATGCTGCCTTATATGGGCTCCCTTGTATTACTCTCCCTTATCTGGGCTCCCGGCTAGTTAGCAATACCCGTCAAATTGAATTTATCGGATTTATAGCAGAGCCCTTTTCTACTTCTTTCAACCGGATTTACAAGTGAGCACACCAAAGAATTCCGAAATTTCACATCCGAATTATATTTATATATATTATCTATATAATAATATTTTTCATTAATTTCAACCGGATTTGCCAATGAACAAACTGAAAAATGCCGAAATTTCTTATCACATTATTTTTTCATGGGGTTCTTAGTGCATTTAAGCGGGCGATGTTTAGAAAGACCTTAAATTTAGAAAGATTTTGAATTTTAGAAAGATTTTGAATCTGCCGTTGATGCAACCTGAGCATTTTGAAAGAAACTAAATGCTACAAAAGTACTGGCAAAATAAGTATTTTAAATAAATCAAAATTTTCAGTCAGGCATAACACTGATAACAGCTGCGAAAGTGTGAGTTATAACGTAACCGCCCATGTAGAGGTTTGCTCATATTGCCCGGGAGCCCAGATAAGGGAGAGTAATATAAGGGGAGCCCATATAAGGCAGCATTCGAAGTATAGATCTTGTACTTAATATACTGAAGTTCTGTAACATACACTGTATTTCTACTTCTTTTGGAATGCGATCATATAATAATTATTATTGGCAAATTGCGAGCCCCGACCTCCGTAATCCAGTCTCGGAACATAACCTGCGCAATTTTAAATCCTGCATATAAGCACTGTCGCACTAAATTCTCACCACTACTCGATCGTAGGTTTGCGCGTAATTATATGTTCGTGTATTTGATAAGTCAGCTCGCGAATCGTGACCTTTGCTGTGTGGCCAGCCTTTAACTGATATTAATAGGGCTGATTATCTTTTAGTGACTGACTAATATGAAATGGCCTTTTTTTATTTCAGAAGCTGGCTTCCTCCAGAATATATTTGTATTATTTTTACTGGGCTGGAACATAATATAAATATAATATGCCTACTGTGGAATCTTGCTCATTAAGTACTGTCGCGGCAAACTCTGCCGGCGCAATATCTAAACATCCTAGGAGACCTTCGTGCCCCTTTGACACCACGGTTAACATTTCAAGTCCGACATCATCCAAAAAACGATTCCAACGTCTGCGTGTCAGGAGTTTGAGCCGAAATCGTAATTCAGCAAAGCCAAAAGACGAAAGCAACAGTATTGTTACCCAGCTTGCTAATCCTGCACTGAGGCGGCGTAACAATTCGGCTGGAAATATTTACGCCGTCGACTCTTATTTGACCGCAATGGATCGGTCCGGACTGTCGGGATCCATAACGCGAGCTTCCAGGTCAACGCTTGAACTTGTACAAGATTTGCAGCGTAATACGCTAAAACATTTATCGAAAAGCTGGGATTCTTTGGGACGGGTATGTAAATTAAAGTAGACGATCGACATTAAAATAAATAGTCTAGTTGCGGCGCATTACCGCTCTATAATAGTTACCTAGATCGATCCTAGAGTACTAATAAAATAAATTACTAATAAAGTACAGTATAAACAGCATAAATAAGTAGTACTACTACTTACTACGATCCTGTATAGACTTCTGCAAAGAAAAAGCCTTATAGGACTACAATAAAACGTTTCCTACGATGAACTACGGTTTCCCTCGCATTGAGCGACAATTGTATACGTCGTCGTTACGATACATCCTCTCCCTATGTATATTTGCAACAAAATTTAGTGCTAGTGAGGTAAGCCTTTTGACAGCACACACTAGACGGTAGACGGTATTTTAAAATTTGAAAGGAGTCTATGTAGGTACTAGTATAGAAGTATTGCTATTAGCGTCGCACTGTGAAAATGCCCATTGCTGTAGTCAGTTATTGCTATAGTCAGTTATAGTCAGTCAGCAGACTCACTGGTCAGCACAAAATAATATCGTACAATGTACATAACAACACTGACCTATCCCAGCAGTGTGCCGGTAGGAATGCCGGTGCATTAATTAATTTGACTGATAGGAGCATTATGCCTACGCTTCGAAAAAATGCTCGTTGTAATAAGAAACAACGGATTAATAGAATGGGAGATTTCGATGAGACAATTTTATCTCAAGGTTAATGAATTAAGTTTTGGTCGTCTTTACCTTTACTAACAGAACAGGTAGCAGGGGCCACGGAATATTGTACATAGTCTAGAGTAGGCAGTACGCACACGATGACGCCTGATACGAGTAATATAGTGCAATGGCTACCAGAAATGCTCGATATTAACCGGTACTACTATACCAGCACCAGCCATCCTGCGGCAGCGGTGCGGTTACCACCGTGATTCAGGTTAGGCAGAGTGGCAGACGCAGTGTGGTAACTGTCAACATCCGTTTACGGCTTGTGAGTTGTGAATCTTGTGATAGCCAGCTGCAAAGCTGCAGCAACGCGCGCGATAGCAGACAAGCGTGATCGGAGATTGCATTGGCGTAACAGAGTTCATTTCTGGCCTAGAACCAGCGAGCATATTTTACTGACTGTCCATGGATCTACCTGTTTGAGTTCGAGTGCGAACGAAAAACTGTTTTTGCAGTGTAATACTTAGCTTGTCTGCTCAGTTTGGTGGAAATAATGAGCCAGTAATCTCAAACGCGTCATATCGTAAGGAATTTCATGCACAGGAAGATCTGGCTTTCTCTTTAGATGGCGGAGGGACGGAACTGCCAGATTATTCTTCTCGATGGAAGAAAGATTGAAATCTTTGTTCAGGTAAGACGTTATGCCGTCGCTGGCAATTAGGCTAATGGGGGCCAAAACTTTAAAACTTTGTAACATTAATGATTATTATGCAGTATTGAGGAGTCGTCAGTATTACACAATAATCATAATGCTTAATTTTTACTGCTGCATTCATCGAACCTAAAATTTCGCGCGACGTATTGATAATAATTAGATATTGATAATCGGTTTCATTTTTGTCTGCCGTCAACCATTACGTAAATAAATTTAAGCCATTTAAATTTTGAGCTGATTTAATTTTTGTGGTTGGACAAAATGCTAGTTTCAATCTCATCACTTTCTGATATTGCTAGCTTAATCCACGGTATTAGAGATTTGCCACTGGTGCCGCTGCTTGAAACTTTACTTTTAACGTATTAAGAAATCTTCTCCAGCACTTGAAGCTTTGATGCATCTTTTTTAAATTTTATTAGAAATTTTTTGCTATTTCCTCGGAGCATTGTTTCTGGAATTGCTTATTCTGCGGCGTGCCGTCATGTTTCGGTTTGGTCGGTTCTAGACCTAGAATGATCCGTTACTTATTTGTAAAAAACTGAAATGCGAGGAAATATATTTATAAACGTAGGTAAATTAGCGGTATCGTGGTTAATGGCTTTTTATCGTTGTTCGCCATTCTGTGCATATGTTTTCGGATGTGTATGAACTTCTTTGATTTTGTAAATATTTTGAGTTTTAAGCCAGTTTGGAAGCTAATTAGTTGCCCGGTAATTGTAAAAACAATTCTTTTCCAATTTTGATCAGTGGGCTGCCCCAGTACCTGCTCGTTAAACTTATTAGAGTTCGTAAAATGCTAATTAGCAGTAAATAGAGTAAACCTTCTGTAAACACTTTCAATGGAAGACTGCCAGAAGAATAATGGCACCCTTGGCTTTAATATTTACCTAGCCGGAATGGGATATTTTCATCTTGGTGATCTCTGTTTTGAATGTCAGTATTATTAATTTAGCCGAAGCTGGCTGCCGGCGATCTACTGGATATTGTGAGCTCGCATTATAATCTGAAGGAAAAGGAGTATTTCGGACTGTGTTATCCGGACGAAACGTAATAATTGACTTTGGCTGTAAAATGTTTTCTCTGATAAGGATTCATTGTGGACTCCTTGCAGCAATCATTATCATTGGCTACATCTTGAGCGGAAAGTGCTGGAACATGAATTTTTCGCTGCGGCACCAAAGAAAAACAAATCCATTGTGTTATACTTTATGGTTAAGTAAGTCCTTGAAATGGAAGCCATACGTATGTGCGTAGGTTTTTTATTGTTTGCTTAAGCGTTGTGGAAAAAAGGCTGTTTGTTTTTCCTTCCATCCGTACTCTGTCCAGTTTTGTGTATGCAGCAGCACTGTGTGAATCATTAACGTTTCAGGTTTTTTGTGGAATCCATTACACATCTGCGCGATGCGGTTACCGTGGAACTGTTTTACTTGCAAGCAAAGGCCCTTGTTTTGAAAGGTGTTATCCAAACAGAGCAAGAAACGGCTTTTGAACTGGCATCCTACGCTCTGCAAGCGAGTTACGGTGACTTTATTGAGTAAGTTAGTAATGACAGCCTTTAAAAGCGCTCATATTGTGTGCTATGAAGTAGGATAAACATTTTTCGCGACCGTCATGGAGCACTCTTGAACAGTTACTCCTCTTTTCCACTTTTTTGGGTCAAACTGTTTATACGGAAAATAAATCCGGGGATCACGACCCATGTTTACAAAAGCTTCAAGCGGCAACCCAAATCGTACGATATTGAATTCCTTTAACACTTGTCTCGAATGTGTTATCCGTGGGCTGACGTGCGTGTAGATCGACCTACAATTGATGATTATTTTGCTCGTAATGCCTGCTTAAAAGATTTAATTCTGTTTAACCACTCGGTATTTCTTGTGGTACACATAAAACAGATGGGGTTACGTATAGTTTGTATACCTAATTGAATTTCGTTCGGCATGGAAATTGTTAACTGTTAAATTAAATGCTTGGACGGATGACATCTTTTTATAGTCTTAAAGCACAAGCTTGATTATTGGCTTTAATGGGAATTAAAACTTACTACATCTTTGTTTGTCCGTTTTTGCTCATCCATTTCTACTTGAACGTACGATGGCCTACATTTCCGTATAATTCATTTGCCGCTTTAGCCTACCTATTGCAGCATTTGTAACAGCTGAGCATATGATTTCACAAAAGTTTACGATAATTTGATAGCGTAGCCGAAGTACTTTGTGAATTTGCGTAATGGCAGATGATTATAAATGTGTGACTGAGTTATGAGTTAGAGCCAGTTGCTGGCGTAGACGAAACATAATCCTCTTGATCTTCATTGCAGCGTGGAAAGCACAATTGACCAGCTTAGGAAACACCAGTTTCTGCCGTCGAAAATCATCAAGGAATCTGCGTCGGCGACTTTCTGGTATGGCACAGCTGCGGTGTTTTAGGATGGCGCTGCGGAATACCATATATTAAATCCAAGTCGTTGCAGTGATGAGCGAATATTAGAGTTCTACCGGAAGTGGAAAGGACTGCCAAGAGGAAATGCGATAGTGAAGTCAGTGAATCGTAATTGGATCAACAAAACGAATATTAAGTAACGTCCTCGTTTTTTTAGCTATTTGACGATAATTGAGACATTGCCTACGTATGGGATCCATTATTATGATGTTATCGACAAAAATGGCGAGAATTTCATTCTCGGAATTAGTTATAAAGGAATCAGCCAATACCAACTTGATGATAAGAAGACAGCGGAAAAGGTAATCGAGTGAAAGTTTGGTTACAGTATTACTAGCTTTAAATCCTGAGCGGAGTCCATCTGTCTTTTATTGTCACCCCATCACTAACAACTCAAACAGAGTATTTCTGGTCGACCGCACCCTTTAATTGGCTTTGATGAAGATAAATTATAAATTTGGAGTTTTATTTTACCTTTCTTTCGTTTGCCGATCTGATTCTGTGTCTCTTCATAAGGCGCTTGCCGTATACGGAGCATTATAACTGAGTACCGAGGCAACAGATCACACCCACTCATTGTCAACTAAAGCGGACCTTTTTCAGGTTTTTCTGTGGAAAGATCTGGGAAATCTTTTTTTTCGTGATAAAAAGTTCAGTGCTGAAGTCCTTGAAGCGAGACGGTAAGGTTGCTTCGTGAATAATGTGTGATTATTTGTGTGTTTTGATCGTGTTGCGTCGCATCTGTTTTGTGGTGTGTATTGTTGCAGCGTTGTGCATGCACTGAGCAGCATAAATTTGTATGAAGATGCCGTTGAAGAACCCGTGGATCAGTGCGATGACCTCTCTAATGCTATTTCCGATCCCACTACCCAGTAAGTTAGTATTGCTTAGACCCCCTTCCGCTATGCACCGGCTTATTCAAGCATGCAAACAGTAGTTAAATATTATGTGTTGGAAAATCATAATGTGCTGCTATCGCATTTGTGGGTATGTTGCTGCGAAATGTTGTCGAAAAATTTCTGGTATGGTGAAATTATCGGTGTTTGTTTTGTGCGTAGTTGTGAAATGGAAGTGTGGACATATCTCGGCAACAGCATGGCACGACACGAACAATGCGCTAATTCTTGACTTTTCAGAGTTTCCGTGAGTAGGCGGACTTTCGCACCAGGACAGCTTACAGTGCATGTGTGGTTTGCGGCAACACCTTCTTTGGCCAAAGCAATTTGGACCATGGCCATCAGTCAACATCAGTTCTATTTGGAAAAGAAGGTATGCGGTATAACCATATAGGTATTGCTGTACTGTATTGGTGTTAACATTTATTCGCTTTCGCATTGTTGTGCTTAGGCAAGCAATCGAAAACACATACGCCTTTAGGTACGGTACTTGTGTACCAAGTACAAGTTAAGGAAATTTTTGGAATGGCGCAAATACGGCATCTTCCGATTTGATGTGCTTCTGGTCGTACGTAACTGTGCAAACTAAAGTGACGATGCATCAGATAGAGACAGATAATGATCGGAATATTATTTACCTAATTGTAAGTTCAGACTGACTAACCGGTTACAGCTTAGATTGTGTTTATTGAATATGCTGTTAACACGTTCTTCGTCGTAAGGATCTGGAATACTGGTATAGAATTCTACGAGTACTATTGTTTTCCTAAATGTTTTGTAATAGCAGTGCAGGATACGTGGAGTGAACATTTGAATTTTGAATACTGATAAAATAAAATGTTTAAAATTGTCAAAATAAATGCAGGTTTTGTTGCTCAGAATATGCTCTGGAGTTGAATGAAATGCGCTACGTACCTAATCGTGTGTTGTCATTAGGTTGCTTGGAGCAAAGATTTTCAGGGTTTCCGCATGTAGTCCTCCGGCTGTTATTGAAATCAAACGAGTCTCAAGTTCATTTCTTAAATAATTATTTCTATTTCAAATTTTGTTCAGATTACTGAAAACTTCTCGAAAGTTGAAACGAGCAGTTTCGTAATTAGTGACACGGTTCTTGAATATGCGTGAGCGCTATGACTGACTGAGTATCGTAATCATGATTGTTGACATGCCGATCAGGGTATGTGCTGAAAAAATTGTTTTATCATACGGAGTACCTGTGAAATGTGCGTCGTGTATTGTTGCTCGTCCGTTGTACGCATAAAATGTCATGCATCGCACCGAAATAAGGTAGCCATAAAACATGATAGCATAGGATTTTTCATGTAATGTTGTCAGTGTGCTAGAAGAAAAGCAGCTTCTCTATTTTCATGTGTCTGTCATGCGCATTTCTGCAGAGTTGTAAAAGAAATTTATTCGTAGAAAAACCAGAATGCGGTCGATCAGCGAAGCCCGGCGGAGATCGCAGCGGAGCTGACAAATGTGACAAGTTTGTACAGTGTCTCGGACACGTTCAGACCGCGATCAGGAAGCGTGTGCAGCTCTTACAGCTACCGTATTGTTCGTGATGGAAGTAAGACATTGTTCTGGGTGCAGAACATTGCAACGCAAGAGCTACATATGTTGACATGCTGTCTGTCTGTAACGTCTTTTCTACAGGTTTGACATCCGGTTTCGCTTCCGATGACAGCATTTCACAGATGAGCGACATTGAGAAGAAGGAAATGTTTGTAACAGCGAAGAGCAAACGTGACGCTTTATGCGAAGTGTTGGCTGCGAAATTATTGAAACTGAAGGAAATATGTATCGAGGAAGCGGTGAGTCCCTATTTGCCAATGAAAGCCTGTATTGACTCAAGTGTCAAAGTTGAGTAAGCCTACACAAGTATTTTATTAACAGCAAGATGCTTTGCAGCAAATAACCGGCGAACTACCGCCGGAAACACCACTAAACCCCGGTGAGCCCGTTCCCCAAGTTCGAAGACGCATCGGCACAGCGTTCGAATTGACATCCAATCGGATGGAATCGGAGGCGTTGACGGGTGAAGAAAAGGATCTAGCTGATCTCGAACTCCGCTATGAACTGCAAATAAATATTACCAAGGCCGCTGAGAAATTACTGAATGATGCTGGCGCCAAAACAATAAGAAGACAGCGGAAGCAGGCATATCGAAGGGAACATTTAAAGGTTAATAGGAGTTTGAAACATTGCCCTTTCATAATTCTTATGGTTTTCGGTTTTCAGTTGAAAGAGTTAGAGAAAGCTCTCAGAGACATGCGCGTGACTATGGACCGTGATCAGTTGCCGTTTGATGTGCGCGATATTCAAATGTCCCACTCAAGCTCATTATCAAGTGGTTTGGGCGACTCGTCTTCGCTGCAGTCCTTCACCCGTCCACCGCATTCACCGGCGCTATCACTCCGCTCATCGACCAGTCGCAGCTCGATATCCATTCCAGAGGCCTCAAGCACGCCGCCTTCGCGTTCTCACAGCAATAGCAACTTCCGCCCGGGAACTGGATATGTTCCCAGTGCTGTGTACCAGACGAGCACCGGGTACCGGCACCAGCAGTATCCGACAATGTCTCCCATTGCTTATGCCCACACTAAACCGGAGATGGTCCACACTAGCTCCCTACCCAATGCTCTTACACTTGAAAAGAAGGCTGCTGCGGCACCGATTGTTCGGGCAGAACCAAAGATCATCAATCACCAGATACTGGTTGAAGGACCAGTGCGAATAGCAACTTCCGCCACGCTGACTGCGTCCCCAGCGGCGCGTGCAACGAGTTGGGATCGTAATCGAGTCAGGCATGTGGAATCTACTGTCAGATCACCAACGCTTGAGCCAGATTTGAGGTATTCCACTTTGGATCAGCGAAGGCGCCACCGAGCACGAGAATGGCAGGAAACCACCATTGATTATCATAGCCGCCATCCTACAACACCAGCGGCGCGCTTGCCTGCTAATGGCCCTGGAAGCCCACCGCCAGTTGGCTATACAGCAGAAATAACTAAACCGTATGAGCTGACCGATTATTACAAGTACAGCAACCGAATGCGACAGTTAATACGGACAACCCCGGACGGTTATGATGGAAAGGATTGCCGTTCAGATATTGCCAGATCGCCTAACGGCACGGTTTTACTTGCTCAAAACGGCCCCATTTCCGCATCACCGATAGGAAATGGGTACCGTATAAGTACGGCATCCCCTAGCGGCGGGTCGTCGTCTTCGGCCCGGTCAGATCGAACCATGTCGCCAAAACTACAGACTGCCACTGCGCAGCTGTATGTCCAGTCCCGTCCATTACAGTGCTTACCGGCGCTTCCACGAGCAGCACGCAACGAAGCCCAAATCGCGTGGAATGATGAAGGCGTACCAAAGACCCCAACGATTGTGTAGTGTTTTGTGTTCGACACGGATCGTTGTGTATATGTATGCTGCTTGTTATCTTCCGCACCTGTGATGCAACATTTTTGAGTGCCTTTTTTATACGAAGTTGTGGGGAATTTAATTTTATTGTTTTGTGGTTTTTGTAGTAAATCCGTTGTTGTTTTGCTGCAATTTTATGCTACTTTAATTGATCTCTTCGTCGTCTTCGTCCAGAATCGGAACTTGTTGATAACGTTCTGAATGGTGCAGCTTCCGAGTGAAATGCCACAGAAGGGTGACTGCCACGGCAGAATTAATTAGACTGACCAGACAAGCCATGGCTGGGATTTGTGAATGATCTGCTACGTTTATATCTTCTGAAATTAGAAAAACAAAGAAATAACTTTTGGGTCGATTAGCTTATCAGCTTTTGATGTTGTAAATACTTTGCATGTATGTGTAACTGCATGCCATTTACTCACCAATAAGCCACATAATCCGTTTGATTCCGGCCACCGTATTCGTGATGTTCTGCTTCAAGTTTTGGTAGCGTAACAGTTGCAAAAGTGCTGTAGAATTGAATTGTCCCGTTATGAGGAACTCCAGGTCCACCACAACTACCACTGGAAAGAAACGAAATATTCCCATTTATAATTATTACCTATATGCATCAAGAGCCTTTCAGACCGACCGCCTTTTATAGTTTTATCACTTTTATTTATCTTATGCAGATATGCATAAGACGCGGAATTTGAAACTCGTGCTTACATGGCACAATAACCGGCGGTTGAGAAGATATTTCAAACAGGGTATAATTCAAACCGGCAAGATAGCCACTGTCCAGATTTTGAACGCAGTCACCAAACTGCTTTTCCAGGTTTCTAGCAATTGCAGATTTTGTAAAATTGGCAAACAGATCAGCGCTCTGGCCGTGGACATACGGCCATTTTGCTGCGGCCTGGATTACATTATTTAAAAAGGAAGTGTAATTGTAACCAGATTCGATTCCTTGTTTCTCGGCCACTTTCCGCAGTGCTAGCCCAACCACACCGGCATACACGTCAGGCTGCGATCCGTTCAGCTTGTTCGCCGCCAGCGAAGTTATCAGTGCTGCCACACCGATTCGGGAGATGTTGTAGTACGTTGAATTCGCTGCCATTAACGTTACGTTGGGATGACCAGCCAGATAATCAACCATTGCCAGGTGCGTTTTGTTTAGAATGGAGCTGTTAAATTTCCGGAGAAGCCTATCAGCAATTATTGCCAGTTTTCCTTGTCGCCAGTCAGTGACTATTGTGTCCACTGTCTTCGTCGACAGAGCCAGATAATCCGTACTATCTGGACTGTCCCACGTTTCCGTTACACCTACAAGAGTTTCGACAGAGAAATTTTTGTAGATTTCCGTATCAGCTACGATCGCTTGCTGCCAGAGTTTGTGCACTGGGGTGACATTCAGTGGAGCCAGAGTCAGTGCCAGTGATAATGTGGTGTTCAGTGTTTTCGAATAGTCCACCTTGGCGAACCGCTTCTGCCATTCGGAGATAACCACATCAGCCGTGTAATTTTTCACAAAAGCCGTGTAGTTTAAGTTCACATAAAACTGCAGCTTTAGCTTGGGAATTGTAATTGGTGGGGAAGAAGTCGTCGTGCTTGTTGAACCACCATCTGGAAAGTTGATTTTAGCATTGAATATTGATCAATCTAAGTACAAGCTGACTGCGGAAGTTGTTTCTTATCCTGACCGAGGATGTGTGCTTTACTTTTGGGTATTGCTAGCCGTGCTTGTGCAGAAGCCAATATCAAAAATATTCTATACTGTTTATCAATATTTTATTACCTACGTAAATAGCATCTCAGGCAGTAATCAGTACGAATGTGTAATTAATAATATCTTTTCAAAAACTAAAACCAAAGGTCAGCGCAAGCGCACTGCATATTATAAGACACAACCTGAACCCGACACTTAACTATGCATGATATTATGGATTACCGTGGTTCCGTTATTCTGATTCTACCTGACATAAAGCTAAAATTCATTTTTTAAAAAATGAATTTCAGCCGACGAGGATGTTAAGCTTCCAACATTGTGCCATTTCATATAAGTAAAGTAAGCGTGTGTGCTTATATTGCAACAATTCTCTGATACGAGTTACGTATTCAGCTAAGATTTACAGGGTTAGCATTTTTATGATCATATGTTTCTTTCACAGTTAAAATCAGCATTCCGACAATCTGGAATCGTATGACGTGCAAGGCCATAGTTACCTACAATTTTAAGGAAGCAAAATAACAACAATATCCAGAATATAGGCAGACCGCGAAAGGCCGAACGATTCTCGAAATATCCGAAGTTTACCATGTTGCGGCAATATCCCCTTTTGGGTTTGATCCCCGCTAAACTAAGTATCATACTCACTGACAGGTCTGCTATGACTGGAAACTTCATACTTAAAATATCTGAGATCTTTTTTAAAAACGTTTCTAAGACTAACTGATTTTTCGGTTTCCATGCAACCAAGAAGACTATTATGGAATGAAATATACTCTACACTTGACGAATATTTTATGGAATTTGCACTAAATTGTTTTTAAACTGCAGTTGCCGAAATTGCGATGCAAGATGGCATTTGTTCCGTTACTTGAATACGAGTACGACAACACGGCTCGTAATTACTACAAAGCACGAGTTTAATTTTGATATTTGTTCCGCAAGGCGGCACGGGTAGTACTAAATACATTTTATTTAAATGTGTAAGCTGTTGTCAGCGGTGAAGACAAGAGATTATTTATTATCGTACCGGCCCGGCCCTTGCGCAGACACTTCAGAACAACGAGAACAGAGAAATGTACGTGTACCCACAAATTTTTTGAAGTGGGAGCAGTCTCAAAACTTCCCAGCGATAAGTCTTTATTCTTGAGCAATATCATTATCACGCGGACACATTATACACAAGAAAGTACTATGTAATTACATGCTTCGGGTCTTCCCGGGTGTCCAAATTACGAATGGCTCTATCGATCACAGTAAAAACTGAAATGGAATACTCTATCGAAAACATTAAACTTTACGTGAATTCTCAGCCATGCGAACGCTGGAATTATGGTGGGGAAGATGTAGCCTTCTTCTCAAGGTTCTTCTGGTCTTGCTTGAAATCCAGAAACCTTGATGAAATTGTCATCGTTTCCAGCTTTTGGTAATTCAACAGAATAACATTCTGAGTAAAATTATCTAACTCAACAAAGTCCAAAATGATAATGTTAAACCAATTGTCACTCTTTTTTGTATTAACCCACTGCAGAACTGCCGTTGCCGTATTTTCTCCGGTGAATTCCTTTAGTGATTTGAAGGGGTACCGCAATATCGTCGCTACGGTGGGAGTAAGAATTCCCTGGGTGCCATAGAAAATCTGTGCCGGCGGCGGTCCACAGGCGTATCTCTGATCCAGGTACGTAATGAGCTGACTTCGTTCGGTCACGTTGGGCCATGGACAGCTGATTGCGCAAGCGGGCCAGATAAACTTCGGAAAACACTGCGCAATGTTGCTGTGGTAAAAACAGAATATGCGTTCGCGACCCTGCCAAATTCCATTCAACGTAATTTTATCTAAGCTCTGCGAGCATGGAATTAACAGTGGCCCCAGTGCATCGACAATTATATCCACCAGCTGCTGATGGTCAAACAAATTCATAGCATACAGATGGTTGATATCCAGAATAATCACTTCTTGTGGATGCTGCTGGGAAAAAGCTTTAACTTCCGTTAAGCAGTCGCGGATTTCCGCTCCGTACAATCCGTGAACAATGGAGAATTGGTCACTAGCCGGTCCTCGCGAAATACGCAGATCCAGATAACGGATTCCAGTCTGCAGTTGCTGTGTAAAGGTCAGGGTCTGCGTAACAGACCATCTGTAGACAATCGGACGCGCCAAGCAGCCGAAGGCTTTCAGGAATATCAACAAATTGTTGGGTTGATCCGGAGCAAAAGGCCCATTCGGATCCAAAGAATAAGTTCCACTGTCGTGCGAACCTGGGTAGCAGCAAAAATATTCACTGTATTAGTGTATGGTGGACTTCTACACTCGCTCTAAGCGAACATGTTAAAAAAGACCTCTGTAGTCTACGAACAAAAAAATCAAACCAAAGGAGTACAGTACCGTGCGCACTTTCAAAACGAGCACCAGACTTGAGATCGTCTAGTTGCCGTAATCTATAACTTACTGCGTTTTTCTGGCATTTATCATTTCCACTTGTGACTTATCTATTATTTCCCTATCGTTTTATATCTTTTCATATTGTCAATTCATATTTTCATATTGTTACGGAAATATTTTATATTCTACCAATGACACGTAATACTTTGTACTGCAACTTGACACATGAGCCGAATTATCGAAATCAAGGGCTCTGATCTGGTAGAGCGGTACAAAAGCTACTTACTTTATACAGGCAGTATTTAACAACATGAATGAAATGAGTTTCTGGCTTCTGCCACATGATAACAATGTCGTCCTTTTGATTACGAAGAAAAGCCTTAGGCCTACCTGGAATAGCAATAGCGGAAATTGGGACAACTTGCAAAGTGGTGGGAAGCTTGCTCATCCAGTTGGAGTTATCTGCCATTGCCGCGATTTCATGGATAATCATATACCCTCGCAAAATACTTTGTAGTAGTGTTGGGCAGGGTTAGGCTTGAGTTCGCTGATATCCTGAGTCTGCGAGGTCTCCAAACAGTCGATAGAGAAGATCATAACCATAACGTCCATAAGGCCATAACCCATTGCGCGTTGCCGCCATCGACTTGCTGATAATGGGAAATTAACATCATGACAGAACAAAGAAAACATAAGTAATTATCTGCTAGGATTGCAGCTTTGAAAGGAATAATCAGAAGTATTGATCAGCTCGCATTATGGCAGCTAGAAGTATCGCCAGTATGGATTAAATAGTGCTGTCAGACTATCAAAAACATGGTATTTAAGCTCACTTATGATAAGTGACTTATCAACGATTCAACGGTGAACTCAAGTAGCGGTCTTATATATCACATACGATAAAACTTAATAAGTACAGAACAATACTATACAGTTTATGCTAATATTAATAATTTTATTATTATAGTTGTAGTACTTGTTACCTTGTATAATAAACTTGTGTACATGCAAACGTGCTAAACGAAGATACAATAATTATATGTTATCGCGCGTTGCCGTTAGACGTTAGTAAATTACTGGAAGGAGACATTTAGCATAAAAGACGTGAAAACAACGATTTAAACTTTTTATAAACACGTTTTTTGTTATTACCAATACTCGTATTTCACAAAAGGAGCCATGAAATACCAAAAAAAACAGAATTAGGACGAGAAAGAGAGACAGAATTCATAATATTAATTCATATAATAAAACATATACCGGTACCTATTCCTAATAACGTTCCGACCGCGTCCCTGTGTGACCGACTGTGTCGAGACTCGAGATTCTGTTCTGTGACTCTGTCTAGTCGCTTTTGAATTCATATGTCTCGCGTACGTGCTGTTCCACGATGTCCCATTGACGATGCCCTCCCTGGCTTCTTTACAAACTGCATGAATGAAAATACTGCCAGTATACGAGTACCGTATATACCGTAGCATGTACTTACTACAGTGCTATCAGCCTATCACGCCGTCAACCGATGGCACTATGCCAAAATCTTGTTTGTTTTCCTTTTTGGAGCTTTTTCGTTCGTTTGCGGTTGCTGAATTTTCGAATACGATTTATTCAACTCTGATTTGTTGGGAGTAAAATATGAAGTATTATCCCCTATCCACTCTTTGACGCTCAGTAAAAGCGTGAGCTTTAGTTTTGTCGACACTGACTTGTAATGCCCGTAAGTTCTTGACTACTGCACTGGTAATTGTGCATTTATAGAATATGTCAAGCGCTTGCTTTTTTTGTAGAATCTCCTGGACGAGTGTTTTGGCTTGTAAGTTTTGTTAACGCAATTCCGCTAATCAAACGGTATCGATTGCTAAATGCGCGTTATAATACCCCTTTATCAGTTGTTCGGAACGTAAAATTATTTTCAGTGCCTCACTTTAGCTTTATGTTTGCCAGGTTTGCGCCTGCGGATTCGGAAAATCTGAATAGTAGTCTAGTAATCTTTGATGCCTGTATTTATGGTGGAATTTTATGAATATGGATATTATTGTTGCCATTTATTTGCGATGATCACAATGCATGGCTAACGTTCGCGAAAATGCAGAATATGGTGAAAACTTCGGATTCTCCAGGACACGAAAGGATTTTCAACGGTAAATCTGTAAAATTATCAGTTGCCTTGAAATGAATGCTGTTTGCTTTTGCAATTTTTAATAACTGCAAATCAGAAAATGCGCAGTTTTCATTTTTTTTGCGGGAGAGCATTGTAACTTATGTGCTGTGGACATGAAAGATTTTGGTTCCCGTTCTAGTAGAAATATGTTTGTAATATATATTTGAATACACATTTGCAGTGTCGATACTGTCGTATAATCCTGACAGCATGAAAATTACACGAGTAGTTCAACTGTCCAAAAAGTCCTTTGGAAATTTAACTAATTGCAGTATGACTGCAGTTTATGTTCTCGTAAAAACTTTTAACGTGACTTCCATTTGTAACTGTAGGCAAGGCACCAAACTTAAATAGCGGTCTGACCAGGAGTACGATAGTTTTACCACTTTTATTAGTTTTTTTATACTTCGCTTCTGTGTCCGAACTTGTTGCAACTTCTAATATCGTGTAATTACTACTGAACTTATGATCACTGAAACAAACAAAATCCCAAGCTGCTTCTCCATTTTTACAATTTTTTACATGGCATTCTACCTTAAATTGTATTCAAATATAATCATTCTTATTTTCTATTTGATTGGATATTATGAGTGATATTTCTAAAGTTTTTATCGTTATGGCTCTTGGCGATGGTAATCTTATGTAGCGTTTCAATCTTAAATTCAATGATCAAATACGTAAGCGGGAGCGTGTTCTCAGCCATTTCTTGTGAAGATAAAGATAAACTGCAGGCACATGGGAATCTGCTTAGTAGTCAAACGTCTTTGAATTCTCGATAACTACTCGTAGTGCAAACAGCTGAATAATTCGTAAATGATTGTTGATGAAGTGTATTGAAAAATGCCTAACAACCTGACATGGTCATAATACTGTAGAACTCACCAACAATGAGTGCTAATGGTGATCTGACTGAAGTGAGTCTGTCCACAACTGACTCGCGAGTTTTTTCTGACTGTTTCTGTGTTAAACTTAACTGCTCTTGCTGTTACATCAAATCTAAGAATTTTAGAAACCCATATTTGTAGGTAATTTTAGTGTACGTTTGCTGCTTATTCGTTTGAATTTGTGTGATGTGCATGGATTTTAGATTGATCTGCATTTTTTGGAAATAATTAACCGTAAACATTCTGCTGACAAGTAGACCAGGAAGCTCTAATTTACAGTACTTTTCTTATTCATAATGAAATTGCTGTTACGTATCCCTACTAGTTAGCAACTTAGCACCATGTTTAAATTTCGCGTATTCCCAGTTTCGTAAAACTCTGGAAAAATAAAACTTATCCCATGAGCTTGAAACTTGATTAAAACTTTAGGTGAACAGTTCAGTTTTTATTCATTACACTGCTATTTGTTTGTAATATCTACTTCAGATGGATGATTTAGTTGCCGATTATTGATTAATACTGTAGTGTGATAACAGTAACGTTTTGAAGACATGTATTAAAAAGTACGTAAATGTTTTGAAGTTACAGGTGACACACGTATAATTCATATTGGTGCAAGAGTTCGACTCATGTAGAATCATTTTGTTCTATCAGCCTGCAAAATTTATTTCCAGTACGAGTATGTTTTGTGATTGCTCAAGTGTAGCGTCGAAAGCGTTATTAAAGTAGTAAATCCGCGGTTAATTAACCGTAAAAGGATGTGCATCAATGCATGGTATTGCGAATCATCAGTACAGTAAGTAGCTAAATTCTTCGCAGTAAGGTTTTTTGAAGCAATATCTGTTTCTTTGCAATTGCCTGCGAATTTTGCTTCCGCGTTTATTGAGTATGAAATGTATGCTCTTAAATATATAATTACTGACCATACATTACGCCATCTTTACAGGTATGGCCAAAAGTAATGCAAGTGGACTTCTGCGCCTGTTACGAGAGAGGCTGGCGTTTCTTTCTGGTGCGTCAAAACTGTTCCAAAAATATTTTCCTAATTATTACAGATCGCGTGATCAGTCGCTTGGTTGGTTACTTTTATTAGGGGGTCGAGATAGGCAGGGTGGCGCTATCATAACCTTTCCAGCATCGTCAAGTGTACTAGAGGATGTTAGGACTGACGATCTGCGCCAGTTAATGGCATATTTAACTGGGATCCCCAGGTATAAAACTTTAGTTACTGTGGTGCAACCTTTAACTCATCTGGACAATGTTTCGTAGTGAGGAAGTGCGACGCCATGGATTCACCATCATTGTGGATTTACGAAAATCCCACAGTAGCGGAAAGGCATTGCTCAAAGCGTTTCAGGAAACGTTTGGTTGTCCCATACGCACTGTATTTGTGATTAAACCGGATAGTACCAAAGCGAAATCCACTCAGAGCAGTTCGAAATTTCCTTTTGAGGTGTGTTTTTATAAAAACAGAAGCTGATGATCTAGGATGTTTGGTCACTTCGGACTGTTTTATGGTAGGTCTTGTGGATTTCCGTTGATCAGCTACCAAAGTATATCAATACATCACAGCTGACGACCGATCTCGGTGGATCGTTATTCTACAATCACAATGAATGGGTGGAACTGAAAGCGATTATTGATGATTTTATTGACAAGACGACAAAGAAGTTGGATAACTCGGAACAGCTGAAACGAAGCCTCCTTAATGCCGATCTGGCCAATGACCTAGTCACTGCTGATAATATGCTCAAGGAGCACGATAAGCTTCGAAAAAAGATCAAAGATCAGAATTTTATTCCTGTCGAAGAGATGGAGGAAGAAGGACATCGAATATTGTCGCGACTGAGCTCCCGAACCGATCCTTATGACGCTGCTCATCCAGCTTCCATCAACAGTTCTTTATCGTCAATTGCTCAAAATCCTGATTTTCAGCCTTTGTTAAATAATGTACGGATTTTATTGGAGCGTCTTCATGGAATTCGCGCTCAACTCTATCACGCTTGTCAACAACGACAAGAAAAACTAGAACACTGTCGGCAGTTACGGTTATTTGAACAACAAGCGGAAAAGGTGTTGTAAACTGATGACACTCTGACAAAACCAAAACAAATTACCACATCCTTTCTCTTTTTTCGGTAGATGCTCGAACGGATGAACTCTAGCCGGCAGCAATTTTTATTAAATTATACAGAAATTGGAACTTCATATTCTGCAGTTAAGGGACTTCAGGATCGGTTTGAGCAACTCCAGATGGACTGTTTGGTAATGGTTGAGTTGTAAAGCGTGTACTTTTCGTAATTCATCTGCTTCACTTGAAATTGGCTTAATAAGTATTGGCGGAATGTTTTCAGAATATGTTTGTCGATGTTGACCGAATTTTGGATATCGGGGGTCGTTTGGTGGATTCCGGACACTACGCGGCTCAGGTTGTGAAGTTAGTCGCCAATAAACTGGACCGAGAAAAGAAAGCTATTGGCACAGGATTGAAAGACAGAGCAAATATTCTTTCTCTATCGGCAACCTTCCACAGAAAGGCGGAAGATGTAATTTGTTTCATTTCATGAGTATCTTCCATGCTCTGAATGCAATACCTGTTTTTACTAGTTTGCAAAAAATGCACCTTCCTGGGCTGCTGCGTGCCAAATCGAAAATCTCCCTAATGAAAGCGCAGCTCTGGAGAAATTAATTGATCAGCATGACTTCGTTGCTAAATCCATTGGACAGGCATATACGGAGGTACACGGAATTTAATTGGCATACAGTTTTTATTATGTGTATTGCTGAATTTCTTCGTTTATGGACAGCTAATTTATGCAGGTTCACAGCTGCAGCAAAGAACTTATGCACCATCTGAACAGGCTTATTATGTTCTGTCGTCGTGCGCTAAGTGATTATGTACGGTTTGTGGTGGATTTGTTTCCCTTATTTCATTCAGTTTTTATGGTTTCATTGAGTTATCATTATTTATTAGTTTGCGTCTTTGCGTAGACAGCCAATAAACTTTGATTTTCGCAGTGTACTACCGACGGCAAGGCAGTTTTGGACACATTGCATGGGTCCTCGGATGCGTCCAGCAGAGATCAAGTGGTTTCCAAAGCGGACTACACAAGAGGTGCGCCTTTCTGAAGTTATTTTTGATGCTAAATATTATTTTCTCGTAGCTGATTATCTAAGAAACCGATGACGTAATGCGTTTGTATTTGAATAAATTTACTGTATTACCTTGCGCTTTTACTTGTATCGATTTTTGTAACTGTTTTATGGTGGCTTTGAAGACAGGAAACTTTATTGTAAATAGTCAGAGGCGGCCCAGATTCCCGGTTTGGGTTTAATGGTCATAAAATGTTAACCCACCGTTGACTTTGCGGTATTTCTAGCTTTTGGGTTGGGGTGGGTAATGGTGGTGAGTTCGAGACACAATTGTAAGTCATTAACAGAAAGTTGCTTTTATGAATTTCGAGTGTGCGGTTCAGTCATTTGCTCGTGAAATAAAATAAATGGCACTCTAATTAGAGCGACTTGCATGTTCTTGTCTTTATTAAAATACTTAGTCAATAAAGTGAGAATAAATTATTTTTCAGAAGCTGCTCATATCCTGGATGTCATTCGCAACATTTTGGCGCATTACCGGCAGTTGCAGCAGTTGTGCGATGCAAAGAAAGCTCATTTGGAGAACTACTGGGCATTGCGATTGTTTCAGGACGATGTTAGACAGGTTATTTGCATTTCTCTTCTTGGCTTTACAGAGAAGCTGTTTACAGCTAAATTTCAGGTTATCGATTGGATAAATACTTGGGGTGATCCCTTCCTGCAGAAAACATGCGAAGTTGGCAAATCACATTTGCGGGCTAAGAAGTTACGAGACAGTCACATCGAGTTCGAAGGAGTAGCACAGGTGATTTTACTAAATTTTATATACCTAGGTATCGTAACTGCCTACATTTTCTTGTAGGTATCGTAACTGCCCTATTTTGGCATTGTTCGTTTCATAACCCAGTCTTTTCACTAGCTCGAAACAAAAATTTTAGGTCTACACTGTATCCGTAAATTTTTTGGTGGTCAAACCATAAACGTATTTTTTCTGCACCTCACAAGTGTTTTTACAAAGCACAGTTTTAAAATTTGTTTGTTGGAAATAATATCTCCAGTGGATACCAACAATAACTGTAAATTGGTGAGGAGGCGCACTGCGGGTAAATACAAATATCGTATTAAACTGTGAATTTTTTTAAATACATATTTATTTAATGACAACTGCAACCGTGATCCAGAGTTTGTCCTGCTCGGTTTTCTGCCTTTTTTGCTTCTTGACCCCGTTTTTATCGACGTAGCCTCTTCAGCAGACCTTTGTTCATTAGCTCCTTCTATGCCTTTGTGATGCACCAGCTAGACCGAACGATTTGTTTGTACGAGTGCGGGGAAATCGATCAAAATGGTTACTGGTTAGCATTGATAAAATATGTTTATAGAACACGTACACCAATGCTGCCAAATTGCTAGAAGCTGCCAGGCGCTTAATCCAAAAGGGAGGTCAAAACATCGATGAAGTACGAAATAGTTCCCTGGACCTGGAAAAACAAACAAAAGAATTTGCCGGTCGTGTATCCGCAAGAAGAACGATGCTTGATACTGCCGTTGCTTTTTATGACCACCTTTCAAACGTAAGCGAATGCTGTGAAGAATATAGACCAAAATTAACAGAACATTTTCTTGTCTGAATAAAACTGCGCTTAAGATACAGTTTTTTTAATTTCAAAGATTTTTAAGTGAATTATTTTATATATTTCGGTTTCAAAATTTGAAAGATTTTTACCATTTGTTACCACGTTATTTCATAAATAGTTTAAATACGGTTAGACTGAATTGAGACAATCAGATAGTTAGAAATAGAATGTGCCCTAAATTATTTTTCTATAAATATAGTTTTGATCTTATTTCAAAGTTCGCCCCCAAAACGGTAAAACTCGTACTGCACACCATTGCTCAATAATACACGGTTTCTTGAAAGGTCCTGTTTTTGACAAATCAGATTTTATCACTTTCAGTTGACATCTTGTCTCGAGCAAGCAAAAAAGTCTGTTCGTGCTGACTTGCCGGTTGATTCTTTGGAATCTGTTGTGGAAGGGTTGAATCGCTTAAGCAATGAGCGGCAAGCTGTTATGGAGTGTTGTACGCATACAGATCGCGAAGGATATGCATTGCTGAGCCAACTCAGGTAAGCTGTCGACAAATACCTCAAAAAATAAACAACATGCTCAAGTATGACTGATGCTTACAAATTCTCTCGAGAGTACAACGAAACTCAAACTCCCCGGAAGTACTGCATACTTAACTCTGTTTACAACCTGTTTTGCAAGTGTAAATTTTTGCTTCCGAGATACTTACTGTGGAATGTATCTGCATGTTCATCATGTAAATTGCGCAGACATATTGGTTTAAATTTTCTGTTAGTGGCTGATGTAGTGGCTAATGCTATTGTACACATGTTCCGCAGTTGATGTAGAATTTTTTTACTTTGCAGAGATGCTTCGATGTTAGAATCGGTAGACTATAACCACATCGAGCATACTTTGAAAATCATCGCATCTAATCGTGAAGAATTAGATGCAGCTTGGGAGCCGAGACGAATTGTTTTGGATTTGTATTTGAAGTTGCGTATGTTTGAGCGTAGTGCCAGTGAAGTAGCGTCGGATGTTGACTCCTGGGTGGATTCCATTCAAGAGAACGATCTGGACATTGATGCGCCACACGCTAAACAGGAGTTCAGCGATCTGGACACCCGAGTTGACCAATTGTTAGCCTTAAGTCAACAAGCGTACGCACGTGGACAGGAATTGACGCAGTATTTGAGCAATTTTCCTCAAGTGAATATGGTCGATTTATCTCACATCAAACAGCGTGTGGCCAGTTTACTGGACTTCCTTGTGGAGCGACAGAGTGATATTCCGGCAGTGGCTGAAATTTACCGGATACGATTGCAGAATGTCGTCCAGCTGAATCAGTGCAATGAACAGGCACAGGAAATATTGAGTTTTGTCCACGCTAAAGAATGCGCCCTCAAATCGCTTCCGCTGACGCTTAAATCCTTGAATGAATCCGAAATGTTGCTGCGCTGTCACGACAAAGTCCGCTCAGAAATCGACAGTGCTCGGCCTGTGTTAACCAAATTCCAGGATCTGGCGGAAAACATTGCACAGAATGATATTGATGGTGCTGAAGTGGCCCATCGGCTAATGGAGAATGTCAATTCGCAGTGGCAGCAGCTACTGTGTAACACCGAAGAAATACACCGGGCCATGTCATCGGGTGTAACATTCTACCGTGCTGCTGATCAGGTAGGGTATCCTGGCCGGGTTATAAGCAGTATTAAAATTTAGGCAATATTATCGTATACCTTGAGAGTGTTTTGACCCTGTGCATTATTTTAAACGAAAGTGAACCAATAGCAAATTAGTATGTGCCGCAACTGTCAACGATTTCCCATTATTCGCGTATTTGGTTCTCCAAACCATTATACATATCTGACCGTAATTCAACCTGCGTACCTACAAAAAAATAATTGTTTATCAACATAAAAAATATGCATTCGTACTATCGTACTAAAGAGGAAGCATTTTATTTTCTAAAAATTAATATCACTTACGATTCTAGCTGTACACACAGAATTTGAAATGTATTGGTGATTGCGGGTATCTCAATTGGTCATCATGTAAAATGCGAGAATTTTCAAATATTATTGGATGGTAGGTGCGCGCTGTCCTGGGAGCCTTGCATAACGAATACGGCCACGATGAAGATTGGTGTGGCGGAGACAAATCCCAAAGGGTAGACAAGATGCAATGGATTGCGAAGCTCACCAGCAGGCATCAGGAACAAAAGGAAGCCTTTATGAAAGTGAGTAACGAACTACTGAATCTAGGGAACGTCGAGTTTTGCCATGTTCAATGGTTGCTACTAGCTAGGGATATGATGAAGTTTAATACCAAGTTAATTAACCTTGATCTTTTGCTGTAAGTGTAAACCACCGTTCATTCAGCATAAAACACAACGTGCTTGATTACAGTGTTTATGATTAAAACACTGCACAAGAAGGACGGCATTTATTAGGGAGATTCGGACAGATACTTTGCAGATAAGGATGTGTAATGATAATTTTGTAATGAAACAGAAATCACCGGCGACGGGGCTCGAAAGTCTGTTGCATTTGCACCTGTACTCTACATACAGGTATTAGATCTAACTTAAGTTTCATTCTGACACGCCGCGTCACCTCGCTCTTAACGGCAAAATTCAAAGTCTAAAACTTGATCAAGACCAAGCAATGTTTAAAATTTTTAATTAATTAACGCCTGCTTTGAACGCGGCAGTGGTCTTTTTGTTAGTATACGGCATGTACTCCAGTAGTACCACAGTTCTGTGAGTCGTCCTACTGTAGGTATTATGAAATTACGGTAGTTTGTAGACAATTTTATGGAAATGCACAGGACGACTACCGCTGATTTGCTGAAGCTGAAAGTTGTAAGTTTTCAAGGCGTGAAGTGTGTGTCATTGCAACCCTTCTGTTTTAATTTTTTGTATCGACACAGGCAGATATGGGAAGTGGAAATTAGGAACCATAGTCCATAGATAATAATATTGTGACCTTTGACCAGTCCACTTTGTTGCACTTTGTGTTTTGCAAGTTTGCCACTGCTAATTATTGTAAGCTGGAGCCCAACTACAGAAACTGGTTTTTATTCCTTGCCTCCTTGGTGACAACGATAATAAATTAAAATTGTATTACGCATTTCTGCATGTGTACTTACTACTGTGTATGTACCTATGACGTTGGCCCGTCGTCGACAAATATGCGGCTGTCATTGTACCGCGACAAGGATCTAGATCCATACAAACCTGTTTAATTGTAATTAAATTGTCACATTTACCTTGTTACTTTGTGTTTGTACACTATTTTTCAACCTTTTACTGCTATATGCATACTTACAAGACATTTAGTTCACAACTTCACGTATGTGTTAATAGTGCGTATTCCAAGCTTGTGTTGGGCACTGCGGTAGCGGTCCGACTATGTTGAACAGCTGTACTGTACAATACGTTTCAATTACAAATAAAATTGTTGCTGCCGCCGTTACTCCAGTCGTAAAGCGGCTGTGTATTTCCACAAAGGTATTCTCTTATCTTATCACAAGATTCTATCTGCGATGGAGTATCAACAGCACTGCTAAACTTCGGCTTTTAATTTTTATCACCGAAGCACGCGCAAGAGTGCTCTCTGTTGCGTCTGCTGTTCAGCCGTCTGCCTCGCGGCTGTGTTCGTTTGGTTGCGAAATCAAAGCGAGCGAAAGCCTTGCCAACGCAGTCCGCGAACGTCTAATTATGTACTCCATATTCAAAATTTAAATTTTAAAATTGTGAACTACGAACTTACAAGGTATGCTTCCCTTTCTTGACAAATTTGTTAACGCTTGCAGGCCTGCACACATGTTCGCAGGACTGGGGAGACTTTCTTAAAGTGTCTAGCCCGAGTTGTTGGACAACACATGTACGCAGATATTCTTGAATTACACGCCACGGAAGGCGTCCGCGGTAAGTAAACCAAGTGAATTTTGTTACCTGGACAGTCCCGTCCCGATCCGCGACTAATGGTTGGTTGTCGATTGAATGTAGCGATATTGAGCCATGTTCAGAATCTGGAGGATGGAGTGCTGCAGCTGTGGACGCGGCGAAAAAAGCGCCTCGATCATTGTCAGCGGTACATCGACGTGGAGCGCAGTGCCAAGCAGGCCCTGGCGTGGATCCAGGACACTGGTGAGCTGTACCTGTCCACTCGCACTACAGTGGGAACCACGCAAGCAGCCACCGAAGCTCTTCTCAATGAGCACAACGATTTTCTCGGCACTGCAAAGGTAATTAGAAAACCGAATTTTCACGCTGAATACCTGGTTAACCGTGATAACTGAAGGGTACTCGTACAGTGATTACATAAGAGCAGTAAAACTTGAGTAGATACAAGCCGAGTTTTGAACTGTACACCGAATCACGTTTGCTTAAAGTTGATTCAGATTATGGACGCATGTTTTGTTTGCCAAATTTTTAGTTATTTATCAGTAAATTATCCATTTAGCGTTTCCTCTGTTGTGGGTTTAATGGTGCCGTATACGTATTGGTGGGCGAGCTTGAATTATCTTATCACGTTGTGGACGTACCGACGTACCATTAACACCACGATGGCTTGTACAGGAAAACAAAGAAAAAATCCGCAAACTGATGCAGTTAGCCGACAGTCTCGTTGAGAACGGCCATTCTCATGCTACCAGTATTAAGTCATGGGTCTCAGCGGTGGATGTCCGCCAAAAGGATTTTATGTCGCGTATGGAACACTATCAGCGCCAGCTCGAGCAGAAACTAGGAGTGGTCCTTCACGGACGTGAAGCGCATAATGATCGCCATAGTGACGCGTCCCTGGAGGGTAAACTTCATGAGTTTTCAGCTAAGGATGCGCCCGTTGAGAACCGGAAGTTATTGCGAGAGAGAGAGTAAGTTGAGAGCTCTCGGGGGTTATTCTTGATTGTGTGTGATTGTCTAATTAATTCTTCCTAATGTCTGATAACAGGGGTGCGATGGCCGAGTTGCTGCTGACCGAAAAGGCCTACGTCAAGGATCTCGCTGACTGCATTAAGGTAAGTCGGAGGTTATATGCCCATCGGTCTCTTCCCCTTAATGCCAGTTTCTGTAATTTTCCAGTATTACCTCAATGAGATAAAAAATCCCACCAGCGCTGTTAATCGTCCAGTAGGCCTCTTGGCAAAAATTCCTGTGATTTTTGCCAATATTGAGGAAATCTACGAATTCCACTGCAAGTAAGTTGTCCAGAGATATAATTTCGGAATTGCTAGAAATAACTTGGTTTTTTACTGTGTGCATGCTGTAATTTTTTACTGTGTGCATGCTGTAACCATAGACTGGATTGACCAATATCTATATGAAGCACCTTTGAAATGGACTAATCGACAAAGTTAAAATTTGATTATGCAATTGGTTTTAACCACCGCATTAGCTACTAACTCTTTAATTTGCTCGTTGTCTTTGCTACTGTCGGTTTAAAAGGTTTTATGTAATATGATCCTCGTACATATGTCAGAACTTTTATCTGCTTAAAAAGGCTTGACAGTCTTGAAAACACGTATTTTCGCAGTCATGTCCATGTAGTACTTCTTACACTTCTATTTGCTTAAGTCTTTAAGTATTTTTGTTTTGTACAGCGTTTTCTTGAAAGAACTGGAGAAATACGAATCTGTGCCGGAAGATGTTGCACATTGTTTCATGACATGGAGTCACCGATTTGAAATTTACGTTACGTATTGTATGAATAACCGACAAGCCCAGTCTGTGATTGCCGAGCCTGTCATCAGAGATTACTTTGCGGTATGTCTTTTGTAGATGTCGTGCAGAAAAAAATTGCTTTGCTCACACAACTGTTTCTACATTTTTAGGAAGTTGGTGCCCAGTTTGGTTTAAATTCCAGTTCAACAATGAATTCTTACATTATTAAACCCGTGCAACGCACTGTTAAATATGGCCAGCTACTGGAAAGGTTAGCATTGTGTTGCGAGGATGTGCGTGGAGAAATCCGCGATGCACTGGACGTAGTTCGGAGCGTAACACAGAAAGCCAACGATGCCAGCAATTTAAGTCTTATGGAAGGCTACACGGTCGGTTGTATATAGGATATAAGAAATTGCCCGTTTAATTGGCTGACTGACTAACCAGCTTGCTAAACAGGAACCATTGGATAAGCTGGGTGAGATTATCCTGGTGGATTCGTTACAAGTCTGGGAGCCGAAGCAAATTATCCGCAAGGGGCGGAAATACCAAGTATTCCTCTTTGAGCGGGCCATCTTATTCACCAAGGAGATCAAGGATGCCAACGGACAGAAGAAATTTGTTTTCAAAAATAAATACATGGTATATGATGCCGAAATGGCTGTGTGGCTTTCGTGCTGTAAATTAGAACAAGCTCCAGTTTCCGCTTTCTGTCGCTCTCTGACTGTGGGATTTTTTTTCGCCTCCATTGCAGACAGCCGGTATGACGATCCATGAGCATGTTGAAGGAGGAGAGGATTGTAAGTTTGCCATATGGATGGGACGAGCGAGTGGCACTGCGAGCCAGTCACAGTCAACAGCCGGCCTTCTCTTGTCGGATTCGAAGATTATCTTAAAAGCCTCTACGGTGCCTGTCAAACTCAGCTGGATCCAAAAGCTGCGCGAAATTACGGTGCAGGATAATAACTGTGTCGCAGCCGTCGATACAGCGCCATCCAGCAACAGCAGCTTGCTTCCGACGTTGATGAACGGCGGCACTAGCCAAAAAGAAAGTAGTGCTAGAAATAGCCGTGGTAGTAAGGATTATGAGGATTCGCTCTCGCTTGAAGAAGGTTCTTCTGGACATCACGAGCGTTATTCGACCATCTCGCACAGTTCATCCAATACCACCGACAGCAGCGATAAGGTGTTGTATGAGGTAAGCGAGAGCGCATGCGCGTCTTCCTTTGACAAGCGTCCACCCTTAATATTATTAAGAAAAACATATGCGTAATATATGGAGGTGTCAGGCACTTGCAGAGAAAGGCCACCGTCGCTTTGCTTTATGAACGGAATATTGCTGCGCAGGCGTAAATACCACTAAGAGATTACGAGTAGGAACGATCGGGTTAACATGTGTTGTTCGCGTCGCGTATATGTCGAATGTCTTTCTTTGAAACACTTCTGTTGGTTCAGACTTTAGTTGTTTTCGAATGCTTTACTGGTTGCTGTAGATGATTTGTGTGAATTTGGACGATTATAAAATTCATGGTCTCGAAATTGTATTTAAAATGAGTTCAGCATTTGAACTGATGTCTCAACCGCATCGAGTGTTTCAGTAGTAGAATAGAATAATTAAAGCATTTCCAAACATAAGTTTGAGGCGGTTGCAATCGTTATTTTCAACAAGCTGAGAATTGAAAAGAATACATGAAATTTTATTTTTTGCAGTTGTATTTACTGGCTCGAGATTCGCGCTCGTGAGGTTCGCGCCTGTCATAAGAAAAATGGATTTTACTGTATGTAGTATGTGCTACTGCAATTGAAAAACTGGGTTTTTAGTAGTTCCATCTGTAGAGCAAGGGGATGGAAGAAAATGAAGAGTAAGAGTAAGAATAGCCTTTCAAAATTTTTGAGATTTTCGGTTACAGTGTTTTTGGGTTTCATAGCAAAATAAACATTTTGTCGCTGCATTGCAGCGGATAAGGCTATAGTCTGGCCATGCAGGTTAGTGATAGGCAGTTGTTGCAAAGTCGAGATGGAATACGGCGCACACTGCACAGAGTATTTTTGTTTTTGGTTGTTAAGTATCTAAAATGCAGGGCAGCGTGAAAGTTTATGATAATATTAATTTTGAAAAGTACTTACACTCTCAGTTTTGAATGTACGATATTGATTCACTCAAGTAAAAAATATCTAGCTGGGAGGCAAGTAAATGTGGCGAATTTGGGATACTGCATTTCAATTAGCGCAAATGCGTTTTATTGGTGATTTTGCGAAATAACCACGTTTTGAGGCATCGTTGACATGCACTGAGCACATTCATATATGGTGCGTTCATCGTATTCATGGGAGATTTTCGTTACAAATCGGTCCTGTACGCAGTCGTACCGGTAATTAGCAGGAAGTTTCAGGCTGGGAGAACGGGAGTATGCTGTACTACAAGTGCAGGATATGTGTGGGAAACTGCAGATCCCTACCCTAGTTTACTCCTGCTCTATACCGGCGCTCTGACAACTTTGTTGCACGTATTAACTAATGCTGGATGTCGATGTAATGAAGCAGACTTAAATTGATCGGGGAAAGCTGCTGTAACTGTCTGCCAAACGATCTCCCAATGCAGCAAATGTGGACAATACGAACATGCGCATCTGGGATTGTGTTCAGTTTCCTTTGCATACTGAAATCTTGTGGAGATTGCTCAAGGTTAGAATACTAAAAGATCCGGTAATTTAGGTCCCAGTGTGCAGGCATCTTGACTGGGTGGTGTGAACTACGAAGATACATGAGTGTTTTCAGACCATGGATTCCATTGCGTATTGATGATATCGAACTTTTTTATCTTTTGAAGGGTTACAGTCTGACAAGGAGAGCAAGTTTAATATTAGCATTACTCTCTTTGCCAGCAGATCGCGCGCGTTATTTTTGATCGCGCGTACGACCTGTGTCATATAATATATCTGCATGATGTGCATATACTACAAGCTGAAAATTCCAGTCGTTTCATTTCTCAGATTGATTTTGACTGGTGCAGTTTGTTGCCAGCACATTTTGTACTAACATTTTCCTGTTGGCATATCCCGGGCAACGCTTGATCTGCTTACTGACTTCCGCTTCCATGACTGGAGAGAGAATAGACGCATCTCTTGTTGTTGGGAGATATTTGCCATTATAGATTGTTGGGATTTACTGGCTTGTATTGTTCCCGGAATTGAGCATTAAAATCATAATCTGGCGATTACTATAATTCTGGTTAGCTTAATATGGATTTACATTAAAACCCTCTCAAACGTTGGTTTCCGGTGGAACAGGTGTTCCCATTATGATCTAATGCCTGCTGATTATCCGTTCTTTTAAAAGCAGTTTGTTTGCCACATTCCTTACTAACACTGCTGTTTGCAGTTTGTTAAATTCCCTTCGGATGATCCATTAGTATATTATAGCACTGTGGTATGTTTAAATATTGTAAAGTGGTACTGATTAATTGCCTAACACCATGATGAGGATCTTGAGTTTACGAAGGAAACGGAGCGTGTACAATAAGGTATATCGTATACTCTATAGTACTGTACACTTTCAGATTGCTTTTGGAAGACACTTTACCAAAATCCCACCTACGGGGCCTGTTTTTGCCTTTGGGTAATCTGTATCGGCTTTTAAATGACGCGTTACAGTACATCTGCGGAACGGTTTAGGGCAGGGATTTACTAACAGGGATGTAGTTTGCAATGTGGATTCTTCGCAAATTTTAACTTGAAGAAACCCGATTGTTTTATTAAAAATGTTTTATTGAAAGCCACAAGGATTTCAAGGAAAAACAAAAACAGGAAGAGAAATTTCTGTTATGCACCGTGTAGACTAAGTAACATCTGGTTTGATGAAGGGTGCACTATACTCTGTAGCTTTTGATCGATTGACTTATGGAAGTGTAGGTGTAGCCAATGAAGGTGTATTCTTTCAAGGAATGCTTTTGATGGCGGTACAACTTTAATGACTACTTACACGACAGGATCGTTTATTTGGGTGTCATTCAGCTTCTTTTGACACAGTACATCGGCACCTTATTTGTGTTCATTGAAATATGGATTGACATTTACCTTTGGACCTGTATTTAGTGTAGTGAGAGGTTGTATGGCTGAGATAAGTTTAAAAATTAGCACAAAAAGACTACAAAATGTTTGTCTTTGCAATCGATAATTTGGACTTAAAGAGTAACGTCTATGTGGGTGCCACACATCGCATAATACATTGCAGTAGTGTTCCCGTATTTCGGACAACCGCTCAATAAATACTACAGGAGCGAATAGCTGAGCAATATTCCGGACTGGAGTGTACCAGAAGCATACAAAAATTACATCAATATTGTTAAGGGATGTAGACCTCTGTTGCTGTCGGTGTACGCGGAAGCGAAGGATGCCGATGCTCTTAATAGCGTCGATGACACTTAAAGCTCTTTAGCCACAGTAGCATATATATTTCCGTTCGGCATTACGGGAGGACCGGAGGTTACGTATGTTTTGGTGGGGTGGCTTGCCGTTACTGCATATTAAACTATATTAATGCTATCGACAATCAGATCCCAGGGTTATAACGACAAATTTCGCACAATTTTACTAAACAGAACAGACCACAGTAATACCTATAATTTTCACAAGCGCGCATCCTGTAATTAAAGTTTCTGGTTAGATTGTCTCTTGTCAGAAGAGACTTGAAAGCAAAGATAAAACACGGTTTTTATTGGAATAGTGTTAAAACCTGCTAAGAAGCCCTTAGAAACCATTAAGTTGATGTGAAGCTTTTTTTAAAATTCCGTGCTACTTTGCCGTAGTGACAGGGAAGTTTGAATTTGTATTTTGAATCTATAATTTTGAAAATTTTTTTATGTGTTTTTAGGGAGATTGGGCAACGATTACAGAAAATTATGAAGCCATCCACGATGGTGAACTGACAGTACAGAAAGGCGAATGTGTTGAAGTACTGGACCGGTCATCGTCGGCGGACACTTATTATGTCCGTTTGCGAATAGCACCTTCCACTTCCGGATACAGTAAGTCCAATGTATTCTGAGTTTTCATGAGTAGATAAAAATATACATTAGATAATGTTTCCACAATACTAATTAGAGTCGGGATTGGCCGCTCAGAAGATTATCGAAGGATACTTACCAGCCAATATTCTTGCTTTGGTGCCAAACAACCGATCTGCACGACAATTGTCACCATCCAAAACTATGCCTATAGATTTCAATCCACACGGTGAAGGTACGTTTTTGAATTTCCTTGATAATAGAAGATAGAATATCTCTGGTCGTGTGAGCCGTAAATTGTTTGCATGACCTTACAAGTTAGTATCGCTCCTTAATCAAATGATACGTATGTGTTACAGAGGATTGTGAATTAATTTACGATCATGGTAGCGGTGCTATATCGAAATAGGTAGTTTTATTTTTCCTATTGAAAGGACTCTCTGGTTTAGTGTAAATTGAGGAGCCGCGCCTATAAGAAAGAGATTTTTAAGATTGGCAGGTAAAAGTTTATGGTTAGGCTGGAATTTGGGATCGATAATGTGTGCTATTACCGCTAGGTGGCCACAGTTAGCGGTGTTATACTTCACAGATTTTCGTATGTGGAAGTGTTGGCACAGTAATATGTTTTGACTAACGAGCAGATTTTGCCTAAATGACAACAAAATTTTGTGCGTAAAAGGGGCATCAAGCCTGATACTACGTATTCAGTAGTGGTAACATATCTGATTATAGGTTGTGTCAGCATTCTGTGCAGCATAAGTACTGTATATGTATATCTATATGCAGGTTCATTTTGTGAGCGCGTACTGTGTAAAATTAGGCACAGGCGTATAGCACTGGTATATCGTGCGGTTACTCTGTATTCGCAGCGGTTAAAATTAACGATATAAATAGAGATGGTAGACAGCTGTTATTAAAGCTGTTAGTATTATGAAACAATTAGGTAACATAGGACTGTTTGCCGCATAAAAATGTAACCGCGTACGAATTAAACACTGAAACTACACTAGGTGCGGTACGCTTTCTCTGACAGTTTCTACATCGCCACTATTAGACGGTAATCTTTTCTTATGCTGGAATTCTTATGCTCCCTGGAAGGTGCCTGTAATGTTTGAATTTTGGTCTTTGCCAAATCTAAGTCAGTTTCTAAAGTTATTCGTCAGCAATTCTCCAACTGTTGAATGTCATAGTTGAGTGTTATTAGTGACTAGCACAAGACTTATTTTGAGAATGAACCATCCCAAATCCTTGCCACGGTCTTCCGTGAGGCTCGTGTGTAGAACAGTTGTTAGTTTGTGTTAATTCTGCCGCGCTTATCACCGAAGCCTTCAGTTCTCTAGACAAAATTAAGTGGCTGGTTTGCTGCAATCGCTTGTCGTACGCGTAACGTGATCTTTTGGCTCTTTGGTTTGATTATTACGGGGTGTTAACTGTTCCAACGCTGGATAAAGTACTTCAGCATGCATTATTGGCGTTTGTTTCTTTGGTTTTGTATGGAGAGACTTGTTAGTTTCCATGATCCGTCCATCTTATTTTTTGAGATTTATCGATAATATGATTGCTCATAGCTGGAAGAGCTACAAGAGGTGCTGCTAATTATACTGAACCACCATGAAAATAAATCTTAGCTGTGCTTGTCCAATATGCCCTTGGAGAAAATGTTGTGGTGAGTGGAGTTGAGAACTGCATTTCACTGAAAGTTAGAACAGTGCATAGTCGTACATCAATCTTTTGACTGAAACGGTTATGTTACTGTATGAGAAATATTTTGAAACAGTTAAATTATTTTGTTTTGACAAAAAAATATGCAAACAACTACTGCAGGGTGTAAACACCAATAAATATAGTGAAACTTGGGTGTGCGGTTGTGCTTTTTACAGGAAACTTCAGGAAACTGCTTTAAGCAAATTGATAATTATGAATAATTATTACTCTAGTTATGATTATTATTATATACAGTTTCTGAGGATTGTCTTCTTTATTAGACGTATTTACTTTCCTCAAGTCCAACGACATATTACATCTAGAATGGTGATGAGCGTATTCAGAAAAGCACTTAAAGAGACCTATAGGTTTTTGTTAAGAGCGACGGCACAAGTATTGTAATACTGCCGGTATTCTAATATTCTGGATAGGCTAGGCGGCGACCGGAGACTGTTTCTTGTTCCCTGAATTTGAATTGTGGCACACAATTTACGAACTTTGTGCTTTCAGTTTTTCTATGCTGCTGTTATTAAAGTATTTGTGCACACCGGTAAAATAAATTGTAAAGGGATGCATGATATAAATACTGTAACCTGTAGGAAAAATACTTATGCCTACTGTAACAACTTACTAAAATAAAGAATAAAGTTAATTTGCTCTGCAGTTTGATGCAGGAAACACGTACATGTATTCTAGGATTGCTACAAAGTATTATGCAAACACCTGGCACGTGGTATGAAAGTTGTTGTGTAGTAAAGATGTTGACCAGTGCATTTCGCTAAACAGGTGTTGTGGTTTCTTTGCCTTTCAGTGAATAATAAAATAATAAAGTGAGTGAAGAAGCTGCTCATTTCGAACATTCGATAAAGTAAGGACAAATGGTTTATGTTTTATATTGGTCAGCAGAGTTTGCATTGTAAAATTAAAGCGTATAAGAACTGAAAAGTAACATATTTTTCCCTTTACGCCACATTTGAATTGAACCCTTAATTTTATGTTGCAAAGCTACATATGCCCGTTGAAAGTTTGGTCGTCCGAAGCGTACTCACTCTTTTATTGTGATACTTACCGGTCGGATGGCTTTCGTACTACTATAGCAGTTCTTAGCAATTTTAACAATTAATTATTGTACTTTGACTGGATTTGGTTATGTTTTGACGGAATCAAATTATGTTTTGTGACCTGAATATCGAAAGTCGCTACTCGCGACTAATTGTAAGTATGCTTTTCTCGCTAAACAAATGAGTAAATTCATATTCCATAGTAAAAATATGGAAGGGTCTGTAATTCGTAATTTTTGGAATGCATACGCATTTTAGCATGTGGATTGAGAGCCTGCGTTAATTTATTCAAGTGCTCTTGTAGCAGTTGTACACTCGTTGAGATGTCGGATTTGCATAACTTGATAACGTCCCTCTGGAAACTTTATATGCACCACAGCACCGGTATCAGGGAATTGCACTACCTATACCATTAGAGAAGTTATCCTGTAGAAAATTATGGAATTTCACGTGAACACAATGATTCCGTTAGAAATGTATTCGGTTATGGTTTTAATGTCTGTACATGCACATTATTGTAGCTGCACCCGGCTCGGGAACAAACATTCCCCTTCAAAGCAGTACCTCTGGCGCATCACAAGCCGCTGGACATACGGGCAATGTCAGTGATAGCCATTCTCAGGCCACCCAGCCAGCGCCGACCAGCAAGCGGAGAAACACATTCAGAAAATGGTTAACCAATCCCGTGCGCAAGCTCAGTCAGAATCGTATTGAAATGGGAGCTTCTACAGCGGGCAAAAGTCACAGCAATCCCAACAGCACGGCTGTTGTGGGAGCATCGTCAGCCGCCGCGGTACCAGTTAATTTGCACAGTGGCGTAAACAGTCTGTCGTCCGTTCCTCCTGTTGCCGTTGGCCACAAAAAACCTCCAACTGCTTCCACTGTCGGTACCAGTGCGGCTCGGGATGGTACTGCGGCGTCTGCTGCTACTGCTGTCGTCACTAGTTCTTCCACCGCCTCTTTTTCCTCTGTGACGAAGACAACAGCCCAATCCCGTACAAAAGTCAGCACGCAGCACAACAACGCCGTACAGATTCAAGTTCAGCCGGATGACATTCGCCGAGGCACTGTAGCACCTCCTCTTGCCCAGCAAGAAGTCTGGCACGATGCCGATGCAGCAGCATCAGTAACCGCCTCAGCCGTCCAAACGGATTACGATCATCACCTCGCTCTGATTAGCAAGCCCACTAGTACGGAGGATCCGACCATTGAGCAGGCTGTTGGAGGCGCTCCCGTGGTAAATCTTATTAACACTGATACGCCAGCAGATAATGATAATACGGGCCCAGCACCACCGGAAATGCCTCCTCCAATGGAACATATTCATTCTATACCGGCGCTAAATACGCTAAATCACACTTCCTCACCAGCAGCAGCTGGCGGCGCACAGGAGTCGTTGCCGTTTTCTTCTTCTTCAGCACCATCATTATTATCATCATCGGCATCACCCACCGATTCACATAGCACTGTAATCACTGTCAATAACACGGCTACCGATCCCCTATCGATCCACCCTCAAGGCAGTGAATTAGCCAACCAAATTGAAAATCTCGTCGTCAATTCTACAGTAAGTCCGCTTCTTTAATAGTATGTTCCTGTTGGGCGTTACAACATAGCACGTTAATTTCGTGTACCAGTTTGGGTCAGTATGCATGCTCCGTATCCTGATTGATATCAGCTATTCAGCAAGCAGCACGGCAATAATTGGTTTTCCCATGCAAAATCGTCGTTTTTTTTCCGGCGGTTATGTCGACATGTATTGGTTGTTTTTCTTAATCAGGCACCCACAGCATTACCACCTATGTCGGCCCGCGGTGATCCATCAAAATTAGCGGCTGCAACCGATCATCAGCCGCCAATTGGCACGGCATCGCCCACTTCACCTGCCAATATGAGTCCTGCTCAGAGCTCAGCTAGTGTACTGGAGAGAACTGACAGGTCCAATTTGGATGTGGGAAAAAGCGATAATCCGGAAGATAGTTCTTGTCAAGCCCAGCCGGACAGCTCCGCTCCATCTGCTGTGGCTCCTGTCGAAGAAACCGTTCCGGAAACACTAGATCCCATCTCGCGAGCTGTGACAATGCGAGAGTACGGCTATTTTCAGCGATACTGTCATGTGGCCCCGAAGATTATACACGGCTGTATTGAATAGCCTGACATGTTCTTCTCGTGTTGCAGTTACGTCTTAAAAGAACTTGTTGACACGGAGCGCGATTACGTCAAAGATTTGGGACTGATTATCGATGGTTATATTGCATATATGCATGAAAATGCCATGCCGGATGATATGAATGGACGGGATAAGCTCATTTTTGGCAACATCCAACAGATATATGTTTTCCATAAAGAGTAAGCCGCATAAATATACTCAGTACCATAATTAGGAAAACAGGCGTGCGGTATTGTAGTCTTATTTTGCAGTCGGCATTAGCTTTCTTGTTCATCAACCGTCCTCTGGGTCATTATCTGTACTGAACCCTTTTGGGGTTTTCTTTCTCGCACTAACGAGTCAGCTCCACGTTGCTAGAGTGCATTAGATTGTTTAGCTTGTGGATAGAAGGATTTAGTTGGTGTAATGTAGCGATTGTAACGCTTGGGGAGGTGGAAATAGTGATTGAATTGACGTTGGTCTGGCCGTGTAGGGCCATATCATCTATACCGACTGTTTCTCCTCACGGCTTGACTGCCTCTCATTTAGGCTGCAGTATATTGGATTCCGTTGTCTTTGTAGCGCTGATATGCTGTTTACGAACGTGTATGTGCTTATGTATAGGCAAATATTGATTCTGACGTTTTTTTCTTCTTCTTTTCCCCCGTTATCTCTAGCACATTTTGTGGAGAGTTGGAGAAATGTTTGGATGCTGCTGATCGATTGCCGCGCGTATTCATCAAGCATGTAAGTACGAAGTTGTCTGTTGTTGGCATTCTTTATCACTAGGGATTGCTTACCTAATTTGCATATGCATAGAACGCAGTTGGTGGTAGTGCATATTGTTCATACGCTTCGATTAATCCGGAGGTTACAAGACGTTTTCATTCTATTTTTAAATCCTGCAGCGTAGCCAGCATCTCAACAGAAAGCTGTTGTCATATGACTGCATTGAATACGGGAGCTTGTACGCAGTCAATAATTAAGTATCTTTGCTCTTTAACCTTACCTGTTCAGCGTGCTTAGATTGGTTTTTGTGCAAGCGGCATGAATGCCATTGAATGATGTTATTCGTCTGATGCCGACAATATGGTGGTACTTGTCAGTGCCCAAGCCGGGGAATGCAAACCGTAATGAAGCCGCTTGAATCACATGCATCTGTTGATGATGGCGGGGAATCAAATTTTAATTAGGTCGCCGAATACTTAAATGGTACAGTAGCAGGCAACCCTGTGCAGATTGCAGTCGGGACAATCTTGATGGAGCGGACGATATGTTGCTCCTTGTTTCCTGCAGCTCCCTCTCTATACGCTGTATTTCAGATGCGCACGCTGACGCAGTCGATGTTTGCCTTCGCACAGTTCGTCACCACCACGTTTCTAATTTATTTTCATCCTAAATCAGGTTATTCTCCATGATGACTGGAGCGCGAAAGAATTTGCACTGGTAATCGATCGATCGATCGCGTCTCTTTTTTCCTCCGACATTGGATAAGCTTTGCATTCTAAGCTACTGCACCAGTACACACTATATTACCAATTACGTATTTGGTTTGGTGCTATACTCTGGCAGCTGCAGATCTGCTGAAACTGACTAGATATTATTTTTAGATTTAATTAGTCTCTATCGTTATCGTAAATACCGACCTTTTTAGTTTGATGTCGAAGACTAAGCACATAATAACAGCGAGATTTGTAACACTACTTTAATCTGGTTGTAAACAGTGCCCATCTGGGTATATTTTAAAAAATTTCTGTACACTAAAAATAATAATCTTCGATCTTTCGGGCATTGTTATGAGAAATTGGTAGATTTGTGTTGAATTTACTACGTAATGGAAATGTAAGCGTGTGTGTTGTACCATTGAATTATAGTATCTGTAATGGGTAATGGGCCTTTAATGGTGATCTATAATAAACATCAGGTATTGAAATAACAACTGGCTCATTTATGCAGATAACTATGGTAGCATATTCTGGCTGGGGCAAAAAGTAACAATTTGGCCACAAGGCTTTTGCCTTGTTGTGGAAAAGGCTGCGCAGTAATTTGCGCATGGTAATCATCACAATATTAAAGTATACGCGAAAGCCAGCAATTTTGCCTCATTGGAATGCATGGTGATATATATTCTATCAGAGCTATGTTTACAGGAACGGAAATTTCAACATTATGTCGTATACTGCCAAAATAAACCGAAGTCCGAATTTATTGTGTCCGAATACATCGATACTTATTTTGAGGACATCCGTTTGAAGTTGGGGCATAAGCTCAAGTTACCCGATATGCTCATCAAACCCGTTCAACGCGTTATGCGCTATCAGCTAATGCTGAAAGACATTCTCAAGTACACGGAACGGGCACAATTGCCCGCTGAAGAACTGCGTAAAGCATTGAACTGCATTATGGGCATATGTAAACTGGCTAATGACTTCATGGAAGTCGGCAGATTGCAAGGATTTGAGGTAAAATCATTATGTCATTTTGATAAAGATTGGAATGTGGATTGTGATAGTTTGTGATTTAACAGTGTTGAGTTTTTTTATGAAGTAAACATGTCTTTGTAGGGGAAACTCACGGCTCAAGGGAAGCTACTGCTGCAAGACAGTTTTATGGTCTGCGAAACGGTAACAGCCGCTGCTCCGTCCAGCCAGGGAAAGGATAAGGAGAAGGAGAAAGACAAGGATAAGGATCCTTCGCAACCGAATAAATTCAAGGAGCGGCAGATATTCTTATTTGAGCAAGTGGTGATTTTTAGTGAAGCGGTCGGTGGGACGCACAAGAAGCCTTATAGCAGCCCGGTGTATCTATACAAAAGCCATATTCAGGTACAAAGACAATAAAGATTTTCAAATATAGTAAATCGGGAATCTGACGTTATGAGTATTTTACGTGAAATTCGTTTGTTTCGTAGGTGAATAAAATGTCGTTAATCGAGGTGGAGAAGGATGTGGTGCGTTTCGCATTGCGTTCACGATGCCCGCATTCGGGTGATCGAATGTTCGTTATTGAGGCTCCTGATAAGGAAAAACGTGATTTATGGGTTGCCCAGATTAAAACCATGCTGGATACCCAACAGAACTTTTTGCGAGCCCTGCAGAGTCCCATTGATTTCCAACGTCGTGCCCAGCAAGGCGACGACGCAATGTGAGTTGTGGTTATGCTGATTTGGTGTACATGATGTCCTTCGTCGAGTCATATTACCCTGTACGATCTCTGGTTGAAATTGCTACTGTCTGTGATCCGTTATTATCCTGACTGAACTGACCTGTCTAAAACTGTCCGTTTCGGAATTGTGATCCGTTGTTCGTCGGAATGCGCTTGTACCTGGCATACGTTGCGGACTAGAAATCCGTTGTTTGACTAACCAAGTCTGTTCTCCAAATGGAATGTTCATGCTGGTTGTCTACACTCGTAATTTCTGCCTGATTGATTATTTTTTATGCTGTCCAAAATTTTCAAGGGGGTCCACCGATCCGACACACCCTTCTCCGCCGACTGAACCGGCGTTGCTACCGCCTCAACCATTGTCCACGAAACCACCATTGCGTTTATCCGAACGGTCCGAGGTGAAATTACCAAAATTTCTACGTCCCAAGTCATACACGGAAGACCGTAGAAAAACCGCACCGGTACCGCATATCGCATCAGATGCGCCCCCAGCTCGTTCAGTGGGCTACAGCGGCGCTTTCACGGGACCCATTTCACCATCACACACATTGCCCCATTCGAATCCCGATTCCTCCAATGTGCGGCAGGAGAAATTCCTTTTCCCCAGCGCCGGTCTTGTCAAATCGGTGCATTCGGAAGCGGATTTACTGAAAAGCGACACCAAAGGTAACGAAAGAAATTCCGCTTCCATGGGTATGCCACCGAAGGCCAGCCCGGCAGAGTCGTTAACCAATCTGCAAGTGGCATCGGCCTCTTCTTCACCCAAAAGTGGTATACGCCGTTGGTCAATCAGCGGACGACGGGACCGGGATAAATCCCCGGCAGCGCGGCCTAGCCTTCCGGTCGTGCAGCCGCCGTCGCAAATCCCTCAATCTGCCAAAGAATCCCGAAACAGTCTGAGTTTCCGGAGAAAAAACTAAATGTTGTGTTGATATTTACAACCAAAATATTTTGGCTTCTGTGCCGGAATTCTATCCGGGCGATTACACATAAGCACCGCCGAAGGAAAGCAGTCATTCGTGATCTCCTTTCAGTCTCAAAAGCTGTCATTTTTTGCAGTCTTTCATGCAGCATATCGAATCTGTTGTTTGGAGAAGTTCCTGCTTTTGAATTCGATGGTTTTGGACGACGTCGAGTGATCGCAATCCTACAATGTTTTAGAATTTAGTAATTATTATTTTGCATGCGGTTCAACACTGGTTTTTTCTCTCCGCAGTTTTGTACGCATTTTATGGATGTAGAATCGGTGTGCGTTCTTTTGTTTTGGAAATTTTAATTGTTAGTATTTGTTACTGTTGACGATGACCTATTTATTGGGAGGTCTCAATTTCTGAAATTTCGGTCTCTTGCATTATGCGGACGATGTAGAAGAAAATGATATTGTGTATTCAGCACTTGTACGAATGGTATTGTCGCTGTTACAAATTACTGTAACTAATCCACAGTTGATTATCCTGGTTTTGAATAGCCAGTGAACATTACAGGAGACTACACGCTACAACTGCACTGCATGCTACAGGAGATTGGTTGCAAGAACTTTGTCTTTTTCGTTTCTTATTTACTAATCGATGGTTTCAATGAAGTGAAAAGTTTGAATAAGTGCTTATGAGCCTTTCGAGGCTTGGTTTCATATAGTTTATGAAAACGCGGTCATATTTTCTTTGGAAAAGCTAGTAGTTTATGAAAACGCTGTTATAACTTTTGGAAAAGCTAGCATGTTTGCTTGCTATTAGCAGCGACAGCGCCGACAGCATTTATACCGATTACCCAAACCATGTCACTTATGTATTAAGGAATCAGATCAGGCTCTGGACTTAGCAGCCACCTATAGCTATTCTTAACACAAATTGCAAAACAGTTTGGCATAATTGTCAAGAGCATTTTCAAAAGAAGTAGGATTTTTCTTTTTATGATTTTCTTTATTCTGCCGTTCTCCTCACGCCGATGGCAGATCTAGACCAGACGCGACGACCCGTGAACCAGACATGAAATCGCGGTTTCAGTGAGATGACTGCGCTTATGAACGGGACTTGTACAATTTGCACCATCACAAAGCATCCCGTACTTATTAGTTTTGATAATATTATTTCTAATATTATTTCTATTTTGATTTAGTCCAGTTGTAGAATTTAACCTTTATAAGTAGGCTGCTACGCACACACAGGAGTATTAAAGCGCATGTACGTCAGAAACCGAAAACTGTGGTTGTTTTACTGAGTAGACTTCAACGCGGTGACCTTTGCGGTTTTAAAAACTGATTGCAGGGCTGGCATGGACGCAGGACGGCATTTTATCTTGAAAACTCCTTTGAAACGTTTCTTACTCGGAAATCGTAATAGGTAGGCACGGGAATGGGATTGACCATGATTAAATGCGGAGAATTTTTTGAACGAAGTCTTTCTGTTTCTGTGCAGTGGGTATGCAGTCGTAAGGCAATGCAAGTCTTGGGCAATGCCGTGTTGAGTCTTGCTCTTCATTCGTACTCTTGGACTATGGTATAGCTCACTAACTGCCCTATGATCTGTCTGTGACTGCTGTTGGAATACCGTTTAGCTTTGGGATACAGCATCCTAGAGTACGTAGCTGGTACGATCATGGTATAACGGCAATGGTCCATCACAAGTTCGCAATGGTAAGTATTTTGTTTTGAACATCTACAGCTATGAAAATCAGAAATAAAAACTACTACACTACAGCACTAAGTTCCTGGATTTTTAGTAGACGTGTGCACGTTCGTCGTAGCAAAATAAACTTCTGGACAAAGTCACGTTCACTTCATTATGCTAAAATTAGAAACTATATCAAGGAATTCAGCCGGTTCATGTGTTTTTCCCAAATGCCCAAGATGCTGGCAGCGGCTTACTACTTGTTAGATCATTGCAAACAGCAACTAATTAATATCGTGCAAAATATAATATGCAACTGCGCTACCAAACACCGAGGCTGTAAAGCTCGTTCATTACATCAGGGATCTCAAAAATTTCCCTGCATTATAGTTTATAGCTAATTCTAGTTGATACTAAGATTCTTTACGAAAGGTCACCGGCGAAAAACTGAGTTACAGCAACCAGTGGCAGTAAGCGATGCATGGGCTATACACGTAAGGTAATGTGGACGACAATTACAGAGATAAATGTTTCTGAAATATTTCAAGTATATGGGCAGGACACAATTTCTGGACACAGTCACTCAATTCAACTACATTCCAGACTCAATTGAAAATTCGAGTGCCTACCAATTTTTGCGGAGAGCATAGTTTTGGTCACATCCGTCGATACAGACCAAGTTCATAACACGAGGCTTGTGCTTTAAAAGAAACGTGAACTGTTATTGTTCCAGCACGGACGTTGATCATCAGAAGTACCCAGGACTCATTATTCCGGTAATTTTGAGATGCTGATATCGATGTCGCTCATATTTGTCACATGACGCGACCATAAATCAGAAACCAGGAAAAAAGGAAATAAAACATGACGTACAGAACTATATACACATTGGCGCATCGAAAAATTAAGAACCAACAACCGAAATCAAACGTGTATTTTTCTGTTATGGTGGTAGAACTTCGCCTGTTAAGGAACCTAACGAAGAAGTAAAAGAAGATGCAAACATTATTCAACAAGACGTGGAAGCAAAGGATACAGTCAGGCTGTCCATTCCAATCAGTTCAGCATGCAGTTTTTCGCTGAGATTTCCATAAATGGATCAGTGACTGCGCAACTGGGCCACGGTACAGTCTACGTGGCTGCGGTGCTGATGGTGGCCGCTTCCGGTGGCGGAGATTCGGGTGAGATCTGCTCGGTATCCGCCGATGTTGTCTGCGCGGGTGCAGCACTGCTGCTGGCTTCAGCGTCCCCAGCCGCGCTGGTAGATGGCTCATTGTCGGTCTTTTCTGCTGTCGCTGGCGCGGCGGTAGTGGTGCCAGTGGTCGGTGTGTTGCCGTTACTCGGTGCCACCGAGGCAAGGAATGAGACGACTTTTCCATCCGCTGTTTTCTGCTGGATGAGGAATTTCTGCCCGGCAGTGGCCGTTACAGGCAAAGTGGCTGTAACGGGTTTGGCTGTCGGAGTTGCCACTTTCTGGGCTAAAAAGTAGAAACCAATACTCCGTCAAAACCTTCAAACCGCTTAAAAACCGCAACGATCTAAGTTATCATACAGTGCAGCGCAAAGCAAACCGCTGAAATAAAACAAAGCAGCACATACAATTACACACCCAAAGGTGTCAACAGTAGCAGGAGATACCACAAATATTTAACGCTCAAAACTTAACAGAAAAAATTGTAATTTGATGCTATTAAACCAGCCACTAAAAACCAAACAAAAAACCATATTATTGTATTAATTTGATAATAAAAGAAGGCAAAGGATTTTCGAGCTATTTCTCTGTGACTGCATCGTCCCAATTTGTTTTCAAGGGAAATGCTCTTTTGTCGAAGCTCATTTCAATGGACGTCGACGAAGAATTAGGCGAAAATTTACCTGATGTTGGTGTTGCCGTCTTCGGCGCGGCAGTGGCTGTTGGAGTGTTTTTGGCGGTGGCCGCCAGTGAGCGTGCTGGAGTGGGTTTAGCTGCTGGTCGCACGGGGAACTTGTTAGCGGCAAGAGGTCTGTTGGCTTCGCTTAGGGCCGACGGATTGACGCCGTGCGCCTGCAAAATTCACATCTTCCCGTCAATATTCCACTAGAGAATCTTTAAATAGTTTCCTTCATTACTGGCGTCCACCGTCTACGTGTCTTACTAATCAACAACGGCAATTGACATTTAACAGTGCAATCCATTTAAGTGCTCATTATTTACCATGGCGTCGGCTAACATTGGGACGAGAGACTGTGGAATGTTAGTGGAGATCTTCGACTGTTCCAGTCTGCTCTGAAAAAAAGAAAACGGCAGATGAGAATATATTCATGCCATAAACAGCCCAAACATCGTACCAAGCAGTGGTTTCCGCAGACTACACACTTCATGTCCCCATTCATTAAGGAAACATGGTTTAAGACTTTAAGCATCCCAAAATACAAGTACAGTACGTACGTACATACATTGACTGATAACATAACACGCAAATTAAAATAACGGCCAACAGGAAACAGTCAACAAGAAATTACTGCTTTCTCGTTAAATTCCTGATTTTCACGTCAAATTCGCAATATGAATGAGTTATGTCTTATGATACGAGAACTATGGAGTGCGCACTGCGGACTACTTTCACATTTCACTATACCGTCAACCAAGTACTTACTATAGTGTGAGAATAGTTCTAGCTATAGTAAGTTCTTGCGTCAACATTAGAGCAGCCTGTAAGCTGCATTCCGAACACTACATATCATAGTTTTACAATTCTATTTACCGTATTAAGATTTAAGAGACAAGAAAGTAGGTACTGCGGACAGCAACCCACATTTACCATTTTAATGCACATCTCAGTTCGCTCCTGCTTCAGCTTGAAGATCTCGGACTCCAGTTCTTCGCTAGTTCGCTCGTCTAGTTGCGCAATCTCTTCTTCCAGTCATACTTTGCGTCAGCAGTCGCTCCAGTCGCGGCCTCGTCAGCAGCTGCTGCTGGGATCAAATAAACTTGTAGTACATTTATACTACAATACACAGTACCAATTTTAACTTTTATGATATCAAAATTATTATCAAATTTTCGCTTCAAATGCGGAGAGTCGGAGACGATGCACACGATCGGTTACCGTGTTACATAGTTGTACCAAACAGCCTGCTCAAGGTGGGCAACTAAGTGACCCCACTGCTATTACGTACGTAATTACAGTGACTAATAAAAATTAGGAAATGGCTGTTGCCTCAACTTGACTGTTGTTAACCCCCTACACCCTTTGACTATTGTCACTCCTTACCACACGCCCTTTTGGCTATTGCCACCACCTTTCAAATTTTGCAACTAGTTGCTCTTTTTCAATTCGGTTCCTGCCACCACCGGCAGGAAAGGCGCCAAGCGAAGCTTATCGCATCGCTGAATGCTGCACGTGTTTTTTTGACATTAAACTTAGCATCTTCAGGATTTTTTGCTAAAACGTTCCAGAGCAAATGCGATCGCGATAAGTCCACAATTATGACCATCCCTGTGCTGCTGCACGTGCGAAAAAAGAATTCCATTGTCCTCGCTTCCGGTTGATCTTAGCACTTAATCGGTGGTGCTGATACAAGTGGTACCGAGGGTTTCGCCGGCAGCGCCGAGTCATAAACATATTGCTGCCCCTCTTTCCGCACTGACAAGTGACAGCACCCAGTGGTCCCTGGCAGCTTTCTTACCCGTCGGTGGTTCACAATCCGCATTCCTGTGTCTTATAAGAAATGACCAAGGAGTGGCAATAGTCGAAGGGGGTGCGAGTGGGTGACAATAGTCGCACCCTAAAAATAATACTTCTACTGTCAAATACATATTACGAGTTAGTACTTAATACAGTACGCGTACTTCTGTAGTACTAATAATTACAGCAATAATTTAACACAAAAAATTGTGATGAAACAAAAAAGTATTATACAACACCAACAGTCACAGTAGATCTTAACACTGAAAACATTTGAAATTTAAAGCGCCGTCCGCACGAGAGATGCCGTGTTGCCTCATTGCAGGTTTCGATGCGGTCCGCTTGAGCAAAGATTTTCCGTGGCCCATTTTTCGTCGGTTTTTTGTTGTCTTCTGTTCCATTACCATGTGGGCAGCTTCCAGTCCGGTTGATCCGAGCGTCTTAAAGCAGAAAAGAAAAAGATGTAGTGTAGGGTGATGTTGCGATGCTTACCAACCATATACCATGATCGGCCTGTCCATTTGTGCTCCCGCTCGGGCGAACCGGAAGTACTAGCGGAAGTGAATTGGTAAACGCATGGAGCGTCCCACGTCGTCAGCATTCGCTATCGTGCTCTCCCATGGTTTCAAATTGAGGTCGTCTGGACCCTTGCTGCCTGTTTGGGAGTTACCTTGTTGCTCCAGTTTGCTCCATGCTCAAAAGCCTGCAAGTACAAAACGGCACTTCAAAATAACGTTCAGGCATATGATATGCGTTATAATCATTGTATCTGTAAACTCTGCGCATGATGATCGATATGGTTAACAAGAATCAGCTGCGACTTCGTCTCCGCGTTCCTTGTGGTCCACGGCCGATTGGAACGAAGTTGTTTAGTTCAGCAGTAAATATATTAATAGCCTTAGCAGTTACTACCGAACTTCTTAAGGAAGGGCTCTGATTCGGATTGTTGATGTCCCCTACCAAGAAATTATAAAGTGAACTGCGCATGGATTGGACAGTCGTGGTAACTAGGTTACTCACGCACCTACAATAGTGATTTTTCTTACTGGACAGTGGTGGTAGCTTGGTTAATCACTTACCTAGCGATTTTGCCCACTGAATAGTGCAAATTTTTTAAGTGCGAAGGTCAGCTTGAAAGTGGGTTGGATGGCTTGCGGCATCGTGCCGGCACGATTGTGGTCGAACGAATTTAAAAACGAAAATCATGTGACCCAGTTCTACACCTAGGCCGATCTAGTGGCGTTGTCAGTCTTAAAAAAATATGAAAAGTTTTGGTTTTTAAAATCTCAAAACTATGGGGCGCCGCGCGTAGTATCGTATATAAGATCTTGCACTAAGTTGCACTTACAGAGCTCTGTAGTTGTACTCTGTACTTGCTATAGGTTCATGCATATGGTATACGTTGTATATATAACAAATTACTTTATATATAGGCTTATGTTTTGTGGCTTTTCTTGCATCTGACGGTGAGGGCGGTGGTAGCCACGGGCGTTTGCCCACTCTCCGCAAACAGCGACGTAAGGTTGTCACAAATGCTCCAAGATTGTCGCTTCGGAGTCTGTAAGGAGATTGCTAGAGGGGTTGGAAGTGCTCCGATCCAGCCCCCCCCCCCCCCCATTTGCACTCAGGCCTCGCAACCGTGCTTAAGACCGGAAAGGTCAGTCTGCCTTAATGGTTTCGGTAAGATTATCCATAATGATTATGGCAGCCGCAAAGAAACTATTTTAATCAATGATTTCGCTTTGCAGTTGTGACTTGTCGTGAAAAAATCTTGAAAGAATCTTGAAAAGAGAGTGGATCTAGTGGAAATCGTGGAACGTGGCCTCGGGAAGCACCATATAACCTGGATAATTATTTTTCGTTAGGCTATCCGCTTACTCCTAAGCCCAGCTGGTTGATTTTTCTATTTGATTTTGTCGGTTAATTCCCAGAAACATCTTCCGGTGCGCTGCAGGCTATACAGGAAAATTATACGTAATTATCGAAATTTAGTGCTGGTATATTGGTATACAATTTTAGAATAGCTACGGTATTCTGTTTACAGGTCATGGAAGGCGGATGTTGTCCTAACACATACTGTCATCCCGTTTTACCGGTTCTTCGTGCAGTCCACTCTACCACCTCGCTTTTTCTACGTCATTAAATTGTAACCATTATCGTTTTGCCATGTTATTTGTATGGAAATTCTGGATTTCGATGCATATATATCGGCCGTCATCCGTGTCCGTATATTGGTTTCGTGCTAAATAGCCTTTTTTTAAATTTTTACGATATTTACTTTGGCGTAGGTCACATACGCTATCTATTGTAGGTAGTATGCACAATACTTGTTACTTAATTATCTTTTTCTTATGTTATGGTTTTCTCCGTGTTCTTGTCGTGTTTGTTAGCAACTTAGCACAAACCTGTTGTTTGGAATACTGTGATTACATTAACGTACTGCCGTTTTCAAATTTAATGTTCTTCTCTTCTTTATTCCTATTTATTTGTAGCATAGCACGTGCAGCCTACGGTTAGGGAGGGATCTATTTGACTTGCTGTCTTTTTTAAATTCACAAACAACGACACCGGTTTCGCACCGGCCAAAAATTATAACCCATATGCTAGTAAATGCGCGAAGTTCTTGCAAGGACAATGACCAAGAAATCGAGAAAAGAGATTTCTTGCAATCGAGAAATGGCCAAGATCGAGCATATCGTTGTTAGCGTTACTTAAAGAGCTGTACCAACCAAGCTTGGTCCTACCAGCTAAAAAAAAGGATTAAAAAAATTGGTTAGGATTAAAAATTGCGCTTTTACTACAGATATTATTACGCTTTGTAATATTAAAATACTAGTAGACCCCGCGCAAACTGCGCGGAACAAATCAGCTACAAATAATTTACGTTATATACAGGCTGCTAAGACTCAAATTATGATTGAGATACTGTACTAATAGGAAGAATACGGATCATAATTACAAATTCTATATTTTAAATTCGATTATGTGTTGCAACTTGCAAGTGTACTGGTAAAATTACCTATACTTCTACGGTAGTATGGCTGACACCGCGCAAAGTGCGCAGAGGAAATCGACTGCTGCCTGATGATAAATGCAGTTAAAATAAAAATTACCGCATTTGCTAATACAGTTAACTTCGCTGACAAAAACTAAGTTATTACCGAATTACCGTAATTATCGAATTTGCACCTCCCCGCATAATAAGGCACTCTCCGTAATAAGTAAGCCCCCTCCCATAACCCGTTTGAAAAATAGCTCCTCCCCGAATTTGCCTCCCATGGGGGTGTTATTAAATGTTAAGCGCCACGAAATGATAGATATAAGGCCAATTGCTTCATAATAACTGCTATGATGTAATTAATAAACAGTAAACGGTCACAAAATAATTTGGTGCTATGCTTCAGAATGCTGCTCGTAAGGTTCTGAAACTGCAGACACCGGTATCTACTGCGTTCAATTTCAATGGAACAGAATGCGCAGTTGTTTGAAAAATAAACGTCCCCTTCTGAAAAATACTGTTTGAAAAATAGTACCACCCCAGAAATAACGCCTCCTCCCGAAATAAGACCCCCTACTCCAGGACGTTTGAACTTTTGCACCCCAGGGTGCAAATTCGATAATTACGGTAAGTGATTTTTTCCAGCGGCAAGTGGCAATCCCACACCAACTAACTACTTAATACTTAACTAACTATAAAGGTTCAATTGTTGCAGTCTTGCAGAGCTGGCTGATAAACTGTAAGAAAAAACTGCCAAACGATGTCTCACTTAATTGCTGCTCCTCCTGCTTAGCGAGCTCCGCTCGCGCAGCAGCTCCGTTTCGCCTTCTGTAAATATCAGTTTTCATTACTAATTTTAAAAATACCGTCTTTCATCGGTATAATATTAATACGAAAGCTTCTATTAAAGCTTTTATTAAAGCTTCTATTAATACGAAACTAAAGAAACAGTGTCAACAGAGAAATGATTAAGTTAAAACTACCGCAAAACACTGCCTTTTACCTAAGTATCAAGCAGCCACCGTCATCCCGCAGCTACTTGATAATTGGTACTGCCAGGCTGCCAGCAAGATTCACGACGCATGCAGCTCTCACTTGGGACACTTCCCTAAGTTCCCCTGGGTCGTTTGTGCGTTCGGTTGTCAAAATAACTTAAATCTTTCTTGTGCCTAAATTTTTTATTATCCTTAAACCCACCGCTGTTAATATAATGTTTCTTAAAGCCATTGCAGACCAAATTAGAGCCCCCAAACAGTATACTGTACTGCCGTATACGGCATACTGTACGGCACAACAGTACGTAACCGTAGTGAAAATTGGTACTGTAACGGAAGTGCCGTACGTAACCGTAAGCCAAAAACACGGTTTCACAATGGGCTTGCCGTATACGGTACTGCCGTATACGGTATACCGTACGGTCAATCCCGTTATTTCTGCCGTAACCGTACCGTAGCCGTAGGTGCCGTAAGCGAAAACCGTACGTAGCCGTACAAAAATTTGTTACTGTTTGGGGGCTCTAGACCAAATACATCAAAACAAACAAAATTTTTCGAATTTTGTTTCACGATATAACCCGCGCAAGCTCTGCAGCAAGGCAGTTACTTTAAGTCTTCGCTGATTGGTTGTGTTGGGGTTCCGTGGACTTTGTATGGTAGGGTTTTTTACAGTTTTCTCTCAAACGATGTTTGTTTTTTGAAATCCGAAAGTTGCGGGCTCATCTACGAAATCAGCGCTATCGAATGATCCGTAAATGTTGAATATTGATCCACTCTGCGATTCTGGGGGATTTGACAGACACACTGGTCACGCCCCCTGTTAATCTTTTATTATAAAGGATGGGTGTCGTCTTCTCGAAGATCAACAGGGTTTTCGTGGTAGTAGGTGGCTGGCTGGCTGCTGATACAAAGTAATTCTAGTTTCGGTAATTTGTTGAAGGTGCATGTGAAAGAAATAATAACATACAATCCCCAATTTTGTGTAAGCGCGCTGTGGACATTAGCACGGTACAATACGAAGTGCTTGCTAGTTGCTACATACAAAGTGCCTGCTTGCTTGCTCGTATACATAGTTGCGAGACATTACGAAAGCTAGTAGCTTTCGTAATGTCTCGATAGTTGTAAAGCCTGAATTTTCAACATCAGTAGTAGTCTACTTGCCGACTGCGGAGAAGTTAATTAATTATGGATTTTACCTACAGTAAGAAGGATTTAAACGAAGAAAAAAGTGCGAATAGTTGCCGGTCATTGTAATTTTTTGCAGAACGGTGCCACAACCCGCACACCATAAAGAACGTCGCAAGTAAGTACTATGTTGATGGTTCACAGCAGTTTTAACAACAGCAATTCGATGGAGCTCACAACCAGATCTAATTCATTCGAGTAACGTATGCAGAAGCTGGATTTTGCGAGACCACATCTGAACACACCTAGCATACTCTAACCATAAGTTCAGCTGACGGTACTTTGTGGAGATTTTTTTGAAACCGAAGTCAATATCATATTCAAGGAATCAAGGATGCCAATCACTTACATTTACACAACAACATTTCAGCCAAAAAGCCAAACTCCAGGAAACAAAAGCTTTCGAACTACTGTACATGCCCGCCAAATAATTTTTGGTACCAAAGAAATACGAGAAACCAAACGCAAAACACGAAAGGAAAGCCGATAATTACATTCGTATGCAGAGAAACTGAATCATGAAATCACAAATCTATCCGTAGCGATATTTCAAAACAGCCCCGGGATTATTACCCACACCCATATCGCAAATCAACAACTGCTTTTCACCATCCAGAACCAATCCCGCTGGTCGTCGCAACTTACACTCAAAACTATCAATCACAAATAATAACGTCGCCGAGCTATACTTCCATACTTCAATCACATTGCGGCGTTTTTCTGTTTTACTGGCCAGCAGCAAATCATTAGCGGAATCCAGTGCCATACTTTGGTAAATATCATCCTTGCCTCGTGTGCCCATTTGCGTCCTCATCCGTCCAGATTCATCGTAAATCTTAATCATATTATCCGCCAGGACGATGTCCCGCGAGTCGCCGTTCTCAAAGCAGCTAATAGCTTGCAAGAGATCCAGTCGATGGCCGGCTACACCAGTGATCTTCCTCAAAAGTTTACCCGCTGCATTAAATACCAAAATCAATCCCACTCCACTGTCGGCCACAAAGATCTCTCCCTTAGAACTCACGGCAATCGAACATGGACAATTAAAATCTGACGAGGTAAATCGATTCAAGATCCTGCCGTCCAAATCCACTTCCAGTACCTCGCGCGTTCGCCAATTGGTACAGACCAGTGTATTGTTGGGTGACAATGCCATTCCCGTGACACTCTGGCGCTCCGAATCAGGTAGTTTGATGGTGGACTTGTGTGAAAAGTCCTCCGAGATCACAGCAATTCGATCGTTTCCGCTATCTAACACATAGAGCTTACCATTTTTGGCTTTGACAATATTCACCGGCCGCGAGAGACCCACATCCGTCCCATGGAACACTGAAACCGGGTTGATGTGCTCGCTGGCCCGGCATTCAAAGGGACTGCCCTGAATGTGCCGATCGAATATCTTAACCTGGATCATGTATGTCCCAGGCACCGGGGGAGTAAATTGGATCTCGTACGACCCATTCTCCTTATCGACCAGTGTGTGGTGAATACTGCGTCCCGTGGCATCGTTGATCACGACAACCACCGGATCCCCACCGGTCTTGCATGGTTCACCGTTGAAATCGTAGCATGTTACAACGACGTCGGTGCTCAAATGGGCTATGGCTGGAGACACCGTCGCTCTGCATAGCGATGGCAAGGTATGACTATGCTTAATTTCCCCGAAGCCCTGCAGACACAGCCGTAATTCCTGCAGGATATTGGTGTGCCCATAACGGAAAAACATGTAGGAATTTTCGCGCGGATCACAGAGCAAACCCATGCCACTCAGCATCGTGTTCAAGCCGGCAATTTTATTACCAATCGATTGCATCTCCATGTGAACCTGTGCCGCTTCACTGGGATTATCCAATTGGCACACTTGTTCAATTTTCCGCTTCTCACTTTTGAGGATCTCCAGCTGATCATGAAGGATGCCTTTCTTCTGGTCCCGCAAGGCTTCCAATGAGTTAATCAGATGACTGCGATGTTTTTCCACTAAGCTATAAATGGTCTCGAAGGATTTATCGATGGCGGCTTTGGTGGCCGTAAACGAAGCATCCACAGCACTGCTCTCATTGATGATGGCGTGCTCACCATCCTCTAACCGCTGCATACACTGCTGTGCTTTGTAGAGCATAATTTTGGACATGCGCTTCAGAGCGATCGAAAACGGCACAACCGTAGCCTCATGATGACAAACGAATTCACCGGTCTTGTTTTCCACTTGCTTCGGCAGACTACAGCGCGTACAAAATACCGCATCACACGATTCGCACAGCAGCAGTTCTTCGCCGGAATGATTAGAGCATTTCGGGATGATTTCACGGTGCTGCGAGGCCATTAGGTCGAGTAACTGGTTGACCAGGAAACTTGGTGGAAGGGCAGCGATCCCACCACGGGGTATGGAGATCGAGTTGCGGCAAATCGGGCAACGAAATGTCGGTGGATTACGAGAGGCCGCATTCTCCGCGATTCGCTCCAGACAGGTGTGGCAAATAGTATGCGAACAGGGCAACAATTTTGGCGCGTGCTCGCTGGGATCGTAGCGGTTCAAACAAGTCGTGCAGGTCAAGAAGCTGTCGCTGAAATCCTCGTAGTTAATGTTCACTGTCTCGACCAATGTTGACATTGTCGCGCCTGAAACAAAATCATTCCACTCACCACTCTTTTTCTGTAAATACTCCAGCTAGACAAAGATTTTCCATTGCACAATCGAAGAAAATTAAGACCTAATCACTAACTATCCGCAAAATCACTTCGATATACGAGTAATGCAAGACGACACCAAAATACTGACAGAGCAGAAGGCTTAAAAAGATCTGTCAGTTAAAAGATAGAAAAGTAACAACCGAACTTGATTGAAAATGACAATCACTTTTCTCTGTAAGAAAATGACTATAATTTACACGCTGCTGCAAAAACTATGCCGTGTCAGTACGGGAGCTTAAATAGCTCAAGGGCAACAGTCAATATAATAATTAATCATTCGGCGCGCTGCATGGCGTGGACCGATAAAAACACTTCCAAGTTCTACTGTTACAAAGAAATAAAACAAACATAACATGCCGCAATGCTGTCGAAGTGTTTAATACAAGATAGAACTCGAAAGTCAAGTCGGTTCAATTATGCATAAAAACATTTCCATAGAATTTTACAGAATTCTAGCAGCTGCGTTTCAAAAGGCAGATTAAAAGCGATATGCAAATCAATTCGCAAAGCCTACAGGCACACGGAAAACCTATAAAATTCGCATAATGAACGGTGGTACACATTCGTACCATACCGCTTAAAATAAGGTACGGGAAATGTGAAATGTGTGCATGATACACGTACTCGTACGTTGGTATTGTATTAAAATTTGCTTTCTTCACCAGTACCTTTTGGACGGAAAAAGGCTAACATTTAAATGGACAAATATTACTGGGGCAACAAAGCAAGGCCAAAACCAAATAACACGCCAGACAAGGAAATAAGTTAATCACGACGCGGAAAACTCTTCGTAAATGTCCATCATAAGAATGTGCATAGAAAATCGTTTGAACCATATGCATCCCTTAACTGCTGCCCACTTCCACGCCAGTAAATATTAATCACGGAAGCAATGACAGGAAGGGTGCCTCTCTGGCCATTAACTACCTGTGGCGTTATCATCAAGAACGAAAAGTGTTCTTGAAACGAGGCGCAATTATAGAGCGTAACAAGTCTAACGAGTTTAGTTCTAGATTCGCTCTCAAATCATCGCACTGGATCCACCGCAGCGCTGTGAGAAATATTTTCCACGCCCAAAATCACTCTAGAAATTCTGCCGGCACAAGGATATAATATTTGTGCAGTCAAACATACCAGTTGGAATGGCAGCTAATATATAAGAACAAGAACAGTTTTCATTTCCGTGTGTGTAGTACGGTACTGAGTACCGCAACTACAACGACGACATCTGCCCTTCCGCGTGAATAACATAGAGTGCAAAATGGCAATTAATCACAAGCAAAGAGCAATGAAAAAGCTTTTTGTTCACGAATAAATTCACTGATGAATAAGTCTGTCATTCTGCCACTGATCTACAAACACCATGTGCCGTTCAGTCTGCATAGAAATCATACACTGCTGTATGTACCATACAATATGAACAAGCACGTGCTCTCCGGCTTCCCAAACAGCCGTGAACAAGCAATGAGCCGGCCACAGAATCTGAAGCATCATCGCTGATCCGGAACAGGCACCCAATTGCCTATCGTTCTCATCATACTGCTCATTTCAACCAGATTTACAGCAAATGAAAGAACAGTTTGGAAAAATACCACTTAAGACTTTTTATTACAGGTGCCGTATTGAACATTCACAGGCCATGACAAAAGTAAGTTTTTCACCGCAGGCAGGCATGCGGTATATGTGCTGATGGCTAGACTCACCGTCAAGCGTGATGCGCACTTTGTGCAAATTCCGGCGGTGAACATAAACATAACACAACAGTCGCTTTTATAGCAAAACAAATTCTTTTAAAATCCAAAATATACAAAAGCTTAAGCATAAGTGTCTTTCAGCAGACAAACTGGAAACAGTTTTCAACCATCCTGAAAACAACGCAGGATGCTGTGGAAATGATTCTTATTAAAAATAGCTTTGTGAGCCTGGCCAAATTTCTACGCGTATGTTGAAAGATGTGAAATCTACAAGAGCATCAAGTGCATCATCATCATCTGATTTACAAAAAATGCACAAATTCGGAAAATAAGTGACCCACAAAAATAAACAGGCTATTTAAGTTAGTACTATTTCTGGTGGTGGCGGAGTCAAAACAAACTCTTCTAAATTCACCTCTCGTCACAACGATAAACCTGAAATTGCAACTGAAAGTAATTCTGTTAATTTTACAGAACTTTTTCATTCTATTACACAAAAAATATTCCACAAGCACAAAAACAAAATTCGACAAGTTATATCATTACCGACGTTACGCAATAACACTACATATCAAAAGCCGGCACGCGATCGTCAAACTTCATGAATGGCGGATTTGTTGCAATATCGGAGCAAACTGCCACGAGTTGTGGGGTCAAGAAAATTACGACTTCGTTAAACAGTTGATTTTCTGTGCCGAAGAGTGGAAGGGACAAACGGGAAACATACAAACGAAGAATGATGGATGAGCAGTCAAATTCCGAACAAATTCTGAATTTGGAGCACCGTACACTTATCGAACGCGGTACAACCAAAGTGAAAATTTTCATTTACTTAGGATTGCGGTATTAGTCTATTGATGTATCGTAGATCATTTCGTACCAAAATCAACTTTACAATCTGCAGTCGTAAAGCTACATATCGTACACGCCGCGCTATCGGAATACAGATACATGCCGAAACCACTACTTAGGAATAGGCACTAAATGGGAACTGACATTTGCCGGCGGTCTGACCATAAGCAGAACTAAGAAGGATGCCGATCACCTTTTGCGATGCAGCTCTCCAGTGAGCCGAGGAAGACATCGTTTCAAGTGCTATTCTGATAAAATAAATCAAAAACACTTGAACACCTCAGAGGAACTGGCTACAGACTATCCAGAAGTGATCCATCTGAAGGTTCGCCGTTTGACCTGGATACCCGCAGTTTTATTCAAACTTCAGTATCCATCATCAACTGCAGTATATTGAACCATAAGCAACATTGAGAACGCTTTCGAATGTCACATGCAAATCACTGCAAATGCGAAAAATTACTCTTATACGAGTACTCTCATTGCTCCTCGTATGATTGTATGAGTACGAACTACGGAGATTAGCGCAGATCTGAAATTAATACGTTTTGCACCTTTCGATGTTTCTTTTACGAAAAAAAAGCATTTGTGAAAGTTTAACAGAAGCTTAACAGTATATCACCACAGCCTACAAAGAGTAAGTAACAACTTTTAAGATCTAGAGCCACAAAGGAAATTGAGTTTTTCTGTTCCCAACTCCAAGTCCAAAGCGTGTATGAAAGTGGTAGACTGACAGTAATTTTATTTCCTTACATACTGCATATGCGCGATACCGCTATCTTTGAAAACGCTTTCTTAACATGCAGATCCGAAACAACATACCGGACTATAATTATATCAAGACCATCTAGAGCACGATCCCAACGTTGCAAGCACAGCTTCTGCGCGCGGACCCCGGATCACTAATAACTGCGATAAATTGTATCGTACATCGGTTCCAAAGCGAGGTTCAAGAGATCTTAACAAGTTCTTGAGATAAGAGCACCGCAATCGCGTTCCACTTAAAAAAACATGATTTTTATCAAGGAAATTCGTAAAACCACTGTTTCTTTATCATGTTGTGTGGCAAGGCGTCATTTCAACTTTAGCCAGCGTACGAGTTCTAGTACCATTAACGAAGCTCAAGCAAACTGAATTTTTTGGCTGACGGCTGACCCACACATTCTTGAATTTTACAGGAAACATGCAGGCGTTATGCAAACTAAAATCAACAGCCCTTACCAGCGACCTTACATAAAACAACAAATATTACTGGGCCAACTGCAGATTAAATAAGCCATCATAAGTGTAAACTGTAACTGGTAGCGGATGAAAAATTTCATATGAAGCACAAGCTGGAAAAATCAATACATTGGGTGCGGGGATTGGCAGGACGACAAACGAAACCACATATCACCGCCCAAATTCTGGCACGCGTTAACATAATATGAGGATGGGTCTGATGGCTAGTAATACTAATAAATTATGTAATTGTCCTTATTATTTTTAATAGTATAACAGCTCAAGTAAACCAAAAACTTTCTTTTTAGTAAGGTCACCGAGATTTCCAGCCGGCAATGGACTGCAAACTGCATGGACATTTTCGCATAAGAATAACTGCAAAATATACGTGTGCTAACGTCTGTCATCCAGAAGTTAAAATACTGAAGACAGCGAATCACAGAAATGTTTCAATAATTCTACCAAAGCGTAATAATCAATACTACGTAATGAATCTGGCACAGTGGTTTAACATCTCAAATGCCCGCCGATTCTGATTCTCCAATCTAATCTAAATTAATATCTTTAACTAATTTAAAACCGATACGAAAAGTTTATACCGCATAAGTTGTGTTTCTCGAGGCAATAAGGAATACGGATCAGAAAAAGCAGAAATAAAAGAATTACTACATAAATCCCACCTGACCATGAACATTCACCTACCAACAAAAAACGTAACTATTTAAGTCTATTTTACACTGCTCCACATAAGCAGTGAACCATCTTAGCACGTAGCAGGTATTGAGATCCGGATGCTCCTTGACGAAGAGCCCCTTTTGTTATTTTAAACAGACTAATTTCCGCGGCCCTATTAAAGGCTACACCGCAGTAAAGTGGATCCATCCCTCTCCAGTCTCTAGCTGCCTGAGTACTGGCTTTAAATCCCCATCACGATAAAATCCTCCCTCCCACGAAAACGTCTTTTTCCACAACAAGGTCATTCATTACATTACACATTCACTATATTAATAAGATTACCATGATATGTTATATTTTGACTACTTGTTAAATCAAGCGAGATCAGGTAAACACCAGCTTCGGATCCAAAAGGAATAAGTACCTGAGTTGGTTCGCAAATGCAACTAACAGCTCATTCCATGCCCGCTTCGCGTTCAACCGAGCGCTTTTTCCAACTTCATACTCACAGAATATCGATCAAATTTACCAGTAGGCATACAAAATTCTGCATTTATATTTTACTCACAATTCCCTATTGACTGGTCACCTTATGGAAAGAAGGCATACTTACGATTTGCGGTCAACAATAATCAGCGAACGCTTCTTCCTCAAAACGTTTCGACTTTACGATTCATACACTATCACAAAACCTGCGTCTCTCCACAAGCGACCAGATCACTGAAAAATGGCAAAACTATCGGCAGAGTGCATCACTGCATTACATACCTGGTATTGTGTCAGTTAAAAAGTCTGGTTCGCGGGTTCACAGTTATCCATCGTTTCCGCAAGCGATCTTCACGATTGCAGTACTCCATGAAGTGCCATCGATCAGAACATTCAACAACTTCCTAGGGAAAGGACAGGCGGCCCAGTTTCCATTATTGTGGTTTTCAACTATGGAAAACACAAAGAAAAGTCCATAATGTCGTCCACAACTTACTGTTAGTCACGGTGACTGTTACACAGAAATAAGTTATAAGTGTATCGAAAGCTGAAACAAAGATCCGAACCATCAAACAAGCCTTAGATAATTCTGGTCTATGAGAAAAGAACTAAGCCTATATGCTCACGCTGTACTGAGATATATATGCCTTAGTCTTCTATCATCAGACAGCCACCATAAGATTATTATGAATCCTCAACAAACAACTACCATGAACAATTTTCTTCCAGAGTACTGGTTACAGTAACAACTCATAAACAACTGTCGCGTTGTTCCAGAATGCATACCCTTCCGTTGTTAAGACTGAAGAGAGTCCATATTTCGAGAGGATGAAATCGTTGACAATGACAATCTTTCGCAATTCTCCAGTCGCATCTGCAGAGACAATAGTTAGGCTCAAAATTCAGTTATGAAGATTTCAGCGAAGGAAATCTGTGACACACGCTTAAAAAAATCGAACTTTAAACCTTAACAAACATCAAATAACTGCACGGCAATGATGCATCACATATCTGCATCGAGCGGGCAATTTTGGGAGCGCAAAAACGTGCGACATTTTCCCTTATGGTGTGCTTTCATTCCAGTCTGTAACTTCACTTTGCAGTTTGCACCTTGTTGCTGCCTGTTACCTATATATGTATTGCCTACCGAATTCAGTGCTTCAAATTAACTAAAAAATTAAAAAAGTTCCTATAATTAACGATTAATTTAAAACAGTTAGTTAACGCTACCAGTTGCAAGTTAATAACCGCCAGCCGGTCAGCGAATTAATCAATACTCTGTACACCATTTATCCGCAAAATTTTTAAATCTAATGGACCCGTTGTTAATTAATTAATTATAATTAGACTTTTTAACACGTCGTGGTAACTTATAAGTTATGTTAGAGACTTATGCGCCCTACGCGCACTTTCTGGTTTACGCTACCAGAATGTGTTTGCATGAGTCAGCATGACCAATTAACACTAATTATAATGTTATTAATTAGTTATTAAGATTGTGCACGTAGCAGTGTCGACGATACCCGATAGGCGTTAGCAATACTTATTAATGGATAATTATTGAGGTGTACGATCACGGCATATCGCAGTGAAATGTAAGCTTTAAAATGTGTGCACATGAGTTTGCATGAGAAATATCCAAATTGGCGACTTTGACGCTCGAATATTCTACTCTCGAGTAGCTTTTTCTAGAGCAACATTTACGAATATTTGGGGCGTGGATACAAACGTGCAAAAGACACCTCATCGCAATATGGACCAGTTATGAGCGCTTATCTTATCTCGTGCGTTAATCAGCTTTTGCAGAATTTTCACAATTGTCAGGATTTACTAAATTTCCGGTCTATTTTGAACCGGACTAATGTGATATTTACCTGAAGTGGCACTGAAATTACAGTTTCGGCCTAACTCTGAATCTGTTCTATGATCATAACAAACCATAACGTTAAAACAAATATTAAAACAAAAAACCCCATTATCTACAGTCTACATCGTTAACTACAACCACGGGACGATTACAGTAATTTTTTCAAAAGTACCTTTAATAAGTATCATGGTACGAGTACAAACTATGCACCAGAACAAAACAAAACAGCGTTTACAAAAGAAACACTTCCTCTATGCTATCCTGATCGGGGATCGTACCCATTACACAAATCGCGTTTCCCCGCTGTATTTGCATAGATATTCGCTGTTTAAAAAACTCTTTCGCCCGCTTTTGGCCAGTTGAAGTCGCTATACCGTTTCCAACCGTTTCTACTAGCTTTTTAGTACCGTCTCCAAAAGGTCCGTAAATTTCGAAGGCTGCAGCAACGAAATCGTATCTTGTTTGCATCCAAGCGTGTTTCGCTAGTTTCTTTCTTTCAGCAAGTTCGGCTGCTGCGCCGGCGTTCACGGAAGTGCGGTCGATGTACGAGGCCGCCAGCGTGTCCACGCAGGTCACATCCACTGCCAGCGGTTTTCCGCGCTTCCACGGGATGAGGGTGATCACATCCGGCCTTTTCTTATCTATTATTTTCTTATTAATTATTACAGTAATTAGATGCGAGTAAGGACATGCGACTGCACTGCCAATGCGTTGAGCGCGCTGGTGTTCGTTGCTACATTGGCCAAGTGCAATGCGGGTGACGGCGACAAGGCATACTACCTCCGGATGTCGAAACAGTGGAAATAGCTACTGCAGTACTTAATGGTGCAGGTGCAGCCTGATTTACAGCCCTGCTACGCCAAGTTCGGACAGTTACATAAAATAAATTTAAAAATAAGTTTCTTCGTCATTATGTTTTCTTTTAACACTTTTCTAGTATAACTTTTTGTTGCGGATCTAATGATACCAAAAATAGAATCTTCCGACATGTTACTGAGCAGGTAGGCGGTGATTAAGTGGGTGGGGCTATGTTGGTTTTTAGGGTGCTTATAACTGCCCCTCTAGAAACTTCACGAACCTGAATTTTTAAGTGAACTGTTCCGGAAACTGTATATCTGCCCGAAAGGTGTTCGTTACAGTTCAACAACTCAGGTCTGCGCAATCGGTCCTCGAGGTAATCTCAAACCAAAGTTCGTCTCCCATAGACTTGTATGTTATAACCCACCCGATGAAGAACGCGGTTGCCTAGCGTACAGATGTAGATGATTTGAAGGTTGACCGTTTCCATGGGTAAAACATGGGTCAAACTACACGATTTTTATGAATCGACAGCTATCTGCCACACAGATGGGAAGATGAAAGTGCCAGACAACTGGAAGAAAAACCTAACAAAGCAGTGTCTAAAAAATGTTATGATTGATATCATAATTCGTTGGGACTAAACGTATCGGGTTTTTTGTGGGAATGAAAAACCTGAAGTAGACGCAAAGTCATCTGTAAACCAGATTTTATCAAGATTAGACATCTACGACCGCTCACGGCTGTACGGCGAGCGCCGGGAAAAGGTTATCCAACATTTTGACGGTGCCCGCAGGAATGCTGCAAAAGGTCACGTAGTCTTGGTAGAAACAGGGCTCTGTTAGGCATCATCCGCAAGAAAATTGAATGGCAAACACCATAAAATTAACTGATTTAGACTAGAAAAGGTGTGGAATTTTTAAACGAATTGTAAAAAGGGGGATGCATCCCAGAACAGATGAGTCGAGCCGTTTTTGGAAGCTGGTCCATTCTAGTTTCAACCTCACTGTAACTCGAGGCATGCTTTCAGCGTAAAAACTTCAAATGCAAAAGTTGCTGGACACATACGCTGATCATATAAAAATGAAATGCGATTCTAATTGTTAACGGGTGACTTGTGATAATTTTTCGAGCAAAGTGTCCGAACTTGGCGTAGCAGGGCTGTATTTTTGGAATTTTCATTGTCTGTGAAATCATTTTTAATTTATCATCCAAGCGAAATTATTTACAGCACTTATGCAAAATCATACGATTGACGTAGCAGGATTTGATAGCAAAGATGAAAAGAGTGACCAAAGACATCATGCAGGCATGTACAGGCTAACGGAAGTAACAGCTACCACATCCAGAGGTAATACGCCTTGTCGCCGCGTACTAGCGGTGGTTGCGAACCACTTTATTGCACGAGCGCGAGCGCCAGTACCGCTGGGAAATGGTATTGGGATTGTGGAATTGGAAAAGCGTGACGTACGCTCTTCGTGGCTTCAGACAAATTTTATGCTCTTGACGTCGTTGACGAAGACTTATTGCAGCACCTCGCGCTTCGCGCTCGGTGCAAATTAGAGTTCGCAAATCGTCAAGAATTCAGTAGCGAAACGGAAATTTTCAGCCTTTTGGAAAAACGTGACGAAACTTAACTGTTTGTAAATTTGGGAAAATAATAACGAAACTTAGCGATTTTACCAGACCATGTAACGAAACTTGGCGATAGCGAAAAATACTTTGTTTACGAAAAAACGAAACTGAGCGAAAAATTTTAAAAGAAAAAATGCTCACTGAAACTGAGTCTAAATTTTGCTCATGTGCACTTCAAACCAGGAAAAAACTGTCGAAGCCAATAATTATGGAAAAATTAAAGAAAATAGCTTAAGTTCGCGCGAAGCGCGAAGCTGACGGACAGATTTGCTTAAAATCTGCCAGAAATTTAAAAAAAAATACGAAAAAATAGCGAAATTTTTAGTGAACGAAAGTAGCAGTAATAACTAAACGAAGCGAAAATCAAAGTTGATATAACGAAGCTTAACGAAGCTGTGTCTTTTGACCCTGAAAACATGCGCGAAGCTTGACGAACCGCTTCGTTAACTATCGTTACGCTTCGTCATTTTGACGACTTACGAACTCTAGTGCAAATTAATTCATCTGCCCTAAAAGACTCTCATATCTATGTATATGTCATTATGTGATTCAAAAGTACAGTACTAATGGCCTTCTAATTACATAGCTCTAACACTTACTCAGAGTCACTTTCAATATCAGTTTCCAAATCAAATCAACAGCCCGATAAGTTTGAAATTTCAATGGAATTGAAGTATACAATTTTAGAGTTTTTAGAATTTAGTTACAGTACCAATTTCCGACAAAAGACTTGAAAGAGGCACCTTGGCAAGCTTGACTGGTAGCCAGGTAGAATAAACTCAGTAAAGTGAATCGCGATTCGCGATGTATTCACTATTTTCAGTTTTCGCAGTTCACGAAAATGCCGCACAAGGTGGTTGCCACTACCAAAGGTATTATTAAATAATACCTAAATTTAGTAAATTATTAAATAATAGCTAAATTTTAGCTAAAATTAGCTGTTAATACTATAGTCACTCAAATTGCATTGTATTATTTTCTTTTCTTGTCTAGTACTGACTGCTGTATAGCTGTAATTTACTGCTTGATTTTCCACCAGAGTAAAACAGTTTGTAAAAAATACGTTAGCTAAACGTTAGTTAAAGGCCAAATTCGAACATGTTCAACTTTTGGCCTTTAACTAACGTTTAGCTAACGTATTTTTTACAAACTGTTTTACTCGGGCATGTTAGCGACTCGCAGGTATGTTACTGCGCCCGCCGGCAGGAATTTGAAACTGACCATGAGACCGGCTCAGGGCCAAGACTACAACGTACCAAATAAGAAATATATAGATATCTGCCGAAGAACGAGGCGTGAGAAACACTCGTATGTGTCCCAAAAACCTTGCTCCGATAACAAACAGCCTTCTATTTTTGCAAGAGTTTTTTGAAAAATTTATACTGTCTCCCTTTTTTTACCGTAGTAAGAAAAGGGCTATTATTGAAGTCATTTACGGGACCAGGAGGCCCACTACAACTTCCGGGTTAAGAAAACGCGAGGAACAAGACTATGTGTGATATAATATTAGCAGTTTGGAACATAAAAATTGATAAAATATATCTATAGATATATAGTATATCCACTTTAATCATTCACAAAAGCTATCAATTAAACAAATGAAAAACAGTAGCATCACACAGCATCAACAGACAGCAGAAACAGGCGCCCGAATCACTGAGAACATTTGATATAAATCAGCCGAAGCTGGTGCCGTTCCCAGGACGGATGCGGCGTTTCCACGCTGGATTTCGATGCTGAACCTCTGGCGCAGATACTCAGTTGCACGTATCTCGCCTGTTTCCTGCCATATCATCTTGCCCAGTTCACTGATCAGCTGAGAGGCTTCCGGTCCGAGTGGTCCTACTGTCTCCACGCCCACTGCACGGAACAGGTAGTCCTGGGCGATGTTCTGGTACTTCGCGGTTTTCTTCCGTTCGGCCTGTGCCGCTGCTGCGCCAGCTTGGGTGGATGTTGCTGCAATATGGGAGAGGGCCATCGTGCACACACAAGTCACATCCCATGTCAGTATATTGTACTCGAGTAGTCCATGGTACATACTAGTGATACTACATAGATACCGGTAGTACTGTAACTGCCTATATCGTACCTGCGTTATATCTATATTATATTTGCAAATTTAGGTACAGTAACTTTAATAGTAACAGGTACCGTGGTCCGAACTCCGAACAGGCTAATAACAGCTGCAAAGAATTTTTCCCAGATCCTTCCTTTCGTCCTACAACTTGGAGCCGGACCGCACTCTACCTCCACCAGTGTACGAGTACTGTACCCAACTTCAACACCTTTTTTGTTTCGTCAGACGGTCATATTCAGCATTTAGCGGTTTTCTAAGTAACTTACTGCCAGATATTCTGTAGACCTGCCTGCCTGTAGTAAATTATGGTGCACGATGCGCACATTTGTACATCGTGTGGCAGCGGCAGCGCCACAGCTAGTGGCTTTCTAATAAGTAACTGTCCCTGCCGAATTATTGCCCTCGCTGCTACAGCCACTAGACAGTAGTAGTGAGACAGCTTGCTCGCATTGCGCGTTGCCACTGCCAGTTCGTAAAACTGGAGCCACATGGTTCGTTTTAGGCTTCGTCCCGATTTCAAAGCGAATCTCGCTATGGTACGGTTGCTCAACCGCACGAGGTGGCTGTATGCAGTGGCCACGCCTACAGATACGGTACGCGAAGCCACCTCGCGAGGTGGAGTTGCTGTATCGCAACGAGATTCGCTTCGAATTCGGGACGAGGCCTTTTAGTACAGTAGTTTCACCGTGTGCTGCAACTGCAAGCAACTGATTTCAGCTCAGCGAGATCACGCTTAGTACTTTGAATACTTTCTACTTTCCAGTCATCATCGAAGAGAGAATACTCGTGAGCTCGTTTTACTCTTTGCGATTAATCAGGCCACGGATAGCTATTTGAAAAATATGTTCTGTTTGAAGTAGATAGTTAGAACTTAATTGGAAGATAGTAGATTTGTAGTTGCTTTGAATTTGTTCCCTTTCGAATCTCGTCCCAGAAGAAGTGAACACCACTAGCAGCAGGCAGAAGTATACACCAGACCACAGCTGCAGTCAAAGACGACAGCGTAATAATGTGATTCGCAACTGCCAGATCAGCAGACACCCCGTGAGTGTGTGACGCGAGTCGCGAGGTAAGTGAAGTCTGCAGTTTCTTCGATACTCGTATATTTCTAATTATTAATTACAAATAAGTTATTTATCCCGATAAGAATCATAAGATGATTAAGATCTCTTCTTTTTCAGTGTTTTGACACTTTTGACGAGTTTTGCTTGATTCGCCGTTTTGCACCACGGAACTGGATCACGAATCGCGTGGAGATCCGGATGTGGTGTGGATTGTGCGAAAACCTTAAGTCTCTTCTTCTCCTTTGACATGAATCGTTCGCGTGGAGCCGTTGCGAAAAAGAAAACATCCCCTGCATTTGCTGTGCCTCAGGCTGTGGTAAGTTTTAGTGTGGGGCTTTGGCAATCAATTCTTCGATCTCCGATAGAAATTTTAAGTACCAGTTTGAATATAAAATATTTTAAATTATAAGGTACGTGGCACGCCGTTGCAGATTGAGGTTACAGGTGTACTGGAGACTTAAATTGTTACTGTAATATTTAATACTCGTACTGTATTAAAAACATCGAAACGCATTCGCGAGTATGACTATACGAGTCGAAGGATTAAAGACTTAAAGTACTTCTTAGCTTCTACTGTACTTTTGTGTGCACACGCGGGGTTGTTGCCATTTGTATCCAGAAAATATTTTATCAGTCGCGTACAAAGTACCATGGTGGCTGTATGGAAAATATGCTATGATGACATTGGCAAATAGGAATTATTTCATTTTGTGAAATCTCACTTGTGTTAACTGAATGTTAGGTTAAATTTTGACCCAAGAATTTAGATGTTTATGCCGTTTGAGGAAGGAACTAGGAAGTGTAATGTACAGATATAAAGCGGAGGATTTGCTACTTAGACAGCGGAACATGAAGACAGACCGTGTTAGACGTTTATCGTACATGCTTGTTCAGCCGGAATGTCGAACCTGGGGGCCAGTGTTTTGTGCGCTCGAGTATAGTTTTCGCTGATGTTAATGCGACCGATTGTTTGATTGTGTGGAGCTGTATGAGAAAAGTTACGGTAATTATGAATAGTGAAGAATTTCGGTACAGCCTTATTATTAAACTGTGCTTATTTTACTAATTCAGAAAAATATCCGTTGTTTTCCAGTGCTTGGGAACTGGAAGAAGTCTGCCGCACACATCTTGTCTACTACGCTGTATATTTATGCAACAACAACACGTCTTCAATCTTGTCAGTTTGGTATTAGTATTACTGGGGGCATCCTGCGCGCATTTCGGAAAATGTTATCATTTCCTTTGTACATTGCTTGTTTTTTAAAATTTTTTAATATTAATTTTAAAGAAGAGATTTTAAAATGTGATCGAGTTGCATAGTTTCTCTTGAGATTGAGATTGTTTGGATGTTGGTATGATTCCGGGTTACCACGGTTAGTTTACCTGGGTATACCTGTGGCTGTGGGCGAACTGCAAAGAATTGGACATGTAGCAAATTGCAGTTTCTAAAGTTTTGCTGATAAGTATTGTTACGATTCTCGCCTTCGCTGATCAGGATCAGCTCGTTAATGTAAACTGCATTATTAACGCTACTGCCTCACTACTCACAAGTCAGTTCATTCAAAGTTCATACTTTACCGTTTTTTTGTTAGTGTGTTGCTTACGGTGTTTACAAATTAATAAGTGATGGCCTTTAAGTTGCATGGTGATGGACTGATGTCCCCGTAGTCTGCATTGGATTTGGAAGTCACAAGATGTTTAGTGTTTACTGTTTTAGCGTTTGCTTACAACCAGGCATCGATTTGAAGTGTTGTTAGTTGGGCATTTTCCATACAGGATTACATAGCTAATTAATTTAATTTAATGGTTAATTTAAAGATGTTTTTGCAATTGTGTAACAGTTGTCGACCTGCGATATGTTCGACACAAGATTCTACCCCTATATACAGTAGTTTATTAATTCTGTTGGAATTACCGTCATGTCGTACTACTGTAATATTCAGTATAAACAATTTATAATGTTACTTTTGTACTTGTAGTTGCACTGTACAGTTGCAGCAACAGATTTTGCGTGCGCTTTGCCGTTTGCGCTCATTGTCAGTCACAAAACCATTGTCAGACAAGCACTTCCACAGTATTTTCCACAGTATTAAATGGCGTTTCTTACTTGACAGAAGAACATACATATTTTGCTGTTTTGTGGCACACCTTGTGTACCGTGCTGTTTTATGGTTTTCTGTAAGGATGTACCTGAATGTTGTAGAAAGAAAGAATAACTATTGGCTACAGAAAAGTGTAAAGGATTCGCAATCGTTCCACCTGAAATATGGATAAACAGTTATCATAAAGCAATTTTGATTTAGTCAATTATTTTAAATTGATAGCTATCCTTTACGATAATAATTATTATTGCAGATTTTTCTTTGTATGGCTGTGTTTTATGTTAAACACTGACCATGAGGTCAGTACTGTAAATATATGAAAATCAGCAGCATTTTTCTAAAAGGATGGTTGGCAGTTGGCCGGTATTTGTGCATTACTTTGTATTGTGTTGGGTGGGATGTTTTCCCTGGTTTGGCTTGGGCTTTTCGAATTACCGAAATCATGCGACACCGATGGTCAAAGATCTGCACAATCCACAATGGTAGGCCTATATGTGCAAGTTCGCATATGCCATTGCACCATTTAATGGGGAAGCAAACACTGCATGCGAAGAGTGAGGACAAGTCCGGACACAGCGTCAGATTCAGTCCAAACTGAATTTTCGACTTGTCCGAGACAAAGACTACCAATAGGGTAGAAAATGCGCTTGTTAATGCTGTTACCATCGTGCTGGTAGCACGGTGCTACTACACATTGCAGCGTTTCTGTGCTGCTGTATTTAAAGGAGACATAAATCTGTATTTTTACTACAGGATTTATTTTACAAGCTATCTTGTTTTTGTTAATGTAACTTTCCCGATCTGTTGGATTTTTAAGATAGTTATTAAGTGGATCAGTTAATTTAATTAATTTAGATCAGTTGTTCTCTGTTCTTAGACCTCCCGAGGCTGTTTTGTGCTGATTGAGTGAACTTCGATGTGATTTTATTTGTTTTTCTATAAGCGGAATGGGTATAATAAACAAGTGGATCGAACTTCGCATCCTACGTTTATTATGTACGTACGGTACTTCTTTCACTTCTAGTATGAAGCTGCAGACGCTACAGTGAAAATACTCAGTACCGGTACAAGCATCACTGACTTGTGAATACTAATACTTATACAGTGCATTATACCGTAGTAATTATTGCAGTCCTAAGGCTGCATGATTCATTTTACAATAAAAATGTATATTTGAATCTTATTTTTTGCTACGCTTCGCACGCGTTAGCTATAATTACTGTATGTTGTAACGACGACTACCGGTTTAAAATGTCAAAAAATACATGCCGGTTTCAAATCGGCGGTTTTAGTTTCTAATGATGTTAAAGATTTTTTCTTAGATAATTACCTACTCTCTGAAACTGGAGGATTTTTGCTGTGTAGCATCAAATGAAATTATTAAGGCACGAAGGTCATACTAAAGACATACAAACTCGTTGCCTCGCTTTGTTTCGGTGATACCGACTACGGTGATACGGAATAATCGGATACTCGTAGTACTTTACAGGTTTGTATTTCGTAAGTCGTTTGCGATATGGAGCAGTCCTTTATCTTTATTTTGCTTCTTCCTTTCAATAATTTTTGTTATGGAATACAACTAAATTTAGTAATACTAGGTATATTATTACATTAACATTAACTGTACTGCAACATTTGCTGGTGAATAATCAACTAGCCGATATTTGTTTAAACTATGTAACTATTAATTTTTTCACGATGCGTATGTACTGACAATGAGTTAAATATGGCGCTGTCTATACATCTTGAATAAGTCTGTAAGTGGGTTAAGATTTACTATTAGTTGGATGTTGCACGTTTTACGTTTTTCAACGAAGCGATTTCGTCGAGATTGATCATGCAAATGCTGGCGTTCCGCATTTTCGCGGCGTATGCGTCGTTGTTCGGCAGTCGTGTTTCACCATGACTTTCCATCTGCTGCGTCACGTGTAGGGCGGTATTCTGACATTACCGTGTTACACACTAAGCACACTGTTCAGCGCTTCTAATGTGCAGTGATAAGTAACATCCTGCGCTGGTGCGTTCATCTTGATTGCAAGTTGCGGCTGCCTTTAGCCTCGACGAGTAAATCGTAGCTAGGGTATTTACAGTGCATCGTTATTCTGTAGCGAAGTTTCACCACGACAACAATGATAACATGACTGCATGGAATCTGCGTTTTAATTTCGTGCCTTTAGCACTCTGACTATGCTACTCAATTTGTCTAATCGGTGGTAACAGCGGGTTTTCGCTTTGCAGAATATTAGTGGATCTCTATCAACACCCACAGTGCCGTCTCCCTTTCAGTTTAACATGACGGCGTCAGTATTGGAACCCAATTTGGTATTTCTTAACCCAGCTGCCTCCAGCTCCACGAGTCGGAAGCGAAAAGAACCTCAGAGCGCTCAGGAATCCTCATCAATACCGTCGTCGTTTCACACACATGATTTATTGTACCAGCAGCCTCCGCCCAACAAGCGTAGCGTGCCGGATAGCGGCTTTGCATCCTTATACTCGCAGTGCGCCCTCGTAAGTGACGAGTCTCTGCATAATGGCAGTTCCCAGTCATCACCGCTGGAAACAGCCAGCACGAGCAGCGCCAGCAGTGGGACCATATTGTCAGCCAGCAGCACTGCCATAGTACCGGCTAAACCGCAGAGCAACAAATCCCTGAAATACGTCGGCGCCCAGATCACCACCACACAAGGTGGACCACAGCGCGCCGTGCAGTTGGCCTTGGAGATGGGGGCGCGCGCCCTCGGCCTGTTCGTGCGCAGTGCCCGTCGGTGGACGGCCACCCCCTTATCGGACGATGCCGTAAGAAAATACAAGGACAAACTGATTCGCTCGTGTATTCAGGCGGATAAGGTTGTTTGCCATGGTAGTTACCTGATCAATCCCGGATCGCCCTCGCCGGATGTGCTAAACAAGTCAAGGGTATCGATGATCGACGAAATGCAGCGCTGTGAGCGGCTGGGCATAAAATATTACAACATTCATCCAGGATCGACATGCGGGCGCATCACGGTTAACGAGTGCATAGAACGGATTGTGGATTCCCTCAACGAGGTGCTGTCGAAAACGAGCGACGTGACATTATTGCTGGAGACCATGTGCTGTCAAGGCTACACGGTTGGCGGGAAATTATCCGAGCTGAAAGAAATCATGTCCCGCGTCCACGATAAGAATCGATTGGGCGTATGTCTAGATACCTGCCATGTATATTCTGCTGGTAACGACATTACAAAGCGGGATGGATGGGAGAAGTATCTGAAGGAATTTGATGAGCAGATCGGATTGGATAAACTGAGAGCAGTGCATTTAAACGACAGTGAATTGCCGGTGGGATCTCATCTTGATCGCCATGCTCCGATTGGCAATGGTACGTTAAACGCAAAATATTTCCCAGATATGGAGCGTAGATGTTTTAAGCGCAAATTTTGTGACATTTTTTCACACGATTGCAATCGAAGTAAAATTTTTGCGAATTGTTGCAGCTGTTTTTTAAACTAAGCATGTAATAACTGATTTCGAAATTCTGTGCGTTCGTATTGATAGCACGTAATCGGCATTCGGCAGTGAAATAAACACGGTAAGGTCTTGTGAGTCGCGACCTCCTATAATAGTTGTGTAATACTTACTTTTAGTTTTATTTGAGCTAGGAGACCCTTGAGGGTGATGTGCATTGCTGATAAAGTGATTGCAGTGCGGCTAACTGGTTTCTGTGTCTTTGGCTTGCAGGTTGGATCGGTCGAGAAGGTTTCAAGCTGATTATGAACGATTCACGACTGAACAACCTTCCAATGATATTAGAAACAACTGACACGGCATATCGTCATGAGATCGATTTATTGTATTCATATTGCCAAGACTGACGAGATGTGTATGTTTGGCTGTCCGAATATGTGCATGGCAACTCAACAGACGACGACAACGCTTCGAATGGCATGCTGCACCACCTCGTGGAGTTGTGGAGACTGAGCATTAAAAGGGCCGGAAAATCATACGGAATGCGCTGCGGAGAGAGCGACTGCGTTCAATCTCAGTGCAGACCGTGCACCAGACTACTGCTGAACGATGTTACTGCAAGAAGTGTTACCATAACGACTTTGGGACAGCGAGACGTTGTTTGTTCGGGATTCGTGTTTCCGATCCTGCTTACTGACGTTTCTGTGGATAAAACTGTGAATATGAATCGGCACCGCTTCCTTCCTTTTCCTCAATTTGGAAATCGTGATATTTCTGGATGCCGATAAGCCGCTGGGCTGTTTTGTTCTCCTAAAATGTGACGGCAACCAGCTTGGTGGCTCATTCCAGTCGGCTGCGATGTATGATCTTTACTTAGTTTGTGAGAACCACGGAAGCTTTTCTTGTTGTTTTTTCTTGTATGATCGCTAATGTTGTTCTTTTTGTGGTGACATCGATGATGACGGATAATTGAATGGAGAAAAGATAATCACGAGTCTTGATGCATATTTTTGTTACTTGATTCATTAATAAACTCGATACTTGCTTGGTCAGGCGACTCAGGCCTTATGCGAAACTGTTGCTTTTGCGTTGCATTTGGTTTACGTATTTCGTTAATTGTAAGATAAATGATTGCTCGTTTGTTGTTTGTTTAAACCGTACTGTACGGTTACTGTAATAATATTGTTTCGCATAGTGTTGAGTCGTTGACTGCACGCACTGATACACTTACTGTTATCGCACTTCCACTCTGTGGAAGTGTATCGTAATTAAGTTTAAACAGTAGCAAGGTGTACCTTGACCGTAGCTTCAAAATAATTTACTCTGAGAATTTGAAATTAGGGGCTTACTTGAAAAACAATTGATTGAAGATTAATTCAGCAACAAAAATATGTTCATGTACTGTTCTGTATTAGTGTTTGTTATTTACTACTGTATGTCGTTAATTAACGTAACTACTTAAGTAATTACTGCCGGGTGCTTCGAAAATAAATCCAACCCAGCCAGCGGAATATGGCTACTGAATACTAATATCTATATTTCGCTCTTGGTTGACTCATTTGCCTTCAGCTTCAAAACACCACCAAAACCGCTTTGACTGTTGCTGTTCTCTAATTCAAGCGGTCAGTTTCCAAAATACGAGTGAAAATGCAAACGAAGCAACTGCAACAAATAATCTACTGTTGTCAGTATTGTGCAGACTTCCTACAGTTTACAGTAAATGGCGTATGTTGTTGCGATGGCTTCGGACTGTTGTTGTACAGCGTTATTGGCAGTGATGTCCCGTTTTTTTCACGGGCTCGGTAAATCACGGGAATTTCCCGCATCCCGCACCCGCTTTTGCTCGGAAAGCGGTGCGGGAGGCTTTCTGCTCGGATCGGGTGCGGTCGGGAATATAGCCTGATTAGTACGCCCGCCCGCTACTCGGGAAAACACGGGATTTCTTTGAATTAAAAAATTTTTTATAGAATTTCTAGCAATTTTCGCAGCCAAAAGTGCTCAGCTTTCAGCTTCGCGCGAAAGTTGGTGTCTTAGGGTGGGTCTCTGATTCAAAGCGAATCCAGTTGCGATACAGCGATTTGATAAGCGGCGGCTAGTCTGTAGCTCCTGTGACGCAAACGTCGGTTTCGAAAGAAAATATATTTACGGCAATTGTATAAGTTATAATTACGAGCCAAGTTCAGTTTTTTTGAAAAGTAAAAGTAAGATTTATCATGCAGGTCTAGTCTTCTAGAAAATGCGTATCCATTAAACTTTTCGACGAAACTTTGTCACAAAAATTTTGTAATAGATTTGTAACAATTATTAAAATTATTGATTCATTGAAAATCGGGAATCGGAGCGGGTTGCGGGACGGTCCGAGCGCTCGGGTGCGGGAGCGGGTGCGGGAAAGTTTTTGATCGTGAAAGTGCGGTCGGGACATGAAAAACTGCAAACGGGACATCACTGGAACTTATTGGGCTATTTTTTATCAAGGCTACTTTTTTCAAATTTATGTACAATAAACGTAAATACAATTTATGTACAAATTTATGTCAAAAGTTTTTTGAAGGTTATCCCGAAAGCATACATCAATGAGTTGTTACATTAATTTTAATATCAGTACGATACTATACTTTTCGCGGGACTTTTAAATGAACTGTTTTTTATGTAACACTGCATTGATCGCCATAAGAAAGCAAGGTACCGTATATTCCGTAATTACTGCAAGTTTCGGGAGCAATTGCACTATACGGATACAACTTCTGTACTACTGTTTTCATAAAGGCAATCTCACATACCGTACCAAAAACCTCCGACAGGGGCCACTGAATATCGTACTAGTAATTTATTAATAAGTGAACTGTGTATGCAATAGTTAAGAACATCTTGACACACTAACAAAATTCCACAGTTTAGCTGCGGAACTGCAACTCTGCTAACCGGACATCAAGTGGTGATTTGGGACAAATACTTAATAAATATACTTAATAACAAAACAAAGGCACCCTTTTCAATCACCCATTTTCTTTGTCACAAACCGATAACCTTTGGATTTCACAGAGAATATGTACAAGCTTCACTATCACAAGACGCAGTGTTCAGGACTCAAAATGGTGGTGTCCCTTGAAACTGCACCATCGGATTCATCGACGAGGAGGCAAAATAGTTGTCGAAAAGGCACGAGTAGTCATCGTTGGCCATGGGAATAAGTGAAGCAAATCCAATTAGGACTAATGCTAGAGTCTGCATTGGTAGCGCTTTCCGCACAGCATTCCACACGGGATGTTGCCTGAAAAGTTGTCAGTCAGCACATTTCAAATTTATCGCAAACCATACATAATTTTCGCGAGTCTTACGCTGGCTGAGCGGGTAAAATGGTGAGCTGGGATGTGGAGGAAGATGTTGTGGACATAACGGTCTCGGAATTATCGCCGTCGGTGGTCGTGCGTATTACAATGGCCTGGTGTCTCTCGAAATATTCCACTTCTCTTGCTCGCATAATGTGTTCCACTACCGATCCCTAAAATATTAGCGACGATAAAATATTTGGTATCACAGGTTCCGCACTGGAAGTAATTTAGTTTGCGTAGATAAATAGCAAAACGGAGACAACTAACAATAGCTCATAACCCTTAAAAAACCGCATGATCTATTTTAACACGTACGCTATCGATGCCGGCATGGTCCGCAAGTTCGTCTCGAAGCATGAGGAGCGTTTCAACCACCTCTTCTTCCAACTTAGCGGCAAATTCCGGAGTTGACCGAACCATAATTTGATACGTTGCATATTTTATGTACATGGCTCTCTCCAAGACAGCTGCGAAACGAATCTGTTGTTCTTCCTGGAGAAATAAGAAATCGATAAATTAAAATAGCCAAAACACATGCGATCTCTGCATCCGATATAACACCGTTCTAGACAACCACCTACTTCTGACTGTTCGTTTGTCCTCAAATACGTCAACTGGTCAAGCAAGTCCATCTTGAATTCCATGCGTTCCTTCTGATAGTCCTCCAGTAGTTTACGCAGGTATTTTTCACGGCGCAAAACTTTCCTGATGTATGTCAACAAATGCATGTATAAAGCATTCAGCTGCTTGTGCTCTTCTTCGAATAATCGCAGGTCGATGTCCGGTGCGACTACTAGAATAGCTCTGAAAAGGTCATCCAGCCGTCCAAGTTCTCCGTTGGTGCGAATTAATCGATCCAATAGGTACTGCAATTATGTGGTAAATGAATAATCTACCGTATGTGCAGTAGTTAAAATTTTGCAGTGCAATGGGTGTATAAATCGTAACAGACGGCTCTTACAGAGCAAAAATACTAGCACTTGATTGGCTGAAGCAGCTTACCGCAAAACGTTCGCGTTCTGTTTCCAGCACGTCTGGATCGATGTACTGCACTTCCGGATTGACAACCATATTTTTCAAAGAGCGCAGCTTTCGGATAGCAATGTCGTAACGGTAACGATAGGCAATCAGGCAAGAATGTTCTTCATGTACGGTCGTTGTGGTTGTCGCCGTTCGTGTCGATGCTTTGTTCTCGGATGATAGAACACTGATATTGCGCGTAGGTAGCACAGGCATTTCCAAGGGTCGGACAAACGTCCCGGTGGCGGTTTCGGATAGTCTAGGCATGGAAAATTCTTCTGTAACTTCTTCGCGCATTTCATAAGTGGATGTCACAATCACAGTTTCGGATTCTTCTTCGGGGTCAAAGGAAACTGTCCGCAGGGAATCAGTAGAGCTGAACACGTTGGAGCGCTCTGACTGGACAGTCATCGTACTGATGGTTTCGAAATCATCGGTGGAAATCGACTGAATCGTTGTCGTTACAGTACTGGTAATTGTCTGTACATTTTCTTCTTCTTCGGCATACTGCATGGAGTCCGTTTCTTGAGCATCCTGCAGCCACTTTTCGATCGTACCGGCTTCGGTTTCCAGGTATTGCCGAAGCGCTTCGGAACTTAACCGCTCTTGCGGCACCGGTGACGGAATAACGTAGGATGCTCGGCTAGATCCTCGGGAGAGAATTCTTGGTGATAAGATTTCCGTGCTGCTGTTAACATCTGCCGCCAGCATGTCAGTTGATTCTTCCTCAGCAGCAAAAATGCTAGTGCGAATACTGATTCGACTGGATGATGACACCCGCGAAAGAGTGGTCCAACCAGAAAGGTTCATTGAACTCGTAGAATCCTCCAAACTTGGAAGATGTTCTAATGGGGCGTGCAGTGTTCCTGACTCGTCCACAAGAGTGACCTCAAAAGATGGCAACGGTTGCAACGGTGATCTCTCGACAAGAACACTTTCCGGAGCCACTGTAAAGGGAACGACGGTGCCGTCTTCCGGAAAAGTGATTTTTTCGGGCACCAATGCGGTTAATGATTCGAAAAAGGTGTCCTTCGGTCCAGTTCGATGGAGGGTCTTTTTCCAGTTGAAAGAAATAGGTGCAGAATGCAGGTATTCATCTTCTGGTACAAGGATTTCAGCAGTCGATTCTGTAGGCCATATAGTAGGATAACATATTGTATAGTCACGTGCTTAATAAAGTACAAATGGCTCTACCTTGCAAGCTGTCCGGTATGTTAAGAACATTGTGACTGATTCGAAAAGGTTCTTCTTCATCAAGTATCGAAAGATTTATGGAAGCATCTGAGGTGCGGTCGGCAATAATCTCAGTAACAGTTTCAAAAAAAGAATCTTTCGGGCCGTTGCGATGTATGATACCGAGAGAGTGACGCACCGACGATACCGAAAGCAGTTTGTCTCCTAAAGACAGCAGAAAAATCAATAAAAATATATTGAAATCATTTTTTAGAAACACACCAAGTAACACCTGTGCGCCAATCTTGATGCACTCATAACACACATACATATCAGGAACAGTACTCACCTAATTTCTCGTGGTCAGTTACAATCAAAGTCGACAGGTTTTGGACAGGTTGCTCTCGCCGCCCAGAAATTCGCACGGGCAAAAATCGGCCGCCAGGATAGATGATCTCGAACGCATTTGAGATCCCTACAACACAATTCGATTTTAACACATCGGCAGCAAACAGTTTTGCCCATTGCCAGCAAACACATTGGCAGCAAACATCCCACAAAACAAATAACAAAAGAAGTTCACAAATCACAAGAAAAAAGGGAACAGAAAACCAAACCTGACTCACCTATTCTGCCAGAGAATTCAGAAGTTTCGCTGTCAAAAACAGTAATCCCTTTAACGTTTGTAGACTGACCGTCAGGAATATGGGAGGAAGACAACGTAGCGACAGCACCAATATAATTTCCCGGTAAAACATCCTTGCTAATAAAAAATTCGACCGTCTCGTCTTTCGGAGTTACACGGTGCTCAATGCGCTCGTCGACGGGACGCGGCGGTGTAACTGTCGGTTCAGCTGGTGTCGTTGTGACATCGTGCACGCTGATCGGCGCCACCAGTTCCGGTGCAAACCTTTCACTACCGATCAGTTCCAGTTCTTCACGGACGGCACTGATGCCCGGCTGTGTGGGTGTGACATCTGCGGGGATGAGGACAGGAGTGAATTTCTGCTGATCAACCGACTCAATGTCGAAGGTATCGCGCACAGCCTGTCGTAGGTGCTCTTCTTCCACGACAACCGTCGTCGGTGTTACAGGCACGACCGGCACGATCTTCTCCTCTTCGACCGTCTCGTCTTTCGGAGTTACACGGTGCTCAATGCGCTCGTCGACGGGACGCGGCGGTGTAACTGTCGGTTCAGCTGGTGTCGTTGTGACATCGTGCACGCTGATCGGCGCCACCAGTTCCGGTGCAAACCTTTCACTACCGATCAGTTCCAGTTCTTCACGGACGGCACTGATGCCCGGCTGTGTGGGTGTGACATCTGCGGGGATGAGGACAGGAGTGAATTTCTGCTGATCAACCGACTCAATGTCGAAGGTATCGCGCACAGCCTGTCGTAGGTGCTCTTCTTCCACGACAACCGTCGTCGGTGTTACAGGCACGACCGGCACGATCTTCTCCTCTTCGACCGTCTCGTCTTTCGGAGTTACACGGTGCTCAATGCGCTCGTCGACGGGACGCGGCGGTGTAACTGTCGGTTCAGCTGGTGTCGTTGTGACATCGTGCACGCTGATCGGCGCCACCAGTTCCGGTGCAAACCTTTCACTACCGATCAGTTCCAGTTCTTCACGGACGGCACTGATGCCCGGCTGTGTGGGTGTGACATCTGCGGGGATGAGGACAGGAGTGAATTTCTGCTGATCAACCGACTCAATGTCGAAGGTATCGCGCACAGCCTGTCGTAGGTGCTCTTCTTCCACGACAACCGTCGTCGGTGTTACAGGCACGACCGGCACGATCTTCTCCTCTTCGACCGTCTCGTCTTTCGGAGTTACACGGTGCTCAATGCGCTCGTCGACGGGACGCGGCGGTGTAACTGTCGGTTCAGCTGGTGTCGTTGTGACATCGTGCACGCTGATCGGCGCCACCAGTTCCGGTGCAAACCTTTCACTACCGATCAGTTCCAGTTCTTCACGGACGGCACTGATGCCCGGCTGTGTGGGTGTGACATCTGCGGGGATGAGGACAGGAGTGAATTTCTGCTGATCAACCGACTCAATGTCGAAGGTATCGCGCACAGCCTGTCGTAGGTGCTCTTCTTCCACGACAACCGTCGTCGGTGTTACAGGCACGACCGGCACGATCTTCTCCTCTTCGACCGTCTCGTCTTTCGGAGTTACACGGTGCTCAATGCGCTCGTCGACGGGACGCGGCGGTGTAACTGTCGGTTCAGCTGGTGTCGTTGTGACATCGTGCACGCTGATCGGCGCCACCAGTTCCGGTGCAAACCTTTCACTACCGATCAGTTCCAGTTCTTCACGGACGGCACTGATGCCCGGCTGTGTGGGTGTGACATCTGCGGGGATGAGGACAGGAGTGAATTTCTGCTGATCAACCGACTCAATGTCGAAGGTATCGCGCACAGCCTGTCGTAGGTGCTCTTCTTCCACGACAACCGTCGTCGGTGTTACAGGCACGACCGGCACGATCTTCTCCTCTTCGACCGTCTCGTCTTTCGGAGTTACACGGTGCTCAATGCGCTCGTCGACGGGACGCGGCGGTGTAACTGTCGGTTCAGCTGGTGTCGTTGTGACATCGTGCACGCTGATCGGCGCCACCAGTTCCGGTGCAAACCTTTCACTACCGATCAGTTCCAGTTCTTCACGGACGGCACTGATGCCCGGCTGTGTGGGTGTGACATCTGCGGGATGAGGACAGGAGTGAATTTCTGCTGATCAACCGACTCAATGTCGAAGGTATCGCGCACAGCCTGTCGTAGGTGCTCTTCTTCCACGACAACCGTCGTCGGTGTTACAGGCACGACCGGCACGATCTTCTCCTCTTCGACCGTCTCGTCTTTCGGAGTTACACGGTGCTCAATGCGCTCGTCGACGGGACGCGGCGGTGTAACTGTCGGTTCAGCTGGTGTCGTTGTGACATCGTGCACGCTGATCGGCGCCACCAGTTCCGGTGCAAACCTTTCACTACCGATCAGTTCCAGTTCTTCACGGACGGCACTGATGCCCGGCTGTGTGGGTGTGACATCTGCGGGGATGAGGACAGGAGTGAATTTCTGCTGATCAACCGACTCAATGTCGAAGGTATCGCGTAGGTGCGACGTCACAGGCTGACCGTCGTAGGTGCTCTTCACGGACAACCGGTTCAGCACCACGTTCCGGTGCAAACCTTTCACTACCGATCAGTTCCAGTTCTTCACGGACGGCACTGATGCCCGGCTGTGTGGGTGTGACATCTGCGGGATGAGGACAGGAGTGAATTTCTGCTGATCAACCGACTCAATGTCGAAGGTATCGCGCACAGCCTGTCGTAGGTGCTCTTCTTCCACGACAACCGTCGTCGGTGTTACAGGCACGACCGGCACGATCTTCTCCTCTTCGACCGTCTCGTCTTTCGGAGTTACACGGTGCTCAATGCGCTCGTCGACGGGACGCGGCGGTGTAACTGTCGGTTCAGCTGGTGTCGTTGTGACATCGTGCACGCTGATCGGCGCCACCAGTTCCGGTGCAAACCTTTCACTACCGATCAGTTCCAGTTCTTCACGGACGGCACTGATGCCCGGCTGTGTGGGTGTGACATCTGCGGGGATGAGGACAGGAGTGAATTTCTGCTGATCAACCGACTCAATGTCGAAGGTATCGCGCACAGCCTGTCGTAGGTGCTCTTCTTCCACGACAACCGTCGTCGGTGTTACAGGCACGACCGGCACGATCTTCTCCTCTTCGACCGTCTCGTCTTTCGGAGTTACACGGTGCTCAATGCGCTCGTCGACGGGACGCGGCGGTGTAACTGTCGGTTCAGCTGGTGTCGTTGTGACATCGTGCACGCTGATCGGCGCCACCAGTTCCGGTGCAAACCTTTCACTACCGATCAGTTCCAGTTCTTCACGGACGGCACTGATGCCCGGCTGTGTGGGTGTGACATCTGCGGGGATGAGGACAGGAGTGAATTTCTGCTGATCAACCGACTCAATGTCGAAGGTATCGCGCACAGCCTGTCGTAGGTGCTCTTCTTCCACGACAACCGTCGTCGGTGTTACAGGCACGACCGGCACGATCTTCTCCTCTTCGACCGTCTCGTCTTTCGGAGTTACACGGTGCTCAATGCGCTCGTCGACGGGACGCGGCGGTGTAACTGTCGGTTCAGCTGGTGTCGTTGTGACATCGTGCACGCTGATCGGCGCCACCAGTTCCGGTGCAAACCTTTCACTACCGATCAGTTCCAGTTCTTCACGGACGGCACTGATGCCCGGCTGTGTGGGTGTGACATCTGCGGGGATGAGGACAGGAGTGAATTTCTGCTGATCAACCGACTCAATGTCGAAGGTATCGCGCACAGCCTGTCGTAGGTGCTCTTCTTCCACGACAACCGTCGTCGGTGTTACAGGCACGACCGGCACGATCTTCTCCTCTTCGACCGTCTCGTCTTTCGGAGTTACACGGTGCTCAATGCGCTCGTCGACGGGACGCGGCGGTGTAACTGTCGGTTCAGCTGGTGTCGTTGTGACATCGTGCACGCTGATCGGCGCCACCAGTTCCGGTGCAAACCTTTCACTACCGATCAGTTCCAGTTCTTCACGGACGGCACTGATGCCCGGCTGTGTGGGTGTGACATCTGCGGGGATGAGGACAGGAGTGAATTTCTGCTGATCAACCGACTCAATGTCGAAGGTATCGCGCACAGCCTGTCGTAGGTGCTCTTCTTCCACGACAACCGTCGTCGGTGTTACAGGCACGACCGGCACGATCTTCTCCTCTTCGACCGTCTCGTCTTTCGGAGTTACACGGTGCTCAATGCGCTCGTCGACGGGACGCGGCGGTGTAACTGTCGGTTCAGCTGGTGTCGTTGTGACATCGTGCACGCTGATCGGCGCCACCAGTTCCGGTGCAAACCTTTCACTACCGATCAGTTCCAGTTCTTCACGGACGGCACTGATGCCCGGCTGTGTGGTGTGACATCTGCGGGGATGAGGACAGGAGTGAATTTCTGCTGATCAACCGACTCAATGTCGAAGGTATCGCGCACAGCCTGTCGTAGGTGCTCTTCTTCCACGACAACCGTCGTCGGTGTTACAGGCACGACCGGCACGATCTTCTCCTCTTCGACCGTCTCGTCTTTCGGAGTTACACGGTGCTCAATGCGCTCGTCGACGGGACGCGGCGGTGTAACTGTCGGTTTAGCTGGTGTCGTTGTGACATCGTGCACGCTGATCGGCGCCACCAGTTCCGGTGCAAACCTTTCACTACCGATCAGTTCCAGTTCTTCACGGACGGCACTGATGCCCGGCTGTGTGGGTGTGACATCTGCGGGATGAGGACAGGAGTGAATTTCTGCTGATCAACCGACTCAATGTCGAAGGTATCGCGCACAGCCTGTCGTAGGTGCTCTTCTTCCACGACAACCGTCGTCGGTGTTACAGGCACGACCGGCACGATCTTCTCCTCTTCGACCGTCTCGTCTTTCGGAGTTACACGGTGCTCAATGCGCTCGTCGACGGGACGCGGCGGTGTAACTGTCGGTTCAGCTGGTGTCGTTGTGACATCGTGCACGCTGATCGGCGCCACCAGTTCCGGTGCAAACCTTTCACTACCGATCAGTTCCAGTTCTTCACGGACGGCACTGATGCCCGGCTGTGTGGGTGTGACATCTGCGGGGATGAGGACAGGAGTGAATTTCTGCTGATCAACCGACTCAATGTCGAAGGTATCGCGCACAGCCTGTCGTAGGTGCTCTTCTTCCACGACAACCGTCGTCGGTGTTACAGGCACGACCGGCACGATCTTCTCCTCTTCGACCGTCTCGTCTTTCGGAGTTACACGGTGCTCAATGCGCTCGTCGACGGGACGCGGCGGTGTAACTGTCGGTTCAGCTGGTGTCGTTGTGACATCGTGCACGCTGATCGGCGCCACCAGTTCCGGTGCAAACCTTTCACTACCGATCAGTTCCAGTTCTTCACGGACGGCACTGATGCCCGGCTGTGTGGGTGTGACATCTGCGGGGATGAGGACAGGAGTGAATTTCTGCTGGTCAACCGACTCAATGTCGAAGGTATCGCGCACAGCCTGTCGTAGGTGCTCTTCTTCCACGACAACCGTCGTCGGTGTCACAGGCACGACTGGCACGACTTTCTCCTCTTCGACCGTCTCGTCTTTCGGAGTAACACGGTGTTCAATGCGCTCGTCGACGGGACGCGGTGTAACTGTCGGTTCAGCTGGTGTCGTTGTGACATCGTGCACGCTGATCGGCGCCACCAGTTCCGGTGCAAACCGTTCACTGCCGATCAGTTCCAGTTCTTCACGGACGGCACTGATGCCCGGCTGTGTTGGTGTGACTTCTGCTGGGATGAGGACAGGAGTGAATTTCTGCTGGTCAACCGACTCAATGTCGAAGGTATCGCGCACAGCCTGTCGTAGGTGCTCTTCTTCCACGACAACCGTCGTCGGTGTTACAGGCACGACCGGCACGATCTTCTCCTCTTCGACCGTCTCGTCTTTCGGAGTTACACGGTGCTCAATGCGCTCGTCGACGGGACGCGGCGGTGTAACTGTCGGTTCAGCTGGTGTCGTTGTGACATCGTGCACGCTGATCGGCGCCACCAGTTCCGGTGTAAACTCGTTCACTACCGATCAGTTCCAGTTCTTCACGGACGGCACTGATGCCCGGCTGTGTGGGTGTGACATCTGCGGGGATGAGGACAGGAGTGAATTTCTGCTGATCAACCGACTCAATGTCGAAGGTATCGCGCACAGCCTGTCGTAGGTGCTCTTCTTCCACGACAACCGTCGTCGGTGTTACAGGCACGACCGGCACGATCTTCTCCTCTTCGACCGTCTCGTCTTTCGGAGTTACACGGTGCTCAATGCGCTCGTCGACGGGACGCGGCGGTGTAACTGTCGGTTCAGCTGGTGTCGTTGTGACATCGTGCACGCTGATCGGCGCCACCAGTTCCGGTGCAAACCTTTCACTACCGATCAGTTCCAGTTCTTCACGGACGGCACTGATGCCCGGCTGTGTGGGTGTGACATCTGCGGGATGAGGACAGGAGTGAATTTCTGCTGATCAACCGACTCAATGTCGAAGGTATCGCGCACAGCCTGTCGTAGGTGTTCTTCTTCCACGACAACCGTCGTCGGTGTTACAGGCACGACCGGCACGATCTTCTCCTCTTCGACCGTCTCGTCTTTCGGAGTTACACGGTGCTCAATGCGCTCGTCGACGGGACGCGGCGGTGTAACTGTCGGTTCAGCTGGTGTCGTTGTGACATCGTGCACGCTGATCGGCGCCACCAGTTCCGGTGCAAACCTTTCACTACCGATCAGTTCCAGTTCTTCACGGACGGCACTGATGCCCGGCTGTGTGGGTGTGACATCTGCGGGGATGAGGACAGGAGTGAATTTCTGCTGATCAACCGACTCAATGTCGAAGGTATCGCGCACAGCCTGTCGTAGGTGCTCTTCTTCCACGACAACCGTCGTCGGTGTTACAGGCACGACCGGCACGATCTTCTCCTCTTCGACCGTCTCGTCTTTCGGAGTTACACGGTGCTCAATGCGCTCGTCGACGGGACGCGGCGGTGTAACTGTCGGTTCAGCTGGTGTCGTTGTGACATCGTGCACGCTGATCGGCGCCACCAGTTCCGGTGCAAACCTTTCACTACCGATCAGTTCCAGTTCTTCACGGACGGCACTGATGCCCGGCTGTGTGGGTGTGACATCTGCGGGGATGAGGACAGGAGTGAATTTCTGCTGATCAACCGACTCAATGTCGAAGGTATCGCGCACAGCCTGTCGTAGGTGCTCTTCTTCCACGACAACCGTCGTCGGTGTTACAGGCACGACCGGCACGATCTTCTCCTCTTCGACCGTCTCGTCTTTCGGAGTTACACGGTGCTCAATGCGCTCGTCGACGGGACGCGGCGGTGTAACTGTCGGTTCAGCTGGTGTCGTTGTGACATCGTGCACGCTGATCGGCGCCACCAGTTCCGGTGCAAACCTTTCACTACCGATCAGTTCCAGTTCTTCACGGACGGCACTGATGCCCGGCTGTGTGGGTGTGACATCTGCGGGGATGAGGACAGGAGTGAATTTCTGCTGATCAACCGACTCAATGTCGAAGGTATCGCGCACAGCCTGTCGTAGGTGCTCTTCTTCCACGACAACCGTCGTCGGTGTTACAGGCACGACCGGCACGATCTTCTCCTCTTCGACCGTCTCGTCTTTCGGAGTTACACGGTGCTCAATGCGCTCGTCGACGGGACGCGGCGGTGTAACTGTCGGTTCAGCTGGTGTCGTTGTGACATCGTGCACGCTGATCGGCGCCACCAGTTCCGGTGCAAACCTTTCACTACCGATCAGTTCCAGTTCTTCACGGACGGCACTGATGCCCGGCTGTGTGGGTGTGACATCTGCGGGGATGAGGACAGGAGTGAATTTCTGCTGATCAACCGACTCAATGTCGAAGGTATCGCGCACAGCCTGTCGTAGGTGCTCTTCTTCCACGACAACCGTCGTCGGTGTTACAGGCACGACCGGCACGATCTTCTCCTCTTCGACCGTCTCGTCTTTCGGAGTTACACGGTGCTCAATGCGCTCGTCGACGGGACGCGGCGGTGTAACTGTCGGTTCAGCTGGTGTCGTTGTGACATCGTGCACGCTGATCGGCGCCACCAGTTCCGGTGCAAACCTTTCACTACCGATCAGTTCCAGTTCTTCACGGACGGCACTGATGCCCGGCTGTGGGTGTGACATCTGCGGGGATGAGGACAGGAGTGAATTTCTGCTGATCAACCGACTCAATGTCGAAGGTATCGCGCACAGCCTGTCGTAGGTGCTCTTCTTCCACGACAACCGTCGTCGGTGTTACAGGCACGACCGGCACGATCTTCTCCTCTTCGACCGTCTCGTCTTTCGGAGTTACACGGTGCTCAATGCGCTCGTCGACGGGACGCGGCGGTGTAACTGTCGGTTCAGCTGGTGTCGTTGTGACATCGTGCACGCTGATCGGCGCCACCAGTTCCGGTGCAAACCTTTCACTACCGATCAGTTCCAGTTCTTCACGGACGGCACTGATGCCCGGCTGTGTGGGTGTGACATCTGCGGGGATGAGGACAGGAGTGAATTTCTGCTGATCAACCGACTCAATGTCGAAGGTATCGCGCACAGCCTGTCGTAGGTGCTCTTCTTCCACGACAACCGTCGTCGGTGTTACAGGCACGACCGGCACGATCTTCTCCTCTTCGACCGTCTCGTCTTTCGGAGTTACACGGTGCTCAATGCGCTCGTCGACGGGACGCGGCGGTGTAACTGTCGGTTCAGCTGGTGTCGTTGTGACATCGTGCACGCTGATCGGCGCCACCAGTTCCGGTGCAAACCTTTCACTACCGATCAGTTCCAGTTCTTCACGGACGGCACTGATGCCCGGCTGTGTGGGTGTGACATCTGCGGGGATGAGGACAGGAGTGAATTTCTGCTGATCAACCGACTCAATGTCGAAGGTATCGCGCACAGCCTGTCGTAGGTGCTCTTCTTCCACGACAACCGTCGTCGGTGTTACAGGCACGACCGGCACGATCTTCTCCTCTTCGACCGTCTCGTCTTTCGGAGTTACACGGTGCTCAATGCGCTCGTCGACGGGACGCGGCGGTGTAACTGTCGGTTCAGCTGGTGTCGTTGTGACATCGTGCACGCTGATCGGCGCCACCAGTTCCGGTGCAAACCTTTCACTACCGATCAGTTCCAGTTCTTCACGGACGGCACTGATGCCCGGCTGTGTGGGTGTGACATCTGCGGGGATGAGGACAGGAGTGAATTTCTGCTGATCAACCGACTCAATGTCGAAGGTATCGCGCACAGCCTGTCGTAGGTGCTCTTCTTCCACGACAACCGTCGTCGGTGTTACAGGCACGACCGGCACGATCTTCTCCTCTTCGACCGTCTCGTCTTTCGGAGTTACACGGTGCTCAATGCGCTCGTCGACGGGACGCGGCGGTGTAACTGTCGGTTCAGCTGGTGTCGTTGTGACATCGTGCACGCTGATCGGCGCCACCAGTTCCGGTGCAAACCTTTCACTACCGATCAGTTCCAGTTCTTCACGGACGGCACTGATGCCCGGCTGTGTGGGTGTGACATCTGCGGGGATGAGGACAGGAGTGAATTTCTGCTGATCAACCGACTCAATGTCGAAGGTATCGCGCACAGCCTGTCGTAGGTGCTCTTCTTCCACGACAACCGTCGTCGGTGTTACAGGCACGACCGGCACGATCTTCTCCTCTTCGACCGTCTCGTCTTTCGGAGTTACACGGTGCTCAATGCGCTCGTCGACGGGACGCGGCGGTGTAACTGTCGGTTCAGCTGGTGTCGTTGTGACATCGTGCACGCTGATCGGCGCCACCAGTTCCGGTGCAAACCTTTCACTACCGATCAGTTCCAGTTCTTCACGGACGGCACTGATGCCCGGCTGTGTGGGTGTGACATCTGCGGGGATGAGGACAGGAGTGAATTTCTGCTGATCAACCGACTCAATGTCGAAGGTATCGCGCACAGCCTGTCGTAGGTGCTCTTCTTCCACGACAACCGTCGTCGGTGTTACAGGCACGACCGGCACGATCTTCTCCTCTTCGACCGTCTCGTCTTTCGGAGTTACACGGTGCTCAATGCGCTCGTCGACGGGACGCGGCGGTGTAACTGTCGGTTCAGCTGGTGTCGTTGTGACATCGTGCACGCTGATCGGCGCCACCAGTTCCGGTGCAAACCTTTCACTACCGATCAGTTCCAGTTCTTCACGGACGGCACTGATGCCCGGCTGTGTGGGTGTGACATCTGCGGGATGAGGACAGGAGTGAATTTCTGCTGATCAACCGACTCAATGTCGAAGGTATCGCGCACAGCCTGTCGTAGGTGCTCTTCTTCCACGACAACCGTCGTCGGTGTTACAGGCACGACCGGCACGATCTTCTCCTCTTCGACCGTCTCGTCTTTCGGAGTTACACGGTGCTCAATGCGCTCGTCGACGGGACGCGGCGGTGTAACTGTCGGTTCAGCTGGTGTCGTTGTGACATCGTGCACGCTGATCGGCGCCACCAGTTCCGGTGCAAACCTTTCACTACCGATCAGTTCCAGTTCTTCACGGACGGCACTGATGCCCGGCTGTGTGGTGTGACATCTGCGGGGATGAGGACAGGAGTGAATTTCTGCTGATCAACCGACTCAATGTCGAAGGTATCGCGCACAGCCTGTCGTAGGTGCTCTTCTTCCACGACAACCGTCGTCGGTGTTACAGGCACGACCGGCACGATCTTCTCCTCTTCGACCGTCTCGTCTTTCGGAGTTACACGGTGCTCAATGCGCTCGTCGACGGGACGCGGCGGTGTAACTGTCGGTTCAGCTGGTGTCGTTGTGACATCGTGCACGCTGATCGGCGCCACCAGTTCCGGTGCAAACCTTTCACTACCGATCAGTTCCAGTTCTTCACGGACGGCACTGATGCCCGGCTGTGTGGGTGTGACATCTGCGGGGATGAGGACAGGAGTGAATTTCTGCTGATCAACCGACTCAATGTCGAAGGTATCGCGCACAGCCTGTCGTAGGTGCTCTTCTTCCACGACAACCGTCGTCGGTGTTACAGGCACGACCGGCACGATCTTCTCCTCTTCGACCGTCTCGTCTTTCGGAGTTACACGGTGCTCAATGCGCTCGTCGACGGGACGCGGCGGTGTAACTGTCGGTTCAGCTGGTGTCGTTGTGACATCGTGCACGCTGATCGGCGCCACCAGTTCCGGTGCAAACCTTTCACTACCGATCAGTTCCAGTTCTTCACGGACGGCACTGATGCCCGGCTGTGTGGGTGTGACATCTGCGGGATGAGGACAGGAGTGAATTTCTGCTGATCAACCGACTCAATGTCGAAGGTATCGCGCACAGCCTGTCGTAGGTGCTCTTCTTCCACGACAACCGTCGTCGGTGTTACAGGCACGACCGGCACGATCTTCTCCTCTTCGACCGTCTCGTCTTTCGGAGTTACACGGTGCTCAATGCGCTCGTCGACGGGACGCGGCGGTGTAACTGTCGGTTCAGCTGGTGTCGTTGTGACATCGTGCACGCTGATCGGCGCCACCAGTTCCGGTGCAAACCTTTCACTACCGATCAGTTCCAGTTCTTCACGGACGGCACTGATGCCCGGCTGTGTGGGTGTGACATCTGCGGGGATGAGGACAGGAGTGAATTTCTGCTGATCAACCGACTCAATGTCGAAGGTATCGCGCACAGCCTGTCGTAGGTGCTCTTCTTCCACGACAACCGTCGTCGGTGTTACAGGCACGACCGGCACGATCTTCTCCTCTTCGACCGTCTCGTCTTTCGGAGTTACACGGTGCTCAATGCGCTCGTCGACGGGACGCGGCGGTGTAACTGTCGGTTCAGCTGGTGTCGTTGTGACATCGTGCACGCTGATCGGCGCCACCAGTTCCGGTGCAAACCTTTCACTACCGATCAGTTCCAGTTCTTCACGGACGGCACTGATGCCCGGCTGTGTGGGTGTGACATCTGCGGGGATGAGGACAGGAGTGAATTTCTGCTGATCAACCGACTCAATGTCGAAGGTATCGCGCACAGCCTGTCGTAGGTGCTCTTCTTCCACGACAACCGTCGTCGGTGTTACAGGCACGACCGGCACGATCTTCTCCTCTTCGACCGTCTCGTCTTTCGGAGTTACACGGTGCTCAATGCGCTCGTCGACGGGACGCGGCGGTGTAACTGTCGGTTCAGCTGGTGTCGTTGTGACATCGTGCACGCTGATCGGCGCCACCAGTTCCGGTGCAAACCTTTCACTACCGATCAGTTCCAGTTCTTCACGGACGGCACTGATGCCCGGCTGTGTGGGTGTGACATCTGCGGGGATGAGGACAGGAGTGAATTTCTGCTGATCAACCGACTCAATGTCGAAGGTATCGCGCACAGCCTGTCGTAGGTGCTCTTCTTCCACGACAACCGTCGTCGGTGTTACAGGCACGACCGGCACGATCTTCTCCTCTTCGACCGTCTCGTCTTTCGGAGTTACACGGTGCTCAATGCGCTCGTCGACGGGACGCGGCGGTGTAACTGTCGGTTCAGCTGGTGTCGTTGTGACATCGTGCACGCTGATCGGCGCCACCAGTTCCGGTGCAAACCTTTCACTACCGATCAGTTCCAGTTCTTCACGGACGGCACTGATGCCCGGCTGTGTGGGTGTGACATCTGCGGGGATGAGGACAGGAGTGAATTTCTGCTGATCAACCGACTCAATGTCGAAGGTATCGCGCACAGCCTGTCGTAGGTGCTCTTCTTCCACGACAACCGTCGTCGGTGTTACAGGCACGACCGGCACGATCTTCTCCTCTTCGACCGTCTCGTCTTTCGGAGTTACACGGTGCTCAATGCGCTCGTCGACGGGACGCGGCGGTGTAACTGTCGGTTCAGCTGGTGTCGTTGTGACATCGTGCACGCTGATCGGCGCCACCAGTTCCGGTGCAAACCTTTCACTACCGATCAGTTCCAGTTCTTCACGGACGGCACTGATGCCCGGCTGTGTGGGTGTGACATCTGCGGGGATGAGGACAGGAGTGAATTTCTGCTGATCAACCGACTCAATGTCGAAGGTATCGCGCACAGCCTGTCGTAGGTGCTCTTCTTCCACGACAACCGTCGTCGGTGTTACAGGCACGACCGGCACGATCTTCTCCTCTTCGACCGTCTCGTCTTTCGGAGTTACACGGTGCTCAATGCGCTCGTCGACGGGACGCGGCGGTGTAACTGTCGGTTCAGCTGGTGTCGTTGTGACATCGTGCACGCTGATCGGCGCCACCAGTTCCGGTGCAAACCTTTCACTACCGATCAGTTCCAGTTCTTCACGGACGGCACTGATGCCCGGCTGTGTGGGTGTGACATCTGCGGGGATGAGGACAGGAGTGAATTTCTGCTGATCAACCGACTCAATGTCGAAGGTATCGCGCACAGCCTGTCGTAGGTGCTCTTCTTCCACGACAACCGTCGTCGGTGTTACAGGCACGACCGGCACGATCTTCTCCTCTTCGACCGTCTCGTCTTTCGGAGTTACACGGTGCTCAATGCGCTCGTCGACGGGACGCGGCGGTGTAACTGTCGGTTCAGCTGGTGTCGTTGTGACATCGTGCACGCTGATCGGCGCCACCAGTTCCGGTGCAAACCTTTCACTACCGATCAGTTCCAGTTCTTCACGGACGGCACTGATGCCCGGCTGTGTGGGTGTGACATCTGCGGGGATGAGGACAGGAGTGAATTTCTGCTGATCAACCGACTCAATGTCGAAGGTATCGCGCACAGCCTGTCGTAGGTGCTCTTCTTCCACGACAACCGTCGTCGGTGTTACAGGCACGACCGGCACGATCTTCTCCTCTTCGACCGTCTCGTCTTTCGGAGTTACACGGTGCTCAATGCGCTCGTCGACGGGACGCGGCGGTGTAACTGTCGGTTCAGCTGGTGTCGTTGTGACATCGTGCACGCTGATCGGCGCCACCAGTTCCGGTGCAAACCTTTCACTACCGATCAGTTCCAGTTCTTCACGGACGGCACTGATGCCCGGCTGTGTGGGTGTGACATCTGCGGGGATGAGGACAGGAGTGAATTTCTGCTGATCAACCGACTCAATGTCGAAGGTATCGCGCACAGCCTGTCGTAGGTGCTCTTCTTCCACGACAACCGTCGTCGGTGTTACAGGCACGACCGGCACGATCTTCTCCTCTTCGACCGTCTCGTCTTTCGGAGTTACACGGTGCTCAATGCGCTCGTCGACGGGACGCGGCGGTGTAACTGTCGGTTCAGCTGGTGTCGTTGTGACATCGTGCACGCTGATCGGCGCCACCAGTTCCGGTGCAAACCTTTCACTACCGATCAGTTCCAGTTCTTCACGGACGGCACTGATGCCCGGCTGTGTGGGTGTGACATCTGCGGGGATGAGGACAGGAGTGAATTTCTGCTGATCAACCGACTCAATGTCGAAGGTATCGCGCACAGCCTGTCGTAGGTGCTCTTCTTCCACGACAACCGTCGTCGGTGTTACAGGCACGACCGGCACGATCTTCTCCTCTTCGACCGTCTCGTCTTTCGGAGTTACACGGTGCTCAATGCGCTCGTCGACGGGACGCGGCGGTGTAACTGTCGGTTCAGCTGGTGTCGTTGTGACATCGTGCACGCTGATCGGCGCCACCAGTTCCGGTGCAAACCTTTCACTACCGATCAGTTCCAGTTCTTCACGGACGGCACTGATGCCCGGCTGTGTGGGTGTGACATCTGCGGGGATGAGGACAGGAGTGAATTTCTGCTGATCAACCGACTCAATGTCGAAGGTATCGCGCACAGCCTGTCGTAGGTGCTCTTCTTCCACGACAACCGTCGTCGGTGTTACAGGCACGACCGGCACGATCTTCTCCTCTTCGACCGTCTCGTCTTTCGGAGTTACACGGTGCTCAATGCGCTCGTCGACGGGACGCGGCGGTGTAACTGTCGGTTCAGCTGGTGTCGTTGTGACATCGTGCACGCTGATCGGCGCCACCAGTTCCGGTGCAAACCTTTCACTACCGATCAGTTCCAGTTCTTCACGGACGGCACTGATGCCCGGCTGTGTGGGTGTGACATCTGCGGGGATGAGGACAGGAGTGAATTTCTGCTGATCAACCGACTCAATGTCGAAGGTATCGCGCACAGCCTGTCGTAGGTGCTCTTCTTCCACGACAACCGTCGTCGGTGTTACAGGCACGACCGGCACGATCTTCTCCTCTTCGACCGTCTCGTCTTTCGGAGTTACACGGTGCTCAATGCGCTCGTCGACGGGACGCGGCGGTGTAACTGTCGGTTCAGCTGGTGTCGTTGTGACATCGTGCACGCTGATCGGCGCCACCAGTTCCGGTGCAAACCTTTCACTACCGATCAGTTCCAGTTCTTCACGGACGGCACTGATGCCCGGCTGTGTGGGTGTGACATCTGCGGGGATGAGGACAGGAGTGAATTTCTGCTGATCAACCGACTCAATGTCGAAGGTATCGCGCACAGCCTGTCGTAGGTGCTCTTCTTCCACGACAACCGTCGTCGGTGTTACAGGCACGACCGGCACGATCTTCTCCTCTTCGACCGTCTCGTCTTTCGGAGTTACACGGTGCTCAATGCGCTCGTCGACGGGACGCGGCGGTGTAACTGTCGGTTCAGCTGGTGTCGTTGTGACATCGTGCACGCTGATCGGCGCCACCAGTTCCGGTGCAAACCTTTCACTACCGATCAGTTCCAGTTCTTCACGGACGGCACTGATGCCCGGCTGTGTGGGTGTGACATCTGCGGGGATGAGGACAGGAGTGAATTTCTGCTGATCAACCGACTCAATGTCGAAGGTATCGCGCACAGCCTGTCGTAGGTGCTCTTCTTCCACGACAACCGTCGTCGGTGTTACAGGCACGACCGGCACGATCTTCTCCTCTTCGACCGTCTCGTCTTTCGGAGTTACACGGTGCTCAATGCGCTCGTCGACGGGACGCGGCGGTGTAACTGTCGGTTCAGCTGGTGTCGTTGTGACATCGTGCACGCTGATCGGCGCCACCAGTTCCGGTGCAAACCTTTCACTACCGATCAGTTCCAGTTCTTCACGGACGGCACTGATGCCCGGCTGTGTGGGTGTGACATCTGCGGGGATGAGGACAGGAGTGAATTTCTGCTGATCAACCGACTCAATGTCGAAGGTATCGCGCACAGCCTGTCGTAGGTGCTCTTCTTCCACGACAACCGTCGTCGGTGTTACAGGCACGACCGGCACGATCTTCTCCTCTTCGACCGTCTCGTCTTTCGGAGTTACACGGTGCTCAATGCGCTCGTCGACGGGACGCGGCGGTGTAACTGTCGGTTCAGCTGGTGTCGTTGTGACATCGTGCACGCTGATCGGCGCCACCAGTTCCGGTGCAAACCTTTCACTACCGATCAGTTCCAGTTCTTCACGGACGGCACTGATGCCCGGCTGTGTGGGTGTGACATCTGCGGGGATGAGGACAGGAGTGAATTTCTGCTGATCAACCGACTCAATGTCGAAGGTATCGCGCACAGCCTGTCGTAGGTGCTCTTCTTCCACGACAACCGTCGTCGGTGTTACAGGCACGACCGGCACGATCTTCTCCTCTTCGACCGTCTCGTCTTTCGGAGTTACACGGTGCTCAATGCGCTCGTCGACGGGACGCGGCGGTGTAACTGTCGGTTCAGCTGGTGTCGTTGTGACATCGTGCACGCTGATCGGCGCCACCAGTTCCGGTGCAAACCTTTCACTACCGATCAGTTCCAGTTCTTCACGGACGGCACTGATGCCCGGCTGTGTGGGTGTGACATCTGCGGGGATGAGGACAGGAGTGAATTTCTGCTGATCAACCGACTCAATGTCGAAGGTATCGCGCACAGCCTGTCGTAGGTGCTCTTCTTCCACGACAACCGTCGTCGGTGTTACAGGCACGACCGGCACGATCTTCTCCTCTTCGACCGTCTCGTCTTTCGGAGTTACACGGTGCTCAATGCGCTCGTCGACGGGACGCGGCGGTGTAACTGTCGGTTCAGCTGGTGTCGTTGTGACATCGTGCACGCTGATCGGCGCCACCAGTTCCGGTGCAAACCTTTCACTACCGATCAGTTCCAGTTCTTCACGGACGGCACTGATGCCCGGCTGTGTGGGTGTGACATCTGCGGGGATGAGGACAGGAGTGAATTTCTGCTGATCAACCGACTCAATGTCGAAGGTATCGCGCACAGCCTGTCGTAGGTGCTCTTCTTCCACGACAACCGTCGTCGGTGTTACAGGCACGACCGGCACGATCTTCTCCTCTTCGACCGTCTCGTCTTTCGGAGTTACACGGTGCTCAATGCGCTCGTCGACGGGACGCGGCGGTGTAACTGTCGGTTCAGCTGGTGTCGTTGTGACATCGTGCACGCTGATCGGCGCCACCAGTTCCGGTGCAAACCTTTCACTACCGATCAGTTCCAGTTCTTCACGGACGGCACTGATGCCCGGCTGTGTGGGTGTGACATCTGCGGGGATGAGGACAGGAGTGAATTTCTGCTGATCAACCGACTCAATGTCGAAGGTATCGCGCACAGCCTGTCGTAGGTGCTCTTCTTCCACGACAACCGTCGTCGGTGTTACAGGCACGACCGGCACGATCTTCTCCTCTTCGACCGTCTCGTCTTTCGGAGTTACACGGTGCTCAATGCGCTCGTCGACGGGACGCGGCGGTGTAACTGTCGGTTCAGCTGGTGTCGTTGTGACATCGTGCACGCTGATCGGCGCCACCAGTTCCGGTGCAAACCTTTCACTACCGATCAGTTCCAGTTCTTCACGGACGGCACTGATGCCCGGCTGTGTGGGTGTGACATCTGCGGGGATGAGGACAGGAGTGAATTTCTGCTGATCAACCGACTCAATGTCGAAGGTATCGCGCACAGCCTGTCGTAGGTGCTCTTCTTCCACGACAACCGTCGTCGGTGTTACAGGCACGACCGGCACGATCTTCTCCTCTTCGACCGTCTCGTCTTTCGGAGTTACACGGTGCTCAATGCGCTCGTCGACGGGACGCGGCGGTGTAACTGTCGGTTCAGCTGGTGTCGTTGTGACATCGTGCACGCTGATCGGCGCCACCAGTTCCGGTGCAAACCTTTCACTACCGATCAGTTCCAGTTCTTCACGGACGGCACTGATGCCCGGCTGTGTGGGTGTGACATCTGCGGGGATGAGGACAGGAGTGAATTTCTGCTGATCAACCGACTCAATGTCGAAGGTATCGCGCACAGCCTGTCGTAGGTGCTCTTCTTCCACGACAACCGTCGTCGGTGTTACAGGCACGACCGGCACGATCTTCTCCTCTTCGACCGTCTCGTCTTTCGGAGTTACACGGTGCTCAATGCGCTCGTCGACGGGACGCGGCGGTGTAACTGTCGGTTCAGCTGGTGTCGTTGTGACATCGTGCACGCTGATCGGCGCCACCAGTTCCGGTGCAAACCTTTCACTACCGATCAGTTCCAGTTCTTCACGGACGGCACTGATGCCCGGCTGTGTGGGTGTGACATCTGCGGGGATGAGGACAGGAGTGAATTTCTGCTGATCAACCGACTCAATGTCGAAGGTATCGCGCACAGCCTGTCGTAGGTGCTCTTCTTCCACGACAACCGTCGTCGGTGTTACAGGCACGACCGGCACGATCTTCTCCTCTTCGACCGTCTCGTCTTTCGGAGTTACACGGTGCTCAATGCGCTCGTCGACGGGACGCGGCGGTGTAACTGTCGGTTCAGCTGGTGTCGTTGTGACATCGTGCACGCTGATCGGCGCCACCAGTTCCGGTGCAAACCTTTCACTACCGATCAGTTCCAGTTCTTCACGGACGGCACTGATGCCCGGCTGTGTGGGTGTGACATCTGCGGGGATGAGGACAGGAGTGAATTTCTGCTGATCAACCGACTCAATGTCGAAGGTATCGCGCACAGCCTGTCGTAGGTGCTCTTCTTCCACGACAACCGTCGTCGGTGTTACAGGCACGACCGGCACGATCTTCTCCTCTTCGACCGTCTCGTCTTTCGGAGTTACACGGTGCTCAATGCGCTCGTCGACGGGACGCGGCGGTGTAACTGTCGGTTCAGCTGGTGTCGTTGTGACATCGTGCACGCTGATCGGCGCCACCAGTTCCGGTGCAAACCTTTCACTACCGATCAGTTCCAGTTCTTCACGGACGGCACTGATGCCCGGCTGTGTGGGTGTGACATCTGCGGGGATGAGGACAGGAGTGAATTTCTGCTGATCAACCGACTCAATGTCGAAGGTATCGCGCACAGCCTGTCGTAGGTGCTCTTCTTCCACGACAACCGTCGTCGGTGTTACAGGCACGACCGGCACGATCTTCTCCTCTTCGACCGTCTCGTCTTTCGGAGTTACACGGTGCTCAATGCGCTCGTCGACGGGACGCGGCGGTGTAACTGTCGGTTCAGCTGGTGTCGTTGTGACATCGTGCACGCTGATCGGCGCCACCAGTTCCGGTGCAAACCTTTCACTACCGATCAGTTCCAGTTCTTCACGGACGGCACTGATGCCCGGCTGTGTGGGTGTGACATCTGCGGGGATGAGGACAGGAGTGAATTTCTGCTGATCAACCGACTCAATGTCGAAGGTATCGCGCACAGCCTGTCGTAGGTGCTCTTCTTCCACGACAACCGTCGTCGGTGTTACAGGCACGACCGGCACGATCTTCTCCTCTTCGACCGTCTCGTCTTTCGGAGTTACACGGTGCTCAATGCGCTCGTCGACGGGACGCGGCGGTGTAACTGTCGGTTCAGCTGGTGTCGTTGTGACATCGTGCACGCTGATCGGCGCCACCAGTTCCGGTGCAAACCTTTCACTACCGATCAGTTCCAGTTCTTCACGGACGGCACTGATGCCCGGCTGTGTGGGTGTGACATCTGCGGGGATGAGGACAGGAGTGAATTTCTGCTGATCAACCGACTCAATGTCGAAGGTATCGCGCACAGCCTGTCGTAGGTGCTCTTCTTCCACGACAACCGTCGTCGGTGTTACAGGCACGACCGGCACGATCTTCTCCTCTTCGACCGTCTCGTCTTTCGGAGTTACACGGTGCTCAATGCGCTCGTCGACGGGACGCGGCGGTGTAACTGTCGGTTCAGCTGGTGTCGTTGTGACATCGTGCACGCTGATCGGCGCCACCAGTTCCGGTGCAAACCTTTCACTACCGATCAGTTCCAGTTCTTCACGGACGGCACTGATGCCCGGCTGTGTGGGTGTGACATCTGCGGGGATGAGGACAGGAGTGAATTTCTGCTGATCAACCGACTCAATGTCGAAGGTATCGCGCACAGCCTGTCGTAGGTGCTCTTCTTCCACGACAACCGTCGTCGGTGTTACAGGCACGACCGGCACGATCTTCTCCTCTTCGACCGTCTCGTCTTTCGGAGTTACACGGTGCTCAATGCGCTCGTCGACGGGACGCGGCGGTGTAACTGTCGGTTCAGCTGGTGTCGTTGTGACATCGTGCACGCTGATCGGCGCCACCAGTTCCGGTGCAAACCTTTCACTACCGATCAGTTCCAGTTCTTCACGGACGGCACTGATGCCCGGCTGTGTGGGTGTGACATCTGCGGGGATGAGGACAGGAGTGAATTTCTGCTGATCAACCGACTCAATGTCGAAGGTATCGCGCACAGCCTGTCGTAGGTGCTCTTCTTCCACGACAACCGTCGTCGGTGTTACAGGCACGACCGGCACGATCTTCTCCTCTTCGACCGTCTCGTCTTTCGGAGTTACACGGTGCTCAATGCGCTCGTCGACGGGACGCGGCGGTGTAACTGTCGGTTCAGCTGGTGTCGTTGTGACATCGTGCACGCTGATCGGCGCCACCAGTTCCGGTGCAAACCTTTCACTACCGATCAGTTCCAGTTCTTCACGGACGGCACTGATGCCCGGCTGTGTGGGTGTGACATCTGCGGGGATGAGGACAGGAGTGAATTTCTGCTGATCAACCGACTCAATGTCGAAGGTATCGCGCACAGCCTGTCGTAGGTGCTCTTCTTCCACGACAACCGTCGTCGGTGTTACAGGCACGACCGGCACGATCTTCTCCTCTTCGACCGTCTCGTCTTTCGGAGTTACACGGTGCTCAATGCGCTCGTCGACGGGACGCGGCGGTGTAACTGTCGGTTCAGCTGGTGTCGTTGTGACATCGTGCACGCTGATCGGCGCCACCAGTTCCGGTGCAAACCTTTCACTACCGATCAGTTCCAGTTCTTCACGGACGGCACTGATGCCCGGCTGTGTGGGTGTGACATCTGCGGGGATGAGGACAGGAGTGAATTTCTGCTGATCAACCGACTCAATGTCGAAGGTATCGCGCACAGCCTGTCGTAGGTGCTCTTCTTCCACGACAACCGTCGTCGGTGTTACAGGCACGACCGGCACGATCTTCTCCTCTTCGACCGTCTCGTCTTTCGGAGTTACACGGTGCTCAATGCGCTCGTCGACGGGACGCGGCGGTGTAACTGTCGGTTCAGCTGGTGTCGTTGTGACATCGTGCACGCTGATCGGCGCCACCAGTTCCGGTGCAAACCTTTCACTACCGATCAGTTCCAGTTCTTCACGGACGGCACTGATGCCCGGCTGTGTGGGTGTGACATCTGCGGGGATGAGGACAGGAGTGAATTTCTGCTGATCAACCGACTCAATGTCGAAGGTATCGCGCACAGCCTGTCGTAGGTGCTCTTCTTCCACGACAACCGTCGTCGGTGTTACAGGCACGACCGGCACGATCTTCTCCTCTTCGACCGTCTCGTCTTTCGGAGTTACACGGTGCTCAATGCGCTCGTCGACGGGACGCGGCGGTGTAACTGTCGGTTCAGCTGGTGTCGTTGTGACATCGTGCACGCTGATCGGCGCCACCAGTTCCGGTGCAAACCTTTCACTACCGATCAGTTCCAGTTCTTCACGGACGGCACTGATGCCCGGCTGTGTGGGTGTGACATCTGCGGGATGAGGACAGGAGTGAATTTCTGCTGATCAACCGACTCAATGTCGAAGGTATCGCGCACAGCCTGTCGTAGGTGCTCTTCTTCCACGACAACCGTCGTCGGTGTTACAGGCACGACCGGCACGATCTTCTCCTCTTCGACCGTCTCGTCTTTCGGAGTTACACGGTGCTCAATGCGCTCGTCGACGGGACGCGGCGGTGTAACTGTCGGTTCAGCTGGTGTCGTTGTGACATCGTGCACGCTGATCGGCGCCACCAGTTCCGGTGCAAACCTTTCACTACCGATCAGTTCCAGTTCTTCACGGACGGCACTGATGCCCGGCTGTGTGGGTGTGACATCTGCGGGGATGAGGACAGGAGTGAATTTCTGCTGATCAACCGACTCAATGTCGAAGGTATCGCGCACAGCCTGTCGTAGGTGCTCTTCTTCCACGACAACCGTCGTCGGTGTTACAGGCACGACCGGCACGATCTTCTCCTCTTCGACCGTCTCGTCTTTCGGAGTTACACGGTGCTCAATGCGCTCGTCGACGGGACGCGGCGGTGTAACTGTCGGTTCAGCTGGTGTCGTTGTGACATCGTGCACGCTGATCGGCGCCACCAGTTCCGGTGCAAACCTTTCACTACCGATCAGTTCCAGTTCTTCACGGACGGCACTGATGCCCGGCTGTGTGGGTGTGACATCTGCGGGGATGAGGACAGGAGTGAATTTCTGCTGATCAACCGACTCAATGTCGAAGGTATCGCGCACAGCCTGTCGTAGGTGCTCTTCTTCCACGACAACCGTCGTCGGTGTTACAGGCACGACCGGCACGATCTTCTCCTCTTCGACCGTCTCGTCTTTCGGAGTTACACGGTGCTCAATGCGCTCGTCGACGGGACGCGGCGGTGTAACTGTCGGTTCAGCTGGTGTCGTTGTGACATCGTGCACGCTGATCGGCGCCACCAGTTCCGGTGCAAACCTTTCACTACCGATCAGTTCCAGTTCTTCACGGACGGCACTGATGCCCGGCTGTGTGGGTGTGACATCTGCGGGATGAGGACAGGAGTGAATTTCTGCTGATCAACCGACTCAATGTCGAAGGTATCGCGCACAGCCTGTCGTAGGTGCTCTTCTTCCACGACAACCGTCGTCGGTGTTACAGGCACGACCGGCACGATCTTCTCCTCTTCGACCGTCTCGTCTTTCGGAGTTACACGGTGCTCAATGCGCTCGTCGACGGGACGCGGCGGTGTAACTGTCGGTTCAGCTGGTGTCGTTGTGACATCGTGCACGCTGATCGGCGCCACCAGTTCCGGTGCAAACCTTTCACTACCGATCAGTTCCAGTTCTTCACGGACGGCACTGATGCCCGGCTGTGTGGGTGTGACATCTGCGGGATGAGGACAGGAGTGAATTTCTGCTGGTCAACCGACTCAATGTCGAAGGTATCGCGCACAGCCTGTCGTAGGTGCTCTTCTTCCACGACAACCGTCGTCGGTGTCACAGGCACGACTGGCACGACTTTCTCGTCTTCGACCGTCTCGTCTTTCGGATTCACACGGTGTTCAATGCGCTCGTCGACGGGACGCGGTGTAACTGTCGGTTCAGCTGGTGTCGTTGTGACATCGTGCACGCTGATCGGCGCCACCAGTTCCGGTGCAAACCTTTCACTACCGATCAGTTCCAGTTCTTCACGGACGGCACTGATGCCCGGCTGTGTGGGTGTGACATCTGCGGGGATGAGGACAGGAGTCAATTTCTGCTGATCAACCGACTCAATGTCGAAGGTATCGCGCACAGCCTGTCGTAGGTGCTCTTCTTCCACGACAACCGTCGTCGGTGTTACAGGCACGACCGGCACGATCTTCTCCTCTTCGACCGTCTCGTCTTTCGGAGTAACACGGTGTTCAATGCGCTCGTCGACGGGACGCGGTGTAACTGTCGGTTCAGCTGGTGTCGTTGTGACATCGTGCACGCTGATCGGCGCCACCAGTTCCGGTGCAAACCGTTCACTGCCGATCAGTTCCAGTTCTTCACGGACGGCACTGATGCCCGGCTGTGTTGGTGTGACTTCTGCTGGGATGAGGACAGGAGTGAATTTCTGCTGGTCAACCGACTCAATGTCGAAGGTATCGCGCACAGCCTGTCGTAGGTGCTCTTCTTCCACGACAACCGTCGTCGGTGTCACAGGCACGACTGGCACGACTCTTCGACCGTCTCGTCTTTCGGAGTAACACGGTGTTCAATGCGCTCGTCGACGGGACGCGGTGTAACTGTCGGTTCAGCTGGTGTCGTTGTGACATCGTGCACGCTGATCGGCGCCACCAGTTCCGGTGCAAACCGTTCACTGCCGATCAGTTCCAGTTCTTCACGGACGGCACTGATGCCCGGCTGTGTTGGTGTGACTTCTGCTGGGATGAGGACAGGAGTGAATTTCTGCTGGTCAACCGACTCAATGTCGAAGGTATCGCGCACAGCCTGTCGTAGGTGCTCTTCTTCCACGACAACCGTCGTCGGTGTCACAGGCACGACTGGCACGACTTTCTCCTCTTCGACCGTCTCGTCTTTCGGAGTAACACGGTGTTCAATGCGCTCGTCGACGGGACGCGGTGTAACTGTCGGTTCAGCTGGTGTCGTTGTGACATCGTGCACGCTGATCGGCGCCACCAGTTCCGGTGCAAACCGTTCACTGCCGATCAGTTCCAGTTCTTCACGGACGGCACTGATGCCCGGCTGTGTTGGTGTGACTTCTGCTGGAATGAGGACAGGAGTGAATTTCTGCTGGTCAACTGATTGAACGTCGACGGCTTCGGCCGTAGTCTGTCTATGTACTTCTACAGCACTTTTGCTGCCTTGGTTTTAATGTCTTCAGCTAAGATTAGCGTGGTTGTTATTCGCCGTTGTTTCGGTGTTTCAATATTAAACTTATGATGCTCAGCAGTATTGCTTCTGCTTTTGATGTCGTTAAACGGAAAATTTCAGATGCGGCACTTTTTTCCCCGGGTTTCTCTTTTGTATAGATTTCGCTTGTCTTTTGGTGCAACTGTTGGGGCGATTTTGTTGTTCCCGCGGGCTGCTCAGCGATTGTATAAGTTGAAGTAATTCTGGGGTATGCTTTTTGAAGCTCGTAGAAGTCGTCCTTTGTAACGCCTTTTGAAGCTTCTGGCGGCGGTTCAGATGGTATTCTCAGTGCCTGCAGTTTTCTGTTCCGGGAGCTTTCAACGTGAAAACGCTCCAATTTCGCTTTCCTTACACGCTGATCGATAGATATGGTATGGTGAAAATTCTGGGTCACGGTGTTCTGTGATTCTTCGCCGCTTCCGATTGAATGGTACGGTTCGCGAGCCCTTGTTTCTTTCGTTGCAGAGCTGAGCTTTTGGTATCTAGTTTCTCTTTTAACGGTCAGTGATTCGCTGATTTCGGTTTTTTCTGATCGGTAAGGTTTTACTTTTTCAGATGACTGTCCGTGTGTTAATTGCGATATTTCCGTGTTCGAATTAAACATTTTGGTTTCCGCTGTATCGAAATGGATATCTCTTGGGGATGATCGGTGCCGCAAGATATCAAGGATAGCGGATACTTGACTTTTGACGTCCGAGTTTATCGTCTCTTCTGTCCTTATTGGTGCTTGTTGGGATGTGCTTCTGGCTGCTCTCGAACTTCCTTGTCCATGTTCGTCTTCCCGAATTACTGGAATAGAGATTACTGTTGAGAATTGAGGTTCTGTGATTTCTACTTTTTCTCTAGCGCGCGATCTTGTTTCGGGCATTGAGGATATTTCCACGGTTCGAAATGCTTCGTAGTTGGCTGCATCAATTCTGCGAGCCCTTCTCCACGGATTTTCTTCCGCATAAAATCGGGAATTCGAGGACGCAGTGGTGACCGATTTGGTCTCGAACAAGCTGGTGATTGATCTAACAGAGCTTTTTGCTCCTATGCTGGTCAATACAGGTACAGTTTCTGGCTGCTTTTCCATTTTGTCCGGTGAACTTCTTGGCGTTTCGAAACTGGCGCTCAGGTTGCGCATTGAATGCAAAAGTTTACTGAAATACAAACTCGCGTTAGGTTTTCAACTGTAATTATACTAGTACGTACTTTCTTCCTTATTGGGCATTCAAGTATTACGTAACGCAAGAGGGGTAGGGGGTGATTAAATTTTTGGCTTTCCGTTACGCCTTGTTAAATGGGGTACGGCCTACGGGGTCAAAAAAGTTTTGTTAAGTGCGGGCCAACACTCCATAAAAAATTGAACACATTAATATATTATAATTGAATTTTTATAGAGGAATGGTCGGGATTCACATTACGTATTCAGCTGGGGTTAAAAACTTTGTTATACTGGTGTTGCAAGGGGTGGGGGACGGTCAAAAATCATGAAAAATTGCGTTGGGTAATACTTGAATTGCGCCATAAAATGCAGTACGAGCATAGGTACGACTACTCTACTTCTTGTACTTTCTCGTACGTAAGGTACGAAATACGTATTGTACTACTTTAAACTTTACAGAATATTTTTTTCGAGACAATAAAAATTATTACTTAATATTATAAACTTTTACGATGCTATAACCTGTAGAATTATAAAATTACTGACACCCATTATTTTGTAGTTGTTGTTTTACACACAAACATTTGTACTGATACGGATCATATAATACAGTATTCTGTACTGATACGTAAATTTACAGCTTGTTATTTCGATACACAGAAGCAGCTGCGATCTATGAATGCTAGTCCCTTAATTACTTACTGTACTACTGCAGCACCAGTGTAAATTAGTTAGAGAAAGTCTGCGTTGCACGATCGAAAATCTGCGTTGCATACGAAAAAGAAAAAAATGTTATGTTAGTTCCACTTACTCGTAGCGTTGAATTAACGTAGCTAATTTTCTCTCTTCTTCTGGTTTTGTCTCGGCAAGGATGCTCCCAGAATCCCTCGACATTGCAGTCAGGACGTCATCAATCTCCCTTTGATTTTGGTTCATCTGTTCCCGTAACTTCTGCAAAACATAACAACCTCTGAAAACTAATGGTGTGTGCCGGCCTTTAATTTATTAAATTCTGAACATGACAATGCGTATCATGATGGTTGCGATGACAGTAGAGCGCTAAATAACTACCTGGATTAGGAGAAGCATAGTGTGTTTGTCCTGGAAGCTTTTGGATGCAAATTGATCTTCGGAAAGCACTTGCTTTTCCAGTTCGTTTAGCGAAGACTGAAAGGACGCCACCCTGGCAAAAACCATTACTTAAAAATTTGAGTTAAGCAGGTGGATGACGACTCCTGCTTTTAATAAATACGCAAAAGTGTAAGAAATACTAGTTTCCAAAAAACCGCTACTGTATTATTTATAGAAACACAGATAATTACAACGGGTACTGGTACGGTGGTACTCAAGCAATTTCTGTTCCTTAAACGGTAATAACTCGTGTTAACTATAGTAGGCTGTTTAAGCATAATGCATTTTACAATATCAAGGGTGCCATTGCGCATATGTGCGCATAATAAGGTGGGATTTGCAGGAATAGTGAAAATTTACATGATTTCAGCATCGTACGTACTTAACGGCATATTCGCGCCATGAATTGGCACTAAGCGGTCTTCGATGAACGCTGGACCCTGTAAATGTAGAAGCGTTTATATATAAATTCAGTACGCAAATGCTGATTTTGAAGTTGCAAATGAAATAAACTGTTCGCCGATATATTTACTTGAATACTAAACCTGTATCAGGATTTTGGTTTAACATAGTAACAATACAAAGTAAGATCTGTCCGTACCTTCCGCGATCCGAGCCTGTGCACTATGTGCATCCGGTTGACCGTATGCTACGTCAACAGTATGTTGCTTCTCCTGCATCAGAACCACTTTCTTGAACCATTCCAAGGCTTCGCAAATCTTCTCCCATCTCTGATCAACAAAAGATGCTTTCTGCAATAATTCCGTGTGCCACCATTGCACGTCGTTGCCATCAACAAACTGCGATAAATAATCATTCAACGCTCTCGATAAATCCGTGTATTTCCCATGCACGCCCTGATGCACCACGTGCACCCGGTATTCCTGTTCCAAGCGTTCGCGCCATTTGCTCTGCTGCTGCGTTGTGTGTTGCATGGATTGCGTCTTCCACCGCGCTATCCTCGTCTCCCATTCTTTGACCATTTCCATCTTACGAAATACTAAAAGCTTGCATTTTTCTTCCAGCCAACGTTGATGCAGGTATTTCCATGTGGATGATACCGCGTCAATTAAATTGTGCGCTTTGAATTCCTCCGACAACTCTTCATTAAGATCCATGTCATATAATAAATCGCTCACTAATCGTAATTCCGTTTTGAGCTCCTAAACAGATTGATTAATAGGTCGATCAATTCGGTTGTACAATACCACATAAAACGATGCTTACCTCGTATTTGGCAAGTTTGAATTCGAGATCAGTCCTTCGAAAGGATGGTATCCGCATGGACGGTTGCAGCACAGCGTCATAAATAGAATTCTCAATCTTGTCAAACTGAACGCAAATTTCCCGCTCCCTCCCATCAAGTTTACTTCAATACGAAAGCAAATTATGAATACCTCAGCAGAAACAGCTTGTCGATACGATATACCTTGCGTAAGTGCAAGCAAGTAAGGTAAGTATACTCCGTACAGTACGGTGCGCCGACTTACTCGAACAGTGTTCGGTGCCACTGATGCTTTTCCGCAATCAGTTTAACCCATACCGCATCCATTTCCTGGAAGTTTTCTTCAGTCAACATCACACAGCGACCTTCCGTAAACAATTCTTTGAGACGCATGTACGAAATAGCGCGGTTTCGCAGCTCGCGTTGGTATGTCTGGTATTCCTGACAAAATATAAAGTCGTAAGTTGCAGCGATACACGTGTGACTTGTCTATTTGCGCTGTTCACAAAGCTTAGCGTTAATGACAAATAAGTATAAAATCTATGCTGTCTTTGTGTTGTTTTCACGTCGTCCAGAGAAACGGAAAATTAAAACGTGTACTTCTGCATTTCCCTACGCATGGATGACAACAAACATCAAACTACCGCTACGTAGTTAACGGTGCAAAATGACTCACTGGACTATTGTCTCCATTTGCTGCTATTTTGTTTCACTATTCTGCATTGCTTAAAAACCTTCAAACTTCTCAATTTTCAGAAGTCAACTAAAAAACGCTTAATAAAGAACTGATGTTCAGGAAGTTAACGACAGGAAATTGGGACCACTTGGCATCTGTCAAAATTTCTTACGTTGTCCGGTGCTTGCTTGCATCGAGCTCATAATTAGGTGTGACTCATAAGTACGTGTTATTATTCTATAATCTACGTTCAGCCAGTTACTACTTACTAAAAAATGGAGGTTGAAAATGTTGAACCGATATTCTGATTTATTTCCCTTTTTGTAAGTTTTTATATGTCACAAAATACTGAGCAACAACGCATTTTTGAAACAATTTGCATAAAGTGGGCGTGCATTGACCAATTAAGTGAATCATGGCTCATGAGTTACATGTCCGATTCCAATGTCCGAGGAGTGTGAACGCTTTGCCACACATGATCAATCAAACACAGCCCGAGTCACGGACTGCGAATAATTGTGAATTGTAACAGTGCCATTTTGTTAGCACGTTGGTAGACCGTAGACGTACCTCATAATAACTGGGCGTCGGATAAATCGGAATTTCTGAACAACGCAGTGAAACGATTGTATCCAAACACCATTCTTTTAGGCGCTCGAATTCAGCTTGTTCGTTGGCTTCGCTGGCTTGCTCTTCTTGCCGCCGTTTCTCTTTGGCCTGGGGATATCTTCTGATAAATTCCGAAACATAAATCATCACACTTCTTTCGTCGGGCCGTTCGACTTCAAGGTCTGCCGACAGCAACCAACCGTTTTGTTAAATGCATTTTATTCTGTGTTGTTTCGCGGTGCACTAGGGTACGGGTACGAACAAGCAGTAGCCAATTAGGCAATTACAGTACCGGAAACGTCAAGTAGACGCGGTATTCCAAGATGGTCCTCGGCCATTCGGAAAGCAGTTTCGAGACGAATAGCGGACGGTGCATCTCTAAACTCGCATAAGTTTATTAAATTAGAATCAAGCAGTTTTACCAATGCAAGAAAGGCCATTCCGTTTTGCCAGCTTGTCGTAAGGTTTGTCACAGGAATTCCATAGCGCCTACATAGTAAAATTTAAATATCATGGTTTCTTTACGGAACAATTTTCTTTCTTCTGCATACTCTTCGATTTCTTTTTTACACCACCGCAGTATTGTTGTAGCGGCACCCAAATGAAAGAATCCCTTTTGAGCGGCACGTGAGCGCGGACTACGCGGTGTTCCGGCAGACTCGGTCGAAACAGCTGATCGCCGTCCGCTCGATGTCGGTGTCGCTTCGGCACTGACAAGCGACTCATGTATGACAGGTATATCGAAATTGATCTGCAAACAATGGAAAAACCAATCACAACTCGCTAAACGCAGTGTTCAGCAATAACAAATATCAATAATGTTCCGCGAAAACCCGGTGCCGGCGTGTTACGTATACCTGGAAGTGCAAGATAATCGACCAGATGAGACCCAATATCACAACATGGTTGCCGTCTACGACATCGCTCTCGTGGATGTTGACAAGCCGTACCTGCCGGTTAAAAAGCAAATATGTCAATACGAGACTGGCAATTTTGACTGAACAAGAGTGATGTGCTTAGGCGGTGAAATACCACATCTAAACAAATTTACTTACTTGTCTGTATCGCAAGTATGACAGCGCTTTCTCAACATTCACGAGATAGTGCGCGCGACTGTATCGTCTAGCCGGTTCGCACGGCTATAATTGAAAGCAAAATTCATCAAAAGCGAGTAATAATAGCCAGTTAGGTCTTAACGTCGTAAGACGGTATCACATGAGGAAAACCTTACCAAGTGGTCTCCAGAAAGTACTTCCAGCAGCGCTAGCAGTGACTTGCCATCTCGGATGTCCGAATACAAATCGTGGACAACTCGCCGACTTGGATGCTGCAGTTTAAATGAATAATAATTCCAATAAAATTTCAACCCGAATTCTCGATTGACCTCCTGCTTGGACAAATTTTGTTTTTACGACTATTTTCGATAGTACAATCCGGATTCAAATGACGACGAACAGATTGTTATTAATTAATAAATGATATTATAATATCTATGCACTGTGTAAGAGTGCCGATTACGAATGTACATATGGAAATGTAAATGTACGCAACATTTAACTCTGGTGCTAAAAGCACAAGTATAAGTCTGCGTTAACTAACCGGTTAATTACCGACAAAATATATTTCGTTTACTGAAAAATATACTTCGTTTACTGCGTGTTCATAAATGCATTCTTCAAAGACATGTAGTAATATCGTGTCAGTGTTCCGAACTTACATGTGCCAAGTGGGAGTTGATCCAGTTTGTAAAGGTACGCTTCTGGACGCGTTCCTGCTCATCTGCAAGTATCCAGAATCTCATGTTTCAGCAGCACGCGTTAAAGGCTACCCGAACACCTATAATCCATTGCGATGCAAACTGCGATGACCGGTGGCACAACTGCCAAGTATATCACTGAACAGTGTTGCATTCTTGCAGACGCGTAAATCCATGCAGTCACCAGACAGCGCGTGCTTGTGTACAAACACCTGCATCTACCGGTTGGTGCTCTGCCCAAAAATGATCCGCGAAATTAACAGTAGCGATCGAAAAGCTATGAGCATAAACATTTATGTGCGCAAGTCTTTCCTTACAGCCCCGTTCAAGTTTTCTTCGGTAGCCGTACGACGATTACGAGCTTGTTAAGTGTACGGTATTAAACTTAAGTCAGCAAAAAATTACCGTCCCAGTTATTGCACCGTAACCGGTTATTATCAGTGTCGACAATTAAGATAATAACTGCACAATTTTACTGATTTTAGTGCTTAATCAATCGTCACGAGTCCATTGTCTACATCTCTCACAACTTATTCAACGTGTTCATTTGCGGAACAATGCCGCTATTTATTTTGTAGCTGTTAAATAAACAAGCGCTTTTGCTTTGAGCAGCAACTACATATATGCGGTGCCAGGCGACAAAGAAATCCAAAATAAACGTTGACCATATGTTCTTTTTTGCTTTCTACTGACAAGTTATCAGCAATTCACGGTTAAGGCGAAGTGAAGCCCAAAGTTATTATAAGTGAGCATATATTATAGTAAGCATAGTTTCTGGAATTTTACATGCACCTGCTCAGTTTCAGAACTGCTTAAGCCGAGGCTTACTGCTGATCAGAAAACCATCAAGTTTCACTAACTTAATCATGCACTCTTACGATATGTAAGTCTAATCAAACAAAAACTGTCTGATTAAATTAACAAACGGAATAAACGTATATATAACTGATCGTAAGTACTGTCAATTTTGATATTAACTTGTACGAAATTATAAGTACGTATCGGTTATCCTGTACTAACCAAAATGTTAATAGGCTAGTGACTTAACAACTTAACATACGAGTGATATAAGGAAAATACAGCACGCGAAAGAAAAGTCAAAAGTTTGCTATTCTGCAATGCACATGAGTAATGCAGGATAAAAAAGACTACTTTTTAGTGCACTCGTAGCGCTGATAAGTCATATACGAAAAATTCAGCATTTTTTGCGAATAGGGCAGTAGACTTACTTTGCAAAGATCTTATATTGCTTTTAAAATCCTCCTCTCGATAAATGGGCTCATCCCCCCAATCTGTGGAGTGCTCCCCCACGGAAGCACCTGAGTATGATTTCGAAAGAGAAGACGAAGCCCGACCGGAAGCCAAGGAATATTCGAGATCTTCATCCGGATCCATGATTAAATCCGCAGACTACGGGCGGATTCTAAACATTCACACTCGTTATAGATGGTCGTTCTTTGCGCAGAACGGGACCGCTTTTCTCTTACGATTTGTTGACCAAATTTTAGAGTTTGTCAATATAGACTACGATACTATTACCGCAGACATATGGGTCCTTGTAAACGTGCATCAGGTAGAATGATCAAACAGTTGAAACACCCGACTGCATGTACATGTATCCTCCAACAGTAATATAACAATAACGAAATCCCCGAAGGTTCCACATTTAACAAACATCAATAATTGTGTAGTTAATGAATTTTTGTCCAAACACCGAACACTGCTGGTAATTTTACGATTATGTTGCTGCTGGCATTCTGTTGGCGAAAAGCCGGTTTTTTAGCTCGACTCAGTGTTGCGAGTGCGTACTCGCTCATGCATGTGCTTAGACGGTACGTGACGATCGAGTTCCAAACTTGCTGAGCCGTCCATATATACACAGTAAATGTTTACGGCTTACGGCTACATTCCGTTGTGTATAATTCATGCTTCGATTCAATTTGGGAAAAAATAACAATACGTTTTTGTCATTCAAAATTCATCCTAAAGGTAAGGCGGCAGAACGTACAAATTGTTCCCATTTACAACTTTGGTTCGACTTCGATCTATACTGTGGTGCTTCGCTTTGCTACGTACTTCGGTTGCTGGTGGTTGATTGCAGAGTATTGAATATAAATATTCTTGTGAAAAGGAAATGTCAAGGTCCTATTTATACATGCCGCTATGCACCACCGTTAGCTTTGAGTGTGTTAGGTTGAAATTTAAATTGCCGTAGTACACATGTGTCGGCTGGGAACTTCCTTTGCACAGGAGCGGCTATGGATTTTCAATTTGCTGAGCATGGGTGTGATAGAGAAAGATGCAGGATCGGTTACGTGTTGGCACTGAACAACGGGTTTGTTGCTAGAAATAAACACTGAAAGGAGAAAAGATCACATGCATTTTACATTTCGTAATCGCGCTACTGGTACGTATTCGTGCTCGAGTATTATTAATAGAAAATGCCAACATTGCCGACTGTTGATGATTTTAATTTAACAGCATGAGACGAGAATCGAGAACTATCTGTACGTACATATGTACCAGTCCTTCTTTCAAACAACCTATGAAACACGCGAAATAATACGCACACGGTATAATATTAATTGATTACAGTATTACTTACTACATTTAAGTTTATTGGCTAGAGACGCCCACCCTTCTTCTGTGTACAGATATAAATTTGCCGGCTTCAATGTGTAGGTACATATTTATTTACGAAGCTCACCACTTCATCCTACCAAATTGCATAGTTTTCAGAATTACCGTACAACTGCAACAGTGCTATATCTTTTATCGTTATCTTCGCGCGTATTTGCGTATTTGCTGCATGCATGAGCGAAGTATAAGGTATCGTGGTTGGACTGGGCAATTTAGAATGTTAAATAAATTTTTACTGTAAATTTTGCTATCACTTACAATTAAAAGCATGTTTATGAAAATCACAATCGTCCACGTAGCGGATACGTGATTCACGGCACTATGCGATAATTATAATACCGTGACGACGTGATGTATGTATGTAGGTAGTTAGTGACTTTCAACTGTACAAAATACAACTGCACCAACATACCTACTGTTGGTATACAAAGGCTTGTGTTTACAACTGCAAAAAGTAGCAGACACAATAGAAAACCCATAGAATAAGCTCACTATCTATGCAATAAAAAACAAGTAAAATTGATAACAATTTTCAAAAATTGTACATTCTGCTATGCAGGGATTGCAGATCACTATTTCTAAGGGAAAGCATAAAAATATGGGTTTGCAGCAAAATAATTGTTCAAATTGAAGGAATATACAGAATTCTGGATTTCCTTTTCGGTTTCCACTACTTCAGTATTTTTACAGCCGTGCCATAATCTTAAAGGTTTATGCATTGAAAGTGTAACATCACCTATTCAGCGCCGCGTAAGCAGTTTTCACATTGTGTGCACTTCCCTTGCGGGATTGCTGTCGCTACCTATACAAAAAAACGTTCAGAAAAACTTAAGCAATGTTTCCAACCAATCGAAATAATTAAATTTATTAACAGCACCAGAAAACGCTCGATCACAATGCTCACGATGGCAAAAACTACATATCATGATCAAACGACTGTATACATACTTCTACTGTCCCTATGCAAAAGTCTAAGACGTGTAAGGCGCGTTTTAAGGTTGCAATGCACTTATATGCAGTTTATAAGCGCATGGAAAGGCTTATTATAGGCTTAATAATATGCGACTCAGAAATAAATCTTATCTAAGCGCGTTTTTCGCATGCTTATTTTACGCTATCCGTGTAGATACTCATTTTTGGCGCGTAGAAGCTGCTCCAGTTATACCGGTAGACGTCCCCCTAGCGCGGGTGTATACTTTCGGCCCGTCCTCACTGCAGCAATGGTATGTAATTTATCGTTAAATACGTACTGTATTTAGATTACATACCATTGCTGCAGTGAGGACGGCAACACCCGATAAACTTATTTCTTGTCAAGAGGTTCAGTAGTTTCTGATTTCTGTGATGCATTCGTCTGCAACATTTTTGCATTCTCTCGCGAAACAAACAGTACTTTACAAAGAGCGAAATTACTTTGCAAATAACGTTCTTGATTCACGAGTCTTACAATGCCAAACCTGGCACTAGCAATAAGGTATATTCAGAACATCCGGAAACTGTTTTGAAAGCCATTACGGGATATAGCAATAATAATGGCTGTTTGCCACAGTTTCAATTTGGTGTGGATGACTTTTCAAACATACATCTGCATACTGTACCTACTGTGTGACTGCGTCCAGTCCCTATATCCCTGTCGCGCGGGTTTTATACGAGAATTCTGTTTGTACATAAATATATTACGAAACTGTATTGCATTTGACCCAACAACACAACTAGCGAAATTTCTTTAAATTTCGATGTCACTGTGTGATATAACGATTTGGCAAAAAGCTAAAGTACTGCTTCGGCGGTGCTGTTGTGGCTTATTGTTAAAAAATTGATAAACCGAAGTGTTTTCAAAACACCAAGCCAAAGGAACTGCTATCACAAAATTTGGCTATCCATTAATGTTGGTTACGAAAATTCCTAAACCTAGTTCTACTAGTACTGAATATTGATTGTGTAAGCAATGCGTACTCGAACAACAAGTGCTGGAATGAAGCACCTACCAGTAGATAGCTAACTGAACTATAGCAGACAACAGTTGTCAGGTTTTAATTACTTAGTACTTATAAGGAAATGGCTACAAGTACCCCTTAATTTCTACTGCATGGTAACGACAGGAGCCGCTACTGTCCAAGCAGAAGAAAAAGGTCCCGGCTGTATGCGTATCTGCGGCGTTACTTACATCTTTTATCCGATCTACCCGTAGCCTTTAATTAATTTGAGAGGATGGGGCCGTCGGCTATCGCCATTGTGAAGGAGTTGGGCAAAAGACTGCAGCAGCACACAGGAGAGCGTCGACCGCATGAATTTCTGCGTCAACGACTATCGTTGGAGATTCAGCGCGGAAATGCAGCATCTATCCTTGGCACGATGGATGGGGCGGCCGGATAGTTCAAATGAAGTTTTGCTGTTGTGAATAATATAACTTGTTTATTTTTCTTTTACCAGATCTGTGCATTGATTACTAATAAAAGCGCAAGAGTTTTGCTCCTGTTTTGCATTCGCAACCGTGAGGGTGAAAAGGGTGCCTGTATAGTGTTACCCTACTTATAAACCGCTTCCGTTGTACCCTCACCAGTAGTAAAGTACTGAAAATCTTCTCTTGCTTATAAAATTCAGTAATGAAAGTGTCTAATTAAGAGCTTTCCGAACGCGGCAACATTTGTAAAGGTGAGATACGAATAAACTTTCTCTTACTAATATTTTCTGCGACAGCTAAACGTTGTCACCTCCCGATGATGAGAAATTACTATAAGACACCATTTAGTCGGACTGCAATGAAAGGTCAACCCCTCTGTAATATTGCGTTACTGGACAATGAGGGCGGTCAGTTTCATTTGGTACTGTCAGTCTCTGTACATGCAGCCTATGGTACGGACGCTCCCACGCCTTTGGGAGTGTTGTTAATTGCGATTAATGTTTTAAGCATTCACTGCGAGCAGACCTTGCTGTAATAATATTCAAGCTGATCTTTCATGTTTAAGTTTTACCTGATGTAAGAAGTACGAGTTCATTGTAAGTATACGTCTGGATGCACATGTACCGTACGTTCATTCGCCCTGGTTAGCTGTCCTGATTAAAGCAAAACGGGTTCTCTTCGAAAAGTCGCCAGGATAGATAGCCCCACATTCGTTATTTGAAGAATGAGAAGTCTCGCTTCGGCGAGCTCCCAAATACTCCAACCTGTGGCTTTACTGGCTTATGGGAATTTTTAAAGAGAACCCGCAAAAATTGGTGTGAACGGCGTGTATTTCGTGACCTTTAAAACCTGTTTTGTAAGGCAAATGGTAGTTCAAGTACAAATACAAGACAGCACTATAGTACACACCCAGAAAATAAATGATTCGGGCTTAAAAATTTAACAGAAACAGTTTGTGATTTCCTTTTCGGTCTCACATTGATAGTGTCAAGAACGGTAACCAAAAAGCCTAAAGAAAGAAGTCGTTTATGCCAAAATGGTCGGACACTAGAAACCTACAGTATAGATTATAAGAAGATGTAGAAAACTACAAGTACATTAAATGAACCTTTAAAACCTGCAAACCTTAACTAACCTAAGGCTTAAATCTAATCGGAGCTCTGACACGTAAGTACTGTAGAAACTTCAAAATCCTTAAGCCTATTAGAAACCTAAGGATAACAGAAACAACTCCAATTAAGTTGTATCTAAATTTTAACCCGGATGAGACTACTGTCACCCCCTTGTTTAAATTAAAATAAACACACGTGCAACCTTAGGCTACAGTCACCACCTTCCTCATTCTCACTCCCTTTGACTATCGCCACTCCTGTCTCCTTGGTCATTCTTATAAGACATTGTTGTTGGTTGACCTTTCGGCCAAGTTAAGAAAGAGTAAGAGTAGCAGTAAGAGGTAAGAGTAGCGGTAAGAGGTAAGAGTAATGGCGACCATTGGCGTTGCTTGTATGGAAAGAGGGGCAGCCATTTATTTATGACTCGGCGCTGCCGGTGACACCCTCGGTACCATCACTGTCGGCATCACTGATTACGAAAGTGTACGAAAGTGTTGAGATCAACCGGGAGCGGAGGGCATCGGAATTTTGTTTCCGCGCGTGCAGCAACAAAGGGATGGTCACAATTGTGGACTTTTTCGCGATAACATTCGCTGCGGAACTCGTTAGCAAAAAAACCTTAATTAAGATGCTAAATTTAAAGTTACAAAAATGAGGCCGCACCCATCTTAGCGATGCATTAATGATTTTTAAATGGCACTATTCTTCGCTTAGCGCCTTTCCCTGCCGGCGGTGACAGGAACAGAATTGTAAAAAAAATAAAATTATAAGAATAAATTGAAAGGTGGTGGCAATGGCCAAAAGGGCTGTGGGCCGGGTAAGGAGTGACAATAGCCAAATGGGGTGGTAATACTTTATTTAAAAAAACGGTGATAATAGTTAAAAGAGGTTACAGGGGGATTACAATAGCCATTTAACATGTAATATTACGTTCCACTTAGCAAGATTGTTAATGAGGTTATGTCCACGTACAAACGCCAGCATGGAGGTCAAAGTAGCACGAGAATTTTTTAAATAATACTGTTTTCTGGGTGCTGCAGTTTGGTTTTCTTAGTCAGAGAAGCTGCTTGCATGGAAATGTAACGATATAGAAGTGACTCGTTCTGGCAAGGTTGCACAGTGCACTGCGTAAGTCGAGATCCCATAAGCTAATTCAGACTGATCCTGTTCCTGATCATGAAGCTAACTGGAGCGTTGCGGCACCGGCCTACCGGGAAGTCGGGAATCACTCCCATGCTAGAAAACGCTTCCGGCTGACATGGTGGCGGTAGCATGTAATGAGCAGCAATGCAGTTTTACCGGCCTGAAACCACTTCCGCCGTTGATTATCAGTGGTCCATCACGACCAGTTACAAGTAGCCAGAAGCAAGAAGCATACTGGTACGCATGTAGGTACTAGGAGTAGGTATCAGGCAGATACCGTTACAACCGCTGTGACGTCGCAACATGTACAGTACATGTACTATTGTACAAAATATCATGACCTACCGTACAAAAATAATGGTATATGAATAATTTCTTTAGTACAGAAAACCAGTTGGTACCATGTCACAACTCACAAGTACTGCATGACTGTGTTTTGCGTTTAGAAGTGCGCGCAGCAGAGGCGGCACTGCCGTTGCAGCAGTCAGCCCATGATAACACGCACTAGTACGAGAAGCATACGAGAATGTAGGCGTGCGTTACAGCTGCATCAAAAGCGTGCCGAGATATTTTTCATATCCATGTTTGGAAGCGGTCTGAGCTATTTGTTACGAAATTGCTCCGCCTTGTAATAATCATGAAAAATTATAGCCAAAGTGGTCAACAAATCATTACAAAACCACCATGATGCGGTACATTACGAGTCGTAGGTATACTAGTACAATACAGCAGCACACACTATAGAAGCACAGTCCCGGCATGTATCGCAATTAGAAAATTCAAAGCATACTAGAAGTATGCACTTCAATACTTCATCGTTTTAATACTGTTTTCACGGGACTGAAATGCATTTCGAACTGAAATAAGTAAATGTCAAGAAAAAAACGTAATGTAACAAGAATGTCAAAAACTGAAAAAGCAATCACCTTGAAGCTCCTTCCAATACCAATACTGAAATATTTAGTTACGAAATCTTTTAGATGTTGCTCATAGAAAGAAACCGAAGAAAATCGATAAACTAACACGAAGTTAAAAAGATTTTTATTTTCTCTTAAACCTCCCAGGTGAAAAATTAAAAACTTAGAATTACTGTAAGTATTTACGAGTAATATCATTTTAGGTTTCTAACGGTTTAATATTACTATAGTTGTACTGGAGGCATTACTGTACTCCGTAGACTGTAGACATAATACATGTACTGGTAATAATATTTTAATACAGATTACAGTACATCATGATCTTAAACTATATTAATATTTAAAACTTTGTATATTTGATCACTATTATCACCGCCCTGACAAAATGACTCACGAGTGATACATTGAAAAAAACTGTTTTCGGCCATCCAAATCCACAAGAAAACTTACCACACAAACTACAGCAGCCGCTTTTTGACGTATGCGCCGTACTTACAGTCACCGGCTAGACCAGCCCTCCCAGTGATGTTGATGGGCCGCGCTATGACCATGCCTATAAGCCAGTAGGTACACACACATTTCTACGCGCGTCCAGTTCCAGAACGGCAAATGAGGCCAACTTTGTGGTTTCCTTCGCTGAGCGCGTTTGATCATTCATTTTGGCTTATTCATCATACGTATGTATTTGTGTGCATGCGCAGCCCAGTAAGCAGTTCACAACCAGACCAAATTATCTGATAGAACCATCATAAGTTTTGCGCAGTAGTGGGCAGATCTTTGAACACTCATCTTGTGTTTACAAGGATCTTTACAAGTTTCTTCTTGGCTGATCAGACGATCGTAGCGTTTGCCGATGTGTGTTGCACTGTTTTAATTATCAGCTATCAAACATTCGTTTTGTGCTTTGTTTTGTTACATCTGTGACTGCGTCTGTAGTATACTGGGATGCTGGATTGTATGATCTGCAATTTCGATGTGATGATATGATTCTTCTGTTTTTCAATTGGCGAATGTGCAGTAGCAGGCGCTGTTGAGTGATTTTATAACATCTCCGTTGAGGCCAGAAATCAAGATGATGCTCTCACTGAAGATTCGCCTGCCTGAAGCAAATTCGACCAAAACTGTTCCGCTGAACTCCAGCCTGCTGGTATATGATGCGTGCAAACTGATACGTGAACGTTTCCAAGAGTTTGCAAATCAACTTGGGAAAGGTAAACAACGAAATCTAAAAGCAGTAGTTTTGGAGCACCCTGGCATAGCATTTTACAGAAGATATAAAAGGTGTTTTATGATTTCTGATACTCCATTGAATGCTTACTTTTATACCGACTAATAAATTTATAGTAATTAGTCGTAAATACGACATGTGTTGTAAGTAATACACATGTAAGTACGAGTATTGTACATATAGATATGTAAAAGTGTTACTATAAATATAAGCACTGCAAGCCAGTGCAAGGAGCCATTTCTTGAGTCAGTTGAGTGCAACAAATATACGGTCTAAGATTGGAGTTAACGGACAAGTTTTAAAAATTGTCATAAATTTTTATTTTCGTGTTAAGTTAAAACTAATAATGTGTTACAAATGCAGAGTTCTATCTGTTCACCTACAATACCTGCAAGCCGCAAAGGGTATTGAGAATCACTTGGCGGGACTGCTGAAGGCTGTTACATACTAAATAATGATTAGTTGCCAGCTTAAATAAAAAAAATTTAAACAACTGAACACTGAAACATTTCTAAATGAATGACTTATGGAAATGGCTAACGAGAAAAGGCTTGGTTGCTCTTGTGAATACAAAAAAGAAGTAGATTGTATGCTGTTAATTTCGTAAAAAGATACAAGTGCTCGTAATTTGATTGAACTATGTACAGAATGTAGTATGGACGAGTATATAAGTTTACACTGCCGCTTCTATCCTGTAATCACTGTAGTACCGTATTGCATAATCTAATCGTTTATCTTGATTAATGAATGTAATTTTAGCTGTACTTGTACTAATTATAAGAAATCTCAACAGTTTACCTTTCTTATGGTTAGAATGAGTGACGTTTGATAATTTTCGCTAACTTTGTAAACGGTAACTTGCCTTAATGCCTCTGGAAGGCATGTGTTCCATTTACTAACGTTCCAAAATTTTGTAGCCTCGGATTATGGTTTGTTTCTGAACGACGAAGATCCTCGTAAAGGAAGATGGCTGGACCCCAATCGCGCTCTGGAATTTTACCTTTTGCGGAATGGAGTACGGTTATGACAACTGTATTTTTTTCCAGATTTTAATAATTTAGATAGCACTTTTTTTTGTTACCATCCTTCTCTAAAGAACTTGTTCCGCTATCAAGCCGTGTTGCTGTTGAATTTTTATCGTTGTCTTCGTTTTTTGGCCAGTTGAAAAGATTCGCGAAAAATCGTTGTCGTTATATCGGGCGTATATTTCCATACTTTGCTATAAATTGACAGTTTTCTTGAATTAGTTTTATAGTACAGAATGCAGAATATTATTTTCTTGTCGCAAAATGAAAGAATTTATTGTTGTTGTAACGTCGTTTGCGTATTTTTAGGATACACTGGAATATCGCAAAAAGATACGGTCTTTGAAAGTACGCATGCTGGACAACAGTGTAAAAACGCTTATGGTTGATGAAAGCCAGACGCTGAAGAATCTTCTTCCCATTATCTGTGCGAAAATTGGTAAGCTGATAAATAGCTTTGCTTAATTTTACAGTACGTGCGTTTTCTTTGGGGCATTGCGTGTGATTTTAGCCTTTAACGTATTGGATAGAGGAGAGCTTTTTACTCGAATGGGTATTCGGTTGTTTGAGTAGATTGGGATTATATTGGTTCACTGTGCCGAAAACCGCGTTTGTTATGATAAATGCATCTCTGGAACCGTTCTTGACAAGGAAAAAACATTAGGAACATACCCATTCTCTATAAATGTCTAGCTTTACTGACTGCTATTCTGCTGTTATCTTGTTATAAATCAGGATGGCGTAAACAGTAGACATGGGCTATTTATGGATCCCACATGCTCATTTTCATGTTTGTGTTTAGGTCTGACTAACTACGATGAGTACGACTTGGTACGCGAAATTCGAGAAGAAGAGAAGGAAAATGCTCGGAGGTTCAGCGAGACGGGCTCGACTACTGGAACGTTGAAAAAAAGTGGAACTTTGACTCGCGATCGCGATCAGAAGAAGATGGACAAACTCAAACAAAAGCTGGCCACCGACGATGACGGTAATGATTTTTCTGTTGTTGTGTGCCACGAAAACAGCTCCTTCCGGAAGTACATAGACCATAGTGAGATAAAACAAGTGCCGTCTACAGCGCGTCTAAATATCGTCTTTGTTAAGATTGTATGGGGGTTTGATTGAGTGCAGCGAGCTGGTATGAGATTCCCTGTTACGGTATTGACTTTAACGAGTATTTCCAATATTCTGAAACAGACGATAAAATATAGTAGACCGACGGTGGTACTGCTGAAAATGTGCCTTAAAGCGTCGAAATGTGATTTAAAAGCATTTCGATTATATCATTTGATCGATTAGAATTGCTAATTCGCGTGCCGAGGCAGAGCTGTGAACCAGCCGGCTCGGTGACATGGGCGGATATGGCTAGCTTGGCCGAAGCTGTTGTATCCAGCATCTAGGTGCCGCACATGGTCAAAAGTATCCGTCCGGTGTGATTAATGGCGCTTAGTGAGCCTCTTGAGCACCGAGGCAAGAAATCTAGAGCTTCCTGGCGTTTTGTTGTTGTTGTTTCGGTTATGTCGGGTGTTTATAACGTGGTATTAGAAGCTGACACATTGAAGCACGAACCGCACTTTTTGTGATTTTCTTGGATAAGAAGGCAAAGTTTTCATAAACATATAAACATTTAAATGAGGTTTTTCGCGCTAACGGATAATCGGCAATCGGCCTCGTACAACGTAAGAAAATTATAGAATGCGAATAAGGGCGGCTGTAATTTTTCTGTCAGTATAGAGCCTACTTTATAGTATTGTCAAAAAATTATGTTTATTCGCCTGGAACGTTGAAGTTCCGACCCTGTTACCATTCCGGAACGGTATTTACTATCTAGCCTTTTTGGTATTGCTATCAGCAGCGGCGCTTTTAAATTTTTTTTAAGGAATGCTTGTCGTTCGTGGAGGTCACAAAATTGCACCTTATCGGTTACTCATTATTATTGTACTTATTGCAGTTTCTTGGGTTGATCAGTCTCGGACATTGATACAACAAGGTGTCGATGACAGTGATGTGCTGTTGCTGAAACGTCGTTATTTTTATTCCGATCAAAATGTGGACGCTCGAGACCCCGTACAGCTCAATCTGTTATATGTTCAGGTTAGCGCATTATTTTATTGACTCTGCGCGTGGTTATGCAACAGCTACAGGGATAATGTGTTCAATATTTGTTATTTCTTTATAGTGTCGAGACGCAATCCTAAATGGAACTCACCCTGTAACAGTGGAACAAGCGCAACAGTTTGCTGGGATTCAGGCACAAGCAGAATATGGCGACTACGACGAATCTCGTCGTGCTATTGATATGAAACCATTTATGCCTAGGAATTATGGGAAAGTAAAAGGGAATTTGGCTGATCGTCGTGTTTATGATGAATGGAATAAACAGCGCGGAGCAAATGATTTGATGGCCAAAGTGGCTTATATTAAACTTGCACGTTCCTTAAAGACTTACGGCGTGACGTTCTTCCTGGTGCGAGAAAAGCAGAAAGGGAAAAACAAACTGGTTCCCTGCTTATTTGGAGTCACGCGCAATAGTGTTTTGCGACTCGACCAGCAAACGAAAGAGGTCAGCCTAAAATATAATGTGGTGGGCAAATGGAGACCATAAAATAATAACGTAGTTTTTTTATCCATTAGACCTTGACAACTTGGCCGTTGACCCAAGTCAAACGTTGGGCCGCTTCGCCTAATACCTTCACGTTGGATTTTGGTGATTATGCGGATGCGTATTACTCCGTAGAAACCCAAGAAGGCGAACAAATTGCTCAACTCATTGCCGGTTACATTGATATTATCCTGAAACGGCAAAAACCTAAGGACCACTTTGGTGTGGATGGCGAAGAGGGCTGTACACTGGAAGAGGACGAAGTCCTACCAGCGAAGTTCGTTTTCTTGGAGTTTTGCCGAGTTAAACGCCCCTGAAAAATGTATGTTTTTAGAATTTCCGTGATACAACCACGACAAACCAAGGTTGACCAGCCTGTTAAGGGACATATTGCTATGCCTGGAATTATGCGCGATATTAACCCCGAGAAGCCGGTGAAAGCCATTGAGGCAGCTAAAACCAAATTGGTCAAAATTGTGGATAATCTGCAAAAGCCTGCTGTTCTTCCTCCCATTGGCGAAGATCCCGTATGAAATCACTGCAGCAGACTTTGTCCGTTTCGCGCTTTGATTCATTTAAATTTCTGTAGGTTTCGAAAAAATGGGTTGAACAGAAGGTGGAAGTGTCAAAGCAAAGTGTGGGCACTCAAATGGCTCAAATCACTCGTCATGTTGCCCAGATTGTTAACCTCACCGCCCCACCCGTTCAGGAGCGGGACTATGCGGCTATTGATCGAGCGGTGAATACCATGTAAGCGGCTGAAATTGCTGTTTTAGCTGTTCTGTAGAGTGGTCCCACATGTGTTGTGTGCGCTAGTGTCGATAATCTGGATGAGATGGTGGACAGCGTGAAGTTTATTGCGGCTGTGCTGGACGATGACAAGAAAGGAGATGAACTGTATGATGCAACACAGAAATTAATCAAAGCCGTTCGCGATCTGCTAGACGCAGCAAAACCGGGCGAAGCTGTAAGTGCCTTATTTCATTCGATGTTTTTCCTTTCAGTGGGCTAACAAATTATTTTATTTTGATAACTGACAGCCACGTCAGGAAGTTTTGACGGCCGCCACCAAGGTGGGCGAAACCGGCAAGGAAATCATGGATCGCGTGGATCCGCTTAGTGTGGAATATCAAGATTCGTTGGTCATGCTGGCGAAAGCCGTAGCCAATTCGACGGCTCATCTCGTACGCAAGGCAAAGGAAGTGGCGGCTGCCACTGATAATTTCGAACTGCAAAACCGGATTATTCAAGCTGCTACTCAGACGGCTCTTAGCACGTCCGAGTTGGTTGCCTGTGCCAAAGTTTTACTGCCCACGATTACGTCACCTCCTTGCCAGGATCAGCTTGTAGATGCGGCTCGGAAGGTCGCCAAGTCTGTGCAAGATCTTCTGGATGCCTGCAAGGTATGGGCATATGCGTTTCACTGCTGTTTTAATGTATGACGTGTCGCTAGTTTATATTGATTATCAATTTATTACAACAGATATCTGGTGCTGAAAAGTATCTTCTGGAAGATTTGAACGATGCTGCCGCCCAGGTTACCAGAGCTTTGAACGATCTTTTGGGTATGGTGAAACAGGGCCCAGAAATCACTCAGGCACCGGTGCCACATGAGGCAGCGGTGGAAGTTATCACCCAGAGTACTACACATTTGTGTGAGGCCCCTGAGCCGGCTGAAATGATTCGCCAAGCCAAAGTAATTTATTATTTTCCAAATAATGGTTGACTACGAAACACCGCGTATAATTTTTGCATTCAGGTTTTGGCGCAAGCTACTGCTGAGCTTGTAAAAGGACTGAAGTCGGAAGCAGAAGCTGTTACGGACAAAGATCTGCAGCGGCGTCTGTTAGCTGCTTCCAAACAGCTGGCGGATGCCACCACACGTCTCGTTGAAGCAGCTAAGGTATTGAATACGAGTACTTTAAAGTATGTTAGTGTGTATTTTTATCGCGTTTTTATTTTGTTTGCCTTAGTTATGTGCCGCTGTGCCACAAGATCAAGACCGACGCCAAGCAATGCGTGATGCAGCCGTTAATATTCGTGATTTGGCCCAGCAGGCTACCGTGGAAGACGAAAAAGCGTACTACTTGAAACGATTGGAGGTTGGTTGTAACCTTCAAGTATAGTTTTTCTAGTGCAATGCGTGCCATCTTTTCATACTTCCAGACCTCAGCTAAGCGTATGGCGCAAGCTAGCACGCAGACCATAGCGGCATCTCAGGCAGTGGAAGCAACCAATCTGAATCGCGGTTCACAACAGAATCTACTAGAGCAGTGCCGCATTGTGGCTGATCGGCTGTCGAGACTTATTTCCGCCATCAAGTTAACCAGTTCCAGCCCACAGGACAAAGTGGCCATTGCGCAGTTGCTTCAGAATAGTGAAGAAGTTTTGTATCCCGCTGAGGAATTGGTCAGTGCAGCGAAAGCAGCTGTTCCAACAGTTCAGGATTCTGCGGCAGCTCATCGCCTGCGCGAATCCGCGACAAATTTGAGCATCGCCAACGGAGAGTTGCGAACGTCTCTTAACAAAGTATGTTCAGATATACAGTTACTGCCCGAATGGAAACATGCAAGCAATGACTTTTAATCTGGTACTTTAGGCGAAAGACTTCCATACTGTCACTGCTGAAGTGAACGTCGATACCGCGATGACCGTTATCTACTCTCTTGAGCGAGATTTGGATGCCTTTAAGCGCGCGGCTCAGAATGGCTCACTGATGCCGCTTCCCGATGAGACGGTAATATTTTATAGTTCAATAAAGTTCCCCATGAATAACTTGTGTATACAATACATATTGGCGGATGTTGATAGGGCCCAAGTGCTGCTTCACGCCTACAAGCGTCTGCCAAGCAGGTTAGCAGTGCTACGGTCCAGTTGCTCAATGCAACCAATCAGGTAAACAATACAATTATACACAACCCTTGCGAGTATTCCGACTTATTCTGTATCCAATTTTATAGGCGGATGAGAACTTTGTGGCTGATGCCAGTCAGAACGTGGCGCGCAGTCTGCAGGATCTTAGTGCTGCTGCCCGTGGCGTGGCAGCTACAATACCGGATGATCCGCAGAGTCAATTGCGTATGCTGGACAGTGTGCACGAAGTAGTGGAGCGCAGCGCTTACCTGGTGGACAGTGTGCGTAATGCTTTCGGCAAGTCGACGGATCCTGTGGTGCAAAGCAGTCTTGTCGATGCTGCACGACAAGTAGCCGCGGCTCTGAACCGCTGTCTGAGCTACCTCCCTGACCAGCGCGGTATCACGAAGGCAATGAAAACTGTGGAGGAAACATCCCAGCGGATTGTTTCACATGAAACGGTATGAACGCCTGCTGATCGCTGAAATTTCTGACTTGTCGTATGAATGGATTGGTTCTAGGTTATTCGGCCGAGTCGAACCCTGGTGGCGGACGTTTTTATTGATCTGAACAATGCCGGTGCTGTTCTGAATGAAGCAGCCGGTGACGTGGTTACCTCCACATACGGCTCCATGGAGCAGCTGGGCAGCTCTGCCGAGCACTATTCCGAAGTGTATAAGCAGTTTGTCGACTCTGGAATGCATTTGATTTCTACAGAAACGGTACGGACCCTGATTTCGTGTTTGGTATACGGTGTTAATGGCTAATGTATTGTGTTCTGCAGGATACATACCGCCGTGATGAAATGAGAAAAGGTCTGGAGGATGTCTCTAGCGCCTCAAAACGGCTGTTAGCGTTAGCCAAGCAGACCAATGGTCAACCGGATGCAGGACACATGAAAAATCAACTAACTGCGGCTGCCAGGTGAACTTTATTATGGAAACCACAATCGACTTTTGGGCTTTATATTTGTATTTTGCAGGGCCGTTACGGAATCGATCAATCATTTGCTGACATACTGCGCTCAGTCTCTACCAGGGCAAAAGGAATGTGATAACGCCATCCGCCGCATTCAGCAGTTGAGAACATCTCTGGACAACTGTTCGGTACCTGCGAATAGCCGAACATATTACGAAAGTTTGGACGCTGTTCTGGACTCTTCCCGAGTAAGAGAAATATTACTTTTTCTGAATGTGTTGTTAGATTCAGTTGGCGTCTTTGCGGCAGGTACTGGGAGAAGGTATGGCGGGTATTTCAAATGCCGCTAAATACAACCAGACTGATCAGTTCGTCCAAGCGGTGCGAAATACTACCGAAGCTGTATCGGCACTGATCGAAAACTCTGCTCAAGCTGCCTATCTGATTGGTATCTCAGACCCATCCAGCGTGGTGGGCAAGTCCGGGGTGATAGATCAGCGCGAGATCTCCGATGCCGTTCATGGTATCCACGACGCTAGTCGTGCCATCACGGCCTCCTCTCCTGTGACTCAGCAACAGGTAAGTTCGTAATTTGTCCACCGTACTGTACTCCGGGTGAACTTTCTCTAATGTTCGATTTTGGCTGTGACAGATGCTAGCGGCTGCTACAGTAATTGCGAAGTATTCACACACTTTGTGCAGTTCCTGCCGAACGGCATCCAATCGTACTCCTAACCCTGTTTCCAAACGACAGTTTGTCCAGTCAGCAAAGGATATCGCCACCAGCACAGCAAATCTCGTTCGGGCTGTGAAGACCCTGGACGGCAGCTTCACTGAAACCAACCGGCAGGAATGCATTACCCACATTAATCAACTGCTCCGCTCTGTCGACGATCTTGGTACAGTAGCATAACTAATAAAACTTAAACCTGCAGTTATCGGGAAAGCTTCAGTTGTCTGCTTCTAGGTGCCTTTGCGTCTTCTCCGGAATTCGCTAGCAGTGCTGGCCAGTTAAGTAATGGTGGACGGAAAGCTCAAGAACCAATTGTGGTTTCCGGGAAGTGTATCATTGATGCCACCAGCAGCTTGATTTTGGCGGCCAAATCGCTTTCAGTTAATCCCAGTGATCCTTCCGCTTGGCAAGCATTAACATCACAGTCTAATAATGTGTCGGATTCCGTTAAGAGTTTAGCTACTGCCATTCGTGATAAAGCGCCTGGACAGACAGAATGCAGCGAAGCGATTGAACGTCTGAATAACTACATGCGAATTGTAAATCGGGCCTCACTGGCGGCTACTAATCAGAGCCTTCCTCCACGCAATGAAAACACTACGGAAGGTTTCTATGAGATCACTATCAACACAGCGGTTCAGGTTAGTGAGTTTGTTCCACTCGTAGTTAGTAAGAAAGTAGTAAAATATTTTGTATCGGTATAGCTGAGCCAGACCATTCTCAGTGTGCGCGAGGCAGCGAAGTCGGAAGCGGAAGGTCTGGGACATGGCGTATCACGGATGAGCAATTACTTCCAGTCGCTAGTGCAGGATGGCATTGGAGCGGCTTCACGAGCGCCCAATTCCAAAGACCAAATGACTGTTCTTTCTCAGTTGAAGACCGTATTGGAAGCATCCATACAGTTCATCGAAGTCTGTAAAGCGTGTGGCGGCAATCCCCGAACCCGAAATTTACATGGGGATGTGAACGAATCGGCTGACTCCTTGCTCGAAGCTCTTCATGAATTCACGCAGACGCTGGAGCGCATCCAGTCCCAAGCTGGATTTGTCCGCACAATGATTGATAATGTCAGTGCCGCAATCTCAAAGGTAAGAATTGTCTTTTGAACTTTTCCTTGTTGAAGATGATGATTGATCGTGTTATTAAACTGTCCAGGTCGACCACCGTATCAGCGCTTCGGAAGATTCCTTTGTCGATTTCCAGACTCGCATGTTCCGTTATGCAAAGGAAATGACTCGTGTAACGCACGAAATATCCGCCAAAAGCCAGTCGGAACCGCACGAGCTGGGCAATTTGGCTCAGCAGTTGTACAATCATTACAACCTTCTGGCAGAGGATGCACGGGGAGCACAGTCAGCGAGCGCGAGCAATGAAATCGGCCAACGTATCAGATCCAGTGTCCAGGATTTAGGGCACGCGGTGATCGATCTCATTAAAACTGCTGGTTCCGTGCAGAGCAATCCTTCCGATACATATATTAAAGACGAGCTTTCGCGCAGTTCAAAGCTGGTCATTGAAAAAGTAATTAATGGATACTTGTTGTGGTGAAATCGGAATGTCATCTAAATTGTTCGTAGGTCACGCATGTCCTTTCGGCTTTACAATCCGGTTCCCGGGGAACGCAAGCGTGTATTAATGCCGCTAGTACCGTTAGTGGCGTCATTGGGGATCTGGATACTACGATTATGTTTGCCACCGCCGGTATTCTCCAAGCAGAAGATGAAAATGACCGGTTTTCAGACCACAGGTGAATACGTGCACTGGACGTGCGTATTCATTCGTTCACGCTGTTTTAAGCATTGTCAAGGTTGGGTTTTGTCTGTTAGCGTTACTAAATATAAATATACTTTTGCCAACAGAGAAGACATCCTAAAAACGGCTAAAGCTTTGGTGGAAGACACGAAGACTTTGGTGACGGGAGCAGCTTCTAGCCAAGAGCAACTAGCAGTTGCTGCTCAGAATGCTGTGAAAACTATTATTCAACTTGCGGAGGTTGTCAAAAGCGGTGCTGCTTCACTTGGAAAAGAAAACAGTGAATCGCAGGTATTGGTTATTAACTTGACGAATTGCTTACAGCTCTGTTAAAATAGGTGTCTCTGATAGCTGCGGTAGGAGTAGCGATAAAATGCAACTATAACGTTGTACCGTAAAATTCTCATAAATTTGCAGTACACCAGTTTGAAAGCTATTGTCAAGAGCAGGATGACGAAATTTTATGAGAATTTTAACGTTGCAGCATTTGTGCGACAATTTTTGTAACGTCGAGCCTGCGGAAATGCTCGTTTCTTTTGCCTTTAAAATGTAGAGCCCGTGTCCGACAGTGAAGGATATTTTATTTGATTTGGTTGGATATTTTTTATCTAATTTGATTTGATTCTTTTATGTCTTGTGCGCACAGTAACCCTGACCTTTGCAGAATAGGGAAATGCAACCGACAGTTAGTTTGAAACTAAGTAGTGCACGTCGTCACAATTATCAGCAAACTTTTGATTTTATGTGAGACAACTGGCCTTCCGCATTGCAAAGAGATTGAATGCAGTTGTACCGTTTTCGGCCTTTTAAAGTGTAGTGGGCACTCTTGCATGCAAAGCCGTTGTTTACTTACTTTCATGCCGTTATAATCAAATGAATATTTGTCAACTAAATCACGGCGTGATTCTACTTACAGCGTCCGTCACAATCTCAAACGCATTCACTTTCGCTAATCACCCTCAATCTCATCGCCAAACGGCTAGAAATGGAAAGATCAGGGCAGAAGGTGCAGCTTCTAATAATTTGTTTTTTCATTCGCTCATCGGAGCTTTACTGGCTGCATCGCGAATGAGCTTACTTACATGTTGACGTTGACCACAGACTAACCGAATATGCTTGACACTGTACTACCGGCACAACGAAAACTTTGGACAATTGTGAGCTGCATGCTGTCAGCATGCACAATTCTCTTTGCAGTGTTGCGGGTCAAGTTTTCACATGGTTAAATTAACTTGTGTAAAAGCAGAATTCTGCAAGAAAACTCCTACCCATGAAAGCTGCATTTTTTAAAGCCGGAACTGCAGAAGCCGTGGAGTGTTTTTCGTTTATATACAGTTATCGTTAATCTGAAGACATACCTTTTTTATTCGCGAATATGGCTTTTGCAAGAGTTCTTTTGTGGGTTGTGCAAGCTAAGCGTTTGAGTACATTACTTGTTAGGCTCTGGCTGTTGAGCTTCGAAAGTTTGTTTAAATCTGGAACAAATTCTAACACGCATGGTGTCCTTGGAACTGCAGGCACCCGCTATACTAACAATATTTATGATTATGGCATTTGTGAAATTGTGTGTTAGTATTAATAACTTCTTAGTAAGTCAGCAACTGTTCACAGGTCCTTCTTATCAATGCGGTGCGAGATGTGGCGTCAGCATTGGGTGATCTCATCCACGCCACAAAATCGGCTTCGGGAAAGAGTCTGAACGATCCAGCCATGTTATATTTAAAAGACTCAGCTAAAATCATGGTAGGTGTTGTGTAATAGAGGTGTTCATAGGAAATTCGGCTTGCGCTTTATTCCGGGAATATGTTTGCAGGTTACTAATGTTACATCCTCTTGAAAACCGTTAAAACGGTTGAAGACGAGCATGCTCGTGGAACCCGGGCTTTGGAGGCTACAATTGAAGCTTTAAGCCAAGAACTACGAGTGAGTTGATAATTGTTAAAACATTATATAATGAAGTAAATGAACAATTCCCGTTACGCAAGCTGAGAATTTTTATGCGAGCCTATGGTATTAGGTGTTTGATTCTTCCGATGGAAGCGCTGACGGAAGAACCGCTACCGCAGAAGATCTTTTGCGTGTAACTAAACCCTTAACCCAAGCGACATACAAGGCCGTAACCGCCGGAAAAACGTTGAAGCAAGAGGTATATATTTTATTCTTAATCATCTCACTTTTGGAATTACTAACGGTTAGTATTTGCAGGATGCTATTACAGCAGCTAACATGGGTCGCAAGGCTGTTGGTGACTTGCTGTACACGTGCCGCGCTGCGGCTAACGGCTGCGAATCACCGGAAACGCGCAACAAGGTTTTGTCAGCCGGCCGCGAAGCTGCTATCAAATATCGCGAGCTTCTTTCAACAGTTCACATGGTATGGATCGACGTGTTGAACGTTTCTCGTCTGGTTATGACAGAATTTCTTCCTGATAGATTTTGACCAAGCCGGAAGCACGCCATCTGCAAAACAATCTTGTGCAGATGACGCAAAGTATTGCTTCCGCTGTTGCGCTGATTGCCGCTGCAGCGGAGAGTATGAAGGATTCGGATACTTGGGTGAATCCAGAAGATCCGACTGTGATAGCCGAAAATGAACTCCTTGGCGCTGCCGCCACGATCGAACATGCGGCGAGGAAACTCAGCCAGCTGCAACCACGAAGAATCGAGTACAAGGTATGAACATAACTTAAAGTTTTAGCTGATCCATTTTATTGACATTTAAATGTGGATTGATTGTTTTGTTTAGGTTGATAATGAAATGCTGAATTTCGATAAACTGATCCTAGACGCCTGCCAGCAAATTACCACCGCGACGGCCGCTTTAATCAAAGTATTTCCAACACTTACTGGGAAAGATTCGGAAAAGTATAACATTGTGTTTACTTTGTTGTTTAGTCCACATGCGCCGCGCAAGCGGAGTTAGTGGGAGAAGGACGAGTCAGTGCCCGCCCGTTGTACAGCTCAGAAGATGGACAGTGGTCCGATGGTTTAATCATGGCGGCCCGCACTGTGGCGGCAGCATGTCACAATCTGTGTGAAGCGGCAAATGCTTTGGTCCAGGGTCATGCTACGGAGGAGAAGCTTATTGCTTCGGCTAAACAGGTGGCCAGCTCCACCGCCCAACTGCTGGTGGCCTGCCGCGTTAAATCCGACAGCAATTCGCCCAGTCTGCAACGACTCCAGGCTGCCGGTAATGCCGTTATGCGCGCTACTGACGCCCTGGTCAGGGCAGCCCAGCAGAGCCTAGATGCGTATGAGGAGCGTAGTTTGGTCATAAATCGGCGAATTGTAGGAGGAATTGCGCAAGAAATCAACGCGCAGGTACGAAAAGAAAAGTTTTTTAGACTTGATAATTTCACCAGTGTATGGAGAATACCACCAAAGCAGACTACGATGAGCCTTTTTCGCTGTTTGAACAGGAAGAGGTGCTGATTAAAGAACGCGAACTGGAAGAAGCGAAAGGAAAACTGACAGCTCTACGGAAAGCTAAATATGGCGAGCGTCAGTCTGATGACGAGTATTACGGCTATGGCGCTTCTTCGTCCAGTCACACCTATCATTCGCAATCAGAAACCCGGATCACCGAAGCCCGATATACTTCCGGTTACACCTCGCAGTAATCGTTGGAACGGAACTTGTCGCGCTAGCTAGCTCAGTCTTCCTTGCTGTTTTAAACCAAATATTCCACGGTGGCAGCTGCTTGTTCTTTTAACCATCCTCTTTATAGTTGTGACCAATCAATCCGCTTTTACGGCAGACTTTTAAATTACGCTTGTATGCATTTATTTGTCCTGGTGCCTTTTCCTCACACCTGCGTTTTATTGTTTTAATTCTTTAAAAAAGATTGAATGTCTGAATAGTTTTAACTTTTATGTTTTATGTCACGGATTGCATGTTTTTAGTGGAATTTTACAGTGTTTTTGGTGTTTGTCGGTCTATTGTGAAAATTGCAAGTGCCGGTCTTGTTGTCGTAAACTCGTAATCGCTCGAACAGATTTCGTAAAGTTAATTCTGTTCAGTATAAATTGAAAAAAAAGTCCCAAAAGTTGATTGGCGTATTTTGCAGTATATTGTGTATTAAAATAAGAATTTGCGCGGTTTTAATTTCTTAATGTGTCATAACAAGCAAAATTCCGCAAATGGTAAACGGCCTAGGATCACGCATCTTGATGTCCAGATCACACCTCGTCAGTCGTCAATAGTCAGTGCTACTCATAGTCATGATGATGCCAGCTACAAAAAAGTCTCTATAATATTTCTAAATTTAATTCACTTCCTGTAAACGGCGCACTTTCAACGTTATTGTGGGAAAAGGTTACTTCCTCTGGTAACATACCCCGGCTTCGTATAACGGTCTAATGCAATATCTTTAACAAGGAAACCCTTAGATTGAATCACTGAAGATTAAAACGTTACAACTTTAAGCTTCTAGTAAAAGACCATTAGCCACGGTGCCGCTCTCCGGAAACGCTTAAATCAGCTTTATGACTTGAGCGTAAACTTGCGCATATATTTGTTTATGTTGATCTTCATGATCAGAATATTCCGCCTGTTTTCTTCGCCATCACGCATGCATGCTCTATGCATCCGCAATTCGCTACAACGTATTGCGGTGATAACCTGTGCGTATCATCATAAAAATATGCTGGCCGCAAGTTTACGATTCCAGTTTGGTTGTTTACCAAACGTCAACACATGCCTCGTCTCAACAATACGGGCAAGAATACACCACATTCTGCACGACATGCACTACGTGCTCGATGTGATTGAATTCGTCGTCTAAAATCGTCGCTTGGTTTTATGCTAATCTGATCGCCGCTAATAGTAATCACATCATTTTACACTCAGCTAACAGCAGTTTTGTCAAACTGATACGTTCCACTAGAATACATATGATAATATATCAGCGTAAGCGGGAACTTAATACTTGCTTAGATCGTCATACTTTTGGCAACATTGCTGTTTATGTGAGCGGCGAGTATATTTTGGTTGCACTTTCGGACGTTATTCAATTGCCGCACCGTATGATCGAACATTTCTGACATCCTCAAAGTCACCGTCAATAATATCTTTATGCATATGCTTTACCCGTGATCCGCTATTTCCGGTGGTCGTCTACGACGCTATTCGGCCGTTGATTCTGATAGTCGCTATATTTACCTGATCATTACATGACGAAGTTTTTGTTGTGTCTCAACCGTTCCATTGGGCATACTCTACTCAGCTGGCGACTCCCAAACACAGCCGCATCATCGATACTCTGATAACTTGTCCAACTAGAGTACAGCTGGCGAAAGCGATGCGGTCTAATTACAAATGGTCAAACTGCAAAAATTCTTATCTTCGCGTTTCAGCGCCATTTGTCATTGCAGTGTCCAACTAGAGTAGAACGATAGCGAGTAGACACCACGCACAATCACACAACGCACTGGACGTCCGTTGCTGATCATCACCGAGCGGAATATTCAATCTTTTTAATAAAACCATGGATTTTAACGGCACTGGCCGTTAAGGAGAAACTACGAATCCCCTGATTCATTATATCCAACTTTACGAAAGGAAGTTTTATTAATATTATTTATTGCTTTTGGACTTGTAAATATCCCGATGTCGCAAAAAAAGGATAAAGAAACCTTGACGGTTTTTGAAGGACAAGTTAAAGGTACAGTAATTCAAGTTCAAGGAGACCCAGTGTTTCTGTTGTTTCTTAAGCATGCAGGCGCTGCTTCGAACCTGTCAGATTTATCGTTAGGTCAAAATTAATTATTTTTATCGGAATCACCGTCTGCAGCAAAAGGTATTTCTGTATACGCTAGTTATATATAATTATCATTAGAAGCTCCAACCGATCGTTTTCGACTGCTTCGATTGCGAATTATGATCGAAGAACGATGTTACTTATAATAATGACCATAGTTATTACAGTATATGCGCCATGGTCGGAGGCTGCACTTATTGCTAACTTTAATTATTTTACAAATCCAAAATTTTGAGTGTGTGAACCTGATGAACTATATCTATAATTTCGAAGTGCAATACAGTTTGTGTTTAACAAGTGCTTCTGACCACGCTGTTTGCATGTGGTCAGTTGCGATGCTTTTTACGTCCCTTTTAACATAGCGACCACTGAAATGAAGTGGTAACAGGTAAGTACAAAGTTAACTGCGGTCTTATATCGTCTTATATCAAGTTTTAAAAGCGGTATTAATTAAGAACTTTGAGATTGTTGGACTTAAGCACAATCCGGCCATCTACAACAATTTCGTAAAATATACGTATTTGACGAAAATATAATCGCGTAAAAGAGTGCGCACATTTTTCACAGACGAAATAAAGATCAATAAAATTTATCTGAGTTCTAATTTTAAAAAAAAATCATTGATGCGCACAATCGCTTACTCACACGGGTTGGCACAAAACAAAAAGCATATTGGAATTGCTTTGTGCATGATAAGTCATCTGAAAAGTCACGGGCCCTAGTTGAAGAAGGAGGCACGATCGGGAGAAAGATATTGCAAATCGATATTGGTGTGACAAGTCTGAATCTGTTAGTAATAATTACAAATTATATCATGAAGTTGTGCAATGACGCATCGGTCTATGAGTAAAGAAATAAAGCGCTGGATGATCAGTAAAAGTTGTGAGAGGAACGGTTAACATATCTTGTTGTCAGTGAGAATTTGTGAACCTCAAAAAGCATTGGCCATTGGGAATTTGGAGCTAGTTCAATGCTTGCCCAAATTAAACACTGCAGCGCGAAATTAATGTCGCAAAAAGTCTGTGTTAAACAGGATTTAACAAATTTACCTTATTTATCGTTTACATTTACGTTGTTCTCACTACTTATACAAATCGTCTACAAACCTAACTTTTTGAGGATACAATACAAATTACAATAAGAGTTTTTAGAAACCATTGTTAGGTTATCTCACTTCTGACCAAAATGTACAAGAATGTATGTACAACATACTTCTTTGTATAACCATGTATGATTGCATGGCCGTAAAAAAACTTAAGCTTCTACGTCGTGTGGACAGTAAAACCAAGCGTGAGCCGATAGCGGCTACTTTATTTTTCTGCTTATATCGGCAAAACATTTATTTGTTCAACAGTATAAAAAACTTTAATCTGGAACGTGAGGCGAATATGGCGAATACATACTGCATCTGGCTAGTTAAGGGCTGCATTCCATGGTTACTTTGCCAGGATATGCGTCCCCCCGCGCAGATGAGCCCGGCCACTTCTGCCCCGTCTTGTCTGGGATCGATTTGTTTGCCGAAATGACCCGATAATGTTAAGCATGTGTGTTTTACTGGGCCTCATGGCAAACCTTACGAGTGCAGCATATAGTCGACTGTAAGGTTATTAGACTACGCTTATACCCTTGTAGGCGTTCCACGGCCACTGCGGATTTGCTTGTCCGGTCTTGAATTGGAGATCATGTAGCGGCATGCACACACACACAGTTTGCTGTGGTATATGCCACTTTAACTGACTGTGCAGTGATGTCGTTACAAAATTCATTTGAAATGGTCCGATTGCATCTTTCACAATGATTCGCTTCAACACCCGCTCCACATAAAACATTTAATCTGCAAACGAATGTTGAAGCAGTTTGTATGTGCTGGCGCGGGCAGCGTTGCACTTCATAACTGGAAATATTTCCGTTGCATGGATGATCTGCTGTTCCCGTACATACATAGGCACGGCCGATGAATTATGGGAACTTCCTGGTTTATGCACAGTTTTCATCTTACAGTGCAAGGAGTGTTTCTGGAATAACGAAGCTTATTAGTTATCGTTAGTTAGCGGCAATGCGTGGACACGGTAATGAGCTCTGGCGTCATCGGGTTGCCAGTTGATCATGATGATGCAGTCGCATTAAACGCTCATAGCTGGGACGGCTGGTCGGGAGCCGGCTTCGGAAGTTCCGGCGGGTTAGCCGTGAGACGGGAATTTCGTTTATATTATCTGAGAGAACAGCTGTGGGTCATATATCTACATTGGTTTTGTGTGTAATTACATTGGCAATAAGGATCTCTTTACCATGAAGGAAGTGTTTATGTGTCTCGGACCTTCCAATCCTGCGAAATCATGGGGTAAATTGCTCAAGTGCAGATGCACGGGTTAATTGTGTAAATAATTGAAAATTATCTCGCAGACTGAGATGCTCTGTTGTGCCGTAGCGTATACCTGTAATTTACATTCTTTGGTTTGCACCGCGGAACTGTTTTTTGTAGCATTGTTAGCTCCATCGGTGTTTGGAAAACTGAAGCGTTAGGCTTTAAATGTACCTATTTCATTTGCTCATTCAAAAGTATTAACTTTGCATTACTATGTCTGCCGATAAAAGTTTATTCGCAGTCACTGCCAATACAAATTTTTTATGACGCGAAATCTTTTGCATGTGTACATATCTGCATTAGGCGCGTTTTTAGGTTGTAAGATGCAGAATTCTTTATTTCAGCCCATTGAGCGCTTACAGAGTAAAGATATAGTTGTCGCTTTTGGTTTCCTCACCTGTTTGCGTGCCACTGTGCAGTGTGCACCTATTTGCCGACAGACAGCGGCCTTCCTATGTGCAGGGCAAAATGAATGCTTGGTGATGGTAATGGTGGTGCTAATCAAGAATCAATTACTATTCACCTGGATCAGCTATCGTTTAAAATTAAGCTTGCTCTATTTTAAACTACAATAAACTCAAAATGATACTACTTAAGGCAAAAGACGTAATAAGAGAAAAGCTTTGCGCCGAGGTCCCGGTAATTGGCATATAATCCACACAGCCTCCTGACGTGTTAATTTCGACTGTCTTCAGTTTATCGTTAACGTTGCCTCCTCTAGTTATTACCACTTCAGGAGCATACACAGGAGACAAAATTATCGTTCTCATATTTTTGCAAATAATTAGCCAAGACGCAATGTGCACAATTTCAAAGGAAGTGGTGGGTTCACAGCTTAAGTCTGATGGTGGCATGACGAAGCCTAAAAATGCGTTTGGCACGATCCAAAAAATGGTTGATGCAAAGATGGTACCAGAGGGTGCTGGAAACACGGAACAAATATTTGTTACAACTACAAACAATCCTTCGGTATTTATTTATTAAAGCGGTAGTTAAAAAGTTTGTACTAAAAAGAGAACAATATTATGTTGCAGCTCTGCAACATTTAATAACATATAATAGATTCGCGATCACTGCACAAGGTAAATGGGTACATTATAGACACCGTTATGTGCAATCATAAAATGCTAGCTTTACTTCTGAATACTATCGCCAGTTTTTGAACAATCTTTGCAATACGAAAATATTTTATTGCTATATGAGCAATTGCACTTTCGGGCGTAACAATCGATAAGAAGGGCATGCAAAGGGATTGAGCAAGATTGTGCCGGTAGGCGAGGGCATAAACATAATACGGATAGCCTCTCATGGAGACTTCGCCAATCGCCACAACCCTGACTCAATTGAATATTTGATGAATATATCGCCTCGCAGGCCTGACGCTTTTGTTGTTGATTAACGACTTCTCAAAGATCTTTTGTTAAGCCCCAATGCCTTTGACTGCAAATAAATTAGGCTGTAAAAATTGAGCCTCTGGATTATAATGATTGGTTATAAGTTCAGATGGACTTCATTTTCCATTGTGAATTCGTGATTTAACTTCCAAAACTTTCGGCTAGCCAAGCGGCTCAGCACTGTTGCGCTGGTTTTCTTGTGGTGAACAAAATTTATAATGTCTATAATTGTGCGTATACTACTGCCTACTGGCTGGCATGCAGCAATAAATATATGTTATCTAACTTATCTTTTGCATAAATCTGTGAAATCTATAACGATAACAAGCAGTGGTCAACATATGGCTTGAATAGCTGAATGCATACATACTTCGTATACCGCTATTGATAAAAAACTACGTAAAGTTCACGATGCGGTAGCAGGTACAGAAGCGCACACAGAGATACCACACACTACGCTGCTCGGTTGACCATTGAGCGATCAAGCTGATCAGTGATGAACTTGGCCGTCGGCAACCAGTCATCTATGATCTGCAATTTATTACATCTGGCCGCTGTTTCGCAATATTATTATTATCGTCGTCTGTAAAGTACGACCCCATTTTTATCCACATATATTTTTTCTGCAGTTTTTTCTAGTGCAGAAATTTCATGTAGCTACAATAATGATGGTTTGTTTGACTGACTGTTAGCACGTTCTGTAATGTGTTCGTCCAGTGTCTCAATTGCGCCAGCATGGGAAATAACGTATCGTTATCGTATGGCACAGGTTCGTTGGTACACCCGTGATGATGGCTCTTGTGCACGTTTCCGAACTTGATATTTTCCTCCCGTCTCGTTGACACAGAGTAATTGGTTTGCACTTGATTGTCGTTACAAAAGTCATATTCGAAGACCGTAAACATGGAGTGTGTTGAACGCAAGTTCGCGTGAGAATGGCGTGCACAATGGCGAATCTGGTGGTTTTCGGATGACGTAATGAATAGCCTCCTTTGCTGTTGCAGACATCAGGGTTCAGTTGATTGATCAGCTGAAATGTTTGGATCAGCGAATCGAACAGCAGGCGTCCATTGTGGGCGAGCTGCAGGACTTCTTCAAGAGAAAGGCCGACGTGGAGAGCGAATATGCCAAGAACCTGGACCGTCTGGCCAAGAACCTGTTGCAGAAGCAAAAGGCGGAAAAACAAAGGTATCCTGCTGCGACTGGCGGGAAATGTGTTTTTGTGCGGTTAAAGTTTGTTTAATATTTTCTTTGATTGAAAAACGTCCTTAATGAAACCAAAATCTGTTTTCTGAAGAGCCACTTTCAGGATCGCGTTATTGGTGTATGAATTTAATCGTATTTTCAGAATTCAAGACGATGATAATAATTTCGCTTAAGAACGGCATTGTGGATTATATTTCGTTTCTGTTGCTGACGGAAAGCATTTCAGTTAAAAACTTCTGTCTGAAATAATAATATGGTATAGTTGTTATGGAAAATATGGCAGACTTTCTTAAGAAAGGCTGCTTTGAAATATTTCGCCGGTTAAAACAAGTTGTCGTTTTTAGGCGCGAGTGTTGGTCGCAGTGTTCGGTGTTTTCGTTATATCAGACCCTTATCCAAGTTACGCGGAAGCAGAGCCGTGATCATGCTGTTCTTGGCGAACTATACGCCAACAATCTATCCAACCGGCTACTGCAAACGAGCGACGATCTAACCAGAATCTACCGCCGCGTAAGTTTCAATACAAGTAACGCGTGCGCCAAGTGGGTTGTTGTTGATATGGATAAGCGAAGCAGCAGTGATTGTGGCGGCACTGGATAAACGTTTACTTTGCTGTTGTAGGCCAGTTGGTTACAAAAGAGTGAAATTTTTACGCAAATTTTTGTGTACTTTACAGTGTCGAGAAATTGGAGTGGAAAGTCACGAAGAGCTATTTAAAGTCCATAATGAACTGCATACAGCATTGAAGACATACTTTTTATGCTTGAACGACTGCCGACAAACTGAAACAAAGTATCGGATTGCTGAGGAGCAGCGGTTGAAGATTAAAAATTCTATACCGGAAGAAAAGCAATCACGAAATCGCAAGCTGAAAGTGTGGACCAAAGAAACCGCTAAAGTATGTACAGGCGATGGGAATTGTTCCGCTTTGATGTTGACGATATGATGAATAAGTGGCACTTAACGACTAACCAGTAGTAACCACCGCGACTAGATAAATTGACGTTCTTAATGGGCAATTCGATCCGCGGAATTTCGTCAGTATGTATTCCATATATTCCATATTCGTATAAAGCGTTTGAACAGGCTTCCCAAAACTTCGGTTAATTAAAAGTTCTATTCACACACATATATTCAGTTGAAAAGTTTTACCCGGATGGGAAAAACAGGGAAAAAATTTTTCTTAATAATTTGTTTAGCATTTCAAAATTCAGGTACATAACGGGTATTTTTAACTGCATTTTTTGTTGGTATCCCCAAAGTCTTCTCTGTTGTTCAATCTGATTGTGTGAAGGAAATAACGTTCTGTTTCGTTGGTTGGTTTAATCGGTTTGCCTTTCAGTTATTACACATTTACTTGTTTAAATCGATATTTTGCATCGGATTTTTCGATAAGTCTGCGAAAGGCAGCTGTGTTAACACAGAAAAAGAAAATGTCATGTTACAGTGTATTTTGTTTCCTGTTTTTCAGAAGCAGACCAAGTTTGAAGAGGCAAAGGCCAAACTTTTGAAAGCACGCAACGAGTATCTTTTGAGCCTGAACTCAGCCAATGCGGCATTGCACAAATATTTTGCTGAAGATCTGCCTGAACTGATGGATGTAAGTCATTCCGAAAACGATAAGGATCAACGAGCGCTTGTGCTGTTTGTGGTCGGCTTGTTGAATTAAATTCAGTTAGCCATCGGGTCCATACTTTTGCGTTGTAGTGCATGGATTTCGGACTGCATCGATCGGTAGCCAGTGCCTTAAAGATTCATCAGCAGGCTACGGAGCAGATGGAGATGCGTAATAAGCAATATGAACTGGAAATCAAACACTGCATTGATAACTTTGATTCCCGTGCGGATAAACAGAAGTTTATTGAGAACAATCACACCGTCTTTATGCTGCCAAGGAAGTTTGATTTCCATTCACAAATTGGTGATGAGGTGCGTCTTTGAATTAAGATCAGTCTCTCTTTGACAGGGTGCAGTTGCCGTTCATGCGCCATAGCCGGTTAGCGGCTAAATCGGGTCATTTGGAGCGGAATAAAACGCTTTTACAGCCCGATTGTCAGATCACTCTGTAAACCTGTCAGTTTTCATTTCCGTATGCCGTTCAACAGATTGGCCGCATCGGAAAAATTGCCCTGCGCTTACGTAATGCGCAGTTAAGAAAGTTAAGAAAATATTTGAAGAGCACGCTCAGTTGCGTCGTGATATCTGTCATTTGGCTTTGTAGCTGTATCGCGGCTAATTTAGTGGACCAGGGTTGTCTTTGTCTGCGGACTGTAGAGGAAGCGAAGGCAACGTTGCGTTACTGATCTAATTAAAAATATCTGTAATTAGTTTTTTGTCAATTCTTCTATGTGATCAAAACTAGTGGTACTTTTATTCAAGAATAACATTTTCATATAAAGTGTTGTTTTAGATATTGTGCAATGTAGGTGCAGATTTGTGAGGTTTACAGATAGATCACAAACAGTCTTTGTATGCCATAAAAGTTATTAATTTTTGCTTTTGTCACTTGTGTCGAGGCCAACAAGCTTTCGACAACAGCTGACTTATTTTTAAAAAAGCGATTTATTTAACGATTGTGACCACAAGTGGTGTTTTAGCGAGGCCGGCTGAAAATTTCAACAATGAAATGCTATTATCTTGCGCGTTGCCATCGAATGGGATGGCACCGGGGGAATTGAAAATGACCTAATTGTTATTTCAGATTCGCGAAGTAACCAACGATCCCCTCATACAGGATGAGCTTATCCAGCGTTTCATGCAGCTGACACAGCGCATTACTGGTCTGAGGACAGAGAACGAGGAGGTAATGTTCCATATAAACTCTATCGTTTGTTACCATCGCTCGCGTAAGAGTGTAGCGTTATGTTGACAGTTGTCTTCCCTTGCGTATCTGGTTTAGATCTGGAAAACTCTGGATACTGCTGAGCGGACATTGATTGGCATGATTGATCTGGTCGATTGTGATGTGGAAGCCGTCTACGCGGCTAATGGTCCGGCATCGTTCAGCGATGAGCGGCGACTGTATGAATCAGTGAGCAACGGCAGTCCAGCGCCGGGCACACCGATTGCCAAGCTGCCGGAAACGGCTGTGATCAAAAAGAAAGCAGATAAAGCGGAAACTGAACAGTTTTATCTGTCGGTGCGTTGTCTGCAGCTTTTTTTTCATTGGTCAGGGAACTAATTTGTTGAAATGTTTCAGAAATTTCAAGAATTCATGCTCAATAGCAACCTCATAACACGCCTGCAAGCCAAGCAGAAACTGCTGCAGAATGCGCTAGGAAATGACATTCTTAATGGGAAAACGGGGGCATTGGTGGCCCGACACTCGACTTTGCCGCCCAAACCCCGACGTCGGCGCATTGCTCAACTAGGCTCGGCCAGCCAGCGACCAAAATTATTTGGCGGTAGTTTGGAAGAGTACATTGAGGTATAATTATGGCTACAATTATTTTTAAAAATTTAAATGTTGCCTATGATAAAGTGTTCAAATCTGAATATAAGTGCAGATATATATACAGAGTAATGGATAAGTGCGTGTAAAAATGAAGAATCAAGAAGGGCATGATCGTAGGTAGACTAGGTAGGATATTTCTTCTGGTTGCATCATCAGCCTTTGTGTTCGTAACTTCGTATACGAGTATGGATAGACGTTTAATCGGTAAGATTGAAACGAGAGCGATCATGATTACCTGAAAAGAGAATTAATCGGTGTGGGAGCCGCTGGCGGGCATGTTTAGCTTATTGCTTGACGAGTTTGGTTACACTTCGTTTACTGGCAGCCTGCATGGACTTCGCACGGATAGGTTTCTTGTTTTATTAAATTAAATGATTAATACATTTTCTGTTGAACTGTACAGTACATTCATTGCTACACTGTCAAAATGAGAGTTAAAACTTGCTGGTTACCGGTTTTTACAATTTGGCAGAAATTTCTTATTGTATTTGGTATTATCGAGACATGTAGACAGCACGCAGATTTTAATAATTTGAAGGCAATTCTATACACTTTAATCAGTTTAATGTTCGTGTACTAATCTGTATTTAGCAGAAAAGTAGATGCCATCAGCTATGTTAAATTTGCATAATACTACAAGTGCAGTATTTTTACGAAGCTGTAGAACAGAAATTCGGAACTATGAATGAGATGAGTGTTGTGTAATAATCTCTGATTTCTCATGGAAGGGTGAATATCGCAAATTTTTACACCAAACCGCTTTACGTTCTGGTCGACCTGGTTCGGTTTCCGGTGAATGGAAGCGCGTCATATAGAGAAAAAACCTCTAGGGAATGTAATCCATAAAAGTTTTGAGTCAGTTTATTTTTTGATTTCTGACCAGTTGGAAATAATTTGAACTAATTTCGTATGTCATTTTCGCTTTTACTGTAGGCCACCGGACAAGAGATCCCTGTGATCATTCGCAGCTGTATCCGCGTCATCCGTCAATATGGATTGCACCATCAAGGCATCTTTAGGGTATCTGGGTCACAAGTTGAAATTAACAATTTCCGTGATGCATTCGAGCGAGGTACTGCCAGAGAGTCCAATTGTCAATGAGGGATTTGGATGGGTAAATGTTTTTTCTGGCTTTTTTCATAGGCGAGGATCCATTAGCCGACGTTTGTGACGGAAGTGATATTAACTCCATTGCCGGTGTCTTTAAGCTGTATTTGAGAGAACTTCGCGAGCCGTTATTTCCGCTGTACATGTTTGATCAGCTTATGGAGATCAGCAGTACGTGCTTGGTTTTAAATTACTTAAAAATGTCATCAAAGCGGTGGTTACGAAAACGCCTGACTTTGCAGAATTGGAAGCGAAGGAGGAGTTTGTGAAGCAGATTCGCGAATTGTTAATGAGCTTGCCGCGATCCGTCTTTATTGTGATGAGATATTTGATAGCCTTTTTAAACCAGTAAGAAATTGATCTTATGTAAGCATCAATAAAATTGCCTGTAATTTATTGTTCCCATTTTGTTAGCCTGTCGGACTATAGCGATGAAAATATGATGGATCGCTTCAATCTGGCCATCTGTTTCGGTCCAACGCTGCTGCCCATTCCGGAATCGCGCGATCAAGTACAATATCAGCAGCGTGTCAATGTGCTGATCAAGAATATCTTTCTCTACCAAGAGGATATTTTTCCGCAAAATTTTGGTGTGGTTTATGAAAAGTATGACGTGGATGTTGGCGAGATTACCGAGCATGATGCTCTGGGAAGCTCAGAAAATTTGTCCGATGACGAAACTGAACAAATCATGCCCGATACCAGCGAGGATGGTAAGCTACTATCATTGCCGATCGATTTGATTAATTTATGAGTAATAAATGCATTTGTCGTTAACCGAAAACTAACACAACGACTGGTGTTCGCAGAGACGGCATAAATTGCATAAATAAATTGCATTGCATACTGCATAAATTAGGCCTTTTTATTGTGTTAAGGTGTCAGAGTCACTTTAAAAAATGTGCGGCTGCACAGTCTAAAGGATAGTTGTTTGAAGTAGTACACATAACTGACCTTATACTGTACTAGTAAAGATCTTATGCGCCGAATCAGATTCTGTGCTGTCGCCATGTTTACGATTGTGCAGTGCTTTTTTCTGCTTACGGTTTAACGGTAAATTTTTGTGTTTGTAGAGGGTGAACATTATGAAGCGACTGCTGTTTTCGATTTTTCTGCCCGAACACTGTCGGAGCTGACTGTTCGCAAAGGTGATCTGTTGTTGCTGTTGCACCAGATAAATCCTGAATGGTGGAGAGCCAGACTGCTTACCGGCACTATGGCTGAAGGTCTAATTCCGGACAAGTACATCGAAATCAAACGCAGGTCCAGTATGAGAACGGCCTCCGGAAAATTACTATGAGCGAAATAGGAAAATTAAGTTACTGTTGCGAATTAAATTCGATTACATGAATTTTGGTTGATTGAGTTGAAAATGTTCTTGGTGCGTGGTGAAATTGATACTTGACTTACAAAATGATAAGGATTCTGGGCTCTGATTCACTTATTGTTTATACGGTTAGAGTTACTTATTCACTCTATCAAATCTTATTCAATTTCGATATGGTCGCACGTCACTGAAAAATTCATCATAGCGTTCCATTAAGATGCGGAAATACGATCTGTTTAGGTTTATAAAATGGTTATTTCTTATAGGATTTCGGGATCATCGGTCAAGAATGGTTTAACGAACGGCAAAACCGGCCTGCATTCATCGCTAACCGGTTCCTTGGAGAGCAGTAGTGCTAGTAGTGGTAGCACAACCACTTCCGGTGAGGATGCAACAACCGGTTACAGTCTTTCTACCCTGGACCTTTCCCCGCGTAGTAGCCCAGTAAAGCTCAACCATGAACCCCCGACTAATGATAGCGTCAAGTCGAATCGCGACGCCGATGGTTCAACAGTAAGCAAAAATTTGTCCGAGCAGCTGGTGATCACGGAGAAAACTCCCCGGGAAACCCTGGAAGAAAGGCGCCGGAAGAACATCGAGTATTGTCGCCACCTGAGCGCCGATGCGGCTTATCCCGTGCAAACTACTCCTATCCCCCCGTCACCCCGCTCGCCGCGTCCGTTGACCTCGCCCATACCCAAAGATGTACCCCGCTATTATTTTGGCGGCGATTCATCGTCGCCCCATTCAGCGAACCGGAAGTTGGAAGCGGGCATGGTCGTTTCTTTGTATGAGCCCATAACGTTGAGACGCGAGAAATCCTGTGGAGATAATGTGGGTACACCTGATCTCGTGATGAATCTGCCTATCAAGTCTTCCAGCCCGTCGTATTTGACGGGTTGCACATCGGACAACAGTCCCGATACGACGGCTGCTGAACGGTTTGCGCGATCGAATCAAGGGACTATGAAAAAAGGCGAAACGAAGCTGGGAATCGCTGTAGAAGAGATCAAGTCAGCAAAGGCACCTGGAAGTCCGAGCTTGAATAATTTTTCCTTGCATTCGTACGAGGAACGCGCTCCTATCACGCCCAGACACGAGAAAACCTATTCGGATCCATCGGCGTCTATTGATGAGCTTCTAGAGAGTTTGAAAGCTGTGGCATCGCCCCGGCTGACTGGGGCGGATGTGATAAGACCCACAGTGGCTCCCAAACCTCAATTCAAAAGCAAACCGACGGTTGCGCAAAAGCCGGGCTCCGGGAAAAAGGGTGGCGATCTGAGTGGGTCAAAGTTTGCTGTATCGAAGCCCACCAGCTGCTAAAACGTTGTTTGTAATGCGATAATATTTTGTGTATATTTTAGTGTATATTTTCCGTTTTTTGCCAGTATTTACAGTGCTCTTGCATAAAAATTTGTGTGAATTGATTACGGTATTTTATATGTCTAAGTATTTCTGTTTCAAGCAATGCTGAATGATGTTCATGTTTCGGTTGGTGATATTGTGTAATTCTTTGTTTGATTGGTTTCAGTTTTTAAAGACTGTTTGATATCCTTGCCCTTGAAATGAATAAAATTTACTTACTGAAGATGGCTTTTTTTGTATGGCAAATTGGCAATCTAGTCAGTCCTGCGCTCTGCTTCATGAACGTTAGGAACTCTGGAACAAAAAATTTTGGCAGTGATATGAATAAGTGGCCAATGCTGGTAAAGAACGGAATCTGTTGTGGCGTTGAGTCGCAGTTATGCCATTTAATTTTGTGCTCGTATAACGACTAACGTTTTCTGTGTACTTATGGCAGTATTGTTTAGTTACCCATGTTCAGTTTGGACAAAATGTGGGTTTTGAAACTGCACTCGTAGAAATCAGACCGTTTCATGTTACGTATATCTGTACTGTACTCTGTGTGTTTAAACTGAAACGGAAAACACCGAATTTACCGTATAAAAATTTGATATGTGTTGTATGTTCTTACAAGTTCTACTAATAGATAATTACACACAGAACTTTACGAATAATTAAGCATGTACAGTTGTACTATACACTATACAGCGAGCCAATGTACTTCTACAGTTGTATTGTACATACGTATTGCATAATATATAAAAGTTATTATATAGATAAAATGTATACTCCTAAGTCGTACCCGTAATTAAACTGTTTGTAGTAGTGGTAAAGAATGTTCTTGCGTCATCGTGAAATTTCTATAGAAGTATACAAAGTAGCTCTACTGATTCTGTCAGCCAGCAAAAAGGAATTTTATTTATAGGTACAACTGCCGATCGGAATGAGCGATCTCTGTAATTCGGCATGTACTTTTAATATAGATATTTATATAGTCATATAGATATACTATATAAAGCCTAAAAACGGGCAGTGTAGGTACGGCCACAACATTTTTAATTCCGCCGTGGCCAAACAAACATTTTGTGAACTAACTCTGATGGTGAGTGAAATACAGGGGCAAATTTGTATGATGAGAATTATAATCGTAAAGCGAGCAGATGTTCTGTCGAAGCCATTGAGCAACAATAATCAGACTTGCAGACGCAAGCTGGTCATTTTTCAACCACCAGGCTTGAATTACCCAGCCATATTTTAGACTGAACAACATTTGCAGCCACTGGAAGGGAAGATTGTCTGTCTGTCTGCTTCGTGACAATAGCCGCAATTACACATGCTTCATAAAGGTAAATTCAGACATTTACAAGTAAAACAAAGGAGGACTGCGTAATTAAGTGTATCATCGCTCCAGCTGATGAGGTGACTGACCTTTCTCGTGCGGTGCAATGCAGAGTTACAAACTAAGTATGGGTAGTTGCTTCCATGTGATGCTGTAGGCTATAGGGCCTTCTGTATAGCAAATTATTTTGATATTCAAAGTTTTAAAACATGAGCCGAAATGAATGGAGGAGGGGTTAAATCTTGGATCGTCGTTACTTGTGGCGCTTGAAACCATGGTTGCTAAGATACATTAATTACTCTACTCTAGATTTCAGAAAGTTAATATGTTCTGTGTTCAAGTTTTAACAGTGCTAAACCCATTAAAATGTTGTTTGTTTCGTTTGCCACGATATGTCTAATTTGGCACAACTTTAAAAACGGCGCGCTACAACTATGCATTTTAACCTTGTTCAGGCTTCGCAATAATGCATATGTACAGATTTACATGCATACATGACGCAGAGTATTTTGGCCAACAGTAATTTTAATGAATTTGGGCACAATAAATAAGTAAACACTCACATCACAAACGGAGACCAAGCAACAATACTTTCAACAAAAGCAATGTATCACGCAAAGGTGCGGTTTACATTTGTATCAGTTAGAGACAACATAACAACCTTTTGGAACCAAATTGACTAGATCCCACTCATCCCATAGAGAATATCATGCAGGAATTACAAAATATCTTGATATTGACGCAAATGGAGGTACAACAAAATTGTACCACAAAAGAAAAAATTTAAATGTTATAAAGGCTGGAACCACGCTAGATAAGGAATGTGAAAAGTACATATACAGTTTTTTCCACGATTAAAGATGAACTGATTTCTTGAGGTTTCATTCCATCACAAAACAGGATTTATTTACCGTCTTCCACGCATGCTGGAACACGAAGGCCCGTAGATGGTAGGGCAAGGGCAAGCGCATCACATCCGCCGGCTCATTGACACTGCGCAAAATGACATCACGACATCGATCCTGCAGTCCGCCGAAGCAGCGTCGCATATTCCGCACATGCATCACCGTCTTGGCGGCCGTGGAGCTCGCCATGGGATACAGTTCTTTTTTGCATTCATTCACACCCTGAAACGCCACGCCGAGAGAGTGACCATCTTTATAAAAGGTCACCGTTCCGTCCATTCCATTGCACAGCACGCCGATCACCGTTGGCGTGTTCTCTTCAAAAGGATCACAGTAGCGCCGCTGCTGCTTCTGATGGTGGATGAATCCCTTATGGCACAGTCCCCAACTCTCGCCATCATTGCCTAATAAGGGCTCAAACACGGTGGAGGAGGTGCGCGCATCGGCCGTCCCGATGCCGACCATCATGGCCGTCCCGAATACGCGGCTGCCGAAGACCACTTCCCAGTAGCACAACTGACCGTTGAGCTGCCGTGTGCCACGGACCGCTTGGGTGCTGTTACTCCACGACGGATGAAAGATCACGGTCCGATCGTCACACAGCAGGACGTCCTGAGCGGATCGTGGAGGATGCCACTGCCAGCAGTCAGGAGAGGCATTGCGTAAAGGACACTTGGATGGAATATGCGAGATCTCTAGCGGAACCTTCTCCAGCGTGTCACTGGCGCAGATCTAAAAATCAACCTCCGAAATAAATACTGTACTGTTACAGTACGAATAATGTTGCTATAGTATAAATATTTAGATTTTTGTCACCATACCAGATGTGGATCGGAGATATCGTCATCGACATCGTCCATGATCGTATCCTGTCGGACGATATAGTAGGTAAATCTTTGAACTGCCATCAAAGCAGATGTGCACCGGGACACTTTGATGAGGAAGCAGGAAAAATTGCCGATCGATTGCGTACGAGTACAACATGAGCGCAAATGTGCATGTTCTTACGATCGATATTGGAAAGGGCAGACGTATGATTGGCAATAATCAATTCATTGTGTGCGCACTTTCCAATGAACGGAAAAATCGAACTGGGACGTTGCGAGGCGGGATTACGGCTGTACTGTACTCAGATGTCCGTGCTGTACACTGTACAGTCGGATGGCGCAAATTCTAATGTCATAGAAGTGCGTGCAGCATGTATTGAATCTGCATGACGTGTGATCGGAAGGGCACGCGCCAGCCGTTAAATGGTGAATATTAATACGTTCATGTAGATCAGCATCCATTTTAAATGTATGGACGCGTACGGTGTGTGCCGCTGTATCCCGGCATATGCGCCCTTGAAATTATAGCCAGACGGCGCGTGGCGGTTGAGTTTTGAATATGACACCGCCATCCTATTAATTTCGACAGAGAAGAGAAAACGACGGTATAGCATTCATTCGTGAGCGGCATGGAAAATGCAGATGAATACATACAACGGATGGGCATAAAAATTGTAGGTCAAAACACCAGGTGTTCGTAGATTTGCACGCGCTCTTGATAAATTTAAAGTTTATCAGTTTAGTAATCAGATCAACGTAGCAGCAGCGAAGAAAATTTGTGTAAATGTTCCATTGTCGCGCGCCGAATTCGGCTGCAACTTTACGCTCAAATTTAATTCTGTGCCTAGCTTTTCTGAAATGATTGGAGAAGTATTGCTTATTGGTATAGTGAGAAAATATAAGGCAGTGATTGCTTTGAGCTTGCTTATAGCAGCGATTAAATTTAAACTGCCCGTAGTAGTTTTTTCATGATTTTTTGTTATGAAATAGCGCTTTTCATGCTTTAAATTAAGTACTGGCAACAATCAGTCTCCGGTATCTAACCGCGTGGCTTACTTAAATTAAGTAACCAAACAGAAGACGAAAATACTCACAGGTATACCGCTAACCCACAAACACAAAACAAACAAAACAAGTCAGTCGATAACAGTACTGGACGTATAATACCCCCAGTTATAAAACAGCTTGGAACGTTTCATAATAAACTCCATTATTATAACATTATAAATTAAATGCACTTTTCGGGCGATTTAAAAGGAAGATTAAGAAGCATTGCTCCTAAATGCATTTCGACATGGAAGAAATCAGTACAGTACTTAAAATCTTTGTTAAAGTTGCAGCTAAAACTCCTAAAATATAACGACTGCTGATTCGATCACGAATCCGAACTGAAACTATGTTCCAGTGCATTTACGGGGTATAGAGGAGGTTACGGCTGCCACAATGGCATGAGGCTTTACATCCGCTTGCCAGGGTTGGATGTTGGCATAATCCGCGATATCTAGCCATATATTCGCAGTTGGAGTAACGGTTTTCGTAAGGACAACTATTTACTGCAATAAAAACAAATTTAGAACATCCCAGAACGAACGTTTCTACTGCAGTCTACAGCTTAAGCATTATTGAGCACTGTAAATGTCTTAAAAACAACCTCCAGTCTTCCGCACTTACCACAAAGATTGTGGTGGCACTGTCCAGGACAAGCACTGCATGCGGTTCCGGCTTTATAAGGCCGAAGCGCGTCGTGGTAATTGGATGCGCTTCTGCAAAAGAAGATCACGATCCTTTTCTATTTTAGTTAGTTTGCCAGAATAATGTAACAAAATAAGTACAAGACAGTCATAGGCGGTTCCAGTTTACTCGTAGAATATTCTATGTTTTGAGTTGAGTTTCAACGCTTACAATTGTCTACCGTTGCCCCATTGAGTATGTACTTGTATACTGATAATACGAGAATAAGTACTTTATAATTTATTCGATCGCAGTTTCATGTAACATAACAATTCCGCTAACCCGATCGAAGAAAGGTCAGCTGCACGATGATGATTTGGTTAATTAGTGATCTAATTGTATGTGGTATATAATCACTATGTTTGAAATTTAAAAATTCTAATTAGTATTAACTGAATGTGGATGGATACATAAATGCACAGGAGCACTTACGAGGGGCAATAATGGCAGACATACAGCTGCCACGATCCACAATTCCGGTATCCACAACCCACTTGGAAAGTTCCAGCCCAGATCATCTAACAATACAACTATGTCTATTAAAACATATTTCCGACCAGCACGCCAGAAGCCGCAATTGTTGCGAAATTGTGTGATAGTAAATAAATTACCTTAGCAAATGCCCAAACTAGACAAAGGCCGAATACCTGAACATAGTGTCCGACCACACTGGGATTGTTTCCCGAATGTCCATAACGAAAAAATCGCGCCTCATCGGTAGACCATATTTGCAAAACATCGTTCCACGAGAACGGTCCGTTAAATGTGCGCAATAAATTTTGTCCGCATCCGAATTCTGCATGCAATATGCATTCACAATTAGTGCTATCAAACGCTGGCAATTATGAGTAGAAGTTATACAGCAACCTATGAAATTTTCTTGCGACAAAAATATGTTTCCTGGTTACCATTATCGTTCAATAACGCTAGTGTTAATTATTCAACGTTTGAATTTAGTTTCCGTGGATATCTTTGGTGTGTTACCAGAGATATCTATAGATTTCTGGCATATGAAAACAACACGAACAACTTTTTTTGTCAACTTATCGCACTTACGCGTAGTTCTTCGTTCCGAAGCGCTGTTGTGACCTCCGCGACACTGGTCTGCCCAGTCCTGTGCCTTCTGAGCGGCACTGGAGCTCCAGCGCATTTTCAGCATATCGGCAGCCGGAGGAGAAACCCGAGCACGTACTTCATTATGCTTCTGAGTGATATAAGCGGCCAGGTTCGTGTTGTATGCCGGCGTCAAGGATCTGTCAGTCAAGTAAGTTCGTGAATACGAAATGCCTCTCGCAGTTCGTACATGCAAACCGAAACAGATCCCTAAAATTAAAGTTGTTAACCGCAGCTAGGAAGATTTTAAATTACGTTATCCAACAAAATAATTACCTTTCGTATAAAATCATTTTTAAAGCTTACCAAGCAGGACAAGCGATTTAAGCAACAGGTGGAAGAAATTGTGGTTGTGTGCCAAAGCCGGCATGTTGGGCGCACGTTTGGTACTTGCACTTTGCAAGTTATATAATTAAAGGTTATTTATGGTAAAACTGTATTTATGCTATTAATTGCGATACAAATTATGCGCCTAATATAGGGTCCATGAGAAAACAAATCAGCAAGAATGCAAGGGCAAACGGAAGGGATTATCAATTTCCGTATGCCGCAATGCCGCTATAATTTTGTCCAATATATAGTACATATGTTAGCGAGGAAAAAACTATTTATAATTCGTCTAAAATGCAATTCAGTAGAACTTCCCTATTCAATTTCCCTAAAAATAATGTACAGCACCTCTGCACATTGACTCTAGCTAACGGTGGTACAGTGCAGTACAAATTTTATTTGTACTTCATATATAGTCGCAATATTTTGTTCATTGGGCAAATAATCTGCGCGGCAGGTCTTGATGTAATGTTGTCATTTCAGCATAATTCATCCAGGGTCATAGCCCCAGACTGCACTATATTCTGACGTAGCCGTGTTCTCTGGGATTTATGAATGTAGTCTACCTGGAAGGACAAACACAGCTCTCCGTACGATACTCCATTTGTACCATCGGAAGGTTCAGCCGAACGCGATCTGCATAGACCGGAGTGCAGTGCAGTGTCGGGAATTTGCCAACACTTCCTTCTAATTGTAACCTTAAGTGCCGGCGGTGCACGTCACTGACAGACTAAAACAAATTTGAAAACCATTCAGACTGATTCCTGGATATCCAGCACCTCTTTCGCCGCTAATGTCAGCGGCAAACCCGTTGACTAAAACCGAATTGATTTTGAGCAACATCGTGTAATATCGTAAATGATGGTGACATGACAAACCTTAAAAATTTCAAATCTTGTTTAAATTGTAGCTACGTACAACTTGGCTAGCACTGAAAGACCGAAGCGAAGCGGGAAACAAAATTAAATAAGATTTTTTCTAAAATTTCCCATTTATCATTTTTGGTGTTATTATTAGATATTAAATATAGTTTTTAACATTATTTCCCTCTTAAGAATTTTATTTAAAATATGAAGGCGTGACTGACGTGATCGACAAAAGTCCGGTTTTCTTGAACATAGAGGACCTTCGCTTCGCTTCGGTCGATAGAGATCAAGCGCAGTAAAATACTCTTACTGTAGTATCATTACTTCAAAGTATAGTTAACAATTTAACAGAATTAGCTGGACACGTTTTTGTGCTTACCATTGTACTTGTAGGTATGTAAAAAATATTTGCTTTGGTCGCATTATACAAAACTGCGCATATCATACGCGTTGACTTGGCCAAGACCTACTCTAGGTGTTCCAGAAATTTTTATGAATAGGCATTGGATCGCAGCTCTTATGGGCTTAATGTCAAACAAGAGTTAAGCAGTGGTATCTTGATGAAACATTTGTGATTACGGTAATGTCACTAGCCGCTGAAAAATTCGGCTAGATTTTTCCATAGACTTTTGGGATACATATTTATATATCCCTGTACTTTTCATTTTCTCTTCATAAACCGTGCTTTCGCGTTACTGCGTTCATGTTTTCAGAAACCGATAGCAACTTGCTACAGTAGAATACATTTACAAAATACTTTCCGGTATTCCTGTCAAAAAGGTATCCGTAAAGAATTTCATGGATCAGCTGCCCAATACAACTGTACCTAGGTATTGATTTTTATAATGCGTTATTGAAGTGTATTATTGTGCAATAAGGTGGATATCATTCTTTCATAATTTATACAAACTTTCGTATACACCGACCGCTTATGCGCTTGTGCCTAGCAGACTCCCCTTTCTGGGTTAGCGGAAGCGTGACTGCAGCTTCGGGACGCAGGTTGTGCGTAATACGGGGACTAATCTCCCACTCCAACGGTACTGCATTGATCCGGGTCGCCTTATCCACGTACATCGGGATCGCTCTCCACAATATGAAACGTCAGTTTTCCATCTGTTGCTAAAAACCTAAATGCAGCCGAGCTACGCTTTTTCAACATAGTCCGTAGTTTTAATGGTAAATTCTTTAATAGTCGGGACAGGAAGTAACGTTTGAGTGTGTTTCTAATGGGAATTAACTCTAGGAGTCCTGCTGAAGTATGTACAACATAATCATGGTTTTCCGTTATTTGATTTATCTGACAAAGTTGAGAAGTTCCAACTAAATATTTGAAGAAAATGGTCACTCGTACCGTTTCATCATATGCGTTTCTTTTGACCGCATTATATTACATGCAGTATCTGTACTGCAGTCTTCTTCCAACGTGCAGCAAGGTAAGAACGGGAATTCTGCTTAAAATGTGTTTTTATATTGGATGAACCAATAGTAGTCTCCCTTTGCTTTCATACAGGAAGCTGCCAGATTTGCGCTGACACAATGCGATGAAGACAACGGCGTGTGGCGCGTAGTAGTGCCTTTCAACGAGTCTTTCCGTTGCACGCCGGAGCCGAGTACGCCGTTACGGATACCAACGTGTGGTAAGCGACTATCATCAGCGCTTTAGAAACATATGTTATCGATTTTTGCAGCTACTCCGTATAAAGTCGGAGTGGCTGTAATATCAAATCTCATAACTATGCCTTTTCCTCTTTTCTTGATTTGCGAAAACAATCCATACTTCTGTTCATAGTAGTAATCAATTACCCGACCGGAAACAAGGTGACTGAAAATTACACCGTTGCTTGCAAATTACACCGTTGCTTGTGAGTTTGTGACTATAACATATATAAATTACATACAGAATTGTCTTCGTCTGCAGACATTTTTATAGCAGCAAGGATTCATCGAGCAAAAATAAAGCTGTTAACTGCTTACAAAAAACATATTGGTGTTGGCTGCCCGAAACGTAACCAAAGGTGACGAACAAGAATGCCATATCGGCTTATACATCGTATACAATTATAAGGAAGTGAAACTGAATATAAACCTAGAATTGCAGGTGGAACGATGCTTGATGTCAGTATTTTCTCTAACGCTAACATTTCAGATATCACCTGCGAGCCTGGATACTTTTACAATCTGGAGGCATTAAACTGCACCCAGTGTCCCGGTGGAACGTTCTCTGTTGGAAATGCGCAAAAGTTTGCCGACTGGACTAGCTTTCCGCGTGGGTTTTCAACGCAGTCGGCTCCGCTGATGCAAACAAACAAGCTAACTCATTTATTCGACACTAGCGGCACAGATAACAGCTTGCACAGCGCGTGCACCAAGCAAACATGGACTCCACGGGGAGATTACATTGCCCTGGAGGAAGGCGAGGGCTGCATTGCCAAACTACTACTGGAAGTGGATTTAATTCAGGATGGGTTCGTGGAATTCGAATACCAGTATCCCGAATCGAGTTTAATGTTCATGTTTTCCACGATACGGTCGGAATGCAAAACGGCAACCGGCCGACTAAAGGAGACGCAGAGCATAAAAACCTTCCCAGAACAGACATATCGCACTTTATGGTCATCAAGCAAAATAGCTCTGCAGAAAGGTAAACAGAATTTGGTGTGGACAGCGATCAGTATCGCCTCGGGATCGCAAGACTCCAGCTACAAACCGATACGGATCCGTAGTGTTGTCGTGGCGGGGGTGAAGTACAGTGCCGTCTGTACGCCATGTCCGGCCGGGACATTCAGTACAACAGGCTCATCGAAGTGCGTGGAGTGCCCACAAAATTCCTGGTCACTAAAAGGCAGTGTCCACTGCCTGGACTGTCCGAGACATCAGTACGCTTTACCGGGATTTTCACAGTGTTTTGACCGTTCCCGCTGCACTGCAGATGATTACCGTAAAGTGCTGCAGGAATGCCAAGCGGATGGTTATACTCGTGTTTCTTACGCCTGGACTGAACCGAAAATCTGTCAAGACGAGGGCGGGGCACAATTACCTCCTCCGGAGAAAATTCTTTGTCCCAGGTGTCCTAAAGGTATGGTAAGGCATAACGCGACCTTTTGCGATGCCTGCGAGGACAGTCAATTTGTTGACGAGCGCGGCATATGTCAAAACTGCCCCGCTACCGAGTGGGTGCCGGCGTATTTCTACGATTTGTCTGAGTGGAATTATTTTCCATTCGGCGTGGCGTCGCTGTGCTGGAGCCCGACGCCGATGGGGTGCGCCAACGAGGCGGGTTGGCAACTGAATAACGACAGTGTCATTACTGGTTATGGACACGAGGATGATGCGTTGTTGGTGCTCCAGCTTGTTTCCGCTGGGTTCAGAGATTCCGATGCCGACGGCGTCTTCTCCAAATTGTCCTTTGAATTTGAGATAGTTTGTATCAGCCCGACCTGTCAGGTAAAACAAATCGTTTGTTACCTTCTGGCTTTCGTTTTTGTTGCTTGAGCTGGCATACATGCATGCTTGGACGCTGGCACTGACTAGACAACACTGGAAAATTAGAATTTTTGTATTTATTTCTGTACTTATTTATTATTATTATTATTTATTATTTTGTATTTATTTCTCGTTTGGCTCCAGCTCCGTTAATTACTTCACCGTTCTTTTCATACAAATACCTAATTATTTTTATTTTTCATTTAAGCACGGTACAATACTGCTGTATGCTTGCAATTACTACGAGATAGGTACGAAGTACTGTACTGTAGATATGCTTATTTTTTCCATTGCAGTTAGATTTCGTATTGGAAGACACGGAAACCGTAGGACGAGTCAGCTCATGGTCTGGATCGCAGCGGCGGCAGACGTTTGACTTTGCCATCAAACGTAATGCCAGCGTAGCACTGTCCTGGATCTTCGTAAAACAAATTTCCCAGGGAATTTTTACCGGCGATGGAAGCACGCGTAAATACGGAAAAGACATGGTGCGAATTTTTTCCATTCGCTTAACCAACACCCTCGATGGCGGCGCTGTGAGCTGCAAACCTTGCAACGACAAAAACAGCGGGAAGTGTATGCGTTGCCCAACGGACCAGCATTTTAATACAGTTACTCAAAAATGCGAGTCCTGTCCCCCGAATCATGTGGTATCCTCCCAGACCGGAACATGCGTGCCGTGTGGAGAAAATCTTGTCGCTTCCAATGGGAAATGCGTGGCTAATTGCAAATCCACCCTGCGAAGTGGGAAAAAACACTACGACGCGACATCTTTACAAGGATATCGTACGAAAACAACAAAACATTTCTTCCAAGCGACCGGTGAAACGTACTATCATCAGTACAATATCAGCTTCTGTGCTAGTGAAACAGCGACGTGCTCTAACACCGTTTACAAGGTCGGAGTTTCCAATTCGCGAAATTCCTTTTCCGGATTAATTTGCCGATCGACTATTCTGCTGCCCACCGGATGGATCAAACAGCACCACCTCAGTCCAGTCCTTCGTCACTGGTCAAGAACTTATCGGGATCAGCGAAAAACTGCAATATGAATCCATAACAGCGGAAAACCATTTTGACCATATAACAGCCGAATTCTCAACCAACGATGCTCCAGATTTCCATTATTTTTGCCGTTCACTGGCTTCCACGAGCGCATCTTGCCCAGCCGGGCGGAGCACGATCATCACCTTGCGATGCAGCAAAAATGTCACGTCTCTGGAAATCCATGTTCCTAGCGCTTGTCCGGATGGAACTTGCGACGGGTGCAATTATCACTTTCTTTTTCTAACGCCCTATGCTTGTCCACTTTGCGGACCCAAGGACTACACCATCGTGCGCGGTGAGTGTTCTTCCGGACGGCAGAATCTGTACTATCATGCTGTTCCTTACTGCCTGGAAACCAATTCGTCGGCGAGTTTAACTAAGAAAATTGATTGCGCTTCCGTCCCGCTGTCTGTCCAAATTACTCTCATCGTACTGACCTTTGTGGGCATCGTGCTCGTGATTATTGTTGTGCTTCTCTACAGGAGCGCACGAAACTATCAGTACCGATACATGAAATTAGTACAGGATGCCTCCGGGGTTGTGCATTTGCAGCTGCCGGAAAGCTGTGTAGATGAGCATGAACTAGATGGTGAAAATGGAGAAGGTCAGGAAGGAGAGGTTTCGGACCAAGGATACGATGTGGAGTTCCGCACCCCATCGGAAACGGTTTACACTAAGGTCAAGAAAGCTGTAATTAAGAAGAAGGATCTGCGTAAGTTATCGGGAATCTCCGAAGGATCACGAGAAGAAAATCAGCTGTTAACGGAATAATATAATGTGCAGATTGAAAATGGCGGTAGAACGGAAATATGGCTATCCACGAATGTATATCTCGGCACTGATATTGATCCCAAATTTAGTTTTATGCGTAACCTTTGTAGTTTCGTTTTTTTATAGACATTGATGATGCATGATGTTTTGTATCACAGAAAATAAACATTGCTATAACTAAACCACAGATCGGTGCTTTCCGGATTTTCTAGATCCAAACAAGTGACTTTTGCTAAACGTTTTTTAGCATGTTTCGATATATAAGCTTTCTAGCAGAAAACATGCACAATAATGTATATTACATCATTAATAAAGAAGCTTTTTCATTCAAATTTCGGTTTCAATTTTTTTATTTTTTCGATGAATACCCCGGCCCGAGAGGATCGCATCACACCATTGTGCAGCTCAATTCTCTCTGTGTCAAGTAATGGTTGGGAAAACACGTACCCGGCCATCGTTTTCAACCATTCCCGTTTTCCCAAACCCACTTTTTACGCATAATGAGTAGATTGAGTCAACGCTTAAATCGGCTTAAGAATAAGTGATGTTATTGTTTTCTTAATTTAATAGTGGTACCGGACATACACGAGTTATTTGACGTATTGGATTCTTTCGTATTTTAGGTCATAACAAACCCACGGTGCACACTGCATACTCCTAGCTAGCGGAGAAGAAAACGTAAAGACAGTCATAATAGTAATGATAATACTGCGTTGACGAATGCAGCGCACTGCTTGCGGCAAAAAACAACATGGGTCGCGTTTGACTGCTTACATTTGGCTTGTAAAGATTAATTTTATATTATTCGACTTACCTGATTGTGAGCACGCGTACGAGTACATATGTGCTTCGGCACCTTTTACTGCTCAGCAAGGTAAAAATGGTAAATAATGGCACATCGCTGACGATGTTAAAGTACACCTGCTTTACAATGGCGAAAAGTCTATAACGAGTGTACGCTCGTGATCGTTCACGCTGACGGAAAAACGATTGACGTGCATTAGCACAAGGTTTCATGCATATGTTTCTTTACCACGGAAGAGTACTCGCAGTGGACTGTAAATTCTTGTGATGCTCGTCTTTGCATCACAAGCTAATACAGCTGTAATACCAGTTCTGCCATTATAAACTTTTCAAAACCAAGGGTTTTCAAAGAACTAGCTTCTGGGAATTTTCTGTGGGAATCATAAAGTTAGTTACACTATATTGCACTATTCCTCCCTTACAGATTCTGGAAGGAGCTGTCAGTTTCTTCTTCTTATTACTGTACGTTACCTTTTGAAGATTGTTCCGAGGTTCATAATCTCGTAGATTTTTAATTTTTTAATTTTTTTTTTATGTGTAATTAGTTTCTTATCGGATACTTTCGGGAATTCGGGGTGATATGGATCATACTATTACAGTACTTACAAAGTTACACATGATTTAATTTCACTTTGATTTCAATTAACGTTTTGAAGTTTGTTTTGGTGAACGGTGAACGTTAACAATGGCTTTGTATCTAAAAGATTGTTTTTTGCATCTCCACTTTGTGCTCGGGTACATTTCTTTAATGTCGGCTACTTGATGTAAAAAATGAATTTTTCCAGAACGGGACAATACGTCCGATTTGACCGGTAAACGTAGAAGAAATCACTTAAACCAGAATGCATCCCTACAAGGAACTCGGCTATCGCGCGTACTTATCAGAAAGCCTTTCTCCACGGGATATCGCGCTACTTCGCTTGTTCGCCATTCTGGAATTGCTACTGGGATTCACAATAACGACACTCGAATCCATTGGTATATTGTAGATGCGAATGCGAGCTTCTCAGTCTAATAAGGATCCCATAACGAGCAAAAATGCAGTTGTGCTGAATATATACGTAGTGCCTATGAACAGCCGCGTAAAGCCTCCTTCATATGCACTACGACCCAGTTATTAATTACTACTGTAACAATGAGATTAACTATAACAATGAGATTAACGGTAACAATGAGATTAACTACGGTACAGTGCGACTAAAATATTTAATGCGCCTTGTATACCTTACACGTTAATGTTCTGTGCTCCACGTATTATTTCTTTATGTTTTTATCCTTCATTTCTGTATTGTTTTGTTCATAATAAATTTACTCGAGTGTTTCCTTCTACCAGCATACATGCTCGAGGGAAATGTCGAGCATCCGTTCGTATCCGGGATGGGGGTGGTCAGTGGCATTTCCGTCGTCTTCGCCGGTTTGTGTGCCCTGTTGAACTCGCGACGCTGGACTTCGGATGGGCGAACTCGTTGCATAGCCATCAGCCACATCGCTGTCGGCATCATGGCCGCTGTGAACACGCTGTTAATCTTTATCATCCGCTGTATGAATCTTCCACTGGTGCCCCTAACGGGATATTTCGATAATTCCATGGGGCAGGTACCGCCTGAACAAGACAACCAATTGCTTAAAGCCCTCCCATGGTGGGACGAGGAGAACCTCAAATACGTTTCCCTGGTGTTGTACATTGTTAGTTTTATGACCTTGGGAGCGTCCATTGGCGTGGGAGTGGCGGTGTACCGAACCGTCGCCAGTTGGTTAGCGGATGCCGGCAATTCTGATGGTCACTCGGTGCTGGTCAGTGAAATGTCCGTGAGCCGCTCGGTTATCGCTGGCAACGCGGATGGGGATAAGGAACGAAAAGCAGCGACAGTCACCAACATAGAGGCCACGGTCAACGGTCTTTACCGGCGTCTGCAGGAGGAAGACGAGGAGTACTAACGATAGCAATCGTACCATTTTTATTTGAAGTTTTAATTAACTGGTAGTGATAAACCGCCAGAGATTATTCGATGTTCTTCCAAATTTCCAAAAGGTTTTTAAATAGTGTTAATGCATGTAAGCTGTAGTAGAATTACTATTATTTTATTGAATTCACTCTCACCACATGTACGACAACTTGATTGTATTGTATAATTATCTTATTGCAGTTAAAGGGTCCCGGTAAACATATCCGTACAATATGTATTGTACCGATGCAAGCTACTACCCGTTGTTCATAATATGTTCCGGTCAGTTTACGGTAGTCACCTTCTAAGTGTGGTGCTCAAACTATTCAATGTCAATTTCAGTTATTCAGTTGCATGCCATGCTACAAAGTACAGCTGATAACGTATTATAGTATTCTGTTGTCACGATACAAAATATACATGTTTGATGATAACCACCATACTGTTATCGTGTTCGTTTTGTCTACCTTCGCTGTATCAAAATTCTAATTCGTACAGAACTTACAGCTGAATCCCAGATTATTCTCGCCAACTTTCGTAAATTTAAAAAAAGCAGAATAGTGGCGTAATGCGTCGTGGCAAGATTGTCTTTGCCTCGTTCAGCTGGCAACAATGATACCGTAATTATGCAGTTTTAAACCGGTCAGATTTATGGTGGCTTGTGTCTGTATCCTCTGATTTCCAGTGCAGGGGTTCTGAACAAAACAAATATTAACATAAATTTGCTGTAGCGCAAGGATACAAACCAGATAAATGTACGAAACTTTCGAAGATTGTTAGCCTCGTTGGATAATTTAGGGTGTTATGGATTTCACGATCCTTGCTGGCTCATACATTCTCCTACCATGAAGCACACGCACGTTTTCTTCTGAAGTATAGGTATATATGTATATATTTATACAATATATGAATGGAGTCTAACGTGCGCTATGCTTGTGCAGCTTATAGGCTCAAGACAACATTTTTTATGCAAACTGCAGTACTCCTTCACGCTGCTAAACTAAAAACTACACTTTTTCAGTTTTTGGCTTCATCAAGAACGCTAAAGTAAAGCTCTTTCGGGCAACAAATTGCGCACTTAAAGGTTGCGCTTAAATATGTGCGCAGTGGTTATATGCGGCTGACCATTGTCCGGTTGACGTGTGGGAGTATGATCACACGCCGGGATGTACGTACGGATGCTGACTGTCCGCCTTCCACCTGCAACAGAACGAATAATCTAGTCAATCTAAGCTGTGATTTGCTGTCCTCTTTTACTAGCGGTGTATATGATGTCATAACACGGCGTCTATATAAGTTCTTGTCACTTCTAATATCGGTATCAGTAGTCTGGGATTTACTTCTGAGACTGCTTCCTAATTACGATTTCCTTGCGTTGTGGACTGTGTTGAGAATTGGATAAAGAGACAGCAATTTTTGTTCCTTCTGATGTACATGATCGATCCCGGATTATTGCATAGAATAAAGGTTTGCTCGTGACACAATCGTCCAAGCTCTTGCCGATCCTCACAGGACTTACGACCGGAAGTTGTAGTTGGAGTGTTCCTGAGGAATTCCTGAGTTCTCGTGTTCCTGAATCGTTCGTCATATTTCCACCATAGTGATCTGTTACAGTTTGAGAAGAGAATTGCCTACCGACTGACATTTACAGGCGTGGAAGAGTAAAGATTGTTCATGGAGCTCTAACCAGCGTGAACGCTTATACACGACACGGTTGATAAATTTTAATCGGCGGGCATAGCTTTAAAAATACATTCAGTTCAGGGTGTAGCGCACAAGATGATGTGCGCAGCAAACGACAGTGCTTAATTGAATACTATGTACATGTACAGAGTACAACAACAAATTAGGACAGTGGTACACTGGTCATATGTACACATTCATATTTTAGGATTTTTAAAAGTTTCTAAACATTTCGAAATATATATTTGCAAAACTATTTCAAAATATTTATTGAAAATTCAGTATTTGTTGATTTGTGTACATTTCCAAAAACGTCTGAACATTTCAAAATGTTTCTAAAGCTGGCCCCGCGCAGTGGGGACAATACCTCTATATTCTAGATTTTAAAAGTATTTCTAAACAATTCAATATGTTTTTAAACGTGACCCCGCGCAGCGGGACCAATAGCTCTGTATTTTAGCATTTTTACGTTTGAAAAACAGTTGAAAATAAAATTTGAAAAAATCCCATTTAATACATCCACGCACCTAGTTCCCTAATCATAGTTCCATACCTTAAACGCAACTGGTCGCGCGCTAGCGCAGCCAATAATTATACTTTATATATTATTATATGTACATGAACTGTAGAAAGGGTTCGCCGAAAAATACAAGTTGTTTGTAATAATAAGTGTCATGTGACGCAAAATTCTATATCTGGAAGTTGCGCAACAGACCTATGCATGTACTTATTCTAACGCTTTTTTTCGCGTTTTGTGCGGCTTGCGCATTGCGTTATACTCGTATTCGGTAGTATAGTGTTAACTAAACTGTTGTAGCTTCGGCTTCCAAAGGTGCCCAGTGCCGGCAGTGCGCACCATGCCATGACACAACCGATCCTTGATGTTTCGCTGCCACAAAACTAGCTGCATCATAATTAATACAGCTAGTAAAAACTACTAAAAATTTCTGCTAGTCAAACTTATTTACAATTTTTTCAAATAAAATTAATATGGCAAGTTGTTCAGTATGTACTCTGTATACTCGTATTACGTGAAAATTTTTATGGAGTTCATGATATGGTTTTGCACAGTTAGCGGGTGGATGCAAGAAGTGACTTTCTTCGGGCTTTGTAAACGCTGCTTAAAAATATAAAAAATACTTATTCACAAACGACTTCAGTTTTAAAAGCAGCTGTAACAGCAATAAGATAGAAGCTTCTTAAAAGAGGTTATACATATGGTTCGGTGACTTCGGTCAGGTATGGCCATGTTGATACGGTGCCTAAATTGTGTGGACTTCGACGAGTACTGCAATATGCTCTGTACGTACAGTATACACAGGATAAACAGTGGTAACGAACTTTCGTCCCGTATTCCCGAAAAGCTTTATATCTATATTATGGTGCAACGTCTGGTTGGAAGCTGTAACAAACAGGTATACGTACGTAATTTAGTGTACCGATTTATAGACCAAATAAAATTCATTTGCAGTATTTTACTGCAGTATTTCATTGCAGACCATTTTTGAGCTCCATCTGGTATGCCACAATCCCAGAAACTGACTACTTTTTTTCTGAAAACTAACGCTTTCAGTTCTGCAAAAACTTGCTAAAGTGTTTTCATGCCAAAGAGGTGGCTATTTACGTGAATCTTGCACCCATTTCAAGTATACAAATGTTAATTTTAAGCAAATTTTTCTCACCTTTATGTTGTCTGCTTGTTATTCAGTGCGCTAAATGACGCATTAAATAGACCACTAATGGATAAGTATCAATGGAAGCACAGGTAGATAGTGTTCAAGGAAACTGTGTATGCTCTTTTAGTTTCCGCTCCATTTGCTTCGGACGTGCACCGTGAACAAGAACAAACCGGATGACTTTTGGTCCGACATAGTTTTTACTCACTTCATTCTCCATATGATCGCACAGGTGAAAGGGCTGAACAAATTTTCAATATTTACTTAAACAGAAATATGTCTAAAAGGTAACTGTGATGAGATGCCAAATCAATACTCTTAACCGCATAGAAATGTTTCCGCTTGATAGCCATAAAGCATGTTTTCACGCTACTGTATTACACCCATAACGCGGTGCAGAATAGTTGCTCTTGTTATGGTTGCGCTATGTCCACCCCTTGTAGCACTTGTACATAGTGTCAAACTCTGTACAAATACCTCGCAACAACCAATGCCACGGTCCGAAATAAGACAAGACAACATCGAACTTTGCTCAACCAAGATCTCTGAACTTTAATTAACACCCCTGATTATAAAGTTACACTATTCATATGAGCGGCACCATTTTGCCAGCGCACGCAGGGATTAATGAAATTTTACTAGTTTGGCAAAGAAATTAATGGGGACGTTCTATTTGGAGTGATTTAACGGTTTCAAGAAGAGGAGAAAACAAAAACATAACTTTTTCCTGAGTTTTTCATGATTTATTTGAATAAAGTGCTTGTTTCTGATCCTACTTACGAGTTACGACATATCCTGGTTTTTATATGGAAAAGCAACGGAGAGGTACTTTGCTGACAGTTTAACCACAATAATTTAAAATTCTGAACTATCACTAACCAATAATAATAATACTTACGTCTGCGCATAATTAAAACTGCGTGCCGGCAGTGCACAAAAGTGTTTTAAAAGAACACTCCAGCATTTCGTCAGTTTGGAAATTACATATGCCAGTCACCCAGCCCACACAAATTAAATGTGCATATACGCAAACCCAGCCGCAGATATCACGACAAATCAGAGCGCGCTTACGTATACGTCAACTAATCGATTTGAACAGTTAAAGACTCCCCTTATATGACAAACAGACCAGTCTACAGCGAAGGGTGCGATGCCGTGCACCGATTGGTGGAAGCGATTGTACCTTTGAATGTATCCACTCAAAACTTATCAACCGGCCTTTGCTGACTCTTGCCGCTAGCTGAGACATGCAAATCTTTAAAACTCTCATTCAAGCCAAAGATCGGTTAGTTGGAAGTGTTTGACCGCAACTTACATCCCTGCACTTTCACAATGATCAGTTACCGTGCAGCGTTCTATCCTAAGATATAAATGTTTAATTTGCTTTAGATCGAGGAGTACTGCAGCGCTATCTGTATTGTTACGTTATCGGAAATATAATATTCAGAAATGTCTGCGTCGCCTGACCCAACGTTTGAGCAAGGTAGCATGAACGGTTCGGCACTGGGCCTGCCCGTTCCCGGGACATTGTCGCAAAATGCTCTTCATCCCGCACTACTGCTACGGGCATCCGAGCGCTATCAGCGAACACCAAAATGCGCCCGCTGTCGCAATCACGGTGTTGTGTCCGCGTTAAAAGGGCATAAGCGATATTGCCGGTGGAAAGATTGTCTATGTGCGAAGTGCACACTGATTGCCGAACGACAGCGTGTAATGGCAGCGCAGGTAACCTTACTTCTTAAAAAATAAGCAAAATGCGTTGTTATCTGCGTGATTGCTCAAACGCAGTTTCTGGTTTCGGTTTCTTAAAAGCAGTGCATCTGTTGTAATATGTTTATGTTCGTTTTTGTATTGTAATCATAGCTTAGTAAGTAATAAAATTATATTTATTGAAGGTGGCTCTGCGAAGACAACAGGCACAAGAAGAATCGGAAGCGCGCGAGATCGGCTTGTTATATGCCAGTGGTGCACCGGGACTTTTTCAGGCTATGCAACAAGCGAATGGCATAACAATGTCCGCCGGCGGACAAAACGGCCATTTCCGACGTGATCCTTCCAGGAAGCATCCCGACAGCGAGGCTGGATCAGATGACTCGGAAAATGAACGAACCAGTCCAGGTACCGATATATCGTAACAGTCTGAGCTTCTGTTTACCTAATTCTCTAATTTGGGAATCCGGTTAAGCAACAGCTTACGCTGTGCTGGACGCCGTACGGCCACTGATTCGGTCTTTTCCGCGCATAAGAGTAGCCAATCTGACAGCTTGAAGTGGCTGTGTGACAATTCTCGATGCCAATATCAATACTTACCATTTAAAATATATGTAGATGTACAGTGGATACAGTCTGCGTCATGGGTTCATGAATGTGACTATTGCTCTGCCGTTATTGACTTAGCGTCCGAACCGCTACATATATTTGCGGATAAAAATAGACGGAAATTTTGAAACGTCTGCAAGAATAAAAATGAAATTTCTATTGATTCTACAGCAATATAAAGTTGCCAACCTGTGTTCTGATATTGTTCGAACAGCAGCTATCGCTTCAAATGAAGGGCAGCACCTTTTATGATGTTGCTCTTTTGAAAAGCACAGGAATATTGTGCACAGTACAATGCAGAAATGTTGAAATCAAAGTTTAGCAAAAAACGGAAATTAAGCAATATCGATGAGCAGTAACAGCAGTTAATCAAGGCTCAGGTTCAGCATGTGTGTTGCAAAAAAAAACTTTTAGTTTCGCAAATTGTGTTGTCCTCTTAACAACTTTTTGTTAATATTTTGCTAATTGAATTACCGTAGTTAGGAGATAGTAAACTTGATTTAGCAAATGCGATTTATGCGGTGCAACGCCCATAGATTTTCCCGTGACCCGTTGAATTTACGTCACAGTCAGTGGATTCCAATACTTAACTGTATTCTTAAGTTAGCGACAGGACACTTGATGATCGGCATGAATGTGATGTTAGAAAATCGGAAAATGAGTTGCTTTATTTCTATTGTGCTTCATTAACAACTTGCATGGCAAACACGCTCAAGCATACAGCATTTATCGCGATACAAAACCATGAACTGTAGATGAACTGTCATCGACACATGGCGCACTCAAACACATTTTCCTCTATGATTGTACAACGGGAATGCATTTAGTCAATTGGTCCGTTTGTTAATTCATTAAATTTTCTTGAAAAAGCTTGAATAAAACCCTCTTCGCACTGATCGACTAAACTGAAGACAGCCGCGGAAAGAACTAACATGTTCTGCTTTTGACAATTTCATTCATCGCTGTGTACATCTTGTAATGCCCATGCACAAATTCAAATGCATCTTTACAGAACCGACAAAGAAACCACTGGCGAAGAAGCTAAAGAATAGCGCCGTACGATCAATGGCCGATATGCTCGACAGTGTCGCGGTGCCTGCGCGTGTCAACGCGCAGGAAAGGTCACTGGAGCCGGAAGATAGTCAAGAGACGGTTAAACGGGAGGAGAAAGATAAGTCCAAAAGTCCGGAACGAACGGAAACGCCCAACAGCCACGGCAACAGCGAGGATAATGTATCGGACATCGAGTCCGATTCCTCAAAAGGCGAATGCAAGAACACGATGTTTAGTGCTGCTCGGCTACACAAGAAACGCGATCCCTTAGATGTTCTGGTGCGACTGTTTCCCACGCAGCCGCGCCCCGTGCTTGAAATTGTTCTACGGGAGAATCATGGTGATCTCTTACAAGCCATTGACCACGCGATGAATATTCAGAACACTAACGCCAATTCCACCATGCAGCCCAGCCCACAGCATCCGACAGCCGGACCGATGCCGTTGAATCCCGGCTTCTTACCGCGTAATCCCTTTTTTTCGCGCTTCTATCCGCCTGTCAATATGGAAGCCATGAAATCGGCCTTCTCGCCCATTCACATGGTGCATCCGGGGTCCGGTGGACTGCCACGCTTTCCCGCCGACCAACCGCTTCTAACATTTCCTTATTTGGGCTTCCGGCCACCCGGAATGGAATACCCGTTTCAGTCGACCGGTAGCAATTTGAGTGAGGTGGGACTACTATCGAAGAAGAAGTAACAAACACATATTATCCTGTGCAAACACATTGCGCATGTTTGTTTGGCGCTAAAATTAGGCAGTGGTTACTTTTGGATCGGTGGAGAATATGTCGACTTAGCAGATTGCAGGTGTCACTCTAACTCCAATGAGTATGTATTTAAATTTTCAGTTTGTGAATGTATCCACTTCTTTAATCCACATAACTTGTGTATCTTATTTTATTTCTGTTTAAAGTGTCACTATGGGATCCATATCTATAAACTTCGATGTGTGTTTTGTATGTAGCTCGTATTGTATTACACGGTAATCACACGGTGAAACGAGAATTGTCCATTTTAATAAGTATATTCACCACATACAGTGTTTAGCAAAATTAATGAGGAATGTAAAGACTCTTGGCAAAACTAATAATTACACGACATGCAATATCATAATGTATACCAGAAATTAAAACTTGTCTAACCAGGTCTAGAGTATCGTTTAATAGTGTTATGTATAACTAATAGTAATCTAACCTAGAAAAATGAAAAAATAAATGGAAACACAAATTTCTTCAGGCAATTGTAACCTTCCAGTGCGCTATGCGCTAATTTAACGGCTACATAAAAGCGTTGTTGACAACGCAGACTCCCATAAATTACAGCATCGAAAGACTTTCTTCCCCAGAATTTAGTTTGTTGCGTAATGGCATGAGACGTTTCATAAAATTTCCCTTTGCCGTTTTGTTTAACCGACGACATGATGTATATTTTCGTAGCGGATAATACTATTACTGAAATAATTTAAGCAAGGTATATTGCAAACTGTAAAGGCCAGCACAAACATCTGTTTCCGCAGTTCGGTGTTTCGTGTTTTCTACCGATTTGCAATCCTCGTAAGCGAAGCGGCCTACGTATGCCAACACCGTCGGCTGTAAACTAATACTACCTGAGAAATGCTTGCATATGGAAGGAGGGAAACGATAAAGCAACACTTGTTTCGAGTTTAAAGTTGCTCTCACTTCAAACCTGCACAACTTCGGCTTTTGTGATATGGTTTACATGTTTTCATTACCAGCGTATCCACTTCCAGAGACAATACTGCTACTTATTGCCGTTTCGTGTATTGGTCGTACTGTTATAGAATACAGATATGTACAATTCAAGCGGCAGCTTGAATTGTACATATCTGTATTCTATAACAGTACGGAACACATCCACATTTATATACGACTTGCGTAGGCGGTGTAGGTGGGTATGCATGCAACACGATAGGTGACATTGTGACAAGTTAACAACGATGCAAATACATTTTTATTGTCCGCACAACCAATTTTCTTTATGAATTTGTAAGGATTTTGAATGCAAGATAAGTGAAAATATTTTGGCAGTTTTTTTGTGTACACGTGCAATACGATGTACGACGATTGTACGTACTTGAAATTTTCGTTTTTATCAAAACGTCATTTACAACACATTTGCCTCCCAATTCTCCGTCATGTGGCACTATTCCTGCTTTGTAAAGGAAAGTTTATCATGCGTGAGAAAGCGAGTATTAATGCAGGAAAAATTAAATACAGCTGAATCACGGTTGCGTATATCGAACACGAGGACAATGTGGAATCAACAGAAAAGTCCTTATTTTGACCACGATTGTAAAACAGCAAAAGGTATCTGTTACGGAAATGAATTTCTCATCGGCTAATGTTACCGGGTGCACATAATGGCAACAGCGGATGCATACGTGAGAGAAATTAGTCTGCGGAAGAAGGTCTTTATGCGGCGTATGCTGACAACATTGTGCGTTGGAAGCGCCTCCATAGAAATGACAGGATCCAAGCCAGTTTGTATAAAGTACAATAAATACTTTATGAAATCCGATCTCTCTGGCTTTGTCAAGATTTTGCACCATCTCCATACACATACACATCACACAGCTCGGCACAAATCTCAGGTGTTGCAAAGTGAATTCAACCATTTGTCGGCCGCAGTTAAGACTCTTTACTTTAACACTGCATTAACTGCTTCGACTCAGCTTAAATTTATAAGCCGCCTTGAAGGACTAGTCATAAACAGTTGATTTTATGATTATTTTTTTCGTCTTCTGTGTGTTTCGTTATCTTTGTTCAAATTGATGAGACACAAGAGGATTTTAACACCGCCAACAATAGAAGACTTACTTTGCATTATATTACTTCTGTATTATCACATTGAGAGGAGATTAGGAACGGCGTGAGAACAAAGCGGATTACAGGGGACAAACTAAAAACTGTCAATAAAATGCTGTGAAAAAGCTCGTATGCAAACATAGAAACTTTACGCAAAATAGTATCTCCACCAACCAGCACTTGACAACATGACATTTTATCGCTTACGCAAGAACAATGTAGGTAGCAGGAGTCAGCATAAACCACAACACACTTAAACAGCGAAACCGCTCTCCCTTCGTGACCTTCGACTTTACTCTCGACAATACAATATATAACATCACCAACAAACATGGAAAAAAACGAGTATAACCTTCCGCATGAAACTCTTAATTATTGTAACATGCACAGTGGTTTCACTTCTTTATAGGTGTGGAATCAATTAAGCAAACAGCTCGGTGAATATGCACCCAGTATAATTAACAGCCGTAGAAAACATTACCACTACAATGGAACGTATCCCAAAAGTAATAAAACTACAGCAGACGAAAATCCATAGTATGGATTCCTTACACATCCAAAAAAAATAAAAATCGCAATGCCATAAATCACTTACAAAATTTCAACACAGCAACGATCATTTAAGAAACATCAGAATTCCCTTTTCTCGATTATCATTTTTTTCCTCGTCGAGATGTTCCAGTTACACCGCCTGCACCCCGCCCTCCTCCACGGCCACCTCTTCCGGCTCCCCCCTTCGCTGACGATGATTTGGCAGCCGATGAGGTCTTGGCCTTAACCTTAATCATGGTATCCTTCTCCACATTATCATCTTCCTTATCTTCATCATCGGCTGCAGTTGTCAGAGCAGCCGCGGTTTCCTCGTCCAGCAAATCTGTTTCCGCGTCACCTCCCGCTCGAGCCCGTGATGATTTTTTCACTTCAGCAGAGGAATAAGGATTAAGATGAGTGCCTTTATTTAACTGCCGAGTAAGAGTGGATTTGACCTGAAAAATTTAAACATTCGTATCATTACAAGATTCGCGATCATTCGCTGCACCTGCTTAAATCGAACGAAAGTTAGGAAACTAACAATTATACAGTTATTTAAATACCAGACTGTATATCATGTTTCAAACCGGATAAACTATTTTGACGGAAAGTACCCATACTATGCCTTACACATAAAATTCTGCTGCAGTATTCTAAAACAAAGCTAGAATATGTACAAACTTACCGAAGCGGGAACATCCTTCATGGGATCATCGTCTTTTCCTCCCCATGAAGTGACTTCCAACACAGAATCAATATCTTCCCGTAACATATCATAGGCATTAACGAAATCGGCTACTTTGTCCACACCCTCAGCACCATCCTTTTTCAAGGGAACAGTTAATGCTTTTCGCATTACCGGCAAATAATCTAGCACTAAGCCAGTGAAACTTGACGAAACTCTGCCAATCCAGATAAATGCATGTTACAAGAGCAAAGAAAATGTGATGACACGAACGAAAATCTGGAAGTTAACCTTACCTTAGTCGCATATGGGTTTGCAATTCTTGTGCTAATCGTTTGTTCTTATTACTGGACGAATTCTTTCCCAGCCATTGCGGAAAATTGATCATGCCTCCCATAGCTCCCCGCATCAAATTTCCCGGTATCACTGCCGAAAAAACAGCCTACAACAAGAGAACCATTCAAGTTCAATGGAAAAACTGATCAAACTATCTTTAAGCTTGAGAGATAGACACTTTCATCCTTTACGTGCAACCTCTATCTATAACCTTAGAACCGAAAAATTAACAGTTTCTATCGTCAAAAATTAATAACATTTCTTCAGATCATATCAAGGGTGGTTCAATTAACTAATTCAAAAATTGATGATATTGAATTTATGCGCTAATCTCTTTGTAACTTACATGCTGTGGCAACAAATGCCAACTTTGCTTTGACCTAACTTCGGCGTCAATCATATCCGAAATGGAAAAGCTCTCGGCAGCCTTGCTTAAATTATCCAAGACTTCATATTTGTTCACGTTGGCGTAAGGATGAACTTGCAGATAGTTCTCGAAGATGAACAAAGGTACAAAGTTATAATCTTCAAAATACAAGTCCATCTTTTCGTTTATAAAATCGCCTGGTCGAGATCCTTTAGGAGCTGCAAACATCAGACGGCACGCTTCAAACGCTCCCATTTTAATGCTATCTTTCTCTGAAGACGCTGCATTCGCTTTGGCTTCATCATATGTCATCGTCTTTTTTGACGATGTCCAGGTGTACAAGTTATGCAGTACTTGACGGATATCATGACGGGACATTTCGATGATTACATCCAAAGCGTTTGGTTTAATATTAATACCTTCCTTCGCGCATATCGACAACATGGCACCCTATCAACGAAATCTTGCAAAACAGAATGCGATCTAATAACAGAATTTTATTTACCCTTATTGGCTCAAGCCGAGGACGCTGGAAACGCAAATCATAACAGTACCCTGCTAACGAACGCATCTTCTGGCTTTGACGGTCATTGCAAATGCAGATCACTGGAATCTTGCAATTCTTGATAAGTTGTATAACTTCCTAAATCAATTATCAGGTACAACTTATAATCTAATAAAAAATAGTGCAAATGCTTTTTACCTGCACTCCACCGCGATCTTCATTTCCAGCCATTCCATCAACTTCGTCCATAATGATGGCACTTTTAACAGCCGCCCCCTCCTGATATTCCAGAAGTGAATGCGACGTCACACCACTCATAAACTGCTCTTGCAAGATGCGCTTGGAGCGATTATCCGACGCGTTGACGTGAACATAGGTGAAACCTGCTTCCTTGCATGCTAAAACGGCTGTCGTGGTTTTACCTATTCCTGGAGGGCCAGACAAGAGAACCGCTTTAAATGACGCCCCATCGGTGCTGCCGGATTTATTGTAGAGACCTAAAAATCAAACAGCGCTTAACAAAAATTTCCGATAACAAATACCACTGAAAATACGCTACATTACATTGAAAAAATACGCTAAGTTTTTTTAAGGATCTTAAAAACACGCTAACCTGCTGATGCAGCCTTAAATCCATGTTTTTTGCGATTGTCCTGCCAGTGCTGTAACCAGGTTAACAATTTGTTGGCAGGACTTTGCGGTGTATGTTGGCCGACAACATTCTTTAAAGATTTTGGTTGGTATTTATCCACCCACAACAGCGCTGGAACATTTTGCGAGGACGGACGCGGTGCTGGATCGCTAGCGGTGTTTGAAACCTGCAACAGTGTACAGCTACGCATAAGCCGAACCGGACGCAGCACCGTGGCAGGATCACCGTCACCTGCTTCGATGTAGACGGAACAACAGGTGCTTTCTCCGTAGCCTTCACGGACACAGGCGAGCTAGCTGCGCCCGATAGAATAGGCTTTTTTACGGGAGAAGCGGGTTTTACAGCGGGTTTTACAACTGATGCTGATTTAGAAGCCCCAGTACTGCTTGATGCAACAGCTTTCATCGAAGATTTCACCGGACTGGCAGTGGTCCGCGCTTTCTTCGCCGGAGGCTGGTCATCGTCGTCCGAATCAAGAAGAATCTAAGGCAAGTCAAAACCGTAAAGAACTAGTTAACCAGTAATCCAGTTTATGCATATTTTACAGTTCAATACCACCATTCAAATATACGACAGAAAAATTTATTACCACATCAGCGTCCTTTTTCTTCGATTTTCCGGGTGATACTTTAACCACTGAAGCCGTTCTGGAAAAACCTGTTGCTTTCATTCCGGAAGCCGTACCGTTGGGTTTGCCTTTCGATTCTGGAACCGCTTTTCGTACCAGATCGAATAAACCATCTTCGTCAATAATTTTCGTCTTCATTTCTTTAGCCTTTAAACGAACAACCAACCGCTTAACAGGCATTTTTTTATTTTGGTTTTTAAGATGTAAATAATCCAATCCCATTTCTTATACTAATTTCATAATCCCATCCATTCCCACTTTCCAGCTTTAATACAGCACAACATTTAGAGGTTAAAACTAACACCACAATCAAGCCCCAGGCGGCTTCAAAAAATAACCAACCTTTTTCAATTTGGATTCGCCTGCATCTCGCCCGGCCACCAAGTACGACGTCTTTTTCGATACTCCTGTTTTCACGGAACCTCCGTGACGTTTTATTAAATCCTCAGCATCCTCTCGAGTTATGCTGTCCAGAACGCCAGTCACCACAAAATCCAAGCCTTGCAAGCAGTCTTCCGGGCCCTACCCAAGCGGATTAATTTAACCAAAACCAAATTTTTCTCGGCTCGATGAAGCTGGAAAGCTGCACAGCAGAGTGAGTACTGCACACCAAACCAACTCCACCATTCAAAAGCACATCTGTCACTTTTCTAAGATTATGGAAAGATTATCCAAGGGGCAGGGATAAAAAACCCGTAGTAAATAAAGTTGATACCTCTGGTACTTCTTTTGACCCAAGCGCCTGCGGAGGCGCGCGGCTCATGAACTTCCGATATCCTGCGTTTTTCTTCTGCTGTCCATCACCATCTTCGTCCTCATCCTGTCAAGAATCGATCGACACCCCCTTCGCTTTTGACAGAAGCAGAGCAATCGGTCCTATCATATGAAATCGGCTAACCTTTTTAGTTTTTTTGGGAGATCCCTTAGAGGCAGTCGCAGATCCTGCAAAACACGCACTTTAAAAAGATGGATCTGTTAATAACTACTTATCCCATTACAGAGATAAAGCGAAAACTTCACAAGCTGCTTACGTTTCCCGTTAGAACCTCCAACATTTTTCACTGGTTTGCTCTGCAGAATACAAACACAATTTCACAGGAGATTTCAAAATCAGCGACAAACCACATTGCTCAAAAACATAAACATGAACCTCTGTTGCTGTTTTTGCCGATTTTCAGCCAGTGCACGTACCATTTCCTGGCGCCTAGGTGAGACGGCTGACGGGGTATTCACTCCACTTATCAAACTCTTAAACTTGCTCCCATAAATCGAATCTTCTAAAAAACGGAAACTAAAGGTAAAGTAGTTTTGAAGTGGTCGCAAATTACACGGAGAAAACGAAAGGCGTCTCAATATGAAAGAAATACTGCATGACTTTGAAGCTGATATGACTGATATCGGAAAAGTTTCGACTTTCGAGTTTCATAACAAAACGTGCGAAGTGATGGACTGTGAGGTGCCGTACATCTGCATGCTGTGCATGATATGGGCGCAAAAGCAGTGGTGGATGGGTGGTGACGATAACTTCATTAATCGACCGATTACTGTACTGTGATTCATGATCATTGCTGAGTGCTGACATTGTATGAGTGCTGTTACATTTAGTAAACACGTTTAAATTATGACTCTGCCAGAAATGATAAATTATAAGTTCGACTTCAAGCGTTGGAAAATCGAAAATTCAAAGAGGAATCGACGGAAGCTGCAGTGAAGACTGAAGAGCAAAGAACTGGTTCTATCGTCCTGACCTTGAATTTGATCCGGCCATTGTTGAAAGGCGGTTGGTGCAGAAATAAAAGATGCGCGCCACCGTGTCCATTCCATTCATTTTGGCCATTCATTTCGGCCAAAACATGGTGGTGATGGTTCGATTTTTGTTTTAGTTTTGTTAGGTTTTCTTAGGTTTCTTAGGTCTTCTTACTTGTTTCTTGGTTATTCTTAGGTTCGTAGGTTCTTAGGTTCTTAGGTTTTCTTGCCCTCGGTTTTTTGGTGTTTACTATTTTAGGTTTATGTTATTAAATTTACTTGTTTTCCTTATGTTTTCTTATGTTTATTTTTATTATGTTTTTATTTATTGGGGAAACATCTGAAACTCACAGCGTAATGAATGTATGTACTAGTGATTACTGAAAATCGAACGGTACTAAAATCAGTGGTGACCAAAATGAATGCTGGCCGAAATAAATGGTGGCCAAAATGAATGGTGGCCAAAATGATAGGGCGCCCGCGCCACATGCTTCATGGGAATTTTGTCGAGATTTGTGGGTTCGTAACTCCTAGCGTATCGGTATCGTTGGAGCTCTCCAGTCTCCGCATAAGGAAATTCAAAAAATGTCACGGCGCGGTTCTATTTGCATCTGTGGTAGTGACGAGCATGAACTGTACTTCATTCCGGATGAAAGTGAGCCTACATCGACCTTGGTGGTGAAGTCGATTGGCAGACGTGGAGTTGGCTACGTTACATTCTTTGGTAAGCTCCTGATTTGTACTCAAGCTGGTTCTTGTCGCCGCAAACAAAACGTAAATAAATATAAATTGCAAACCGGCTTTTTATTGATCTTATTACAATGCCCCTTTAGAGTGCGTCCAGATTCCTGCGGATGATTTGTACACTGGTGTGCATATTGATCATGGATCCATTGAAATCCGCGAAGAATCGGGCATTTGCAGTCCGTTCAACCGACCGGCGAGCGTGACGTTCGAAAATGTATGGAATCTTGACGAATGGCGTCTGGAATGTACGAGACATGGTGACACGACCACAGTGGCCAGCTCGCATGATGAGAGCGATCCAGTTGCGCTATCTGCGATGTACAGCGCCGAAACGGGAATTTTTCGGTTCGCAGTTTCTGGCTTCTCCAAATATAAATTATGCCTGGCGGGCAGTTCTTCACCCAATGGCCAGAGTTCGGACAGTAAGGAAACATTTTCCCGACAACAGAATTCTGCAGCCACGCATTCATGGGCTCCATCTTACGAGAGACGGCCCCAAGTGGTCTACAGCAAATCTGAGAGTTCTCCGCTGTCGGATTTCCTTGTGAGTGATCTGCTGCACAATCTGGCTTCCGCAGAAGTCTACAGTCCGGACGGTGGCCCTCTGCGATTCCCTCCTGATGTAGGCGACGGTGTTTCGCATTGGCGAATACATTTTCTTGAGAGATTAGCGGATAACTCGCAACGTACTGGAAGCGATGAACTGGATGGAGCTTTGTCCGAGTCCGAAATCGACGTACGGGAGGCTTCGCAGACCCCGGAATCATCTACTGCGCTGTTTGATTTGTTTTTCGAGGAATATATTGCCGCTTGTGAGATCAAGCGGTGTAACGGACGTATTGAATTAATTCCCCCTAGGGGAAGCGGGAAATATCTGGAATTCACTGCTAAGCAACTTTTTCGAGTGCCGTTTGACTCGACAGAAGCTATGCATCTTTGGATCGCTTTGAAGTTGATTTGCGCGTTATGGGGCGCTGGGAGTTCTGCTGGGCAGGCGGGCTACAAAGCGGATAGACCGGAAACCGCGCAGGCATTTTTGTCATGGCTCAAGGACGTTTTGCCGCATTTCAATAGCGACAAGCAGGACTACCACGACGATATGTACCACTCAGTTTTCCAGCGGATGGCTGGCTGATTTGAACCTGGGCCAAGCGGCGTTGATAGCCAAGCATCGCAACAACGATAAAGCCTTAGCTGAACTGATTGGAGTTAATAGGGAAAATCGGCATCAGCTGGCGTATCAAGTTGCCATCATTCAGCTGTGGAACAAAAACAAAGCTGCAGGACAGTGGATAAAAAAGATTCTGCTGTTGCTATCGGGATCGATTTTTGTGGAAGACAGCAGTGCTTGCGAGAATATGGACTGGTTGCATTGTTTCGCTATGTGCGCTTACTATGTGATTAGCGATCAACCAAACAGTAAGTAATGTTTTTGCGACTTCTGTATGTGTTTGTTTTTGTACAATTGTTATTTAGAATGCGCTTGCCGAAAACACGTTTTGAAATATTTGCCACAGTTTGGCCCACTGCACATAATCGCGTACGCAATAAAGTTTCGTTGCAGGCTTGGAGGACATTTTCAAAATGTACGAAGATTGCTGCATCTACGACTTGTGCTGTGTCTTACCTGTTGATGATGATGTGAAAACTGACGGCCCTCCCCGCATTCTTTACAGTATTATTCGGTTGTACCTTGGAATTGAGGATATTACTTTTGTACGACGTACAGAATTTGTCAGATGGAATGCATTTTATAAGTGGATTTTCCTTAGCGCTTTGTACAATATCGGTTTTGATGCTCCGGTGGATGTTTTCGAGCAGGCTATCGAAGCCTTGGTTTCTTCACTTGTACTCCAGAACAAGTGGGAATATGCGGTAGCTTTACTGCTGCACTATCAGCCATGCGAGAAACGTGACAGCCGCATTCGCAAGTTTATTTCTTCCAACATGGAAACAAATCTATCTGACAACAGCGATTCTATGGACGTTCTAAGCGGAAAATTGCTTTTTGACAAAAAATGGATCATCGAAGGAAAAGCGATGTTCGAGTTAGAATGTAATCATTATGTGGAAGCAGCCAGACTATTTACGATCGTGGAAAAACCGGAAAAAGTCGTTGATATTCTGATTAATAAAATATTTTTGAAATGGAAGCGAGGTGATGATTTGAATGAATCGCTGTTAACAGTGATGGAAAGCATGGAACCGTACCTGTCCAACAGCGAATTGCCTAATAATTTGTGGTATGCGACAATTTTCGAAACGGTGCTGACTTATTGCCATCTGAAACAGCTTACCGAAGAAAATAAACGTGAACGGACAAGAGAGTTAAGTTTGTTAAGACAAAAGCTTCGAAATTATTTGGAGGAGATCAGATTGTTGCTGGGACATCCACAAGTGAAGTGCAGGGATTTCATTGAAGATGTTATTGAACAAGCGGAAGAACTGTTGTCTCTGTATCCACCCAGTGGTGGCGTGATTGACCTGCTGAAGGGAATGGTGACATCTTTCTTCGGATGATAGGTTGTTGTTTTTTTTTGTTTTTATTTTTAAACCTGCGTACGCCGAAAATGTGTAATGCTTTTTTTTGTTGTAAGATCCTGCTCTGCCTTTTGGCTAAGTCATCTTTTTTCAGCCTTCAGTGTAACCATTGTGAAATAGTCGAATGGCGATTTGTTTGCACTTTGATGATAGGCTATATTGTTTTTTATTGTTGCTTTTGTGAATTTTTGCATCAAAATGCGCCGACCTGTAGGTAAATCTTGCGTTTCACTGCAAAGCAAATATGCATTATGTAACCAAGCCTGCGCAGATTACTGTAGTACTTAAATCTAAAATCCTAATATAGCAGTAAATAACGATGCACGACAGAACATATTGTACCAATTAATTACAGTACTAGTACTGCAGTACATCGAGTCATCGGCAGCCTGACTGACAATGAGCCTGTTGGCTCCAATCTGCCGGCCCATGCTGTGTCTCAGCCTTTATTGTCCTGTGGTTGGTACAATTCAAAATCGTCAATACATGTAGTTCACAATTTCACGAAAACAATCAAACAAAGTGCTACGTAACTGACAACAAGGCAACATTTTGGCGCCGCAAAAAGGGCAAGCCGACCTGCACATCACAAAGGGGCCTAAAAAAGAATGAAGTAGCAAAAGCTCTTAAACGCCCGGCACGGTACTCCTGTATGTGCTACTTTTAATCTGCTACAAATCCTAAAAACATGGCGATACTTTTCCGTTTTACTTTTTCATGCAGGTGTATAAAATGTGTGCAAAATATCAAGTGTGATTGATAAATTTAACCACAGAATCAGGGGTTTACAAAACAAAATTAGGCGGTCACTGCATAAAGTGAAACCCGTAATACAAAGTACAATTACATACATTGCTAACAAGTGACGACCGCTTTGGTCAGTATTTTTTGTATGGGAGTACACAGTTTAGCATTTGTAAGCAAACATATTTGCATTCTGGCTAGAACAGGAGAACGTAATAAATGCACATTCAAAAGAATGTTTCTTTATAGCACTCAGTGTTTAAAACAAGTTTTCAAAAGCATAAGAAGATAACACCTTATAACAAACAAACAAAAAAGAGATCGGGATAAAAAGAACGTACTAAAATAATTTTTGCTTCTGCCATCCTCGGTATTCGGTATAGTGGTGGACTGGTAGAGCCGTAGAGGTATCAGAATACACTCATCAGCTTAAAATACTCTGAATGGCCTCATCCAGACCCGGGTCTTCCGTCTCATCTGAGAAGGCAGTGGGACCGTAAAAATAATCTGCAAAGGCTGAGCCATTGCTCATCACCGGTTGTCGCACTAAGCTGCCTGGCCGAAGGTTGCTGGCCGTCTTCGTCTCGTCGTGCGCAATAATTACTGTTATATTATCCTCTTTATTTAACTGTAAAATACTGTCAACTGCATTCTGGGTGACACTATCCACTGCCACTCCAACCGTAGGACCCTTTTCCGCAAACTCTGGATCCGATTCGCGTAAGTCTTGCTTAGCCCTGGCCACCGTTGTCCATTGATTAGCCGACATTCGCAGTTTAAGACTGATTTTTTTCGTCGGTTCAACTGATCTATCGACATTTTCAGGCTTAGTTTCTTTCTGGCGCTTAATCAAAAGCTTGATCTTTCCGGGTTGGGAGGTTACGGTGACGGAGGACGAAGAGGAGGGAGGCTCGGATTTAAGGGATACGCTGCCATCGGAAGGCGGTTCGGGCGTCAGGGTTGGACTGAAGAGGATGCTGTTTGCACTGGATGCTGGCTCATCCGGTAGTACGGTATCTTCGGAAAATGTGGACAGGTAATGTTCATCAAAATATGGCACATTAGGATCATGCTGAAAGTCCGTGTACACCCAATTAGGTGGATCTACCGGTAAACCTTCTGAGGCTGCCCGCTTCTCTGCCTCGAACTCCTCCCTCTCGGATTCCAGCCATGTTTGCACACATGACAGAATATCAGTATTCGAAATGGGTTGCTGCAGAAAAAATGTAGAATGTTATGCTTAGTAAGTAATGCAATTTATGTGCATTGCAGAAGACATACAGCGGCATCAAAAATCATCTGCTGGGCGAAGCGGGCATACAAATGCCTTCCTCGATCAATTAAGGCGTCCGATACAAGGTCGAAGGTACGATTTTCTGGAACAAGGAAAAAGAAATTACCGATAAAAAATGAACTTGAATGGGTGGAGCACACACAAACTCCAACGTGTATTTTTCCTGATATTTAGCTGTATAAAAATATTACACTGCAAAACGCATGCACTGATTGATATGAGTATCATTGTAAACCTCTTAAGTCACTGACCTCTTTCGACAACTTCAGGCCGAATGTCTGGAGCAGACAACAGGTGAAAGGGCAGCAGTCGGTTCATAGAACTGGTCATTCCTTTAAAAGGCAGTTTTAAATCAAGCTTTTCAAGCATTTTCACGTCTTTCTCGTCCTTCACTGCCAGATCCGTTTTCTTTTTCGCTGGTCTGGAAGGTGCGGTAGGTACTGATTTCGAAGGCACAGGAGTGAGAGGCAATGACGATGGAAGAGTTGGCTGTGCCCGTGCTAAAACTTTGGACGTCAGTACTGGGCGCGTGACGAGAGGCTCAATTGAAACCGGTGACTGGATGGGAGCAGCAGTCGTGATTGGCTTGATTGCTGCGGAAACTGGTCTGGAAGCAGTGCTTACAGGCACCGTTGAAAATACTGTAGAGGATACATTCAGCGGCGGCGTGGGTACGGGTGGCAAAGAATCAGAAAACGAAGTTGCATTTGGTGCTGGGACGACTTCTTTTTGCATTTCTTCTCCACATTTTTTTAATATCTCCTCGACTTTCTGCAGAAAAAAAGTAAAACTTCTGGAAACTGGAATACAGCTGGAAACAATTTCGAGAAAACTAGTCAAATTTTGTTTGACTTTCTCGAGTAAAACAATACTGGATGCCATAGAATGAATCACAAGCTAGTCAGTAAGTAAGTATCGAGATTAATAACTGCATCAGTTACTTTTTTTAAACAGTAAGTGCTTACCATTTTTAATTCGTCGGGTTCTTGTTTCTTCTTCCTGGGTCTTGAGGGGCGTTTCTTCTTCGCAGGGGCAACAGGTACAGCGGTGTTGCTGGTCGAGTTAACTGCGGGAGACTGGAACATCGGCCCGGTTACTAATTCTTCCAAAATGGACTGAGCAGTAGAGTCCAAAACGCTCGCCTGCGCCGCTGTCATTCCAACGCTGCTCGGGGCCGTTCCAAAGTTAGAAACTCGTCCAAATTAAAATCGGAATCCATTTTCTGTTTTTTATCCGGCGGCTCCGAAGTAGTTATGTCATCCTGAAGCACAGACGAGCTTTCCCCGGTGTTCGTTGTCGCCATAAGATTAGACTGGTGCGAAAGGTCGTTCGGAGCGAATCCCGGCACTTGCAGCGTGTTCGATGCGAGCAGACCAGCAATATTAGGCGGTAGGGCATTGAAACCAGTGGGCAACTGATTGTTAACCGGGTTATTCGATACAAACTGAAGCCTCGGTCCACTGGAAGCCAAGGATATATTCGACTGGCCAATGTTGACATTGTTAGGAAGAAACGCCACGGTCATAGGCCCATTCGGAGTCTGTATAGTCTGCAACTGCACCTGCACAGTTGGAGCCGGCGTTCGCAGCGGCTGCGGGACTAGAGTTTGTTGTTTTGTACTGTTTTGAGGTACATCCACTGTTTTGTCAGAAACCATCTTCTGCTGCGCCAGCTGAACGGGGTTGATCAGCTGAACGCCGCCAAATGTCAGCGCCTGGCCGCCAAGAAGCATAGGAGTCTGGAGATTCACGGAATTGACAATGGTCTCGTTTGGGAGCACAGAATTAGGCACATTATTCACGGAAGGCGCAGATAACTGAGGGGCACTAGTTGCATTGACCACCGGTGCAACGGCACGCACCACCGGCGGCACCTGGCCACCGGGCGGTTTAGGCAGAATGGTGCGTGCACCACGTAGCTGCACCGCACTGGCGGGCATCACTGCGGCAGGCTGAGTAACCGTGGTAGCGAAGGCTGTTTGGAAGATGGAGAGCGGAGTGGTGGAGACGGCGAAATTCGGATTATTTGCCGATGCTTGGGATGATGTTGAACTCGTCGACGCAGTACGAACCCGAGGACTGCGTTTACGAGCGGGTTTGGCAGGCGTGCCGTCGGTCGTAGTCTGGCCACACGTGTTTGCGGGTGTCTTCTTCGGCGCAGATCTCTTGGCTGCAGGTCGTGGCCTTGGTTTGGCCGGAGTTTTAAGATTAGCGATAACACCGTTGACTTTAGCATTAACTGTGGATAAAATTGGGGCTGAAGAAGGATCTGTGTGCATGATTTCCGGGGCAGCCACATCGCTAATAAATAGCCATCAAACATGAAAGTTTGGAAGCAGGGAACATGAGCAATAAACTGTCCTATGTGAATATCATATTCGGGGCCACACGCTAAAGCTAGCCATCAAACATGAAAGTTTGGAAGCAGGGAACATGAGCAATAAACTGTCCTATGTGAATATCATATTCGGGTTACTTACTTAACGACATCGGAAACGAATGCAGCAGCTTTAATACCGTCAGGCACTGCGTCCATGAACTAGGAAGAGCTTCATACAAAGATAAAAATTCAGGGTATTCTGGAAGGAAACAATCTGATATGTAATCCATGCAGCAAGATCTGCATCAACCGATGTTTCGGTCTATTCTCACATTCCCCATTCACTTTCACAGTTAATGAAAAGTTATCACTGCACAAAATTACGCAAAACAAATATATTTTAATGAAACCAAGCTGATGCCGTTAAATGTTTCCATAAACAACGAAATCAAGGAACATCAACTTCAAGTGTTTCTAACTTGTAAGCAGTAAGCTTCTTGAGTTATGTTTGGTACACATTTCCTGCAGAGTACTGTACTTTTTCATTACACTTGTCCGTGCCTGTCGTATATGGCAAACACCACGTGCTAACGGCCATTTGCATCATTCGTGCTACAGCATGTGGTACTTACGTACCGTTCATAGATAAACCGTTCCTTTGCAAACGGCTTCTGGAGCTGATGGGATCACACAGGTCCATCTTCCCGAACAATAGCACAGATTTGGAACATTACCAAACATAAAACGATCCATTGGAGGCCCGCTAAATGTATACACAGGCTAGTATTTTACGAAATAATTTACTGTTTCCTATAGAGGCTCAGGATGCGTACTTGTAGTTTTGTGATTTCAATGCGTACCACCCATCAGCCGTGCTAAACCAATTGCGAGCGTCTCTTGGCGTAGTACACTGCCTAATGTACAGCGACGGTGCAAGCATTTGTGCAAGTAGCCAAGAACCTTAAAAGCGCCATCTGCCGGAAGTTGTAAGCGGCCGATTGGACTCCATGATCCAAGTAATACTGCACTCACCATGGTCAGTGTACTGTACGTACTGCAGTAGGAAGTCAAAACATTTTAAATTTTCCGCGCTTCGCTCGGTGTAGCAGAATTGTGTGGGCTCTGAAACATAGGCAGACGCAGATCACAATAAAATAATTTTTCTCGCTCATCGGCTCATGGTGTGAAATCTGAAAATGTTAAGATCGTCTGTTTTTTACGATTAGTAGAATCGCAACTGAGCGTATATCCGAAAAGTTTCACTTTTTTGAATAATTATCACTGCGTATCCGCAGAAATGCTGCTTTTACGGTGCAGTCTATCGCAAAAACTGACAAGAACACTGTGGTCGTCCACATGTTCATCCCATGTTCGCTATGCCTCCACATCGCCCAACATGGGGGAATATAAGTACGTGAATCCACCTCAACCGGAGCAGACATGGACAGAATTGACCGAAACTGCATCCAAGACTATTTTTTGGAGGGAATTGGTCAGTGGACTGCTGGTTGTGGTTGGGCAGGTGTTTAAGGAGCCTGCCACTATCAATTACCCATTTGAAAAGGGGCCTCTGAGCCCGCGTTTCAGAGGGGAACATGCGCTACGACGGTATCCGTCAGGCGAGGAACGGTGTATTGCCTGCAAACTGTGCGAAGCAGTCTGCCCGGCTCAGGTTGGTGTTGCCACCGTTGCGTGTAGAAATATATTTTGCTGCTGGTTGTAAGTTAACGCAATGGATGTAAGTTAAGAGCACGGTCAGGCTGGCCAGCACCCATGTAGTAGAATTCCTAAACAAACGTGTAGATTGAATTGCCATTATGCGACCTGTAGGCTATAACAATCGAAGCTGAAGAGCGCGCTGATGGTAGCCGTCGAACTACTCGATATGATATCGACATGACGAAGTGTATCTACTGCGGATTATGCCAGGAGGCCTGCCCCGTGGACGCCATCGTTGAAGGACCGAATTTTGAATATTCGACAGAAACAAGAGAAGAGTTGCTGTATAACAAAGACAAACTGCTAACCAACGGCGATAGATGGGAAGCGGAAATCGCCGCAAATCTGGAAGCGGATCATCTGTATCGATGAAAGGATCCTATTTTGCAAGTAATTTGCATGTGGGTTCGCAAAGTTCAAGAAGATTTACGAAAGAGTGTAGAATAATCTTTAAGAACTTGGCAATTGTACAGCTTCGTTTAATGGAAGGCCATCCTGATTTCGGTAGTGGCCCTGGACTGATTGTTGAAATATTTTTCAGCTGTCTGGTGTTGTACATTTTACGAATAACAGTGCAAAGCCAATCGGCATTTCTTGAAATATGATGCTTTATAAGATCAGAAAGCTGCAGATAACATCAGCTGCATCAGCCTGCCTATACGATTCTGGAGCAAATGCCTCTCGGCGATTTATTCATTTTCAATAAATTAACTAATAATTTTACAAACACTTCAAATGAAAAGAAAAATGCTTACCTATACAGTAGGAACTTTGTTGTCGTACAGAATAGGGTTTATCTTCAAAATATACAAAAGCACCTGACTAGAGAACAAGAGCAAGGGCTGAAAAAGGCAAGACGCTGCGAAACAAGGAACATCTGTCTATTCAACATTTCAAACATTGGACTGGGACACATGAGATTATTTTGCTATCATAGGGAAACGAAAAGACGTAACCTTCTGGAAATGCCAGTGATACTATCGCAATTCATCCGGATAGGCCCAAAGCACACAGGTTTTATCCGCACTTGTGGTCAGAAAGGATTTGTCAACCATATGCATATGACACTGGATAACCTTGTCGGCATGCGACGCAACAACGACATTCGGTAATGGATCGAATAAATTGCCTACAGAAAGCGCACGACTAATTGATGTACCGACGCAAAACAGAATTTGTAAGTCTCACCTTCCAAGTTATGTGCGCGGACTTTTGAGTCGTAAGACGCTGTCAGCAAAAAGTTTGATGCCGGAGAAAAACTTAGGCCACGTATGTCTTTACTATGAGGTTTGGACACTTGTAGTACCCGTCCAGCTCGTAAATCCCAGAGGCTCAATTCTCCGCTTTCGTGAGCTGTTGCCATGACCTTCCCCATCACGTCCACTCTCACACAGGTGACCGTGCTATCTACAACAATCGATGATTCATAACTTTAAAAATTCAGTTTGGCGGAAGAAATTTTTGGTCTTGGGCATACCTGGTAATCCGTCACTGTTTCTGAAAGTTTTAACAGCTGAGAGCGTACGCAGATCCCACAAACGGCACGTTTTGTCCTGAGCGCCGCTAACGAACATCCCACGAGTCCATGAGTGTAACGACAGTACTGGCGCAGAATGATCGCCAAATTTGTGCAATTTTGTGGCCGTATGACAATCGGTAGCGAAGATCTTGTTATCAGCACCGGCAGATATCATCAGCAGCGCGGAAGACGTACGAGTATCTTCCAAGAAGATCACATCCCGAATAGTGTCGTCATGCACGCGCAACTCCATATTGCCTTCTAGAAATTATTTTTAACAACCTTAACCAAACGGAATATCTGCTAGGAGGAAGAAATAATTTGCTAGGAGCAAAAATAATAACCCAAGTCGCTGCTGCCTTTTAATTGTCCGATAGGTTACTGCATTATAAATGATTTAAATCAAAAGCTACAGTACACCACGTAGCCATACCCTGTAATATCTTCGTCTGCGGGTCGAACCGAGACAGTTTAATAATTTTATCGTTTGAACCAGAAGCAATCAGTGTTCCCTTCAAGCTCCACGCCAAACAGAATAGAGACCCTTTATGGTAGTTGATACGGCTGTCCAAAATTCTTACATTGTGCGGTTGCTCCCGGTGCTCTGTTAATCTAAAATCAGCAGAAGATTCATAACTGATCCCAGGAAATTTATCCAGTACCAGGCTACCAGCCGACTAATTAATAACCGCTCGCACTACATAAAACCGGCTATCGATATAACAGTCCTCAACAATGCACGTAGGGAATGATGGGAAAGTTAATTCATTACACACATACCGCGCATTCATTTGAGCTGGATATTCACAGATTCTTAATGTTTTCGAATTACTTCCAACCGCATAACAGCTTCCATCTGGATGAAATGCTGCACAGCGAACAAAAGCTTCGTCCTCCACAATTTGAACGGGAACGAAACGCAGAGTATCAGTTTCGAACTGCGGTACAAAAGCAATAATTACAAACCTGTTCCAAACATACTATTTTCGCTAATAATTTTTCTAGTAAGGCCAATGCACTTACATCGATCGAGGCAGACGGTGAACGGGAGTGATAACCAGTAGATGTATTATCGGACAAAAGAGTATCTGATCGATTTTCGAGACGTGGAATGACTGCTTGTAACGTTGAGTTCTCTGAGGATGCTGATTTTTCCGACTGACCTTTGATTCTGTCAGGACCTGATATAGGAATATCTTTTCCGCGCATAATATCACCGGTCGGTACGTAGGCTCGATCCAGTCCGATGGGAGTAACAACATTTTGATTCTGCGCAGTTTCTAAACGCCTGCTGATCAACGGGCTGCCAACGTTGCGATCATTCTGCACTACTGCGGGCGAAGAAACCTTTGACTGCGCGCTGCCCATTATTTCGGCAACTAGGAGATCTCGCAACCGATCACGTTCATGCCAATCCTCCATGACGCGCTTTCGATCTTCGTCTTGCTCGCGTCGCTGGGATACAGGCTCTGTCCCATGGTCGACATCGCTGAAACTGTTAATGTTCTCTTCGATTGGAGACAACGGTTCGCCAGTATTCTGTCGATGGTCAGGCATATCGACCTTCCTTTCTGTAAACATTACCGTAAAACTAAAAATCAATATCAACTAAGTAATTAATAAAACAAGGTTCATGTGAGAGTGACCTTGCAGCTTGGTGGTATTTTCGTTAACCAAAGCGGCACGAGCAGAGCGTGAGTTGCCGGGCCGCCGAAAACTGTTTTCAACAGGAAACTCAGATAGGAGGTGAACCAGCAAACAGGGAATTAGACGAGGGGCGCATCGAGATCACTTCTGGCTAATTCGCAGATCATCTGTCTTGCAGGCAAGTGAGAGATGAACCAAACGATCAGGGGGGCTCACATTCGTTTCACCTTGAGAAGGAGTGCCAATCTAAAAATCCTTCCTGGTTAGCCAGTATGTGTTGACAAAACTTCGCTCCACACAGTAAAAAAGAAACGTCATTTGCGCATTTTCCGGGTGAACAATCAGGACACTAATGTAGTATAACTTAAAGCGTCTTTTGGTCTTGAGTCTACATAAATCTAAATTTACTTACTCACGTTCTCACTCTTGTCGTGTTTTCGATACCGTCAAAAGTCAAACAAATAACTCAAAATTATTCACTCGAATCTCCAAATTGGACATGTCACTTTGAGTGTAAACAAGTTAGTAGTGCATGTGCGTTGTTTTCGTGTATGTGTACAAATCACGCATACATCTATACAACTAAGGTACTTTCGCAATTGCCATTGGCTGGCCAGCGCTACTTGTATAGATGTATGCGTAATTTGTACAGATACACGAAACCAACGCACATGCACTAGTATGTCTGCAGAAATATACCTACTCGAGGGTTTAGATGAATTTCAAAGCAAATCTGCAGTAGAACGTAAAACCTAAATTAAAAATTAAAAAAAGCTACAACTACGAATGCTAGCTGCGAAACCGATTTAAAGTATTGTAACAAAATCAGTTACAGTGAAGTTAGATAGACAACTCAAACAGTCAAACTCGAAGGGAACAATTACATGTATAAGCATAAACCGAAATACCACAAACCATCGATATACATATCAATGTGTACTGTACTGTAATTAAAATTCTCCGTATCCGACGAGGAATCTTACCTGTAGCACGGTTTCCACTAACGGGCGAATCTCTCGAAAACATTTGACTCGAGCACTGGATGGATTCCAGTCGCGAAAGTCCGGATGGTCCTGGATGGTTCCGTACGACAGCAGCAAACGGTACTCATTCAGTTCCGCTTTTTCGCATACGGTCTCGAGCTCGCGCAAGCAGTTCACCGCAGCTTCTTCGGAGAACTTGGTGTTTCCCACTTCATTCTTTATGCAGAGCAGTTCCAGATACTTATAACGGTAAACAATCTTCTTAAAGTAAATATAATCAAAAACAGCGGCCTGTTGGAGTGGTTCAACGTAATCGACTGCATCATCCCACGAGCCCTCGATTATCAAATCTCGTAAAAACAGGATTTCGTTAGAGAAAGCGCCATTCACAATTCCAGTCTCCCGCTCCAGAGATATCTGCGATATGTTTAAATTTTTCGACTCCAGGAACTCCAAGATCAATATGATGATTTCGCGGTCAGAAATATTGACCTGGGAGTTGCTCGTGGAGGAATTCGGTTTAATTACCATTTCCAGCGGTAATTATATTAAAAATGTTCAAAAGAAAATTTCAGGACTATTCAGCACTTCGTAAAGGAAATGGAAGGGATAAATGGATGGTAAATTACACAATGGATTAATAGTAGTAAACGGCGTCCCGCAAAGCGATTTTGGATTTTGTCACGTCCAGATTGCAGTTTATGACGTCACACATATAGTCTAAAATACCATTGCATTTATCGCAACCAAGTGTTTTAGTTTACACACTAGTTAATTACACTAATTAATTAATTAAGGTTTTAGTCAATCTTACAAGTACCTACCAGAAATGAACTTGTTATAGCTAATTTTGTTCAGAAAAAAACCCTGTTAAGTGATATTTGAACTATGCGAACTTGAGATCACGTGACCAAGGTATAAATTTTAAGTTACTTTGTTGAAATTCAGCAATATTTGCTAATGGCGTCTAAAATATGTGACACATGACTTTTCAAACGTCATAAAAACAATGCAAAAATTCCATAAAAATTACCAAATTTAGACCCTATTTTGTATTATCAACTGCATAGATTAGAGAATTATCGTAATCATACACGTACATACTAGCTTGCGTGCACGCATTAAGCTGCTGGAAACAGCTGTTACATTTATCGCACAATAAAAGTACAGTTATGAAAGTGGGCAGTTCATGGTACACCCATACCTGTTTGTCCTATAAATAAATAAGTATCCTCAAACTGTAGAAATAATAATGCAATATTTAACTGAATGGAATTTCAACGCGCCAGTAGCGTCATAATTAAAGTACCATGCCACAAAAAATGCATACTCAGGATCATGCTGAACAGCCAAAGATAGTTAGAATAAATCTTCCAGTAGTGTACAGTGTACTTCATAAGGCGCAATTCATATGTATTGTACATGAGTCCCACAGTGTTAAATAGTTTATTATTCGAGCCGCTCAGGCTGTATGGCATTATTGACGAGGTAGTCGCGCTTATGTTCGAGCGCTGTTCCACGCCGCAAGAATGTAAACAACTTGTTGTGTGACAGGGACTCATCTTAGTACGATGGGTAAAGTATACAATAATGTACACCATACAGTATTATACGTAAACAGTATACAATTTTGAGCTTAACAGCTAATACATTGCAACCCACAAGCATTGATTTATTAAGAATAAATTCCTTAAATACTTGAGACATACCATTCTATGTAGAAAAATTGATTTACAAAGTACATTTAAACGGGGTACGTACTGTATTATCATTTTATTGTAATGGTTAGATAAACAGTACACATAGCGTTCCACGCCGTGCCCACGCGCACATCAGGCACCCCACCCATCAACGCATCAGAGATACGGATCTTCCTCAACCATGAGCACTATCCTGCCTTCGCTGCAGCTACGTTAGCGACTAAAAAGTTTTGTTTTGCATCCAAATAGTGCGCTGAAGGATTTTATTTTGCAATTGAGGTAAAACATCCTCTAGTAGTAATTTTATGACTTTGTAAAACCAAAATCACAAATTATGCTGTTTTAAGATGTGCACACTATACAACCGCTCACGCTCAATAAAATATTGATCTGCCAAACTGATATGATGAGCGCGCGTATGTGTAACGGAATGCTTTGCAATACTAAGTTTACATAATTATTACAAAAGAATGATACTGCTTACCCTGTTGGGAAAGTACTTAGTATAGCCGATTTTTCTCATAGAATAATGGTATGCTCAAAGTATTTACAAAAATATATTCTTATCAAATTACTGCTTTTCGGTTACAAGCAGGATTTAAAAATATGGGTTGCTTAAAGGCACAGGTGGATTGCAATGTGCGCTGGGCGGCGCTGTCGTCATAGCCACTGCACTTTATATAATCGTTTAAATGACAGACTTATTAATTGCAGTACTGCACACATATTACATTAAACAAAAAATGAGTAAATGACTGTAATTGAAATATGCGCTAGCTTTGTTCAGTTTTGAAACGCTAAGGTAGTGTGGCATGCCATTGTAATGAACTTACAAGATGAGACCAGTTGTCTTTGGATTCCAGGCAGGTGCTTAGGCTTAAAATAAGCTTATAATATAGTCTATTTTATCCCATTTTTGCAGTACCGCTGATAGAAGAATATTTAATATGTACTCAAAATTATTAGAGAGCTGGGATGCACTATGGCGATCCATTTGTCTTGGTGCATCATGTTAACTCTCCTGATGTTGGTTCTCATTGAAAACACGAACATAGTGTTCAAGATCCAAAAGCAATGTTCGAAAACCGAATACGACGCTCGAAACGAAAGCATAATGCTTTCGTGTTTAAAGCGCAGACAGAGCATCATCCGCTGAGACAAACCGTTATTAGAGCGCATTGAGCTCTAAACTTTGAGTGGTTTTAAATCTTATCTTTTATATCAGTGGGGTAGCGAAAAATGAAATGAAAATGCAACTCTAAGCTTCACTTTAAGCCTAAACACCAGTCTGACCCAAAGACAACTGGGTTCCTATGCTGTTAGTAACTCAATGTGAAATGCTACTGTTTTACGCAAACCATTTGAAATCTGCTTGTCTTATCAGTTTTTGCTACAAAAATTGGTTCCAGAAAGGAAACCGAAAGAATGACTTTGCAAATTTAACCGCAAAATAAATGTTATCCATCAGTACTGATTTAACAGTACGAATTGCTGTACAAAAAAGAAAAGGCTGTTTTGCAAGATAGCCGTTAATGCTTTTTATAGTGCATGGTGCTCTTGAAACGTATGCGATCACAGTTAAATGAAACATTGTACAAAAGGCTGACTGATATTTGAGTTTGTTAACAAAATTAAAATTTTATCAAAATTACAAATTGTTGACTACTCTGATTATGTAAAACTGATAAATAAAAGCATGAAACATTTTTTCGCCGAACCTAGCAATGGTATCCAATTTTTTATTGTTGCTAGCATACATTTCTGTTCCACAAAACGAAGGGTAACGAACGTTGACTACTATAGCAGAATTTTTTTGAATGATTTTGCAACAAGTATATACATCCTGCGAGCTGAGTCGTTTACCGCAGTTTTTTGCGAAATTTTACGCATCTAGAACTGTATAGATTCAATCAATAAAAAATAAAATGTTTACGAGATTGTAAGACAAAAATTTTTTTTGCATAAATTTTCGAAAGATGGCAAAATAGGGGTGCATGAATCAGGCATCAGAAAAGTGGTAGTCGGGCGTTCAAAACATCTGATTATAACGCCACCACGCTAGCATTTTCCATACGGTAAAAGAGTGCACTACTGTCGTGTTTTACTGCTAAGGCGACAGAATCACTTCCGAAATTTGTACTGTATGATATAGCGTTTGTTGAGATTTGATATTGTAGAAGTATGTTTATCAGCCTTTGTAAGTTGGTACAGTAAGCGATTGTCAATAGTTCAGCCACGAAAGTCATCGAAAACAAATTCTGCAAAGTTGACAGTTAGGACAATATGTTGACATTTTAAGATAGGGCAATCTGCAGCAATAGCCAGAAGCAAAAAAATATTAAAGGCTATATCAGCAAAACGTTCAAAAAATTGAAAGTCATCGAAAACAATCTGCAAAGTTGACAGTTAGGACAATATGCTGACATTTTGCAAGATAGGGCAATCTTGCAGCAATAGCCAAGAAGCAAAAAAATATTAAAGGCTATATCAGGCAAAACGTTCAAAAATTGCCAAAATTTGAAAAATGTAAAGAAACCCGAAACGCATAGCTAACGCACGGTTCTACTCTGTCGTTTGCGTAATTTCTATAAGAAGTATAATATAACGAAGTTTTAGTGCACTTATGAAGCATGGTTTATTTAAAAAATTAACAAGAAACAGTTTTCTTTGCGCCAATCACAAACCTGACGGACGACTACGCTGCGATAATTGTACAAAATTAGACAAAAATCTGTAATTGTCTTAATTTTGTAAAATTAGTGTTAAATTTTTTACAATACTCATCTGTTTTATGAAGTATCATTTTCTTAAAACATTAGTAATCCACGCGCACTACTCATATGGTCGTTTAACTGGCTGCAGTATGTCATCGGTGACGGTTGTTGAAAGCAATATCACGTATTGCTGCTTCTACAAACCGATTCTTCCGTTTTTCCCTTACTCATTTCAACATAGCGTACTGTATGCGCAGTCCATACTATAATTTTTAAATTTGAAACGGTGTCCTTGCGTCGTTAAAAAAACGTGATGAACTACACGCCATGCCACCCGATCCACTGCACTCCACCAGTGTTACAACCACATTTATGCGGCAACGCAAAATAATGATTCACTTAAATTTAATTGAATAAGTCTATTTTTTCTTTTAAAATTGTTCCTAGGTTGATTTTGTTTCATTATGCACATTTACCGCTTGCACAGCCACAACGCAGCCGTACATTACATGGCGATGACCGCTGTTTATGTAGTTCGACACAAGCGGCGTGGCAAAGTGTTGCCTTCTTATTGGCTTTTTTAGCGATGTATTTGAAAAACGGTTTAAAATGTTTTAAAAAATTTGAGACACTGTATAACATATACAGTTGAATTGAGTCCAGGAAAGGAAATTGGTTTGTGGAAGTAAGTAGTAGTTTTTCGTGATGGCTACGGTGGACGTCCACCAAGCTTTGATTTGTTGTAGGTGCCCATTTAGGTGGGCATTTAGCGACCAAAAGGGAAGAAAACAACAAGTCACTGAATTGCTGTGGGTTAAAATGAGCACGAAGCTACATCATACACAAAACGCAGCCACAGAGCAACCAGATTAGTTTTACTCTGACGCGATTCATCATCAAAGTTGCGGCCCATTAGTACTTCGCTTTAGGGGTTCGAAGTGGTGAGTTGACTCAGGTAGACCTGTATTGACCACAGGCATTACTGTAACGAGCACGCATTCCCGAACGGTCAGCGTTGATACAGGCTGACGACTATAGACATTGCCATGGGGCCGTGCATGATTTGCACGGATGCGTGGAGCAAAAGAAGGTCCAAACAGTTTTAGAGGTGCATAATGCTAGCGTTGCGCACTCGGATCTCGGATATGCTTCATGGATCTCACATCCTAATTAACCAGTGGTAATAACATAATTTATCTACACTGTTTTGCCAGCTAGCAAACGTTTGCTTTCAAAAGTATTGTTTGTGCTTGTGGTTAGATCTTTGCACTTAGGACAACCAAGTTCTTTGCAACTGATGACTTCAGGAAATATGCCCCGAAGCTCTGTTTTCCAAATGTTATTTGTGTAAAATGTCAGTTGTACCTGAGCGTTCTCCAATCTACTAAAAAAATTCTGAATTGCTCACCACACAAGCCCATGAGAATGTCAAGACTGACTGTGAAAGTTGGCTGGTAACGATTAAGTTTGCAGGAGTGGTAAACCAGAAACAATAGCTGAGGCCAGTGCCACAATCACACACTGCTATTCGTGTAATAAACCTCTTCGATTTAGCTATAAACGAGTCAATATCCACAACAACCTTTGGCTTTGCACTCTGACATTTTTCACTATTATTTTAAAAATGTGCCTGGGGAGCAACTCGGTTTTTCTTGAGGTCATGTAGCAAACTGCATAAAAGTGAACTGTCGGTCAATTTGTCGGTAAGAAGTTGTGATAATTATCGTACGTCAGTTCAGAAATTGTCATTACAAAGCGAAGACGAGTAAATTGCTTCCATAAAAAATGAGCACGTGTTCACAATTTTTACGTCTTTAAAGGTTGAAAAATTTGATTTTACATCAACTATTGTTTGTTTTGGTTTCTTAATTTGCTGGCACGATAGTCACTGCCATATGCGCTTTAAAGATTACATTTACTTATTGATAGTTTTGATCAAACCTTTTAATTATACTTGACGCTAGTACTGACACTTGACGCCAGTAATGCTCAACGCTAAATATGGTGAGCATCCACCTCTTAGTGGATTGGCACATAGAAATAGCCACGGCCTGGATAAAGTTGGACGAAGTGTAACAGCTAGTCATGTTTCCATTTGCACTAATAAATTGCGTTCTTATAAATGTCATCTTTTAGTTACAGAAAGAAAAGGGCACAAACACATGTAGACAAGAAAAATGTCACCAAACTGGTCCAGTGGATATGCATATATATATATATATATGTATACATCATTCAAAAATTAACTGCAACAGTTTCAGTGCGATATTTTTGACACCGCATTTTATCTCACTAAAATTTGACGTCAAATTTCTTGGTGGCTGTAGATAACCAGCTTTTACCCTGCATTACCTTGTTTACAGAAATTGAATTATTTTTGTGAAGTAAACATTTTTGTCTGTTGTTTTGTTCCACTTATTTGGGCTTTCGACTTCTAGTACTGTATTGTTGATAAATATTTAAACTTTGTAACTTGTTCGGAAAAGTGTTTCGAACATTACACAAAATTATGTAATAATAATGAACGATACAAGAACTGCTTCACAAAGTTTTGTCTTGGGATCACTGATCTTCATTTTAAAAGTTTTGACATGTCATCAAATGTTGGATGCGTCTGACTGTTTAATAGTTGCGCTGCAAGCTTAATGAGAAGGTATATTTTAAACTCGCTAGCTACATTCTGTAATAATTGATATATCTAAACACATTTTACGTTTTGTGGGTAAAACAGCGACGTCTTAGTTAACCTTAATCAATTGCGATATGCATAATGTAAAACGGTTGAATAATCATGGCTAAAAATTCAAGACCGTGTGGTATAAAGATTTAACTAACTTTCCATGTGGAGCAACAAAGTAACGCTGATTTATAATTTGACCTACATTATACTGCAATGCTTTGGTTCGCTGAGAAAATATTGGGTTTACAGTCAATATTTAGGAAACGCTATGAGTTGTACAAACGTCTCAGCTTATACCTATTTAACAATAATGATACGGTATAAGTCTGATATTTTCTTTGCGCTTGCCACCAAAAGGCGCTTAACTGGAATTTAACTACTTGTGCACGTGTGACACGTAATGCCACTTTGAGCGGCACGGACGGCTATAGCGTGTGTCGTGATATTTGATTTAAACATATTTTGTTTAGAACTTGCATTTACAGCTGCTGTATGAAGAAACAGAGATGTTTCGTTTTGGATCTTTGAAAGTAAACAGTAAAATTTCGGCGAACGTTTGCGTACAAATTCAAATATTATATAAAAAATAATATTATATAAAATATTTTCGTGTTTGCTGTTTAAAGGAACCTGATTAGTGCGAGCGGGTAGTGCGTACAGCAGTAAAACGGGACATGTTAGGTAATTTCGATCTTGAAAAATTTTCAAAGAATGAAATTTTATTTTGGCAGAATTTGAAGAGTTGACTAAATTATACTCCAGTGTTTTGTATGCTAGATAATAAAGTGGGCTGATGTACAATAATAGCAATAAATACTCAACCAAAAAAATAAGACATGTTTGCAACCTGCAAAATGCAATAAGAACAACGTAACAGCAGGGTACTAGAGCTGGGAGCTATTTTCTTGCTCATTCCGGTTTTGATACTGTTAGTCATTTAGCAAACAACACGGTGGGGGAGCGTTTATAGAAAAAACAATTACGCAAAATTCTGAATACAAACTGGCCAATGCTGAACCTCTAAAGGATCACTTTTTTGTTTTTTGCGATATATACTTACTAGTTGTGATTTCTTTTGTTATTACGAGTAGTTGGCATGCGAGTCTGTCTATCAAGCTAGTAAATTAATTAGTAACCTCTACAAGCCTATTTGTTTTGATTATTTTGAAGACGCGGAGAAGAGATAATTACTTACAACCTTTCCGTCGACATTTTGTTGCCCAAAACAACTGAAAACTGTAATAGTAACCTACCTCACTCATACCAAAGCCGTTAAGCGAAAGGAGTAAATTTTCAGGCCTCTGAGACATCATGATAGCGACAGAAGATAAAGCACGATAAGGAGTATCGCTGACGTACGGTTACAGATTTTGTTTACCTGTATTCGGGTAACTGAGAGATTTGATTCTAATTCAAAGAACACGCAACATGTGGTTCGAGATTGGCATTTGTTCTTTGATGTTCAAAAGCCAGCAAGCTATCGGTTAGCGTAATAGCACTGGTCTGTAAGTCTTATATCGAAAACCTTCATTTGTAGAATAAAACTTTCATAGATTTAGTCTGCTATCGCCTGTACAGTAATGACTACAATATGATTTGATTGAAAGGCCTTGCGCTTGCATCAGTTAGAAACTGAAATACTTAATATTTTTAGTTTTTAACGACACCACAACAAAGCAGAATAAAGAAAGCATAATAGAGAAATAATAACGACTGACAGCTGCAAAGCTGTGGTTGGTTCTATAAATTGGTAATAGCTATGACTCTTGTTGTGGTAGCGGTGCTGGTAGTGACAAGTATTGTGGTACTAGGAATGTACACTTGTTTTAAAATTTTGGTTTTCGGGCACTTGTGTATTTTTATTTTTCAAACCTTTTCAGAGTCTCTTGATTTCTTATTTTTGGATATTTTGGCTTTTCGTTTCAGTGTGTCTATTTGTACATTTGTTTTCGTTTTTTAATATTCCTAGATTTAAATTGCAGTTAATTCTGATGATAGGAGGAAAGTTTCGCTAGCACAAGTTTCAAGTTTTGCTAGTGTTTTATCGGCACTTAAATTTTCTTTATATTTAAGCATCCAATTAAAATTTTTCTTAAAAATACTCAGAAAGTCTAGTTAAACTAAAGACCTTGAAGCAAGAACTGCGCAAAGACGCGTGCAGTTTTATTGACGACTCTAATTCATTAAGCGAGACCAACCGACAACCACCCTTTCTGTCCCGACCCATGATTTCTTCACGTGTCCGCTATTTGTAAAAGATTGATAGTATGTTGAACAATGTGCATGGCCGTCGGCTGGTGCAGTCAAATAAATGGAATGTCGGTTTAGTTACGCGCATACTGCATGGTGACTGCACTAATACCAAACCACGCCCACTACCTGTGTTCCTGCACATACTACCAAACACTAACATCTGTACCACCACCAAGGCTCCTCTTCTCACCTCCGTTGTTCCTACCAATTAAGGAAAAACTGAAATTAGCTGCTTAACCGGTAAGTCAACCTCGGTTAATCCGTAATTTTAAAACCGTTTCCACTACCCTTAAGCTTAAAGACTTGAGACAACGTGAACGGGGTTTTTCACTATTTTCTGGGAAATCGAACGAATTTTTAGCAGAAGGCAGAAGAGCGTACAAAGGCGCTCGTTTGTCTAGAGATTTTGTTAAGAGCACTACATTTGTAAAACTATTAAACCTTACTTTTCGATTAAATTTAAACATTTTTAATCTGTCTCGCTTTAACAAAACACGTTTTCCGTAGCAATAATTATTTGTCGGGTCGGATATTTTCTGCTTGCTGTATTTTGTATCACGTGGTGGTGGGTGAATCCATGTATTGTTCATTGCGCTGCATTTTTTAAAATTTTGGCAAAAGCGTTAACGTAATTCGTTTGACGATACTAGTGAACAATCACGACCTGTGAACGGTTATTTAAGTTTCGTTTAGCATGCATTTTTACTTGACGCAAAATTTGTTACAATTCAGTGCGCCAGCACTACGTTTTGAGCAATTTAGGGTAGTGGAAGCGGTTTAAAATTAGGGATTAACCGAGGTTGATTTACCGGTTAATCAGCTGATTTCAGTTTTTCCTTAATTGGTAGGAACAACGGTGGTGAGAGGAGGAGCCTTGGTAGTGGTACAGATGTTAGTGGTTGGTAGAATGTGCAGGAACACTGGTAGCGGGCGTGGTTTGGTATTAGTGCAATCACCATGCAGTATGCGCGTAACTAAACCGACATTCCATTTATTTGACGGCACCAGCCGACGGCCATGCACATTGTTCAACATGCTATCAATCTTCTACAAATAGCGGACACGTGAAGAAATCAGTGGTCGGGACAGAAAGGGTGGTTGTCGGTTGGTCTCGCTTAATGAGTAAGCCGTCAATAAAACTGCACGCATCTTTGCGCAGTTCTTGCTTCAAGGTCTTTAGTTTAACTAGACTTTTGAGTATTTTTAAGGAAATTTTAATTGGATGCTTAAATATAAAGAAAATGTAAGTGCTGATAAAACACTAGCAAAACTTGAAACTTGTGCTAGCGAAACTTTCCTCCTATCATCAGAATTAACTGCAATTTAAATCTAGGAATATTAAAAAAACGAAAAACAAATGTACAAAATAGACACACTGAAAAAACGAAAAGCCAAAATATCCAAAAATAAGAAATCAAGAGACTCTGAAAAGGTTTGAAAAATAAAAATTACACAAGTACCCGAAAACCAAAATTTTAAAACAAATTGTACATTCCTAGTACCACAATACTTGTCACTACCAGCACCGCTACCACAACAAGAGTCATAGCTATTACCAATTTATAGAACCAACCACAGCTTTTGCAGCTGTCAGTCGTTATTATTTCTCCTATTATGCTTTCTTTATTCTGCGCTGTTGTGGTGTCGTTAAAAAACTAAAAATATTAAGTATTTCAGTTTCTAACTGATGCAAGCGCAAAGGCCTTTTCCAATCAAATCATATTGTAGTCATTACTGTACATAGGCGATAGCAGACTAAATCTATGAAAGTTTTATTCTACAAATGAAGGTTTTCGATATAAGACTTACAGACCAGTGCTATTACGCTAACCGATAGCTTGCTGAAAACTTTTGAACATCAAAAGAACAAATGCCAATCTCGAACTACATGTTGCGTGTTCTTTGAATTAGAATCAAATCTCTCAGTTACCCGAATACAGGTAAACAAAATCTGTAACCGTACGTCAGCGATACTCCTTATCGTGCTTTATCGCTACCGTCGCTATCATGATAGCTCTCACCAGAGGAAGCCTGAAGAATTTACTCCTTTCGCTTAACAGCTTTGGTATGTGTGAGTGAGGTAGGTTACTATTACAGTTTTCAGTTGTTTTGGGCAACAAAATGTCGACGGAAAGGTTGTAAGTAATTATCTTATCTCTTCTCCCGCGTCTTCAAAATAATCAAAGACAAATAGGCTTGTAGAGGTTACTAATTAATTTACTAGCTTGATAGACAGACTCGCATGCCAACTGCTCGTAATAACAAAAACAAAATCACAACTAGTAAGTACATATCGCAAAAAACGAAATGTGATCCTTTTAGAGGTTCAGCATTGGTCAGTTTGTATTCACAATTTTGCGTAATTGTTTTTTCTATAAACGCTCCCCAGCCCGTGTTGTTTTGCTAAATGACTAACAGTATCAAAAACCGAAATGAGCAAGAAAATAGGTCCCAGCTCTGGTACCTTGCTGTTAAGTTGTTCTTATTGCATTCTGCAAGTTGCAAACATGTCTTATTTTTTAGCTGAGTATTTATTGCTATTATTGGTACATCAGCCCACTTTATTATCTAGCAGACCAAAAACACACTGGAGGTATAATTTAGTCAACTCTTCAAATTCTGCCAAAATAAAATTTCATTCTTTGAAAATTTTTCAAGATCGAAATTATCTAACATGTCCTGTTTTATTGCTGTACGCACTACCCGCTCGCACTAATCAGGTTCGCACAACAGCAAACACGAAAATATTTTTATATAATATTATTTTTATATAATATTTAGATTTGTACGCAAACGTTCGCCGAAATTTTACTGTTTACTTTCAAAGAACCAAAACGAAACATCTCTGTTTCTTCATACAGCAGCTGTAAATGCAAGTTCTAAACAAAACATGTTTAAATCAAATATCACGACACACGCTATAGCCGTCCGTGCCGCTCAAAGTGGCATTACGTGTCACACGTGCACAAGTAGTTAAATTCCAGTTAAGCGCCTTTTTGGTGGCAAGCGCAAAAGAAAATATCCAGACTTATACCGTATCATTATTGTTAAATAGGTATAAGCTGAGACGTTTGTACAACTCATAGCGTTTCCTAAATATTGACTGTAAACCCTTAATATTTTCTCAGCGAACCAAAGCATTGCAGTATAATGTAGGTCAAATTACAAATCAGCGTTACTTTGTTGCTCCACATGGAAAGTTAGTTAAATCTTTATTGCCACACGGTCTTGAATTTTTAGCTTATGATTATTCAACCGTTTTACATTATGCATATCGCAATTGATTAAGGTTAACTAAGACGTCATGTTTTTACCCACAAAACGTAAAATGTATTTAGATATATCAATTATTTACAGAATGTAGCCATAGCGAGTTTAAAATGACCATACCTTCTCATTAAGCTTGCAGCGCAACTATTAAAGCAGTCAGACGCATCCAACATTTGATGACAGTAATGTCAAAACTTTTAAAATGAAGATCAGTGATCCCAAGACAAAACTTTGTGAAGCAGTTCTTGTATCGTTCATTATTATTACACTAATTTTTGTAGTAATGTTCGAAACACTTTTCCGAACAAGTTACAAAGTTTAAATATTTATCAACAATCGCACAGTACTAGAAGTCGAAAGCCCAAATAAGTGGGAACAAAACAACAGACAAAAATGTTTACTTCACAAAAATAATTCAATTTCCTGTATTAAACAAGGTAATGCAGGGTAAAAGCCTTGGTTATCTACAGCCACCAAGAAAATTTGACGTCAAATTTTAGTGAGATAAAATGCGGTGTCACAAAAATGTCGCACTGGAAACTGTTGCAGTTAATTTTTGGAATGATGTATACATATATATATATATATACATATGCATATCCACGTTGGACCAGTTTGGTGACATTTTTCTTGTCTACATGTGTTTGTGCCCTTTTCTTTCTGTAACTAAAAGATGACATTTATAAGAACGCAATTTATTAGCTGCAAATGGAAACTTGACTGTAGCTGGTATTTCCTACACTTCGTCCAACTTTATCCAGGCCGTAGGCTAATTTCTATGTGCCAATCCACTAAGAAGGTGGATGCTCACCATATTTAGCGTTGAGCATTACTGGCGTCAAGTGTCGAGTACTAGCGTCAAGTATAATTAAAAAGGTTTGATTAAAAACTATCAATAAGTAAATGTAATCTTTAAGAGCGCATATGGCAGTGACTATCGTGCCAGCAAATTAAGAAACCACAAAAACAAACAATAGTTGATGTAAAATCAAATTTTTCAACCTTTTAAAGACGTAAAAATTGTGAACACGTGCTCATTTTTTATGGAAGCAATTTACTCGTCTTCGCTTTGCTTAATGACAATTTCCTGAACTGACGTACGATAATTATCACAACTTCTTACCCGACAAATTATTGACCGACAGTTCACTTTTATGCAGTTTTGCTACATGACCTCAAGAAAAACCGAGGATTGCTCCCCAAGGCACATATTTTTAAAATAATAGTGAAAAATGTCAGAGTGCAAGCCAAAGGTTGTTGTGGATATTGGCTCGTTTATAGCTAAATCGAAGAGGTTTATTACACGAATAGCAGTGTGTGATTGTGGCACTGGCCTCAGCTATTGTTTCTGGTTTACCACTCCTGCAAACCTTAATCGTTACCAAGCCAACTTTCACAGTCAGTCTTGACATTCTCATGGGCTTGTGTGGTGAGCAATTCAGAATTTTTTAGTAAAGATTGGAGAACGCTCAGTACAACTGACATTTTACACAAATAACATTTGGAAAAGCAGAGCTTCGGGAGCATATTTCCCTGAAGTCATCAGTTGCAAAGAACTTGGTTGTCCTAAGTGCAAAGATCTAACCACGCAAGCACAAACAATACTTTTGAAAGCAAAACGTTTGCTAGCTGGCAAAACAGTGTAGATAAATTATGTTATTACCATTGGTTAATTAGGATGTGAGATCCACTTGAAGCACATATCCGAGTGCGCAACGCTAGCACATTATGCACCTCTAAAACTGTTTGGACTGCTTCTTTGCTCCACGCATCCGTGCAAATCATGCACGGCCCCCATGGCAATGTCTATAGTCGTCAGCCTGTATCAACGCTGACCGTTCGGGGTGGCGTGCTCGTTACAGTAATGCCTGTGGTCAATACGAGTCCTACCTAGGTCAACTCACCACTTCGAACCCCTAAAGCGAAGTACTAATGGGCCGCAACTTTGATGATGAATCGCGTCAGAGTAAAACTAATCTGGTTGCTCTGTGGCTGCGTTTTTGTGTATGATGTAGCTTCGTGCTCATTTTAACCCACAGCAATTCAGTGACTTGTTGTTTTTCTTCCCTTTTGGTCGCTAAATGCCCACCTAAATGGGCACCTACAGCAAATCAAAGCTTGGTGGACGTCCACCGTAGCCATCACGAAAAACTACTACTTTTACTTCCACAAACCAATTTCCTTTCCTGGACTCAATTCAGCACAGCATATGTTATACACAGTGTCTCAAATTTTTAAAACATTTTAAACCGTTTTTTCAAATACATCGCTAAAAAGCCAATAAGAAGGCAACACTTTGCCACGCCGCTTGTGTCACCGAACTACACCATAAAACGGCGGTCATCGCCATGTATGTACGGCTGCGTTGTGGCTGTGCAAGTGGTAAATGTGCATAATGAAACAAAATCAACCTAAGGAACAATTTTAAAAGAAAAAGTAGACTTATTCAATTAAATTTAAGTGAATCATCATTATTTTGCGTTGCCGCATAAATGTGGTGGTAACACTGGTGGAGTGCAGTGGATAGGGTGGCATGGTGTGTAGTTCATCACGTTTTTTTAACGACGTTATTGTAAGGACACCGTTTCAAATTTTAAAAAAATTATTAGTATTGGACAGCGCATACAGTACGCTATGTTGAAATGAGTAAGGGAAAAAGCGGAAGGAAATCGGTTTGTAGAAGCAGCAATACGTGATGACCCCTTTCAACAACCGTCACCCATTGACATACTGCAGCCAGTTAAACGACCATATGAGTAGTGCGCGTATGAATTACTAATGTTTTTGAAAGTGATACTTCATAAAACGAATGAGTATTGCTAAAAAATTTTAACACTAATTTTACAAAAAATTAAGAAAAACAATTACAGATTTTTGTCTAATTTTGTACAATTATCGCAGCGTAGTCGTCCGTCAGGTTTGTGATTGGCGCAAAGAAAACTGTTTCTTGTTAATTTTTACTAAACCATGCTTCATAAGTGCACTAAAAACTTCGTTATATTATACTTCTTATAGAAATTGCAGCAAACGACAGGGTAGAACCGTGCGTTAGCTATGCGTTTCGGGTTTCTTTACATTTTTTTCAAATTTTGGCAATTTTTTGAACGTTTTGCTTGATATAGCCTTTAATATTTTTTGCTTCTTGGCTATTGCTGCAAGATTGCCCTATCTTGCAAAATGTCAACATATTGTCCTAACTGTCAACTTTGCAGAATTTGTTTTCGATGACTTTCGGTAAGCTGTGAACTATTGACAATAGCTTACTGTACCAACTTATCTGCCAACAAAGGCTGATAAACATACTTCTACAATATCAAATCTCAACAAACGCTATATCATACAGTACAGAATTTCGGAAGTGATTTCTGTCGCCTTAGCAGTAAAACACGACAGTAGTGCACTCTTTTACCGTATGGAAAATGCTAGCGTGGTGGCGTTATAATCCAGATGTTTTTGAACGCCCGACTACCACTTTTTTCTGATGCCTGATTCATGCACCCCCTATTTTTGCCATCTTTCGAAAATTTATGCAAAAAAAATTTTTGTCTTACAATCTCGGCTTAAAGAAACATTTTATTTTTTATTGATTGAATCTATACAGTTCTAGATGCGTAAAATTTCGCAAAAAACTGCGGTAAACGACTCAGCTCGCAGGAAGTATATACTTGTTGCAAAATCATTCGCAAAAAAATTCTGCTATAGTAGTCAACGTTCGTTACCCTTCGTTTTGTGGAACAGAAATGTATGCTAGCAACAATAAAAAATTGGATACCATTGCTAGGTTCGGCAAAGAGAAAAAATGCTTTCATGCTTTTATTTATCAGTTTTTACATAATCAGAGTAGTCAACAATTTGTAATTTTGATAAAATTTTAATTTTGTTAACAAACTCAAATATCAGTCAGCCTTTTGTGTACAATGTTTCATTCAACTGTGATCGCATACGTTTCAAGAGCACCATGCACTATGCAAAAAGCATTAACGGCTATCTTGCAAAACAGCCTTTTCTTATTTGTACAGCAATTCGTACTGTTAAATCAGTACTGATGGATAACATTTATTTTGCGGTTAAATTTGCAAAGTCATTCTTTCGGTTTCCTTTCTGGAACCAATTTTTTGTTTAAGCAAAAAACTGATAAGACAAGCCAGATTTCAAATGGTTTGCGTAAAAGAACAGTAAGCATTTCACATTAAGAGGTTACCCTAACAAGCATAGGAACCCAGTTGTCTTTGGAGTCCAGACTGGTGTTTAGGCTTAAAGTGAAGCTTAGAGTATATTGCATTTTCATTTCATTTTTCGCTACCCCACTGATATAAAAGATAAGATTTAAAAACCACTCAAAAGTTTTCAGAGAGCTCAAATGCGCTCTAATAACGGTTTGTCTCAGCGGATGATGCTCCTGTCTGCGCTTTTAAACACGAAGCACAAGCATTATGCTTTCGTTTCGAGCGTCGTATTCGGTTTTCGAACATTGCTTTTGGATCTTGAACACTATGTTCGTGTTTTCAATGAGAACCAACATCAGGAGAGTTAACATGATGCACCAAGACAAATGGATCGCCATAGTGCATCCCAGCTCTCTAATAATTTTGAGTACATATTAAATATTATCCTTCATATCAGCGGTACTGCAAAAATGGGATAAAATAGACTATATTATAAGCTTATTTTAAGCCTAAGCACCTGCCTGGAATCCAAAGACAACTGGGTCCTCATGCTTGTAAGTTCATTACAATGGCATGCCACACTACCTTAGCGTTTCAAAAACTGAACAAAGCTAGCGCACGCGAAATATTTCAATTACAGTCATTTACTCATTTTTTTGTTTAATGTAATAACTTAGTAATTTATTTGCAGTACTGCAATTAATAAGTCTGTCATTTTGACAACGATTATATAAAGTGCAGTGGCTATGACGACAGCCGCCGCCCAGCGCACATTGCAATCCACCTGTGCCTTTAAGCAACCCATATTTTTAAATCCTGCTTGTAACCGAAAAGCAGTAATTTGATAAGAATATATTTTTGTAAATACTTTGAGCATACCATTATTCTATAGAGAAAAAATCGGCTATACTAAGTACTTTTTTTCCCAACAGGGTAAGCATTATCATTCTTTTGTAATAATTATGTAAACTGAGTATTGCAAAGCATTCCGTTACACATACGCGCGCTCATCATATCAGTTTGGCAGATCAATATTTTATTGAGCGTGAGCGGTTGTATAGTGTGCACATCTTAAAACAGCATAATTTGTGATTTTGGTTTTACAAAGTCATAAAATTACTACTAGAGGATGTTTTACCTCAATTGCACAGAAAAATAAAAAATCCTTCAGCGCACTATTTGGATGCAAAACAAAACTTTTTAGTCGCTAACGTAGCTGCAGCGAAGGCAGGATAGTGCTCATGGTTGAGGGAAGATCCGTATCTCTGATGCGTTGATGGGTGGGGTGCCTGATGTGCGCGTGGGCACGGCGTGGAACGCTATGTGTACTGTTTATCTAACCATTACAATAAAATGATAATACGAGTACGTACCCCGTTTTAAAAATAGTACTTTGTAAATCCAATTTTTCTACATAGAATGGTATGTCTCAAGTATTTAAGGAATTTATTCTTAATAAATCAATGCTTGTGGGTTGCAATGTATTAGCTGTTAAGCTCAAAATTGTATACTGTTTACGTATAATACTGTATGGTGTACATTATTGTATACTTTACCCATCGTACTAAGATGAGTCCCCTGTCACACAACAAGTTGTTTACATTCTTGCGGCGTGGAACAGCGCTCGAACATAAGCGCGACTACCTCGTCAATAATGCCATACAGCCTGAGCGGCTCGAATAATAAACTATTTAACACTGTGGGACTCATGTACAATACATATGAATTGCGCCTTATGAAGTACACTGTACACTACTGGAAGATTTATTCTAACTATCTTTGGCTGTTCAGCATGATCCTGAGTATGCATTTTTTGTGGCATGGTGGAGCACTTTAATTATGACGCTACTGGCGCGTTGAAATTCCATTCAGTTAAATATTGCATTATTATTTCTACAGTTTGAGGATACTTATTTATTTATAGGACAAACAGGTATGGCTGTACCATGAACTGCCCACTTTCATAACTATACTTTTATTGTGCGATTAATGTAACAGTGTTTCCAGCAGCTTATTGCGTGCACGCAAGCTAGTATGTACGTGTATGATTACGATAATTCTGTAATCCATGCAGTTGATAATACAAACTAGGGTCTAAATTTGGTAATTTTAATGGAGATTTTGCATTGTATTTATGACGTTAAAAAGTCGTGTGTCACACACTTTAGACGCCATTAGCAAATATTGCTGAATTTCAACAAAGTAACTTAAAAATTTATACCTTGGTCACGTGATCTCAAGTTCGCATAGTTCAAATATCACTTAACCCAGGGTTTTTTTCTGAACAAAATTAGCTATAACAAGTTCATTTCTGGTAGGTACTTGTAAGATTGACTAAAACCTTAATTAATTAATTAGTGTAATTAACTAGTGTGTAAACTAAAACACTTGGTTGCGATAAATGCAATGGTATTTTAGACTATATGTGTGACGTCATAAACTGCAATCTGGACGTGACAAAATCCAAAATCGCTTTGCGGGACGCCGTTTACTACATTAAATGGATGGATGAACACAAAACTGAAAGTTCCCAAACGTTAATGAATGACGAAATTCACAACAGAGAGAGTATACGTACAAAGGCAAATAATTGAATGAAGGGAAACTTTTATTGCAGCGCAGCAGACGGCCATATGAATGGGCAGCAGACGCATCAAAACATTGGTGAGTCATTGCAGTGGCACAAATCAGTATGACCCGCCGCAGTACGAACAACAGTACAAGGCTTTTAATACCGTTTCAAGTTTCAACCGTTTATATCGGTTTACGTCTTTGTAGACATCCGAGTTGAGCTGTAAAGCAACTGTCTGCAATTTCGATAAGCCTGGAAGATCTTCCTTAATCATTCTCGCTGCGGTTTGCGATAACAACCGAAAGCGGAAAAAATATCGTGGTGAGTGCTTGTAGTCTGCAGTCTCCCGACTCGGATATCCAGCGTCAGTCCAGGAGTTCTGCAGTACGCACTGAGGCCATTGACTGGTACGGTACAAGAAGGATAGCTTTTTTTAGTTACGTAGTGAGTGTTTAACTTCAACCATTTCATAACCAGGGAAAATATCTCCAGAAGAGTTCGTACGGTATTTCATATGCAAAAAATGGCATCAGAAGAAATTGACAGCGGAGACGACGATTTCAACATGAACGAATTCAGTGGAACGACCAGTGACAGCCGACTGCGCGCTCTGAATAATTTACTGCAGCGGCCTATGCTTCCAGGTTTGGCGCTCCCGGATTTTGAAGGCTGTCCGGAGGTAGGCAACCAGATCCGTCAACCTTTTCTTATACGTTTTGATTGAATCAATGCAAGTACAAGCGGGCTTCCTCACATGCGAAGAACACATTGCAATTCTCAGTTCACCAGTCAAGCCTAAAGCGATGCTAATAATAATAATAATACAGAATCAGATATGACTGTCTGATATAATTTTGATGCTTAAACCTATCTGTATATATTCGGTATTACTGTAGTGCTTATGTCGTTATTGCAGCTGGTCAATTTTATGCGCGAGAACTGCAAAATCCTCGTTGTTGGAGCAGGTGGTTTGGGATGTGAACTGCTCAAAGATTTGGTATTCCAGTGGTTTCTTTTTTTGTTATGAATCTGTAAGATACTCAGGTCACGCCTGGATCACGTCAATTTTTTTTGTTACAATTTACAGGCTTTACTTGGATTCCGGCAGCTGACCGTAATCGACATGGACACGATTGATCTATCCAATCTTAACCGACAATTTTTGTTCAGGTAGACAAAACGAGTGCAAATGTGTGTTACCAAATCAAAACATTTCTTGGAACATTTTCCAATTTGAAATATCTGACAGGCCAAGTGATATCGGCAAAAGCAAGGCCGAATGTGCTGCTCGCTTCATCAACGAAAGAGTGCCACAGTGTCGAGTGGAAGCGTAAGAACGGCTGTTCATGATATTTTTCTGCGGTTGTTTAGTTACATATTTTTTCTGTGATATGCAGTCTCTGCAACCGAATTGAAGATTTTGATGAGGATTTCTATCGAGGTAAAAAGACAGACGGTTACTGTACTGTTTTTCACAGTCGCGAATGAGATGACCAGCTTGCAGTATATATTTCCGTCGCTTGTATTACAGGATTTCGTATTGTTGTCTGTGGTTTGGATTCCGTTGTGGCGCGAAGATGGATGAATGGAATGCTGGTGCATATAAAAACATGCAGATTCCTTCAAGGCGATAAATTTGTACTTTAAGTTTATATGTTTTTAGCTTTCTCTGCTTTCGTTCGATGAGGATAGCAACCTTGACCCAAGCACCATCATCCCGCTCGTTGATGGTGGAACCGAAGGATTCAAGGGCAATGTCCGAGTCGTGACCCCTGGTATTAGCGCTTGTTTGGAATGCTCTTTGGACCTCTATCCTCCCGCTGTGAGTTTGGCCATATTTCAACAGACAAGAAGCGTTTCTAATATGTATCGTCTATAAAGGTCAATTTTCCCATGTGCACTATTGCTCATACTCCTCGTTTACCTGAACACTGTATTGAGTACGCGAAAATTTTACTGTGGCCGAAGGAAGAGCCATTTGGGGGTAATGATCGATTATCTTGCTAATAATCTTACTGGTTACATGTCAAGAAAAGCATGCTTTCTTTTCTTAGTGGGTGTGAACGTAGATGGAGATGATCCGCAACACGTAACCTGGATTTGGCGAAAAGCGGAAGAGCGAGCAAAAGAGTTTGCCATTCAGGGCGTCACGTACCGTTTGACGTTGGGTTTGTTTCTTTAATTTCAAAGATCGTTTTAGAGGATCAATAATTTCCAGCTACGTGCCTTATGCCGTTTCTTTTTGCAGGAGTTGTCAAGCATATTATTCCTGCAGTTGCCTCCACTAACGCGGTAGTTGCTGGTAAATTTAACTTATTGATTCTTTTTTTTGTATTTTGTTTTAATCAATTTCGTTTATTACTGCTAGCTATATGCGCCTCGGAAGTTTTCAAGATCGCGTCATCCATGTATTCACCTGTCAGCAATTTCTTGTCCTTCAATGATGTCGATGGGATATACACGAATACTTTCCAGATGGAACGAAATGTAAGCACTGGCTTATTTTTTATCATTCTTATTAACAGCAACACTCAAGTATCGAAATTGTAGCCGGACTGTTTGGCCTGTTCCCAAATGTCGGTTACTTTTGACGTGGATTTCACCAAAACCTTGGGAGACTTCATCGAGTCTTTGAAAGTCAATCCAAAATTGTATGATACCATCATGGACTAGGGGTTTTAAGTGAGCATTACTTAAATTCAATCATTTTTTGATTTCCTTTAGTCAGATGAGGAATCCGGCTGTAACCGCATCCATAGAAGGAAAACAACGAACCCTGTATATGGCCAGCCTCGAGCAACAAACGAAAGGAAATTTGGAAAAAACGTTATACGATCTGGGTTTAAAAAGTGGTCAGGAAGTGGTAATTGCGGACATTACTTCTCCCGCTGCTAAAGTGTTTCACCTGCGATCTCTACATAACTAATGTGAAGTTTACGTTTTTGCCGCTTTTTTGTTTGGATCAAATTTTGATGTGATTAGAAATGATTTTTCCGCTGTACTCTGAGCTTGAAAACACTGTCCTTTTTAGAAGGCAAATAGCACAGATTTCTAACAAGAAAATTTAGAATAAGGTTTCAAATCTGTGGAAACTAACTCCGGGCACCCAAGGATTTGACACGGAGCTCCATCGCTCAACCCCTATTACAAAATTACCAATTTGACCAAAGGCTACTTATTACACAAATTCTTTTATTATTTACTAACAAGTCACAACCAGGTAAGTACTCGTACACTGTACAACAAAGTTCGAACAATACCAATTCAAAACGTCCATATTTCAAAGAAAAAGAGCAAACATTCTAAAGGTTAACCCTTTGCCAAAAAAAACTCACGTTCGTGATGGAAAGTTTAAAAGTACATCCCGACATCCGAATGTAATAACATCAAAGTGCCTTTTCTTTTCTTGAAAATGATGAGATACGAAATCAGTAAATCCATAATAATTATCGTTATCCTCCAAAAAAGCGGCGTATTCAAAATTCATCCGTCCACAATTAAAAAACCGTTCTCCTTCCAGTACTTCTATATGAATTCTCAAAAAGCCAGCTTTTTCATTAGGAGATAGACGTTGCTGTCGACCTCAAACGACAACAAATTGCTGGCGTCTCCGTGCAAACGCATGAGCAGTCCGCCGTAGGAGACATAGGCCGCCAGTCGCCCAGACTCACTCGAAGCATCGTCTCCTTCCAGACGGTAAACTTTACCGTACATGATGTACTCATACTGTTCCGCTCTCGGGAATTTAGAGATGTCGCGATATTCCCCATCCTCGGGCATTTCCCGGTCCGTGCTGTCGCCCAGCGAACTGGCCACCACCATACGGAATTTTTCCCCAAGTTCCATGGGGTAAATCTGAGTGTTCACATCCAGAATCAAATCCATTTTAAAAGACTCACTTTCACAGAACAATCGGGACACTCGATCGAACTTCTTGCCATCAGGATCGATATCTTTGACATCGAAAATATCTTCGAATATGATTCCACTGGAAGCCATGAAGGATCGACTCAAAACGTGCAGGAAAATTACACAATCAAACACCGAATAAGATTCCAGAACAAGAATAAGCTGCTTTAAGCGCTGCTTTAAGGTGAAGCGCTTCAGTGGTATAAATCTAATCAAACCAATTTCGACAACTATTCGCGTCCTGTGCCTTTGTGAAAAACCGGCGAACCGCTATATCAACTCAAGGCTCCAAAATCATAATTCAACCAAAACGAATAATAATTATTATTATTTTAATTATTATTATTAACTTTATAAGTTACGGTAGCCACTAATTTTTTGTACTTGTATATTTCTAGTTATTATTATTACTAATTTTTCAAAATTGCGAAAAACGTCCAGGATTTCTCCTCGTCTAATGGAAACAACTTCCGTTTGGTAGGCACGCCTCTAACCTTCGAAAACGCTATCGCACGCACCGGACGGTATTGTAGACTTTGTAGTGTGCTGTGTTTTGTACGTTGTACGAGAAGTGCATGAGTTTGTTTGTTGCATGAGTGATAACAAAGTCCGTAAGTTTTTAATTAGAATTTTATACTATATTCGGTTTTGTCGAATTGAAGTACTGTAAGTAAGTACTGTAAATACTAGTATGCCTAATTTTTTCATAATTGCCACAGAGTTGCCACAGAGCTCGTGACGTCACGAACCGGAAAAAATGCCGAACCGTGGCAAAACCGACAGCGAAATTACCCGAAGCGCCAACAGAAATAATTAACTGCGCCAAATGTAAGCATTTTTAGCCGGAAGTGCGAGACAGCATGGGTTTCTAAGAGAATTGCTTATATCTATAACTTTGGTGCTATAGAAATATGGGCGTTTACGTTCCCTTTATGCAAATTATCCCAGTATTTTAATTATTCTAGCAACATCCGCTTGTCAAAACTCAGCTCTGAAGGCAAGCAATGGAGTACGAACATTGGCCGTGTAGCATTGCCGCTTACGGGCGAAATCGTTTCCGGTCCATCTATTTTTTTCATGTGATTAGAGATCACCTGTGGCAGCTCATCTATACGTAATGTAATGAGCACGATAAAGCTGTCTGGTAGGAACTAGGAAGCAGTCAAGCAGAGTATACTTGCGTCTTATTAATTTCAATTTCTGATGGTGAACTGCAATTGAAGTTAGTGATTAATCCTGTAAAATTACTTGCTTGTTGGACTGCCAAAATGTGACGCTATTGAAGGCTATTCAGTATTCAGACGTTTCATCGTTATCTGTCTAATGGTTAATTCTGTGAACCTTTCCCCTGGTGCGTTTGATAGATTTCTGAACTACCGCCGGCCGGGTCGCTTTAATTCGTTTATCCTGGCAGGCCTGGCTACGGAAGATCCTTTTTTTCTCCTGCACTTCATCGTTTCCATATCCGTTTAAACGCAGCTGAACGCTGAAGCACGCACTACGCTTATAAGTACAGTTACGAAATTGAGCCACCTTTGCATTATTTCACCGCTGTCTGAGCGCAGGCGGTGATTATGATTATTCGCACCAACGCCAAGGAAGAAGGACGTTATCGATCGCCTTTACCTGCGGCCTTCTTATTTGCTTCGCGTCGTTGGTGTGTGGCTGTGTTGAAGCCGGAGATTATTTACTAGATTATATTCTCAGCCCCTATGCAGGCTATGCCGTTGAATTCTGGATTTTTGAAATGCATTCTAGCCATTAACCATCCGTGGACTGCTGGATGGAAGGAATGCAGAACTGTGTTCCCGTAAACGATAAAATTCGGTATGTGGTAAATGGTAATTAGCAATTTTGGAAGTTAAAAGCTGAAATCTGTCGTTGGCTTGCCGTCACTTGCTCGAATCTACGTCGTGCATGATACGTATCCTAGGACCAGCAGTTGATAATTTTGCCACTTTATAATTTATTATTTTCTCACCGTCAGCTGCAGTATTTGCTGTTTGCACATGGCGTATGGCGTTGGTTGCAGTGCAGATGGCTATCGTAAAAGAGTTTACAAATACTAATCTTTTGAAGTACTAAGAAGGAGGTGTACTTAAACACATTGTCGTCGAAATACGGTAGGTAATCTCTTCGTCTGTTTTTAGTAGCATGCTCTTCTCGGTCCACTTGAAGCACACTTTAACCTATTCAGTCAGCTGGTTGTTAAAATGTCTGGATTTCAAAGTTTTTTAATTGTGTCTTTGAAGAGTTTCTAGAGCCTTACAGCTACAATAAACAATTAACATGTACGAATAATTGATCGCAATTACCACCTGTATAGAAACGTACTTTTTAAAATTTATGTGACTCTGCCAGACTGCGGCACTAAAAGAAATGGTTTAAAGTAATACAATAATATAATTTTAGTTTTATGTGAATTATCGCCCGCAGTTATCAACAGCACTTGCTTACGCAGAACCTTATGGAAATTGCTGATATTTGTTTGACGAGTATGGGTACCTCTACAGTTCTACTTGTAATGGGATTGTCGAAGACTGTTTTTCTTGGAGCTTTTAATTTGCTGTACCATAACAAAAACTGTCTGTTGGAATCAGGTAAAAGTTTGTGAATTTTACGATTAATCGCAAAATTTACAATAATATTTTATGTAATATCCAGGCATTACGTAAAAGACCAATGTTGGTCTTTTACGTAATACCTGGATATTACATAAAATATTATAATTGTTGTAGTGCACTGTGGCATAATTTATTATAACGCTTTGACTTTTGTTGCAGCTCTAGGACAGTTTTGTGCCATCTTGATTCCATCATCACTGCTGTTCAAAAACATCCCCAGTGAAGCTGAGGATCTCCAGTGCGACATATGCCCGCCATTCTGCATCATCTTGGCCTAAAAGAATTGCGCTTATCTGGTACCTTTTACCATGAACGTCGTGCTGCGGCGGAAGTCAGTGATCATCGTGGCACTGACAGTGTTTTTGCTGCCGTATGCCTTGCTAAACACATGGAACTGGTTTCGGGAGCTTCGGTTAACCACGAGCGGTGCGCATTATAAACCTGCAGCTTTTGATAATGATATCCTAAAATTAAGTGTCTTTGAATAGAGTTTATGGCTCGTCAAATCAGTATCAGCGACCAGTTGAATTTACTGAAAGACAAGTTTTCCCACGCGGAGTACTTGCTGCATTTACGACAGAAAAGACTCCATTTCCTGAATATGACACAAACCCAGCCTTGCAACCGCAAAGTGGAAAATAATAGCACTGGTCATTTATTGCGTCCAGAGGACATTTTGTCTCGAGATGGTCTACTTGAGATACCGACTGTTTTTCAACACATGCCACATATTTTGGATAGACCGGATGCTCTTATACCTCGAATACTCATTGGAAAAGGTCGGCAGCGGGGTAAGTTGAAAAAGTTTATCGGTTTTGGTGGATTTATTCGAAATTTTTTATAGATTTAGTTTCTTGCAGCAACTGCGGCGTCGCGACACCCTTTTCACACCGTAATTTAAGCGACACATACTATATTTAGGGATTGCATGTAAAGTTTGCATTTTTTGTGTCAGAAATATGAAGCTTTCAAATGCGGATCCATGGTTTAGGTTTTCGGAACGCAGTAACAGTGAAACAGTTATTTTTTCATCGAGGAAATGCTATAAAAGTCGTACAACTGAGTCTGACATACAGTCTGACTTTAAAGCTTTGTCGTGTTTGTCTTCGGTAGAAATTCCGTTATTTTCTGTACAAGAAGTCTATTGTCTGCCTGGCAGTCTCTTTGTACTTGCGCTATTTAACTGCGTATTTATTGTTTACTCGAGGTGAATATTATTATAATTATGTGCGAAATTGCAAATTCATGCTGCAATTGTTCGTTCGGTAGTGGTGCAATGTGCATATAAAGCGTATGCAAGTAAGTATTCATATTCTCCCGTATGTTGGACATCCAGCCTTTACTAGCAGTTTTTTTTATTATGAAGGAAGTACTTACTTGGCATGTTACACAATTAACATTTGCTAGAGCGATCCTTTACAATATTTGCCGTGGATATACTGTAATCATGCTGCGTACACAAACAATTGTAATATTTTTGGTTATTACATATATTTGCAACTAGTTTGGGCGGTACCTATAAATGCGGGCTGCGAGTTGAAAGAGGTTACGACCTAACAAAAAAGGAATTTCTTGCGTCATCCACGCTTTTTGTCTTTTTTTCTAAATCTGGCATTGCGCTTGCGTGCGTTGTATAATTATATTATTTAATCACTGTAAATTTTTTATGTCGCCGGGGATTAAACTTCCAGTACCTGTTCTTGAATAAACTGGCATTCTGCGGCAATTTTATTTCTGGTAATAAATAGTATGTAGTTTAGAAAAGGCTTTAATTATGAGCCCTCCGTTAAGAAGAAATGGTTGTTTAGAAAGTGATATTTTGAAAATTCGAATGACTCATTGTTGTGCTTTCCTTGGGTTTTCTGTAATAACGTTGTTATAAAATAATAATGCATGCTGTAAAATTGAGTAATTTTTTCTGCTTGCAGTTTCATTGGTTATCGGCGTCCCGACGGTTCAGAGGACTACGCACAATTATGTAGATGAGACTCTTGAATCGCTCTTACGGAATCTTAATGAAAGTGAAGAGGCTGATGTGGTGGTGATTTTAATGGTTGCCGACATTACCAATCTGGCTATAACGGATGTTTTCATAAATGAATTACGGGAAACATTTGCACTTCACATCGAAAAAGGAACACTTGAAATTCTCGCTCCGTCGCCAAGCTATTATCCTGATTTTGATAAACTGCCGCCTACTTTGGGTGATCCTCCCGAACGCATGAAGTGCGCAGCTTTGATAAACACTAATCTTCTTGAGCATTAGTATTATAAGCTGCCACTATTGCCGTGTTTGCAGATGGAGGACGAAACAGACGTTGGATTTTGCGTATTTGATGATGTATGCTCATACGAAAGGGACGTATTATCTTCAAGTAAGTGTTGTGGTTATTATTATTGTCTATCAGCCGCTAACAATGATCCGCGTTTATGACTGAATTATTACCCAGTAACTGTGCACGTAACTTCTAATTCTGTGGAGAAAAAGACGGAAATTACCAAAGATGTTTTATTGCTGTTTTCGCTCTTTACAGCTGGAGGACGATGTAGTGACGAAACCTAATTATGCTACAAAGATAAAGACCTTTGTGGATACGGCTAATGACTTCATTATGGCAGAGTTCGCTAGTTTGGGGTTTATCGGTAAACAGGACTGGCTGCGTATTTTGTTGTAAGATAAGCATTAGCCAACTCATGCAATAGCCTACTTATGCAAAATTACGCTGGATTTTAAAGTTATGTCAAATAGCTATGTCCGTTGGTTAGCGTGTAATTGCCGCGCGGGAACACTGCTTGGCACTGACTGGTTTTTATGATATGCCCCATTTTTGTAAAGAAGAAAATGGGTTTTTGATTACATATTCGCTTGTTTCCAGGAAAACTGTTCCGTTCATCGGAGTTGCCGACATTTGTTGAATTTATCCTCCTGTTTTATGAAACCAAGCCGGTTGACTGGCTCCTCACAAATTATCTTTTTGTAAAAGTGTGCTTGGAATTGTCGGATACCAAGTACTGTCCAAAAGCAATGGAGAAAGCGGTCAAAAGGTTCAAGCCAGCTCTATTTCAACATATGGGAGTAGAGTCGTCTCTAAAGGGCAAAGTGCAAAAATTGCGGGTAAATTTTTTGTTTCGAATCGTATCTGCGTGCACATGGGTTTGCATTGCAGTTCATTTTTCGGTACAAGAAATTTTTATTTCAATCAAGTATTTTCTTGTTACTTTTTTCTTAAACCATTATCTTTTTACAGGAAAAGGATTTTGGAAAAGTAGATTTGTTTGTACCCCATGAAAATAACCCGTCTACGAAGAAAATTTGGACGTCTTTGAAAGTCTACCAGTCGCACTCACTGGAAGATGCATATAATGGAAAAAACTATTTTTGGGCTTTGAATCCGCAACCGGCGGATACAGTTACTATAGAATTCAAGGATCCGATTATTATCTCCTCGTATCTTTTCAAATCTGGGAATGCCGAACATCCAACGGATCAGTTTTATGATGCGGTTGTGGAAGTAGCGACTGGCCCGGGAACAGGAAATGAAACGTACACTTGGGAACAGGTCGGGAACTTTCGACGAGGCATTGCTGAAGGAGCGCTGGCATCCAAGAAACCTTCGTTGGCCATTCGGATACGAGCTGTTAGCGAAAGTGCTTTCTGGGTGACTTTGAGAGAAGTATGTTTTATTGCATTACTAACGTACGTAACGAGCCAGTTAATTTCGATAATGTGTTTCTATAATATGTTTCTCTAAGGTGTTTCCATAATGTTATGTGGATTTCAGATTTGGATCCAGACTGTCCAGCGGTGAAAACTGCGAATCTATCCTGCTGATCAAAAATTTTGCTACTATACTGTGATAGCCGCGCATTACGGTGACAGTGAAGAGACATGGATAGTGATTTGATAATTTAACCCAGTTTCTCCCACCGTGGCAATCTCCTTTTGCGTAAAAGTAATTACTACAACTGTCTACATTCGTTATCTGATACTAGAACAGTATGGGACCTGTTGAGATCGCTCCTTGGGCGCGGTTTAGCATCCGTCCTGCTGACCAAAGAAATTCAATCATTCTGCAGCCAGTATGGCCATATATGAGTGCCATAACTTTTTTGATCGTTACAGATTATTTTCAGTTTGTACTCCAGATTCTTTTACAGAGTTGATTACTTCAATTATCTCGTTTTACGGTCGTATCTTTTACGTGTACTATTTCGATTTTTGGGGTGCTGAAGATGAGTCAGTTGGAGATGCAGTTGAATCATTTGTACTCATGTAATAAGAAAATGGATAGAGCCAGATCTTCGGTTTCAGTTCGAAAGTCGGAACAAATTTTGCTTAATATGAAAACCATGGTATGCAAAACTCAGTCGACAAAAATTGGCAGTAATGTCGTAAATCGTGGCCAGCACTGTTGCCCCACCTTGGTTGCACGTAAGAATGCTTGAAAAATTGTTTACTTAATGGTAGATTAATACGAGGTGTCTCAGCCTTTATTGTCCTGTGGTTGGTACAATTCAAGATCGTCAATAGAAGTACATGTAGTTCACAATTTCACGAAAATTTCTAACAAAGTGCTACGTAATTGACAACAAGGCAACATTTTGGCGCCGCAAAAAGGGCAAGCCGATCTGCACATCACCTGCACATCTACTGCTGCACTGACCAGTGAGAAACCAGCAAGCCGGAAAATAAACAAAAGGTCATCCAAACAGGTTGAACAACAATATATATGTCTGATAAACTGTGCTCTGTGCAGTGAGTGTGCACTCTGCACAATTTTTTGTTGGTTATATTTCCAATATTTTTATTTTTAAAACTCCTACTGTTAAAGTCTTTATTGTATTTGAGGTTCGTATTGGACAATGTATTACAAGAATATCGGTTAACAAAAACCATAACATCATTTCCCTTCCGCTAAATGAAAGGCAAATTACACAATGTCATCTTCCTTCTCTACCGTGTCGTTGAATGTACCAACAATAGAAACTGCATTTACTCGCTGAATCTCAGTACCAATTTTTGGCGTAAAAACGGCGTAAAAACTCTCCTAAGCGGAGGTTGCCTGTACTGTCGATAATCTTCTCGACAGCTCTTTGAAGAATTTCTTCGTCAGTGGTCCGAACGTGCCCGTAGTTTCAAACGCCAGCGGTTGAACGATATAACGGTCTGCCAGCCCGCTATACTTTCCTAACTTCCGATTTTCGCGTATTTCCGCTGCACTTCCCGGCACCCTAGACGTCTGGGCGATGTATGTTTGGGCAAATGTGTCCGCCACGGTTACATCCCACACTAGCGGCTTTCCAGTTTTCCAAGGGAATGCTGTCACCCCGTCGGGCCGCTTTCCGTCGCCTCTGTCTAAACCCGCCGGTTTAAGGGACGATGGCACTTTTGCCGAACTCAGTGCGCGCTTCGTTGCTTCGTTCAAGACAGCGTGGACACCGTGTCTTCCTTTTGCTGTTAAATAGGTAATAACATGCTTTGAAGTTTAAACGAAGTCAATTTTCGATTTAACGGTCTTGTGCTACCTGGGCTTGCTGCTCCATGAAGAAATGAATAAAACCCCCTTCGGAACGTTTCCTGTGGAAACCTCACGTAGGCGCGTGGATTGATTGGAATTAATTTGGAAAAAGGCTGCTGGTTTTGATGAACAAAATAGCCCTACGGCTCGCTTCCCTCGCTATGCGGTTTTTCATTAACCACGCAGGTCCACGCTCATGCCGAGTCATGCGTATTTTGGCCCGGATGGTTGTATAGGAAGGTGTTATTTTTCTGGTGACTTTCGTCCCAAAGGGCCTCCCTAGCGTGGAATGCCCGGGTGTACTAAGCCGCAGTTTGTGGGCTGGCTTGTTGATTGTGGCAGGACCGCTATTGGCTCGGACCGCAACGCCGACCAATTACAAATGACCAACCGCTAAGCCAATGCCGTATACCCATCTCGTGTGTGGGTCTGTTCACAGAAGGCGAGCATCCCTTTTTTATCTTGCCTTTTTCGTCAATTTTTTATTCTAAAAGTAAACCATCTCCAGTACGGCAGTCTAGTCGCATATCCTGGTCTAGTTTGTCCTCTGGATCCCAGATATTATTACTGACGGAGACGCTTTGGTTGAGTAGAACGAGAAGGATTCCACATTTTCTTGCAATAGATTTGCGTTGTACTTTTGCAAGGACCTGGTGGTTGCTATTTTCGTGAGCTGGCTGCAGAATAGTTCCGACCGTGGGTATTCAAACTTTAAAATTTGAAATGTGTATTTTATTGATCTTTTCCTGCTTTTCGTTACTAAAGGGCTGAGCTATCTATATAGTTTGAAAATTTTTAGCTGTTTGAAACCCATGATATTTATGAGATTGCTTTCCTGTGGTGAGCTAGGCGAAGTGTTGATCATGTGATCCAGTGCAATCATGTCGCCTGACGCCTGTGTTTTTGCTTTAAAGCATTTATTTTTTCAATACAAGTTTTACGCATTTGTGACTAAACTAGAGCCGTTTTATTAGCCGTAATATTTATCCTGCTACCGAATTTTATTTTAACAATCTTCGGTAAACTTAAAGTATGATAAGCAAGGAAGATTCTTGAGGAACATCAACGCACGTGACATTCATGTTTTTCTACGATTTGGTAAATAGTGGCACTACTATTGCTCCTCCTAAACTGTAATCCGTTTTGCCTGTGCAGTGCTCCTGTGGACAAGATGGCCAAGACATACAATAAAGAGAATCTACCATTCATCCAGGATGAAGAGAAGGAGTCGCGCTTTGGATATGTGTTCGGCGTGTCCGGGCCCGTCGTCATCGCGGAGAAGATGGCCGGTGCCGCTATGTACGAGTTAGTGCGTGTGGGTCATGAGGAACTGGTCGGGGAGATCATTCGTCTGGAGGGTGACATGGCCACCATTCAGGTGTACGAAGAGACATCCGGTGTGACGGTGGGCGATCCCGTGCTGCGAACGGGCAAGCCGCTCTCGGTGGAGCTCGGTCCGGGCATCCTGGGCAACATCTTCGACGGTATCCAGCGGCCTCTGCAGGACATTCATGACCATTCCCAGTCCATCTACATCCCCAAGGGTATCAACGTCCCGGCATTGAGCCGTGTGGCGCAGTGGAATTTCGATCCGATTCCGCAGATGCGCGTGGGCAGCCATCTGACGGGCGGCGATATTTATGGCTTTGTGCAGGAGAATGTGTTCGTTAACCACAAGATCATGTTGCCGCCGCGGTCCAAGGGAAAAATCACCTACATCGCCCCGCCGGGCAGTTATACGGTGGACGATACCATTCTGGAAACCGAATTCGATGGGGAAAAGCAGAAGTACACGCTGTGCCAAGTGTGGCCGGTGCGTCAAATGCGGCCTGTCGTGGAGAAATTGGCCGCCAACCATCCTTTGTTGACTGGTCAGCGCGTACTGGATGCGCTTTTCCCCTGTGTGCAGGTATTAAAGTATAAGTAATATAATTATTACGATTGATATTGGGCTAGACAACCGGTTGTGACGGCTAATTTACAGGGGGGTACAACTGCCATCCCTGGCGCTTTTGGTTGTGGAAAAACCGTTATTTCTCAGGCCTTGTCCAAGTTCTCCAATAGTGACGTTATCATCTACGTTGGTTGTGGTGAACGTGGTAACGAAATGTCGGAAGTATTGCGAGATTTCCCGGAGTTGACGGTGGAGATAAACGGGAAAACAGAATCCATTATGAAACGCACTAGCCTGGTAGCCAACACCAGTAACATGCCTGTGGCCGCTCGTGAAGCCAGTATCTATACCGGTATTACCCTCAGTGAGTACTTCCGTGACATGGGCTACAACGTCTCTATGATGGCTGATTCCACATCGCGTTGGGCCGAAGCTCTCCGTGAAATTTCCGGTCGTCTCGCTGAAATGCCTGCCGACAGTGGTTATCCGGCGTACCTCGGCGCTCGATTAGCTTCCTTTTATGAACGTGCTGGACGTGTTAGTTGCATTGGTAAGATTTGAATTTGACAGCATAGTTGGCACTCATAAAATTTAATGGAGGTGTATATAGCATAATAGCAGTACGCAAAACATAGCGGGAATAATTTGCTTTTTATAATATTATGGTTACTGAAAATATGAAACTGAAATTAAGTAAACGTTATGTGCTTTTTATAGGCAACCCGGCACGTGAGGGCTCTGTTAGTATTGTGGGTGCTGTCTCTCCTCCCGGAGGTGACTTCTCCGATCCCGTAACATCGGCTACTTTGGGTATCGTGCAGGTGTTTTGGGGCTTGGATAAGAAATTAGCGCAGCGCAAGCACTTCCCTTCTGTGAACTGGTTGATTAGCTACAGTAAATACATGCGCGCCTTGGATGACTATTATGAGCGTAATTTCCCGGAGTTTGTTCCTCTGCGAACGAAATGCAAGGAAATTCTCCAAGAAGAAGAAGATCTGAGTGAAATCGTGCAGCTTGTCGGTAAAGCATCTCTCGCGGAAGCTGACAAAATAACTTTGGAAGTTGCCAAACTGGTTAAAGATGACTTTTTACAAGTAAGCTTGTGCATTCTTAATTATATTTAACTTGATATGAACTCCTCAAAACATTTTTGTTGTTTTCACAGCAAAATGGTTATACCCCATATGATCGGTATTGTCCATTCTATAAAAGTGTCGGCATGCTACGGAATATGATGGCTTTCTATGACTTGGCTAAACATGCCGTAGAATCGACCGCTCAGTCAGATAACCGTATAACCTGGGCAACTATTCGTGAAGCCATGTCAGACACATTGTATCAGTTGACCAGTATGAAATTCAAAGATCCGGTGAAGGATGGCGAAGCCAAAATCAAAGCCGATTTTGAAGAGCTTTACGAAAGAATGCAGCAAGAATTCCGTAATCTGGAGGATTAAACGTGTAAGAAATCGTGCAGCTGGTTGACAGGACATGTTTTCTGTAACCTCTGCTTGCATAGACAAGTAATAATTTAAAACGTTTTTCTCGTAAGCATGTTGTATCGAGTTGTGCAGTTTTGGTATCAGATTGCTGTCGTTGTGATATATCTAATTTTGCAGTTTTGTCTGGGTTGAATTATATACTGTAGACTGTAGGTAGACTTCTGCCGGAAATTGGTGCACTTCTGATTTTAGTTTATTCCGTAACTAATCATTCCTTATTTAAAGCGTGCTTGATGGTATATGAGATGATACTCTCCGAGGCGGTGTTGTTTAACCGATGTGTTCGAAGCGGTAGCTGCATTAGATTGTTTGACTGATTTTAAATTGTTTGAAATTGAGTTTGATATAGAATAGTATTTTACTCTATTGCTGCTAATAAAATCTAGTACTCAACAATCAAGATCTGATGCTGCAGTCCACTATTTAATTTTATTGTACACTGGCCAATATATGGTTTGGAAAATTCAGGAACATACAAAACATTACTATAAAAAATTGGAACACTTCATAAACAGAAAAATTAGAAAAAAAAGGCTTTGGAAATGTGTGGAATGTGACTGCATTATAAGCATAAACAATCAAACAAGGTCATCTGGGATGGGGAACACCAACTTTCGCGTACAGTATGCTTAGCTTCACACTTCGCAAATCGTGGTGAATCATAACGACCACATGCCCGCATGCATCAAAAGATAAAAGTGTTTAAGTTATCTGGAATGTACACATGTCCAACAGCGGACTCAGTTGGCACGGCTGTACAGCTGAACTTCCCAGTTTCCTTGCACGAAGTGATTTCATACACGAAGCTGAAAATTACGAAATTCAAATTTCAGCATCATTCTATGGTTCAGTTTTCAAACTGCTTTGTCAATCGCTTGTAACACATTCAAGGAACAGGCCGGCGCTGCTCACCTTCTGCAATCTTCCACGACTGAATTCAGCACGAATTTAAGTAAACTATAGGTGAATCCCAGCGATGTTTCAGCATTCCACAATGGACGACCCAACTCCTCTTCCTTTTCCTGATTAGGCATGCGACATAGCGTTAATAGCGCCATATTAGCAGGTAGCGATTAGAATTCACAATCAGAATATCGGCGATCAGCTTTCGCTGCTTACCTTAACAAGCTGCGGAATATCATTCATATGATATGTGTAAACTTCGTTCACTACCCCATCCTCGTGGACGCCAACGTGAACATTGCCCACACCGATAAAAATGTTGTTTGTCCACCAGCGAAACAATCGCTGCCTAGAAAAAATTGGATGAAAACTTTCGCAAAAGATTTTCTTTTCAACAAAACAATCAAAAGACCAGGAGGTTCCACCAACTGGCAAAAGCTTATGGAAAATGCCAGTCATGGACACCACAGATTTGCAAACAGATTGGAAAACTTATACACATTTCGAAATTTTTGAGCTATTATTGCCCTATTCAGAGTAGCATAATCACACCTCAATATTCAATAATCAAAGTATGGTCGCACCCTCTACAATTACAAATATTTATACTAACGGGCAACGGCTATCCTACCTGTACAGTTTCATCTCGTTTTCCAGGACATTTGCCAACATGATAGTGAAGTCCACATATTTTCCTGGGCCAGGTGCAGACGAATTCGGATCAATTCCATCTATTGCACTTTCGATAAGCATATCAATATCCCGGAAACGAAGTTTCATTACACTGCGATAACGTGGTAAATCCACTCCAATATCATCCGAATCGGCTCCATCTGCATAATGTACAAACATAAGATGTTATTATTTGTACACAGAGACAATACTACAGGCTATTTATTGACTTCTACTTTCGAAGACTACAGACCATTCGAATACGCCGCTTTAACATTACCAAATACCAACTAATTATTGTACTGTACAATAAATACCTCCTAATGCCGTCATGTAAACTTCGTATCGTCGTCCCCTGCAATAAAAGTAAAGCAAATGGTGCAGTGATCAAACGTACCAGCAAATGAATCAGTGACCACATAATTATTTTACAGATACAAAGCATAAAGGCGGCAAATGATCTTACAATCCTTACGGTAAGCCCACACTGATACATTGTACACAGTGTAAAGTTAAAATTTCCCGCGTACCGGTACGCTCCGCGATCATCTTCCAGGTTTCGTACGTGATCCGGAGACTTCAAGGCTGTGATATCTATATCCGGGCGCTGAATTTTACCCAAAATGACTTTCCCTCCAATTTTAGCCGCTCCGAAAATGTAACCAGTAGCATTACTGGCATCTTGACCGTATGGGATTTTGATCAGCTCCGACAACAGCGATTTGCTGACCAGAATTTTAGTATCGTGCCTGCAGACACGAATAAAAATACATTATCAATCGTCCCCAAAACAATCTTCGAAAACTGCCGGATCTGCTGTGTACAAGGCCTAATGGAAAGCATGGCAATTACAGACCCTGATACCGTAGCGTACTGCCGTAGACCACGGCTCACGCGAAGCCGCGTCTTACATAGGGCACAACCCGCCATTAATGCAGTGCTTATCAATTATTACCTAATGCGAGAATTAATTATTTCAATGTAGCATTCCCTGACTTCTCGCCAAGTCGTAAGTACTTCCTTGCTTTACCTCAAGCGTCTAATTCGATCATCATCGGCATGTTCCTCCAGCCACTGATAAAGGATGCGCATCTCCCGGTTGAAAACGACATATCGTCCCTTTCTGGCAGTATTGAATCCAGCATCCAGATTGAAGTGCACCGGCGTTGGAGCGTCAGCATCGCACCGGACCGTCATTGCGCGCAATTTGCTTCTATCAGATCGGATAACCAATTCCTCTTCTGTATCTCCGTACAGTGAGTAAAATCCTACTTCTTCCAGTTGGATACTGTTCGTACTAATGCCCATTCGCTGGAACTTAGAACGTGGATGGATGCTGAATGCGCCATCGCCGTCACTGTCAGACTGCGCATTCCGCCAACCGGGACCACCGGAATAGCCACGGCCACCCCGACCTCTGCCTCGGTTTCCTCGCGAATACATTTTGTCTTTACCAAAACTGATTCAAGAACTAGGTGGTAAATTGGTAATTGCGGTATCGTCGGTACACCTTTGTGGCATAGAGCTGTGTAAAGCGGCGGAATCGCTGTAATGGACAACTAAAAATGGAGAAAGGAGGCAAACGAGCGACAGTGAATTTGATTTCTCTTTATGTGGAAACCAAACCGATATACGAGTACACAAGAACTAATGGTAATGCAGGGATGACGGTACGAGTTGTACGATACAACTCTGTACTACGTCACCACAGGTGTGCAGAGCCAGCTAGGTGGATATGTGGCCAGCGTTGTGATGTGTTCTTTTAGTGTGTTGATATGCACAGTCTTGACTGGCATATTTTTCTCTTCCCTTTTTGCGCCCTTTCCTCCGCCATGTATTGCATTCACTGATGAATAAAATTCCCATTTTATTCACGTGTGTTGTCTCATATTCATTCGTCATCCGGGATACGAGGATTAACCTCGTATTCCCTATATGGTAGCAGATCTGTGAAAGATCTCGTCTCTAGAAGAGCCTCGATCTGTGCTGTTTACAGCGCAGACTGGAATCATATCTTTGGATCCCATCCTTGATCGGACGGATCCATATTTCCCATTTCCTGCGGATATTTGGGCACCATCAAAATTTTTTCACTGTCGAGCAGTGGAAAGGGAGGAATAAACTCCAGAAGAGAATCAACCTCACGACGCGAACAGTTCGCGGAATAACGCTGCTGAACGCCTGACATCTCTGTGTACGAAACACACTGTGTCATAGGGACAACAGTGAACCGTGTATGCGCGCCGTACATTTCAAAGGAAACGAAACCAGCAGTGGCCAAACGATTAAAGAATTGTTTCTAGAATTACTTCTGACGAACAGAAATCTTTACGAATAAATACAAAAAATTCCTGACCTTTTCAGATAAATTCTACGATAGAATTTCCTGGTTACGTGCCTGGAATTTTGGTAGCTGTAAACTGTCTGTCTGTGGTAAGTGCATAGTAGCTAGATCATTATCAGCCTAGCACGATAACAAAAGAAGCGGATATATCCGCATACGAAAAAAAATATTGCTACTGCAATAAAGCCGTGCCTTTCTGCCTATGCATTGACTGTAATTGAAAATACTTGTATACTGTAAATCACGAAATACGATGTCTGGGAGATACGCAATTTTCAACGGACTGAAAAGCATCTTCCCGTTCGGAACACGCGATAACATGGAGGAAACCATGTTTATGTACGCTGATCGACCAAATCCTCGGCAACCGTCAACTGCTACTGGCGCTACGACGCGCCAGCAGACAAAGAAATTGGGAGCTGCTAAAATGTCGAAAAACAACGATAAGAGTGAGGAATCGTCCAGTGATGACGACACATCATCGCAGACGTCTGCGAGGAGAATTTTCCAAGGACGGAAGCACCCAACCGACAATATGGAGATTCCATCGAAATTTCAGGTGGGAGACGGCAGCGATAACGAACGAGGAGATTCTCCCTGGAACGGAGATCAACTCGATACGACCATGATCGAGGCGAACGAAGACAATCTGAAAGACATCATTGAAAATGTTGAAAATGAAATGCCGACGATCGGCGAAGGAAATGATAACACGAAGGAACCGGAAAAAGAGCTGGACGAACCAGCTACGGAAAAACCAACGGTGGACGATTCGCAAAATACGACCACTGATACTCATGAAAAGGAAAATCTCGACAAAGAAGCCGCAGATATGACTGAAGCGGAATTACGAGACGCATTTTATCAAGTCGTCCAACGAAATACACATCTCCGAGGGGAGCTGTCCCAATTAAATGAACATTACGAAGAGACGTTGGAACGCCTTGAAGAATTGGAGAAAAATCGCGAAGCCATGGAAACAGAGTTTGACGAAAAACATACGGAGAACGCGAATAACGAACAAAAGAATAAGACATTAACTGCTGAAAATGAACGTTATAAGAAAGTCATTTTCAAAATGGACCAGCTACGGAAGCTGGATAAAAGCAAACACGTGGCCGAAATGGAGAAATTACGCAAACAATTCGCTAAATCGTTGAAGGAAAAACGTCACGAAGACGTAGAGGCACCGGCCAAACAGGTCAAAATAACGGAAAAATCCGAATACTTTAAAGTCGAACGCCGTGATGCGACTGGAAGAAAATCACCGTTTGAAAAGCCACGTGAAACACGAGAAGTTTTATACACGAGAGATCAAGTGGATCAGACGGTGGAGAACGCCCAATTTACTGCTTACGAGCAAGGATACCAGGAAGCCGTGGAACAAATGCAGGAGGAAAATTTCCGTTTAAATGCAACAATTCGAGATCTGACGAACAGATCATTGCAAGCACGTTCCACAGCACCTCCACCTCCCCCAAGACGCCCACCACCGGTCAACACAGTACCAGTTACGATTCCTTTACCACCGGGCACGATGCCCGTAAAGGACGTTACGGAATTAATTAAAGCGGCACGCGCCCCGATTCCAATTACGAAATACAATGGAAACCGGGAGGAGATTGACAGCTTCATTATAAAGTTTCGCCGTGCTGTAGTGCAGAATAGCTGGGACGAAGCCACAGCTGTAACGCAGCTAGGAGCGGCATTGACCGGCGAGGCACAGCAGTGGTATAATCTGACGATCAGATCGCAGCCACACCTGGATAATATCGAAGCCTGGTTAACGCTCTTGACTGAGCGCTTCACTGATAAGAATCCGGCTACGACAGCCCTGAATGAGCTGACAACACGTGTCTGGCAAGCCGGAAAAGAAGACATTGACACCTATTACCAGAAAATGGTATCTTTACGCGATATGGCTGGTATGATTGGATCAGATAAACAACTGTGTACATTCCTTACGAAAGGAATCAGGGATTATCCCCAGCTACATATGGCCTTGAAAATTAAAGATCCTAAAACGCCAACGGAATGGCTTTCGTATGTTAGAAGTATTATTTCGGACGATCCGAAATACGTAAACGGAAGTGACAAAAAGACTGCCACAGTTAGTTTGGTCACCGTTGACGGAGAAAGCTACGCCATAATTAACGCAGCAACGGCTGACGATAAAGACGAGCCGTGGAAAACGGTTACGAGAAAGAAATGGAAGAATGGCAATGGAGGAAGCCCAAACGGCGACGACAGCCGTAAATCTCCCACGCCATCATCCTCACCGCCGAAAGGAAAATTCAGTCGCCCTTGGAACGGAAACCGAAAACTTAATAACGGCGGTGGAAACAATAATAATAACGGCAATTACGCCCGCAATTCCTTTTATTGCGATAATTGTGAGATAAAGGGTCACGAAACCCGGCGTTGCCGATTTGCTGGAGTCGCGAAAATTGACAACCCCACGTCCTGTAATAACCATCCCGAAATGGAGTTATTCTATATGAAAACTCACCCGGAACACCAAAGAGCAGCAGCAGTAATTGCGCGCCACGCAGCCGGAGCCGATAATGCGGACTCGAACGGCGAATATCAGCGGGAGAACCGGGGGAATTTCCGTGGTGGCAGAGGACGGGGTGGATTTCGCGGCGGCGGATATCGCGGAGGAAACCGTGGGAACGGCAGATATAATAATAATCAGGGAGGACGAACCTTCACTGATTTAAACGGGAATCCTGTACCGCAAGGAGCCGCAGCTGGTAATTTAAACCCGCAAGGGAACGGCCAGTAAATCCCGGCCACGCTGTTCCCGTACCCCCGAAACCGCCGGATAAAATTACGAGTACGGATAATAAGGCGACAAACGCCGAAGGAATAAATATTCACGGATTCACCGTGAACCGCCCTCCACAGAAATACGCCGAAGTAAATTTATTAACGGCATTAAATCAACCGGAGATTGCACCGGTGCTGACGCACAGCATTGAAGTTGGAGGAATTCCAGTGGACGCGATGATTGACACTGGAGCGGAGACGTCCTTAATTTCGCAACAATTTTGCGAATTAAATAAATTGGAGACGCATAAATTGAAAGCGCCACTTTCCATACGCGGAATAGGCGGCATACATAATTTTCCCGTGCAATACGCTTGCACAGTTCCTGTCTCCATGGACGAAATAATGACTGGCCATTGCTTCTACGTGAAGCCAACGCAGGATGCCGTTAAAGTCCTCCTTGGACAGGATTTTCTGCGGAAGATAAAAATTGTGATAAGTGGAAGTCGCATTGTGGCGACGGAATGGATTCCACCTAACGAAAGAGGGCCAGTAAAAAAAGCTGCCACGTGTGCAAATGTGGATGCGTACGAAACGCAAAATAATACGGCAGCAGAGATAGTGTCATCTCTCCCTATACCGGTGGCACCGGTTGAGATGCCACTATCTCACAACAATAAGGGTCAGAAAGAAGAAAATCCCGATAAAGAGGATCTTGAAGAATTAACGCGAAGAGCTCGAGAATGGCTACGCGAACAAATGTCGGACGAACCGGCATGTGATTGCATGGATACAACCATACAGCCCACAACAAAGAAACCGTTCTTCACCCGTCAAAAGATAAAACCACGGGATAATCGTGTTAACGAACCGGACAGCAATAATAGCGTAATCGAGATGTCACCAGAAAACCTGAAAGAAATGCAAGAAGAATATGACGTGGACACGGTGGATAGAGAGCTTACAAAAGCTGCAACGGTGATTAAAGGGGCAAACGAGCCAAAGTCACGCGTTAAATTATTAAAAGTCTACGCGACTGACGACTTCAACGTGGACCCTGGATACACGTGGATATCGGCAATGCCAAAGAAATACGATACCGTACGAAACGAACCGTACATTTTCTCGCCGAATCCCGCGATATTCTCTGCAACGCAGATGACACCAGTACAAGGACTGGTGAAGCCGGAAAACCGGATAATCGATATATTTATGGCCAATTTCAAAGATAAACGGCAGATTGTACGCAAAGGCACTTGGCTTGGAATTTTGGAAACGTATGAAGAAATACAGGACGAACCTGTAGTTTCCACAGTGAAAGTCACGCCAATGACTGCCGATGAAAAGAAAGAGATGGATGAAAATATCGCCGCGATGCATTTCGGCCCACAATTAACTGCTGAAGAAAAGAAGTCACTCATAGAACTATTCTACGAATACCGGGATGTCTTTCCATCAAAGAGCCGTCCATACGGGACAGTGACAGTAGCAAAGCATCATATCGATACAGGTGACGCTAAACCTGTGAAGTGCCCGCCACATCGTACGAGTTGGAAGGGAAAAGAATACATCTCGGAGCACGTGAAGGACATGTTAGCGAAAGGCGTCAAACGACCATCAAAGTCTGCATGGAGTTTTCCAGTGGTACTAGCGATTAAACATAACGCTGATGGACATCGTCTAGCCGGTTGGCAGAATACAAGATTCTGTGTCAATTATATTCGCCTCAATAACGTCACGCGCAAAAACAACTATCCCCTTCCAAATCCAGACGAATTACTGGGAGCCGTGGCCGGCAACGCTCTCTTCTTCACTTTCGACTGTCACCAAGGATTTTGGCAAATTCCTATGGACGAGGAATCGATACAGAAGACAGCTTTTATAACGCAGGATGGACTTTACGAATTTACGAGAATGCCTTTCGGCGTCTGTAATGGGCCTGCGACCTTCCAAGCGGCAATGGATACTACGATACAACCATTAAAGGCGATGGGACTAGAAGGAATTTTCGCATTTTTAGACGATCTAATATGCGCCTGCAAAGACTTGATAGATGGCATAAGGAAATTACGTGCATTATTTGAATGCTTACGTAAATCTGGCTTTACGCTAAAGCCATCGAAATGCCACATCGCCAAGGAGGAACTTCACTTCCTCGGTCATATCGTATCCAAGGAAGGAATTAAAGTGGATCCGGAGAAAATTAACGCGATTAACGCAAGAAAAAAGCCGACTGACGAAAAGTCGCTACGTTCTTTTCTTGGATTCGCGAATTATTACCGGAAATTCATCCACCATTATGCGAATAAAACGCGTAATTTATACGATTTACTGAAAGGCGGAAAAGACGTCAAGGCCGATTGGAACGAGAAGCACGACGAAGAGTTTGAACGACTCAAACATCTTCTCACCAACGCGCCAATTCTAGTAAAATTCGATCCGGAAAAACCCGTGGTGATAGAATGTGACGCTAGCTACGTAGGAATCGGAGCGATCCTCAGCCAGGATGGAAAACCGGTGGCTTACGCAAGCCGTGTGTTAAAAGACGCTGAGAAGAAATACGCACCTACGGAGCTGGAGTGTCTTGCTGTCGTATTCGCTGTAAATAAATTTAGACATTATGTTGATTACAGTGAATTTACCGTCAAAACGGACCATCAAGCATTGGCAAATCTCTTACGATCAACGTCGAAACGGGACGGAATTAATCCGCGACTTACACGCTGGGCAATTGCTCTGGGACGATACCAGATAAAAATTGCATATCGCCCTGGAAAAGCGAATGATAACGCGGATGATTTAAGCCGGAATCCCATTGGACAGCCATCACCAGACGAGAATCTGGATGAACTGCCAACATTTGACGCTTATAAAGACGAAGGGATGAAACTAAATGACTACGAGCGGTCAACAGCACGAATAAATGTGATTACGCTGGACGATCCAGCTGATCATGACGCGGATACCGAAGAAGACAATTTTATGTTCTTACGAAAAGAACAGGAAAAGGATCCCGTAATTCTAAAGAAAATTCTAAAGCTGGAAAACCGCGATGCGACGAAGCCGTTACCGAAAGATTATGACACATACGAAATGTGGCATAAAGTACTGTATAAAATATCGGAACGGGATGCACAGAAATATCGTCGATTCATTGTCCCACGTCACATGAGAGGAGACATTTTACGCGCCATGCACGATTCCCCTTCAAGCGGACATCTTGGAAGAAAGAAAACGTATAAGGCGATAGAAGTACGATACTTCTGGAACGGCATGACGCAGGACATCATCGACTACTGTGATAGCTGCAAACGATGCCAGATGCGGAAAATTCTTGGGAAATTACCACCAGGAAAACTACAAGAAGTGAAAGTCGGTGAACCCTTCTTCAAAATTCAAATGGACTTGAAAGGCCCGTTGCCAATTACGCGGAAGAACAAAAACCGATACATCGCCGTGGCCATCGATCATCTAACAAAGTTCGTGATAGCAGACGCGCTGCCCAACATAAAAGCCTCAACAGTCGCTGATTTCTTCGTTAAACGAGTGGTACTGCCGTATGGAGCACCAAGGATAGTCGATACGGACAGAGGAAGACAATTCACGAGTAAACTCTTCGAAAAGATTACGAAAATCTTAAAAATCGAACGACACCTCGGATGCGCATACCACCCGGAAGGACGCGGCTTGGTTGAGCGGCAGATGCGTAGTATAGCAGATTCGCTCGCGATGTACGTGCGGAGAGGACATGTACGAAATTGGGACCAGTTTCTTCCATTTGTAGTCTCGGCACGAAACCGAGTACCGCATAAAACGACGAAGATGTCCCCGTTTCGGATGCTGTACGCCAGGGAACAAGTAATTCCAGAAGATATCGTTACGCAAACGAATCTTCCCGTCGACTACGAGTCAATGGATGATTACCTGAAAGCGACAGCAGATCACCTCGCACGTGCACATGAAATAGCAGAAATATTTATTGAAGAAGAATTCCAAAAGAAAGCGGAATTATATAACCGACGAAAGTCTACGCCTACGTTCAAAATCGGTGATCTCGTATGGATAAAGCAAACTCAAAAGAAGAAAGATGAAGTAGATACGCTACGAAAGCAGTATCTGGGACCATACGAAATTTTAAAATTTCCATACGGAAATACGGTCACAGTAAAATGCCAAAAAGACGGAAAAACAATGGACGTGGCAGTTGATCGATTTAAACCGTATATATCACCGGACATTGAACTGCGGAAAATTCCCAAATTACGAATCAAGTTGCCAATTAAACCAGCGGAACCAGATACTCGTGACGAACACGAGTGGGAAAATGTCGAAGACGAAACTCCAAGTGTTACGATAACACCGCAACAGCAAGGAATTCCCATACCGCAGGCAACGGATAAAGTACAGGAATCCACGCCTGAGTATACTAACGATAAATCACATGAAGTGATAAACGCCATCAATAGCGTGCCGGATAAATCAGCTGAAGTTAATGGGCCTAAACGCAAAAGCCCCAACGAAATGTTGACAGCGCCTCTGAATACGAATTTAGAGGATGAGCATGAAAATCAGCTGAAACGCAGAATTTTACGCCCTAGAAAAATGATTAATTATTCAAAGTTACATAAAACGGGCAGAACGGCACGAGTTAATTTTATGAATATTTTCTATCGATAATTACCGGAAAAGAATTATGTGGACTAGTTGGAATTATTTTATGTTATTTTTGTCGTCCAGAATAATATGGATCGAGAGCAGAATCAGGATCAACGACCTGTCCCGATTCCATCACGTGGACGCGGACCAAGACGGGGACGACCCTCGATGAATCGTGGAGGATATTTTAATCCACCACTACGCGGTCCCTATATTTACGATCCCCGAAATGCAGCACAAGAAATTCAAGTGCCGATACGACTCCCGAATGTTTCGCTGACGCATCAGCAAAACCCATATCAGCAGGGAAGCGGCACAGTGACAGTTCCTTTAACGCCAGTTATTGTGCTGCAGGAAACACCTCCAGTGACACACGCACAACGAACGCAACGACAGTGGATCACTTCACAACAAAGTGTCCCGAGGCCGATTTATACGATTGCCGTCACATCTGCAACGAATACGACCACAACAACTATGGCTACTTCTACATCTATGGCCACGCGTCCAGCGTCAGTGTCACGTCAATCAAGTGGAGAAACTGTCCAGATTATGGCTGATTTACGCGCAGAGAATCCACGAGACCGTATACGAATTACCGGCCCACCTAATACTGACGAACAGTATCGCCGGCAAATTATGGAAGAATTACGCGCGGAATTAAACGCCCAGATGCGACAGCCAGGACAGATTGAAGCGTTCATCGAGCAATCAGACGATCCAATGAATGAATCAATTACGCTGCGTATTCCTACGAAAGGAATGAATCGCCGTCGAAAAGTGACAGAGGAAAAGTCTACGCAGACTAAAATTCAGAAATTGGATGAAGTGATGCAGTCTCGACAGTCAGAAATCCCTTCGGAACTGTCTTCAGTCCCTGTTTCACGCGCATCGACACCAGCACGATCTGAATCACGCAGTCGACATGTCGACGAACGGCAGTACGACATTCCACAAATTAGCCAGGCGATTGTTGCTATCAAGGAGTGCATTGAAACAGTCAAGAAACGAAAGCGTAAGCCTTCTTTGGCTTATCTGAAAGAGCAGTATCGCCAATGGGAAAAAGATATTCACAATCGTAAAGCGGATATGAAATTATTCAAGTACGCACTGGAACAAGGAGTGCAGCGTGGAACAATTTTGGAAACATATAACGACTGGCAGACTGATGCAGCTTACGTGAATCCAGAATCACTGCAGCGTGGTCACGAAGACTACACGATGGACACGCCGCACAGAATTGAAGAGGCTATTATAAAGGCTTGAAAAGAGATTCGAAATCCAAAGGGATCCACATACGACGAAATTTTACGACATTTAAACGCCGTTTTTCCAGTACCTGCAGTAGACTGGATTCAACACCAGCAGAATGTTCGTCGAGCAGTGGATGCCCTGGTTGAACAACATTTGATGGAAGTTTTACGCCAGAGAAATGACCCAGAGCCACGTTATGCTTTAATGGCATCACGCAGACAACGATTGTCTGGCCTGACTGGAACACCGGCAAATAAAATTCCAAAAACACCATACGGCCCAGATGTACGCCCAGCACCAACGACGCATAAGCGATACTCTAACGCCGTGATGGAACCGAAACGTCGTTACGATACGACATCATCTGGCGAGGGGAATACATCTGTAATTCTATTGGATGAACCACAGTCTGAACCGCGACGAAGTGAAAGAATTAGCCAGCGTACGCAACGCTCGGCCCGGCTGACACAGGCAGCACCGGAACCACTTCCAGGAACATCCAGACCACCAGTCGCGAGAAAAGCAAACCGTCGAACAAACCCGCACGATCTCTTGTCTCCCGCAAGTTCACGTAGTGCAACACTTTCAGCGGATGCACCGGTATTTATCTCTATGGATAATATTACGCAGGCGATACGAATCGTCGAAAATACGCAAAGCCGACCTACAGTCGTCAGAATTTGGGAGGCAATACGTGCACAGCCGGGTATGACTGGAATAACGCGAGAAAGAGTTCAAGAAGAACTGGAAATGCACGCCAGGAATGCACGTCTTGTAGAACGATACTACGGCAGCTGGGAAGCAGTTTATCAGCAACCGTGCAGCATTACGAATCGAATAAATGCAGACTTCGAAAATCCCTTCTTTTGGACAGAGGCTGTTAATCGTGCCATCAGAGATATTCGCCATCCTAATGGATCGACAATCCGGGAAATTTTTAATTATTTACGAATATATATCATCAATGGATTGCCAAATAACGCTGAAAGTCAAATCGAAAACACAGTAGCAGATGAATTGGATTATGAAGAAGACGATGGCCGATACAAGACAGTTGGAAGGAAATAGACAAAGAAAACGTTACGATTGGCTGACGAACAGCCCGATCTGTCTATTACGCCCACTCGAAAGAATTATACGGCGAAAACGCTATGATTGGCTGACGAACAGCCTGCAGCTGTCTACCACGCCTCCGAACTTCATGAATGAACGAGATGAGACGCACGTGTTAGCTGAACGGAAAAAACCGCATGCAAATCAGTCCTTCATCTGCATAGCCAGCCGACAGTGAATATTTTTGATTTTTTTCACGTACCGGTAAAATGGAGTATAAAATTGAAAAGTTCCACGAAAACTGTGAGCGATGTCAGAAGAATGCCGAACGTCCATGCGTACGACATTTGTTATCCGGATTGACGGAACCACAGAAGGTAGCAGAACTCTTCTACGAAGCTATTTTGGGGAATGTAGCCGCGTACCTGGAGTTTATTCGCCCGGAGTATTGGGAGAGTCCGCATAACAACGAGAACTTCCGCGAACGAGTCATCGTGGAAACGCACATGCGCATTCGGCGGAAGGAGGAACGCTGGAGGGATATTGAACGCCCACCATCACAGCCAGCTGAAAAGCCGAAAGCAGGTACGCTGCCAGTTGTTAATTTGGCTCAGTTCGCGAAATCTACGCAGGAACCCTCAGCCCCACGACACCCATCTCTCGACAAACGAGTGGAGAACATGCCGGCGCTGATGAAACGCATCACCGAAACGGAGCCAGTTATCCAGGATGTCACAGCTACATTCCGTGGATGGGGACGAAACCGAGAACCCGTCATCTATAACGAGCAGATCGCCAACAAACCGATCTTGAAGAAGTTCTCATCGGCACCGAACGTTTTCTTGGACCCGAAACTGCAACCTCCTACGAAGGAGAAGGACGATTCATGTGACGAACACATGAATCCGCGCATTTCACAGCACCCAACTATGATGGGTATTCACTTTGGATACGGCACCATTACGACTCAAGCGGAACGGCTGCAGAAAGCTTTGAATCTGCGGAATGCTGACGACGTAACAGAGACGGCCCTGAAAAGGATGGTGTTGAGTTTCCATTCCTTTTATCAGAAATCGGAATTGGACAAAGTCGTGCAGGAACAGAATACTCCAGGCTTGAAATTCTCCCGGAAAGAAGCGGAGTATGTGTACTACACGGAACGACGCCGTCACAATATGCAAACACAGCTGAGCCGCGAACGAATCGGAGTTCCTCTCCAGACCCCTGATGCAGAATGGCTGAGCCAATTCCAAATACATGGACACACGAAGATGGAGGGATATGTGTTACAGTTTATTTTACCGGACACGAATCCGGCGTTGTTTTTTCTAGCCTGTCGTGCTTCCCTGGACATTACGCAAGCCATCTGCGAAGTGAATAAGAGTAGCGACACACAGTGGAAAGATCGACCAGTGAACGACCCACTGAAACGATTCTTTCGGTTGATATTTGCTGCACGATTGGGACATTTCAATTCCCACTGCGAACTCGCTGATGAAAAGAAGAACTGGCGTGAATACGGACGGAGTATGGTGGATGCGCTCGGTAAACCAGAAGACCGCGCTACGGCTCAGAGACGCATCCGAGCGATGATTGAAAACGATAATCTACGAAATCATGGATTTAAAGGCATGGATATTAATCCTGAAGCACGGGACTTCAGTGCGGAATACGCGCTAATGGACCATGTGAAAACTCCCCGTGTTGTGCAGCCAGTTCAGCCAGACGACGTAACAGAGACGGCCCTGAAAAGGATGGTGTTGAGTTTCCATTCCTTTTATCAGAAATCGGAATTGGACAAAGTCGTGCAGGAACAGAATACTCCAGGCTTGAAATTCTCCCGGAAAGAAGCGGAGTATGTGTACTACACGGAACGACGCCGTCACAATATGCAAACACAGCTGAGCCGCGAACGAATCGGAGTTCCTCTCCAGACCCCTGATGCAGAATGGCTGAGCCAATTCCAAATACGTGGACACACGAAGATGGAGGGATATGTGTTACAGTTTATTTTACCGGACACGAATCCGGCGTTGTTTTTTCTAGCCTGTCGTGCTTCCCTGGACATTACGCAAGCCATCTGCGAAGTGAATAAGAGTAGCGACACACAGTGGAAAGATCGACCAGTGAACGATCCACTGAAACGATTCTTTCGGTTGATATTTGCTGTACGATTGGGACATTTCAATTCCCACTGCGAACTCGCTGATGAAAAGAAGAACTGGAGTGAATACGGACGAAGTATGGTGGATGCGCTCGGTAAACCAGAAGACCGCGCTACGGCTCAGAGACGCATCCGAGCGATGATTGAAAACGATAATCTACGAAATCATGGATTTAAAGGCATGGATATTAATCCTGAAGCACGGGACTTCAGTGCGGAATACGCGCTAATGGACCATGTGAAAACTCCCCGTGTTGTGCAGCCGGTTCAGCCAGACGACGTAACAGAGACGGCCCTGAAAAGGATGGTGTTGAGTTTCCATTCCTTTTATCAGAAATCGGAATTGGACAAAGTCGTGCAGGAACAGAATACTCCAGGCTTGAAATTCTCCCGGAAAGAAGCGGAGTATGTGTACTACACGGAACGACGCCGTCACAATATGCAAACACAGCTGAGCCGCGAACGAATCGGAGTTCCTCTCCAGACCCCTGATGCAGAATGGCTGAGCCAATTCCAAATACGTGGACACACGAAGATGGAAGGATATGTGTTACAGTTTATTTTACCGGACACGAATCCGGCGTTGTTTTTTCTAGCCTGTCGTGCTTCCCTGGACATTACGCAAGCCATCTGCGAAGTGAATAAGAGTAGCGACACACAGTGGAAAGATCGACCAGTGAACGATCCACTGAAACGATTCTTTCGGTTGATATTTGCTGCACGATTGGGACATTTCAATTCCCACTGCGAACTCGCTGATATAAAGAAGAACTGGCGTGAATACGGACGAAGTATGGTGGATGCGCTCGGTAAACCAGAAGACCGCGCTACGGCTCAGAGACGCATCCGAGCGATGATTGAAAACGATAATCTACGAAATCATGGATTTAAAGGCATGGATATTAATCCTGAAGCACGGGACTTCAGTGCGGAATACGCGTTAATGGACCATGTGAAAACTCCCCGTGTTGTGCAGCCAGTTCAGCCAGAGGTACGAAACCTTCAGGCTAACGACGCCCGTATTATCATTGATAATAGTCGCGATCCCAATCGATCCCGCCAGTACGAAGAAGGAGAGACTGCTGACGATCAGCAGCCAAATTCTGGAACGCTTGGATATGGCTACGAAAGCCACTCGGGACGAGGCAGTCGCGCTACAGATCGGGATGATCGTGACGAACACGATTATTATGATGAAGATGATTACGAAAATCAGCAGCGACGCCGCAACCGCCAAATTGGACGATACGATCCGAAGCGCTAACCAAAGAAGGTGGAGATGGAATGGGAATAATTGAAGTTTTGCGTTAATAAATTGTGTTAATTTTTTCTCAATTGTTGATCTAACAAAAGAAACTGACAGTTTATTATTTCCTAAATAATTGTGATGGAAATGATCTTGATAAATTTTGCTCATTCTAATGATGCTCATTTTGTACGGAATGAATCTCATTATTTCATGGATTTCATGTTAATTTTTATTGACACGCTGGCCAGAGACGATACGGATGGATACGAATGCTGACGAACAGCACTCTCTCGCAGGAGCTCGAGTCCCTTTCCGGTGGCATGCAGGGATGACGGTACGAGTTGTACGATACAACTCTGTACTACGTCACCACAGGTGTGCAGAGCCAGCTAGGTGGATATGTGGCCAGCGTTGTGATGTGTTCTCTTAGTGTGTTGATATGCACAGTCTTGACTGGCATATTTTTCTCTTCCCTTTTGTGCCCTTTTCCTCCGCAATGTATTGCATTCACTGATGAATAAAATTCCCATTTTATTCACGTGTGTTGTCTCATATTCATTCGTCATCCGGGATACGAGGATAAACCTCGTATTCCCTATAGTAAGAAGTTATCAGCGCTTTGTAAGCAACTTTTGCACCACGCTCGTTGCACACGACTGCCAGTCTGGCACACTGAGCGAGTCGAAGTCAGTTTTTGTTCGTAGGTGCGGCGAGAAAAGCATAGCCACGTACTTGTACTATAGACGTATAGCTTGATATCTGTACGGTTAAATAAAAATTAAACGTTCAAATAATTACAGTATTATAATCAACGATAAAATCTCTAATACAGTAACAAGTGCAATTATCATAAATAATCAATTTATTCCCACTCAGACCTATTTTCCAGTCTGCGACTCTGTGCGTCAAAACAGTGCAAAATCAAAGCACTCTAGGGCGTATACGTGGCGCCGTACAGTTCTTGCGAATATTTTAAAGGGGCGTTAGGCGAGCGTATTCAAAGGTTATCGAGCGCCATAGGTTCATGTTTCGTGCGGCTGTACTACGATCACTCCAGGTCCCCAACCCGCCAACCGACTAACAGCGGAAACCAGATTTCACGTAACATTTCGACTGGTTTTGAAAGAAATTGTTGATTCAAAAACAAACAGTTAAGGGAATTCCTTCGCAGATACGAAGACGCGGCTGGATAACAGAAGTCCAGAATCGACTGAAAGGCTATCGAGCGAGAATTCAACAGTCAAGAGCCCCCAGTGACCACTGGCATTTCTGAGGCGAATTGGCTGGGCGGCCTGGGCCGCTCCGCCGAAAATTGACAATCGGCGATAGGCGATAGCATAAGGCTTCTTATGTCAACTGCCGTCCGAGTTAGGTAATAACAGATACAGGCTGCGCGATTATGCGCCAACCTTGAGAGTTAGTTAGCCGTTCTCGAATCTCGACTGACCAGAAAATTCGCGAAGTACGACCAAAATAATTACGTAACCCGCAGATTAGGGTGGTCCAAAACCGGGAAAATGATGGGTGCCTAGTACTGCCTACTCATTAATAACGTTGTTCCCAATTCCCAGCATTACAGAATTTCATTTTTTCTTAATACGGACAAGAAAAACAGCGCGAACTAATGTTTTCCACCCCTACATTATTCTGGACTTCAAATTAATAGCTATAAGAGAACTTCTTGTAGGTAGCTGGTAGTGCCAGTAAAACGAATCGTTTGCTGTTTACCAAGAGTCCAAGTTTCTCCATTTCGCCAGTTCTTGCTTCTTAACGACTGCAGCTCATGCTGGTGGCTTGATTTAGTCACCGAATGTGTTGGCTCTGCACTCTGAGTACTAGTTGGCCGTAGTTGCAATTATCTTTTTTACATTCGTGAAAAATACAATGGTTCAAGACAAGATAAAAACGGAGCCTGACAGTTCGACCATGGATGTGGATAATCAGCAAGAGCTGGACGCCAAAGGTCTCCTTAAAGAAATGGAGGATGCTGAGAAAGCCTATCCATATATTGCGGGAGAAGATTGGTTGGTTTCTTGTTCAGTCGGAATGTGGTTGCATATGCTCAAGGGTTTTCTAGTTTACACTCAGTCTGATGCATTTCAACACTCTTTTCATGATAAAGATCTGGTAGACAGTACTTAGCGGGTTAATAAAAAAAATCCGATTAAATCATGAAAACGGCATTTTTCCAGGTACATTATCAGTACGAAATGGCGGAATCAGCTGAAGAAATATTTGGAGGAGAATGCGGAAAATCCCACTACCAATCCTGGTCCGATTGATAACAGCGAAATTATTGAACGAGGTCGGTTTCTTTCTGGTCAACACTCAACAGTGAACACTGACTGACTCGACAGTTTGCATAAGTACTATGCTGTTCGATATTTTGTAGTGGACAATGTGAATTACGTGAAACCGGATGACGTCGTTACGCGTGAGGAGTTTGAGTTTTTACCAGAGCGATTATGGAAAAAATTGGCTGCTCGCTTTGGGTGTGTGGAAAGCCTGGAGAAGCAAGAGATCTTGGCCAGAGTCTATGAATCCTCCCCCCTTAATTTTCAGGTGTGGCGGCGTCACCCGTTTTCCCTGCCCTTCATATTTGAAAATTCGCTTATTTCTGCATTTTAATTGTTTGCTGCGTTAAATTTTGGTTTCTTAACTTTCCTTAATTTTTTTACTGGTATTTTCCACTCTTGTTGACTTTGAATTCCGGCTGAACAGATCGAAGCGCGGCCCCTCATCGTGGAATGCTGTTTGTATCCGGATATCCAGAAGATCGAAAAAGTTCGTGTGCGACGAGGCTCCACTATTCGTAAGGATTGCGACGTGGGCGTTAAAATCTGTTTTGGCGTCTTATACTGTTTGTTTTGTGTTGTGGAATCAGGAGAATGTGTGCAAGATCTCTTCATGAAGTTCGCTGTGGAAAGCAAAAAGTGTCGTCTTTGGCTGTATCATCCCGATGGTACGCTGGACATGCCCGAGCCAAACCCTGATAAGCGGGTCAATGAACTGGATCTGTCTATTCATCACGTAGGTCTTCGTGGGTGCAGGGCGGTTGGTTTTGGTAGTGGCATTCTCCTGTTTGATAGTTGGTCATCCTGGAAGTGGGGCACGATGAAAACTTTGAACTGGACAATGATAAAGCCAAAGACCGGCTGCGTGACGGCCTTCGCATGCAGCGTAATGCCGCAAACAGACCAGTGGAGGAAAAGAAGTCGTACAATCTGAGGTCCAGCCAGCAAAATCGGTCAGATATCTCCTCCTGGAGTATTGTCAGCCGCTTGGATGATTCGTCGTCCCAGCAGCCCGGACTGGTCGGGTTGGGCAATTTGGGAAATACCTGCTTCATGAATTCTTCGCTCCAGTGCATCAGTAATATCCCTGAATTGACCAAGTATTTTGTCACTAAAGATTATGAGAAAGACTTGAACACGGATAATCCTTTGGGAAAGGGTGGAGAAGTAGCCAAAACATACGCTGATCTCGTCACTCAGATTTGGATGCCTAGTAGAGGTGGTGTGATTTACCCGTCTAAATTCAAGGTGAGGTCTACCCTTTTTGCATTTGCCATTTACCCAGTGCCAAAATGTACGGGGTGTACTTTCAGAGTATTATGTCGCGTTATACTCATTTGTTTAACGGAGCTCAACAGGACTCACAAGAAAGCATGCAGTTTATTATTGACTGCTTACACGAAGACCTCAATCGCATTCGAAAGAAGCCGTACAAAGAGCAAAACGATGAAGAGGATCCTAATAAAAGCGATGCGGTAGGTGTTGGTCATACGTATTTCATGAAACATGTTCGGTTAATTTAAAAGATATCCGATTAGGAAAAGGCCAGTGAATCATGGGAAGCTTATACCGCTAGGAACAGCTCAGTGATTGTGGATTTATTTTGTGGCCAAGTCCGTTCCGTTTTGAAGTGTCCTGACTGTAAAAAGACTTCCACCACTTTTGATCCCATGATGTATTATTCGCTGCCGCTGCCTTCTAACCAAATGAGGAAGATTGTCTACACTTTTATACCGTACAAAGTCAATTTGCCACCTATAAAGGTAAACCAATCGACCCCTTAGAGTGCAGTCTTGGTTGGGTTTTCAAACTCATGTTTTTTTGTCGTGGCAGAAATCAGTTAACGTATCCAAAATTGGGACTTTCAATGATCTTCTCGCTGAAGTGAGCAAGCAAGTTGACACGGTGCCCCCAGATTGCGTAAGATGTTTTAGTTTGTCTGCATTTTTAAAGATACCATTTCAGCTGTTTTTTCTTCAGCTCATGGCTTGTGATCTTCACGAGAATCGAGTTGTAACCGTTTACCAGGGAACTTCCTCCATTGATACATTAGGAGAACGGACACGTCTTTATGTTTATGAATTACCTTGCAAAGTCAACGACGAGGAAAAAGTTCCGGTCGTGGTGTATATTCGAAAAATTAGGTATGTTGCTCGTATTCTTGTAACTTGTTGCTTATATATAAAATGCAAATCGTGTTTATATATTTTGCCACGGTTTTGGATTTCGGTTGCAGACCTGAAGTTTCGTCGTCGTATTTTTCGTCTTCTAATATGACGATATACGACATTCCTTTCGTTATTGCTGTACCCAAAAAAGGAATGCGTTCATCGGATCTGTACGTTTCCTTATATTTGAAGTTGCTGTAAGTCTTTCCGTAGAAGTGTATATCACTGAGATGAATCATATTTGAACATTGAATTAGGAGAATTCCTTGGGGATTTTTTTAGACCCCGACTAGGCCCGCACGCTAACCTGCTAAAGAAGGAAGAAACGGTCAATATTGGTGACAGCTCAGAGCCGAACTTAACAAATGGTAATGCAGATGATGTTCCTACCGCGGACGTTGACGGAAATTCCATGGACGAAGAAATCTTTCCCGACAACGCCAATTCGCAAATTTTCAATGCTATATTGGCTGCTCCGAAGATTTTTTCAGTTTGTACGATCAACCAGAATGGCAGTGTATCCCTTGATGAGATCAAGATGAACCAGAAGGCCCGTGTGTCGTTCAAGACCACCCACAGCACCAGCCAAGCGTATTTGGCAATGGACTTCCGTGGAGAGATTTTGGATAAACTGTTTATGAAAGCTCCCGAACCGGTAAACGCATTTCAGCTTAGATTTGATTAATGTAGTTGATAGATCAAAATAAGTTTTCCAAGGTTATGGACTTGGACAAGAATGTAACGTACGGACGGACACCAGAGACGGTTGACCTGAAGGACTGCTTCAGACTCTTCTTAAAACAGGAGAAACTTGGTGAAGCAAACATGTGGAGATGCCCATTTTGCAAAGAGGAGAAGTGTGCGGTGAAAAAACTGGATTTATACAAAATGCCCCAGTATATGTTCGTGCATTTGAAGCGATTCCAGTACAATCGCTTTTACCGCGAGAAACTGAATACGAAAGTGAAATTCCCTGTGACGTAAGTGCAGGATAGAGTAAAGCGATTGGAAGTCGTAAGAAACAGCATGTATCGCTAGTACTTAACCTAGTTTCGAAATTGTGATTTGCAGTTTATGGCGGTGCGAAATGCCATATATATATATATTCTTCTGAATTACTAGTACTGTTCACACATACTGTATGTAATAAAGTGAATAATTGTTACCGGCTTATTATATTATTAAATCATGTTTTGCGGAACGTTTTTCTGAAAAAGGTAAAATTAATGAATTCGATTTAATTAATGCTGGGGTAGTGTTCCTTTTGAAACCATTGTTGATATTTTTAGTGGATTGGATATAAGTGATTTGGTCATCAACCGCGACGAACGTCCTGTAGTATACGATTTGGTGGGTCAGTCGTGTCACTCTGGTGGACTGGGCGGCGGGCATTACTGGGCGGTATGTCGGAACGAACAGGACCAGAAATGGTATAATTTTAATGATTCCTCGGTTCGACCGGCTGACCACACTGACATGGAGGTAAGTTAATCCGTTTGCTTATAGCTTCGGATTTATAAAGAGCAACTTGGTTTCCCACGGGCTTCATAATTTCAGAGTGAAACCACTCCATATATTCTGGTTTTTCGACGCCGAGCGGTGAAGGACTGCCAGACGTCATCGGATTCTAATGAGCCATCAAATGCGCAAGCGTCTATGGATGTGGATAGTATTTAAACATGTGCGAACTGATCTTTCATGGTTTTCGCTTGTTTGCGTTGCACGTGGTGCATTTCTGCTTGATTGTGTAACAGAATTGCGAAAAGTTCAAAATTATTTATGTCATTATAGTAGGAGTTTATTTATGTGTAATTTACCTGAACGGCTGAACTGCTTTGCAAAGTTCTAAAAATGGAGTTTTCGTATGGGCATAAACGGAAATCGTATCGTCATTTGATCATTTTAACCTTGCCGAAACAGCCAAGGCAGAACCCCGGTTCAAAACATTGCAAAACATTCAGCAAAATAACCGCAGTCATTCCCCATATACGTCTGCTGGTTATCCCGTCATTAACAACAAATACTGGTAGTCGCAAACCGTGCCTTGTTCGGAAACTAGTATAACGCACATTCTCTGGGTTTAAAAGTGAAGCCATACTGCAAGTAAAAATTTCTTCCACTTCCGTTGGATTCGGTTTAAACTCATCCATCGAAACATCACCGGTATAACCGACTACTGCCGAAAGCATCGCTCCGTCACGAGTTGGCATGGGCGGCAGCGTTGTCCAAATATCCGTACTCTGCACTGGCACACCAATCTCTTCCTGTGTTTCCCTTAGTGCAGTGTGTATGACATCCTTATCAGTTGGATCGGATTTTCCCCCTGGAAAACTGATTTCGCCTCTGTGCTTGGCAAGATTACTCGAACGCAGGGTGAACAGCACCGACGGTATCCCTTTGACCGTGCAGAATGGAACAAGAACGGCGTAGCTGCCAGTTGAACGTTGAGTGGTGATTTCGGGGCGACCCAAACCTTCTCCTTTCTGTCGCGAAGGTAGCACCATTGTCCCTTTTGCAGCAGCATGACGAAGGAAATCCGCTTTGTGAGAATCAAATCTCCAGTCGCTGGGAAAATTTGTCGTTTCAGCCGTCACGGTTGCATACTGTCGAGCTCGAAGAGCAGTTGTTACACGCGAAGAAATTATATTCACCGATTTATAAGACATCCACAGTCAGATTCCACCGCTGTTCCTACAGAGTACAGGCTACAGAGTATAGAGACGAAATTTTGTGATAAAAATAAAGACTTTTTTCTATTTAATTTTTATAACCGGCCAAAAAATATCGTCTTACCATCACTTATGCCTCGTGCGTCTTTGTACAAAATTTGTTTTCATCGCGAACGACGTGAGGGAAGACTGGAAGTCAAACATTTTACAGATGCGATTTTACAATCGGCAATAAGTAATGAATCTCCGTCGAAAGCGCTACCGCCCCCTAGGGACACTATGCAAACCCACACCTCACTACATCAGCTGGTTAAAGGATCTGCAGGAGAGCATTAACATAGTGTGCTCTCTTTGTAGTTCTTTTCCAGATTAAATTTTACCTTTACCTGGTCAGGTTCGTTTTTCATTTAGGTTAGGGTTTTCGCTTTTCAGTCATCGACGTTCGACACTGTTGAATTGGTTGGATTTCATATGACTAAGTTCTGTGGAATGTTACAGACTAAAGTATAAACTTGTTCCAGCAATTTGTTTTCAAGCTGGGGGAGCTTGGTCATTCTGATGATCCTAAACCCTAATCCTTCTCCTCACCGTATTACGGTGAAATAGATTATTGACATATCATGACTTCTTCATTTCGTACGACTAGCTTGCTGTTGACCTGCTTGGAACGTTGCAAACCACAACGGGCACTGTACGGACCGCTGCGCTGTCTCACCAGCACCTCAACATCACCTCCAGTGTCTGCGACTGTAGCGAACGCCGCAATTACTGCAACAGCATGGACAAACCAGAAACTTTCGTACTGGATGCAGATGTACGAAGACTTTCTGGGCTTAACAGAAGTCAAAAACGCACAGAACCAAGTTATTCAGGTGAGACTTTTGGCAGAATACGGCCTTGAGAAGCGTTGTTCGCTGCGAAAGTCAGTACCGCAGAGCGTTTGGTTAAGGCGGCACTATCTGTGTGCTATGATGCTGATTCGTGTCCGTTCCACTAAAAACTACTGTTTTAGGCCGAAAGAGACTTCATCGAAGCACAGCAAGAACGGCGGGAGCGAACAATGCAAGTGACAGGCGTTCAAAACAAGTTAAAGGAAATTCGTGCTGAATTGGATAGGACGTCTCGCGGCGAAGACAAATATTTAGAACTGGTCACACAGGAGCATCGACTGGTGAAGGAAGAGCGAAGGTACATCAAAGTTTTTCGAGTTATCATTTGTGAAATCTCTCGAAATGTATGGTACATGCAGTTGCTGGATTGAATGCTTAACGATTGTTTTTGTTTTTTGCATATTATGTTTTTCGCTTTCGAAATATTTTGAAAGAAGTTCATAATCGCGCCTAAATAACAAAGCGGTCAGATAGAAAGTTCTTATATTTATTTTTCAATAATAATTACTATTTATTTATTATATATTCTATTTGAATAATTATTATTTATGTCTCTGTCTGTATGACTGTATAGCATACTTGTAGAATGCAATCGTGATCAAACTAATTTGAAAATCCAATCGTATAATATCGTATTTGTCCAATATCGTATTTGTAATTTCCTGTTTGTAATTGCTGGTTTTTTTCTGCCCTTACGAAAAATTAATGACTCCCGGTCACTAATTGGTCAAATACGGTATGTTGTGATCTGACAAGGATTTCTGGATCAGCCACCTACTTATGAAGAGAAGAAATATATGCTATACTTTGTCTTTATGCCAGCTGGTGTGTGAATGAAGTTAAACCCCAATACCCGCTGATAATTTAACTTTTGAAAGGTCGTTCGTTAACTACGGCTTTAATCAAATATAGTGAAAGCTGTTTGCAGTTTGGAAACCGTTTTGGAACATTCAGAGAGCAGGGAACGAGATAGGTTTGCACTATTATCTGCCGCTGTTCGCGAAAGCCATGAAAAGGAGCGATCTCGAGCTGAACGCACGAAATACTGGTCAGTGATCGGATCGGTTATTGGGGCGATTATTGGAATACTGGGAACGTCGATTAATAATTGGTTGAAAATGCGGGAATTGCAGAGCTTGGTGACGCGCTCAGCAGCCGGCAGCGCTGTACCGGTGGAGAATATTGCCGGGGAATTATCAGCTCTCGCTAAAACTCAACACCAACAACTGGAGTCTTTCATTGGGGATCTGAAAACATTATTAGGAGAACAGGGACATGCGCCTGAAGGCCAGGTCACGGTACCCACAGTGGATGGCTCATTACCGTCCAAAGATGTTCTGCAGTTGCTTACCGAGCAGCGATTTGTCCTACTAAAGGAGATGCAGACCGTTAAAGACTTGGTAGCCGCGAGGAAAAATTTGAGCCCATCCAGCGCAGAGGCGATTGTGTACGTGAAGAATGATCTTGCAGAGGCTCTGGAGAGAACTGAGCAGAGCATGGAGTGGAAAATGAAAATTAATTCAATAGTTACTGCCGCCTTTCTTTACACAGCTTTTGCGTTATCCGTACCGGTAATTTATTATCTGTTTGGTCAGAAATAAATAGCTAGAACTCTATGATTTCCAGATAATGATTGTGATGGTCTTTGTTTTTCTTTTATGTGATTTTAATTATCTTTTGCCGTTTGTAATATTTCTAAAGAAAAATGGGAGGCATAAATAGCAACACTTGATACTGTTGGACGTCGCAAGCACTTCGTATGCTCCAAACTTGAATAACGATGTTATGCCGGCACTTTTGACGTACTCCAGTCTCTTTCTAATTTTGTTTTAAACCGATATTGAAGGAGTAAATTGTACAATCTGTAAATAGCGTCTGTAAGTACATAAGTTAACATCGCACTGAACCAGTTTATTTGACGCAGTATCGATTGCTTTGGATTTACTACTTACCGTACTTCGTCAGTGCAGCAGCATCTGTTCTGACAAGTATTGCTGGATTAAAGAATTTTTGAGATGCTGATCACGCAGGCTTACGATTTTATACTACTACCGAGTACAGATAGTAAAAGCTGCAACAAACGATGGAAATATCGGTGTGCCAATATTTGCTACTGTAATGCTTGCGAACTTCGTCTGTTCCATAGTTCCACTTCGGCTTATATAATAATATTCATGCTTACAGTCAGACATGCATTCGACACGCCGCTATATGCAGTAGAAATTTTTTTTCACTACTGGTGACGGCTATGTACTTTTTCTAAGAAGTTTGTCGTTAAACTGTTTAGAAACAAAAATATTTAGAAACAAAAATATGTTTTGCGGGAAGAATTAATACGAAATCACGTGTTGATACAAAATTTTCGGATTAAACAAAATGACAATATGCACATTATTGTACTCGTACATTGATAGAAAAGTTTTTATTGCGTAATAACAATTAACAGGGAGTGCATGTAGTCCGACAATTAACACATCAGTCTAAAAATATTAGAGTCGTGTAAAATTTGGCGGACTTCATGTGCATCAAGTAACAGACGGTGATGTTCTCACGGTCTCGCCTGACCGGGAGTTTTCTCACTGTATTAAATGTTGGACGACATATAAATGCTGCTGGTGAACCAGCTCTCCGCTTCCGCTGCGCGATTCCCATTTAACTTGATACAGTATGAAGGAAGGATGGTGTGTGCGTGAAACAAGGTTTAGACAATTATTGATTTTTATGCGGATCACTTGGCGAGGCACAAAATAAGCAGAACGGAATTTCTGGTTTACAGTGGTTGTGATATATTCTGCATGCAAATGGCAATAGCTCTCCGCGACTAGTTTTGCGTACGCACTACACTAGTCGTACTGCAGCTGCACAAAAGACCACCGCGAACGCACTTCCCACATTTTAACGGCTTACATATGTGTGTAAGACTGGCGTAGCCCAGCCGTCGCTTAAAAGTGCGTATAACAACCATAGCATCCAGGTTTATCCGGTAGCGGATATTTTCGCCTAGCTTCACGCAATGACAACCAACATCTACATATAATATGTGAAGAATGTTGTGGTACGAGGCGCGGATGATGTTTGTATAAAATGCAGTAACGCGGTCCAACAAATATTTCCTTTAATTCATTCATAAATAGCACATGAATTTCGGGAAAATTTTTGGCCGTCCCAGTGCACAGGTTGTTTTCTTCCGGACGGTGGATGTCATTTATTTTGAGCAGGCGATTGTGCTGAATGCTCTGAGCACATGCTAATTATGTAATTAATACCATCCGTGCCATATATAGTGCCTGGAAAATGTGGGGGAGTCCAAGTGTTTACGCTGTTGCCCGTCTGTAGGATTATTACATATACTACACTTGGGTCACCGGAAGCCAGTCCCCCCGAATTGTCCTGTTTTTTCCTGCATTCCATTCAGATTTCACGCCTCACCTGCTACCACTTAATCTGCTGAATATTCATTGAGAAATCTTGCTCCCTCTTCCATGCCGCGCGCACGGGGATAGCGCGTCAAATTGAGAGAGAGTGAGATCGTGGCGTTGAGGAAATTTTTTCCAGCTGTATCATCACAATATGAAGCTGCCAAACAGACCTCGATTGTTGAATCCATCTAAGCGGCAACGTTTAGTAATGATTCTCTGATCTGTGCTGTGAATATCCCCCCAGCTTATTCTGAACAGGCGCTAATACGGTTTGTGTATAGTAGTGCATGTCGCCCGTTGGTTATTGATGGTAAAGACATTCCGGAGGATGCGTAGTGTGGCTGACAATTAGATTACATTCAGCATGGGATCCGTAGGAGCATGGCTGCCGTTTACCCGTGCAACGGCCATCGGCTGGGCACCCTTGGCCGAGCAGCCATTACCCGATCCGCCCCAGCCGAACAAAGATCCCACTAAGGTTAATCATAAGGTGGTTATCAATGTCAGCGGGCGGGTGTTCGTTACACGACGCAGCACACTCGAAAAGCATCCCAATACACTGCTCGGCTCATCGGAGAGGGAGTTCTTTTACGATGAGGATACGGCTGAATATTATTTTGATCGTGATCCGGAAATGTTCCGTCATATTCTGAACTATTACCGTACGGGCAAACTGCATTTTCCCAAGCACGAGTGCATCGCATTGTTCGATGAGGAACTGACCTTTTTCGGTATCCAGCCCGACATTATTGGTGACTGCTGCTATGAAGATTATCGTGATCGAAAGCGCGAGAACAACGAGCGTCTGACTGACGACAAACTGGATGAAGGAGCTAATGAGGCAAAAGTGCCGCTGCGGCTACGGGAGAAGATGTGGAGAGCGTTCGAGAATCCGCATGTAGGGACGGCAGCCTTAACATTCTACTATGTCACTGGCTTTTTCATTGCAGGTAGGCATATTCTAAGATTTGTAAAAGTAATACTGCTTGAAAAAACATCAGTGCTATAGTGGCAGTTAAATATCCCGCTGACGGTGACATTTATAGTAAAGCAAGTGAATAACAATGTACTGAATTTATTCAAATTTCCATACGTATAATTATAAGCAGCAATAAAGCCGCTACCTATATGTACTCGTATTACTTGCAGCAAATTAAAATCTGCATTCATGATGACAAATTATTTTTTCACTCCAAGAGCCATTTCCGCCGATTGTTTGATTGTCAGATGTTTCCGAAAATAACCTCAATACTGGAAAAACAGTTTTAACTGGTCACGATATTTAAAAAAAATATAGATAGTATGTAAGAGGATCTTATTAAATCAGCCATATTAATTTTTATAGTTTTGGTGTTATTTTTACTTAAATTTTTCTAGCGTCTAGCGAATCTGCGAAGGTGCTATGCCAACAGCGTGGTATTGATCATACATATAGATTGAAGTTGGAGAAAGTTTTCTACATTCTGCAGCTTCTACAGTTGAAAAGAAAAGAATCAGACTTTGCATTCTACGTTTGTTACTGTAAGAAAAGTCTAGATTTCAGCTGACGACCTTGTCTGGGGTGGAATTGCGTAGCGGCCAAATGAAATTATGGAAATATAGACCTGATCAATAATCGAATTTGTACTGTAAGTGATTAAAATGCTCAATAACCCTTTGTATATATACGTTCGGGCACGTATTCCCGCTGCATCCCTGCCCTTTTACAATTGTTAGCCCGCAGAGTTAGAATGTCATAAGACTTCTGTCAGCGGAGTTAGTGTACTGTACCTCCGACAATTATCGGGCGGGAATCGAACAGCATACATATATAGTGTCTACACGCGTTTTTATGCCGCAAATTACCGCTAAAGGTTGTTACACAGAAATTCAATTTGTATCCACTTTGGATAAATGAGGCTCTGGCAAAAACGTTGAATTTGCAATGGAACTCTCTTTTGGAAACGTTTTTATACTTTTGCATACGGTAATGTTCGCTTACTTCGCTATGTGCTGCGGACCATAGCAGTGTGGCTGTTTACTTACAGCGCGCTGTATACAGACAAGTAATACAGATAATTACTCGTGTTATCGTGTTCTAGAAAAAGCTTGATATAGGTGCGGCATGCAGTGAGAAACACGTGCATTCTACCACAAACTTTACTCACTGATCAACAAAGTCACGAAGAGTGATTTCACTGATTTGGAGAATCAAATGCGCGGAAACTTGTATCAGAATTTATCAGCCAAAAGACGCTTGATCTGTAAACCATATATGAATTTGCCAGTATTTATAAATCTGGCTTGACCTTTTAGGTGCTGTATTAGGTATTGCAGCATCCTACAAGGAAATAACTACTGCCGTAATTTATATTACGAATAGTCGTTGTTAGCATAATCATAATATTTGCTCGAATGTTACAAACGTATCGTTCTGGTCAACTAGGCTTAACAATAAGATACCTCTAATTTATTGTCTACAGATATTCGTTGTGCTATTTTGCGGAATCGGGCCTGAAAGCCGGGACGTGAAAATGAAAATTTCTAACATTTTTGTGCTTAATTGGTCTGCACTATGCAGTAAAGGACGTTTTCAATGATACTAGCTGTCTTTAGTCTTTTTTGGATGCTGCGAAGCATCGCCAACATTCTGCCATGACTTTATCTGTAATTGCGGTAATAGGATTTTTAAAGGCATTCCCACCTGGAGAGAACGATACTTCCGCTGCATACTAAATGTACTCCACAACCGTACAACAATTAGCGTACTCCGTAGTTTTTCCCAGTGGCAATTTTGTGGTAATTTTGTGCCTACATATGATCTTAATATTATCGCCTTCCGTACTTTTTCAAGCCTTAAATAAACAGTGTGTATTTTTGTTTGTAGTGTCTGTCATTGCTCACATTGTGGAAACCGTTCCTTGCGGCAGACTGCCACTGGAAACACCCGGACAGAAAAGTCAACCGCTATCCTGTGGCGAACGCTATGAGTTTGCTTTCTTCTGCCTGGATACCGCCTGTGTGATAATTTTTACAGTTGAATATCTGCTCAGATTGTATGCGGCTCCGGATCGTTGGAAATTTATGCGGAGTGTTATGTCCATAATCGATGTGGTACGACTGTTATAATAAATTTCAATAAAAAAGTAATATATATGGTCTATCATCCAAAAGAAAACATTAGCAACGTTTTTTTAATAAAATTAATGCACCAAACCGTTACTTCCCATTTCTGCATATGAGAATTAGGTATGTACTATGTAGTAGTAAAGTCATATAAATTTTAATATGCGAAGGGAATCTCGAGAGGTGTTAGTTTATTAATTTTCAAAAAAACTTTAAAATGATTATGAAGGAATAACAACAAGAGCCTTTCCATTCTACTGTGTCGATCAGTCTGCTAAAATAAAATCTGTACATGATATGTGATATCCCCGCTAACCATAAGTGTCAATGGGGTGATTAGTTTAACGCCCAACTTTAGGCTAATTTTAAGATTACCTTGCATAATATGCTTTCCAGCGAACGATGCATCACGTCAAGTTTAATTAGGCGAAAAGATGTTTGCTGTTTTATGCACAGTCGGTACGTTTCTCATTGTGTAGGTGGCTATAATGCCGTACTACGTTGGACTTTTAATGGACAATGAACTTTCCGGAGCCTTCGTTACTTTGCGTATTTTCCGTGTCTTTCGTACGTATAGAATTAATTCTCTAATTTTGAGCGGATCTGATTATGGCTGTTTTACAGGTATTTTCAAATTTTCTCGACATTCCCAAGGTAAGCGCAATGTGTTTGACGTATTTCCAGATTTATGTTTAAACTGTATTTGCTCGGTTTCGTCCAGGGTTGAGGATATTAGGCTATACGCTAAAAAGTTGTGCCTCCGAACTTGGTTTCCTGGTATTTTCCCTTGCCATGGCCATTGTAATATTCGCCACTATAATGTACTACTGTGAGAAAAATGATCCGCAAACCAAATTTACCAGCATACCAGCTGCATTTTGGTACACCATCGTCACAATGACAACGCTTGGGTGAGAATTATATTTCATTATATACGGTGTATAACACATATGGGCTACCATAACACATATGGGCTATAGTAATAAAAAAATACTAATAGCGTTTATTTGAAACCGTTGATTAACTCTGTTGAAACAGTAATAACTTTAAACAAACAATTTACGCCCATAATTATGCCTTGCACTTGCTATCGCATGATCATCGGAGCAGTGAGCATTATGAGATACGTCCAAGTGTGTGCTTGTTCTTCATCATTTATCCCTTGCGCCAAAAATTCCACGGCTTGTACATAGGCGCTGCATCAGTTTTCATCATTTTGAAACCTTTGCCTTGAAGTACGATTATACATTTCGATGAGGTAATCGATGTTGAAATTTTCCTATCGGCTGCTGCATGCTACACAGCACCATCATTTACTTGCTCCTTCAACAAGTTCCAAGAGGCATGCCTTGGGAAAGGAGATTAAATGACAAGTTTCAAGCACATGTTCCATGTCATACTTCATAATCTGTCCTTTTTCTGACATTATGGAACCGGCAGACTGCTCCGGCTACGCACGAGAACTGACTGCTGTTGCAGTTGGTAAATAGGCTCCCTAATATATTAACCGCCACCCAAAATCTGTAATTTGCATGCTGCTACGTTAACAAGTTTTCTGGGCTTTGTTTCACTAGCGTAATGTAAGTTTTGCGACGTTTGTTTTGGCATCCAGCTAGTTCAAACATAAGTAAGCAAGCGTTAGTTCTGTATAACCCAACGACAGGGGCAAACTCATGACCTTATAAATAACGCACCCTGTCGTAGCAAACTGACTGATCATGATGAAATGTTTATAATTATGTTTCGTACTGAGAATCAAATAAAAATATCTTTGGAATCTTTCTAAATGTCTTCCCAAAATTTTATTTATAATAAAATAACTGATCATTATTCACATAATATAGTAAGCCTTTATTTTAACTGTAGTAAATTACGTATTCTATGATATTGGTGGTGTATAGCGCACAATATTTATATTTGTTTAAATATCACTACTGCCTGTATTACTAGACTGCCCGCTCTCTGTTGGTTTTTCGATTCAGTCCCCTCCATTGTACATGAAATAAAAATATTGATTTGCTTAGCAAATCGGATCGACGCTCCACGCTTTAGCCAATCAGTTTGATAACTGTCCGTCAACGTAATCTTTGGGAAGAGCGCGGTTCATGACATGTCAATTAATGAGCTGACGAATGCTGCTTTTCGACAGAAGACTATCGCAGCTGTATCTGCACTCTTGTTCCTACAACTTGGCAGAACATTGGCGATTACTGCTGCGCATAATGAAATTCCTTGCAAACAGTGATATAAAATAAACTATAAAGTATGCCATCAGAGCAAAATTTTGTATAACAGTTTGTTGAAAAATGTGTATCCTTTCTCTTACAAAGCCGGTTTTATGCGTACAGATATATCACCGTGTTTGCTAAAAATTAACGTTCAGCGCTATTTCTGGCTCAAGTTCATAAAACGATTTCGCAATATTAAATTGTAGGTACGGAGACATGGTACCGAAGACTATCGCCGGAAAAATTGTCGGCGGCGTCTGCTCTCTAAGTGGTGTACTTGTCATTGCCCTGCCGGTTCCTGTAATAGTCTCCAACTTCTCCAGAATTTATCATCAGAGTCAACGGGCCGATAAAAGGAGAGCTCAAAAGGTAAAAGTGCCCCTGCTAATATCTATCAAGCGCTATCGGCTTACGGAGTTCCATTCGTTTAATTTTCTTCCCAACAGAAAGCACGAATGGCCAGAATTAAACTGACAGAAAATGCCCGTGGCGTGGCGTTTATTACCAAAAAGCGTGCGGCGGAAAGCCGTACGAAGACCAGTGTAGATAACGACGAACTGAGTCCATCCAGACCCGGCAGACTGGTGGATGATGGCCGTATCGATTTATTCGATCTACAGCACCATCATCTCGTAACATGTCTGGAGAGAACAACGGTAAGAAAAAAGTGTCGCAGTATCATCGGACGCTCGATCATTGCATACTGTAAATTTAAACAGAATTACAACAGAGAAATAGTGCTTAAATGGCCTAACAATCATTAATCGATTAGCTGCTTGGCAAAGATTCTGTGTACCCGTGCAATTAGCTGTATCAAACTACACATGCACAAATGAAATATAATTCAAATTTTCATGCACTTTATCTCAAGCACATTAATTTTTCTTTTCCTTTTAGCTAGCTTGTGCAATAGGAATTACTGTATTTAAGTAAAAAGCATCACCGGGAGATTATGCTGCCTGTATTACTCAAATTGTGCTGGAGTGAACAATTAGAATTACATTCGTTTTCATACAAGTGTTAATGGAAAAATATTTAATTTATCGGGGAGAATATTCATGTGTTGTAGCAACGCGAACTGACGGAAGCGGATCTGATTCTGGGCGGATCAACAATGCCCCAGCAACCCGTGACTGTGGAGTCCATTCTCCAGCCACGAGGTCGCCGGCAGTCCGAAGAACAACGAAAGCGAGGCTCACCGGCCAACGGACGCCGTAAACGTGTCGTTTCCTTTTCATCAAATTCCGGTAGTAATTTTCCGGGCACAAGGAGATTACGCGTATCCATCCGCCGGATTGCTTCCAGTTTCCGTCGACAGCGTCCAAAAACGGACTCGGAAAGGGTAAATTCTAATGATACAGACTTTATTGCAGACTGGATTAAACTTTCGTTTACCAGCTTTTATAAAAGTATCATTGGTTTTATTATATTTCTCCAGCCGGAATTCGAGGAACGCACTCGTCCACAAAGGTCACATGATGAGGAGATGACGTTGGTATACCGGCCGTATGACCGGCATAGTGACCGCAACCAGACAACTACCGCGATTCCGGAGGAAGAAGTCTTGTCACTCAACGAGGAAATGGCTTCGTACGGTTCCGGTTTACAATTGCACCAGCATGCCCCACTCATACACGCCTCTGACATGAATTCTGCATCCAGCAAGCATCCTTACACAGACTTGCCGAGATGAAACAATAGAAAAAAATTTTCATTGTTCCTCTGAACCCTGTTGGACACGCTAGTAGTTGTGGGTGCGTCAAAAACGATGTGGATCTTCTTGTCGACACCAGCACAATGTTTTCCAGATGGTCAAACCACAAACGATCGAGGATGAAGTGATAGTTATAAGCTAGGAGGAAATTCATTCAGAATTACTAGCAATCTAGATTACAGATCTGCTGTAGCGTGGAGTTACTAGAAGTACTTTCAATGATCTTGTGAACAGATTTGTGCAGATGTGCACACAGTTGCGAGGATGTAAATGGTATGGAAAATTTACTCACCTTTGTGTATAAATCAATGTTATTCGGGGGCTAATCAACAAAATTTAGAAACAAATTAAACGAAATACTTAACATGGCAGCATGCTCACATTAAGGTTAAGAAAAACAAAATTGAGGTCGAATAATACGATCACGGCTTAAATTAACATATGCGATTCCATTGATTTGCTGACCTTGTGACGCGCTGAGTTTGGTCAAATTGACAGTAGACCATGGAAAGAGTCTATGCTAAATTAAACCGTTTATGTGCAGTTAAATCTAGGTTTACAGTTTATATAATCATATCAACACTTTATGTCGGTCAGGCTTATACCAACGATGAGATTGGTTTTGTTTCAGATAATAAATTATGTAACTGATCATAACACACATCGTACTCATATTACTTCATCTGAACGGCATTACACACTGCGTGCCTTTATTGTTTAATTTCATTGAAGTACAAAAGTATTTTGATAAGTAAGTATACAACTGGCACAAAAGTGTTGAGAAATCGCGTTATGAGTATAATCAAAATCATTCAAAATTGACCGTACTTTGGACATAAGACATATGTATAAGACAATCGGAACAGATGGAATAGTCCCGCAGAATATATTACTAAGACAACCCAGCAAATTAAAAAAGTAATAGTCACAGTGTTATATGACAAAAAACTTCATAACATATCGGATTCTAAAACATCCACCTCTGGATTTCTGGACCGGTCATCAGGATCATTTTCATCGCCCTTGATGAAGCGACGATTAAGGGAGCGTCGACTGATCAGCAAACGAATACCGTCGCCTGCTGAAGCAATTAAAGGAACCGCAAGGCAACAGTCCAAATGGGAAACATCGGTATTATTAACCTGCGAAAATAAAACACCTAAGATTATTTCATTGTTTTTATGCACCAATGATTCTTATAGGAAACAATAACATTAAGGTCTTGATCATGCTTTGCACCATAATGACTGCCGCAGGATATGCGTGATTGCGCAAGACAAACGGTACAGTTTTGTGGTATATATATAATTTTTAAATGTTGTAATAGCATCATTATGTGTGTTACAAATAAAGAGTCTGTACGTATACTAGTTTTACCGTTAGTATTTGATCAAAAGACTGGAGGCCGCTCAGTTCCGCCGGCCCGGACGGTCTGATCATTTTAACAAACACCCCTCTCTCAAACGTTCCATCCGATAAACTAAACCCAAAGTCGTCGTAGTAGGGATCCTTACTGAGCACCACCTCAAAAGTGCCAGGCTTTCCGCTCGGAATCGCGGCAGCCGGTGCGCTTATATGCCCGTTGGGAGTCTGGAACTTCACACGCCGGATGACTGGTGCCGGTTGTACTAATGGTGTATTCCCCGTTGTGCTGGGGTGCGAACGCTTTGGTTTCATATCGTCCAGTTCCTGCAGCAGCGAGTCCAAGACCTGGGACTTATCGTGCCGCGATGTCTTCATACTGGACGCCGATGAGACATGATTATTCATAATGCCGGTGGGAGCGGATTTGTTTGGCGTGCTTTGCCGTTCGGACCAGGAGTCGTTCAGCGTAAGGATTTTATCCATCATTTCAACAGAATCCTTTAGGTTGTCTGCGTAGCGGTAGGATGGCTTAATTTCGTGGTCTACCAACCGTTCCGGAATACTTTCACTGCCACGCATTCGCACGGATATGCTGTCCACTTCGGCAACGTGATGCGCCGATACGCTGTGAGGAAGACCTTTCTGACGAAGTGTGTTATAGTTGCCGTTCGTGGTAACAACATTTCCTGCATCAGAAATCGCTTATCGTTAAAAGTATCGAACTGTTAAAAAGCGAAAGTCTTTCTAAAGATATAATTTCTTGTGTTAGTCCTGGCAAAACTGATGACCTAAGCTCACTGACAAGCATTTACAGTAGATGTGCGTACAGAGCAGGTAATGCAGAGAACAAAGAACAAGACAAGCAATAATATTATACAGAAAAGTTAGATATGGTAAACCGCTTTGGCGTTAAGGAAATAAGAGTTCCTTACTTGCTGCTGGTACTTGTGGCCTCAGATTCCCTTCCCAAGATTCCACTGCACTGTCCACAGATGCGCTGGAGTTAGCGCTCTCAGCCGGTGAGTGCCTTGCTTCCTGCCTGACAACGGGATCGGCTCTCCTCAGCACTTTCAAAGTAACATAATCGCACGCCAGTTGAAGGTGAGCATCCTGTAGCGTTGCGTTGCGCATGTTCTTCCCGTTGATCTGGGAAATGATGTCTCCAATTCTTAATGCTTCCGTTCTGTAGAAATAAATACACACAGTATTTAACTGTGTTAAACATTATTCGTATTAATTTTGTGCTACTAGATTTTTATTTTAATAGGCATATACGCATTAGAAGCGCCACGGCTCTGCATTCTGTAGAGATAAACGTAATCCATTCTTGTGTTGCTGCTCCTCACAGTAGTGTACATAAAGGTCAGTAATAATGTCAATCCATTTATAAATAGCGTTATGAAATACCGTTATGCCGTTACTTCCGAATAAATGTAACCCATAAACAATATTTCGCCTTTTGCAATGGCGGTAAGTCACTGGTAAGTATTATGGAAATATGTGCGCCGCACTGACATAAATCTATTTCGCATGTGTACTTGTACATTCATTAAATGCGCAGTTATTATGCGCTACACATCTTCTCTAACCTTTGGGCTTTCCCGCCTTGTTCAAGATTATGCACAACGATTTCCGAGTATCCATCTTGTCGTCTGTAGGCAAAACTGACACCCCAAGACTCATGAGGCTTTTTATCGATGACAACCAGAAACGACAATCCATCTGTATCTTCATGGGCGCTAGTCTTTTCATACAATGACCCATCATCACTGGCCTCATCCGGTTCCCGGCGCACGTACGGATTATACGTCGGCAGCAGTGGCTCCGGATGTCGGGAAATCGGCACTGCCAACGGTTGTTGCGAATTCAGTGTCCCATTGATGCGATTATACTGAAGATAGGCGTTGCCGGGTTTGCTGTTATTCAGAGGCGGTCGACTGGGTGACTGGGCCGTCTCCCGCAGGGAGCGTGTCGGTGTGGATGAAGTGTCCCGGCTGTGACGGGTGGCTGTCTCGATGAAGCGCGTGACAGGTAGTTGGTCACGGTGTGATTCAGGATAGGCAGCCAGCTGCCCATCCGGCGGCGGTAGGGGCGGTGGTGGATCGCGAAATGCATGGGGGTATAATACTGCGGGTGGGGGGCGTGGCAACGGTGGAGGACTGTGATTGCGTGGAAGTGTACGGAAGTTATGCTGATCAGCGCCGACAGCGGCTGTACTGTTGCCGTTGCGGTTCGTTACCACGGCGGCAGCGGCGCTGGCCAATTGAGCATTCTGATCGGCTTTGAGCACGGCGACGGGAGTGATCTGCATGTTTACGGTGGAGGAGTCGGATTCCAGTAACTGTATGAACCATTGGCAAATTGCAGCCACTTGTGATTAATAAGGGTCATTCATTTTCATAGTGCGTCTGCCAAACCTGTATGGCCTCTTGGACGGTCATACCGAAACAGTCGGTGCCATTAATGCTGTCGATTCGGTCGCCGGGATTTAATGCGCCACACCTACGTAATCACATTATTACCATCACAGTACTTTCTTTGTAAATTCAAATATGTATTTTTTAATGTAGCAGCACATCTCTGCAAGCAATGTTACCACTTATTGACTTGATTTCACCAGTTCAGCCGTGAGTAAATGATGGTCAACTGCATCGCTATTGTTCACGTGGAGTCATATAAATATACAGTACGTACATATGATTAATAAAAAAAAATTATCGACTACGGCTTTTATTTTCAGTTACTCTCAGAGTATAATTTATATTGAGAAACTGAAAATATTTTACGAATGTTTGACAATTTTCTGGAGCAAACAGTTACGCATATTTGAGCTATTGCTTCGTCGGCAGCCATTATTTTTCCAGTTCTGCAAGCATTGCTAAATGACTCAAATTGATTCTATACACCCATATGAACAGCTTTATACCGACTGTGATGTAACGTTGCCGGCAAATTACACTTATGTAGTCCTCTCGTAATTAATAACACCAAGTGTATTGTACAATATAAAGCAGTTTATGGATTTGTACTGCAGATGTGCTGGATAAGCATGACTACTAAATGCAAATGTACACATGGTGGCAGAGAAATGCGTCATGATCGTTTAGTTTGCTGTATCGTATATAACGCACACGAACCTGTCAGCAATGGAAGCGGGCACAATGGAATCAATAAGGAGCACCCGGCTGGTCCCGTTGTGATAGGTCGTTATCTTTATCCCAAGAGGCTTATCAGTGCCCATTCGTGCACCAGCCCGGTCTATTTCCACAGAAAGTGGACCACTCGCATTCACAACAGCATCTATACACAATCAACACAATTTACAGGCTCCATTGACGCGGCATTGCATGTGCAATTTGCCTAGGGAGAATTTGGCGCCAACATCACTAGTCGAATGTGGCGATTGTATTGTATCCGTAACGTGTATCGCTCAGCACTAACCAAAAACTTGCACGTCGTACTGCACAGCCAACCGGGCGTATGATGGGGCTTTTCGGAGTAAATTCATCATTTGGGCATGAGACATTCCCTCTAAGGAGGTCCCTCCACCGCCAGGATGCGGTCGCCAACTCGGAACAAGCCATCTCTTCAAAAAGCGGTAAACACAATACAATAAGAGAAACGCATATTCCAAACAACAGCTGCAGAGGAAGCTGATTACGGTGCAACTCAACTACTTCAGAAATTATGATTATAAGTTACATATATGATCACCGTAGCAATACTGTCAGTAAACTGCATTTACCGAACTACTGAAACCTTTTTTCTTGAAAATGGCAGGCTATAAATAACCATCCGAATTGCCAGCCAGTCGCAACAACATTAATATTCCCTGTGTAATACTGCGCGAAGCAAACTTCCGGTAGGATGAGATTGACTGACCTGTCAGCGGGACTTCCTGGCCGTACGCGCGTAACAACGTATGGAGATCGGGCATTTTCACCGGGGCGCTGATTACCTCGAATCGTTAATCCAAAGCTGTCGTTTTCTTTTTTCACGAAAATTGATGTTTCTTTCTGAATGCATCGTCGCGACAGCGCGGGCGCTATAACCATAATAACAATGTATGCCCATCGGCATAAAGTGCACGGTATAAAGAAAGAGAAAGATGTGGCGGCTTAATCACGTGATCGGTGTGAAAAACACTGCTCGCTAGTTAAACATCCCGAAATAAATACTTCTCGATACTTCTTATTCCTGTCACGAAAGCTTATGGTCAGCGGCAGTCGACGTGCCGCGAGTGCTTACTGGATGGAAGTGGAAATTTGATTTCCAGCCTTAAATGCGGCCCGGCTTGCTTTAAAAGATTGATGATTTCTTCGTGTGAAAGCCGGGTGGTTTGCACGCCATTCACAGCTAACAAATAATCTCCCCGTTCCAATGCATCGGACCTACAGTAGTAACAGTATATACAAATGCAACATTACCGCATCAAGCGGATCCAGCTGATGATATTGTTGCCGCCTTTGAGTTCATAAAAATTTAAAATTTCATTGTAACTGAGAACGACAACTCGTAAACGTACAAAGGTGCAAGAAATCGCAAGTTAGTGCAAGAAATCGCAATAAACTATTTTCGTTAACAGTGCTTAACGCTTCTTTTTGATCCGGCATTTTTTTCTTATCGCTCACAGCGGCTTACTGTTATTTATTGAAAGTATTATCAAGTATGGCACATATCTGTACATTATTACGATTCTTAAATCACACGGCTACAACTAGACACTAACGAGTTTGGTTGTTTTTCAAAGTTTAAAATTTAAACTCGTATCATTATAATTAGTACCCAGCGCAAGCCTTTTGTACGTGTATTGGCTTTTGTTGAATAAATCAGTCACCGGACACTACTGCTTTAAAACTGAATTGAATTTTAAAGCTGCACATATCTTGCACTTTCGTTTCCGTTAACTGACTACCGTAGAATCGCACCCTATCGCATACAAAGTGGAGTAATTTTCAGCATTCAGCATGAAACAGTCCTGGCTGCCGTGACACAGGCATCGGCATTCTTTCATAAACATAAAACAATTACAAACTTATAGATCAAAATACATGCAGGATCACAAGCAAAGTAAGTAACTGCTGATATGGAAACTTATGAAATTTACGGTAAAGTATGCTTACCTGTCGGCAAGGCTGCCCTGGCGAATTTGCTCAATCCTTGGTAACTCGTTGCTGTCTGCGCCGCCTATAAGCAGAAATATGAAAATACTTTAGAAATGGAAGTCTCTGGTTACGCTATAAGTTTGTTGAAGGCATAATATATAATTTTTGCACGTTACATTCATGACAATCTCGACACCAAATGACATATTTGTCGCCCTGTCCTCTAACACGCAGTATAATAGCATGGCTGTTCGCGCTCATATTTTTACTCCCATCCGTTCTCGTAAATTAACCATTCTTCAAACATCCAAATCACAAATTAGGACTATTTATCACAAATGCAAAGTATCAAATTCCCCCTTCCTTTTTTACAACAAGTTATCGAAATTCGATAAAAGATCTTTAGACAGATAAATGAGGGATAAAAAACATTTACGCAATATGGCATGCGGTGCCGGTTGTCGATATATACGGACATAATTAAATGTTGTATCACATAAAGATACAATATCAGAACTGAATGGGTGTAAATATTTCAGCGAATGTGGAAGAAGATTAGCAACTAATAACGCTACACACGACTTGCCTACGACGATAATCCCCAGACCGTTTTCCGGTTCCCGTCGTACCAGCTCAACCGTCGTAGTGCCGTACTTGACGTCATCTACAAAAAGAATCAAAAGGTGATATACACACTGTAAATGATTACACAGCCTTTCCCACACAACTTGTCGCCAGCAAACATACTGGCAGCCTGGATGGCTATCGACGCCATCAATTGTTGATTACCCTATGATTCCTGCTTTGACTAGGACGGGAAAAAATGCCAGCAGCAAATGCGCGCGGCGGTTCATGACTGCCGCACTTGAAACCACCATTCACGCCGACAGTAATTACTGAAGTAGAGAATTCACAATTTCTGAAGTAGCAAACAGTAGGAAACTCTGTATAATAGAAATCGAGAACGTAATAAAAAACTAAGGGCAAATAACACAAATTTACACAAAATAATAAGTACTCTGTCTTTGATATGTTAATGCTGAGATACCGAACAGCGTACTGAGTCGTCACTACTGACACAGAATAAGATAAGTCCGATTAGTATTAAAATAAATAAGCTGGCTGAAGATGCCATAACAAACGTATTTTTTTACTTTTAGGGCATATCAGGTGCGTGTGTTTGATGCTGCTACCAGTACGTAATTTCTACTCTGATGAATGAATAGATTATACGGCTTTGAAATAGAGTTTTATGAAAACACATTAGGAAAATGTAAGTAATGTAAATGCTAATAAGGTTAATTATGACCAGACTTCGATTGCACAATCTTTACAGCGGTATATAAAATTTGGATTCTCGGTAAAAGATTACTGTACCTGCAAGGATGAACTGTTGCCGATCTTCATCCAGATCATCCACTTCCTTAACTCCCCGCGCTGCAACATTTGTCAATATTAGTATATAAACGGTAATGCAGAATATATCTTTTCTGTCAGTAAATCATTTAGTATTTATTAATAAGTTGTATCATATAACATTTAGATGCATTTGCGCATATTCAAATCAACTGCATACACTATGTGCTTTTACATACGCATAATCACAAGGTTTAGTTTCCGAGAGCTTTTACTGTTGTACTGAATACAAGAAACTCTCGGAAATTAATCAAAGTAATTATGAACCTATCGAGACCGATTTTTACGTAAACACACATTTTTCTTTTTTATAGAAAAAACGATATCGTGAAGAAATTGTCCTAAGCGATTTGGGCGGCATGTCGGGCTGTGGCTGAATAGGTATGGATGACGAAAGCATAATATCCATTATTAACTATGACACATGCGCATCGCAGCTGTTGCGACATGACACCTCCATGGTTACGTTTCACTGGTCATTCGGCACAAAGTTTTGCGTTTCACATGAAACCGAACATTTGTGTCAGAAAAATGGCAAAAATTCTAAAATAATGGTGTAAGACGCGTGATTAAGAGATCGCACAGTAAAAGTAAACGGAATCGATAGCCAGCATTTTAGCGCAGTCTTCTTATACGCCGGTCATCTAAACAGAATCTAAAGACGTTCATATATGGATGGAACCCCTTCTAACCTAACTTGAAAAGTGCCGGTCACATCTGGAATAAACTCACGCTAGATAAAACAACCAGGAGTCGACGGAAATAGTTCACATTGTTGACTTTCTCACATGAGTGCGAAATTCTTCCACATTTATTTGCAAATTCTGATTGTATTTACATAAAGAACAAGAAGCTTTGGCATTTTTTCCATCGCATGAAGCGTTCCATGTGTTTCAACACCCTAGCATTATAATACAACAAACGGCACATCATAAGTTTCGGCATTGGTGCGAATGTCAACAGCTGGCGTATGTAAATTGCAGCAGCCGAATCCAGAAATAAACAAATTACAGCGCTGCACGGCCATTTAAAAAAAGGAGTATAGCCAGCTTAGGTCTGTTACGTCACGGACATGTACATGTGCATTTATATACAGATATGATGCAACTGACCGGCATTGATCGAATTTTGTTTTTTATGCAGTGGACAGGGAAGTACGTATTGTACATCTGTATTAGGAATAGTGATTTAATACGGCGTTTTTGCTTTAATTTGGTTGATTTTCACACGCACATGTGTGGCAGGGGCCATATATACTGCAATTTACTCTGTAGTACGACCCGAAAACTCGTACCCCAAAATTGTAGCTGAATTTTCACTGCAAACATGCGGTTAACAATAAGACAGCGTTGATTTTAGTCTCGAATTCTCCATACCCTTATATCAACCAGACAAAAATTTTCAGGTGCAATATAAATTTTGTGTTTTGTAAAAACGTTGCACGTAAGCACGAGTACTTATACGAAATTACAAACTTATATAGATATAGGAAGAGAACGAAGTACAAGTTATGGCCGTCGTCGCAAAGTCAAAACAAGAATTACAAGCTGTGTACCTCTGCAATGTACATACGCAATACGAGTATGGTATCTTGAAGAAGCATTTCCAAACAGAATATATAAACACGAAGCTTGTCCGCCTACATGCTTTTATAATCGTTTAACAAAATCTCAAAAACAGCGAATTTCGTGAATTGGATTGAATAAGCATTTTAATCACGCTCAAGTGGCAATGGCTTTATGATGAAAGAATCATTACCAACGCTACGTGAAGGTATGGAATTAATAATGAGTTAAACTGGCTTTACCAGATCCATCAAAGTTATGTCGCTACTGACAAAAGACTCTTTAAATGTACAAACAAGACCTCTATTGCTAGAGCAATATCTTGCCGATATATGAGAAATAACGGTTACCCCGATAGCTCTTACAGAAAAGAAAGTGAAGCTTGTTTTACAGTGCTGTTGCCGTGTTGCTTCGCGCTTTTTCATTGCATATCCAATTTAGCCTTTACGTATAGTCGGGACATGACTTCGGACAATGCAGACAGTTCAGTTTTACACGGTACACAGTAATTAATAAAAATATTTTGATCACCGTCGAACATTGTCATCATTCTGAAGACTTCGTTTTAAATATTGCAAAGCGCGCCACTGTTGACTTGTGAGTGGCAAACCGTAAATAAATATATAACGCGAAATACCTTCTAATACGCCTTTCTGCTTTTAAGTCATGTTAGTTAAAAAATATTTAAATATGTGACTTAATTGAAATACAGTAGTACGAAATTTAAATAACTATTTCTTACTTTTTAAACATTAAAGTAAATCGGAAGCCGACAAATTCTAAACGAAACTGTGCACGAAAGCGGGAGCCAAATTTATACCAAGATATTAATTATTATCCATCATATGTATGCTTCTATGTTTCGAAGCGATACTAAAGATTTTAACCTTACAATTTTTAAGTGAATTAGACGTTTACGAAAAGTCTTGCTCCATTCAAGCTTGAAATGATTATCATAATTGGCACGATTACGCGCCATAAATGGTAGGTATGGAGAAAATTTGTTTGTTCGTTTTTCTGTCCATGAGTATTAACAACTCATTGCAGCTCGCATGGAAAAAGGCAATGGTTGTATAACCAAATTTTTATTACTTCAAGCTTGTATGCACTGCACTACTGTACTGTAACATTTTATGGACTCACAATGTACAAGGTGCCATAAAAATTTAACATTTATTCGTCTTTCATATCGTCAACTTAATCAAAATGACATATTAATTTTATAGCCGAATATGATTCTCTTTCTCTTTGATAATTGCAGGCAGCTAGTGTATGGAATTGGAACTCGTTTAGCTAAGACCGATTTACGATTTATCTGGATTATTGTGATTATAACATTATATAGAATAACACACCAATCGGTAATTACACTTTTTTCCTACGGACATTCTGCCACGTTCATAATATTTAACAATATTTACTTACTTTGCAAAATACAAGTTAAAACGCTCGAATCAACGGAGCCATTAATACACTGAGACCATTAATTTTACAAGCAAACGATTTACCTACCACAAGCCACAATTAATTATGTTAAAGCATTCTCCTTGAAATTAATTTTACCCTGATATTATTATAAGTAACCGCAAACTGCAAGAGTTTACACGAAGCTTACAACAGCAGGAATGTTACAATAAAAATTAACCCATCCAAGTAGACGATCCAAGTCTTTCGTCCAGAAATTATCTGGACTAGGCAGTCACAATAGACCTACTATTTCCGGAAACCTGCTGAGGTTCGATTCTGCCATTTTTCGAGATCACCACCATAACGGTGGTCATGTCTGTCTGCGAGCAACAATCGTTCAGCTTCTCCTTCTCTTGGACTTTAAATTTGGAACTGTGTACACACACTCATAAGACGTAAGAAAGTGTATCTTTCTGTGTCGCAAGTCAAACTTAACAAACTGGCTGTTTACCAGCTAGATAATTTACTGTCACAGCTAGATAAGTGGATAAGTTAGTAAATATACACTCTTACAACTCTGTCGATTTGCCATAGAAAGCATAATAAAAGCACAGACCGCTTTAGTGGACATACCGCAATTCATTTCCTCATAAAGTCACTATGCCGGAAAAAAGCTAATATAAGGTCGTCTTCGACCAATAAAGCTTACGTAAACAGTAATCGTTAGCCGGTCGTAGACAGGATGGCTTCCAAAATCCCATGATGCCCGTAAGCGGTTAGGAATGATTGATGTAACCTGATCGTAATCCACGATTTACTTGTATAAGACGTCGGGGAATAAAGGAATATAATCCAGGACAGGATGTATCTGCTTTTTCAGAAGAATTTGAACACTGCATTCGACCATGTGGAATCCTTGTTTATCCATGTTTCTTTTCGTCTTCGATTGTCGGCGTCTTAATATGCCAGTGCCAAAGAACTGCTGCAAAACACAGTGGCCACAGTCAGCCGGTGACTGGTGAACACGGAGAAGATGTGCAATGCGGTGTCAGATGTATCGCAAACACATTAAGCGTACAAATATTGCTTCGGCGCAGAGTATAATACAGCCGGCTACGGCAGCATCGAATCATGTCTCGACATTCTGCAAAACACTTTTGGCTGTGCACCAAAATCTAATATCAGGCTAATATTGCACCACAAAGTAGACGTCGGTGCTGATGTGGTTTCCAAAAATCGCAGAAAAAACAATTTAAATATGCAAGCGTGCAGGAAGCGAATAGCTGCAGCATCGCCAGCCGGGCAGTTTCATCTCGGATGCACCGGCCAGTTGAATCGGCGCGTAATCGAAAATGTCTGCTGAAGTTACAAGTCTTAAAATTTAAGTATCCTTGAAAAGGCATCCATGAGTGAGAAAAACATAGACAGCGGAACAAGTGCGACACTGAACAGTATTATACCGTGCAAACAGCAGCAACACGGAGAAATTTAACAGAGGAACGTTGTTTACTACGAGCGACAGCAAGTTTCTAATGGTTTTTCATAGAGGCACTCCAATTGAAGGAGTTAGTTTAATAGGCAGACACGGCCTGACTCACTGGAGAGGAGAGCGCAATGGACTAATAAATTATTGCCAGGAGGTTTTTGCGGTTTTGATCCAGTTATCGCTGTAGTGCTGTAACAGGCCGGGACCAGCTTATGGTTGTCCATATGAAACGAGGACAAGAAATTGACAAAACGGAAGGAAGTTAAAAGGGGTGGAGATTAAGTGGCGCCTAGCGGGATACTTCATGCGACGCATGTACGGCTACCAGTGCTAGTATTGCAAAATGATACATTCACAGCCCGCAATATTAGCCACGCAATTGGGCGGCTTATTGTACGCGGATATATGAAAGTACATCGAAGTGGTCAACCAGAATAAAAGCCGAAGGTACCCCAAGCGATTTACCCTGACCTTTTGCATACGGCACAAAACGACACACTGTTTACGGCAATAGGGGACGTGTGAAGGACTAGGAGATATACAAATTTCTGTTAAGCGATGATTACGATTTTCTTCGCACTTTTCGACCGAAGCTCTCCCCAGAGACGCGGCTATATTAAGATGGAGTTGCTGAAAGCGCTTCTGTGTATAACGAGCTGGATCAAACGCCTGATGCGACAGGCTAAGTAGAGTTAACTTCCCAGACGGGCTATGTATAACCAGTATAACCCTGCAGCTAATCCAAAGAATCGGCAAAGTCCATCCAAAATTTCCACTGTACATTCATGGCTGTCACTCTACGTATACTATGGAAGTTGATGCTTCGAGTCCTCATCTAGACCGGATCGGAAGCGTGCACGCTGTTTAACTTTTTATGCCGTGACCTACAAACTAAGTTGTCATAAGTGCAATAATCATATTCATGCTCCGAGCCAGCGGTGCGAATGCAGTTCAGTTTGTGATTGCGCGAACGAAAACTGATCGAACGAACTGATAGGGGCTTCATAAACCTACGTACGTATACGTAGTCAAGGCGATACTAAGCTGCTAAAAAGTTTTAAACAGTTACCACGGTTCTTAAGATTCGAGCATTAGAAGCGTTAGAAAACCCGCGTTGGACGTTTCTCACTTTGTTAGATAGAGCATGCAACTGACGCAAACCGACATAATTAATATTCAGTAATTATTCTGCAAAGTCAAATATTTTGTACGCACACCATCTGTGATGCATATGGTATGGCATGTACGGTTTCACTTTTTTGTTGATTGGTTGCAGCATTGTGTGTACCGAAGTGTGATGGCATTGTGTGTACCGAAATGTGATGGTATTCTCTGGATAAGGTAAACTTTCTTTTTTTATCGAAGTGTCCCGTGGACCAATATCATGGATCAGATTCCGAGAAATGACTGAACACGTCGTCACTAATTATAATAATTCAAAAAGTGCCTTCATTAAAGTATGTAACAACAGGCCGCCTTATAGTGTTCGTCCGTTTTAATGTTAGAATACAATACTTACGTATGCAAAGATTTTACTAATGTACAATATATAGATACTTACATTATCAAATATACAATATGTATATATACTTAAATTATTATCAATTCGCCAAGTATACATTGTTACATCATTATGATGCCACTTTTCGTACTGTTGGTCTTTAGCTATCTAGTACAATTATATATTAGCCACAAACCCTCACCTCATACAGTATGGATAAAGTGTCTGTACAATACAAAGTCATAACCTTTAATTGTCGTAGGCATTGACCGTGATTTGAATCATGATTCATGAGCAGCAGCATACTTACTTTAAAAGATGGATCTCCGGTTGATACTGCTTAACACTTAACATCATCTATCAAAGTTTGAAATAACTGTGTCTAAATTTCATGCGCTATAACATTAAAGTTGCAAATTTGCACTAAAGCTGTCCGAGTGGGAGCATATGTAATATCATGATCAGCTGTGCGTGCTTAGTAATAAACATAATACTACTTACTATTTAATTCATGTGCAGGTGCTATAAATAAAACGTTTACTTCGCACTGTACAGAATAGTTGTTCGTAAATTTTTTGGTTCCTTACAGTGGTAATATCGAGTAAATATTGTTATGCGAGGTAGCGTCGATGTGGAGATATGATGGAATAGATAAATTTGCTGGAGCCTTAGGGGCGGCACTGGTGCTGCACATCAGCTTCTTAGCTTCCGGTCTTGAGGCTCAATTCAATTTTAGTTCCGTTGCAGGAAATAACACTCATTCAGATAAGCCATGCGGAGTCAATAGATAACTACTCGATTAACAGCAGCTTCCTCGAATGTCAGTTTAAGCGTATTTCATATTAAACCTCGTACAGTGAAGTATTGCGTGATAGTATCTCAGTATCTCGTAAATTTTGTAATACTACGCAAGCCCTTTCGAAGCTGTATAGATGCGCGCATTTTTTTTATTTAATTTATCTTAATAATACAATACAAAAGTTCCAGAAAACAATCTCTAGTACAATCTTAAGTTCCACAAAAATGCCATCTTATTGTAGCGATAGTATTTATACGAACGATAAGACCGCCCAGTTATGATGAATCATTCCATCGCGTTATGAATTTGTCCACTTTACCGGCTAGTTTCCTTTCTCATGAACTTCTAGAATTCAGTCTTGTGCTCAGCTTGCTACAGCTTGCATCTACTTGATTGCTCCTCTTGTTGAAACCCTTGCTTACAACCTTGCTCCGTTTCTTGAACGCCTTGTCATTAAACATGCCTTGAGTTACGTTGTTGTGTTTGACCGCTTGGGATGAACCTGCGTCATCCCAATCGGAGCCACCTGTGTAATTGCGTTACATCAGTTAACATCAGTTAAGACTTAAGAGCGTCCACGACCGCATCGTTGCCGGTCGTGCCACCTTCACACCAACAGCCGTTTAATCGTGGTAAAGGCTGATCGCCACCCCACTAGAACAGTAGCCAGATAGGCCACTGTTACATTATATATACACCACCACTATATATACGGGTAACTATCAGGATTTGTTGGGGCTAGCCGGCTAGCGCTTTGTCACCCCGACTCACTCGATTCAGTTTTCAGTAGAGATTTCTGATTTAAATACTATCCTGGTATAGGCCGCTGCCCGCAATCGGAAGAAGCGGCCAGTCGCCATAATTTTTTGGGGAACATTGATAAATTGCTGTACATTTATGACGACATTACCTAAATGATATCAACAGCTCTGTATGAGTTCTCGTTCATACTCGTAAAACTAAAGCGTGAGACTACTGTATCAACGGTCCAGTCGGTCCTCCATCCAAAAATACAAAGAATAAGTCCATATACAAAAAACTGTGTGGCTGGATAAACGAATTTTTCTCATCCGATAGCACGGCAATCTTTCTAAAGCTGCCTCATACAATTTTTTTCGGGCAAATCACATACGCTGGAGGTCAGTATCTACGGTTAGGTCAACATCATTGGTAATTAAGTAGATGACCAACAATTTTTGCCAAAACTTCGTCGAACCTGTTCTTAATAAGCTAAAAATTAAAAGAAACGGTAAAAAAGTAGAACATTTTATTTGTTTTATGCTAGTTTTATTTTTGTTTTCTACATCATGCGCCATTCCATCGTGCCTGTAACAAACTATCATGTACCGAAAAAGCCAAGGCAGTTTCTGCATTTCTGGGAGTAACCTTGTGGCATGTAGGCACTAAAAAGCGTACAGAAAGTACTTACTGTACCCACCAAAGAAGCCAAGCAAAATTTAAAGCAAACCTTTTTAAATCAAATTAAAATAGTCACTATCTCCAATACTTCTGCCACAAGACGTTGAGGTCACTTATCAGTGCTGCTACAATCGATAGAAAGGCCAAAATCCCAATCATTTCGGAAGTAAAGTTGTGTGCATTTCAAGTTAAATTCTTTCATCATTTTTACAACTATCAAAATTATTATTAGGAAGTATATCAGAAGCATCAAAATGACAAACATCGCATTATACGGCAATCAATCTAGTGTCACATCACCAGGTTGAGTGGCTTGCAGCAGAATAGGCAACTGAGGGAGCTGGGTCGGAATAACAGAATCAAAATGCGCCAATGTGGCAAACAACAAGGCTGGATCCAGTCCGACGAAACACCAAATACCAGTCATTTCAGGAATCTGTCATCGGGATCCTCATCATCGTCTTCAGTTTTACCGTCGGTAACGACGTGCGAATTGCACCGTTCACGATGGCTGGTGTCATTAACAGCGATACGCTCGTAGTACGATTCAAAGCCAGTGCGCTCTTTCAGCTAAAACCAAAAGCAGAAATTTAACTCTCGTTCAAGACACATATTCACTGCGAAGGAACAGAATTTATGGAATATGATGCAGATCTTATCAAAATCAAAAACTATATAATCTGCATCTCCGTCTCGGTATTACCACGCAAACAGTAATTCGAAGGTCTGCCTGATCTGGTCATCTGGACTCCTTCACAAGAATACAAAACTGCTTTTTCACAAAAAGTAAGTAATAATTACCTCTTCCAAAGCATGCATTATTTGCAGTTTCTCTTCTTCAGCAATCGTTTCGTCCAAAAGATCTTCGACCATCATAGCAGTCGTTCCTGACCTGCAAATTATGAAAGGACGTGCAGTACATGTACCGCGATACCAGTAGCGAAGAACGGCTTACAAGTGGGACTGGTGCGAATCTATCGATTCTACACTCCCGGTCGAGCCACTTGACGATAGCATCCCCGATGGTGAACAATGGTCAATTAATGGAGAATCCCGTGATTCTCCATTAATCGACCAAGTGCAGATTTCGTCACTTTCCGAATGAATTTCGATATCGTTATGCGCATCGGTGAAACTCAGTTTGGCATCATTATCTCCATCAAGGCTTGAAGGCGGCTCAGGATAGTTCACTTTCAACTGAAAAAGAAAACGAAGTTAAAAAGCGAACTTCCGTTAAAATCCAACATTTAAAACTGCAATACACTAACGCGCTACGCAAAGCGAAGTGTTAAACTATTTGAAATGATTACACGTTATACTTACATAGTCACATTCCGTAAGGCCATTTTCACAGTTCCCGTTACTTTCGAGCGTAAAATCCTCCTGAAACGTACCAAGACTATTAAAACCAATAATCCTTATCTGCAGTAATCGCAAGCGTACAAAAAAGCTGACAATCCTTCAATAACCAGCCAAACAACTATCCTCAGTTTTTAACTTTCAAAAGATTTTCAAAATTTATAAGCAAAAGCCATCAGGATAACAAATAGCTGCTTACGCCGTGACAGTCATTAAAACTTAAACACGAAAAGATTCACTAAGCAATACTGTACTACATAATAATAATTCTTCCTCATGCCAGGAGGTAATAAGGTAAAAGTTTCAGATTATGTCAAAGCCGAAAGAGCAAAGTGCTTGCGCTTTGATTCGTATCCAACTACGATACACGAAATCATTCCTACGGAATGTCATGTATAATCCACCGAAACAATATCTAACTCACCTTGAGGTCGCTGCCTAATACTGCGCCAAGAAAAGCTTTTTCACACGATGGTCCGAGAACAGTGCCGCCAGTTCCCAGATAACTCTGACTGGACAGGCTCCTTTTGACTACCTTCGTTAGCTGGGGAGGTTTACCTAATATCAGACAAATCCTTTATTCTGATGATCTAATCCTTTTCACAGAAATACAATCGAAAACAAATCTTACAATATTATTTTAGTCTATTAATTCAAATAACCAATAAGCAGCGTGATGGACAATGTACACTTACCCCACACAGTATTCTGCGCTGCGGTCGCAGGTTCAGCTTTCATCGGAGTAAGAGAGGGAAAATCACTTTGCTGCAAATGAGGACTGTTCGGTCTATGCGTGGCCTGAAGGTTTTTAGTCGCTACAAAACTATACGAGATCCCATTGGAACCGGTGTTAGCCTCGCGAACAGACAAACCCTACAAATACAGCAAAATAATATAACCCATGTCATGAATTCCATGTACGTGTGCCTGATAAATAATTGCCGTTCTTAACCGGGTGTTGTCGTTTTGAACGGAATTTCGTAACCTGCCAATAAAAACCAGCTAACAAGCCAAAAACAAATTCAAAATTACATTCGTAAATGCGGAGCCATGCCGGAAATGTTCATCATATTTTGAACGTCCGTTCCGTAAATGATGATGATTATTGCCGTGACGAGAACCAAAACCGTTACTGGCTTTCAAAGTATTGCTGTGCGAGCGGCGGATCAGTACTTCTACGAACCAAAACAACGTATAATTTCTTTTCGTAAAAAAACTCCTATCGCACTCGCCCTACCTTCATCGAAATCTGAGATTCGATTGTGATTATTGCCGTGAGTAAAGAACTGATCAGAATGCGAGCAGTGCTGCGCATCACCATGGATCCATTGAGTACGGAATCTGTTATCCGATTTTCGATCAGCAGCTGCCCGATCCCATGAGTCGTCAACGGAGTGCCGCGAGCCAAGACTGGGCCGAAACTACGAACAATTTCACTTGGATCAATCCAAATGCATCGCGGGGAAGCTGATAAAAATTTACCAACTGTGTCGGGCTGTGTGCGGAAGAACGCAGCCACGAGGGGGCGAGCGAGTCCCGAGAAACGCTTGAATCAGTCATTTACTTGGCATAATGTGGACATAGTACGGCGGGGTATTAATAGTCCATTGTACTCTTACATGGATGCCATTATTTAAGATAAACTGGGAAGACAAATTGCCACAATCCCACAACAGCAGAAACTTACAGGAGCCTTTGCGAAAGACTCAACGCTACAGCTGTGACTTTGAACAACAAGTACTTCTGCTAAGAATGTTAGGGATAACGTTATCCAAAACAAGTAAACTTTCCTACACAACGAAATGCTTTCCAGCGCGAGCGGAAATCAGCCTTATATTCTGCTCAACTTAATTATCACCTGACATGAAAAGTATTCCTCAATACTTAGTGAATGAAAATCACAACGAAATCACAATAACAAACGTTCCCAAAATTCCTGGCGAAAGTTTCAAGAAATCTGATATTTGACTACCCACGAAGTAGAACAAGCGAATTCTTATGACAGTAGCAGCAGAAGCACCTAACGAACCTGCAGGTTATAAGTTCGTCTGAAGTTGAACCGGCTCAGACCCGGTCGGAGTCGCAGACCGGCTGCCACATTTACAATAACGTACGACTCGGTATGAGTAAGTAACAGCGAAATGGAGTCGACTGGTCGTCCCTGGTCGGGACCGATTTTGGCTTTTCTCAGTAATAATGACATACTCAATTAATTTATTTTTGAAGAAAGGTTTTATTACTTAGATATCTGAATTGTTATTAAAAAATGTGTTGGGAAAGAGCGATGCCCTTGTAGAAAAGCGAAGCTTGGTTAGTCAGCAGACATGCTCGTTATTAATGCGTCATGTATGCAGTAAAAAGTTTGTGCTCTTGTGCGGCTGTTACCTATGACCGGCTCTTCCGGATTCCGGAATTACGGCAACGAATTTTATTTTATTTGTTGCACTCGTAAACATCAGTGTATATTTGCTCAGCTAAAATTTATTCGAATCATTCATGCTTTATTTCACTGCAAGTTAAAACGTCCACTGCCTACCGCCTACACAAAACTGCAAATCGTTTGCACAATTTGTTGTGCTAAAATGACCTTTCACTCATTTAATAGATGAGGGACAGGCAACAATATAAAGGCAGTCCGTTATTAAGTACAGTAACAAATACTAAATTCCTGCAACCATCGTTGGTTTACATCAGCATTTGTTTAAAAGATACGAAAGTAGCCAACTTTCTCTGTCTAACATAAATAAATCCAAATGCTGCCGCCGCGCCGACAATAATAACCAATCCTGCGACGCCCTCTCTGTTATGGACGAGATATCTGCAAAGATTCGCAAGTCCTTGCCTAGGAAAGAACGCGTTATTCAGCAATTAAACAAAAAAGTCTAAAAATCAGCAAATTTTTGGCTTGTGCGGAATTCAAAATCTGACTTAATTTACCCGAAGTTCCCGAACCATCCTCCTCTCTGGTTCCTTCCATAGTGTGGCACAATAAATGTGCTTTTGGCGCCTCTACAGACACGAACAGCCATTACTTATTGTCAGATAATCATTGGACAAAAAAATGCTTACTTGTAAACAGCAAGTGTGGCAAGTTCAAGGTAAATATCTTGCGGAATAGTTATCATGTTAACAGATATTGTACGGGGAGGCTGCAATTTTTTCTCAGAGCAGAATTTCTTCACTTCTTCCATGAGAGAACTTTCCGCATCCATCAAATCCGTCTTCGCAGCTATTAAAATAATCAAATCCGTTTTAGTAAACACATTACTGTGAAGAAACTTTGCTTACCGACAAAAAGACTAGGTTTCGAACGATTCCCGAAATGCATTTGATACCGCTAGAAAAAGCATATTATGAAAAGCACGCCAATTTCCATTTTCACCAGTCACCATCCGTGTTCCGAGTAATCTCTAAAAGAAAATACCTCGAAATACTTCTTGACATACTCCCAGGATTCACGACTGGAAGCATCAAACAAAAAGCAGTTAACATCGCTTTTCATTTCTCTAGGATCCAAATTGTATTCTCGAGTTCGGCGCAACTGTATAAACAATAAAAGCAAGCTTAGAAAATTCACATTAGTTTTGTTGTTTCGAAATAATAGATCGATCACTCACTATCAAAAATTTTAAGTTATTGTAAACGGAGATTTGATTGATCACGTGCAGCGGCGACTGGGTATCGATTTGATCTCTGAACAAGCTCTGAAACTACATGATACAAAACATATGGTAAACTACATACTGAATTTTCACAACCGCTGTTACTTTAAATAATCAAAAACTACCTCCAAATTTCGACCAAGAAATCCTTGCATAAACGATGTCTTGCCAGCTCCTCTGCTCCCTATCACATTGCATAACACAACTTTGGGACTAACATCCCGTGCTGTAGCGCGACTCTCTGCAGTGGCATCTCGCTGAACTGCATAAAAACCCGAAAACGTTTACGCAATATCAACCGGATTTACAGATAAACTTACTATCAAAGGCACTACTCAAATCAGGTTCAGCCATCTGATAAGTGTATCCGAAGTGGGCGAACACATCCGCAGTATACGCAGGATTAAAATACGCCGTCAATCTGTACCCAGAATTAAAATACGCCGTCGAATACCGGATGACAAAATACTCATCGGCGTGTATTGTAGTAATTAATGTAGAAAACTCTTACTGAAAAAGCGAAATGAAACCTCGTCTCGTCAAAGCAAATCGTTTTGCACCGTTTTCAATGCTGGTTTCCACGCTGTGATACCAATCCTGGCCAATTAGTCGTTTGTGTGAAACACTTAACAGGTTTTGGAATTCGAACTCCGACAACAGGTCATCCTGATCCTTGTCATACTTAGAGAATAAGCATAATAAATAGTGGGTTCCTTGAGTGGAGATTTCTGCCCTGTGCATTCCCGGGCTTAATTTCGGCAATGATCGATACGGTTCCGATAAATCCAGATCGTCGTCGTAACCAAATTTTCGCAAGACCGTCCATGTCGCTTCCTGACGGCCACGATGAATAAACATCTGATTCAAGTATAAATAACCTAGTATTCAACAACAACATTTTGCAGCGCTCTCGTATTTAAGAGATTCTATGATAACCAAGCCACAAATTATTTTTATTACTGTACCATCCAATGTTATGCCGTTTTCCTGCACTCCCTGAGGCAGTTGTCGGGCAATACAGGTGCGCACTTCTTCCATGGCTTGCGGCAGCAATGGTGTGTTATAGCATCGCTCCTGGAGATGATACACAAGAATAGTGGAATAATTGCCGCAGATATACTCATTAAACAACGGTTCACACCTGAAATTCTTGCATTTCTTCTTCGTTCCAAACTCCATCATTATCCATATCACAAATCTTAAGAACAGGAAATAACTGTTTAAATCAAATAACGATTTCATAATGCTGCTAAGCTTTCACCAACCTTAAAAATCCGTGTCAATGCGGCAACACATTTTTCCGTGAGCTAAAAAATTTCGCGATAAGAACAAAGAATAACGAAAGTGATAGGGACATACCATCTGGTCAACAGAGTTAAATAAAGGGGCATGTGGAAACAGGACGGCTTTCTGAGCGTAGAAAAACAGCTCGGCTAAGTTTTTCATTGTTTTGGCAGAACACTAGGGAGAGGGAAAACATTGGCACTTGACGGAACATTAGGCACGTGACTGATGATGCTTACCTCAATGCTCGTATCAATTTCCTTAAATTTTGCCATGACTGGTACTACCCGCTGCAACCAAGGCGAACTATGATTATGTATTTACCGAAATTTTGTCAGATATGCAGCTCACGTTCAGCCCGCTCTCATGGTCCCCATGCTCGAAGCGCTCGTCGCTCTTGTTGCCGACTAGAATAACTGGCGTTTTGTGTCCATCGCCCAGTCGTTCTCGTATTTTCGGCAACCAGTAGGAGGCAATCTTTGGAAAAAAACTTGTTACATCTTCAGGGTTGCATTCAGTGCAAAGAGATAAAAGATGACAAAAATCATTCTCTCAGCGGCGGATAATGCCACGCGACTTTGCAATAAAGTGTCCGGAAATGCGAGTCTCACCCGATTAAAGCTTTCATCGTCCACCAATGAGTACACCAAGCAGACGACATCAGCCTGCAAAAGATGCGCAACTGTCTAAACATCCACTAAACCAGATTATCATTTTGCAAAAGCACTAATTCGTGAAAAATATTATGAAATAATTTTTTTGTCGGAATGGACAGAAGCAAATTGGGTGCAAACGCAATTCTTCGCAATGCTTATAAGGATTATCGAGGCACTGTGTCATCAATAATATCCTCCACTTACTTACCCGACAAACTTCACTAGAAATATCATTTTCCGTTTGTTCCCGAAAAGAGGTATCAACGAGAATAGTGGCTACTTTCTCCGGAGTAACATCGGGAGGGATCGTTATCGGCTGCGTGCGGGGTGGAACTGAATACGGAAACTGTTCACTAACGAGCGACAGAATCAGAGACGTCTTCCCCACGTATTCTGCAACACAAAGCAGACTCAGAAGTGAGATACATTATAAATGAAACTGATTCCCTAAAGCTGAGAAAGGAAGGCGTATGCGAATAGTAACATCGTACTTTAGAACAAAATGCCAGGAAATTGATTATTCAAGGCGTAGCAAAAATCAGAAAATACAGGACTTTTACAATTTTAAAGAAGCATTTGATCAGAATTTCATACAAAATATTTGGCAAACCCGAATGAATTGTAAATTGGCAGTTTACTTACGGTCCCCCACTAATAACAATCTTATGGTACGCGTCGAAGGATTTCCGGAATACTGTGCCATTTCAGAGGCGAGGAAATGCAAAATAAAGGATGCACAATGTGACAATGCCACAATCCAGCAAGAGACAGTGCAGCATCAAATTTCGAGAAACCATTCGCTGTAACACATCCACCGCGCGACGCGTCAGCTAATTTTGCGAAACAACACTTGATTCCAAAATCTCTGTTAGCTCATGATATCCAATGAAAACACAATTATAATAAAATGCATAACAAGCGAAGGAACCAAACCGCGCCGTGCCAGTCGCCTCGATGGCTCGAACCCCTCCAAAAAGAATTAACTGCATTAACTTTCCGATGCGTCTGTCAGACTTGAGCCAGTTGTTCGTTAATCGTTCACACAAAGCAGGACCTCAGAATCATTCACTTGCAAAATGAAACAAATAACAGAAAACTTGCAAGCGAACGTGGATAACACCTATTTTAACTATTTTTTAAAAAAAGGCTTCCAAATTAAAGAAATCTGTTTTGAAGTTATTCGGTTGTACTGTACGTTATAGCGTAGCCATCTGACGCATCGGAGCAGGCGGTGCCAGGCACACACACGCACCGGAAGTATGGGCGCTGTGGCGTTTTGCCGTACGGAAGCAGTCCGAAGCACACGCTCCGCGCGGGTGTTTTTTTGTTGTTTTCATGTTTTGGTCTAATTAACTTATATCAACTAGAGCTGCGCGCAGAAGACATTTATGTATATCCACTTTGTGTTTTCAATGTTTTGCTGGTATTCGTTATTATTTGTTTTGCTCTACGGTTATGTTTACTGTTTTCTATTTGGACAAGGGACTTTGGATTAGGCGGACAAATACCGAGTGGATATCTCACTGACTGAAATATTAACCGTATAATTAACGCTTTATACCCTGTGGCCTGTCTCGTAAAATTAGTTATCTTACGATTAAAAAGATACTCACTTAATTCAGGTGTGTATAATTTTATCCTTATCGGTTACCAACTGCGATTGCAGTAGGTACTCGTGGTACGGTACCTGATTCTGACTGGTGGAACGTCTGGCTCGGAAATTCGGAATGACAGTAAGTGGGATATCAACGAGACTTCAAGTATGATAGGATTTTGCGGTTATGAAATGGGTGCTTATCAGCAAAGCGAAAAACATCACGGATTTTTGGCCAGTTTAGGGTACGCGGTATGGTGATTACTGCTTGTACTGCGAGTGCATTGCTCTTTTGCGGACTGATAAGTTTTTTCGCCTTGCATTACTGTGTTAGCGCTCTGAATTCGATTCCTAATCAGCTGATTGGTCACCACCTTAATAATATATCGACTGCGAGATGGCGCAGTGATGTGGATGTAAAAAAATTATTTCTTCAAAGGATGCATAAAGGAAGCCATCGTTGAAGTGGACTCTCTGTATTTGGCGACATCAGCTACGATAGTGTACGATGGCGAGCTCATCTCACGATCTCGCTGAAAGTGAGCCACTGCTTTGTCCGCAGTCTCGACGAGAATCCCACAGAAATATTTGGTACCAGAGCCCGTACATTGGGGTATGTCCATACCGATATTACAATACCTTGAATTATCTAGGTAAATTGTAATCATACAAAGATTGCAAGTACAGCGAATTTTTAATTTTCAAAGAAAAAAACTTGATTCTTTGGTTCTGTTTTTCGTATTCATAGAATATTTATCTGTGCAGCACTTGATTAGAGCTACTCGAGTAGGGCTTGCGAGCACTAAAATCAACTTGCTGGAATTGTAGAAAATGAAATCTTTTTTGTTTTTACAGGGCCAGTTGGACGCTTTAGAAAGAACCGGCAGTGTTAGCGATTTCAGCACCTTGCGACAACTGTTTGATCAAGATGATGCAAATTCCGAGGGAATGCGTTCGGTGCGTTCCAATTCGACAGGCAGTCAGGACGGGCACCTCAACCGAATGCGAGCGTCAGTGCGAGCGTCTGCCCTTCCAGCAGCTGGCGAATTTAGCTACATTCGCAACAGATATGCTCCGTTGCGCGAAAAGAGCAGCACACGAGTAATTTCGGATCAGTACGAGGTATAGTTCTGATGTGAAATATTATTTTCACAGTTACATTGATTTATGCACTCTCATCTTGGATTTGTCCTTTCGAACTTAGCAAACTGTAGCTAAATAAATTTTTTTGTTACTGTAGTGTTTTTTTTACGACATATATAAGTTTTTGAAAAGCAGCACCGGATTAATGCGCTTTTCTGCTCGGACAGTGAAACCATTGAGAATTGGGATGTTTTCTCTTGTAGCATTAAATGGTAATCATGGTAGACAGCTTTATTTTTTGATTAATTAATTTGTCCAGTGTTTGAGTCTTTTAGTACTTTTCCCTGTTATGCAGAGCCTGGATTACGACAAGTGCGAAAATTCGCTGTACTTACGAGCTGAGGCAAAGCAAACTTTCTCCCATGTGAACCGCATCCAAGTGGAGAAATGGATCGTTATGTTTTTTATTGGGACTTTCGTGGCTTTGATAGCTAATGCGGTTGTGATAACGGTGGAGAAAATTTCCGAATGGAAATATAGCCGGCTGCGGGACATTTTTGATGTCTGTTCTACAACGGTACTTTTTGTAGTCTCTTAGATAGTTAGTTCCCAAACTACATTCCTTTTTAATTTATTGTTGCTCGTTACACAGTGGGTAATATAAAACAGAACCGCTCAAACTATAATAAAAAAATCTCTGTAAGCTTATCCACTCCATCCATGGTGCCCAGTACTGACGCCGCGTTCCCCCGTTAAATCTCAATCGACAGGCGCTGTCGAAGAAACTACATTTAACTGTAACTGCATTTATTATTTTTCCAGAAAGAAAACTGCTTAGTTCAGCCGTTGGGTTTTTGGATCCTTAGTAATATGGTACCCGTTTTGCTGGGAAGTGCTCTCACGGTGTACGTCGCACCTGCCGCGTCCGGAAGCGGTGTAGCCCAAGTGAAATGTTTTTTGAATGGTGTGAAAATTCCAGAATTCGTCCGAATCAAGGTAAAATCTTAGAGAATTACTTTTTAAAAAATTCGTGATCTAGCAAACCGTTACGCTTATTTAGACGTTAATTGTGAAAATATTGGGAATGATTGGATCCTTGACCGGGGGTTTGGCAGTGGGTAAAGAAGGCCCGATGATTCACATTGGAGCCATTGTCGGCGCAGGTGTTTCGCAGGGCCGTTCCACAACTTTCAAGAAAGACGCGCATATTCTGGAAGAATTCCGTAGCGATACTGAAAAGCGGGATTTTGTATCTGCCGGAGTGGCGGCCGGCATTGGTGCGGCTTTTGGAGCTCCAGTAGGTGGTGTGTTGTTGAGTTTGGAGGAAGGTGCGAGCTTTTGGAATCAGTCACTAACGTGGAAAGTCGTAAGTGTGCTAACATGCAAGCTTGATTGTAAAATTGACTGGGCCGTACAGAGTACCAGTGCATCTGACATTCAGGTCAGCAGGAGTTTTGCGATTGTATAAATCGGAAATGGCGAATGTTGCAGTTTTTTTGCTCCTTGGTTTCCGTTTTCGTCTACAACTTGATAATTGGTGTTTACGATGGCCATCCTGGCGACTTATCAAATTCTGGGTTGATTAACCTGGGCGAGATGATGAACTTAAAATACCTTGCATATGAAATCCCGATTTACCTGCTTATGGCCGTTGGAGGAGGGCTCCTGGGAGCGATTTTTAACTTCCTTAATTTCCATCTAACTATGTTCCGGCACAAGTATGGATTCCTTTGCTTCTGCAAAATTTTCCTGCTAAACTGGACACAAATCAAACTAATTTGCTTTCTAGACATATTACACGGAAGTGGGCGAGAGTTTCAGAAGTTGTGCTGATCTCAGCCGTCACGGCAACAGTTGGGTTCATGCTAATTTATTTCATTGACGATTGCCAAATGGTAAAGGATACGAGCCCACAAAGAACGGTCCAGGTTTGTTTTGAACTTGATTGCTTATTGACATATTCAAATCGAAAAACTGGGGCTTATATTGGGAAGATCTAATGCAACTTCACTGCCTGAAGGTTGTTGTTGTCATGATTTGCAGATGCTATGTCCAGATGGAGAATATAGCTCAATTGCAACCATGCTGTTCCAGACATCGGAGTTTAGCGTTCGAAATCTCTTACACGATGAACCTGGTAATGTGACGTGAGATGTTAAAATAAGTGGCTTCGTTATTTTTCAAGGTGGTTAGAGTATTCAAATTTTTTCCTGAGCGTATTAAACATTTAGCGGCGTTTCAGTTTGGCACATAGCGCTATATTACATTCGTTTCTTTCGTTTTTCAGTACCAGCTGTAGGGAAGTTTATTTTCTGCGAAAATTTTTTTATTGATTATATGATTTCATTAATATTATATTCATTTTTATTGGTAATTCCCCTTGGCTAAATTTCGATTTTTAGTTGCCCATAATTTTGTTCCATGTATGGTGTTGTGGTTGTATGGAATTGTATTAAAATGATCACACTTTAAAATGCATGACGGCAGACAGAATCATATTTTGCGGATTGTGATTTTTACTCAATATTGTTCTTATTTTAGGGACATATAGGCCGACAACTTTGGTTGCGTTCCTGATAGTTTATTTTCTCTTGGCTTGTTGGACTTGTGGCAGTTGGATTCCGAGCGGTAATCTGATTCCGGGTTTGCTCATCGGTGCAACTTGGGGCCGACTCTGCGGTATCGGTATGATGAAGTTGGTTCCCGGTGTTCCAATTGATCCTGGAAAATATGCGTTGATCGGGGCCGCAGCCCAACTGGGAGGAATTACGAGAATGACAATATCATTGACCGTTATTGTAAGAGCACCCTTTTTAATTTTCTGCTTTCTTGTATTGCATTGTAATTTGGTATCAAACAGCAATTTTCTGAGACGGAAGTCTCGGAATCCAGGCACTTCATTTGAAGTGTGAGTGTGTTTCAGCTGATTGAGACAACTGGAAACATTACATTTGGACTTCCAATTATGATTACTTTAATCGTGGCTCAGTGGGTGGGCAACTGGTTTAATGATGTAAGCTCAATTAAATTTTTTCTCGACAATGTATACTGGCGCTTATGCGAAATTCTGCAGGGATTGTTTGACATTCACGTCAAGCTTTTGCGCGTTCCTCTTTTGGACTGGGAACCTCCTCCACTTTCTTCCCACATGACTGCAAGGTGTGTTATAGTGGTAGCAGAAAATTGTGACAGTTTAGTTATTTTACCGAAACAGTGTTGTGGTTTGATAGATAATTGTAGAAATGCGCTATTTGTTTAGGAGTTCGCTTATTTTCTGCACTGCGTTGAAAGATATTATTGCAGATCCATCATGAGCTATCCTGTTTATACTTTCAAGACGGTGGAGAAAGTGGGTGTAATTTACGATATTCTAAAGAAAGTCACGCACAACGGGTTTCCTGTTGTGGAGGAAGGAGACATCCGTAATCCCGTAAGTAAACCGGGTGCACTTTGGTCGTGTATGAAATCTGCACTCTTGGCTGGTGATAGTGATTCATGGCTGATGTTTTAGTTGTCTGACGAACCAGAAACATTCGGGCGTTTCCGCGGACTGATTTTGCGTTCGCAGTTAATAACACTTCTTCAGAATCGAGTATTCAACGAGTCGCCAAATATCAGCGAAATACGGCGTCGTTTGGATATCCGAGCTTTTCGGGATGACTATCCAAGATATCCTAGCATCAAGGTGAGCATTTCCTATTTTCGATTTGTTAAATGATATGGTTTAGTTTACACCAAGATTTTTCACATAGGACGTTATAATTACCGAAGCAGAAAAGAATTTCACCATGAATTTGTATCCTTACATGAACCCTTCTCCGTACGTTGCGTACCTGGTGCGTATGGTACTTTGGGAAATATCTTAAAGAGTTTTTAATGTGAGGTGATGACTTTCTTCACCTTTAGAGTACTCCTTTTCCGCGGGTTTTTCGACTTTTTCGAGCGCTTGGATTACGGCATATTGCGGTTGTTGATACACGCAACCAAGTTGTGGGCATAGTCACTCGCAAAGATTTAGCTCGATACCGGGTGGAAACTCACAAAGGCCGAATAAAGGTCGAAGAGCTTCAAGTGTCTAACGAGTTAGCAGTCAATCCCATAACGAGAGCATGCCCTTAAATTTAGTGCTGGCTGGCTGTTCCAAATTTTAAAATCTCTTGTTTTAACCATGATGCTTATGTGATTATTGTTGGACTGTGATTTCAACCGTACAGGTAGTAAGAACTACTGCATCTTTCACTTTTTAGTATTTGAAGATTGTCTTACAAAATCGATGTTTGATATTGTACATTGATTCTGCATTCACCTTATTACTTGCTATACACCTTTACTCTACACGTTTGTTCTTTTAAAGACCTAAAAAACAACTTCCGGCAAAAAGATGTCCTTTCTAATGGTAGTAAAGTGAATGTCTTTACGATAGTTCCTTCCTTTATAAGTCGATAGTTCCTTTCAAAAACGGTATCAACTATCAAACCTTTTTGAGAACAGCAGCAAGCCACTTGAAACAAGACGATTCAAAACTCTTAACCAAAAAAGGAATCCCAAACGAATGCTTTTAACTTCATAAATTAATGACGTATCACAAAAACAATCATAACTCCTCGGGAGAATGCGTTATGGATTCTTCACCTTCCGCAACTACAAAACCCGTCAGAATGTTGAGCTGCACATCAAAATAAGCAATTTTCTCTTCTCTTACCGGTTTGATTAGCTGACTGGTTTTCGTTCTCTTCCTTTTGAATTGTATCTAAAAAGAAAAGTTGAATTTATTAGGGCAGAGGATATTACGCAAGCGTACAGGCTTGCGAGATAAATGTGCCGTTGCCCACGCGAAGATGTTCGGAAGACGCGAACATTCCGTACGATATAAATCAAATTCACAAACGAACCTTCACTGCCTTCCTCCACAGGATTGTTATCTTCCTGTCCAGATGCATTCGATTCTCGTGCAGCATCTTCAGCAGCCGAGGTACCATTCTCAGATTTTGCAGAACCATCCGTCTTTTTCTCTTTCGATGCCTTATCCGCCTTTGCTTTCGTCTTGGTAATTTTTAATTTATTCAGCAGGTACTGCACTTCTCGGTCCAATGTTTTGCCTTTTTCTACAACATCAGCCACCTTGAATACAGGAGCGCTGGTCAGCGGTGACTTTTCCTGAAGCCCCACATTTGTCGTGCGCCATTCCTGAAAACGAAATTTTAATTTCGTTTGCACAGTCGTGCTATACAATAATAATAATAATAAGCACAGCATAAAAGCAACACAGAACGCTTACTTCCGTTTCTTTTATCAGTTTCTTCAAGCCTTCAACTTCCACCTCGGTAAACACACCATCCAAGCTACCGTTAGACATAACTTCTAAGAACGTCTTGGCCAAATCAATCGATTTTGCCATGTCCGACAGGACTTCAGGGCGTTTCTTGTGTTCTAAAACTCGATCAGCGATATCTTTTATAGCTGCTTCCAAGGTTTTCAGTTTTGATTTATAAACCTAGCGAGCAAAAAATAGAGAATCATGCTATCCCGAGGAACACTACGACAAGTCCGCACCGAAGCAGCTTGAATGGATGATTCCTCTTCCAACCAGTCCGACGCTTCTCGAAAAACTTTAAGGACTGATTCCCGTTCATTTTCCGTTGATACCTTCTCGTAAGCTGGTTGATAGATCTTGTCCTGAATATCAAAAATGTACGTCTCCAAAACGTTTCTGGCCTTCTCTCGCTCCATTTTTTCTCTGTCTTTATCATCCATTGCTGACAATCTGCAAATATAACCCATGCTGCACTGGGAAATCCGCGCTTTCTTATTGTTCCTGACCTCTTCTTGCTTTGCTGAAATTCTTTCTCCTTATACTCTGCAAAATCCATTCTTGTCACGCCGTGCTTGAGCTTTTCTTTTGTGGTAACGGTCTTGTTGACAACCGTGGTGCTGAACACTTTGCCAGTATCTTCAGTGGGCTTTTCAGTTCCATTCAGAGCTGATTCCACGCCGGTAGCAGCATTAACGTCTGCGTTCGCGGACTCTGTTGCATTAGAAGCAGCTGAGTCGTTCGACTGGGATCCCGAAAAGAAATTAGTAATAGACTGTCCGATTTCTAGAAACAAAATGGTGAAAAAGTCATATTCCTGAGCAAAAACTTGAACAAACAACTTCAAGCTTTTGGTTTCTAGGTAGTTAAAAAGTAACAGCCTCAAAACACGACGTTAAAAAACCTTTTTGGAAAGGCTTCAGCGTAAACCATGAAACACCAACAACAAGACCAAGCAAAAAGGAGACGTGCACAAAAATCTTAAATCTCGTGCAACCCGAAAAGGAAAATAAATCCAAGCTCACCTGATGAAATTCGACGCGCTATATTAGAAAACGAAACCCCTAAAGAGAATTCGGAAATGCAGAACCCACCACCGCTACTCATTAAGAAGTCCGTACGCAGAAATTCACAAAAAAAGTATGAAAGGATACGGATACGTTGTTCGTTATTTTCACAGCTTACTCTCCATGGTAGATGGTATTTCCTGCTCTTTTTCGAATTCAAAAACCACTTCCGCATTGTCAAGTGAGAAGATACCGCTGGCATCTAACTGGAAATGGGCTTTGACACCCTTCGAGCGCTTTTCTTTATTTTTCTCAAACGCCTCGGCAACCCCTTGGAGATCAATTTGGAAATCCAATCCGTTTGCGATATATGCTTGTTCAGTTGCTGAAAGGAAATCATGTTCGGCATATTGCACCGTAAACTTAAAATCGGCGGTATGCTTGGGGAAAGTCAGCACTTTGCGCTGGGGATAACTGTTGGATCGCGCGAAGAGAACCCGTTTGACCAACCGATTTGTGGACTCTGTTAACCAACAACACAATAAAACCGTTAATAACGTTCACGTCTTCATAAACATCAAACACCACAGGCTATACAGCCCACGGAATACGGTAAAGTAATAGAAGAACAAGAGATTACCGGCGTTCGCCTCCGCGCCCTCTTTTGAAGATCCACGTTCAAACTGCACGGCAATGGGAATAACAACTGCGTCAGTTATTTCAAAAGCCTTCACCTTGAACCCTTTACTCAAATGAGCTGCCTGGTAAACTGCGCCTAAAGCGATGGCTTCGTCACTGTTTAAGTTTTTCTGCAGTTCGCTCCTTAAAAATACAAAATTGTTGCTTGTACATCTGGATGCGCATTGTTCAATCAAACAACAAATATAGCACAAAACAAATAATCACCATAGACGCACCTTTTTACAGCGGTCAAGAGTTTCTCCTGCACCTTAGGGATACGGGTGCCTCCACCGATAATGATAATTTGTTGTATTTCTTCCAGTGGAACGGCTGATGCCTCCAATGCCTGCTCGACAACTCGTGGAATGTGATTGAAAACATCTTCACAAGTGGACTCGAGTTCCGATCTCAAAACTTTGTACGAGAAGTCAACATCATCCATCAATCCTTCGACCTACACAATAAAAAAACAATCAGTTGAAATTGTTCTATAAGCAAACGATTTCCTCTACAAATTATCATCATTTTAATTCAAACTATCCAAACTTTTCCGTTGCGCATGCACCACCAACATTACGTACACTTCTACTACTAGAAAACCGGCATGTAAAAATATACTTAAGCAATACCTGAGCCACAAATTCGGTGTTGGCGCTCAAAACTTTTTTCACCCTTGCAGCCTCTTTTAGCAGTTTAACTAAAGCTTGAGGGTTTTTTGAGGCATCTTTCTTTGTTTTCTCCAAAAATTTCTTGACAAACAATTGTCGTAAACGCAGATCGATCTCCAGTCCGCCCAAAGTGCGATCATATCCAACACCTTTGACATGCAAGACTGCATTTTCACCACCCTCTTTGGGTTTATTAAGTTCATAACCGACAACAGTCGCAGTTGTTCCCGTCGATCCCATATCGTATATCATAATATGCTGCATTGTGGCATTCATTTCTTTCCGACGAAACACTCCATAGTTAACCGCAGCTGCAGGGAACAGAAAATTATCAGTCGCGATTTCTGATAATTATCAAACAAAACGAAAGAGTTTACCGGCAGTATTATCATTTAGCAACTGAAGAATTTTCAGGCCAGCCAGGCGAGCGGCTTCTTCGATAGCCAGTCGTTCAATTTGTGTAAAATACGGGGGAACAGCGATCACAGCTTCGGACATCGGATGCTCTTAATATAAATTCACTTCATTAGAACGTGAAAAAAGAACGCCAAAATATCAAAACTATGGAATGACAGTCGAGAAGCACTCAAATTTTTACACACACATTTCGTACCAGCATATTTTTCGGCCAGCGTCTTGGCATACTTCAAAATCATAGCCAACAATTCTTCCGGCGAAAACTGGGTGTCGCTAAACAGAACATCAAAGATCGAATCCAGAGCAATAATAGAAACAAAATTCTGAAGGCTTTTTATCACCTGTCGATTTTGAACGCAACTCGTTTGGATACCGGATCGTCAACCAAATCATACTGTGGAAAACGTTCTCGATACAGCTGCGTCAGCGGGTGGCTCACATTTTTGCCCAAGAGATCAAGGAAAAACACGAAGCAATTCTTCGGAGATCTAACACACTGCAACAAGTAAATATATTATACACACAAGTGTTTCTCGATAATAGAAAACGTTACATTAACTCCTAAATAACAATAACAATATCAACAAGTTTTCAATCAAAATCACCAACCGTACTGAGCGCCGCTTCTCCAAACGTCCTTTCTCCATTCCTTATGGCAACCGCCAAGGGCGTCTTTCGCTGTGACTCGCTACAAACCGGAAATACGTACTAAAGTAGGTATGTAAGTTAAATTTGTAGCGAAGTTTGTATATAGTATTTTAAAAAATGTTTTGTGTTCTGTCGCTTAAGTACTAGAAGTACTCGTAGTACTGTATGTGTGCAACTGAAGCACTTATGTTATTACTGCGATCATCATCTTGGGAAAACTTACGAATTTAATGCGATTTCCATCGGCACTCCAGGCTAGAAAAAAAACCGAAAAGCATTGATTATAAATTTATGTGGCAATATCGCGACAAAAAAAAGAATTCAATTAGTGATGGAGGTAGAGACAAAATAATACATGTTCCAAAAAAATTTCCAGCTTTACTGCTTACAAATTCATTATCATTTATTGAACACAATGGGGATCGATTTTTCATTTCTATTATTTTTTGCAACAGTATTGCTCGCAGCTGGAGAATTTCAAGAAAGATGCGAGTTCTAAAATCAACCAAAATTCCATACCTTCACAATGGCGATTTTTAAAAATTCGCTACTTAAATCGATTGACATCGTCGCGAGAGCACCTGCAATTGCATTCCCAGATAAAAGCAAGTAAAATAAGTTGTTTCGAATCGTATTTCTCCAGCATCACAGCAACATTGTCCTTACTTGTGCTCCTCCATGAGAGTCCGAAAACGCATATGACCAGGAAAAAATTTCTGAGATCCATTTATACCGGCAATTCCTGTTTTACTGTAGCTGTAGTAGTATGTCTACTGGCACAACAGCCGAAGCCGAACTCTGCGAATTATCCAACACTCGCGAACACCAGCGCGCCAAGCTTCTCCACAACAAAACAAATGTCCGAATATAACGCAAAAAACAGTGAAATTAATCAATAATAATCAAAAAGGTGCATTAACGAGTTTAGAATCTTTTCTAGTTCCCGAACAAATTCTCCTTCATAATTGTTGTCAATTTTCAAAAATCAAAAACTCTCCATTTTCCGGCAGCGCGCTCCGCGAAGCGCAGCAGCAACTAACAATGCGGAGTCTGATCTTTACTCTATAAACGAAATCAAACTTCAATAGTTTTCAACGAACAATAGAAAACTCAAGTCATTAGACTTTCAGCCAATTCAGTGGTCACTTTTGGACAACTAGAAGTCCAATTTTCATTCAATTCGCCACTCGAACTAAAAATTTTATGGGTTTTGGATAAGTATTTTAGCTGGCGAAGTACAATTGGTTGCTGGCACATTGCATTGCTATACTGGATTGGTTCAAGCTATATTAGCCACGCCTGTTGCGTGAGCTACGGGATCCCGTAGCCGCCACTTCGGTAGCTTGGCGAGTGTTAGCAAAAACTAACAAAATAATATTTACTTTTATAATATTTTTACTTATATTTTATTTCAAGAAAGAAATGAAAAATGAAAACAGGACAATTTAGCGGTAGACGATTACCACAAAAACACTCTGTCAAAAACATGAATCGTCTATGCTTTTTGAATCGCGCACTGACAACGTGACACATAGTGACATAGGTAATTAATTAAACAAGTGGTGTACTCGTACTATACTTGGATCCCATTTTGATCTGAATTCTGGATGTAATATCTGTATATATTCAGTAGGAGACAGAAGACACTATTATCGCTGCCGGAAGAACTCTTTCGAACATGGTTGCATGTTTGACCGGTGGTGGACTGGTATTACGACTAGACGGTACTTAGGGTGGGTCTCACATTCAAAGCGAATCTAGTTGCGATACAGCAACTCCACCTCGCGAGGTGGCTTCGCGTACCGTATCTGTAGGCGTGGCCACTGCAAACAACCACCTCGTGCGGTTGAGCAACCGTACCATAACGAGATTCGCTTTGAATGTGAGACCCACCCTTACAGTACATCTGCCATACTTACGTTAAAACCGCTTCAATACACGCCATACAGATTTCACATTTGGGTTTCGAAACAAACAGCGGTATCTACATTTGTACATAAGTAGATAACTGTAAATGTAAAGAACTTCAACTAGGAACTGTGCAATCATTATTACTTATTTCATTTAAAGCTTGTTCTTTACTAAAGACCAAGCTTTAAGGGAAACGGTAAAGACCAAAGACCCTTTAGTACTTTACCATGTCGTTACAGGACTGGAAAAACAGCCTACATAATCCGTAACTGCATGATGCAGTTACGGAGACTGGATGTAGTCTGCATCGAGTCTAAGTAATTATTATACAAAATGAGCAAAACTAAGCATAAAATTTAATATGAAATAAGAATTTGAGAGTGCATGTGCACGAGTCAGCACGACTGCAGTCCCGAGCGCGTATTCGGAATTCGCCCAGCAAGCGCCACCATTTCTCGCCAAAATTTTCTGTAAGCCGGAAACCTCTTTGTTTTACATGATATGAGTCGTATCCCGTATGATTCTGGTTTTACAATGCTAAATTAACTATTATAGAATAGTCGGAGCTTGGTAGTCGGCACTGACAGAAATCCCTGACCTGGAAACAGCATAACTAGTACACGTATAGTATCTACGACGCTCTTCAACTTTACTCTTTATATAACTATGTTAGCCTTTTACACGATGTGGGCGATTGCTTCAGAGTTGTAAACAGTCGCCTACAACAGTCTCACCAGGTCATGCAGATCCATTCATATTTTGTCGAAATCGTCTCCAAGAGGACAAAATCCACTCTGCTCTGAACATGTGGTTTTACGGATCTGGTGCTACCGAATTATGAACTTTATAGATTACTCACTTTTTTCCTATAAAAGTTTGGCTTAATCAAGTTGCTGTCAGTAGTCAGTAGCGATCAGATGCTTTTGTAGTACCCAAGTACCTACACTTCGGTACGAATTGACAGTACTGTAACTGTTGTCTGTTGGCAGTCTTGAACGTACGTACCAGTTTTGCCTAAAGTTAGAATGCTATCGTATTAGAAGCCACATTAACGCCGTTTCCTACCGTTTTTTATTATTTTCTATTTTTTTTAGACTTTTTTAATGGTTGTGTAGTTCTGGACTGTACGGGACTGTGCAAGCCTTCGCTAACATGGCATCTGTAGCGACCGGCATTTATAACCGGCATATTAAATTGTGTGTCCTATGTTTATTAAGCGATAGATGACTACTTGACCGCCTTATATCTGTATGTGATAATTAGTAAAATATCATAATATACCGTGTGGATAACCGTCGAATCTATCAGCACAATGGACAGAGGCCAGGTAGGTACTGTAAATATCTACTGGCACTATAAAAATCTCGATAAAAATGTATAAAAATAATAGATTGGTACTTTTGGAAACTTTCGCACTGTGCATAACTGGCGCGCGCTGGAAGTCTGAGCTGACACTATGCAGTATGCAGTACTTACTTACCTACCCTACCCGTAACTGTGAAGATAGGGGACCTGTCTGTTAGACAATGCGATTTTTCACATTTTTGAGAGCTTACATTACAGCTGTGCAATAAATGTGTTTATAACGTGTTTTAATAACATATCTGTATTTTGCAAACTTTGCTCGTTTTTACTTGGGCATGGAAAATCTGGTAAGCCGTAAGCGCCGTGTTTCCCAATGCGTGGTTTTTAATTTTAATTTTTCGCATGGATATGGGTTCATTTTTTTACGAGTAAACTTTGCCGTTTTGTTGTGGCTCTATAGGAAAAATCTAAAGACTTCGAACCTTTTCGTCAAGTTCATTCGGATAAGACTACAAATGCGGTTTCGGAGCTTTTCCAAGACTACGAAGAGGGTAAGCTGAAAACCAACGTATTCATCACTCTGAGATTCTGAATATTATGCCGTATTAATTTAATCCATAGTTTGTAATTTTATTATTGAGACATCACTATTACTGTTAACACATCAGTGTTTTGTGTGAGAAAGTGACTGTGATAGTTTGGATATGCGTTGAAGCTTATTGTACATTTAAAAAAAGTTCGTACTTCGGTAAATTATATTATGTGATTGAGCTTTTTATAATACTTTAAAATATACAATACATAAATAGTACCACTGTATTGCTGCCGAGTGTTGTCTCATTTCCTGCTTTTGCAGTAGCTGCATAGTGCCTTGACTTCGCTTGCCTACCGTTGTAGATGATCTGCTTAGTTTCGCCAATCCCAACTACTCCGGCACCGGGGAAGAGTATTCCGATGATCATGAAGATCTGCCCTATGAACAAGAATTCGACCATCTGCTTCCGCAAGATGCCAACGGGCATTTCTGTTTACCTGATTCGTTCACGCGGATTGGTTATGATGAAGGTGTGCCATCCAGGGAGAAAATATTTATGGATGAACCGGAGGAGACGGATCCTGTTGACGAAGGAGCAAAGGAAGGCATTTATAAAGCGCTAGATGAGTTTTACGTGAAGATCGAAAAAAATGGCAAAGATGGACGAGAAAACGTAAAACGGCGCCAGAAGTATGCCAGTTTGGGCATCGACGATATGGGAATGACCGACGAGCAGAATGGTCAAAAGGATGTGCTATCGTCGCCTCGATTTTCCGAGCCTTCGTCTCCGTCAACTGGCTCGGGACGGGACGAATATCTGCCTCACGGCTGGGAAAAACATGAAGGTTTGTTTTACCAAACATCATATAGATATACTTTTTAAATTACATTTTCGATTGAGAAAAGGTCTGTCATTTTATTGGATGGCATTATAAATAATGCAACAGGAAATTCCGAAACCAGGGTAGCGTGCCTTGCCACATACCAAAATAAATTTATTAGAATTGTATTCGTGCAAATCACCGAAATGTTTATCGCCTTTTATAAAACTAATTCCAAGATTAGGCTGCTCTGTGTCTTCGTCGATGAATTTCGTACAATTTCGAAGATATTGTATGGGTAATTTTTCTTCAAGATTTCTGTAAATTGATGTCTGTGAAATTTGTGGTGCTTTGCTGGTAAAGTTGGTTTTTTATTCAGCAAGATTATTGCAGATGATGATGGTCCATATTACTGGCACATCCGAACAGGAACAATTCAGCGGAATCCACCCGAAGGCTCGACGTCAGACAGTGAACACAGTGTAAGTCTGCAAGCCTAAATATATTGCTGTGAAAGATCGTTTCACATTTGCATTTCATGCCATATGTCTGGCGTGGGTGATGGATCGTCTTGATCGTTTATTTAGCCTCATCGCAAGCGTTACTTGGACTGGTTTTGGGTGCATGTTTTGTTAACGTAGACTGCATCGGAAGCCAATCAGTAATAATTGTACTGCGGCTTTGTAGGTATTTGAATTTCCTGCACTGCAGGAGCCGACTGACTGGCCTGCTTCCTCCTCTCCGAACCAAAGCGAAAGCCGGGATGAGGTAATTACTAGATGCCGACTTTTTACAGTGGTTGATGTAAACACGCTTCGCCTTCTTAGCCTTGAAGATCATTCTGCGTGTGTGTAATCAAGCATTTATAAGTGTAATGGGGTGTGGTACAGTTTAGTAAACCGAGTACTATAATCTGCACAACTGATGAATTTTTATGAACCACTTTTATAATTCTGTTAGCCACGTGCAATATACGAGTTTAGACATTTGACAGTTAAACCTTAGTATATCGCCTTTTTAACTTGTTTTCGTTATTCCTGGTACAAGCGACAAATGTAATTTTTGAAGAGAGCTGTTTCTTATTACATAGTATTTTACCCGACTTTAATCATTTTGATATGATTTTTGCACTTGCAGTGGAACTGTGTGCTTTAAACTACTGTTTATCTATATTAAATAGAATGTGTCATACAAATAAGTTAATACATCTTTTATTATAACCATTCTGGTTACATCCACATAAATTATGCTTTGTATTGTCTTTCAGCCGAAAAGATTTTCCGTGAGATCTTTAGGATGGACGGAAATCGATGAAGAGAGCTTGACACCGGAGAAAAGTAGTCGTGCTGTGAACAAGTGCATTCTAGATCTCTCTGCTGGACGAAATGACACACTGGACAGCATTGGCCGATGGGGCGATGTACGAGACAAATTATGCGCTTCACTTATTGAATCATCCGCGACACCAGGATTTGCATTTTCGATTTGATTATATATTTCCGCTTTCAGGGGAAGGATATTTTCCTTGAGCTCTATCCTGACAGGCTGTGTTTGGTGGACGCTGTGGATTCAGTAGCACTGCATACGCAGCCTATTCAGACTATCCGCGTTTGGGGAGTTGGCCGAGATGACAGCAGGTACTGTATATAGTTAGCTTCCGCTCGCGTAGATCGCGTCGCTTATTTCCAGCAAATGGGCAAATCTTGCAGCATTCTTATTTAACAATGTAGAGTGCACAGTTCTACGTGAGACAGCCTTAAAAGCAAAAGATATTTTAGAATGTGCTAGAAAAAACTGGCTGTCTAAAATTAATCCTTTTGTGACCTTTTAAAACAAATATTCCGGCTCTTTTGAATATGTACTGTACATAAATTGTTCAAACAGTTTATTATAATTTCAATTTGATAATCAATTTCATAGTAGTTGTGTGTACCATTATGTTTGTGATTAGTTGTATTCTGCAAGGTACGTAGTATTACATACGTAGGGAGTACTGACTATTGTGAGTCTCTGTAGTACCGTAGTTCATTTGCTGGAAATTAGCCTGATGTACCAAGTTGTCACTTCGCATTTGACGGGAACTGCTATTAAACTCTGCTTTTATCTTTCTGCTCTGCTGCGTTTCATGAGGATGATCTTCTGTTTGTGATTAGACAGAGGTAACTCTTAAATGACAATATTATTCAATTCTCTTTGTCTTTTGTCTGATTTTGTCTGATGATGAATTTATATTCTGTGCAGTGATCGAACTGTATTGTGGACGACGTGCTCGTTTGTGTTTATGTATGTGTTCCTTTTTGATGAAATCACATGCGGCATGTTATGAATGGATTGTTAGTTCTCCATACCTTTGAAATATACTCGTATTGTGTGTACATTGTCGCTGCATTTTTTGGCTACGGGTATATTATACTCCACTGTTGTTCGTTCACAGAGATTTTGCCTTCGTTGCCCGCGACCTGCAGACGAACATATATAAGTGTCATGTTCTTCGATGTGATATACCAGCCCGCAGGTAACTAACTCGCATATGTAATACCGCCTAATGCGCTTATGAGGTACAGTAACTGTGCGCATTAGATTGCCATATGGTTTTGAATTTCTAGCTTTCGGTATGAACAAGTGTGGTTTAAAATGTATAAATATCTCCTTTTGAAATATGGTATTCGCATTTTACACTATATTAATTCTGAATATCGAAAAGACATACAAGAGTAAATGGATAGTATTTCTATTACGGGAATAATACATCTGTAGTAGAATATTGACGGGAACATATTAAGGAATTCCTGTTTAGAAAAAAACGAAAAACGGCGCAATTTGAACATGGAGATTTAGAGTTAGTTTCCTTTACCAGTAGGATGTTAATTGTGGATTTGGTTAGGCGTTAACCGCTTTGTACTTTCATCTTCGCAGAATTGCTCATGCTTTAAAAGAGGTATGCCAGGAATACATCGCGCAGCATGATACTTCCAGGGCAGACAATGACCGAGCGCCTAAACGACCTCATACGCTTTCATTGGGTCGGCGGCGAAATTCCTTACTGGCTTCCAGTAACATATTCCCAACTCCTATTGAAGAACCGAAAAAGGTTTTCCGAGTATTATATATGGGAAGACGACCTGTGAAGGTTGGCGTGGGCATCGAAGTCTTACACGGAGTCATTGATCAGATGCTGGCTGAGTGTCCTGAAGAAGAATGGATTCCTGTATCAGTAGCGGTATCGCCGTCTACCATCACTATTGTAACTCAAGAGGCACGTGGTGACGGCAATGAATATAACACATTGACGTCAGTTTGTTTCGGGATTTTCATGTTGTTTCCTTTAGCCAGCCCTAATTTTTTGTTTTTCGTTTCGTAATTTTATCTTGCTTGCCACAAACTTGTTATAGGTACGTTTGTGCAATTTCATCCAGTTCAGCCATTTTCTGTTTGGCATTTTCCATATGTACTGTATCATAACACAGGGATTTCAGTATCCTGATTCCTGTTTTGGTTTTTGCTTTTAGGACGAGCCCGAGGTCATGGCAGAATGTCGAGTACGCTATTTGACGTTCTTGGGAATCGGAAGAGATGACATACGGTGAGCTATTTTGAGCCGTAAATAAGTTATATTTATGGAGCCTACCGGAAACACTTTTGACATCAGTCACGCGTGGCGTTGAAAACCCCAATTACGCTCTGACGGCTGATGCTTATCTACAGAACATGCGGATTTATTGTACATACTCCGGAAGATACGTTCCTCGTGCATGTTTTCGCCTGCAGTCCATCAGGTGGTCCATTATGCAAAGCAATAGAGGCCGCCTGCAAGCTACGCTATCAAAAATTTCTGGACGCCCATACGAAAGCGATGGAAGAAGCGCAGAATAGACGGATTGTCACACCAACAGAGGTTAGTGGAAAAAACGCATTATATTAACCAGTGGTTTTTGGCGCAGTGCTTACGATGAAGGTACGCTACCGAGTATGTGCGTCATTACGCAGCCAACTATAGTGAAGTATCTACATTTTGGATGCCTGTGCGACGTTACGTAACACATTGTAAAATGCTAGAAACACAATGTTTGAAATAGGAAACAATCATTTGGTAGCGCTACGAGTCATATGGCAATAGTGGAGCCAAAAATGCAAGTTGGTTTAAGCGTTGCCAAAATTTTAATGGATGCTTCTGGCATGTTCCCGAATTTCTGGATGCATTGTGCAACAGTGCTGTCTTAAAAAACTGAATGCCTGACTGCTGCACAATTGGCTGAGGGAAGCTTCACTCAAAAATACCATGTGCTGTCTTACAAAATTTATTAACTTTTAAAGCTATAAGCGGCTGGTGCATCTTTTTTCATTTTCGAAACTTTAAATATTCAAGTGCACTACTCCACTGGCATAAGTATTACCATACCATGAATATATCTGAAGGCAATTTAATTCCACTGTCAGTCTGCCACGAATTATCTGCTGAGGATCGACAGATTTGCATATATATTTCATAGCAACTTTTTCCGAATTTTCTGGGCAAAGAATTTACTGTCTGCCGTCTTGTCGTTTCTCTTTATAGCTGGGTATATATGTTTGCCGTTAATTTATGAATTTGTGTGGCAATAGTATTACGCGCAATGCTTATATAATTTGCACTGTACAGAGACCTGTATACTGTGCCTTGTAATAACGAACACGGTTCGCTAATATCCGGAAACCAGTTTTCATTAGGCGCCGGGGTGTACTCTGTGGTATTTATATGTTGTTTTTTTTCAGAAAATCGGTGCCAAGTTGCGAAGTTTCTTTGGAGCAGTGAGTAGCCACCTGAGGACATCGTAATCACGAGAAATCAGTGCACGTGCTGTACCGCTGGGTTGATACCGCTGTGATCTTTCTGTGCCGAAATCGCGGCCCGGACAACCAGCTCTTCTCGCAGCGATAACCTTAATAATGTGCATGTTGTTATTGCACTTGTTTATGGCAGTACTGCTGTTGATGTTTATTGACAGATATTGGCATGACTTATGCGAAGTTATACCATGATATTGTCGTAAGCATTATTGAAATCTCAGGTTTTTTTAAATTTAGAAGTATGGTTGTATGTATATTCGCATGTTACGAAATGAAATTATCGACTTCTTGGGACATATTGCCTTTACAAGGTTATCACATTTTCATAATCTCTTGTTTGAATATGAACAGGTTGAACAACTGATATATGGCGGTTAACAAGCTGGAAAAAAGAATGTCATCGGGAAATTATCTCTCACCATTTTGAGTAGTTAATTTTGCTTGGTTAGCGCCTGGAAGGCAAAATCGTGTGCTGCTGCTGGTATATAATGTGCCGGTTGAAGGGCAATTCGAAGACAGCAATTTTCAAAAGTGAAACTTGTATAGCAGTGTCTTATCATTTTTCGAACAATATAGCCGTGCCTGCATTGTAACAGTACTGGCAGTATGTTCGTTGGACTGGACTTCGTCACAAAAACCGGGTCGTTGCACTGGTCTTAACTGCAAAGCCGGTTTCCAGTTGGGAGGCAAAAGATAGTTTGCGATTAGTCTTGCCCTTTATGAGTTTTCTGTAGCGATTACAGGACATATATTTCTATTTACGAAAAGGAGCTTACACCTGCCACTGTACTGTGCTTTTTTATTAGGTTTAGAGGGTATTGTGCGCATAATTTGTTCATGTTACATATACTTCAGTATACAATATTTTGCATTCAGATAAGGATGCTTCAATTTCTGCAACTCTAATATTGACATATTAAATACCGCGATTGATGATTCATCGATTAATTAGTGATTTGAGACTGTACCGGATAAACTGTAACCAACAGTAAATTTTAACTTTATGGACGCCCCGAAACGTATTGACACCCCGAAACCGGAAGCGACCAGTCGGAGCGAATCACGGCAGCAAAGTGCACGGGGCTTTTATTGTTATAGTAATATCACCTTGTCTTTCCCACCCACATTAACCCACAGGCGAAATTGTAAAATGATCAGTTTCAGTGAAGTATGCGGGTAAGAATTTCGAAACGGAGGAAATCCAAAGTTTACGTGGAATATCTTCCACAATTAAAAAATTTCGTAGTAGATTCCTTGAACCTGCGGCATATGTTTAGAGCTGTAGTACGTAATGCATATGATCTCTTGCCCGGCCCGTTGACGGTGATCTTGACTGTACATGCTGCATTTTACGGACGTAGAGTCTCTTTACGAAGGGCGTAGTTGCAATCGATCCAGTTCGTTTGCGACTGAAGTATCATACGAACCGGAAGTTGGTACATGACGCTGAATTTCAAAAGAAGGATATACCATGTGGTCAGGTGCAATTGAATGTAATATTTCGAGTAATACTTACCGTGATTACGCATATGACCTTCTACCGGAACATCCATCAACCGGAATAATGCTGTGCCTTTTTTACGGATTCAGCATAATACAAGGCTGCAACCACTCAATGAACAATTCCTTACTATTCGGGGATAGCATTACTAAATTATATTAAGTCCTTAAAAATTAAAAGATAAAAGTGTATGTATAGTGGAGGTGTTATGCGATGCTGCCACGATAAAAGGTTCTTCCTGTCGCAGTTACAAGGTCACAAATTTGTAGTGGTCTGTTAGGTAGGAAATTTTCTGTTATAATTAAAAAATAAAGGTAATTTCCCCGGATGAGTCTGGAGAGACACAACAACACAAATCCCAGCTGGAAACACCCAGTTTGATCCCGTACGAGATGTTGACACTGAGCGTGCAATGTACGTAAACCGCCGCTATCAAAAATTCAGGATGACGCTGGCCCTTCTTAGTTAGTTGCGTCATACGATGCCACTATGTGCGGAGCCTCTCCTACACAAATAATTCGTGGGCTTTCTCCCACAGAATTCAAGCGCATTCGCATTCAACAAATTAATTCGCTATTACTGCAAAGCCCAGTTATTAATACGGTTTCATTTTCTACATTTTCGGGCGTATCCCATTAATTTAATGGATTTACTTTGTAAGGAAATAGTACAGTACTGCTGCGCTGCATACTCTATGACTTATCCTTTGATTCTAGTTCAAAAATTAAGTTTTGGTTCCTTGCAAGGTCTATTCTGAATATTTGTTATCATTCCCGAAATTAAGCATTTATGATTAAAAATTTATAGGCAAAATTATTAAATGACCGGAAATGCGGTAACTATATCAGGTGTGAAAATAGGCGCGATTCGTAGCCGTACCAGTGGCGTAGTGTACGACCGTATCTACTATTTCCCTGTTTGCATGCCAGCAGTATCTGCTTCGTATTTTGCTCCATGTTATTTGTCAGTGGAAATTTGGTGCTTGCCAACGCAGATGACTTTGTGCTTTGGGTAAAATTCGACTGCTGTGAATAGTTCAGTGTAAAGAAGCGTATGATTTGAATCAGCAGATGTTCATGCCTCCACAAAGCTGAAATCGTAATATCGGGAAAGACTTCCTAGTTCCCACATGAGTTCTTACCGTTCTGAGGGTCGATTACGATTTGTACACTGACGATAGTCGCGGGTGTTTATGGGGTGCATCTGTTGTATTAAATTTAAGTGTTTGCGATAAAGGACCCACTCTTGATTGTCTGTTTGTAATTTCTTCAATCCAAGTCGCCAATTCGCCATCCCAGAAACTGGTTTGGGAAAAATCGCACTGTCACGACCTGAAATGGCCAGCCTGGACAGCAGCACGTACACGGTCAGACATGGAGAGGCATCCGTGAATCCATCCAAGCGTCTCATTTTCGTTAAGCTCACAGATTCGGCATTGAAGAGTATTGAAGAATATCATGCTCAACTCAAGAAGGTAAAGTACCATACTTTTCTATCCTCTTGAAATTCTACCCCGCGGTCTTTGAATGATAATATTCTTACGATAAAATTATAGTAAATAGAAGCGTATCTAGCGGGTCAATAGGTATCGATTGACTTTGTCGTTTTCGGGTTTTTATAAATCGTTAAGGATATCTTATATTGACAAATTTTGACGTTTGTGAGGTGAATCCACGTAATGTTGGTATCTTGTTATTGTTGCCAGTTTTTTTGGAAATTAGGGATTGTGTGGTTGATAATGATGGCAAATTGGCAATCATCGGGCGACACGTTTGCAGCTGAGTGCCCGAATACAATCCTTTTACGGGTCGCGGTTGATCTCTATCGCTTGTTTGTACTGACTATCACTTACAGTGCTAATATGCATCATTGCGTACCTAGTCGTACCATATGGTAGTAATCTGAATTGCATAGAGTTCCTGTTTTACTTCAACTATACCTCGATAAAGTCTATATCAGTGATAGAAGACGGTAAATATTTTCATACAGCACCAGATGACAATAATATTCACCTACCATACTGTGACAGTCGTGCTATTAACGCTGCAGTCGTGCGGAAGTGTGATTTGTGAAATTTCGTTTAAGCGCATATTGATGTCGCTTTAATGTTCCTGGTGGAAGTCGTTGACTTTGCTTTTAGATGGCAAATAATTCGTTGAATGCTTATGAAAAACTAGTATTTCTTACTATGGATAGGTAACGCCGGCTTCAAGCGTCCTTGATTTGCAAATTCCAGTGTTTTTAAACTAACTAAAAGAAACGAATATTGATCACGGTATTCGCAAATCACTGGAATTATATCCAAGTCGGAAAATACCCTACATTGTATTCTATGGTTTGAAATCAGACTGTAATGAGATAGATGCAGCATGCTGAATAATATTTAGGTGAATAGTTTTTCTAACAATGTGAGAATCTAGAATCGGTGTCATGGGATTTTTGTGGAGTAAAGTGTTAGATGGTCAGATTCAAAAGTCCCTAATGGCTGGCTATCTGTTCTTGGATCAAAAGATATGAACAAGAATAGTCCTAGTACGAACGTAACTTAAAATGTGTAGCGGACTTTGAAAAAAACCTTGTTGCAAGTTACCGAATTTAGCGCGGTATTTTTAGTTTTCTCTGTGGTTTTGTAATAGTGAATAGTGAATGCGCGAAAGTTGTTTAAGTGCATTTACTGATTTTATGTGTTGTACGAATGATAGGTTATTGCATTTACTGTAAATCGCTAGTCCTTCTGCTCTAAATTAGTAGATGGTTTTGGGCGTTTTAGGAGAATAATTTACAATTAGTTTGGACTCAAAGGGCAAAATAGCAGTGTCGCCGATTATTATAATTTACGTTCTGCAGTTTGTTTGGTCTAAATTTTATGTCTCACAGTGCGGATTGTCGTTGCCGGTTCGCCATGTTGCCTGATTTGGTAGTATATAAAGACTACATATTGTACTAAAATGTACATAGTAACTAGTATTCTCCAGATGGACAATCAGGTGGAACAGCTAATTGGACAACTTATTGGTAGGTATGCAGTATACTTTAGGCTACATAGCCTTTTTGATAATGCGATTCCTAATTTCCTATAACTTCCAACGCAAGCGTTTCTCGAAATCAGCTCAACAATACTACATAATACATACACTGAGTGATAAAAAATGTTTTACAGACAAGTCAATCCTGATAGAACTTTTCGGGATAACGTTATTTCCCTGATTGTAGTTAGAACTGGCTTATTTGCAAGTATGGTTGGACTTGTACCATGTCATATTGATTTACAATCTTGAGAACAATATTTTTTAATGAGATGAACTTGCGCTTTTTTAGAGGTTTTGTATCAATTTTTTTATGTTGCCGTTAATGAGTACTGTGAATTCTGAAGAAGATACGCCACCACCAAAAAATGATATAGACATGCAGTTTATTGAGGTTTATTACCCAAAAAGAAGTTGAAGATCGAACTAGGCTACCAGGCGAAGCGACAGTAGTGGTTTTTTATGGACCGGTCTTGCTGCGTCACGTATTACGGCTGATATAAGTCCATTAGGATTGATTCCCCTCACTCCAGATATTTAGCGCATGGGTTAAGTAGAATGTGTGTATTTCGGTGAATTTATGCTTTTTCCGGCGGAAATTTTATTATGTACAAGCGTATTAGAGTATGATTGCTGACGTAACTTGCGATGGAAACGCCTTGTATTTGCAGTGGTACCTGTTGGTTGGTTGCTATCAAGTTATCAGCCCAGTCTGTGCGTCGCGCGTAGCAGATTGAAGAGCCTTGGTTGTGTATTGCGAGCGCAGCTGATTTGCTTGGCTAGATTTCGCTATTGCAGTTGAGTATTGCTTCGGTTATTTTCCTCGAGCAGGTAGCTGTGTTAAAGTGCACAGACGCTTTCCAGTTGTTTGCATGTATAATTTATTCTTTTTCAAACATCTGTAGAGCTCGGTTACGTAACACAGCTTTTCTCAATCTTTGTGTGATACGCGTTTAATTGGTATTGGAGTGATTATGGCCATTTTGGAGCCATCCTCATATCGCATGAAAAATGGAATTGCTGCCCAGAAACGTATCGTTTTTGTTAAATTGACCGATTCTGCCTTTAAAGCTTTCGAGGATTTGAGCAGCAGCAAGGTAGTGGACCTAATTCGCAATCGATTTAATCCGTGGCCGCTTTATTGAACAAATGTGCGGTTAATTTTACTGCACCTGTACCAGTTTTTACTAATTGCGATTATGAGCTAATCACGTGGTGGTTTTCTGATCAGACCGTGATAGGAAGTGACTATATTGTAATCCAAATATCGTTCACTTGGACTAATGGAATGGTCGATCTACTGTAGAAAGATAAGTCAAATGTGACTGAGAAATGACGACATTTATCTGTGTTTCAGGACCGAAATCAAGCCAGTATCAGGATCGCCGAAAAAGAAGGGGTAAGCCGTAAACACTAAATTACAGTACACGTTAACACACTCTAAAAGTAAACAGTACGAGTTCTCCTGTTTACGTTCATAAAAATACGTATAGTTTTGCACTCTAATAGGTGAATTTGTATGTTGGTGTACTAGTACTCAATAATTATATTGTTCCCGTGTCGTATGTGAGTGTGGCGTCTGCGATATTTCTTGTCGCCAAAATACTTCATTCGATAAAAACAACCCAGCAAATATAGCGTTTATAACGGCGAAAGTAGTTGATTACCATTTATGGAAACATAACTGGAGTTCTCCGTTTTAACAAACTGCGCATTACGAATGCTGGTTTGTAGAATGTCGGTACAGACAATTGGAAACTATTTTTTTTCTCATTAGCACAGCGAAATCGTTGTTTTTCGCGGTATTAAAGTAGGCGTCTAGACTGACAGTTTTGCCGTACATTGAGACTTCGTGTGGATTATTGGTCGATGTCATAGCGTCCACTGTACAGACTGCCACTAGTTCTTAATATTTGTACAATGTACATTCTCCGCCTGAGAGAGAGAGACATTTGAAGAATTATCGTAACTGTTAATGAGGTTAGCAAGATCAAGATGTCAGATGGGTTTACTACAGGTTTCAAATAATGATGGCCTACGAACTCGTCTTGGTACGATGGGGAGAATTTGTGTAATCGACCTGAAAGAGCAAGCAACAAGCTCGAGGTTCTATCGTAGCAAACGAAAATGGAATTAGAGCGCTTTTTCTCTGTGTATGTGCGCGATATCTGACCCAGCCGGTTCGCTCGTTTACCTGTTTTTTCTCTCGGCAGTTTAACATTTTACCTAGACCTGGGCCGTGTTGGGGCCGAAATGTCCATTAGACAAACTGAATATTTAGTGTGCTGAAAGTCTGACTGTCTGCAATCTCCGCATGCACACAAGAGCCAAAGAGCAACTGCAGGATTTGGATGCTGTAATGTTCATGAACGCATGGTAAGCGACAGCGGTCACTGTTTGATGGAGATGGTTGTTTAGACTGGCCGAAGTGACACAAGTCGGCTAGTCGCCATAGTCACGGCCATTTAATGTAATGCCACCCTCTCTTGGATCGAAAAAAAAACAGTTTAAATTGAGGAACGGGTTTACAGCAGCTGATTTTCATAAGTCTTGTCATCAGTTATTTTGAAACGGTAGTGCTGATGTGCTAGTCAATGGACGTACTTACTGTAGGTGTATGGTTATTAGTTCTACGGCGATACAAATTGACGAAGTAAATAACAGCGTCTTGAAAAAAACAGCTTTTAGTAGTAGCGATAGCTGTAGTAAGCTATACATTTTTCAGCGAAACTTGTGTTTGCTTGCGAGATGGTGTTACTGGAAGCGTGGTAGAATAACAGCGCTGGCAGGCGGTGAATTCATTGTTGATTACTTAAAGAATCAACACAACCGGAGAATCAACCGGAAAACTGGATAAGTTAGTACTGTTTTGCGTGCTGCTACAGTGGGCGCGGCCGGAACTTTCCGGGTACAAAGAATCGTCGTGTACGGAACCCAAAAATACATAAATATGCACGAGTACTGTTTATACTCGGAAAGCGGAAATAATTTTGGTATATCCATATTCGCTTCAGATTGTTATGACTCGCGCTGGCACAACGGAACCTCAAATAAATTTCGGTTTTTGATGAACTTTTGAAAAAATTTGCGAATTTTTTTTTTCTGTTGATGAAGGGTTTCGTTTGCACACTCGCAGTAAGAAGTAGGTAATAAGGTAATTATAAGCAAACGACATTTTTCCAAACGACTAGTGTTTTCGCTTTTGTCACATACAGACGTATCCCTACGGGAAATCGTACTTACTTATTATTTAGAATGAACGAAAATTATACAAGAATCGAAATTATATTATCAAGTGCAAATTTTAGACGACGCCAGCATTTTTGACGAATGCTGGTCCGGCTGTTCTGGAAGATTTAGCTGTAGCTAATACGGCATTAAGCACCAGGCGAGCAACCGTTGTAAGCTATCTTACAGTAATTGTTTTCTTGGTTTACACATAGTTTGTGAAAATATGAGTAACATGAAATGAATATGCTACAGCTTACCATTATATTTTGTATGATGTTTGCAGTGTCAAATTTGCAAAATTGTTTAATGGCGCACGTTTCCATTTTTGTTACGTAGATAAATTGGTAAAGTGGATTTATATGTGATGCCTGGAAGCCATACCGTTTTTGAATGTTCGATTATATGCGCACAGAGCCTCGGGCTGTTGTTTTTTGTGTCGTGATCAGCTCGACTGATTATAATGCATTGTGGCATGGGTTAAGCAGCTAAAGTTGATTTGGCATCTTTCGTTATCGTGCTGTAATCATGGTATTATGCAGTATTTCATTATGGAGGCAGAATTTAATTAATCATGAGTACGTACCAGTAGTGCTACAGCTAGCTACGGCAGCGGTATGGAACTTGAATTTCCTCGTTGATCTCTGGAAGAAGTGGGTAGCTTTTTGTTCACTTTCTATGGGTTGGAACTGGTCTTAACTTTATGATCATGCCACTGTCTTTGAGGGAAAAAAAGAAAGTGTTACTGTACTAGATCAGCGACTTTGATTTCACAACAAAACTTGATTCGTGAAAACAATACTGGAAATATGGTGCTTCGGTGAATTAAGTGATTTCTACTGGAAATCATAGGCATTCGCGTAAATCGTTTGCATTTTGACTTCGACGTAACATGATGAGTGCGATTTAGATGGCCTTATCGGCTGACTCGTAGTCGTAGTTAGCAGTATGTATTATCTTTACGGCATGATGCCAGCCGGAAATATAGACAGCAGGATGTTGACAATTTACTGCATCGCTTTGTTTGAACTTGTCTACAGTTGTTATGGGATGTTATGCATCGTACAGTTGTTATGGGACTGGTTAATTTGATCTTTCCGTACTACCCAGAGAAAAACCCTCGTGAGTTAAAACAGAGTATCACGTATCGTGCATCTTGTGATTGCTGACCATATACTAACTAGTACACGCGTGATTATTGCTGTATCATGTACGTAACATAAAATACGTTGAACGGTATTATCATTCAATTACACAAGACTTTAGAGAGGAGCAGCAAGCTTGTTCGTTTGTCTTTACCTGTTTATGCTTACGTCGGCAGACATGAGCGTTGCGGTAGCTTTTTTACATCAAGCTTTGATTGAAAATTTGCGTAACCAAGGCGTTACTGTTGTAGTGCATTCAGCTGCCGTCTGGTGATGTCTTCAACTTCGCTATCGCCGACATCCCCAGCGATGTGCCCAAAGGGAGTTTTGAATGCATCCAGAAAGTGCGTAAAGGGGAAATCGAGCATTTGGGTGATATTAAACAACGCATCAATATCCACGCCACCGAGGATTCTTTCAGTGCCACGAAGCAGAAGATGACACAGGCAGATGAAGAGAGCAAAAGACAATGGTGTGCACGCTGTTGTATATTTACAACACTGGGTGCCCGTGGTTGACGTGTTGCGATGTTTGTTGTAGTGCCAAAGAGATTGAGAGCACGCGCAATGGTCCGAACATGGGTAATCGAGTGAAAGTAAAGCGCGCTGGTGAGCCCGCTTTTAGTCCCTCGAAGAAACCACGTCCCGACGTGTCGCCCGGTCAGCCGCCACTCTTTGGTGCCAGCACCAAGAAGCTCTCTGCCTCTCAGCCTGTGATCAAACCCGCCACGGCCTATCCCCATAAGCCGGCTTTTGCTGCGTCATCATCCCCCGTATCCAATCCGGTACTCTCCCTCTCGCAGCCTTCCCGAGTGGGCTCATCGACCTCACTGAACAACACGGCATCTCCCTCGAATCTTTCCACATCGCCCCTGCCATCCGCTCGCTCCCCAGCACCGCAGACAGTTTCTGTACGGCCACTTAAGGAGCGCGTTATCCATGCATTGGCTTTAAAGCCCATGTCGCGCGGTGATCTGCTTCAGAAACTGCAAAAATTTGGGGGATTTCGTGAGGAAGAACGTGGGTTGCTGGACAGCATTGCTGGAGAAGTGGCTAATTTTAAGGATGGAAAATATGACATTTTATCTTGGGTTTTAGTGGAGCAGGTGGACCCAAAGTGGCCACTGTACAACCCGTCGGATGTGTTGGCCGTGCAGCGAAGATTATCTATGATGGAAAATAATCGTCCAGTATCAGCGGCGCCTGCTGCCGCAGCTTCCACTGAATCGTCTGTGATGGAGAAAAATGTGACAAAAACGACCGGATTGAATTTATCTATGTCGTCGAGTAACTTGAGTGCATCGTCTGCTTCCGGTAAAGCGGTGAAAGAGAATGGCGCCAGTGCGGGAAGTCTGCCAAAAAGCAAATCTAACGACCGGTTGCCACGGGACGTTGCAAAAGCTTTCTTGGCGCATCCTAATGATGAAGCGATTTCGCCGCCTCCTAGCAGTTCCAGCACTTGTTCAACGCCCAGTCCACCGGATCATACGAAACTGAAAGAAATCGGTAATCGCAATACGGACAAAATTAAGAAGACGTCGGATGATTTGTTTGGATCTCAAGAGGATCAAAGTAGTGCGATGGACGTTGATGGCGGTGATACGCTGCAACAGTCCATGGAAGTGTAAGTTGAAAAGTCTGCTCGGTTGCAGTTTTATTGTTAATCGTAAAATAGGTTACTGAAATCCCTCTGGTTTTTACACTTGTAATTTCACTCTATAATGTAACAAGATTAAGTCTTATTAGTTAAGGTTATTTTGCGCAGCAGGTGCCAGAAGTTTTGGTAGAATAGCAAGCCTAGCATTAACGTCATGTGTTTTCCATTTTAGTCGATACGGTGAAGTGAAGTCTCCAGAACAGCGTCGGTCATACAAAAAGGATTTCTATGCTATCTACAATGAATACAAAGAACTGCATGAGCAAATGGCCCGCATCAGCGGACGATTTTCTGATTTGGAAATTACCTTGCGCAGTGCTAAGAAGGGCACCGCCGAGTACCGAACAATTTGCCGGACTATTCAGGACGATTATACTCGCCTCAAAGCTGACGAAGACTACAAGAAAAAGCGCAGAAGATGGCAGTTTTTGAGTACAAAACTGTCCATTATCAAGCAACGCATCAAAACTTATGACGTTACGCAAGCAAAAGCATAATTTCATTGACGCGTGATATTTTTGGCCATTCCGCTGGATATGGAAAAGTTGTTTAGTGGCCTTACTTACCATTGTCTTTTCCTGTCATGCTTGCGCTGTGTCCAAACTGTTATCCGGCTGATCGAGTCCTTGAACGGGTGCTGACTAAGTGTTATTCTCTGGGATTCAGAGGAGGACACTGTCCACTTGTATTTATCTGCCAGATATTATTCAAAAGAGTGCTTCCAGATTTTTAAATTTTAATGAGTTTGATTGGAATCGCATGACAGAGCGACAGGAGTCATCGATTAGTTTGATACTGAACTGGATTCGGTAGCAGCGATGCTGTTTGTTTGAAGGGTTTCTGTTTGATGGAATTGCCAGTATGCCATGAATGTGGGACAATTGCCGCAATTTGGTATTTGTGACTGATTGTTTGCCTCGGACAGTCCTACTGCAAAATTAAAGCTCATGATTGCAAGTCACCTTATACTTTTAATTTCCCCGTTATCCGTTTGTCTGGATTTCGCTATTTCAGGAGGTGATTTAGCATGCGCTGCTGGCGTCCCCGCTTTAATGTTGAAAGAGTGCATGTTTCTGTATGCAACGGAACAGTGGAATGCATGGTTTCTGTCGGCGTTTTGAAGGGGATTTCGCATTGAACGAAACACTGCCATAGTTTCTCGGCTACGGTACGAAAAAATCCACCGTCAAATCTCCTTCAGTGATGAATCTGTGAATGCCAGGCCTACAATATGAATCACTCGTACCGAGGTTCATATTAGTGGAGGCTTTTAAATTTTAAAAAGAAATTAGGAAGCTTTAAAAATTCAGGACAAGGATTGCGTGATGTTTGTTCATTCTGTTTTTGACTTAATGCTCTAATTTGATAATTGCAAAGCTTTTAGCTGTTCGTAGCGCCAGTTTGTGCAAAACACATCCAGGTTCAAATGTGATCCCTAATATCATTTCAAATCGCTGTTAAGCATCGGCAAAGATTCGCTATTTTGACAATTTTATGTATATTTGTTGCGTTTTATATTGGGAATTTGGTTGGAAAAAAATAAATGCTGGTCAGATTGCATCAAATGATCCGACGCGCGTGCGGTATGAACAACCTCGGCTACTTCACCTGATGGCAAATCGGCCGCAGTGAATGTTTCAACTTGACTAGAGGTACAATTAACAATCGTATGAGGGTACTTTGTATGCACATTACATTAGTACATGTATATTAATTCTGAACATAAACATTCGGACCTCGTCGAAAGGATATGACTTGAGCATTTATATACGTCACACGGAAAACCATACGTTTCGAAATTTTCAAAAGGTATTTTTCAAACTGAAAAATAACTTGTATCACAGCAAATTCACTGGGCTGAAAAAATCTTAGTCGTGCCGTACAGCTGTGCACTATGACGGCTCGTCGGTCAATAGTACGCGCTCATCATCTTTAGTACTAGCTGTCTGGAAGCATTTCGAACAAACACGTTTGGGTCGGCGATCCTTGTAATCGATTTCCAGTTCATGCGGCGAACATCCACTACACACGGCGTAGCCGCAACTACGGCAGTGATGATAGCGCCGGAACAGTCCAAAAGGTTTTTTACACAGCTGGCACGCACGCACACGATAATCCGGAATCCAAATCGGAGCATATGCCATTTTCTAATACAGACGTAAAATAAGAATTACATCACTCCAAACGACACATGAATAACTAAAACGTACTAATTCCTGACTGCTGTGTGAGCTACGAATTCCCAGTTTCTGCCTCTCTTCTATGGCACGCCGTAACGCATTCATCCACGCATTCCGCTCTTCGATGGATGCGGCTTGAAATGCTGAGGATTTCGTCGAAACAACTTTGGAGTAGATGCCAAATTCCAGATCTCGATCAAAGTAATTCTCGTCCAGAATGTCTACCTTCAAGAGCAAACAAAACTTCGAAAACTGTTCAGTATTAACAGTCCCAAAGAAATGAAGCGAAACGTAAATCACTCGAAGGCTGCTCGTGGTCGGTAACAGCCCTTCCGCATTACCCTCGCAAAAACTGAAATATACAGTACTGTCCTCGTATGGTCGCACAAAAATAGCCATAAAAGTGTATGAATATATCGCACCTTAATTTCGTTTATAGGATATTCCGCATTGACGGTGAATTTGCTGAATGAGTCAAATTCTCCGCAGATAACAGCATCCGAGCACTAAAAAGACACAGAAAATACTAACTAAATAACAATGCAAACAAAGATTCAAGATTTTAATTCTCTTACAAGTAAAACAGTTCGCTCTTCGATATACTTCCTCGATAATTTTTTCAGTGTCCCGTCTTTGATGAAATTTCGATTGGGCTTGAGAAATATGTAGCCCGCACTTCTTGCCTGATACCACAATAAGCGCGAAGCTTTTTCAATTTCCGCCAGGCTGATGTTGGCTTTGCCAGTAATATCAGACACGAGATCCAATGCACCTGATCAAATCATAAAAATAATTTTAAATAACTCGCGTTTTATTAAAATATGCATTATAACACTGCTCCAACGCACGTTTAGCGTTTTCTCGATCAGGATGTGCCTCGTCCAGTGCACTCAGATATGTCCCCAACAGCAATGGATATCGCGGTAGCCGTTGCACCGGCTTGAGGAAAAATGTATCCAATGGCAGCATTTTGCATGAAGGGGATTGCTAAACATCACACCAACTTGAAAGAACAGAAGAAAGGTAAACTTAGGCCAAAGAAGCTGTACCACAGACATATTTATGCACACAGTCTCTTTACAACTGGTGTTTTACGCAATTCATCAATATCCTACAGAAAGAAATCTCGAAACAGCGACTTTTTCACCAAAGAAATAAAGGCATGCGTCAAAATCAAACAAACAACGGGGGCACGCACCTCAAATTTGGACACTTTTTCCGCAAAACTGGGATACCGTCTCTTCAGAGCATGAAATGTATCAATCATCTTTTGATAATCTCTAATGTAAGTGACATAAACTAAAAGAAACGAGCCCTTTTTGGTGAATACAGAAGCAATGCATCTCGACTGTTCCTGTAAATGGAGACATAATCAGCAAAATGATCTTGTTCTAATGTTCATGTTCTCGAATTTACATAATTATCCAAATGTTCCTGTAAATCTTTGAGAAGCTCTTCGCTAAATTCTTCCAACTGAGGAAGGTCCTTCAGCAACATTGAGATTTCATCAGCGGGAATTGAGCCCTTTAAAACCATTTTGATTATTCTGATTCAGCACAAATTTGAGCACAGGGTTTAAAAAACGGTCAAAAAAATCACCTGAACTGCAGCCGGAAATTCTCGAAGTATCAACTTAAGACTCTGCAAATAATCCCGTTCCGTTGAGACCATTTCCGTAGCAGTATTCAGATCTTTCGCAGATGAGGCACTTGCACAGGCATTTTCCACCTTCTGCATGGTATCCGATTTTTCACTGTCGGAAAATGACTCATCTTCGCTTACCAGAGAATTTCTTGACATTTCGCCTGAAAGTAAACAAACATATGTCGAATCATACCACAGAAATCGTGAGGAAGCAGTAAAAGATTATAACAGTCAAAGAATGCAAAACAAAGACATTTTAAAACGCTAGAAAAAATTATAACGATGTACGCATTCAGATCCACAGAGAAAACGCCACGGAAAAGACCCTAGTATAAGATTAAACGAGCAAAATCTTCGTGCTGCACAGCAATAGGTAACTTGTGAGAGTATACAGCTCAACAATAGTAAATTAGTTAAGAAACAAAATTCTTATGAAATATAAGACGTAGGCCGAATTCATTTTCGATTTCAACATTTCAAACGATCTTTACCAGGTTAGCTTTTCCTTTTCAGAAAGCAATCATGGGAACAATATCAATCATACACGAATATCGGAATCAAGTTAACTACGAGTCAGTACTGTAGACACTTCTAATTCATTTTGTAATTCTAAAAACAGCAATCATAACTACTTACAGCCACTCGAAAAAAAGCAGTGCACTAGAGTCTAATTAGCAATCGTACAACAGCAGCGTACCTTTAGCATCCGAAGAAACCGACGCGGAATGCGATGCACTGCTGGCAAATTCCTCACGAGCTCCCGTTTCGAGTTCAGCCACCATTTTCCCCACAAAACCAGTTGCTCGCTTTGACAGCCGCGATGACAACTCAGCTTCAGCTGGCGACGCATTCAGATCGCTCTCCTTATCATCGCCAGCAGTATCGCCTTCCTTGTCGAGTTCGACCTGAATCGTACTGCTACACGCACTCAAAACATCTGATAAGCGCTGATTGCTGCACGCCGTACGGCTTCTGATTCTGACTGGCATTCCTGAGCGGGGCTGGTCATGCGCACACTGCGCAGCGTCGTTACTCGTTATCAGCGCCGTTGTCGCGTTAGTGTTGGCACTTGCGCAACCCAGCAATCTGCGTTTAGCTTCCGCTACTGTTCCACTTTCCACACGCTGACATGTTTCCGTGCTGGATGAGATGTTGCGTAATGGAGCCTTTTCCTCTTTGGCTGTGACAACAGGCTTGGAGTGGTGTTTTTTTGTGGGTTCGGGAAGACTAGTTCGCCGCTCCGAAGAAATCTCTTTCAGCGGCTCGATAACTCCTTTCGCCGCGACGGATTGGTGCGTTTTCACATGATGGAGTGGCCGCGAGATAGGAAAGAAAAACTGCGGCTCTTGTTCGTTGAATGTCGCGAAGGGGCTGGAAATTTCAATGGAGTGCGCTTTTTTAGTCAAGTCGTCGAGATTCGACGATGATGATTTTCGCGGGGAAAACAGGTTCGGTTTTGGAGGTGGCACGGGTTTCTTGGCCATTTTGATTTCGAAGAAAATTATTCGAGGATAAAAACAACATCACGGTTGAAGCTGAAATTCAACACACTGAGAAGAGAAGTGCATGGCGAAACAAACGCTTAAGGATAGCCGACTGCATCGCATCAGTCGTTTAAAAATATCAACAAGTTAACCATGTAAGTAAACTAACCCGTCCAATCGAGTCATCCAGGAATCGCGAAGAATTTAGGCACGGGATTAACTATGATATCACAAGTTGAAGTGACAACATTCACTGAGATTTCGTTCCACGGATTATCGCATTAAACAGTTGTCGAAACATTTTCTAAAATCCGAAACTCTGGTTTAGAAGCGTTCAATCGTTTGTCGTCTCGAAACAAAAAAAAACTGATTACACTTGCAGCATTGTACTTACAGTTACTTACTACAGAATAACCACATTACTTTTGACGGCCACGTTCCTATTGTTAACGAGGGCACGGCAATGAGTCATATGATAACAGACTGAGTTTGAGCTGCTGTCCTGATCTGACAGGAACTGTTTACAGTTTAACTTCCGCGGGTCACTATCTAATCTCGTTTTGCTTTAATCGGTAGCCATCCGATTAAAACAGGCAAAAAATAAAAAATACTACTGTACCAAATTCAAAGGGTTTTTCTATTCCTGGATAGAGAAGAGCACTACTGACTGGTGAGTCATAGAATTCTTCAGGCTCTGGATGTCTGGACTCAGCGGACGGCGCAGTGCAAATGCGCTGGAAGCTGGAACGCACGCATGCGCGATGTCTCTTTGTGACGTAGAGCATGATCCGTATGCTGCAGTTTGTATGCGTTTTAACTTTCAAGTTTAAAACGCATTTTGTGATTTTATTACGCAGTCACTGATGGTACATTGGAACACATTATTTTTTTGCAGTGCGGCTTGAATCCTTAGGTACTAATGTTGTCTTATGAATACTGACTTTTACTTTTTTTTGTAGTAATTCAAAGACCGCTGATTTTAGTGCGTATTGTGTAGAAGGACTAACAAAAGTGTAAAAATGGCAACGGCGCAGCTTGCAGCTGGCATGTCTGACGAGGAACTTCGCGATCAGCTGAAGCAATTTGGCCAAGATGTGCCCCCGATTACGGACGGTACGCGATCAACACTGAAAAAACGTCTGGCAAAATTGATGGGAGCTTCTGGCTCTGCGGGAAAGCGCGGCAGTCCGCTCCGGTCTAGCAGTCCGTTGCGCAGTCGCCAGACTGTCGGGTCTTCCACTATCGCAGGCCCCGCAGTCGCTCGCACACCGCTATCATCCCCCAGTGCTCCAGCTGCCCGCCCTTTGCATCATTCATCTTCTCCAAAGAAAGCAGGACGGTCCGGCGCGGCATTCAGTTCTGACGAAGAAGATGATGTAGTGGTTGAGCGGGTCGTGCGCCCACAGACAAGCACTTCGGGTTAGTTGTTACTGAGGAAACATCGAAAGTTTCTGGATGTTGTAATCATTTTTTTTAATGTAGGTGTAATTATATCTTAAATTTTTAGGTGGAACTTCGGTTCGTGGTAGTCTAAACGGACAGAGCTGGAGTAATTCCATCTCAGCCACTGACTCGTCGGGTGGTTCCACATCGCCCAGCCGTTTCTCATCCGGGTTTGGGCGTTGGTTTACGATGCCGGGAAAAGGTCCAAAGACGAGCACACCAACGGATAAGCGTAGCATTCACAACCTGGAGGATTCTTTTGGGGCTGTTACGCCGATTCGGGATGATGGAGTGCGAATGCGTCGTCCACTGGGGCGTCTTCCCCTGGAGGCCTTCGAGAGGGCAGAAGGGTCCATCTCCGGATCCCGTGACAGTCTCGACCACCGACGCGATCCCATTCATTTGACGCCGATGGCCAGCAAGGAGCAACGCTTTACGCACCACAGTCCACCTCGTCCGCGACCGTTGCAGTTTGTCGGACGCAGCCGATTGGAAGACAACGTGTGGATGTCACGGTCAATTTCGCTGGTTATTATTCTCTTGACCCCTCGCTTTCTTCGTCGTTGTTGCGGTGCTGTATGCTCGGATGAAATGGGGCTCTACTGATCTCGACAGTCGCATTGTGCGCTATCAGTTGGAAGGACGATCCGAAGGTAATTCGCACTCAATCCGTTTTCTTGCGACTGACAATGATTTTTATCTTTGATTTGGTAGCGGATACTTTGTATCAAAAGAGTGATTACGACGCTGGCTTGATTCCGGCACGCATCGATGGAAAACTTTATAATGGGCAAGAAATACTGGCGGCTTTGAACATTGCGTCTGCGTTACAGAAAGAGCTTGCCCAGATTAAAGGTCTGTTTTACATCCAGTGGTTTTGTAAGTTGTCAAACTGGTTTAAGTGAGGAATCCTTTGGTCGTTTTTACAGGAGATGCAGTTTGCAATGACAATGAAAAAATGGGAATGGGATCTCAGGAAGCAAAAGCTTTTAGTTTGAACCATGTTCCAAACGTCCAGGCTGTCGATTTTGGAAACGCCATTGATTTAATCGTTGCTAATCCACACTGGGGAATAAAGTAAACATAATTTTAACATGTTGGATACGCGTGCGGCGTGATGCTGTATCGATCTATTGAGATTTTTTTAAGGGCAATGGATACTACTGGCAATCCCGCGTTAGCTGTTCCTGATGTCAAGTATCTCGAAAGCGAATACGCTGCTAAGGATTTTTTTTGCCGCTTGAAGGAGGCTGTAGCAAGCGTGCTGTTCAGAGTCTTCTTGCTGGCCCTGGGTAAGTATTCTCAGTTACAAAAAAATAACCGCGGTCGAGTAGTTGACATTCCTACATTTACCTTTTAAGGTATCGGCTTGGTTGTTGCACTTGGGATACTGGCCAGAAACTATTGGCAGCGGCGAGTTCGACATCAGGAGTTCGTTTTCGATATGGTGAACAAAATAGTCTGTAAGTTGTGCCAGTGCCATGATGACCCACAATTGGCATCAGGAATTTTTCATTCTGATTTCATTGTTTTATAAAAATTACTTCTAGGCCTGGTTCAGAAGAATTATGAGCAGTCTTTGAAGGACCCCCGTTCTAAACCCTACATTGCCATTTCTCATATTCGAGAGATTCTGGTCCCACACGGCAGAGATCGGGCTAAGCTCCTTACGGTTTTCGATGAAGCGGTGAAGTATATCCACAACAACGAATCGCGCCTTAAACAGGAAGTGCAGGCCATTAATGGGGAGGAATTCGATGTATGGACTTGGCTGCATGATCAGATGCCAATCCCTCAACCCGATTCAACTGAGCCTGGTAAACAGAAGAAAGCAACTGCATGCACAAATATACTGACCAGCTTGCGGCTTTCATGTACATTGTACTCTGTATGTAAAGTTAGCGTGATCGAGGTATTAGAACAAAAGTGTTTCTACCGCCAACATTGAAAAAAACTTTCACTGAAAAGTTATGGCGTGGTTACTTTCTTGTGAAATGTTGAATAATTTCACTGAAAGCAACCTAATGTTGCAGATGCTCCTAACAGCCGGACAAATTCAGATTCTGCGGGACTGAATTTGTCCAACGTGAAGGCTCGTATTTGGAGTGGCGGAGGTGAGTGGTAGACATGAAAGTGCTCTATACATACTGACTTCAAACAGTCGAAGTATGGCCTTATGAACTTTGTCCTACAACTCGAAGCCATCGAAAACGCATACTTACTTTTGTAACAGTGAGTGAATCTATAACCATAATAATAAGGTTATGATTGTGGTGTATTAATTTTTTGCATCGTAAATCGTGTAAATTTTTGTGCATCGTTGTTTCTGTTTCATGCTCTTTTTTAGTATCGTTGTTATGCTTGAAATGTTTAAAATAAGGAGTGATATTTTCATGAATTGGTCACGACCTGGTTTATAGCAACTTTGAGTGTGCGTCAGCCGTTACCAGAGCAGCTGTTGGGTGCGACTTCATGTTTGAAAGTTCGGGGAATGTTTAACGGGAAAACGGAAAATCAGGCTGACCGCTCGTGGGTACATGATATTGAGGATGCCGTGCTTGAGAAATGCCATGGTGTTGCCCGAGTGCTGGATGTCCGCGTGGAACCGGCATCGGAAGAGGTGAGAGATCTAGGATCATTAGAAAAGCTGTATTTCAGTTCCTTAATTGACTGTTGCTTTGCAGTTTTAAATATTATTTTGCTTGTAAACCTTTCATGGTTTTTTTTGCAGGGTGTTGTCTACGTAAAATTAGGCAGCAACGAAGACGCCCGAAGCGCTTACATGGCTTTGCAGCACCAGTATTTTGATGGAAATCTGGTTTCCGTTAAATTTCTCAAACTGGAGCGCTATCATCAGCGTTTTCCGGATGCCATTCATAAACATTCGCCCTTGCAAGTGCGCACGAAATAGCAAGCATAAAATTTCCGGATCGGATTAAAGCTTTTCCGGATTAACGCCCTTAGCCATCAGTTTGCCGTATGATTGCATAGGTTTTGTAGTTTTTAGGCTTTTTTGCTATGTTGGGTTTACTGCGTCTCCAGTATTTATCCCGAATTTTCTGTTCATGGTCGACGTTTTTTTTCCTGTGTAATTATGCATTTTAAACAGTTGTAAAGCGTGAACCGATTTTTCATGTTTATGCTCTCGAAAAGCTTGTTAAGTGTTCAAAATCTTATGATAAACATGTGTCACATTAAAGCAGTAACAACCAACAATAGAAGAAACCTCTGACAAGTGAAAAAAAAACAATTAGGTAATGTCATGAATTTTTCATCCTCTTTCTTCGCGGTAAAACAACTTCGTCTTCGAAACTCAGCATTTCCTCTTCGATGCAATCTTTTCTTTCAATATCTGCATTTTTGGAACCATCATTTAATGAGAAAGTCGGTCCTTGAAATGGGATCTTGGGTATGTTGACTGGTTCCGCCTCCGTTATGTCGGAAGTTTTTAAATACCCTAGTATCTGTAAAAACAATGTACCCCATCAGTTAAACAAACTGGAATAATACTCGTATTAATATCAAAATAACATATGTAGATAATCGTGTCACTGGTAGTCATACAAAATGCCGGAACACTGGCACCTAAAAAATCCAGTCTGTTCGCGACTTCAATTTAAGGACACGCACCGTGTGCACAGTGGCACTGTGTGGAACAGCGCAGGGAACTATGCTGTCGGGTTTAAGGAAATCCACAAATTTTTGTATTTCGTCGAGAGAGCTGTGCATGGAGTAGCAATAACTATAGGAAAGCCTGCTGTTGGCAATGTACAGCTGTCCGCAACGCTTGCGAACGACAAACGTCTGTGCACAGAGTTTGATTGTGCATAATTCACGGTCAGTTTTCCTTTGAGTCCTAATACATTTACCCTAAAATATGAAAACCTGAGATCACACAATTCTATAAGACAGTACTATTTTCTCAGTTGTTACCGGTGCACATAGATGCAGACGCGTACTATCCCCATCAAGGGTCAAAGCGTCCAGAATTTCTGGCAAACCTCTGTACAGGGAATATTTTTTCGACGAAACGTGGATCTAAAAAAAGGTTTTGCAATGAGCCCCGTTTCAGTGGTTTTACTATGTATTCAGGATTTCGAATTATTCTAACCTTTTCGCCCAACTCTTGGTGCAAAGCTACGAAGAATGGTTCATAACCGTATTCCATACGACAATCCAAACAAATCACAGCATTTGTATTCAACGTCCATTCTTTAATTTGCCGAACAGCACCACGGATACATTGTTCCCGTTTGGGAAACGTGCGACTGTAGGGATCGCAAAACGTCGTATCCAGGTATAGCGCAGTTAACGTGCCAGACAGACTCAATAACACCTCGCACTTCTCAATCTGATCAGCGTAATAGCGGAAATCTCCAGTGTATAATACTTTTCCTTTATCGCCATCGAACAGAAACATCACAGATCCCAGACAGTGCCCAGCCGGTATTAAGGTAACGGAGACGGTTCCTTTTTTGTCGCCATTTAAAATATTTATGTTCGATGGAAAATATTCCGGTAGGGAAATCTGGAAGAAAACTTAAACCTGGGGAATCGGAAATCTTAAACTGCCGAATGCTGGTTAAATAAACGAAAACTACGAACAAATAATTAAATTTTGTATGGTTGTTTATGCACTGAGTAATGCATTGGACGATTAGAATTTAGAGTCCAAAGTTACCCACGGATTCGCCGTTTACTAAATCGACATAACGAAGTCTCGAAATACTACCGAAATCGACATGACGAATGAAAACTCACCAGTCGTGATAACACAGTCCGGGAAGGTGCAAGTCTACTGTTAGATCGAAGCAGTTCCGCTGTAACTTCTGAGCAATAAATACTAACATTGGCGCTGCAACGCAAAATTTATTAAGCTGCACAAAGTGCACATATATGAGCTGTAAACAGCAGAAAATTTACTGTCTCCTCTCATTACGATTTACGAAAATTAAAACCAAAGTTTTAGAATTAACTTCGAATGAGGAATGATTGATACAATAAGTATTAGTGACTTAGTCACTTGAAAATTATTAGAAAATACCTTCTTTTAAGAAAATTTTCGAAGGATTCCGTCGCGAGTCCTGCCATATGGTCTGAAAAACACGGTGATAAAAGCTTAAGTAACAGTAAACGTGCAGCTGCAGGGAAGAGAATCTCGCAATTTGCGAAAACCCTATTCGTATCCTCGTGCCACAGGCTCACAGTTGAGAGCTGACGTACCCAGGTGACAATGGGATAAGAAGAAAGCCACCGATCGAAAGTTTCGTTCCACAAATTTATCGACCGAAATTCCAGTGTACTCTTTTACAAAACCATCAAAAGCGTCCATAATAAATTAACAACCGCAGCCAGTTAGTACGTAAACCAAAGGCAAACTGCTGCAGCAGATGATTTCTCCCAGTCCCATCTCATATCAGTTATATGGGCAAACAAAACAGATGCGCCAAGCAAATAAAATAAAATAGGAAAATAAAATTTTTAGTAGGCTCCGCGCTCCACTACTGTAGCACTGACTCGTAAAGCTTCGAACGCGCCGAAACCGGTTGGTTCATAACGGTCGGGTTTTTTTTGCAGTCACCGAATTGTTTTAACGTTGATTTACGGTTTACCAGTTTGATTTCTGCCAGAGACGTTGCTCTTTCGCAAAATTAACGTCTACAGAATTATATGTATGAAAATTAAAAGTAATACCGTATTATAATATTAATTTTTATATACCAATCAAAAGAACGATTGTGAAAATTTGTGATTATCCCGTTGCCCGCCAGATCCAAACCGATTTCATCGTACCGGTCAGCATCAACCGTAACCAGCTGTACCCAATGCGCACACCCACGGTGCGCCAGTTACCACGCAATTAACCATGTTTGAAACTTCGAATCGTTTTTTTGCGTTTCTTGAAGCTCTCCATATAGGTTCTCTGACGGGGCAACATGCAACTTATGCCCAAAGAACACTGTATGAGTTTTAGGGATCTGAAAGAATTAGAAAGCGTGACGTGAATAAGCTAAAGGGAGTACTACTGTAAATATTCCCGACAACCATTACTGAGTTCTTTGAGGTAAAGTTCCGGGTCTCGGTATAACCTGCCGACGGCAGCATTTGGAACACCCGATTTTCAAGCAAGAAGGAGTGCACTACAAGGGTCAAATCTACGACAGCTTCGCGCTCTACTCTCTACCCGATTTTCAGAAGCTGCAGGGTCTCACTTGTATTGCCGAGAATATGAGGTAAGGCTATAAGGTGTAGATCTAACTTTACGACAAGTGTGACCGCGATTTCGATTGGTCAGTGAAATTCGAGCAGGAGAAATCGTAATGCTGGCCCGATTGTGGTACTGGTAACACTGGAACTTAGTGTAACGCGTAACACGTTACTTATGTCTGTGAATTTATCTTTCATTGAATTGTTTCCGTTTACAGTTTTCCTCTAGGTAATGCAGTGCCACGGAATTTGCGCGTGACTTGTCGTTTCCATCCGGAGTCTAGGCTGATTTCCGACGCGCAGACTGGGGATGTGGTGTGTAGCGAATGCGGGCTGGTGGTGGGAGACCGCATTATCGATACGAGCGCAGAATGGCGCAACTTCGGCGAAGGGCCGGATCAGTCGCGTGTTGGCCTCCCGGAAGAACCGTTCTTTGAGAACGGGGATCTGACCACTATGATAGGTCCCCCTGAAGGATCAAGAAACGTCTCGGGACCGACTTATGTGAGGTGTACCGTGGAATCCGCCAGGAATCGATCACTGCGATCCGCATTCCGCAGTATGTCCGAAGCAGCCGATCGTATTTCTTTGCCAGGTAACTACTCAAGAATCTAATGTTTTGTTTAGTTTGCTTATGTTTGTTTGGGCAATTCCACAAGTATTAATGGCTAGCTATATCTCGTGTTTGGCCTAAGAATTAAATTTGTTTAATTATCGCACAAATAATATCCGTGTTTCCCTTTGTGCGATGCAAACAGCAAGTACTATCGACATCGAGTATCTACGCGAAATTAAGAAACAATTTTGGATCCGCTTTACGAAGCGGCGTCATTGATGTCGAAGAAGCCGCAAAAGCGCAGCCTGTATTAATATATTGTACTGTACATCTGCGCTCAAGCGCTGTACAGGTGCGGAAAGTGTTTCTTAATTTCGTGAATGTAATGTGCTATTATCTTTCGAGAATAAAATTTACTTGCGCGAGAATATTGTGATACTTGTACAGTATATTGTATTATCTGTGGTGATGGGGGAAATTTTCGTTAACCGTGGCATGAAGACAGTTGCTCTTATTGCAGGTGCGGTTGTCGAAACGGCTTACGGAGTGTATAAGGAAGTGCACGAAAAGATCAAAGTGGTTGGTAATCACAAGGGTGCACTGGGCATTGCATGCCTGTTTATAGCCAGCCGCATTGAAAAGATGCCGAGGACATTCTTTGAAATCTGTCAGTCGTCGCCGTATTCCCGACGACAAGTGGGCAAGTGTTACAAAGAAATTTTGGGTCTGTTGGATCTGCAGGATGGAGCGTCGGATGGCGACGAATACGAACTGGTTGAGCGCTTTTGCGGACGTTTGTGCTTGCCTAAGGATCTCGTAAAGCTGACCGTGCATGTGGCAAGCGAGGCAAAGGAGAAGGATTTATTCCCCAACCGGGGACCAGATGTGGTGTGCAGTGCGGCAATTTTGGCTGTGGCGTTGGCCAGTGGTCACGACAAAGTACAGATCAAAGATCTTGTGCGAATCAGTGGAGCCTCGAAGCACGGCATTTATCAGGCATTTCGGATGATCGCAACCCATGCAGCAGAACTCTTTCCGGAAGAATTCCAGCCTACGATTGACTGGAGTGATTTGCCAAAAATGGTCGTCGTTTGATGAATGAGATTTCATTTGGCCTTGGGGAATGGAACACGCAGAGCAGCGACTTATCTTTTGAAATTGTCATACTTTTAAGTAACGTCAAAGTAAAGTGGCTGGTCTTTTGACCTTTCCTTTGGATATACAGAGTATAGGATTTTGATATACGGTGTATAGGATTTGCCTTATTATTTTTATTGTTTACGTTGACGAAATTATGTATGATCACTTGTATTATTTACGTGAAGTTGGACGAAAGTATTTTGATTATTGTAGATACTTAATCGTACAGTTTTTCGGTTGTGATGGATACTGAAGGAGTAAGGTTGAACAATTAGCATTAAAAATAGACAATTTGGGCACTCTTCGACCGTAGCATTGGCCATAGCCATATCCTTTGGTCTTGGACCGATTGTCGGTCCGAATCGTCTTTAGCTACGGTTTCAAAGCTACGGCACGGTCAATGCAGAGCTGGCATTGACCGTAGAAAAGACAAACTACGGTCATCCTCTTTCTCCCTCTGCCTTCGCAGCTGAGTACAACTGCCTACGGGGAGCCAAAATCAGAAATGTTCAAAAAAGTATGCAGATTTTTCTGGGATGTTTAAGAATGTTAACAGTAATTGTTTTCTATTTTTAAAATGACTTCAAAACGAACCATCAGAAGATCATGAAATTTCCATTTGTAGCGCATCAACTCAACTCCCTGTAAAAATCGCATCGTGCCTCGCTTCCGATCTGGCACGAATTTCAAAATTCAAAATACCCGCTTTTTATGTAATTCGACAAACTTCGACATAGATTTGCAAGATTACAGTCCGTGCTACACTTTTATTCTCCACAAGGAAAGGATTTTTATTGTTAACAATAAAAATAACTTATCCTTATCCAGCAGTAAAAGACCCTGACTGGCGTAGAAGTTTCGCGTGTCTCCAGTTTGGCAGTTTGCATGGTGCAGATAGATTAATGCTGTGATGAATGCATTTAATAAAGTTGGTTAGAGAAGCAAAAGGATTCGAGACTAAGATGAAAATAAAGCTGCAACAATACTGAAATCACAGTTTTGAACCAGAGAGTTTTGAAGTTGTGGTTTTCAAGTTTCAGTTGACTTTTCTTCGGTTGACAAAGTAGACACTGGGCAGTTTTCGCTTTTGCAGTACGGCTGTACGTAGTGTACGAGTGCACAATATCAGATATTAAATTTTCTTAAAAAATCTCCTACCACACTTTCCATCAAAGGCTTTTTCTGAATACACCGTTGGATTCACGTAGGTCTAAACAAAATAGTTGAAGATTTTTGAATTTCGCTTTCTCCTAAAATCAACTGCACGGGCGGTCGCACCTAGGAGACCCGAGATTTTGGGGTATTGCCCCTGAGCGCTGGGGCATTGGGTGACTTGGAAATCCCACAATCTCAGGTGTCGTATGGCCGACCGCCGTGCAGTGATTTCAGGGAAACGAAATTCAAAAATCTCCTCAACTAACATTTAGATTTATGTGAATCAACCGTATCATCAGAAAATCCTGATGGAAAGTGTGAAGGGATGACTTCGAAAATTCAACCGGGATCTCGCTACGGGCCTGCAGTGCCCTGCACAGTATTGATACCAGTATTGCTACTGCTTTCTCCAACGCCGGGTTTGGGCGGCCAAGTAACCGGGCTGCAGTGCGTTTGGCCACAGCCGTGACACTGTGCTAATACTACTGTCAATGCTGGCGCTTGCCCAAATTCGCTAATAGCAATTTTGTGGCCTTGTCCGTGTCCGTTTTCAGATGACTGCACGGTACTTATTACTCACTGAAATGCAGATTATCGGAATGTGGACATTTTCGTTTTGATCTTTATCTACACATGCGAAACTGACTGCTAATGCCCTATGTACGCGGGTCGAAAAAAGAACAATAAAAGGTCCATAAGGGTTATGTATTAAAAATGTTAAAATAATGATGTTCCGCATCAGATCGCTATACATTACACAATAACCATAGGCACACTGGCACAATCATCAATTTGCAGTTTGTAGGGCAACATTTTAGCCGCATTTTCATGCTTTCACACCTGGTCGATGCGATCATACAATCGTGCTGTTGGCTATCCCAATCACTCCACAAGCAATACGACTTCCTGTAACAGTAATGCATGAGGAATTTTCTTCCACGATTACCAAATGCATTAGTACGACTCGAACGCAATAATTCTTTCAGTTTCATTTATAGTTTTACATAATCAGCGACGCACATCCGGTGCGAAGTTGTTAATTAATCCCGTACCTGCATTTCCAGTAGTTTTGCTGTCGGTGCTTCCGCCTAATCCTAGATCGTCGACTTTGTCGTGCAAAACAACCGCTCGCCCAATGACACACGTTTCGGAAAATCCCAGAGTTATAACGGTGTCGACCAACGTGATTTTTGCTTCGCCATTAGCTACAAGAATAAAAAATTTCATGGTCAAAATCTGTACTCTTTACTCTTTAGGCTGCCCAGCAAAAGTTGCGCTGTTTACAAAAGGTGATCGAGGTCATCAACTATTTCTTACCGTCGGCCAAAATATTCCCCAGATCACCCACATGGCGCACCTACATATATAAGATGCCGCACCAACAGTTAATATTTTCTAATGCGATAAAATAGGCAAAGTTTAGTAACAGTTAAGAGGGTTTGAACTTGAAACATTCTGTCTTCCGGTAACAGTTGCTTAAGCCGCTTACGATGTTAGTTACGATGAAATCTGCCTAAATCATGATCACAATCCAGTCGTTAATTACTGGTAGAAACAGCAGATCTGCACGTGCACATTGGACATAACGTTATACGAATACGAATTCAATGGCCACGAAGAGAAATCAGTGAATAGATATGGCTCTTCCTTACAGCATCGGTTGGGGCACCATGTGTTTCGTTGGAAGGATTGAAATGAGAGCCGGCACTGAGACAGGAATTCCGTATGTCGCCAAAATTATGAATATGGAATCCGTGCAGACCTTCGCAAAACAGAACTGATCATGCAGCATAAATCATCAGTCAATTTACGTGTTGAACAGTATTCAACTCTTTTTTCCCTTGCATGCATCTATGTTCCCAAGCTGTAACCGGATGATCCGGATCCGTAACTCACTGTTAGGCGCAAGGCCGGAGATGAGTCCAGAAATCTGAACGGGCAGTCCAGGCATGGTCTGATCGAAAACGACATACCCATGCACGCCGGTATTGTTTCCAGCGCCTCCCAGAACGGCAACTGCCCGCTTGGGTCCTACTGGAGCTTGTCTGTTGGCATCGGCTGACGGGGGTGGGAACTGGCCAGGTTGGCCGCCTGGTGGCGGATGTGGTCCGTTTGGAGGAGGTGGTCCGGGAGGTTGACTGCTGCCGGGAGGCGGCATAGGTGGGCTTCCACCGGCAAATCCTGTCGTCTGCTGAGCATTGGCTAGGCAGCACATCAACGCTGCCAGTTTAATTAGCACGAACAAAGTCATTTTTTAGTATCTGTTAAGTTTGATATTTTTTAGAAATAGGTCCACATGCAACGACCAACTGCGTGCACAATTAGTTGTACTGATAAAAAACAACGAAGTAGATTACTTAACGGTAACTTAAAGCTGTGTAAACTGAAACGTTAACAGACAGTCAGCTGTGGACATTGCTAACATTTTATAGCATTTTGTGGTATTGTGCTTGGTAAATGGTAATGCTTATCGTCAGTGATATAGCAAGTCACACGAGAATAGTCTGTTATGTGCCCGAGCACTCGAATTTTCGTTCGAGTTTTGGCGGTATTGGTGGAAAACTGCATTTTCGGGGTCGTAACACCTCCGTATGTATGTACTTAAATTTTACATATGTCGTGGGTTGCTGCCGGTCAGTGGTGCATTACGGAATGTTTTGACGATCAGTCGGCACGTATTAATTTACAAAAATGCAAATTTGCTTTATTTTTGCGGTGAGAGTGCAGACGATCTGAAGTGCCTCCGGGTTTATTTTGAGAGGGTGATCCTTTTTTTGAGTGCTTATGTCTCACATGGCCGCAAACCGAAATTACATAGATCATATCTTAAGAAATGATAAAATTTACAAGTTCGTAAGTTATGCCCCTTGATTGGATAATTTAGGATCTATATAATTGTTCACTAGATCTATATACGTCATACGGTAAGTCTAGTGACTTAAAATTAACGACTTTCTACATTAAATTAAATATAGCATAATTAATGTGTTCATTTGGTGTTTTCATAGAAGTGCAACGGCCTAGCAGGCTAGCATGGCCATGCATACAATACTTATAATTATGTATTTACCCCGCTAATAGTTTAAAAGAAAGTGATTAATATATCTATACAAAATTTAAACTGGCAATAGACACCCAAATAACAATAATTGCACATTTACAAGCGCTGGTACAGTACAAGCACATACACTTATACATTGTTATTGTACATATTCATTTCAAAAGGTCTAGCTCGTTAGCAGTAGGGAATCCATTAACAGTTTTAGCACTTAATACTAGTTATTGTAAATAAAAATACAGTTACAAGAATTTTTTAATTTTAACGATCGAGCCATCGAGGTCACTCTCCAGAGCGGAATACCTTGAACGAATCTACACACGCTGCAAAGCGGTGAAAAGAAGCCCGCCACCAGATGGCTTCCGCCTTTCACGCACAGGCACAGCTGATTGGAGAGTGCTGAACTGCTGATCATTTTACGTCGGTCTGCACACAGATGCAGACTTAACACTATGTATGAAAAGAAGAAGACTAGTCTTCGCATAGGAATAGTGTTAACGTCTTGTTTTTGCTTTGTCTATGGAGATTTGTAACCAAAATGTTACGCGCCTTTGATTCGCCCATTTTAGGGGAGTGGTTTAATATTTTCCGGAGGGCAAAATCCTGCAGAGCGCAGTGAGTCATCCATACATAAAGATACCTAAACATCATGGCTGATTTAATCCTCTTGAAGGGATTGGATGGGCGCTATTCACGCAATTCGGTTCATTTTATGGACTTTAGCGTCGTGCTCAGTGGCAGCATTTACACATCCAATCTGCCACAAAATCCATTGGAAGTTGTTGCTTTTCAGTGCCTAAGCGCAAGCCCAAGCACAAAAATAATTAATATTACTGTATTTGAAATTAGAATTTTAGTTTTATCAAAAGGAGGGCTTAAAAGCAAAGCGCAGAGCGTATCGACCCTGATAACAGGTACCCGATTTTCTGTTATTATGGTTAAGATTTCATTATTGTTAGAATCTGACTAGCGTGTGAAACATTTTGTGAATTGTAAAAGGTACCACATATCGACATATGCCTCGTTTAAGAGAAGAATTGAAGATGAATTTCTCTCGCTCGTACTAACTTTATTTTGACCAAATAACAAATGAACCTTTTTTCAGATACCTTTCCATATGTTACACTTTCAGACCAGCAATGGAAGCATTACAAAACTGTTTTTGTTTAAAATGAAAAGTCAAGGACCGTTTTTGTCCTACCGAAACATGCTTACAAGAATTCTAAAATATCAATAAATTATCTCTTCCATAAGGAAAGCCTTTCGACAACACTAACATGAGCACTCAGGTTAAGACTATGGTTAAAACTAAGATCAACAATCAGGTTTTCACTTTGATCAGAACTAACGTTAGCACTCGGGTTATGGCTCCGGTCAAATTAAGGAAGTGGGCCGGTACAAGGTACAAATTCGTGTACATGCACGAAAAGTTAACTTGCACTCCCAAACACATTTTTGGTTTTATTTTATGACATTCTGTAGCCAGATGACTTGTATACACGGGCGTGAAAACCGTTTGCGCGCAACATCCAGTTCAGGGAGCACCTGGCTATGAATATCGTTTTTACACCGATCCACTGATCTAGCATGTTTTTCGAATTTTAAAATGACTTTCAAAATTCTAAAATTCATTTTAAGATTTTAAGCAAATCATGAAAGTCTAGATCGCTGTAAACACGAAAGACCGTGTGCATTTATGTGCAAAATTTGAAGTAGATCGGTCCATAATGAGACTTTTGGTACCGGAATGCAGGTAAACTTTTGGAATTTTCAAACAGCCATAACGTGTATACAAATCATCTGGCAACAGAATGTCATAAAATAAAACTAAAAATGTGTTTGGGAGTGCGCAAAGTTAACTTTTCGTGCATGTACACAATTTAGTACCTTGTACCGGCCCACTTCTAATTTGACGGGCCATAACCCGAGTGCTAACGTTAGTTCTGATCAAAGTGAAAACCTGATTGTTGATCTTAGTTTTAACCATAGTCTTAACCGAGTGCTCATGTTAGTGTTGTCGAAAGGCTTTCCTTAAGTGGAAGAGATAATTTATTGATATTTTAGAATTCTTTGTAAGCATGTTTCGGTAGGACAAAACGGTCCTTGACTTTTCATTTTAAACAAAAAACAGTTTTGTAATGCTTCATTGCTGGTCTGAAAGTGTAACATATGGAAGGTATCTGAAAAAGGTTCATTTGTTATTTGGTCAAATAAAAGTTAGTACAGTGAGAGAATTCATCTTCAATTCTTCTTCTTAAACGAGGCATATGTCGATATGTGGTACCTTTACAATTCACAAAATGTTTCACACGCTAGTCAGATTCTAACAATAATAAAATCTTAACCATAATAACAGAAAATCGGGTACCTGTTATCAGGATCGATACGCTCTGCGCTTTGCTTTTAAGCCCTCCTTTTGATAAAAGCTAAAATTTCTAATTTCAAATACAGTAGTATTAATTATTTTCGTGTTTGGGCTTGCGCTTAGGCACTGAAAAGCAACAACTTCCAATGGATTTTGTGGCAGATTGGATGTGTAAACGCTGCCACTGAGCACGACGCTTAAGTCCATAAATTGAACCGAATTGCGTGAATAGCGCCCATCCAATCCCTCCAGGAGGATTAGATCAGCCGTGATGTTTAGGTCATAAAGATACTGTATACGTTATGCATACAAAGACTAAGTATATACGGCTTGTTTTTGAATGGTTAACATTTTTAAGAGGGTAGTTTAGCATTGCTGGCAGTGTAACTGTGCAACCATCCACAGTTGGTTTAGTTACTTAAGTAAGCCGCTGACCGCTGGTTGCGTTCAACACTCCATCGAATGAAACGCTAGCTTTGTGTGTTATCGACTCATTCAATTTTGCTGAATCACCCAAGCAAGGACTTTGTAAGGATATTAGCAGTTACATTTAACGCAAAAGCCAAAAACATTTAGATGTTTTTTTAATTTAGAATTTGTTTTTGCTGAATGTTTTTAGAACATGCTGAATTTCTAATTTTAAATTTTGCAATTTAGAATTTGCCTTTTCATTTAAAACCGGTCAAGGGAAAATTCTGATTGCCGGTTCCCGAGCACCATAAAAACTGAAGGCGGTGGCTGTGGAGTAAAACGTACAAAATCGATTTTGCATTCTAATCACTTACTCAAAATGAACTTAAACGTTTCATAAGCGTGATTCCGCATGTTGAAATTTTTTGGCAGCGACAAAAGTTGTCACAGAAAGCAGCATGTTCTAAATTTTTGAAGTTGGATTGTTTTAAACAATGACTGATCAAGCGAGTTGGAGTCATCTTGCAAGTACGAGAAAAACAACCAGCCGTGAGAAACTGCATTAAACCGTCGCCTGTTTGCGATTGCATCAGTTACAATGCACCTGTTAACGGGTGTTTTCAAAATATCAAATTTTTAATTTTGGTTCAATCCACACCAAAGGGGCTAAATTCAATATTTCAGGCAGAAAATGGGTGCTAAAATGAGCACATTCTCATTCCAGCAGCACGCTGCTGGAATGAAAATCTTCGAAAATTCGTAACTTTGTTATTTTCCGTGCTGAATTTTTTTATATGCGCTTAAGAAATTTAAAATAATATATACTATTAGGAAGAATAACTGATTTTCTGGTTTGATCTCAAGGTTTGGCACTCAGAGCATACGTGCTTAGCATAGCCGCCTATGAAATCTCGAATGAGTCTTCCGTAGACAGGTACTTATGTTAGCAGCAAAGGCTCACAGTGAATAACCCGAAAACAACTGAGAATCAGTTTTTTTGCCTAACGGTATGCGTTATTTTGTATTTTTAAGCTTATACAAAGAATTTAACACTAAAATTTACAAAATTACAGATTTTTGAAGATTTTATTCAGCAGCGTGCTCCATGGGCCGCCGCACGTACTTCAGCTACGTTGCTGCTAGACAGCTGGCAAAATTTTGCCAGCGGCCAGCAGTATGGCAAACAAAATCAACAATAAATTTAAGAAATAAGAATGGACTGCTTTGTAAATAGTATGCTCTCGTCGTACATTGTATAGTACTTAACTACCCTCCAAAATTGTTGCAGAACAGGTGCGTGTCACAATTTGGTTACTGACTCCCGTACACTGTTCAGAAACAAGCCGTATAATTATAGACTATAGAAAATCTCATGTATTCTCGATGGCCCGCGCTCAAGCTCTGACTCTGACTCAGACTCTGACCGCTCAAACTCTGACTCTGACTACTCAAAGTCTGACTCTGACTGTCTAAACTCTGACTCTGACTCTGACTGAATAACCTAAGAATAACTTGAGAAACCTAAGAAACCTGAGAAACCTAAGAAACCTAAGAAAGCTGAGAAACCTAAGAAACCTAAGAAACCTAAGAAACCTAAGAAACCTATTAAGAAACCTAAGAAACCCTCAGAGTCAGAGTCAGACTTTGAGCGGTCAGAGTCAGACTTTGAGTAGTCAGAGTCAGAGTTTGAGTGGTCAGAATCAGAGTCAGAGTCAGAGTTGGAGTCTAGGCCATTCTCGATATATACCACGACCGACGGAACTATTTCCGCGAGGAAATGCCACGATTTTTTTTTCGTAAAAACCTATCGGCCAATAAAAGTTATAAAATTTTTTGCACGAACATTATTACCTTTCATATTCCAAGTTTCAAAATATTATTCCTAGCTGGCTAGTGGTAAGACAAGTAAGACGCACGTGTACTGTAGAGCGATGCAGTGAATGAATGAATGGATGAATGTACAGACCGTATGATTGCAATTTGCAGATTGCAGGTCTGATGCTTTGTCATTGTGGTCCAAACGAACGATAGGATATTTATATCGGCTTAAGTTGACGTGATGGATTTAGACGAGAGTGAAGTTTTGGATTTGGATGCCGGAACGAACACTACAACAGCAGAATGGGATGCAACGGCAGACCCTAGTATCCTGGACGCCGATACGGATACATCCGAACTCGGGAACAAGTGCTTTGTTATTCCACATCATGTCCGCAAAGCCTTGGATCTGACGGATGGTTTGTAACAAATCCACGGCTTGTGAATTACGGGAAATGTGTCAACAGCATTTACTTGAATCTTCAGGGAAAGGAAGCTTGCTGAAACTGCTGCAGCGCTGTGGAACTCCACAAGGAGCTCGCTTAATGGAGCGATGGCTGATTCATCCCCTGACGTGTGTTGCGGAAATCGGTAAACATTACGCGCCGTAAAAACTGGATTATATAGGAATTTTGGGAGCTGAACCGCATATTTATGTTCGTTATTGTTATTGTGTAATTCAGAATATGGAAGATGTATATATTTTAGAATTTGTTAATTGTAAATTCGTACAAAAAGTCGTATTTTTTGATCGTGTGCTAAGCTGCTAAATGCACAAGACGATAATAATTCTCAACTACGATCGCCGAACTATAACATTTGATAGACAAATAAGTGTTTTGTTGGTAGAGGATCGGCTGGAACTTGTGGAATTATTCGTCAACAGTCCTTCTTTCCGTACCACAATTGCCGACACTTATGTCAAGAAATTTCCCGATTTTGCGCCCTTGGTCAAGAAATTAGAGAAGAAGAGGATCAGCCTGCAGGATTTGTACAAAATATTCGTCGCCGTCGAAAGGCTCCCGGCTCTTGTCCGTGCGTTGAAAGAAGGCCTGAGAGACGCCTCTGAGCGTGGTACACAACTAGTCCAGGAGAAGTTCACGTCGAAACTGCAGTCGTTCTACGAAATGCTGAGCAATTATCGGATGTTGGTTAAGCAGACCGTTGATGTCGCTTATATCCAGAAAACCGGGGAATACAGGATTCGACCTGATGTTACGCCTGAGCTGGAAGGTACTTTTGTATGAAACAGAAATCAAATGAAAGATTTACTGTATCGTGCATTTTCTGTTGCTGTACTATTCAAATAGCTTGTAGTATTATTCGGCTTTTTCTACAATGATAGTACAAACTAACTGTGCAAGATGTGTTTTTCTATAAAGAATTCGGTGCGTTTACTAGTCTTCCTTGCAGAAATGAGTGAGCAACAAGAGGATTTGCTGGAGCGGATGAAAAAGGACTGGACTAAACTTTCGAAGGAAGTGCAGCTGGAAAAAGAAAAAGCATTAAAATTTGAGTATGATCGCCGAGATGGATACTTGTATCGGGTTACTTCTAAGGTATAAGAAAATGCCGTTTTTGATAGCTACTATACTGTATGTTGCTTTGACAGATTTTAGTACAGTATCTGTAACAAAGTTACAAAGTATAGTGACGGTGTTCCTTTTCTTATATGTTAAGGATACGCTTCTCTTTGCAGTACATACAGTTTTTCTTTGGTTAATCATGTGTTTTGCATAATAACACATCTCCATAACTGCATTGTACAGGAAGAGAAAAAATTGCGGCCACATGTGACACGACTTGGACTAATCCGTAAAAAGGATAAAACTTCGGGATTTTGTTTTCAAACGCCTGATTTGAAGAGCCTGGATGCTGAATATAAGGTCTTGCGCGACAGATACGAAGAATCCCAGCAGCATGTGATGGAAGAGCTGGTCAATACAGCCGGTAAGCTTGGTGATTGTTGAACCGCGATAAAATTAAAATCAACAGATGCGGCTAGGATCCTTCTTATTGGATGTTCGAGAAAGTTAATTGCACGCTGTTGGGATTGCTACTGTAAAAGTGCACATCTATGTTTCGAAGACTTACATCACTGGTTGAATAATAAATAATTTATCGGCTGAGAATATACAGTGTCAAAACCAGTAATCTAAATTTAATGTTTAAAACATTTAGTGTATCAGGTAGCTGAAGTAGGTTTAATTATTAGCATGTGCCATGCCAGCCATGGCATGATGGCACATTTACCCTTGTTCTGTTGTCTGTAGCTACTTTCCATGAGCCTTGTCGAACGCTCAATCAAATAATGGCACCTCTGGACGTGATCTGCGCTCTCGCTCGGGTTGCATGTGAAGCAACCATTCCGTATGTGCGCCCAAAAATCTTTCCGAAAGGTAAAGCATAAGGATTAATAATCCGGTATAATTATAACTCGTATTACACCCATTACGCACTCACGGGGGCTTCTTTTTTTAACAGAAACAGGAACTATTGAGCTGATTGACAGTCGGCATCCATGCATCGAAAGCTTTCTTCACAAGGATTTCATTGCAAATTCTGTGCGATTCAAAGAAAACGAGGAAAGGTTCCATGGTAGGTGATATTACGGTACTTCATAGGGTGCATCTGGTTTGTAGGTTGCTTTAAGTATTATTCTTGCACAAATGGGAAGCTTCGTGCCATGCAGTTCTGCTGCGGTATCCTTGGTTGACGGAGTATATACTCGAATTGGTTCGGGCGACAGTGTCACTAAAGGAGTCTCGACCTTTATGATGGAAATGCTAGAAACTCAAGACATTTTGAAGAAGGCCACGGAACATTCGCTTATCATTATTGATGAACTTGGGAGGGGAACATCTACTTACGACGGATACGGACTTGCTTATGCTGTAGCGGAGTGGGTATTCTGACAGTGTTTACGTATTCTGCTAATCATGCAAACTTTTGTGAGATCGGTAGTGTTTAGTGTTTATAACTTGCTGTAATACAGTAATATATCGTTAGGTGCTGAACTTGAGTTTTAGACTTTCAGTGCTTATGTAATTAAAAGGTGTCTTTCTATGTTTGTCAATATTAACTTTGAGTGAAGACCAGCAGAATATAAGGTGGTCGAACTACCTTGAACTAATCTTGTAGAGCGGTTGCCTCAAATTTCCGCACTATTTGGGACTATTTGGGTCTAACCGAACAGTGCCTGTTCTTTGGTTGGTAAAATACGATGGAAAACATTTTCTTAGAAAGTTTAACTAATTCATTCTTAGATTTTTTCTAATTTTAATTTGAGTGGTAATTTTATTTTTGCAGGCATATCGCGACTCGTTTGAAGTCATACTGCATGTTCACAACTCACTTCAACGAACTGGCGGAACTCCAGAAGGAAGTGAAGAGTGTTGTACTGAGTCAAGTGACCGCCGTGGTATCAGAGGATGGCATCGTCTTCCGGTATCAGGTTCAGCCAGGTGTTTCCCGAGAAAGTTTTGGTGTAAATATCGCAAGACTTACCGGCATGCCTTCCCACGTCATACAGGTAAGCGTAGTATTGTTGTGCTTCTCTTATTCAGATCAGATGACTCGCTCCATGATAAAGGTATTGTGATATGATTTTGTCATTAGGATGCTGCCGCGATTCTTGACGAGCTCGAAAAAACGCATGCCATCGGTTCCTCTGTATCTTCTTAAAATGAATGAATGGGTCCTGTGCTCCTGTACAGATTGTTTTACGGTCTTTCGAGTTTTCTTGTTCCTAATTCCGATGGTGCCAGATTTAGAATAATCAATTTACTTAATTGTGACCAATTTGACTGATTTATCGGTATAGGCGCTTAAGCGCTTTTTGATGTTCTGGAATATTGGGCATGTATTTTGAGAGTTGGCGATTTGGCCCTGTCTCGCGAGCCAAGTGATACCGTGACTCACTGGTCAGTAACAGTGACTAAACGAGACCCCCATCGACCTCGGGACTTTTTTTTAGACCAAATCTGACCTCGGGATAATTTTCAGCGCATTTTTCTGATATAGAAACCATTTTTCAAAATATTTTTGAAAGAAAAAATTTCTGACTGCTGGGGCTTCCGCCCTCAGTATCTTGGGCGGTTGTATGGCGCCGCTAACAAATCTTTTATTTTGCACTTTAGAGACTTTTTCTAGGTGAATCGATGTCGCTGATTCTGAATATGTTGCCAGAAAATTTTTTCGAGTCGAAGCAAAGAAAATTTTTTGATAAAAACAAAATTTTGTAAAATCCACCTAAAATTTTTAAAACGCAAAATTCTTCCTTCAGATAACTAATACAATTTTTCTAACAACATATTCAGAATCAGCGATATCGATTTACCCAGAAAAAATTTTTGAAATGCAAAAATAAAAGATTTGTTAGCGGCGCCATTACAACCGCCCAAGATTACTGAGGGGCCCCGGCAGTCAGAGATTTTTTCTTTCAAAAAGCATTTTGAAAAATGGTTTCTATATCAGAAAAATGCGCTGAAAATTATCCCGAGGTCAGATTTGGTCTAAAAAAAAGTCCCGAGGTCGATGGGGGTCTCGTTTAGTCACTGGTCAGTAATGAGTATAAAGTACTATAAACTATAAAGTTCCGGAAATGTGTACTTTCATTATTAGTTTATAGCACTGGACGCCCCGGTGCACGATTGTTTCGGTACTTGCTGTGCATTTTACGCACTACTTTTTCGATAAGCAGTTATCGAACCCAACAGTGCACAAACGAAGACAGCAGTCGTGTACCTGTACTCGTACCGAAATAAAACTGATAAATTTAAACAAAACAAAGTCTCACAGCAGGTTCGGTGAATAGTAAACGGATAAAAAAACGGAGGAAACGGAAGCAACTAGATGGACTAAGTCACTAAGATGTTATCCTTGGAAATACGGCAAAGCGGTAGTGTGGGACGGTGCTCTTCCTGAGTAGACCGTTTGTGCCGATGTGTTTTTGGTCAATGGTCAGACATTGGAGTGAGCTGGCGCTGCAGCACAGATAGACGAACACCGGAAGTGCAAAGCGCAAGCCGTACGGTGGCCTGATAGTCGAATACGCTTCGATACGATTCGATTTCACTTTTCTATTGAAAGTGCTTGAAAAGGGTCAGATAGTGATAAGGAACACATCACGTTATAATCACTGGTTATAATCACGTAAACAGACTTTTAAAAAAAGCACTGTATAAGTGGCAAGCGAACGCTTACTGAGATTAACTGAAGAACTCTTCAAATTTAAAAAAAAAACGATTGCTTTATGCAATTAATTTGTTTGAAAATGTGTCGGACTCACTGGTCAGTACGATAGTATGCTAGGATACTACTGGACATACTGGTAGCGCAACGATGTGTTTTTAGATTACAACTACTTCGCTTACTGCCTTATATGGGCTCCCCTTATATTACTCTACCTTATCTGGGCTCCCGGCTAGTGAGCAATACCCGTCAAATTATTTATCGGATTTATAGCAGAACCCTTTTCTACTTCTTTCAACCGGATTTACAAGTGAGCACATCAAAGAATTCCGAAATTTCACATCCGAATTATATTTATATAATTATATTATCTACATATATTTTTCATTAATTTCAACCGGATTTGCCAATGAACAAACTAAAAAATGCCACAAACGTTCATACAAACTCAATGCTACAAAAGTACTGGCGAAATAAGTATTTCAAGTACATACATCTAAATTTTCATTCAGTCATACACTGATAACAGCTGCAAAACTGTGAGTAATAACGTAACCGCCAATGTAGAGGGTTGCTCATATTGCTCGGGAGCCCAGATAAGGGAGAGTAATATAAGGGGAGCCCATATAAGGCAGTAAGCGAAGTATACGTGGTTCCACGGGTGTCCAGCTGTACGAATTGCATTGCGGTCCAATAAGTAGAACTTAATCCTTTGCCGTTTTTTTCAAAATTGTATCTGATCCGGATACAATATTTAGAGAAAGACTAGCATAATTCATATATGTCAAGTAAAATTTCTGCGAAAGACAGCTCACAAATCTGTAAACTGATGCCCCACGAACAAGGACATCTACAGGCTGCAGCGGTATACAAAACCGCAAGACCATTATCATCACCTGCGTCACTGCGTGATACAGCAGAACTACAGACAGAGTAAAGGAAATAGCCTTTGTCCAGAAAGACACAGAAGACTTTCTCAGTTTGGAATCCTTTACGGAATTTTACCAGACTTGAAGTTCGACCAGACGTGAAGTCCTTTGTGGTTGTCTGCTGTTGTGCCGCAGTAATAATAATAATAATAGTAATTATTATCTTATATAACCGGACAGATACTTAATTAAACAGCCGGCAGTCCGGCTGAAATACTTATGGTTAACCAAAGACAACGGCTAAACCGACTGCACGCACACAGCGCGTCAAACAGTCCGGGTAATAGATAATTAAACTTTACCACCACACAACTTATATAATATCTATATGTATGTATTTATACGTAGTACGGTACTTCTAATAATTGTAAATGCGATTGTAACAATAAGTACCTATACTGGATCAAGAATCCGGAAAAATTCCACGTGCCGCAGTACATTACAGAGATGGTGGAATTTGAAGACCGTATCGAGCCGTACAACCTTCGGAATAGAAACCGCACCCTGATCAAGCGGAAGCGAAGAAGAAAGTTGGCGTCTGAGACACCTTTGCTTGGAAGGTTAATAAATTGTGGACATTTTTGGTTGATTCTAATTTTTCTGATCTGTTCGATATTCTTACTATTGGTGCTTTTAAGCAAGCTTTGAACCGTGTCAGTTTTGTTTAAAGGGTCTTTTTCTGTCTATCTGTACTCGTACTTTTAGATTTTACTGTTTGGCCAGGTTTAAAACCCCAGCTAGTACGTCACCCTAGCCGGAAATGGGCTACCTGCTCCACGATGAATAAATAATAACGGAACTGACCTGGTCAGTCCTGTGCACAAAGCGACTACACACAGCTGCGACGTAGGAAGTTGATGTTATGTAGTTTCTTGCAGGTCTTACTCGTGTTCTTCACTACTATACCAGTTCAATGGCAACTGACAAATGGAAGATCTAGAACTTGATTATGGCGCAAAAAATGCATACAATATGCAGAGCTGACAAAAAGCAAGGCAAAACTTTCTTCGAAACAGTTATTTTAGAAAAACTTGCCAAATCAACCACCTTCTGTTAAAATATGATAGAGGTCAAAACCCTGCTACCCATTGGGTAATGGGTAACGTTCGTATTAATAAAAGTTGCACCCATTCAGTAGTACGTGATACCCTCTACGAGCACCCCAATCTGTTTTCGGATTTATGATTTAGCCGTTATACAAGGACTACCAACAGCAGGTAAGTAAAAAAACTTGAACGCATAAAACTTCTCTGTTAAATATTTTATTGATCTGTGAGAATACGTTAGCGATTTTATGTAGCGATTCGCCAAAAGTATAGAAGTATCAAACTTTCGACTATGGTGTTACACTATATGTTGCGCTAAATTAAAAACCAGCTAGTAGTAAAATACGATTACATGCACGATTGTCTTCATGTTGGTAAAGCTGATGCTTCGTAGCCGGTAACTTGCCTATCGCGTACCCATCGCTACCCATCTTAATTTGAACCTAACCAGTAAGCACGCTTGCAGATATACAATCCGGCATACCATGGCGCCACCTACTTTTACAAACATGGAACGCATGCCCTGCAAGATGGAAAGCTGCAACATGACATTTAACAGGTTAGACAGCGCGAATTTGTGCCTCGCGTTTAAGTTAACCTTAGTATGATAATTTGGTTAAAAATGCCGATCTGTAATACTGCAGTACTTATCCATACCAACTATTAAGGATGTTGTATCAAAAGGTAAAAAGACCATAGCGAACTTATAATAGAGCGGCGGATACAAATTTTTAAATAGTCGATTAAACGGAGCAAGTGCTGCATCAAATGACCGGCCCGACTTTTCAAGCAATCTCTCAGAACAAAAATTTTCTATCCGTTGTAAGTGTAGCCTAGCTGGATGATACACATTGCTACATACGAGCTGCACGTGTGGTGAATTGCGACTGTCAGCATCTGCTTGTACCTGCAAAGGCTGCCGCTGAAAATTCACTAATTAACAAGCCATTAAGGACATAGATTAGAATTTGGCAGTTCATAAGGGTATTTCAGATTGGGTAGAGGCACTAGTACAAAGAAAAGTGCGGCATCAGGTTATTCAGATCAGCAGTAGTGACCAGTACAATACGTTAGCAGACTGAATTCACACAATAGACGTACAGCATATACAGTATTTCTTAAAAGTCTGCGGAAGCTGAAGTAGCATTGCAATTTCTCAAAACAAAAATTTTAAGTATGGAGCATGCAGTAATTTTCAGTATGCAGTAATTTATAAATTGATTTGTGTAGTTACCGGGTGGCTGAGTAAAATGGTGGTCTGATATAACATGCTGCGCGCTCCTTCCGGCTAATACCTTGTTGACAACTTGACGTTGTCTTACCATTAGTTTCATTTGAAAGAGCAATGTTTGCAACATAAAAAAAAATAAGTCAAGCCGCCACTTTATTATATTGATTTCTTTGGGAATTGTTTCGAAAAGGGTGGATTTGGAGGCTGTCACGGAAGCGGAAACTCGCAGTCACTCATCTCAAGTTAAAAATTGCTACTTGCACAATATAAAATAACCAATAACTCTTACCGTAACTAATTCGTTTACGTCCACCGCTCCACGGCTTACAATAAATATTAACAATTCTAAAAGCGGTAGCCTACTGCATTGCCGGGCACCGCTAATATCTTCCCCAAGTGACAGTTAATGTAAGCGATTAAGCATGCTAATGCGCCTTGTTTTGTAAGGAATTAATTAAGCACTGTAATTATACCTAAATACTTTGGGAAAAGGAATATAACCGGTATATATATGTTGTTTCAGGGCTGACGACGCAAAACGTCATTATAAGGAAGCGCATTTGCGTAAAACCGCGTGTCATGCGAGTTCTGCGGAAAAATCCTGTTAAAGTAAGTATTTTCTTTAACAAACAACGCAAACGAAAAAATAAATAGCGATATTATGTAAAATACTTATTAATAGTTATTATTACTTGCTATATATTCGCTTTGAACTACCAAATTTTGTTAAATGAGTTTTACATTGTGCTGATTATAGAAGGTGCCTATCACGGCACGTCCGCACCAGTAAATCCTGTCCCGGAAGTGCCATTCTGCACGCTTTAGCATCAGGAGCGCTGATCGTGGCGGACGATGTGGAGAACCAAGCTCCGTCCCCTGGCCACTGAGATTATCCGGTTGTCCAAGAACGGTGTACACACTGGTAGTATGGCCTATGGAGCAGTATTCATGAATGAATCTCTGCTGTAAATTTTGGTTACACATTTTATTAATTCCTTCGGTTCGTTTGGCTTTTATTATTTGGTACTTGCTCGCTTTGATGTGTTTTTGCTGCTGATGGATTTATTATCGAACGTAAAAAAATTGCCAGAAGGGCACTGTATGTTTGGTTCCTGTCAATTTTTCTTAATTTGACTCTTTAATTTCACTGTACTGCGCTGACGTTGGTCATGAATCGATGATTCGTAATAAAACAAATCGGGGCGTTATTTTAGAATCGGCTCTTAATCCACATTAAAAATTTCTGAATTGTGCCCAACATTTCATCGTCCGGGCTGCAGTTGTACTCCAGCAGTATTTTGCACAACCGCAACACCGCCACAGCCAGCAATACCCGTTCGCTGTCCGGTAGGGAAGCTATCTCGAAAACAGTATAAATCAACCGCCTTTTAGCCAAAATTGTTATAGCCACATCCTAAAATAAACAGCGATAAGGCGATATTTTTCGACTTCCTGTGATGTAGACTAAATTTGAGAAATACCTCTTCAATCGCAGTTTGCAGTTCTACCGCCACATCACTGGGCAGTTCCAGAGGGGAAGTCACCGATTCACGAAAGGGATTTTTACGTGAAACTTCACCGGAATCGGCACTATTCAAAGGGCGTTCGCTGATAGTTTTCATCTCCCTGTGAATCGTCTCAACAATTTCCAAAATTACCCGTTTCCGCGTTTCGACACCGGTAATCTCTGGCGCGGAACCGCCTGCGGTCGTACCGCTAAGAGTCACTTCAACCAGTCCTGGCGATCCTTCAGATTTTTCTGTTTCCTGTAGGCGCTCGGGGATGGAAGTCGGAGTTGTCTCCGCTTTAGAGGCAGCGCACCGCCTTATGATTCTGTCGTTGTTACTAACTGTAGCCAGATATTCCTGCACCAGATGTTCGGCCCACTTTATGTAATATTGCTCAAAAAAGGTCATCGCTTCCATAGACATCATGTCGTCTTCCAGTTTAAGAACCGGACAATCGGAGAACAGAGCAACACCGCTGGATGATTTGCGCTGCAGAAGAAGGATATTTATTAGCTCCGTAGTGTGAAGATTTCCGCTCGTTTCCACCAACTGGCATAAATTGATGGCGTATGGGCTGGAGAAGACGCGTTTTATAAGAAATTTTAATCCGGACAGATTGTCGAAATCGCAAGCCAGCGTGTAAATGTGACGAATTATACACAACAACATGAGGCGTTCATAACTTCCAAGATACTTTATGCGTGCTAAAACCGCATAATAAAAAAAGAGGTTAAGTAACACTGAAAATGTGGGACTTTAAAGCTAGCTAGTAAACAAATAACGATTACAAGTATCGAACAATCTCTGACGACTGAGGTGTGACAAAGATGACTGTTGCAACGCATGTAAGCTGTATTGATTAACGAAATCGCAAATGCGAAAACTCACATGGTTCGGTGTGGGAATTCAACAAGTACTGAAGCACGTTCAGCGTCTGGAATGCACACATTAAACTGTTGACCAGCACATCCACCGGGATTCTGAAAAACGACAGACAAAATTAATGTGCAATGCTGAGGCATTTCCGGCAAAGCAAGAAGTGCCCTTTTTTGGCTAATGTATCACTCTTTACTTATGATTTGTTTAGATTGTATGTGGTTGTCTGCCAACCGTTTCTGTCCTCTTTAGAATAAAATTAATACTGATTCACACAAGGTTTCTATCCTTTTCCTGCGTTAACTCCCAAACGGATATCCTGCAATCTTTTGTCCACCAAAATACCTATGCCTAAAATTTATCCGAAAAATTTCGACAGTATTTAAGGGAATCCTTAGTAAATAACGACAAGATCGAAAGAGGAGAGGAAAGCAAATGACAGCCTCAGCAAAAGTGTATGTGCATAAAAACTGTCATAAGAGAATACGAGATAGGATAGTACTGTTCACGAGTCTGCTTACCGCTTCAAAAATAAATTGGAGCTGACATGATAGTCCAGTTCGGATGGATAAACCAAAAATGCAAATGATTTGCCCGCCGCGCTCGTGTCTGGATTTATGGCGGCATTCAACTCATTTTTGCGCTGGGGTTCCGTTAGGAAGATCTAAATTAACAATCAACATGATTACATGCCGCATGACTAGTACTGGCTACTAAACAAAGCAACATTAGGATTACGATAAAATTACCTGATATGCATTTTGTCGCATCTTTTGCATTTCCATAAACGAACTATCATTGGTTACGGCGATTTTAATATGCGCCGTGTCGCCGTAGATACTTTTGGAGTGATAACTGTAGCAAGACATCAAGTCTTGCAAAGGAACGAAGGCTACGTGAACCACCTTTAGCAGATTTCGGACCATGCTTTCCCGGCAAACTGTCGTAGGAAGATCTGCCATCCTGGTCACCAGATGTCTAAAAGCATAAAACTTATGCTTTTCTATCCATTTCCAGTATCCTTTAATACCACAAAATGTGCGTGAAAAAGAGTGTTGGGGATTAATTTTGGGCTTGCCTAACACATGACGATCCGAGTTTAACAGTAGCCTCATGGGAACAGGATAAGCATTCGGCCAGGAAATGAAAAATGACATCCAAATGATATTCCGCATTGGCAAGGTCTAGAAAGGTCACAAGTTGTAAGTATGGGCCAGTATGGGCTTTTTTGTTCTGTGATCATGTAATATCGCAATTTCGCAAACTAATATTTTCCAGTTATCTACCTGAAAACAATCCAAATTACCGCTGGTTTTAAGTTACGCAAAAATGCGGCTAGGTACTTCAAACGATGATACGCTATAAATTAGCAATATTAAGTAGCAAACAACAGTACAGTACCTTCCGCGCTGGCGGCAAAGATATCTGCAACAAGTTCCGTCAGCAGGCCAATCAGTTGCTGGAATGGGCCATCGTGACGAGAGTTTTTCCTTCGTAGCATCTTTTGCATAACCGGCACAAGGGAAGTTGATATTATCAGCAAACAGAAATTCGTATCTGCATGATGCAGTACTGTATTAGTTTCAATTTTAATGCACTTGCTTCTGCAAACATAGGCATTGCATTTACACTGCTTTTGCCGGGCACCATTGCGCAGGACTTCTATGATAGTTTCGACAGCGTATGAATTTACTGCACTCCATGAAGTACTCAATCCGTTAATCAGACCATCCACCACAATATGGACGGCCATTAAAATTCCCTTTTTGCCGTTCCATTGCCACATGGACTCCATCACGGCTTCCACGTCAACACTGGACGAACGTTTCTGCGTAAAAAATTTTGTCCGAATTTCCGAACGAGTTTCTTCCCCTGGAAAAAAACCACACAAGCTTGATACTGTATATTATTACAACCAAGGATGCATGGAAGAGAACAAGATCTTCATGGTCGAAGCGTTAACGAGTTCAGTTGGGTATTTGTGTATTTATTGTGGGAAGTGGGGGTTTGAAAGGATTAAGCATGTATTGGCAAAGATTTGTAATGGCTTTTTATTTCTTCCGAACACACCTGGAATCCATACGTATATCTGTTCCAGAAGATGTTCTTCCAGCATTTCCGTAGTTGACGCTATGGCAAGCACAAAATCAATTTCTTGGACTGGCGCCAACATTGCACGAATTCTGTAAAAATAACAAATGCCATAACAAGTATTGTCCTGAAAGTGGTTTCTAATTATAAAAAACATTATGGAAGTAATCTATCAACAGGTTAAGTTTTGCAAATAACCACAACCTTATTATCAGTATTGCTCAAGATACTGTATAAAGTGCATTTACTTCACCTCTTGGCTCTTGCTAATGTATACATCTCATGAAAAATCATTAATTTTAATGAAATTATTATGAAAGCGAACCGAGCACACATACCGGGCTGCTTCGACGAGTCCAGGAAAATCACTCATAAGATGCAAAGAAAACATGAGCTGCATGGAATGGCCGATGTACTTCAGAGCATTTTGTCCCAAAAGCGGTAAAGAATCCGAAGTGGTAGAATCCACTGTAAAAAAATAAATCTCACAAAGGTCACTTCATGGTTCAAGAACAATATCTTCGTACAAGCGGTGCGGTAAAGTTTCAACAAGCTCTGGATGCATTCCCATAAAGAAGTCGTGTAAATGCGGATGCTGTCACTGTTTAGATATGCCTACAAAAATAACGTTGAACGCAGTGGTCCAGATTGACTGCAGTTCAACGGCTATAATTATATACAAACCTCGTACACGTCGCTTACGGCTTGCAATAAACTGCCGCTTTTGGAGTCAATCTGAATACCGCGTAGTGTGCAAAATAAACTTTTCCAACCAGATCTGGAAAGCAACAAAAAAATTAACCGAAATTCCACCAAACATGTAGTTCCATCAAATTTAATTTGGCGAGCTACTGAATGAGGGATTTAAAACTCACTTTATATCAGATTTGGAAGTTTCCACAAGATTGCACAAAGAATAAACGATTAGCTCTTGAAGTTCAGTGCTGCACACTTGCGTGCATACTAAACTTTCATACGGTTTCAACTGAAGTTCATTAAAGTGAAAGTGCTGGTTTTCCGTTACGGAAGATGTCAGCGCGGCGACCAGTGCATGAATATTTGAAACGGCTTTTTCCGATACAACCGGGGTACGACTGGCGGCAGTCTAAGCAATCGGTTACTTAAACGTCTCAAAAAGTCAAAAGATCATCGTTTGCATGTTATTACCTGATACAAAAAGGGAATAGCCGTCGCCCACACAATCATCACATGTAAAAGTGGACGGCCACATTTCGATGATAGTATGACCACATTTGTCAGCCTTTCCATCAACATTATGCGCTCAGTATCCACGCGCAGAAGTACACCGCCAAGAGTTCGAATGAAGTTGCATAGGTTGGTCAAATTCAGCTTCTGCGTCGCCTCCACAAAACATCTATAAAATCTTGGGGTTATACATGCGCATATGTTAGGATAAAAATAAAGTGAAGGAAAATCCTAGACAGGCATAAGTGGTTACAAGTGTATATAAAGAAAGGTAAAGTTACTAACTGGTCCAGGGAATTTAACAAAGCACCGAGCGCCATGTAAGAGTGATCAACATCCAAAGCTTCACTGGGTTTAGTTTCTGCCGACCCCATATATCGCGTTGTGATATCGGCCACCGTGGAGCTGGAATACAAATTTCAGAGTAGGTCGTACTGCCGCAAACGCAGATGCCACAAAACAGTCCATTATTTTTTCTTTAACTAAAGCTCTGGTACAATTGGCGTTCTACGAATGTCGAATATCCATCGTCAGTTGCACAGGTACTCTTACCTGCAGTCCTGGAGCTCTCGCTTCGTCAAACTCGCCGACTTGGAGCTCATAAGGTATTTCGTCTCCAGTCGATGCAGGTATAAATAACATCTGCAATAATTTGAAAAATAAAGCAACGATTATTAACAATTTTATAAATATCAAATTCTGATAAAATACGTATATCATTTTCTATAACTCCACATAATATGGACAGGACATGGGTGTATATTTGCGACCCTAAATGTAGTCCCCAGCGAGCGTAGTAAAGCCACTGTTTTAATTTAGGACTGTATTTGAATTTCATTTTGTGCAAAGATGCTAAAAACTTAAGTAATATAATCACGTATGGCACTGCAAGCGCCTAATAAGATCGGTCTGTGGAAACGCGTTGTATGCTCTTGATATTCTCTTGTCTTATGCGCGTATTTTGCCATGCTAAGCCTATTTTAACATAAAGTTCTTAAAAGCAGGAAAACCGCTTTTACCTAAGTCCCTTATTCGAAAGCTTAAATGTGCATTTTATGCTTTTCCAATCCTGTATGCACCTTTATGCATTAAGGCGCACAAAGCTAAAAATTTCGTAAAAAGATACTATATGCACAGTTATAGTGCTCTTAAAATGACTAACGTAAAAAAAGCTTTCCAACATTCCGGATTATGGCTACCCATCTCCAGGCTCCTTCGAAGTACAACATCAATACTTAACACGCTCCAGGGATGAAGGCGCAGAAGCAACGGGTTCGGCGTTACCGCGGTGTTTAATGACGGGGAAGGATACAAACTGGAACAGCACACCCGCGCTAACAGTGCGTAGGCACTGCTGCATAAATCGAACAAATCTGTGTGAAAGAACAGGTTTACGGGAAGTAAGCATTGAAAAAATGAAGGAAGGAACTTACGCAGTCGCGCACAAAGGTCAGCGTACCGCTGCAGACCGCCCAGTGCGGAGCACATCAGTTGTAAAACATCTTCCGTTAGCTCTTTTTTAATCGACAATAACTTCGTGCGGGAAAACAAATCCAAAAATACACTTTGCAGACTCATTTCTAAACCTTTCCAACAACGTCCAACTAGATAACGCGCCAGCTTTGTCCCTGCATACGATGAAAATGGTATTAGTAAATGAGCCAACAAGAAAAGCTGGCAGGAAATTCGTACGACTTCTTTGGTTCATCATCATTAAATAATAATGAAAACTCACCAGCATCTCGCTCCGGTTTCAGGCTTCTCCGGGTTACGGATTCTAACCGGACACAGTCTCCCAGGTAAGGGTGATCTCTCCCAATGCCTTCGATATCTGAAAGCACACATTTAATGACTAATTTTGATTTGCCTGGGATTTTTTAATACTTTCTACAAACGGCAGCGCTCACTAGGGGGAATCTAACCGAAATTGTATGAAACCTTGATGACAATAAAATCTACATGGAAAGTGAAACCGGAGAGGTAAAGGAATAATTTTTAATTTATATAGGTTATAAACCCTGTAACACCTTAAAACAGGCAACTCCAGACTCCTAACCTCGTATTGTTTGAATCAGGGGCGGTTCATTTTCGCTTAACATGTACCCGGCATCAGACAAGATATCAACATCGAGGATAGTCTGATGAACTTCCCGAATCCATGCATGCGACATGTACACGAGAAGTCCACATCCCAGCACGCCGCTGATGAATTCTTTTTCTGGCATTGGCGGAACAGCATCTGCAGAACGACGGATCTATTACTTAATAAGAGAAGGGCTGTAGCAAAAATATAGTTACAAGGTCATTTTACGATTGTATATTTCTAAAGCTCTACCTGACTTCTTGGTCAGACGTCTGCCGTAATACCGGCTATCGCGTCCTCTGACAGTAAACCGCAAGACTTGATATGTCGCCACATATACCGCATCGGCGTTCACATAAGGAATTCCATTATACAAATTTTTTTCATCTAAAAGCAAAGGAAATAAGATCGGTAAAACCAGAAAGATCCGTAATTTGTAAATAACTGAGTAAGGCACAAAGCTACCATAATCCGTGACACCACATTAGCATAAACGAGAGAAAAATGGCCAGCCAAAGTAGCCGGAAACTAGTGCACGAGGCATGTGTCCCTCAGATTAATAAGCGTTTGCATATTCTGCACGTATAAAAAAAGCAACAATAATTTTACGTTCTGTACTCTTACGTGTAGATAATCAAAATAATTACTGCTATTGATAGATTAATGTGTAATTTTCACTCGGGTGCAATAAGATCTCCCCACCTTCACAAAAATCCGATGCAAACTGCTGCATGGCCTCGTCCACCTCCACCGTACTGATCTTGCTAATCATTCCCCGCACACTGACCGTCAACTGGCTGAGAAAACGAGCCGCACTGTCGATTTCGTCGTGCTCCGTGCGCGGCGGGCATATAGTCTCCAGCCCCGACCCGAAGCGTATTTCCGCCTTCTCAGTTTTCTCTTCGAGGGATGTCTGCGCCTCTACTATTCCGCGTCGCTCACCTTCCTCTTCCACGGCGTCAATACTGTCCACCGATTCCAGCCGGCTGCGTCCGTTCTCCAAATCCCCGGCGCCGGCTTCCTCCAGAGACTGTGCCGTTTGCAGTTGATACTGCGTAGCCAGTCGTTCCGCTTGCTCTTCCAACTGTTCCACTGATGGCGGTGAAGTGTCGCCCAGGCGAGCGAAGGCGTTGTTGATGCCGGCTACCTGATCGGCAGCCAGGTCAGTCCCTTCCATGAGGTGCTCCAGAGAGGTCAGGAAGGCCAGCGCCAACTTCGTGCACACTGTTTCCACCTCGTGATGCTTAATTCGAGCTAATTTAGCTAGAGTCTCCGATACTCTGAAATTTCAACTGGTATTCACTTAAATAATTTTAAGCGCTGTTTGGTCTAGAAATTTGCGCAACTTGTTCCGTCTTTCACATTTCAGAACAGGCTAACAAAAGTAACATTGCTACTTCTCTTGATTGAAACTTTTCATTCTTTTCTTGGAAACGAAGTTCTTGTTCGGGATTTTATTTTATCTTCTCAATTTACATCAAAATTGTGAAAATGTAGGAACAATAGTGCTAAAAAATATTTTTGATATATCGATAAGTTTTTTTACTTACATGGCAATAAGACATGTGTCCGGCATAAAACCATGATCATTTGGTCCTTCTAATTCGGCCAAGAAGTGCGGCGAATCCAACACCTGAAATATGTATCATAGCAAACACCGGTTTCTTCTTCTCTTGTCACATTCCACTTGCCTCAATTAAATTACTTAAAGTATACAAACGCTGACGAACAGACACAACGGAAGCCATTCGTTGAAGGAGCGATCCCAGGACGCACCGCATGGAATCGGTACGGCTGTACGTTCGCGCCAAATGTACAAAAATTCTATGTACGCAGAAAAGATGAAGTTAAATTGCGCTACACAATAATGATCGCTCGGGATTTCGAGATGACGATCGCACTACTCAGCAAAAAAAACGGAGTTTTTTGTAATAGTGTTTTCGTTCTCACTGTTAAACCATCCCGAATGTTTTCTGATCCCTTACTGAGCAATCAGTTTGATCTCGATCATTTCCATGTCGTTGGTATTGGTTAATCCAGCAGCGGCCTGAACATGACGCGCAATCGACTGCATATACATTTCCGCCGGTTTTCCCAACCAATGGCATAATGCTGGAGTTATCTTGCGCCTGCGTATAGCAAAGAGCACAACCCTTATTTTAGAGGAAATTGTAATATCCTTTAGAATACGACTATCTGTTCCGGCTTTCCATTCATACAGCATAAAAAAGTACCATTCACCAAACATATTCCTGAAATTGTGGATGATGTTGTATCGGTTTCGATGTGTGTCGCAGTATGGTGTAAATGGATAATAACGTTGTACGTAAAACTTCTATCCCTTTGATATCGTCCGAAAAGCTGGAACAAAAACCCGTGCTCCAACATTCCGGTAGACCAATGTACTGCAACTGATGCAATTTCAAGCTAAGCAAAATACCCACTTTTGCAGATTTTCCAGATTGTCTCCAAAGAATGTCAGAACAGTTTGAAAATCCGAAGGCAGCACAGAATCGACGGCAGAATTTGCTGCAAATGATTATGCTGTTATTATCTATCATGTATCAATGTAATTGTGAACAACGCACTGGCGTACAAAAAAAACGGTACCATTGTTCAAAACGGTTTTGCAGAACGATGTCACGGCTTGGACATTGGTGGCAGAAGCGGCAGTTTTCACGTTGACTGACCGACGTAATCCACAAACTTGCATACAAAACTACAAAAATATTGGTAAGTGCGGATATAAAACCAACGTAATGACGTGGAAAAATTCAGTTCCGTTGCATATAAATTTATAATTTATACCATGATGATCTTCATAAGCGCATATGGATCCTGCATCCACAGCGGCTGGCAAGCCAGTTGCAAGGAAACCTGTGTTGAGTTAAAAATTAAGTATCGTGTAGTTTGGAAGCTGTCCGAGTACGGTCTAAATTTTAAGATTAGCGTTAATTTAAATTAATACATTCCAAATTTAGAAAAGCCTCAAACTTCAGACATATACCCGCAAGATTTCAACAACGGTGTCATCGGAACCTTCTAGGCAAAGTTCAGCCAACGCATTTACGAACATTTCCGGGAACGAATGCCTGCTTTCACCGGTCAAGTTGTTGGGACTAAATCGTTCATCTTCTAGTAGCCGCTGAAAGCACACAAGGTTTTGAGTAATTTTAAAACAGAAGCATTGGAAAAAAAATCCATACCTGCATGCATCCAATTCCCAAATGCTGCAACTTCTTCTGCTCGGTATGGAACACGACACGCAAAAACTGGAAGATTCTCTGCAGGCATTCGAAGTCGATTTCGCCAGAAAAGTAATCTTTGCGTGGCTGAAGGTATCCTGGACATTCATGGATAGGTACACACATACTGTACGAAACAGCTGCAAATGAGCATATGCAATAGTAACATTCTAACATACCAAAAATATCAGCCGCCAATTTGTTTACGGAGTGCGCTTCCGCCGGGTTTCCTTTCTGGTTCACCTCTCTCACTATACCACGTAGGATTTCTTCTAATAAATCCGTTTTCGCCGCCATTTTGACAAGAAAAACGATAATAAAAGAATCACGAAAATCTTACAGACTTATTTTGTCCAAATTGCTTTAGCTGATTTGGAACCGTATCCACAAATCAATAGCGAAACCATTGTGAAGCTCGCTCTTGCAATCCAGCCCACCGATCGATTGCCGCTTTGGCAAACGACAAGATGTACGCTTATACCCATGCGTCCAGTATACTACTGTTGCACAACTGCACTGCGATCGGCAATTTTACATCGTCCAGAATTGTTAACGCACACGCGAACTCATCCGAGACGATTACAAATTTTATTAAAAATTTGTCCGAATGTCACCACCAAATATAAAAATTTATTTCCGTTTGATTTAAGCTAGAAATTAAGAAATAAGTAATACACAGTGTTAATACACACTACACCTTCCTCGACAGCCGCAACTGTACCAGGAAACAAGATGACAGTAACAATGCACATACAAATTAATGCGACGTACCATTCAACAACGGCACACAGACCAACAGTACTGCGTATCATGAAAGCACCGAAAGATTCTGTCGTCTACATCATTCCGGCAAGATGCTCGGCTCATCTTCAACTTTGGCAAATAGTTTGGATTCAAGCATAATTTTAGAAGTTCGTTTCGGTAACGGTATTAGCGGTAAAGGTTTTTCGGGAATATTCGCCATTTCGGCCTTATGCTTCAGGTCCAGCTGCTCTTTCTCCAGTCTCACACGTGCACAGTGCTCACAGGAAGCAAGCTGCAAAAAGTAAACATTTATAAAAAAAATACTAATACTTTGGCAAACTCTTATTTACCATCGTGTTGATATCCGAAAGCATTCCCTTCCAGTAGTATTTATCTTTTAAGGCGTGAAACAGGCGATCTCGACGACGATGGTCGATGCTGCATCACAAAGAAACGTTTGTTTTTGAATGGTTTTGGGACATACACAGGAATAAAAATTTCGGAAGTAGGAAACATAACAAAATGGCAACTTACGAATGTTGCTGCCACAATAATTGCATTCTTTCCGCCCGATCTTCGATACAGTGCACGAAATTTCCTTTTTTCGTGCGGTACATTAGCTTCCCGTTTTCTAACGCAAAATCTTCGCACCGTTTGCGTAAATTCCTTTTAGAATTGGCACTCCATCCAGGAAAATATTTTTTCTCTTGTAAGTACAATCGGATAGCATCCAGTGGAATTTCGCTCCGCTCTACCTGTAAAGAATATGTTGACCTTTACTTAAATTAGATACATCTTGACAGTACATAAGCTTTTGTTATCTGCTTACAAGATGCAAAGTAACAGTAACACCATACGATTACTACGTATTTATGTATTTGGAATTACGAATGAAAATTTACGCTGTCCAAACTGTTTAACAGTGGTCATCTCGGTTACTGCCGCTTTCCGTTTACCGTGGTTCAACTTTGATTTCATTCAATTAAACGAAGGAATTTTATTTAATTTAAATGGTGTGCGTAGGGACCGTTGATCTGCGTTAACCAATCAGCTGACCAAAGCATACCCCAAGAAATATTCGTCAGAAAGATTTTTTCTTACATCCTCTTCGTCATCTGCCGTCGCCGGCTGTTTCTTTTTGGATTTCGGTGCTCGTGCCATAGACTGGTACGGCACCGGATACCGTTCGGCCTTGATGGAGTAATCGTCTGCAATTTCCCGAAATTCGTTCATGTCTCAAAAAATTCTAGAAGCAACACTTAACGCACTTGGATCAATGGTCCGCGCTGTGCGCGATCGGCTGCCATCGCCGCCCATTCCTCTGTGACCGCTCTGTTCCATTCTGAAAAAAATCAGCTCAACTTGCAGCGTTACAGCGACGTTTTTTTCATGCATGTTCGATATAAAAATACCAATAAAATAGACGGCGGACTGGCTGCGCAAATGAGCTGCTAGTTTATCGAAAAATACAGTACTTAAATGTACTACTCGCATGATCGCATCTCATCTTACCGAAAACCGGGAAGATTTGAAACTTTTAACCGACCGCTTATTCCATAATATTATATAATATTCGATAATATTACATAATATTACGTAATATTACATCGACTGCATCAATAGTTGCGAAAATTATTTTCACATGGAAACTCCATAAACGCAGCAAATTTTTACTTTTTTAATTACTGCTAAATTGAATAAATAAATAATAAGTACAGATTTAAAGGCACCATAAATTTTACGTACCCCACTTGTGCTTCGGAAATTACTTTCTGGAAAAATGTTTGTATGTCTTCCATCGATGTTCCGACAATTAAAGGATCGCCATTCTGGAATGTCCTCTGCACATCATCGGATAGTACCAGACAAATCGGTGCCTACACAATCACATTTTAAAACACAATCACAACAAAGCTGCAAATTGCACAGGTGACAGGTATGACTTTAGCACTGATATACTGTTCCATACCGTAGTGAACTGGCTTTCGGTGACTTCCGCCAAAAGTTCGGCTGCATCCTGACCGCTGTGAGAACTAGAAAGCTCTTGTGCTGCCGATATACTAGGATCCATAAGGGTATCCATGGCGAGGCCAACAACGGTATCTTGAAGTTTGGAATTTCGACTATTATGTTTTACAAGTTCAAGTCACGCACTGCAGTCAAAAAGTAAGTACAACCATGTGCAATTGTCAACAATTTATAAATAATTTACTATTATTACTGACGGCTAACAAAGTGACCACTGGATTTATTTGTTCGCTATGCGGAACTGATAACAACACGTAATGTGCGCTTTAAAGGGTGCACAGAAGTAAGTACCAGGTTTCGAAAAACGGCGAGCGACAGCAACTTCCCAAAGGACTCTTCACTTTGAACGAGAAATACGGCTCGCATTTTCGCAGACGCGATCGGATGCCCCGGTGTAACGAAACCAGCCACGCACTGTAGATACATTAGAGCAGAGTCTGCTAGAGGGAGCTGCAAGTGCGAATGGGCCGGCGAATTTTAGTATTCAAGCATCAAAATCATTAATGTCAGCTTCTAAACTTCATAAAATGTTTTGTGTAAGTAATTGAGGAATATTTGTTTGATTATTGAATTTGTAATTTCTCCACAATTAGATAACTTTAGTAAATATCTGGCTACAGAAATAAAAATTCGATAATGTTGTATAATCGCCTGTAAAACCCTCATGTTTAAGTAAGTACAGTAATTTTCGCGATGTCCCAGGTTTAATGGCCTGCCTCCACTGCTTATCCTTCTTCAGCTCATCTGCTTCTGCCAGTTCTGGGCTAGCGTGAGAATGAGAGATTCCCGATGATAACAAAATCTTTCTAAAATTCGAATTTTTAAAAAAAATCGCAGGAAAAGAAATGATATTTTCATAGTTTTGAACTTTTGGTTAGCTTTGATTGTGCCCTAAACAAGCGTCTCTTCGGAGGCTTGCCTTTGGATTTTTAATAAAAGCGGATACCGTAACACGTAAGTCAACAAGCATATTAAACCATCGTTCATCGTTGCAGTACAGTTTGAAAAGTGGGATTTAAACATGTTTTTGTTGTCGTATCGCGGTATCGGTATCTAAATTTAAATCTGCGAAATTGCTCTGCTGAACTTGAGCCATATTAACAAGTTTTGATTTTACAGGCCAGTAGGATGAATATAGGCGGGGGGCATTCGGGCGGTGAGGGGCCTTTGCTGAAAAAATGGGGAGTTCCGCGTCCGCTGTTGCCAAATGATAGTCCGCCGGAGAATGCTTTTCAACACGTCCGCAAGTTTCTGTTCAATCTGTTTGAAGTCCCTGTGACATGGTTCAATGACAACGTTCTGGAGCCTAACCGTGGACCGAAGCAAGTGTATTACCACCGTAAATTCGCGCGAGTGGCTAACATTGACGAATGCCACGAAGGTGACTTCTTGTGCTACTTCGAAGCCAACGAGCAGTACAAACGCGATAGGTAAGTGAAGACGTGAAGTCGCCTTTTATTGATCTGCTGCCTGATCGAAGCTTTGAACTTTTTTATGCATATCTGTAATCCGTGTTTGCCGCTTCGTGGCGGAGGAACTGTAATAAGCTGATTAACTTAAGTGATGCTACGTTAGGTTTTAACGGTGAAAGCCCACAGTGCAGTTACACGGTAAAACAGTAAATTATCGAAGAACCGCAGTAAGCAATGTCGAGAATCTAAAATAAAATATTTGGTTTCTTTAGGCTTAAACTAGCTTCACTGCGGGATATTTTTCCGTAAAATTCGACAATGCGCAGCAAATAGCAAGTGATTTGTTGTCTTTATGGTTACTCTATGTTGCTACAGTTATCTTATCGTAAATTAGTGGATCAAAATGGAAGTATGCAATTAGTATTTCCCCTTTTGAAATTCCTAACTTTTTCACGTACACAACGTAACGACCTCACTATTCGACAGCTGAATTAGTAAAAGATCGTACTTTAAGGAGTGCACTCATTTTAATCGTGTTGCATTTGTAACTTAGTAATTCACTACTATCTTAGCCCGCTAGCTATTTTAGGTTTAAATTGTTAGTATTGAATGTCTACCATTCTGTGTACAGATACTTACATTTACTACTTTGCTGGTTTCGTTTGTATGGCTTTTATTCCTAAGTGTTTATCCGTTCGTTCTTTTCCCTGCGCTGGTTGCTTTACAATTAATTGTATTTATAATTTTCTTCTGTGCTTTTCAGAACTGTGGATGACAAGATTTTGACCATCCTACGTCGACGTAAGGAGAACTGCATGCTGTACGAGGGTCACGATTGGGCTTTGGCCTGTCACAAAGTGACAGAGGATTTTGAGCAAGCGCTGACGAATTTCTTTCTGCGCTACGGTGAAGTCGGGTATAACTCGTCTGTAATTGAGCCGTACATGAAGCAAAAGCACCGAATGATATGGGAACGCAGAAATCCGGACAAAGTCGATTTCATGTACGCAAGAAATCGCAAAGAATATTACCTGCCCATAGAAAGAGGTTTCAATGATTCTGTCCAGCTTCCGGATAACTCACGCACGCGTCATCTGCGTGGTATTGAAAATCACCATCCTGAAAGCCCGTGTATTGATAATGAGCGAGTGTAAATGCATTGTGTGCAGAATGCATCTGATTTGATATTAATTTTATGTGTGAGTTAAAATTGTACAAATGGGAGTTTAGCCAGAAAGGCTTATTGAACTGGTGCATCTGTGTCCTTGGTGTGTGCAATGTGTCAGATCGTGGTTTTTAAATTATCTGCTTACCTAATGCCTACAGTACCTGATTGCCTTTAATCGAACTGCAGCAGATCAGTTTTTATAAAAATTTTAAAATGGCCACGGTCAGCCAGATTTTAAGTTACCTAGTTCAAATTCTTGTTGGGACCTACGGTTGGTTGTTGTGGTACGACATGATGTTGTATAAATTGTAAAAGAATCGAAATTATGGATGCACAATTTAGTTGCCTGACGCTTCAGATCGAAGTGCCAGACTGCCAGTGTATTGTTATCTTCTTAAATAACTCCATCTTGAGCAGCATTTTCGGTGTAATAATTTTTTTGTTTTCAGAATGCTATGAACTTTTTAGTATTCCATCTGGCATGATGGACCTACAATTGATTGCGTTTTATATCCTGTTTGCTATAACGATGACGTACTGTATTAGAATTATATTTTTTGTGTAAATTAATGATTTGGTATAAAGTACCAGGAGTATGAAAAAGTTTGTATGGGTAGCGACTCGCTTGTCATCTTGAAGGGCCGGCGGTTACGTATACTTTTAGGCAGCAGTGTGCCAGTGCACTGCAAAATCGGTAGTACTGTAGCGAGTGTAGCTGTCAGCTGCAAGTGCAAAGGACCAAGGACAATCGCTGACGCAAACGATTTTAATGTGCCACTACACTACTTTTGATTTTGTTCCTCGTGCATGGTTGTTAAATGTTAATCCGTCGTAAACGGTAAACCCTGCTCTTTGTGGAGCACACCACCAGACTCTACTGATCCAGTTTTTAAATCGGATTTATGATTTTGACAATGGCAAAACAGAAATTAATTAACAATGGATATTTCATGTGTGCATTACCAAGTTGTCATCTCTTGATCGTTTGTTAGCTTTAAGGTATGGTGCAAGACTGTAATGTAAGTAGTACTGAACTATGAACGCGACATTGCTTTCTTTTAATCTGGTTGCCGTTTTCGGGTAAATCCGTGAATTTTCCTAGTCTTCGCAACTTTTATTAGCAGTGTCGTTGTTTCTTTTGCATCCGTTGTCCGTATCGGTTATACGGTAATTGTTCTAGCACTGAAGGTCGACTTGAAGCTGCCAAGAAATCCCAGGTCCTGGGCTCTCAAAACATTCCACTGCGGACGCGTCATTATTCCTTGTTAATCAGTTATTCAACTGGACGCAAGCGATTCCACACGGATCTACTGCCAGTTGCAATTAAATCTAAAGAATGAACACGCAGAAACTCAAGGACGATCTGAAGAAGCTGGAGAGCTTTTTCCCCCGCGATCATCCCGTATTCCAGGTGCGCTCCGCCAACATCGACGAAATCCATCTGCGATTCATTTCGTCGAAAGGTCCAGCGTACGATATCCACGGGAACATCATGGAGACTTATCCCCGATCCGCACCATTGTGGTCATCCGACAGTGACAATGCCCAGATCACCGGGATCCTGGAGGCTCTGAGTAACACCACCGGATCGACCAACTACATCTTCCCGCAGATGCTGGATATGGTGACCAGTCTGTGCAGCTTATTCGGCAGTGAACTGCCCGCCGAGAGCGAACTGCTCAAAGTGATCTGCGAATCGGAGTACGGCGGTGTGGACGCCGAGCCGGAGAACGAGAGTATCGACGAGGGCGGCAACGAGATGGACGGGATGCTGGATGATCTGGATGATTATCCCGTGGAGATGAACGACATGGGTGCCGCGCAGCAGCCTTCCTCCGTCACGACGGAACGCGGAGACGCTGCCATGGAAGACGAGGGCATCGACGAGAGGGGCCAGCAGGCGCTGGAGAGAGTGAAGAAAGCCATTGTGGAGCGCTACTCCACGGGCAATCCGACGGGATCCGTGCAGGCGTCGGATCGGCTGATGAAGGAGTTGAAGCACATCTACAAATCGGATAACTACAAACTGGGTAATATGACGCGTTTACTGCATGTTTGGAAATGTTGTGACACGGGGATGGTGTGTTTAGGAGTGTTCACTGTGGAACTGATTGGAGACAGTTTGTACGACTGGAATGTGAAACTGTACAAAGTGGATCCGGACAGCTCACTGTACACTGATATGCAGAGTCTCTTGAAGAAGTTCAAACAGGACCACATTAATCTGAATTTCAAGTTCGCCGTAAGTCTCTAATCTTTTGCATAGGGGTCCAGATAAGTATTTCATCCCATGCCGATGGCTGATTACCACTGAGTTGCTGAAAAGAGGCTACAGAATGCGTTTCGGCATTTTGTGAATTATGAATACAGTGCAGTTATCAACGACGATATGTTTTTTTTTTATCAAAGTCGATATGCAATACGCACGGAAACTGCGTATTGCATATCGACACGGAAATCTTATGGGCTCTAGATTACCTTTTTCTATAACAACGGCTTGCAACTAGTAGTCTAGCACAATTGTAGTTTTCGAATTCACAGTAGTTTGGTTGTATAGGTTTTTTGTATTTGCGCTTTCTAATTTTTCATGGAAGCGTGGTGACCTAAACGAGCGATAGAAAGGCTAATCAGTAGTAGAGTAGTGCCTAATCAGTATTAAATCAGGATAGTGTTCGATTCTTTGTATGTGGTTGCACGTGATAGGCTACTGATTTTATGGCAAAAGAGTATTATGAAGTGTTATAAATATAATATTATAGTGATAATTGTGGTAAGTGCTATGCGCCCCGATTGTAAGTGCTATGCGCCCCGACAATCGGGGCGCATAGCCATTTCGAATAATTATACGTACTCGTAGTTCTAGACTTCTGGTAAAGTGTACTGTCAGTCTGACGAGTGACTAGTAAAGTGTACGGTCAGTCTGACGAGTGACGACTGCTTTACCACGTAGAATGTGATTAACACAAAATCTGTTTGGGTTTATGCAGGATTCCTTCCCTTTCACTCCTCCCTTCGTGCGTGTAGTGAGCCCGGTGATTTCCGGGGGCTACGTGCTAACTGGGGGAGCCATTTGTATGGAGTTGCTGACGAAGCAGGGCTGGAGCAGCGCCTACACTGTGGAAGCAGTCATTATGCAGATCTCAGCCACCTTGGTCAAAGGAAGGGCGCGAATTAACTTCAGCTTGCAGGCCGCGCAAGCCTACTCACAGACTCGTGCCGAGGAATCTTTCCGACATTTGGTTCGAATCCACGAAAAAGGTGGCTGGTTCACTCCGCCCAAATCGGATGGATGAAGGTTGACTGGTCTTCTGTGATTTGGAATAAATTTTAACTTTTTTTCCTTATATACTTCTATACATTTGCACTGGAGTTTGTTGGATAACTTAAATAATAAATATAAGCTCGTGTATCTACTTTATTTTATAAGAGTTTGCAAGGATTGTTACCTTCTGGGGAAAGGTGTCATTAGTTTCCTGATGAATTTTGCGTCGGTTTAATTCGCTAATCTGTGCGAGCAAGACTACATGCATGGCATATGTATGCTTCTTACAGTGTTGGCTGTTAAAGTAATTTGTTCATTTATGTCTATCTACAACTTCTGGGCGTTTGTTGCGATAGTGCGACTTTCCATTCGTGGTCTTGATCAAAAACAAAATCTTTCTAGCTTTATTTCGATTTGCAATTATACTGTATAATACTTCGAGCTATTTGTATTCGTTTTGTACGATTGCTTTGACGTTTAATCCATTGCAATTTTAATTTTCATCATTAGTCTCCCCAACTGGTGACTCAAACATACAAAAGTGGCTACGAGTGCGCAAAATGAAATTCTCTTTTGTACATAATCTCCCTTGTCCGTTAAACATAAGGTTTCCAGACCTTTTTCCCTTTTTCTGACGACTTGCCATTAACTCCACTTCGAACCGGTCCGCCTGCACCGGCTGAATGTGTCTCGCGACTGGCATTACACGACTCTGCACTGGACGCTGGACTAGTGGAAATGCCGTTGGGTGACGTCGAGGATGCCGGCGAATCATCCTTAATTGCAGCCGAGTTTCGCGACCCGCCTGGAGCAGTTAAGCTACCATCTGGAGTGGCAGTGGTGCCGCGAGATTCTCTCATTGACTGCTGCTGATGCGGCATTAAGGGTAACTGCTGTGCCAGATGAATTTCCTCGCCGGGCACCAACGTCGGCATGGCCGCCATTCCCGGGTTCCATGGGAATACTGGAAAATTACGACCAGCACTCTGCGCCGCCATGGACTGCAGCAGGGCCGGTGTCGCCATGGGATTGACGAAGGGCGGTGCCGGGAACGCCGGATAATATAAATGTGGGAGGATCGAGCCTTTGGATGCTACTGCTGCTGTCGGCTGGGATGGCCCGAATGGTGTCAGCCGATTGACGACACGAAACGGATTGCTGCTTGAGACTGTAGATGGTGGCGCGCAGGAAGTCGTTAACTGACCGGCTGCGACAGCTTGCTCCATCATGACTTTTTGCACCATTGCCGCAGAAGAGGCGGCGGCAGCAACCATAGCGGCCATACTCTCCAGTCGCACAATGCCGCTTTCTGTGTACAAAAGAGAGCAGTCAGTAAAGGTTAGGAGCAACTTCCGCACCCCCGCTGGCCGGGTGCGCGCTAACTGACCTTCTTGAGAGGTGGTGGGTGCATGCATTTCACGCGGCGCTTTCATGGCGTTATTGTGCTGCAGCGGGAACACATGCGGTGGCATATGCATCATCCAAGCCGGAAGCCGGCCAGTAAGCACATCTGCAATTACGCGCAGGAAGTTTCAAAGCAGTTCTTGTCCGTTAAAATGGATTCCGTTCGTACGCTCCCACACAGACAAATTACGGAATCCTTATTTCTATTGATGAAATATCGTAGTACCTCGCTCTATTTTATTACACGAGGCGGTTGTCAATAATTGTGAATTCCTATCATTTTTAGCGGCATCTTTTACACAGCAGGAAGCAAATCCCCACAAACAGAAATGTACAGTACAACACCATAGTACTACAATTGATGCCGTTTAGACATATTCTTTTACGGTCTGTACAGTCTTTCCAGACCTTTTGTGCCGGACAGTGGATAGTAACCACAAGTCTGCAGGCATTAACTAAAAATGTATCCTACTCGTAGTAGATACTTGTACTGTACTACTTCTTGGCGTAAACCACAAATCGGTAGTCAGACGTGCCACATAATTATGTGGTTTAAAACGCAATATCGACACCGTTCAGTTGACTAATATTCAAATAATTCGAAAATAGTTTTAGCGACACCGGCATGATCTTACCGTAGTCAGTCAAATAAGGCAATACTTATTTAACTGACTACACTATTCTGCTTTACACACTATTTTACATTTTTATTTTAACTATCTATTTATATGAATTTAAGTATGCAGTACATACTAATGATACTATATTAATTTAATATACACATTTACGCTTACGTTTGGCCAAAAAGTTTTTGGTACAAAATAATATTATTGGTTTACTGCCCAGTGAAGAGAATCTTATGCTTCCGCACACGCCACGTTATGGCTGAATGCAAAAGATATCGTGCATGTCAAGCCATTTCGGAGCCTTTGTGAGTGGTCAACGGAGGAGTTATCGGAATAACGCGCCGGGCTTTTAAATTCACTGTCCTTTACACAAGCAAGCCTCCCTTCTTCTGAGTTCTGACAAAGAACACTGAATAGCCTTTTCCTCATACGATTACTCGCCAACTTCTGACGTTCAAACTAGATAAACTGGGCTAGAAGCCAATTTCTGATCGAAATCATTACCGGCCACCAGTAAATAAGTACTCCCAATCAAAGTCAAACGTCACATATTAATTTTAGGAAGCCTTTGTCAGCGTACGCTACACGCATAACCCCGCCGTATTCCGTCTACATAATACACATTGCCTTGCGTGCAGCCACGCTACCCCAAGTAGCCTCAGTCTCCCTCCAATCCCCCAAGGAATTGCGACTGGCGACAAGTCGATTACAACTTTCATTTGCCCCATGTCAAACCAACGCCTCATTGCGCCTGAGCGTCGCGTAATTGCTTTTCACTCTCACGAGTAAGGTCAAACGCAATCTGAATTATTTATAGGAGCAAACGGCATTCTGTTGCGCGCTGCAGCGGTATAGTCGTGTATTACCTGGTGAAATACCAGCCGGAGGTCGGCGCATTTGTGGTGGAACACCGGGATATGTGTGTGCGCCCACAACCTGTCGCTCCAGTGATTCCTTCAGCACATACGGATGGTTCAGTGCGAGTGCATGGCCCGCTGACAATGAGGGTGATGAGCGATTGACACCGGCCTCCAGTCCGGGATGGTCCAGCATCGAGTAAGGATAAGTTGCGATTCGATTGGACCCTTCTGTAAAATTATAACAAAAAGAATTTAATGAAAGTGCAGTTACATACAATAACTGCCAATTTCAGTAAGATATGTATATTCAACCAAAAGGCGCAGAGGTGGTCATGGTGCACAAATCACAATTCTCTGACAACAACCTTTTTCTTATAACAACTGCAAAATTAGGAAATTTGTAACAGTGTTCATAATAAGATTAAAATGTACAATCTGAAGTAAACACACAACACATATGCAAGGAAGCCAACCAAACCTATTTAAGATGGCTAATACTTCCACACGATAAAAGCGAGCATATATACAGTTAAAACAAATAATTAAGCATTTCTTCCGAATTACAAGTAATGCAACAGTTATGTAATGTACTGCAATATCTTTACCGAGGTTTATATGATAACATATGATAACAAAATAGCGCTGCTATTTAGAATACACAGCACTCGAAATTCGTTCCAGCTTAAATTAAACGGTTAAGCTCACAATAAATTTCCGGCAGTTTTCAAACCACAGCGTATTAATGAGTTTCCAGCGATAAAGTGTACTTTCTGACATTTTTACAACGTTCACTGTTCTACAACAAATATGGCCGGAAGTACAAATCTACTTACATAAAAAGTTGATCAAACTAGAGCTAGTAGTTTATGGGTGTACACAGAGCAACGTAATGTTGTACTGGAAAATCTCCATCGATACAGCAAATGAATCGTAACTAACATACCACACGTGCCCAATGGCTGCCCATTAAAATCACCACTTTAAAGTGCCGGCTCTGTACCGCACAAAGGGCTGCATTGGTAAACCGAAGCGGTTCGCCGAGTTCCCCCCGCGATAACTAGGGTCAGCACTTTCAGCACAGCTGGATGCACACGACTGGAGCGGAGCTGCCTGCGCGCGATGGCGACAGACTACAGAAAACTGCCCATTCCCCGTGCGACCACCTGCTGATGATTGCATTTATAAAATTACTATCGGTTAAACTCATGAGGCAGATTTCATGCCTAATGCTTACCGGCGCACAATAGGCATCATTTTGGTTCTCTTAAGCAAAAAAACCCATTAGGGAGGATGCAAAAAGTGGCGCCGGTAGCGGTAAAGGAAAAGGAACTCGTAAGGTCATTATGCCTTCCAACGTAGCAGTTCGAATGACCATCACTTTTCTTATTCACCAAGTGACCGAATTGCGACCGAATTGCGACTTTTGAGAGTGTTTTCAAACAGAGTTGTTAAAATAGCCGTTGAAGTTCGATATGAAAAAATAAAGATATTATTAAAATTATCATATTTTAAGAAATACAATTTCGCATTTATTCATATATTCGCATCATAGCGACTATTCCGATTTTGTGCTTTGTTCTCACTGTAAACCTTATGCACGATTCACGAGTAAGATGTTGATATCTAAATGAAGAGTAACACTACACTATTATTTTATCGAGACAACTCACTACATAAAAACCAATACTTAAATTGCAAAACGGTTACTCATACAGTTCTGGAAACACTTTTTGGGTTTATCTGCCAAAAGTTCAATTTCATCGCCGATGAAGTTGAGCGATGACGCCGCGCAGCGATGCCCAGTCAGACTTCCAGCGGTTACACCCTTACAACTGTTAATATGTATTAAATTAGCAAAACGTTAAAGACAGATAACTTATATTCCTCAAATCAGATCGTTTAACATGTCATTAAAACGCTATCTCTTCCATCGGCTGGTTAGTCAATAAACAGGCGGCGGCGGTAGTAATACTAATCAATACAAAGCACTACCCAGATCATAAAATGTGATCTACAGATTAATCCCAGCCGCGACATATAACCCGACCATCCCTAAGTGGTGACAAATATATGCTACTTACTGGTTTTCGTACGGGGATCACGGGGTCCATCCACGGTGACCTTTATGGCATTTGGATAAGTACCGATTTGTGGTGGACTGGTACGAACAACGATCGATAGTGTAAATTTTTTTGCCTGCAAAAGAAAGCTTCATTAACCATAATCGTCTAGCACTCCTTCTTTCTGGTTTCGTTAAAAAGAAACCATAATTTCTTTTTAACACAGTATATCGTCTAGGCCTAACAATAAATCGCCCATCTGGCATGTAAAACAGCGTTGCGGGCCTTACGGCAACAGTATTCTGGTTTTACTGACATTATAATAAAATATTATTCTTGATCCATTCAAATTATACTTCTTTGATTCGATTTTTGCTTCAGAATGATCAATTTTTTTAAATTTCAAGTGCCACGTTTTATATTCGCAGACGCGTCACCGAAAATATTGACAACAGAATTTGCTGACGGAGTGTAAACATGAAGACAGAAAACCTCCACAAAAGTATGTATACACAAACAACCGGTTGCCATATGAGTTGGAATGCGGAAAGTTGCAACATGCGGTCACTGTCTTCTCACAAGATATGTGTTTGAAATGCTTGATTAGTTCCTGGAGAGAGATATGAATGTTCAATGCGCTACTCAAACATATATCGGAAATCTTGCGGTTTTATGTTACGCATTTCTGGTAATTCTGTACTGCCTTAATGAAATACTGGCTTCGGTAATAGATAAGCAAATAAGCTGATAAGTGGTTTCCTTTACGTAAAACTGTCATAACGAACGTTGAAACTGATAGTCCGTTGATTCACAAATTTTGCATTACCACTGTTCTGCATATAACGCATAGGGGCTTTCAAAGACGGACAAGTTGAAACCTGTTCCGCCACCGATTTGAGCTCATTTTTTCAAGCAGACCAAATATTACAGATGTCTAGACAGACATTCATTTCCATGTCGACAACCACAAGCTCCGCTCAAGAAAAGATCAGTTCATAATTATTTATGCTGCCTCGTTCCATTTTGCCGCAAAGAAAAACTAACTACCATGACCACGAGTAGTTTATCAGCAAGCTTAATTGCGCCTAAGGATTCGGAATTTTCAATTCCATGGATAAAATAAATATTTCTTATCTATCCTAATTAAATTCAACGCTTAATTTCGAAGTTTTGACATTTAAGCAATGTATGAGAGTAAAAATTAAAAAGCCATACTTCTTTGTACAGTGCCCGTTAATCTAACCGCAAATCGACTGTACGAAAAAAAACATTTCAGAATTCACAAATTAATTAGCGAGAATTACAGTACGGATCTGTTATAAAAACAATAGTAATTGTGGCTAGTACTGAATAGCTCAAACGGATTGAATTGATGCAGACTCTGCACACCGTTGAAAATGGTTTACCTCGACCACTTCTGCCAACAAATCGGAGATCATTGAAGCGCGCCACACGATTTTTGAAGGTCGTGAGGGAATGACGGAGTTCAGCGGTGCAGTTCTCATCGTTGCCGGCATGAATACTGACTTCCGTCCCATCGGCGACATCCTCCACCATAACAATCCGGAATGCTGTCGGGAGCGCTTTGTTCTGGCGCCAGTGTGTGGGGAGTTTCGTACAGAGAATGTTAGGGCTATCCGTGGGAATCAGTTCTTCGTGGGGATTGGAAGAAACCGCCATGATCTTCTCCGCGGGCAGGGACTCACTGTCATACGATCCCACACCACGAAGGGAGCGTGCGCGACGTGTCCAGCTGATCTTGTTATGGTTTACATCGGGGATCGGCGCAGGTAGTGTGGACTGAATATCCGCGCACGGGTAAATCATCCCAGATGTCAACGGCACCGTCGCCGTGGTGTTGCTATCAGAACGTTCAAGAGGGGCCAGAATGGATGAGCTTTCAAAAAACACGATGGCTGTGGCACGGTTGACTCACAAAGTAAACCAAAAAACATCCACACCTTGGCCGCAGCCAAACCAAACGAGCAGCTCGCGGGTTAGTGAAAAAATTACATATGTCGGCAGAAACGACAAGCAGAGTCTATCGTCTTGTGTAAAACGTAGTGTAGATCGTTGGTAGTACTTACGGTACGTGTCAGCAGTGTGGAGACCGGGTCTGTTTACAGTGTGGTAGTGAACCGCAGGCCAGACTTATAAGCCTGGGTTTTGTAGGTTTATTATTGGTGTGCCGATATCATTCGCACGTCGGCCACGGCTTTGTTCTGCAAAGAACTGAATGCCAATAGGCAAAGAGGCGGTCGCTTTGATCCGTCACAGTGTAAACGCCGTCCTATCAGTGGTTACCGCAAATCATACAGACTTTGGCCTGACTTGCTCGTTATTTGTAGTGGTCATTCTGCTCATTTTGTGAATGAGCTGGCGTCCTGACGTAACCTCCTTATTGGAAGAATTTAAGGGCAAGGCGACAATGCTGATAGACTTAAAATCAACTCAAAAACACTGTTAACAGTTGCCCAGCTAGATCTCAGCGTCTTTTATCATTTAATGGCGATACAGCCGCATTGCTCTGTAATCGCAAGCAAGCGCGGAATTTCTGGAAGTAATGCAACTGATTAATCAGTCTCATATATAGAATCTACTAGTACATAATAAATTAAACGACAGGCGGCAATGATCGAAATACCGTTAAAGTTGCATCAAAGATTCGAAATACAAGTCAACTCAATGCTGCAGCAAACTGCAGGATGAGAATATGCGTATTTCATAGCGCGTAGCCGGAAGCGACATGGAACGTGCATAAGCACTTCGTTTGTCAAAGCGCGACCAGAATTTCTTTCAAATTTTTCGTAATCGTAATTAACCAAATTAAGCACATTTTCATGCAAACTGCTGAATGATTAACCATAGTAGTATATACTGTATGATGGTGGGGCTCATGATTTAAATCAATTAATTCAAGATATCACTGTATCAACTAACAAGTGCCATGGCGGGGTACTGATATGGCATAATGAATATTCAAATGTTTAATGCCTTACTGCGCCAATCAGGCTGGTTTCCTAATTCTTTGGATTCACTCGTTATAGAATTCAGTCTTATTTACCATTAGTTTTCGTGACTGTTCGTACAGAAACACTGAATCGCTGGTCACATCAACTATCAAGCACGTTTCCATGCCGCAATAAAATTGTTTTCTTCGTCTGCAGGTCTAGTTCAACATGACTCTGATAGTGCAACCACACGCAACCGGATATAATGATAAAATAAAACTTATGTTTAAAGTAGCAGGCGCTCATAAGTAAGTAACATAAATGGGCAAACGATTACCCAGTTGTCACGATTCTCACACGTGAACGGTGACATAAGAATTTATTCCTATCTCAAGAAGATTTTGATTGGTTTGCGTACAGCGTACAATTAATACAGCGTAACAGATCTGCTATCGGTCACTCAGATGTAGCCATGGAATGCTGGATCGTCTTGTTTTGCGTCAGAAGTTCTAGCAGCTACTGTACAGACAGTGCAGTTGCTATCTTAAAACTGAAATTTGCATTGTTAATTAAACTGCTATCTCGTTTCATTTGTTAACTGACAACGCATGCAGCCTGCGTGACATGCAAAGCAACTTTTTTTGACGTTATTAGTGTTACGAACGCTATACCAAGGTATACTATACTGCTTTTCTTGGAAACAAAAAGTTATAACTTCCCCGTTTTATGGCTGCAAAATAATGAGAGCAGTATGATGAAACATACATCGTTGTGCTTTCTGCTTTCTAAGTTTCCAACTGAACTTGAAACAATTTTTTGTGTGAATGTGTAGCATCTGTATTCCATAGCCCAAATGCTATACCAATGCCGTTCTCTAGAGCAGGGGCTTTATTGTATTACAATAATATAATATATCGATATTATTACAATACAATAAAACTTCTAGACAACGACTTTGACTGTACAGTAATTCCAGATTCTATAGACTTAACCGCTTCTGTAAGACTGGAGAGAAGCTCTTCAGGAAACAGCGGCTTTAAGCTATTTTTATTCAAACTTTAATTTACTGCTGCTGTACATGACAATTAAAGCATTCGGAATGGGTCATCATTTTAAGTAAGCGTGACCGAACGCTTACGTTAAATGAGGTTACTGGAATTTAAAAAAATAACAACAGTTATGTATGGGTTTGATTATTAATATTCCAAAGTTATATTAACCTTTGCAAACGATGAAACACAAGGTTGAAGACAAGAAGTATCCCGCTATTCCAAATGTTGTATTATTACACGTATGCTCTGCCGTTATGGTAATGGCCAAGAGCAGAGAACAGTTTTCATGTGGTTAAACGATTAGAGATAACCTTATGCCAAATAATTATAGAAGTTCCGGTTAAGTCTTTCATAGCGGCAAGTTTAGATTCATCACCCTTGCAGATTAATCACAAGAAAAGCATTCCAAAACATAGCCAAGCTGGTCGCACCCAGATTTTTGTTAGTACAGATTTTAAGCTTTCTTTGCGATTCACGTTTACTCCGGGCTTTGCCACATGAATTTGCGGATGACTAACTAGCAGATAATTATACGATTATCGGTATAATAGAATTTCAGTTGTGCCGGCCACGAGGCCTATGCTTTTGCACTTAATTAGCACAACTATTTATTTGACTGAGTTATTAAAGTTCTGTACGAGTACGTATGCCGTATGCGTACCGGATTTAATCAACTACAGCACCAACGTTAGGGCTACAATTTACTCCGTGCGTTTGAAGTATTGCATTTATCAGCTTACTGTCAATTTTTTTAACATTTGCTCCGCACTGAATTTGAATGTGCGTACGAATTAACAAATTAATGCTTAAAGTCAAATCGATACTGCCGGCTGCGGTTGTATCACTATTAAAGACCAACTGTAAAAAAACAAAATTAATTTTACTGCGTTTCGCTTCCTGGTACAATATTTTCTATTTGAATTCACAGTTCAGAACCCTACAACAAACGCCAACTAAAGAGAGAGCAAATACTGTAGTAAGTAGTTATGCGAATTATCCATACTTCTACTTGTATCCTTGCGCATAACTTCAGTCTCGGTAGCGGACCAATACTCATGAACAGCTGACGAAAAATAGACTTACCGCTTTCATATACAATTACAGAGTACGTTTTTAGACCAACAGTGTTTGAAAGTTGGAAAATAAAGTTGGAAATGCGGATGTTTGTGTAACTTATTCAGTTGCTGGAAACAACTAAACAAGTCAAAACACCATAAGAGTGATCAGGCACGGCTACGAAAATTCTGTTAGTAAAAATCACACGCTACATAAACAGCAGATAATCTGCCTGCCACCAAACTAACGTTTCAGCGCCTGTGATACTCACAATAATAATTACTGGAATAACTACCATACGTTAGTAAATGTCGAGCATGATAGAATAAAATTCTTTTAATTATATCGTCGCAGTGAAATCAACGCTAACAGCACAACTATTATAACTCATAGATACCTATACCAAAACAAAAATCTTGGCGCGATATTAATACTATTCGAACATACCCGTCAAGCACACGCACACAAAACCACCCTAAACAATAACCAAACTCTTTAACTTCCTACTACCATCTCTACTTATCTTACCAAAATTTCCGTACTAACAGATATTTCAGACCATAAATGACAGCTAGAGAAAAGTGTCGTAAACGCACAAAATCTCTCCTAAAATTTCTCCATTCCGTCGGCACACTAGCTTTCCTTTCACAGTTAGGCTAAACAGGATGAAACAACCAATCTTCCAAAACAACCAACGAACCGCGTTCCGCTCACCAGTATGCTTCCTCAAACCTGCTGGCTAGTCGGCGTCGGCGACATTCGTTCTTCCCTATCCATACTCTTAACACTCTCCTCATTGCTGTGATCCGATTCCTCTTCTGAATCGATTTTCGGTTTTTTGTTGCCGTTATGCCCTGAATTTCCCCCTCCGTCGTTCGAATGGTTATCTTCCTCGTCACTCATGGGACTAGGACGTTTAAACGAAGAGGCACTGGCCGGTGGCGGAGGCATCTGGTACTGCTCCACATTGGGGACAAAGTAACCAGGCGAGCTGGCTTGTGGCGGTAGTGTGCCGGTCTGGGCGAAGAAGAAGCCCGGGAAGCCACGAAGCGTGGGACTAGGCTTAAACTGGGCAAATGCCGGATAAGGGAAGAGAAAGGCGCTCGCGCTGTTGCCGGCGCCTGCCGTATTGGACGGTGTCGCTGGCATGCTCACGCTCGAACTGGACCCCGGCTCCGATCGCGAAGGACTATTCGGCGTTGAACCGTAGTCATTGTCGCTGTGACCGCGGTTAGGAGATGTCTCTTTTGTCGAACTGTGTAACGGGGAGGGTGGGGCGGATCTGGGAAAAAACCTTCAGTTAACGAAAAATAAGATGCACCCCTCAACTAGCGTGCTTATACTACCTAAAAGGTTGCGGCGAACGGACAGTCGTAATGGTTCGGTGTCGGCGTTTCCGGAACGCCTGCTCTATCAGCTTGCCCTCCGACTGCGGTTCTATCTTCCAGTATGATCCTTTGCCTGCAAGTAAACATATGCCTCAATTTCAATATGTACAGGAAATAAAACATACTTCAGCATAGTTAAAGTACTGTTAAACTAATTACCAGTCCGATATGTGCAGTGTTTGAGTGCACTGCAAGTTCCAACCGTATAGGTATTGTCCCTGTTCAACAACTACAACAGATTTACCTGGTTCGTCATGATTCCTCGGGACTTTCAAAAAGTAACGGTTTAGTGATAGATTGTGCCGTATCGAATTCTGCAATAAAAGCAATCAGGTCAACAAAGCTGGACAAGGAAGGAAGTCAAATTTGGTGGCGCAAATTCCACATAAGTTTTGGCTAAATGATGGTCGGCCAAAAAATCAAAGCACATCAGAAATTTCGCCCGCTGCAAATCCTTGTCCTCACAGCTTCGTTGAACTTTACCTGCCATCCACGATCAGCCGTCCTATAATAGGGATAATTTTTCTGAATAAAACTGTAGATTCCACTTAATGTCATCTGATGATCCGGAACCGAGCTGATGGCTTGAACGATGAGCTGAGCATAAGAATATGGGGGTTTGTGAAAATCGTTGTCAGAATTGCCGAAACTTCCCCCACTAGACATGCGTGGACTAGCCGGACAAGAGTTCACCGCACTACAGAGCACACAAGATCATTATTATAATATTATCATTCTTACAGCGTGCGAGGTAGTTTGAACTAGTTTCTGAAGTAAATTCTGCAACAGAAGTAAGTTTAGGTAACAGATTACAGAAAATGGCAATCTCAAGCTTCCAAGGTTATTAAACAAATCTGAATAAAATTATCCGAATCAGGAAAATTATCCAAATTAGGAAAATCCTTCGAAACACAAACATACCTCATGGTTCCCGTGGGTGACGGACAAGGACTGAAAAACTTGCTGCCAGTTGCATTAGCACTTGTATCCATATGAAAATCGGTAGGTTGCGGTGTTACGCTGGGCGTAACCGAAGATTCCACAGAGTTCTCATGTTCCGATTCACGTTCTTGTGTCTTGCGTAAAATTGCTTCAAACAGCAGTTTTATTTGGGTGCTCGGGAATCTCATGACACACCTGCAGCGACAAACAGATTGTATTGAGGAAGGTTTTAACGATACCACACTTTTCAGCCAGCCGTTAAGAGGACAAATGGTAACCAAACAGATTAAAAGATCGGAAAATTCTAGCTTACCAGTTGTATTTACACTTTTTTAATGCCAAGTAGCACAAGTAACAACAATGCGTAAGTGCACCAAAATTTAGAACGGTTACAACATTTTGAAACTCGCGTTCACGCCAGAGAATAAAGCTTTTCCGCATTTTTTCACGGTGCACGAAAATTTTCAAATTTGTCAGAAATATTATGCGTATCCTAAAAGATCAGAGAAATGTTTCGGGTTACAATAACTATCGTACCAGAATCAGCAAAAAAGCATTTAAACAAAAAATTCAGTCTCCATTCTTATTGGAACAGCGAATACATTTTTAAACTTGTTGCTGGCTGTTATGTCGAATGCCAACAAAGTAAACTGTAAGTGCCAGGTGATACTGCGCATGCTTACCAATGTCACGTCAATATTATCGCACAATCTATGAGCCGTAATTGTAAGACACAAGCACACGTCTTATCAAACGTTATACCGTAATTAAGCAGCAAATGTCAGCAACACTTAATTGGTAAGTCCCTTCACAAGATACGAAATACTAATCCTAGAAATGCCAGCGTTAATCAGCTGAAGCAGACCGTATTACCACAAACATAGTAATACAAACACAGATTTTCGTTTAAACGTCAACACACGAAAAGAATACAGTTATAAATGTTGTTAAGCTTTAATAAAGAGAAATGTCGTCTAGGAATAAGCAAGTAAGACAGATTTGTAAATGCTCTACAATAGCGGAAACAACAACAATGACTAATATTAACTACATAGGTATATCTTGGAAAAAATCAAACAAATAACAAATCCACTTGTCAACCGGTACGATCAAAGCCACCAGCTAGACACCGACTTCGTATTTTGAACAACCAAATACCCTCAAGATCTGTTCTTATCCTCCCACCAAACTGGTTGTGGTTTCTGGTCAACTAAACGCAGCCTGTACGTAGCGCCAGTAGGGCTTCAAGAAGCTTGTTACGACTCTTAAGACACAAAATCAACAGCGAAACAATAAGATCATTAAAAATTAGTAAGCACGATATTCTGATATTACGTGGAAATCAGTATGACTTCTAGACATTCTGAATTTCTGACTACCTATGCGAACGACGAACCGGCTCGAATAGGGCCATGAAAACAACAATCGATCTATTGCTACTGGCTATTTAACAGCACACAGAACCCTATCCTATAACTGAGGAGCACGAAAACATCCTAATAATTATGGCTATCTTGTTTGCAAATTTACCGCTAAAGACTGTAGAATCGGAAAAATTCAATAATAAAAAATCCTTAAGTACTTTTCCCGCGCAGATTTGACTAAGAGACTAGTCACTAACAATAAGAAGTCATTTGCAAAATACTTCTTATAATGCTTTTCACAAATTTTTTTTTGTCAAGCACGTACTTATCGGGTAATTCGACTGGTTCCGAATTCCTGCGGACCAACATATCGTCCAGCAGTATTCCGTTCTTTCCCAGACAGCGCAGGAAAAATTTATCTTCAAATGTTTCGTAATAGATCTTGAGATGTTGTCGTGAAACATAGCTGTTCTGGCCCAATTCCAAATCAACAGTTACGGGCTCGATATCGCCATGCGAAGGGTTCGACACTAGGGACAAACCAGGACCCGGATATTGGCGTCGCCCAATAATTAATTGCGGACTATGTTGCTCCCCATTCCGACGCATAAAGACTTCCACCCCGCGTGTCGAAATCCTGCAATTTCGAACCAGCCGGTCAATTACGTAACTTTGTTTACACCATATTGAGTAAAACGTACGAACAACAGGACAATGACGTCAAAGTCCTGTACGATAATGCATATTCTCCGTCTACCATACGGGGAACCGGCCGCATCGGCTCGGTAGAAACGTGCAAAGCAGTGACAAAACATATGTGGGAGCGACTCTACTTACTTCGCAATCGGTGGCTGATCCAGACCCACATGATTCCGATCCCAACTTCTATATGCTGCAGGACTTGCAGGTGCAGATTTCAAGGCTAAAAGAGCTAAAGCTCCGTCCGTTATTAAATCATCTGTTGTTTTAGACATGCTTACCAAATGAGAAAATTAAAATCAAGGATGATATCTCGACAACAACATAAACACTGCCGCTATGCGCAGACAAACTCGAAAATATTGCATGTTTTGATGCAAACGTAAAATGCGTATGTGAGTACAGTACTGAATGTACGAGTACGCATATTCAGCGACCGTAACAGACCCAACACGCCATGCCGAGCCATCACAGTCCACAGACGCCGGTCGAGGCAGGCATGGTTGTAATAGATCAAGAGTTTACGCCTGTAGATGGCGCTTGGATCGTGATGGTCAGATAAGAACCGGAAGAAAGTGCTCGCGAACTGCGAACTTGCGAACTCACCGTCAGGTAAAGACCGTAAAGTTAAGTACTATTAAATATTTCAAGTACGTAGCATAGAAGTATTAGCCTATTTCAGATTGCACGGTTTATGCTCCTTTCGGCTCCGGTTCCATGTGGAAGCTTCGGTTGCGGGTTGTTTTACGTCCGTTCGCGACGTTAGCAGCTGTAACCTAGCGTCGTGTGGTGACGCGTAAAAACTATCTGCCTTACGCGGATGCTTGCAACGAACACATCAGTGAATGAAGCTTACCGTGGATCAGCACTCAGACCGCCGACCGTTAGCAGGGTGGTCACGTCCTAGCGCGCACTCGACTCGATTAATTTTTCGTTTGAAGCAATTTTCATCCTGCTAACGTACTGCTTATCTGACGCCGTGCGGAGTGCAATCTGAAATAGGCTATTAAGTACAGTACGGTACTTAATACACAATACATATTACATCATGCATATTGAGCAGTGTTTAGGTGGTACTGGTCACTGGTCAGTAGACACGCCACACGTCCAATCTCAACTGTATTTAGCCTGCTGTTTCCAGTTATGCCGATGCTTTTATCGATAGAAAAAATGCGTTAGAAAATAATTCTTTAAATCCTCTCATACAGTTAGTGCAGTGGCGTGGCACAGGGGGTCGAAGGTTAAGTTTAAGTATTTGTGACCTTCTAACTCGGTGGTCACTCACACGTCAGGTCAGAAACTTTTTAATTATCGTGGATGTTATAGGATTTACATCGGCTGCTATCTGTATGTTACTACGGGCTACTAACGTAAGGACCGCACTCTACTAGAGTGGAGTCGGAGTACTTGTACGTGTGCAAAATGAACACCTTGCCACGGACGTAGTACTTATTTTGCATGCTGTCATTCCACGCTGTTCTATAATAAAACTGTTTCCGTTCTACACAAGCTTTAACAGCAACTTCCAGGCCCGTCTTTAAGGGGGGAGCGCAATGACGCCCCTCTCCCGGAGGGAAGAAACGGGATAATGGTGTGCCGGAAGCTGGCTCTGGTGCAAGAAAGTTGCTGTTAAAGTCTTGAGCTTTTTAGAAGGAGCGCAGTCTCTTTCGAAAAACGGGGCAACAGTCTCTCTTAGTCTTTTGGAGGGGCTTTTTGGAAGGCACCAGCTGCGTCAGTTGAAAAATGGCTGAAAATTTTGGAAAAAACTGTAGAAAAGTGGCTAAAAAAAGCCACCTTTCTACACTTTTCTATTGCAATTTCAGTTGTCAGTATCTGTACACTTAATATTAAAATTATTTAAAAGAACGAACTCTTAGGCCTCGTCCCGAATTCAAAGCGAATCTCGTTGCGATACAGCAACTCCACCTCGCGAGGTGGCTTCGCGTACCGTATCTGTAGGCGTGGCCACTGCATACAGCCACCTCGTGCAGTTGAGCAACCGTACCATAACGAGATTCGCTTTGAAATCGGGACGAGGCCTTAGTTTACACGATGCAAGTAAATTATATTCATATCGTCCACCGACCGCACTAATCTACGACCACACGTGTACAAAGCCGATACGTCGTTTTCGTCTTTCCCTGTGCAATAGAAGCCGGATCCAGCTAGTTTCACCATCAACAAATTAAATTACTTAAGTAACCTTAACAGTGTTAATACGCTTTAGTTTAGTCTTGTCCACTTTTAACTTTTAATAATAAAACTAGGCCGAGTAATATAACGATTACGCAACGGGCTGTTACGGGCTACGTGCACGAGAATTACTGCATAATTTTGAATAAACATTTTTATTTTTAATGTATGTATTGGGATTGTTAAATTGGTCTTTATGGTATGTAATTAAGGCGAGTCAACCGCATAAAAGCTTCCTTTCCCCCATGAACTATCGTTGGCTGCCTTAGCCTGCCTATGCCAATGCCCAGAAGAATTACTGTATACCGTATAACGAGCTTTCGAAGCTTCCAAACAATAGTTCTTTAGGGCATTATATTATTATGGTCAAGTGTAGACAATCACGGAAAAGGAATGTTGCAATAACTATATTCCTATTGATTTGCATACCTACAACGCTACAAGCAATTTCTATGTACAATAGATACGCTTGTAATGGATCCATTGGGCATCAGCATCTAGGTATACTCTGTAGCGCCAACGTGAATACCGGATGCCGGGAACAGTAATTTTGGAAATACAGTACGTGCATACATACAATCTGCATGCTGCCAGTGCCTATAATCTGCACCTCCTCCAGTCCCAAATGCTACTCTAGTAATAACCATGCGTAGACTGTCTCTTTACAGCCGCAACTCTTGTACTTACTTGTAAATTTGTGAGTCTGGTAGAGAAACAGCAGGGATCGTCCATGCAAAAGGAAAGCACAGTTCCCCCGCATATGGCGACATTACAGTAAGTACTCAATGCAGACATGACGACATGGAGAAGGCTGCACTCCAGAATGTACGAGTGCTTTTGATTCAGCGCTTGCATCCTACGTAAATCGTATTCGCTTTATTTTGCATTTATGCAGAGTTGATACCAAGGACGACGTTTTGATGCTTCATTAATGTGTTACATATCATATTGGTCATTGCCTAAACTTTTAAGCTTAAAAACTAAAATATTATTCCTCATAAAGTCAGATATGTTAACATCTATTTTTTTCATTGTTAATTTTTATGAATACAATACATTGTTGCACAAGTTACAACGAAATTTCCACTCTCGGAGTTTCTGAGTGGCATCGTTCCTTGTATCACCTATCAGGAGTCTGGAAGTCTCAGATTGATATTGAGTATTCCCACGGTTGTACGAGCACAAGTACCCTGACTTATACGGTACGGGTGCCCAGATGCTGTATTGTACTGTTTAATAATCTCAGCGTCTATGGAGTTGTTTTCTCAGTCGTCGTCCCACAAATCTTTTCGTGGGTAATCTGTTGCACAGTACAGTGGTAAGTGTCTGAATGCTCGTCAGTCGTCGGGCGTCAACGATGTCTATGACCGTATGCGTTCTGCTTAGTAAAACGGGATTGCAGCTCCTGCATGCTTCTGTGCTCGTTAATAATGCTCGCTGGATGTGCAGCACGGCAGTTTTAATGATCGGCATCAGTATCCCTTAGTGAACAGGATTGCGTATTATCCATCCAGGAGACACCATTTCTGCTTGCAACGTTAACGGTGGTGACTCGTGTATTAGTTGTTACCTAATCGGCAGCCTGCCGCTACACGCGGGCTATAAAATTTAATTGTGAAGAGGCTGCTGATCCTGGCTCACAGGAGTTACAACTTACAACCATTACACTCCAGTTCCATTACTTACGGATTTTTTTATTAGTGCCTCTGATTATACGTACGTTTCAAAATTTGTCTTGCGCGTGTTTGCTCGAAATAAATTACTTATTACCCTCTCCTCCCGGGTTTTGATAGTCATAATGAGCATTTCCATTTGGTCTCTTATACTATAGGATTTGAGCAGTCTACGTATCAGTGGACTTTCAGTTTTATATCAAACCTAAATCGTCTCCAACAGTGTGACGTTGATTTTACATTCCGTCTTGTCTCTTGTGCACCATAAAGCTAATTACCATTACACAACTGCCGCTGATTGTCGCTAACCGGCTAGATCTTCTGAGCATAATTAATTGCTTACATATTCCGTGTCTTGTTGACAGCCATATAAATATAATTTCCGGTATTGTCCCTGGGTGGCACGACTGAAAACAATGCCTGCCGAACGACATAACCAAATCCCAGTGCCGGATGGTTTACGAGCCATGCTGCAAAAATTTGTTGTGTCTGTGCTCAGGTATGTACATACCTCTATAATACCTAATTCGTAATGGCACACCGTAGAAACAGGACGTAGAATTCACTGCAATAATAGTATTTTATCGCGCTTAGTACAAGTCGAATGAGTTTTATATTCAACGCCCTTCGTGGACAATATGGCCCTAATGCATGAATTGGTGGATTATGCTCCATAAAAACGATTATAGTCTTATGTGCCATGGTTTTCATGAATGATCACTGATTATGATAAGGTTGACTTGCGCCGTGCCGTATGGCTACCGCGGACCTCAGATAATCAGCTTGTTATTGTAATACACAGAACTTCCGTGATAATCGCGGTACAACTTTGGCTGCTGGTGGGCAACATAGGTATATTTTTCCGGCTGCAGCCGCCTTCACAGGTTTATTATTCACGTATTCATAAAAGCTACATATATATTTGCTGAAGTAGAAATCACGTAGCATAATGTAAGCAAAGTTCAGGCATTCTTACCGTAGGCATTTGTTAGCGCGCTAGCTGGGACCATAAATGACGGCACGTGCTATATTATTATGACAATTAACGTATGCGGGGACTTTTCGATTTTGTTTATCTGGTGCTAGTACTGTAGATGCAACTGGATCAGTATGCCCGATTGTTGATAAATTCTTTTTCCACAGAGAAAAGGTGCCCTCTGGGAATCTTGTTCCATACGCTGCTGCTTATTTTAGCAGACTTAACTTGAACGAAGTAAGTGCTCGTGAATGTTATTTGATCCAAGCTTGAGTTTGCGATCCAGGTGTTGGGTAAATGGTGATAGTAACACGCAGACGTAGTACTGCATTCTGAAAACTGCTGCAATTAGGTGTACGCAGTTTATGTAGTTTGATATGCCTATATACTACTACATATGTGAGATGTAAAAGGGATGTGAGGAAAGGGTGTTATCAAATTTGTTGCTATTAATTAACTGGACGCTTTTCTTGCATGTGTATCTTATAAACTAAGCAGATGAATTATATGGATGATGTGCAGCATGACAAATAAGTAATCAATTTTATGTCACTCAAAATCCGCGTTAAGAAAATTTTGCTCAAGGGATTAAGAAAGATTTGCTCAGTTTTGTTCATGCAATTTTTGTATGAAATTGCCAAACACTGGTTGTTGTAACACTGGCAAATAGTATTTTACATATACCATTGAGACGTTTCACATTTTCTGTTGCGAATAAATTTTAAAAGTAAAGTCTGTAAATATTTGTAGATTGGTACAGTATATGTTGACATTTGTGCAGATTTATATAATAATTATGTTAGTGATGTGCAAACTGCATACTCAACATAAAATAGTTGTAATCATGTGCGATAATTAACGAGGGCGATTTACAAGTAGCACGTTTTTTGCAAACATTTGAATTGCAGGAGGCATCCGCTCATCGTACAGGCTCAATGACAGCTCGTGTAGTATTTCGCGATGATGTGTTGGACAGGAGTAATGGCGAGCATGACCGCGAAGATCAGGAGTCGCCGTCTGGCGGCTCGTATGGACACCGGTAATTGCAGTATGGTATTCATTTTATTGGAGATACATAAATTGCGGTTATGTGCCACTTGATGTTCTAATTCTGTGATACGCATGAATTATGTGACCATCGTTTTATCGTTGTACGCAGTGGATCGGAAGACTCCAACGAGTTAGCGGAACTCCAGCAGTTTCAAAAACAGAAAATGCGAAGACGCCAGTCTGTGTCGGCTGAAAGTAAGTCATGCAGTCACTCGTTGCTCAATTGATTTAGTTGTGGGCTGTTGAATTACGCAGCGGGAATAGGATATGAATATTTTACTTAAAAGCAACCATTTAGAAGTATGTTGTACATGGTTAACTCCGTTGCTTAATTTTCTCTTTTCGCTTTGCTCAATATTCCTGCCCGAGTTATTTACTTCCTCCAAGGAAATTTCCGTGAGGCCGAGACTACTAAATTAATGAAGTGTTTTAACATTGTAGACTCATCGCAAAAGCAATGCACGGCATTAATAAAAAAGATATAGAAGTAATCAAAGTTTTACAAACAAGACAACGTGGATATAATTTATCCAGATTGAGAAGTATTTGTGGTAGTATTTCTATCGTATGGCGCATTGCTCGGTAATGTGTTGTCCGCCTTTCGCTTGGTAGTGAATTAATAATATACACTTGGATTTGTACAAAGCCGGAGTCCGAGGTTTCTTCGTGCTTTATGTGTCTTTGTGGTATTTCTTATTTCTTCGAACTTCATTGCAGATTTTTCGGACATTAATGACTGAATCTACCCCTATAGACCCTACACTTACAGAATAAAGCAGAGGTTAACCAGGGATTATTTTTAGTACTGTAGAAGCGCAGAGCGGTACTGTATGTGTAATAGCATTTTATTATCCATCTGGAGCAAAAAGAAAATCATTATGCATTTTCCGAGCGATGTAAATTTTCTACCGTAATGAAGAAAATATCCAGCTGTGGCTGTACGAAAAGAAGATTCCAGGTTTCGACAAAGCTCTAAGAATGATCAGAAATAATTCCTTTTAATATGTGTAGATTGCATATTTTCATAAAATTTTTAAAGAGATGTATCTAAAAAAATTCAGTATTCTCGAATTTCCGCTTCGATGGCACTGTAGAACACTTATGGTTAATGCTGTGCACGTTTTCAATATCTCATACATCTAAAATTATCTACCTTCTTCTGCAACTAATTTTGGCTTGCATAGTCAGGTATCTTTGCTTATCCGGCACTACTAACCAAGTGCACAATAAAAAATTAATGATCATGCAAGCATGCAGCGTAGATAGATCAGACGTGCTTCTTACCGTGTATAGAATAATGACCTGCTGCACTGTGGGCTGATAAATGTAACTAATAAAGCTACTTTTACCCCCACGGGATCGCCATGAATTATTCAGCTGAAAGCGCGGGGTGTTATTCGCTCTATTCAGCGGCTTGACTAACAAGATAAACATGCTTTATCCATATAGGTTTTGATCCTTCCGCCACGGATGAGCCCGAAACGGAAATAGTCCACTATCAAAAAGACGAACATCAGTTGGAGCGGCTGAAGAAAGCCGTGCAGGGCTGTTTTCTCTTTCGATCTTTAGACAGTGCTCAGCTTCTCAAAGTACTCAATGCACTTTTTGAGGTGGGTCACCTTGCTTTTTTCCACATTGCACCTGTTTCCTTTGAATTTCATTAAATCGCTCTCTTTTTTAAACAGGTTGACGTGACGCCGGGAACACACGTAAGCGGGCGTGCATCGCCAGATGCCGGCAGATTTTTCCTATCTCTTTGACAGAGTATGGAAATCGATTTTGATTAGGTTATTGACCAAGGCGATGAGAATGCCGACAATTTTTACGTTGTGGAAAGCGGAATTTATGATGTTTACGTGAACAATGCTCTACAAGAGCCGCAGCACTGCTGGGAGTATGATAATTCGGGATCGTTTGGAGAGCTAGCGTTGATGTACAATCAGCCGCGTGCCGCCACAGTCGTGGCACGCACAGCCGGCAAACTGTGGGCTCTGGTTAGTACTAGTTGATTATGTCCTCGCAATGATTTTTCTCCGAACTGACTATTTTTTGTTGCTTTTATAGGATCGTCAGACGTTCCAGCGCATCGTCTTGAAAGCGGCTTTCAAGAAACGCTGCATTTATATGGTGAGCAGGCGCGATGGTCGACTTTACGATCGGGTTAACGCCCAGTGTAGATATTGATTTTTATCGCCGGTCTTTTTTTACCCATATGATTTAGTTTTGTCTTTGGGGTTAACAGGATCTTATTGATAATGTGGATTTTCTCGCCGAATTACATCCATACGAGAAGCAGAATTTATGTGATGCGCTGCAGCCGAAAGTTTATCACGATGACGATATAATCGTGCGACAAGGTTTGTCCATTATTCAATCAGGACTAATGTACGTTTGAGTAGGGATCTGTCGAAGGAAAGTCGTACTGGCAGGCTATTTACTTTTTTGGGAAACCTAATTGGTTGCTTAGTCAGGAATACTGGTTGACGGGATGTGTTGTCGAATTTGTCGGCATCTCGTTGATTTCCGCTGCTTCGAGGCATTTGTGTGTCTTTAACAGCGCGTTGGGATTGTTAACTGGTAGTTTCACACTGTCGTTATCATTAAAAGTCCAAGTGAAGATGCGGAATGCGGCAATACGATCCTCAACCAACCAACTCAGTGACGCTGCATCGAGAACCGAGATCAGTAATTTGCATAACCCCTTAAAGTGCATGGTTTTGTGAAGCAGTTTGTCGTTTAACGGTGTATCAGTTTTTGGCTCACTCGGAAGATAATCGGGGTTGCTGATGTTTGCTGTTGTATGCTTGGTTTTTAACTTTTGTGTTACTTCACGTTGCGGCGATTTGCAAAACCGATATTTTACCAATAGTAATGGTCTCGTGAGTACTATACTTGGCGGTAATATTGATGTATTAATAATTAAAGTGCTTTAAGCTGGATTCTAAAAATATGTATATACCTTTACACTCAATCACTCATTAATAATATGTGGCGGCCGAATAAGAAAGGAGGACCATACTCACAGATAATTGGAGATTGGTCCCAGTACTGCCAGGATTACAGACCTTGTCCTTGATTGGGCCGTTATAATAACATCATAGAAGAGCAAATCGGGCTTAAAGTCGCTGTGCCAGGGCTAACGTAATGCTAGACTAATTTGGATTATTTTTAGGTGATTTTGCGGATGGAATGTATTTTATTGAGAGCGGCGAAGTGGTGGTGACACGCAGTGAGGAAGGTGTGGAGAAGGAAATCGACCGGCTCACTGACGGCCAGTATTTCGGTGAATTGGTATGTGCAAGTAATGCATTGGCCTGTGTAGGCAGTGTAATGTATAGCAATTTTAACCTTTTCCGCTTGGAGTCCTTCTTATGATTGATTTCGTGTTTTTCTCGATGGATAGGCTCTGATTACACAACGACCGCGAGCTGCCACTGTCGTAGCCAATGGTATGTTGTAATTTGTGCGCGCCGACTGTGCCTGTCTTCGGTCTGTGCGTGGTATGTGATTAATTTCTTCGTGCGCTGACTGTTATCCTGTGATTTTACAGGGGAATGTAAGGTTGCATTCCTGGATGTCAAGGCATTTGAACGGCTTCTGGGTCCGTGTGTGGAGATAATGAAACGCAATATTGATCGATATCGTCATCAGCTGGAGAGAGTCTTCGGACAAAGTCACTTACTGGAAACAACGGAATTGTAATTTGTACCTTCCTTACTGCCAACACCATGGAAAAGATTCCCACTGCTGGTTCTTTTCAACAATCATGCCGGTCAATAAGGGAACAAAAAGCAGGAAAATGTTGCTCTTTGCTAATTGATTTTATTAGCGTTAGCTTAATGTGCTAAAGGAAGATAACATATATTTTCGCATCACAATATTCCCGGCTTCTTCATCCCACTCATCCAGGAACGTGGAATCGAATTATCTTTCCAACCGGTGTTTCCTTCTCGTCGTGTTTGGGCTCGTTCTGTTGGATTCCCTTTTTATGCAATCCATTTTTGCTTTCTTGCTGTATTTTACTGGATTTCCCCCGTTATGTTTGAATTTGGTTGACATGTTTTATTATTATTATTTATTTTTAAAATTACAGTTTTATTTGTTTTAACGTTGTTACGGATAAAGGTTGGTGTAAGATACCCAAACTGGACATTCAGACCTAGGCCTAAGTACTTACAATTAGTATAAAATATGAATCCACCAGTCGCTGTTACTCGAACAGTTTTTAGCAGTGTTTCACTTCCCACCATTTGCTGGCGTGTAACGAATCATGTTGAAAATGACAGTCGTTAAAAATAGAGCTGTAATAATGTGGTCTACTACAAAATGGAAAATACTTCTCTGTCATTTCGACAAGATTTTTTTGTAAAGACTATTTATAAGGTTTCGATATTTTTACTATTAAAAGAAAGGGCCTGATAGTGTACGCACAAAGCACATTGCATCATTGGCATGATTGACATTTCTACATGCAGAAACCTGTGTCAGGCTACAACTTCAACCTTTCGCCTTAATTTTTGGGACACAGCCTTTGTACCGCATCCACAACTGAAACTAAATTTGGCGGCATGGCAGACAGGAGCAAAATTATTATTCATAAAAAGGTTTACTGCCCTTACTGTTATTTTAGACCATTTTACTGAAGTCCTTTATTAACGTTAAGCTTCTGTGAAAATGTCTTTCAAAGTCCGTATTCCGTAACGACGAAAATAACTCGTACAATCTGCAACATTTTCGGTACAACCTTCATTGATTTACTGGATAGTATCAGCTTTACTGAAATACAAATATGTATAAAGAAATTTTCCAATATAAAGTAAACATACAGCAGAGACAGCGTCCGTGCTCGCAGCAAACAGTTTATCCAAATTAGCCAAAGCCGATGCTGTTCCAAAATGTATCTCGCTTTTCCAAGTTGGATTTCAAGTTGGTTGGTGGACAACCTGGGTAAGTACTGCGCAGATAGCATCCGTCTTATGCCGCCTGCTCCCTTGACATAATATTATTGTTTTTCGTGGTCAAGCGCTGACTTCTGGTCCTAGTACTGTACGTTAAGTCCAAGGGCGACAGTCACGTGCAACTTTCGGTATTTCAGGTCGCGGTATTGCTCTGTTGGAATTGTTAAGCTGTTGCTTCCACTCGCATGGATCACTGCTGCGATGTCCGAAACTTTCGGACATATATTTTTTTCGAAACTAAATATTCGGACCGAAAGCATATGAGGTACTTTGCTGACGTTCGTATACCATTGATGGTGACCCGTACCTTCATCGTGGCTCTGTGCCGAATGCCTTCGAAACTTAAACTTTATTTCAAGAAATAATAAAACTGGAATTTAAAAATGCCTTAATACGATAGTATGAATTTGATTTCGGTCATCGTGCTCATGGTTATGTTATGTACAAGCATGTCGCGTAGTACGAGTACAAATATTACTTGATGGTGAGTACGAGTACTGCATGCACATTTGCAGCTTACCATTGGGTGATAACAAAAAATACAGCAAAACGCGTTTGTGCTTTTTTTTTGTTTTTTTGTCATATACCTAATCTATGCAAGCTGCAGAGGGCAACAAACAACTCAGACACGGCAAGCAGGTTTGAAAGAAAACGAAAGTTTCAGAAAACGTACCCGTGTTTTGAGGAATTGTGCTGCACGCATACGGTTTCAGGTAACAGTCAAAGCCTCAAAGTCTTCAAAGCCTCAAAGTCTTTAGCGGCTTCCTGTTTCGCAGCAATTCAACTGATTGTGAGAATAAAAATGTAGGTAAAAAAGTTAAATTAAAACAGCTACAACAGAAAGCGTAAGTGCAATATAAAAGCGGGTGGCGGGGTGTGTTACAACTGTTACGTTAATATGCCTGCCCAGTGGCCATTATTAAGGAAATATTACACTAAAGTGGAAATTTGGTTCCAAAGAGCGAAATTTGGTTCCCACGAGCAATGACCTGGACACCGTGCTCTCGCCGTCCCCATGTAGCCCGGCCTTTTCAGTGGATGCTTGGAATGGCGAATTGTTATCTCCGCAATTGTGGAACTCTTTCGAAGTCGGGGACAATATTTTTCACTGAGAACTATTATTAACGTGCGGGCAAGCTCGAAAGCATCCGGAAGTGTGGCACATCTTGCGCATCTTGCGGAGTACAGCAAACGTCGTATATTCGCTTTCGTGGACGAAATGGGTTATTGGTTTTATCCCCTGGCAGTCGACACATTCGGTACATTTGATACGGCTTTCGCGCAGCGTATTCGCTTTGTTGGCAAAAAGATTCGCGACGTGACACGAGAACCTCTTTCTACGGCATTTTTGAAGCAACGATTAAGTTTGCCTGTTGTAAAAAGAAATCACTGTGGCTGCTGTCTGTGCACTTTGAATGTGCGTTCTAAAGCGTCGGGCGATTTTGATTGTTTTTTCAGTGTTTATCATTTCGATTAATTTTACACAAATGCACCTCTTTGTTATTTTGATGGCTTTTGCCTAATAAAAAATTTACTTTACTTCGTTGTCACAGTATACATACAGTGTGCCGCTAGAAGTTCCGTTTCACTGCGTATCTCCGAAGAAAACACTAACTGGAAGTCTGGAAGGTTCTTCCCGTTAAAATGACCTGTGACGGTGTACTTGTAATCATGCAGTTCACAACAGGTAGCCGGTAGCTGTACGAAACTTAGGATCCGGAAATGTGCAAACCAAAGCAACATCACCAGTAGAATTTTTTTTGCTTATTATTGATACACTTTGTGGCTTCATACATTACGTTTGTGGCTGCATCAGTAAATCCGCATTTCCGACTCTGTCCTGGGCGGGTAAATATACGGCCTGCCATTGCATTATGTCATGCGTGAGCACAAACATGGACAGTACTGCACAAAAGGGCACGATAAGCAAAGGACACCGAAGATACTAGCAGTTTGTAACCATATTAAGTAATCTATTTTAAAAAGCTAATTCAGTTTTCTTATGTTGGTTTTAATTTGCTGCGGTTTTGCAGTGCCCAACTGCACCTGTAGCACGCACAGGTACATGCTGTGATGCAAATTGCGCCAGCTGTTATATTTGACCACATACAACTTTCCAGAATAGAACCGTAAACTTCTTTCGCTGACTTTAACGAATTGTCGTAAGACTGTGGGCTTCCTGAGTCAGAGCGAGGCTCCTGGTTTTTCTAGCAGAGACGGCAAGACCTTAATTCCGGTTCGTCACGATAATTAAAGCGGTTGTGTGGGATGCCACGTGTACATTGTTGGGACACGGTCGCCTCTGTCTCATGTGAGAGAGAAGTTCAAAAAATCCGGCAGCGTGGCACAACTGGCGGAAAATACTGTAGTAAGTGGAACAAATATGCCTTCGTGGAAGAGATGGGAAAACCTCTCCTGTCCACTGGCAGTCGAAACGCTGGGAACCTCCGGGAACGTGGAATTTTAGTTTTACGTAGAATTTTCTGGAAACTCTTAAGCAAACCGAAGCCTGTCCGTTATGGGTCACCAAAAAAATCTAGCTATAGCGCGATTGCTCGGGCTGATCGCGAAACAATGTGCACTCCCCATAGGCTTGTATGTTAAGACGTACCTGCCGAAGAATGCGGTTGCCTAGCGCACAGACCTAAGTAACTTCAAGCTGATCTTTTCCATGGATAAAGCATGGATCACTTGAACTGATTTTGAGGTTTGAACAGACATAAACTGTCCAGGCGGAGAAATGCGGTGGCCGGATGAACAGAATAAAAAATCAGCAAAGCGGTTGCAAAAAATACGTATAACTGCTCTTACAGTGTCTCGTAATGGAGTGTTTCAGGTATATTGTACGAGTGAAAAACTTTTTATTTACGCTTAGGGCTTCGAAAGTACGATTTCGCCGCAAAATGGTTACCCGTCGCATCCCGTGGCTGCACCGGAAGCGTGCAAGGAATGTCACCCCCCAATTCAAAGGTGCTTATAGTCACTCTGCAAAGGTCACTTAGGCTTGGCCGAAATCGGCTGATGTATGGTATCATCCGCAATAGCATTGAATGATCAACAGCTCTGAGCTATTGCTTTTGGACAACGAAGCCATCAGAATTTGTAAGCAAATTTCAAACAGAAATACCACGCTTAGTGGGTCGAGCCTCCCCTGGGTTCCCTAATTTTGACCTCACCATTATTGGGAAAGCGGTATCAGCGTAGAATCTCCAAGTGAAAAAGATATCGGATACATAGTACGGAAACTAAGAAAAAATTAAATAAGGAAGTATTTTATGACGGCTGACATGTGTTAATTTTTTGAAAAAACTGTCCCAGCTTGACTGAACAGGGCTGTATGTATCCGTACGCACATGCAAAAGTGCCCCTTTACCGTCAACAAACCTACCGAACTATTGGACAAAACCAGATTAAAAAACAATCATTTCCGTGAGCGACAAAAATAGTGGGTTATAACTGCATTTTTTTTATCTCACCAATTTAATATGTTAAAATTCAAAAGATCCGAAGCAAACGATTCCAAAAAACCCGGGTTCAAATTTTCAAAGGTTTTTTGTCACACTTCAGTTCCTGTTGGTTCGTACGGGCAGCACTATTCTAAAACATATATCTTGTACAGAGCGTTCTAAAGAGCATAATTTAATTCAATTCTCTTTATTTTAATTCGAACGGCTAAATTATCATAGTGACCTTTCCAGCTGAATGCTGTCCTGTCAAACATATAATTCAAATAAAGTTCTTCAGCATCTTCTGCTAACGTTAAAAAGTTATTTATGAACAGTAATCGTAACGCTTGTCTGCCTACGCGATGAATTCCCGTTTAAGGTATAAAATTAGAGCACCCCTGTAAACATTCCTTCTCGCACCCTGTTTATTATACGCACCCTCTATTAATTCAAAGTTATAGTAAAGATTATTGTTTAAAGTTTAGTTATGGTTTTAAGTTTTACTTGATCGGTTACTGTTTGCAATGCTGGCCGGTAATATCAACCGGCAACGAATGCGGGATGATTTTGTTTATCTTTAAGCGTGACTGCAACCAAAACACAACGAATCTGCATTTCAGCAATTTTTTTAGCAATGCCAAGGATGTTGTTAGAAAGTTTTTTGGCACACCGGCGGTGGCACAAAGCGGCCACGCTATGGTCTGTTTCATTTACGTGACTGGTAAGAAGGAAGCATTCGCTTTTCGTTTCAACTTCAATTGCCTTCCCTTCTATCTTACCGGCCTTGTCCTTAGCGCTGCTTTCAGAAGATTCGCCATTGTTTGTGGCATTTAACATCTTTAAGGTTTTGTTTCTTGTTCGTGTTAAGCATGTCCAAATTTTTGCAAGGTGTTTCGTCATCAACAATCAACCACCAGTTTTGCGACATTTTATTGTACAAAAATCCTATACGGTCATTTGCGCATTGCGACCAAGATGAGGTTAGTTTTTCTCATTACCCAACGTTTTTCTGCACGAATTATTGATTTTCCTACATATTTGAAAAATGCGGCATAATTCAGTACCGCTACTAATAAAAATACATAGTTCTGTTCTCCTTTAGTCTTGCACAGGGTTTTTTCCTAAGCGTAATTTCCAAATAATTATTTCCAGAGAAAGGCCGACCACGTTATAACGAACATAGACAGTGTATATCCGTGGTCACCACCAATAATGCTGTCTGCATTTGCCTGAGCCATATGACGATGTGGGCGTCCCCCCTTAGAATTTTTCAGATGATGAACAGCAAGCGTAGGAACGCTCCAGATTTAGCGGGAAACCGTGGTGGTTTCTAGCCGTGAAGATCCATACACTGACTGGGATCCATTCCGTGCATGCTTTGAAAGGGATGAGCGGCCATCATCATGTGATGCGGTGGAGGATAGAATGACGGCGCTTGGCTGTGGTACAGATGCTGTGCGGCATTCTGCGTTGACCAGGAATCATGCATTTGAGGATAACCTAATGGAAAAACACAGAATATTAAGTAACATTACTGATTGGATGTGCAAGCAATATAAGCATATTTAATTTTGGGTAGTCGAGTTTATTCCATTTTCCAAAATTTTCACGAACAAACATTTTCCACAAATCCAACGTTCCTGGCGCGCACGAATACCGAGCGCTACGCCGGTCGTTGTGATTACTTTTTTATTAAACTGTGTTGACGAGTTTTCTCAAATTCTCTTCACGCCAACCAGTTATTTTTACGGTGAAACCAAATCCTTATCGGTGGGTAAATTTTTTCGAGGACAGGTGGCACAAGTTGATACTTGACACCCTCGGCCCATTGAGGTTGACATGTGCCTGACATGGAGGAAGTCGTTTACCCTCGCCAGGGATCATCAGGGAAGTGTAGCCTACAGGTAGGGGTAAATATCCTTGTACACCAACTCACCGGCCATTCCTAACGGCGGCTGCTGCGCATAGCCCTGCATCAGGCCGGAAGGATCGGGACTGTAGGCACTGTGAGGCCCGGGGGAGGGACCTGGAGATTGACCTGAGGAAGACTTTCTCCGGCGCGACTTGAAAACAGTCACCACAGGAGACTTGCCTGCGCGATTAGATTGATCGATCATCGGTTGAACAATCCTCCGTCTGGCATTGATGAACCTGCAGCAGCAACACAGTCACACTCACACACATCGTCAAAACTTATACACTGCCGCGCACAGTGCACTGAAATATTCGATCATTCACACAGCCTACATAATACGGCTGTTGTACAAAAGCGAACGGCCAGAGAGGAAAACGGGACTATATCCCATTTTCTCCAAGTGTAATTTACTAAAGTACACCCAACCCCATTCACACAGCTGCCTGCGCGCAGGCAGCAGCTGCGCCGGTGCCGTGGGACAGAAAAGAGAAAGGTCACCGGAAGCAGCACAAGGCTCTAATGGGGCAATAGTTAACGCGTAACGGCATTTAGCTTAATGGTGCGGGAGCTAAAAGCTTCCTGATTAAATTACTTCACGTTCTGCTCATTAATCGATATAATACACAACTTGTGTTCCTCGGCCTTAATTGAAGACGTTAGGTCTATTGTCTGCTCATGCGCATGTCATAAACATAGATGCGCACAATCGGCACAACTACTAGGAAATTATCAATCTGAATGAATGCCAAAGACGATTTCTTCTGTATATGCAGTGTGCGATTTATTCAGCTTTCACAACAAAGCTATCATTTTATTGAATTAAATTCCATTCCATTTACGCTGACTGTGTACACAGTATATTTACCAGTTGTTAACTTGGAGAATCGTTAATCCGGTGTCCTGAGCCAGGGACTTTTTCTGCTCTTCGGATGGATATGGATGCTGAAATAATACCCTGATTATTCAATGCAGCTGTGGATGACCAAATATGCACTCAGTGCTAGGTGTACTCGGTGCAGTGTAACCTTTATGTACTTATCGGTATCCATATTCACTTTTAAACCTAGTGCTTATGCATAATTAAGGTAGCAATTGAATCAATTGAAAATTTTACTGGAACCAGGTGAAATTTCAGAAGCACGATACCAGTGCAAACAGATACAAATTTCTTTCCATTATGGACTATAATTACGGTCTGGATAGAGTTGTTAGTGGATTTTAATGGTCCATATTCCGCGGCAAAAGACCGCGTGGAGGATACTAAAATCACATCACATGGCGCGTCTGTGGTTGCGGTAAAATATGTGCAAATGATTGCTGCCAGAATGAGCCATATTTCCTCCACTCTACACTGCCAGACTCATGCAGGAAATATCAATGTTTACCGAAATAGTTGAGTTAATAAATCTGTCAATACTAGGGCCGAGTAAAGAGAAAATCGTTTCCAGGCTATACACATCACTGCAAATCCATGTCAAAACATATTATAACTTCTTTATTTTCTGTACCATGATGTGTTAGCCAGAACGAAATATCATACATTTTCCTATTTAGTATTTATTTTTGTTGGGGCTAGATAGGGTGCACTAGATTAATGATAAAATTTTCTGTTCAACGTGACCTGACCAAAATCTGCTTTGATAAATTGCACAAACCTGTAAATGCTGAAACAGCCACGCCCTCATGCAGTTTGTAGCCATTTTAGGAAAAATGCCGCGTTTCTTCTGGCGCTTTTTGCTTCGCTCATCATCATCATCCTCGCCATCGGCATTTTCTCCGGAACACATGCTACCATCCCCTAGTAAAACATAACAAAATCAAGGTCAAAAGCGGTCGGTCGGATATGGCTTTTCCCTGTACGACAAATACATCCCATCCCCAGCTGATTAAGCTTCCGTCGGCGCGCTCCCATAACTAAGGATATGCAGCGCTCCCCACTTCGGCCTAATCTATCTCATTTCGCGCGTGCACACACTACCAGTGCACTTGCCAGCACAGGGCATACACACATAGGCACAAACTAATTCCGCTCCTCAGGGACTAATCGCCCGGGATCCCAGCTAAAGTCCAGCCCGGCCATACATTCAGCGTTCTGCTCTTCCCCTAACGAGCAGGTTGCGTTACAGCATTAATCTCCGTTTATCTTACTAATAATATGCATGAACATTCTGCTCAGCAGGCGCGCACACTGATAGCGGCCGTAGCCGGTATCAAAGGTCACACGGGTATATGGGCATACGATCTGTTGCCGCTTCAGAAGAGAGCGCAAACAGCAGCTTCATAGCACTGGGTTACGCAAAAACAGTCTCTCATTAGCAATCGCCAAACGAAAATTTCTTGCAGAATTCCCGAACAACATTCTGCTGCATTCAAGTTTAGTTTTGGAAAAATATTGTGCACATATTATGGACGCGCGTTGTCGAATTCAGTGTTATTTCGACGTGGCCGAGTGTGCTAGGGTAGCCGGTCGTTGCTTTTCGGATTTTCGCTACATGACAGTAATTGCTGGTTTCTGCTGGTATGATATATGGAATCCATTACAACTCACGATCTCCGGAAAAATATCGCACACGCTATAGCCAATTCATGCATTCCTCAAAGCATAATAAGTGGTTTGGCGACAAAATATATATTGTACTTATATAGTTATCCATTCATTTCACAACCATAATGGTGAAAGAATTTTTATGTAAGCAAAATCATCTTTGTACCGTTATGAAGATGCACCTATCTTGTGGTGAACAGAATACCCCGATACTTTAAACCGTATCTCTGTTGGTAGAAAAGTTACACTTTAACAGAGAACCTATGCTTTGGTACTCTGCAGAAGCCACCAGAAAGATGCTGACAGATTTCAGACATTTGGTTGTTGTTTTCTGGACTGATCCAAACGATAAGGATTAGATAAAGTCTGACCGCACCCGACGAAATCTCCAACATCCATTTTAAACATCAAATTTATTGCATCCTGTATTGACAAAAACATAACAGGAAAAGGGCTGCTGCTGTACGTGCAAAATATCGCAAGAGGCGGACAGTGACACCAAAATAATAAGTAAATCAATCGCAGTTTGACTTTTTAATATATATTTGTAATTTTGCATTAAATAGTAGTTACATAAATTTTGAAATAATATATAGCTGAAAAAATATTGAACGCACCACTGATCAAATTTATTCACAAGGTCATTTCCATATGCTCACTCTGCCAGGATTGTACCGCGAGGTCTAGCTGACTAAAAAGTCTGCATTTTACTAGTATTCACACCAACTCAAAAAGAACATCACACTTTAGCAAAAAAAATCAGATATTTCCCACTGAAAATAATTATCCAATAATATTTAAAATGAATATACAATACTATATTCCACCATTCAGAACCAAGTTCGGTAAAAAAAGAGTTTAAGGTCTTCTCTTGAATTTTGCAAAACAACAACAACTAACCAAACCGTTAGTGCGCTCAAATAACATTCAACGAACACAACTAACCACAAAAACTGAAAGTGAATAACATTAACGGATTTGCTCAGTTATACAGCACTTATATTTACTTATTAATTTTACTACTTAGAACGTTTGAACTGTGCCAGTACTGTACGTAGGCAAACAGGCTATGCGCAGCGCAAGTCTAGAGTAGCACAGCTAGTATAAGTTGAGACGCGGCTGTAGAGACCAGGAAAAGAAAATTCTCACCATCGTCCTTTGCAAGACTGCTGATGTGATTTGAGAAAGTCCAAATTTAAAATAGTCGGAAATGATGGATGACACTCATTTCAGCCGTCAAGCCCAGTAACAAAATCTATAAAAGTTATGCTATGCACTACAGTAAGTCAACTTTGCACAAATGCTGATCTGTTCATTTCGGGAATACTGTAAAGAAACAGCTGCTATGTGGACAAGAAGGCAGCTTTTAACTTCGAAAATTATCCAGTTTACTGGTTCACGATCTACTCTAGCACGTTTGTATAAGTATCAAAACATAGGATTCGTTTAGCAAATGCTATATACATATGTAAAACGCGAAGCTAACATGAAAGTGCTGGCAATGGAACAACTGTATCGAAATAGCTAGATTTCAAACAATTTGGCAAGTTTGGCTTTTTGTATGTTTATTAGTTTTCGAGTAAACCGGTGAACGAAAACGTTTTTGCAACTATCGCAAAACACTGCGAGGTGCGATTGTTTAACCTTTATCGTGAACTTTTGCTTTTAGTACAGATGCAACCGGAAATCATTAGTGGGTGTAGGTAACGTTGCCTTATTGACTGCTGCTAACTGCGTGTGCATGAACTCACAATCAATTAATGAGCGAGAAAGTAATGGCGTTTCTGATCATCTGGCACCTTCCAGACAAATTAAGAGCGGCAAATTTGCAGCCTGATGGCTGTAGCGATTGTGAAATTAACAGGATTAATTAGCTACACAAACACGTATTGCCATGTTCGATGGCAAATCTAGTCGGTCGAAATGCGCAAAAGATGTTTCACATTGTCCTCACAAATATAAATCCCTGTCTGACAATCCGGTAATCTATTTCCCTGAACGGCCCTAACGAGCAAAAGATACAGCCTGGCATCAGGTTCTCAAGGATAAAGTTCCCATTTAATGATGTTCTCAAGAAAGAGATCCCAGTGCAGACAAAATCATTAAATGCTAAACTTAACTCTGCCGTCGACGTCGCATGCATGCAGCATCTTCCTGTGCCAATGAATTTCACGATATGGATAACGCGTAAGCATATCAATTTGGACGTCATGTCTATGCGGCCCTTTTCACGAACGGGATTATGCTGTGCTCTTGGGTGCCCATATCGTGCAGCCTGCTGGGAGCTGCCGGCATTGATACAAACTGTAGGCCAAGTGTGTATCTATCTCTCAAATGGCGCGCCTTGATGGCCCTATATATCGGACACCCGAAATATGATCTGGTTCGTGATCACTTGAAAAAATGCCGCATTTCACAGTGAGGGAGGCCAATTAGGATGACAAGTCAAGGAACGGATATATATGCGACAGCCAACGCCACACGGTTGCAGCTCATATCATTTACCGCGCTTCACTGCAGCAGAACCTGGCGCATGAAATTGCCACCCGAGCTATGTGTCTAATTGTGTGAAAGGTCACAAATGAGTTACCAATCTGCTGAGATATATGTAGAACTGCAATAAATTTGTTATCCACGTTGCGACTACGACACTTACGAATTATCAAACGACCAACAATCACGAACACACTGTAATCACCAAAATTTAGGTTTTTATTTTTTTATTCACGCTGCATGCGACAATTATTTTGAAATATTGCTTGCATTGTGCACAATCAATTTATCGCTGTGCTTAATGATCAATCGTTTAGTGCTGGCCATACGCAAATACGAACGTGTGGAACAATGTAACCGCTGTGGTCATATTTTATCCACACGCTTCCTGTCAAGGCTGTCGTAGAGGTGTCATCTGTTGGCTGTAAGTGTCACCGCATAAATTAACGATTACTCCCAAAACGTCGTGAAACTGTCGTTGATTTTCCACTACGTATAAATGTCTACCAAATAGTATGGGCTGTTATCAACTGCACAGCAGTCTCTAATAGTTTCCTGTCTACAGGTTGGGTGTAGCGTCATACTATGCCCCATTTGAATCTGGACAGGATAATATATTATCGCCGCTGCACACGCTGCCGCACAGAGTGGAGCGGTCCTTTCGTTCGACTGACAGGAAATGTTGTCGCGGATTCACACCAGAAACTGTCACGTACGCAGAGCAACGCGACTTCCACTATACTTTCGAACTCTCTCATAAATACCTTGTCGTTTTAATTAACGATCAAAAACGTAAACATACAAGAGAGGTATAATGATAAGTGAGGCATCGTTCATAATTATTCGTCTGATGATGGGCCGTGTAATATATCTGTATGAACAGCCACACTGTGTAATATGTGTATGCGCGTAAGCAGTCATCCCGTCAAATCGATCTGACATCCACGACAGTTCGGTATTTTGAAGCTGTGACACCTTTACGATCATGCATAGAGGCACATAGAGATATATTCCTATCATCGGCTAGTGGTTAATAGCTGTCAAATCGACGACGCTATTTACTGCTTATTTTCATCCAAATAAAGCTTCACTCCTTTGACACAATATATACCTATGACAGCTGACCAATTATTTTCATACCTGCCTGGAACAACGTGACAAACTAGCAAGCGTTGCTTTTCTAAATGTCATACATGTCACCGCTTATTAACAGATTTTAATCTGATAAAGGATTATGTAATAAAAAATGCCTATACGCATTGTTCGAATGAGTTTAACTATGCGCTGCTTTCTAAACATTTGTCAGATTTTCCTGCACATTTGCTTTCTGTAATAATAAATATATCACATCTACGCATTGAATTTCTTCTCTGGACAAATCAACATATGTGACAATTTCTGGATAACCTATGAGCCTGTGATCGGGTTGCTTTTGCATGAACGAGAATAACGAAAATGCAACAGCAATGCACATAAACGGAAATATGTTGATCTCCACGCACCGTTAATTCGACAGCATCTTTAAATCTTTAACGATAAAGAATTTGTAGCTTAAGGGGCATTGCGCCGGCGCACTATCTATCTCGGCATGCTATCGAGCTCATCATTTTATTAAGGGACGGTCGGAAAGAAAATTGCATTATTTGTGCCGAATCGTCGGTAAGAGTGACTACTGATTTCAAGGCACATCTCACCAATGTCGGATCGTTATTGCCAACCTGCATCCTTTTCACTATGATTATTTAGCTTGGGAACAGGTTTCACAGTTGGTTGACCAGTGCCTCTTATCGTGAGCAATATCTCCATTTTTATAGGAAAGACATGATTATATTAGCCAAACGATCGTGTGCACGGAAAGAATAAAAGGCCGGTAGTTTCGAAAATTCCAAAGATGGAGTTGAACAGCGACTGAGAAAGACGGAGAGGAAAAATGCTCTAAAACTACGTTGTGCCTTTTAAATGTATTTAAAGCCGGAGGGGGGCGTAAACGGCCGGTTCACTAACAGCAGGTGATGATTACAAGATCCGATAAGAAGCGCCGTTGCAATTGTTATGCGCAACTGTGGGTCGCAAAATCGCCTCTGGTGGAAACGATCAGCCTTTTCATTAAAAGTCAAGCCTCAAATACATTATCAGATAGCCATATAGGCAGTCAAACGAGCGCCAGTTGCAGTCGCCGCTGTAATTATTCTCTCAATCCGCGCTCCGCTACAAAAAGCTTAAAACTGCCTCAAAAACAACCTGCTTCTATCTATAAAAGCGGACAAAAACTGTTTTATAGACGTGAAAAATAGTTTTTTCTAAAGGCTACCGTTTGCTCAGTGCCAAAATCGCGTATAACTATTCCTAACAAAAAATGTTGATTTTATGCTAGATATACATTTAAAATGTTTAGAAAAGCATATCATGTTTGCCAAGAATTAATGGTAAATAAGTAATCTAAAATCCTGCGGCAAACATGAAACATTGTGCACTTTTCTTGCTGCTTCTTATTAAAGGTCAAGCTTTAAGCTCACTTATAAACCCATCAATTCCACTACAAAGTTTGACTGTCACGGCCATCATCCGTTGTATAGCGATTGTAAATATAATTTGGCACAGTCTCTGTTACTTTTTCTCTTATACGACTGCAGCAATTAATTGAAGTCCATTAGCCGTACCGTGGCGGTAAAAAATACCTCCAAGGACACAGCTTGCACCTTGAGCGCGGTAATAGCGTTTAGACTATCAACAACGCCCTTGGGCAGTAACCAGCCCATCAAGAAATACCTGAATGTCCGCCGAAAAACGAAACAATAGTCACCCGACGGTGCAATGCAGGCGCGCAGGAAATACACGGCAAATCAAGCATTTTCGCCACTCATATATTATTGCGAGCTCCTTTGTGTTGACATTTTTGGTGGCAGACACAACGGGGTAATTAACGATTGTGCTGTGTTAAAATTCATACCACCGAACTACACGAACATACCACTTAAATGCCAACTAACTTGCCATTTACTGTCATGTAAGCAAGCAAACAAGTTATAGAAGCCGAAAAAATTACCCAGAATCGAATTAATGCGCAGGCATACGGTACGTGTGCTCGCGCCAACGGCTTCTAAATTACAACTTTGAGGTTGGGGGATTTCGCGCGCACACCGAATGCGGCATCGGACATAATAAACTAGAGGCCGAAATGGCATTGCAAAGATGTGCATTGCACGAGGCTTACCTGTTTCGCTCATATTGTCAAAAGCGTGATTGCTCTGACTGATAGGTCGACTGTTGGAATTGTGGAGATGAGGGTGAGGAGAAGGATTCTGGAGGTGATTAACAGCCGGCTGTGGCACGGCGTTTACGGGAGAACCTTGAGGGTCATTCATGGCCTGAGAATCACTCCCGTGGTGATTGTACGATACGGAACTGGGTGAAGCGTTCTACAATAACGAAAACATAGCATTATTATGAAAAAACTGTCAAAAGATCAATTCGTGTGTGTTTGGAAATTATAATTTTGCAGCATTCAAATTCAGTGGTTTGTGCGTTGGCAGGGCAAATAAATCAAATGCTTATAAGCAAATATGTCAAATGAGCGAGCGGTTAGAGCAGTTTCTATCTTCACAAAATAGTAGAAACAGCGAAAGTTGTAAACAGTGCGTTCATAGTTATGACCTATGTTACTGTTTTGTTTCAAATGTAATAAAGGTCAGACGGAGCCTTTTACCGCACACGTCTACATACGACCGCGAATGCGCATATTCGGACAGTTCTAGACTTCCGCTGGCATCGGCTGATTTTAATCTTGTTAAATTATATGCAGATCCCAAATGTAGTGCGCTACTAGAAAGGCAATGAAGCGAAAATAATATTTCCTTTCTCTAGCTGAAAACTTGAAGAAGCACAGCTCTGGAAATGGATAATTATTAGGATGATGGGATGTTGTGTATGCATTAGAATTTGAGTGAGCATGTTCATCGGTGCACTCCACTGCACATAGAAAATACAGTTGTGCTTCATCGCCACCCATTCCCATTTTCGGTCAAAATATTACACACAACTCCATGTACAGAAGTATACATGTAGCGCGAATGTGTGCGCCGTTCGTTATGCCTCTTCCAGCAGCTACAGAAAAACCGCTATAGCACGGAAATTGGCCTGTCTGAAGTGCTCGCGAGTCGCGATGTGTTTTTGCGTTGCAGCCGGCAATAAGAGTAAAATGCACATTATTGTGGAATTGCTCTTTCAGCGGATGTGCCTCTACAATCCGATTGGAAATAGTTCCCTGCTACCCGTCTCCCTATGCTTGTCCAGTTTAGGATGCTCTAATCAGATTAAAGTATAGAACATTAACCCTAATATACTAACTTTGATGAAATTACCAGGGAAAATGGATGCGTAACGATAGAAAAAGGACATCCGCTACTTGAACAGATAGCGGATGTATTAACTAATGTTCTTGGGTTTGCTTACGCAGAGGGAGCCAGATAGCCAGCTTGCATTGCACACAAACACGGAACACACCCCGATATCATCCGTCCGCGCGCTCCGGCTTTTCCGCATTCTATTCCGCGCAGTGCTGCGCATTGTACAAAAGTAATGAGAAGGAAATTTTAATGTGTGTTATGCATTAAACATGCTTCCTCTCTACATTTCGCATGATCGCATTCAGGCCCGATTTACTTTCTTGTCCTAACTGATCTCTTCTTTCCGGCTCAGTGGACTCACTAGTATCTGTGTGATTGGAAGGCTGCACTACTCCGCACTCAAATTAGGATCTATATGTATATTTTGTAATATTCATAACGTCTGATTGCATTTGTGCAAATTGTGGTCCATGGCGAGTGGCCGGCGTTCGTATCCATATGTATTCAGAGAGATGAGATGAGAGAGCTACGTAAGATTTTAAATTTACTCGGCTTAGGAGAGCGCAACTGCAAGAAAATGTCATGCGCAGCTGTCATCGCCATGCATGGCTTTTACAGCAGCAGCACAGCCGCAGCCTCCTACAATATCAGTAAGCAGCATTTGTTCCGATGCATCATCATCATCCTATTCGATCTGCTAACCAAACCCAAAAGATCCCATCATAAGAGGGCCGCTTGTGCAAATCCAACCAGTTCCACAATAATTTGTGTAGAAGGATTATGAACGCCACTATCAACCCTAATGCACAGCAGCACTGGCGGCAAATGCGTACGCCACGACTGCACTATTTATGGCAACAACAAAGTCCAAAACGTTATAATAATTTCAAACTCATTATAATGCCATCATGCATGCAGTATAGCACAACACGGTATTGGTAAAGTTCTAATTTCATAGCTATGCTTGCAGATATGAATATTGTGAAACAAAGCATACACCACAGTTTTAATTTCATTAGCACACTAAAAATTACATTAGCCCACTAAAATTTCATTAGCACGCTAAAACTTTACCGGTTTTAATATAGTTTTACAGGCGGTGATCCACATACAGTACAGCATTTTCTAACCTCGAAAAAATTTTGACCTTCATCGCGCGTTAAAGAACAAAACCGTGCTGATTTGATGCGGTGCGCGTTCACACTGTTTATTAAACATGTAATTATTTTGTTTCACATTATATGTTACAAGTTTGTTGGTATGTTTGTAGCATGCACTTGAAGTGTCTGGTCAATGTAATCCAAGCATACAAATGTGCAGGCTCCCCGCTATGCCTCTCACCCCATGTTAATTAGTTCCACATGAAATGTACCACATGAACAGCTTTCTCAGCGCTTGACGATATATAACATTGGTAACACATATACTTTCTTTTTAAACGGCTCTCGCAATGTGTTTTACCTGCTCGTTCTGACGATCATGATTGCCAGCGATTTGTCCCGGATGATGGGTCATGCGTTGACCATTAATATTGTTACTGCTGACACCCAGCAATCCGACACCGGGCGACGACTGCATTACACCGCTACCGGCTGACGATACGGCCGGCATATGATGAGGTAATGTGGCAGCGGAGGTGGTTCCTGTTGTGGCGTGATGATTGTCAGGTAAATTAGCATTTTCCGAAAAGGCACCGTTACTTTCCCCTTCACCATCGGAGCTGACCCCGTCATTACTGTTGGCTCGTGATGGAGTCGGCGTGCCCCCATCGTGGTCGTCGATCACCAAGTCAATAGGCATTTTGCCTTTCAAGCAGCCGATATAACGTGTACAAAAATTGTCACACAACTCATGGACCTACAAAATGATACTCACATTAATCATTGATAACGATATCATTCTGCCTTACGATTACGGTGTCCGTACACATCCGTACTTCGCTGTAATTTGTGTATTAAATACAAAAAACACTGCCATATAGGTGATTTAGCAGTTATCTACAAAACAATCCAGATGTAGTTGATTTTTTTATAATGACTGTGTTTAGTTTTCAGTTATTAGTTGTCACCAACCACCTGAATCAATGCATCATAGCTGTTGTAAATCCCATTTCTGAGCCGAGAGACGCCAAAATTTAAATTACAAGATTTCACTGAAAAGTGCAAAGTGAGAATCTTTTGCATTAAGGAGATTATCCGGGTTAAAAGGCTACACAGACGACGCGGATACATCTGGAAGTTTTCGTTCACACCAGACATTTCAGAGCATACAAGCAATGGAGATATTCAAGTAAACACAGGAACGTAATTTCGCCTACTTACGCCACACAGTAAACACAGTCGCCATACAAACATTGCAAACTGTTCGTATAAGTACACTTTTAAGAAGATTGATCACAGCAGTTAAATTTAAAGTATCATTTTCCATAAAGCACGCAAGTTTCCATTACCACTTGCGAGCTAAAGCTTGTGTTTTGTGCCAAAGCATTTCGATGCACTAGGCACTGAGGGTCTGTGAATATGAAAGCCGTCGCTATTGCTTTGAATTTACCACAATGAGCCGCGAAACAATTTTCACTAATTTTGCGAACATACCCACTACCCAGTGACCTTTTTGCAGTGTAACTCTTTTTTGCCCATGCGACACGGAGCTTTTGATCAATGCACCCCAGTCCCAAACAAAGCCCTGCTAGCTTATAAAAATTGTCTGATATTACAGTAATAGTATCAAATAATAAGGGAACACCTCAAATAAGCCGGTATTTCTGCATGTAATTCAGAAGTTTTGAAAAAATAGCAGCAGACAAACTGCAGCGCTAATTTGAGATTATTGATCTGTTGTAATAATAAAAAAGTCGGCGTCCATCATTTTGTTCTTTCGCTTATATTTCCATTATTTATCGTCTTTCAAAATTCAACTCTCTTTTATAAAAACAAAGTTTTTAAGGCAGCGATGAGTAGTCATGGCGGTGCGATACGGCAAACAGTATTAACTTGACCAGCCGGCACGTTGAGTTTAATCTTGAAGGGGAAAAGTCAAGAATGTTTACTGTAGTGGCCAATTATAAGTCTATCTGCATCGCATGTGAAAAGGAGCTTATGTAGAATTATACACAAACAAACTCCGGCTCTCTTATAACAGGCAGTGACGTATGGCGGGCAAGACAGTCTGCACAATACCCACAACACTATCCACTCTACTAACGTCGCACCCCAGAGGGTCATATCAAAGATTACCGCTGTACTTCAAATACCAGAGAGTGCGGCACGGCATGAAACTGCTCTAATCTTACTATGCAAAATACACACAGTAAGCTATGTATATGTCCGATGATTTTCAGCTGAGAAATTTTGATCTGCGCTTTGATTTTGTTTAATTTTCCAGGCATGGATACAGTAAAGGTAAATTCATGATCGGACTGGCGCACACAGCTTGAAGATTGTTGTTTCAAGGTTTAAATATTCACTACTGCTTAGTGAGACCGCATTTAACTTGTCCTTTGCGTGGCATATGCAAGATTCATCGGTTACGCTCTACTTGCCGCTCTAACTAGCTTTCGCCTCAAAGCCGCTACATATTTTCTACCATATTTTCCACGGCATACTTGGGATACTACGAGTAATGTACTTGACGGCATATGTGCGTGTGTACAACAGCCTGATTCTAATATACACTTTCTCGTAGACCATATAGACTTTCCCAGTAAACTTAATTACACAAGCTCATATTATGCATTCCTCACGAAACTCCATGTCGGAACAGTGCTTTATTTAAAGTAGAATAAAGGCTTAGCCGAAATATTCGTAAACATTCTCTTATGGTTAGCTATCCCAACAAACTGCCTATGCGAATTGGTTATTCGTTTTGCAGATTCTGTAATGTCAGTCGCTCACTGCACGCATCATCAGTTTACGGTGCGATATCATCCATACGAGAATTAATACATAAATTTAACGACCTTTCGGATTTTTTGGTAACCAGAACATTTTTCAGAGTCATTTGTGCTTGAAATGGCGTCTATTCTTACAATAGGTTGATAATGACTAATTAGGCCAAAATCTGGTTTTTCCGGTTAAATTTAAAATCGGGTTATAATACCCGAAATATTAATATAAAAAACAGTCATTGTATTTTTACATTGTATAATACAGTTTAGACTTGAGCCAATGCTAAAGGTACAATGCTGTAGTACAGTGATTAAACTGCAGTTAGGGCAGCGCGAGTGCTAGATTGTAGCCAAACCTAGCGGCAATTATGGAAAGTAATTGGTTTGTGAGCTTACCTTTTCTAGTTCCAGTAAATGGAAACGGAGCACTTGAATAGATTGAATCATCTGGAAAAGTTGCGAAGTTTACGTTAGTTATATGTACACACGAAGAAAACGACATTAATGACGGCATTGCTTATAATCGAAATGAAAACGGCATATCGTGACATATGGGACAATAGGGAGAGTGTGAGAAGTGTCAGTTTAGTGGCGTTTTCTCCACATCAACACATGCCAAACTTTTGCTCATAACCAGTCAAGCTTAGCTGTGCTCGCTTTCCCGAGTTTGATTGCAGTATGGCATGAGTAAATTATGTATATTCAATAATCACGCATACCATTTTATACTTTTAACAATAATCATGAACATGTTAATTACTGCGGCAGAAGTACCCGGTACGATTTCCAATGGACTTTGTAGCGTTTACGGCGAGAATACAACATTTTTATTTTTAAGGTTTTTAAAAAGTACAAAACCTCAGTTATGCATTCTATGCGATTGAGATCTCATTATTTTAACCAACTGCCTGCAAAATTACACCAATTTATGTGGCACAGGTTTCAGTTGATTTCGGAAGGTCAATCGTTTCGTGCAGGTTTACTCCTGGTGCATGATGTGCATGCATGGTGTAGGACTTTTCTCAACGCTTGAAGAAAATTCTCCATCTAAACTACGGTTGTTATTTAAACTCTTGGGTTTAGTTTATATACTGCAGAGTGAAGCAAGTAATAAAAATTTGAATCACGACTCGTGTAAGACTCTTCCCTTGAACCTGAATAGATGAACTCACTAATTAAGCATTTCAGGTTGCTTCGATGTGCAGTATTTATTTCTTTGGCTTTCTAGAAACTTCTGGATAGCTTCCTAGCAGTGCAGATTCCAGACTGCATGAACTGTGAAGGGACACGACACGAACAAGTAATATCCGAACAGAAGGCTGGCGGTAGCAACATCAGCGGCGCTAGATCCGACAAGGCAGCGCGGATGTTCGACTATGGCTTTATGGACTATGTCAGGGGCATTAACTCTTTCAATCAAGAACTTAAACGCTCTGTGGGCTTTGTTTCGTTGGACAAATAATTTAGTGCCCTGTACTGGACGGATACATAAAGCGCTGCTTACAGACAGTAATTATAAGATCATCATCTACTTCCCTCTGCGCTAACTCTGGAGTAACTGCTGGTCAGTCTTTTTCTGCCCAGAGCAGATTACCTCCGCTTTCCCGTAAATTTACCAGTATCACTTAGCGCATAGCTGCCAATACAGACCGTCCACACTGAGAATTAACTGAATTATAACAGGCTAGCCACAAAATGGACAACGAGACGCCTCTTTTTGTGCACGCTGCCATTCAAAGGCGCGCGATGAATGAAAGGTTACTATCAGGACGCGCCAAGAAAAATAGATACGCATCTCTTAATTAAGACAGATGCCGAACGTCTACGCGATAGTAATAAGGATATGCCCGCGTTCCAATAACAAACACAAGCTTGATGAATCGTTTACCTAACACCACGTCCTCAACTGACAAAATTCTTAAGCGGTTACAGTTATGATTACAAGGCATTTATGCTCTCCGGTAAATGTTTGACAGTTTTCCATAATGACAAGTTTAATTATTAAAAATTTCTGGTAGATAACGGTTTGTTATGACCTTTTGTCCCACATGCATCCGTTATTTGTTTTTTAATTAGAACCTGACTAAAGTCAATCGTTTCCAGCAATATCGACAGGTAAGTGTGGATAACTGAATGCTCAGCAAAACTAGCGCTTAACTAGTACTTCCGGGTCGATTTGATGTGACATGGCAGTAAATGAAGTTGATGCTCCTGGGTGATACTCCATAAATCTTTTACCGGCGCACTGGCTACGTACATAGATTGCCGGCATTCCCTCTGATCACCGATTTTCTAGCTTTAAACTTACCAAATTATCCAGTTCGTCCGTTGAGTTGAAAAAGGATGCTTTGCAGTTGTCCGAACGTAACTGAAATGCACAAATGATCGATATCGCATATATTCATCGAAGCCATAAAATAACTGCCAACAGTCAAAAGGTGCACTGAAGGAAGATTTGATGAAAATTACATTATGCCATAAAATACATAAATATCAGTCTTGCTCGCGGAAAAAGAGTTTGCAACAAGCAAAATTATTAGTGTTTGTCGGAATCATCAATCGGAAGAAGCATGCCAGTAGAAATGCATTAGTTAAAATAAATTGTTTGCAGTGCTTTCAGTTTCAACTACCGCATCGTCCATAAAAACTAAAACCGGAGCCGAAAACGTAAGACGCAATAAGCGGTTCATGAAATTTTTTATTTTTATTCAACTGTGTTTGTAGTTTTGCGCTGCAGCTGGAGGAAATCAGCAAAATCATTTACCATGCAATAACAAGAACAGTGCGAAACTCCGTGTTGAATGGGAATAATAACAATATAAAGCTGGAGATCTAACGAATATTGTGTTATTGTGTATATTGTAGAAGAAAGCCAAATGTTGACTTCTTTCGTTGTACACAAAGCGCGATAGCCTAAACGCCTCTAGGTAAGATTAATCCCATTCAATGAAGTCTCAAAGATATCTACACACAGCTATTCCATAATGTCGTTTGCAATGCGCACAAGGACAGAAACCTTTTGCGGCTGCGAACCTGATCTGAAAGTATCCCCGCTTGACCATATATACAAAAGAACAAAAGAAGCTTTTCATAGTTAGTCATCCATACATTATACGATCTTCAACAACGCGCCATGGATCGTATATATTTCTGCGCATGCACATAGCCGCCTTCACCAGAAATACGATAATACCCCTTCAATTCTTTACTTATGTCAATAACTCCAACACCTTGCTGTCTCACAACAATTCAATAAGTCAAAATCAAGATAGCGTTTTACGCTAAAGTTTACAATTAAAGTGTCTGCTCTCTTCGCTACAATTGTCACTCAGCCTGTTCAAAAATAATATATTCAAGTGAATAATCTTAGGCAAATAGATAAATTAAAAATGTTATTTTGTGGCAAACAGCAACATCAATTTACATCTGATTGTGTTTACATCATGCAGAAAAATGTTTTGTCGGAGAAATGTGATGCACTTCTTTCTAAAAAAACCTGCTGCTTATTATACCGGTGCCGTTGAAATGTTACGGTGCATATAGCACAGTTGTTAAGGTCAATTTGAAAGTCTGCTGCATCTGTATATTGCTCAGGATTGATTATAATGAGAACAAAATTCGATACGCATACAGCGTGAACCGTTTATGCAAACTTCGCTTATTTGTCTAAGCATCGTTAAAATGGTTTTATTGCCGTTCGTATATCATATAGCAGATTACAGGTTGACAGCACGACCATTACGAGGATCATGAAGCTACCTTTGTCCAAAGATATAACTCCCTAGCGAGACGTAAAATGCAGTTTTTGTAACGATGGCCGAAAAATATATGACACAGTTTGTCCATTTTGTCATGCTAACTGAATTATTCAGTTACAAAACTTTGTAGCATCCCAGACACAATACGACTGTTCGCAGTTCACTGTCCGGAAAAAAATTAATTCCAAATGTTCGGTATATGCAGCCTAAGGGCTTTGCAATAGCTTTAATTTGCGATGGAGAATAGTAATCGTTATTTCCTTTGCGCGAATGCTGTCGCATTACAAATGTGAGCAGATCACGATTAAAAATATAATAATTTGCGGACGGAAAATAAAAATCAACTAGATATTTTTCCTATTTCATATAGGGAGATTTTGATTCACACGCGATGTCGATATGCACACTGCATAAGCACTTTCTTTTGTTGCTAAACATTACTAGTATTTGTGCAATACGGAAAGTGTATAACGCCATGATTAAAACTGGAATGAAATATTTTGCAAAGAACGTCAGGCTGATTATTTGGAGAAGTTACGGTTATTCTTGCTAATGTAATGAGAAATAATTAATCCACTAGAAAACCTCAGCAATGTGCCGCTTTCTAAAGCGAAACAAAGATTTTTTGTACCATACGCATTCGAAGTAAAAATACAAGGCCTTATCTTGGATTTATAAGCAGCATGCACAAACAACCAACCACTAGTCTTGTTTTCGCGACCGGCCGACACAGAAACCATTTTTTTCACTTACATGTTTGGCAAACGTGGCGATATCCTCGTTAAACGATTCCGATGAACACACATCACCGCCCGCTACTGTTGAATCTCGCGGTGTACAAGTAGCCAACTCGCATTTTTCAAAGATCATTGTTAACAGCGGAAAAAGTGGATGACTGCAATTAATAGGAGGGTAAATTTCAAATTTTTTCTACCATGCTGAATGAAGTGGACCTGACTATTGCCAGATTTATCAATACTCCAATATGTATTGGAGTCTTAACAGTTGAAAACTTGGAATTGTACCTTGCGAAGTTCATTGATTTATGATATATTGTATGAATTCATATAGTTGATTACGTTTTGTGTGGAATTATAATTACCTATAAATGGCATCCTTATCGCGTTTATGAGCATCCACAGTAGCCGACTGCGGACAATGGTTATTGGTAACGGCATATTGTGGCTGGGCATTTGCTAGTCCTGGCGGGGAATTGTAGCCACTTACTCCCGCAGCAGCGGCACCGTACATGCCGGCTGCCACATGCCTGTCTGCTACGGCGGATGTTACTACCGAATTTCCATAAACCGGTGTCTGATGATGCAGTGGATCAGTGTCATAATGATACATGATTTCCGCTCCGAGAATACAAATAAATTAACTTGCCTGTCTCCAACCGCCAGTTGGAGAATTAATCAACAAAAAATATCTACTAAGAGGAATATATGCGCTAGTGTTGGCCTTCCAAAAACACTGGCAGGCGCACATGCACGGCTCGTCACGACGCTGCCGTCAATCATGAACTACGTTGACGTGCAGCCGTCATGTAAATTAGAACTTCAAAACGATATACGCAGAGTATAACCATAAATTCACTCGTTATACTGTTCTATTGCCATAAACAAGAAATGCTTCCGATTTGTACGCCAGGTTAGTGCAAAGCGGAGAGTTGTGTGTCCCGATAACCAGCGAAGAGAGAAATGTACAAGAAAAATCTCAGCAATACACTCTTGTGTGCCGAATGAACAACCAGTATTGATGATAGTAGTGATAGTCGGCCAATCAGGGAGCAGGATGTCTGATACTCTTTTCTTTCACCAATAAATCACGCTGATAAATTGGATAAATTGATAAGATGAAGCAGACACAATCGTCAGGGGTAAGATAACAGGCTACAGGCTAACCGCAAATATTTAAATACAGCTCTGCAAGCATTTACTGCGCGGTCAAGTCATCATCCCGGCGCGCGCAGCTATAACACTTCTCAAATCCCCGCTATAACTTCTTCACAACGGTGTGTAATATTTTTAATATCTGTCCAAGTCTGTCGAGCGAAAGAATTTCGAGAGCAGCAGCTATTTCTCCTCTCTCACAGACGACGTACATATATCATCATTTCGCCGTCTTCGACTTATAGGAAACAGCGATGCACACTGCATTTGACACGCCGTACGTTCGCATTTGTACTGTATGTTCGCTATGTTGGAAAGATTTTCAACTCATGATCATATTGGTATTTAGCAGAGGCTGTACGTTAAATGTAGCAACTGCCAACATAGCTGTCATGCGGGTGCAGATTTCTGTCAACTTGGTTATCCACCAGAAACAGCCAATAGTCTACAGTCTACAACTTGCACAACGTAGTACACCGGCATCCATAGCGCATAGGCTCATAGCGTTGTACACTGCGCAGATGCAGCACAAAAGGATGGTGCCGACTTGCCGGTAAACGGCAAAGGCACACGCGTCATAACCCATTCGAGAAGCTTTTGAATTGTTGTACTACTGTCTATTGATCTTGTTTTTGCATGATAAATGATGTGATATTCTGAGGAAGTTACTTTCCGTAAACGTCAGATTTTCTTCAAGATAGCACAAATTGTAATTCGACCGCAAGCAAAAGAACGATCACATACAGACTTGCAGTTATAAATCCATTTAAAGGTTTCCCTTCCGGCATCTAGCGCTTTTTGTGGCCTGATCTGGCATAGTTGCACATATGCATTACTGTACTTACTCTAGTGTGTATGCCGTACCTTTGTGATTCACATCAAAGAAAGTTTTACGCATTTTCCGCAATTTTACAGCCGCTTAAAATATACATTATGCTTGTAAATTCGACACGTGGAGACCAGTTTTCGGGATCTTGGTATTTTTGCAAATAACGCATACTGAGATGCTTTGTTGCAGAGTGCGCATGCTTACAACAATTCCCGATTTCGTGGCAGGTTATACTTGTACATGTATTATCGACAACTTTTTTCGTATACCCGTGCATGGTACTTTCTTTTACTTTGTCGTCGTTTGATGCAGATCTGCAATCAAAATTAGTATAGTAAGATTTATACAGAGTTTTATTACCTACACAGGCTTCCGGGAGTATAATTTAGGTGGGCGCAATCACTGAAATCGAGCAAATGAATTTAATGAAAGGTCATTTCCAATTCTAACAGTGGCAAAGCAGGCAAAGCTGGCAAAGCTCGTTAATTTGTCTAAAATTACTGTCTTCTTATAAATTAAAGCAGTGTAGTTTCAACATGTTGCTCACATCACACATGTACTGTACATCTAATCAAATGTAACAACAAAGATTAAATAATTTTGCAGTTGATTCTAGCATCCATGATGCGCGTATGTCCGTTGTAATGTAACCCGTATTAAAAGGCGTGGGTAGCGCAGTATTTCTTTGTGCTGCACGTCAATTGGCACTTGTCCGACGTGCTGCTTTACTTGCTGAATCCACCTTAAATTTCAACGTCGTCAAGGATAATTTGTATAACGGAAGGAAATTTTGTTTAAGTCCAATATTTATAACTTACAAGTTACGGCGCATTATCATTAGTACTTACCTCAGTACCTCTATGTCTTTGGCCTTTGGAAGTAACGGGATCCGTTAGGCGTGTGCCTTACGTGCTGTTTTCAATTGCACCATGAGTGGACGCTGCGTTTACTGATCCGATTATTGAAAATGTTATTCGCTTACAGAGGTGCAGTACAATTCTACAAGTATCATGTATCTCAAGAAACTGAAGCCATTTGGGCCACACGTAGTACAATACACATGCTAAAGTTTAAAATTTAATTAAAGCTGGTTCTGAATATAATTATAACACTACTCTTACTCGGTGGTGGATCGAAAAATGTAATCAACGGAATACAAATTTGTTCATTATTTTTCCTTACTGTAGCCGGAAAAGCCAAAGTATTTCTGCGGCTTTTGCCTCTTGACACATACATATTATATAGATATTACTTGCTGTATTTTAGAACGAAAAATTTGCTACGTAAATGATAATTTTACAACAGCATTACGATAGATAGTTATCTCGAGAAGACAAGAACAAACACAGCAGACCATGTGAAGTGCACAAAAAGGTGCTACTATAATTAGTAAAGACGTTCGTCTACTGATGATTGTATGTGTCCCGAAAACTGTACTACACCAACATGCTCGGTAACAGTTGCCTGCTCGCAACATTTGGAGAAAACTTCACGTCACAATTGCAGAGCAGTTTATATCAAAACCCGAGAGGCTGCCACCTTACCTTACCATATAAATTTTGTGGACCGACCATATGTCCAGCCAAGGCTGGCGAGTTACCATTGGCTGGACATGGAATTTGAGAAAATGCACAATCAAAGAAATGCCGCCAAATTTATTACTTAATTATGAAATGTACATCTGAAATCTTTTTGATTTACCGAAGAAACATTTATAGAATTTTTCAAATCCCTTAAATTACGAGACATACATGTCAAAATTCTTCGTACCTGTTTGTTCATCGTCTAGCGTTTGATACATTGTTAATTGAAACTATTTGAAAAGATATGTGATATAGGACCGGATGCCAAAAATACATATAAATATAAGACCTTTTATGTGGACTCAGTCACGCGCAGTGATGTAAAAGTTACAAAAGAGAGTTCTATAAAAAACAAACAATCAAACGCTATTCATGAAGATTCTTGTCTAACAGTAGAAGCCAGTTGTTTTAAACATTTCTCTAAACGATGCAGCACTAAATCAATTTCTTCTTTTCGCAATCCAATTGCTGCAGCCAAGGTTAAATAAGGGGCGGGATAATTCTGGTAGTGGGCTCCGAATCCAACAAATTCATAGCCTTCAATTTTTTGGACAGAATCAGGGACCAACACCCTGTACAGTTAAAATTCCTAATCACATCTTCTGGACAGAAATGGTATTAAGAGCCAGGTAATTACCGAGCTCCAGAAACATTTCTTGTAAACAGCATTGCACCCAGAAGCGTGCATTTTTTGGTTTCCAACGTAGACAAAGTCATTCCTGCAAGAAAAACAACATTGTGCTTAAATTTAGTTTCGAACAATTTTGCCAGCTGTTCGCCACACACTGTACTTATGTAAAGAAGAGGAGAAACGCGCTCTTGCGAAGAATAATTACGCTTACCCAAAGAAATTTGATTATTAGGCGTATGCAAGAGTCGTTCGCCGAAATTTTCCGCAAACGTTTTTAAACGTTCCTTTAGGTATGAAAACATTTCCTTCCGCTCAGCAAGCAGCTTTTTATAGCCAGAAATTCCCATGGAACTCAGGGTCATGAACAGATCCATTGACGGAGACATTGATGCGCGGCCTAAAAATGGTCCCGTACATCGCGTTTCTTCCAGCGTGTAAGAAATACAAAAATCTCTCGCGCTATGCAAGCTTACCCGGATAAAGTCGGCTAACGTTTTGCGAAAATGTTCGATCATATGAAGCAAAAACAGATCCCCCGACCGGCAGCATATAATTTTTGTCCAGACTTTGCACAAATGCATCCAGCCGCCCCACACGAGCAGCCTCTTTAATTAAATGCATGCATTTGGACGACTGCGTTCCGTATGCATTGTTCACAATCAGTGGTATACCATGCTCCTTACAAATCCTGGAGACTGCTGGCAAACTGCAGGAAGAATGGGATAAATGTTTAATATCGTGCCGGTAAAAAACTAAAAAATACTCAAATTTCGTGCAGCAAAAGTTTTGCTGCACGACACGATAAACTGTATCGTGTGTGTTCTGCTGCAAAACACACACCAAGTAGATACAGTTCATATTAGAAAATTAGTTCATATTTAGTTCATATTAGAAAATTCCACCAAAATTAGCAACTGAAAACAGTACAAATTCTTACTGCATCATACAGGTTTCAAAAAAAAGGAACTGCTTGAACTACTTTTCAAGAATAAATAAAAATTTCGTGTAAGTTACGAGGGTAATTACCATAAGAACAACTGGCGAACCGCTTACTCATCAGGCGCCCGGGGAGCGAAACAACTTGTCGTACAGTGCACACAGAGAATATTCTCCGCTCCAAGCTCCTCGATTTTCTCCTGAATACTGCTCACATCAGTCTGCAGCTCATCTCCACGCAAAACATTTTCCACAACGACAACGTCAAATCCCGCGGTCAGCATACTTTTAAAACAAGACTTCTGATCCACTCGCGGCCAGATTATGTACTTCGCGCGCGGACGCTGCTTACGTAATTCTAGGAAAGTCAAACAGAGAGTCATTCCCGTCGCCATCGGTACAACGAAGCAGTCCTGGACGTGCAGCGCTCCCGCAATTCGCAGAGCGTGCAGAGCCAACTCGTTGGTCAACACGGCCAGAACGGAGGAGCCGGCCGCTTTGGGCTGTACGGCGGTCAGCTCTCCCGATCGACCGATGCCATGGATAAAACGGTAGTGACGCTTGCGCACCAGACTGCTGAATACGCGGCCTTCGCGCTCTCCGGCTCCAGCGTTGGTGGGGAAATTGTTCGAGTCCATCTCGGATAAATCGTGCAAAATACGCTCAATCAAATAATCATCCAGACCCTCCTCTGGTATTCTTCTCTGCTCAGACACACAAATCGTGCTTTTGAATCAATGAACTTACGCGAAAAAGTTACTTACTTTTTCAAGCAATTGGTTGGTAGCATTTTCTGCGGCCGAGCGGCTGTTCCGACCTTGGTTAACGTAATTTTCCGGAATCAAATGTGCACAAAATTTATACGATTCTGAATTCATTTTAGTTGTTGTATAAGAACTCACTTGTGCAATTACAGAATTCGACAATAATTCAAGCTGTAAACACTATGTAGAAGGAAAGGCCCGAAGTCCCAAACGTTTTGACGAAAACGTGTTAGTATTCGTTAGAAACTGGAATTAAGATAATTCCATGAGCTTCGATCCCTACCATTACCAATAAAAAGCACACAAAAAATAGCCAAATTATTTGGTAAAAGCGCTTAACAATACAGCAAAATTGTCGCAGTAAAATAAAAAAGGAATTTACTTAAACTACATATTCAAACCCATTAATTTGGCATTAAACTCATTAAAGTTATCAGACTTCGACAGATGGCATCTCTTCGACAAATGAACCAAACACACGGTTGCACACCGTTTGTTTACGTTTTTCACTTTTTCTAATCGTAAATTTCAATAAGTACCGTTTAACTTCGTTTTGCTGGCGTACCACATGATTTGTATTCTATAATGTGGTCAGAGAAAAGTCACATGGGTTTTCTTAAAAATTAATATGCTTTTGTAATAAGTCTGCAACATTTCCCACGTGACTGCAAGTTCACGAAGCCATGCGGTACTCGTACCGTCGTACGTACTCGTATGATCAGTATGATGATTGTTATCCTTGCATCCCTGCATTACGAAACACTGGTGAGTGGTGACTGAAGCTTTGAATTGACATTTTATTTCACGCAGCCCTTATGTTGCTGTTATTGGCAGAACAAGCTAGCAAGTAGCAACCATGAGTTTATTTGAAGACTAAAAACATTATTATCAGAATATTAGTCATTAGATGAACACTGTTTTCTGAATTTTATTATCCACGTGAATTTCACGATCCTACCATGTGAGTTTTTTCTTCAGCTCTGTATTCGAGACTTCAAAACGTTGGATCCATACAGAGACACACGACCGCCACGATGACTATTCTTCCAAAGAAAAAGATCCCGAAAGAGAGAAACGAGGATCGCGCCAGCACATCCCGGGGTCATCATGCGTCCGCGGGTAATTTGAATCAACAGACCATTCAAGGATCTCTTCCCTATAGTCTCCTTCAAGACGCCGTTACAAGTGCCCAGAATCCTGGAACACTGAATACCGTGCTAAACTCTTTCTCTTCGTCACCCCTTCCAGGTCCGTCGCGCTCATCCAGCATTCACAGGTAATTCCTATTTTCGGTTTAATTTCCTTCGTTCATTGGCAATAATTTATTTCAAATAAACACGCACAACGTGGGTAATCCTAGACTGGGAGATCAAGTTCCGATTTCCACAGCGCCTCCCGCGCACTACATTAGCAAAGCGAACCGCAATAAGAAGCAGAAAGTTTATTCGGACGACGAGGAGAACGACACAGAAAGTGATGGTAGTCAAGGAAATATACAGCATTGTTCGTCCTCGCTTCTCTCCATTTCTCCCGATAAACTGCCGGACAATGATGGCCACAACAGCGATGATGAGCGCTGCGGTTATGAGGGTTTAAGTGCGGAAGAATGGGCACAGGTATGGTAGTCCCAAGTTTAGGGAGTGTGGCTCCCTTCTTCCGCCAGTCGATTTGCGCAGTAACGACACTGATGTATAAATCATTTTGCAAACTCCCGTTATACTCTACACTTGTCGGATCTCAAGATTAGCAGTCGTCAGCTTGCAGATTGCTGTAGATTTCTCTTTAAATGAGCTTTTGTTGAGTGCGACTGCCAACTTCTCTTGTTTTATGGCTTAGAAAGAGGCTGCCTTTGCGAGATTGTTAAAAGAAAAACGAGGGTTCGTTATCAAACTCATGAAAGAGGATGGCGCGTGCTTATTTCGAGCCGTCGGTAAGGGATGAATCATGAAAGGTACTTGTTCTTTTTTCTGGGGTTTAAAAAATGGATTTGTTTTCGCAGCTGACCAGGTGTATGGAGATCAGGAGATGCACGATATGGTACGGCGGCAGTGCATGGATTACATGGTAAGGGTTGACACAAGGCTTCGTACCGCGTTAGGTTTTTTTTAAATTCCAGTACCGTGGATGTGTCTCTACTTGCGTGTTCTAGGAACGAAACGAGGATTATTTCTCGCAGTATATTACGGAAGATTTCCAACAGTATGTTGAAAGGAAGCGAAACTTAAGTGCCCATGGAAATCACGTGGAGATACAGGCTATGTCCGAAGTGTATAATCGAAGAATTGAAGTGTATCAGTATGATATCGGTAAGGATTTGTCGTTTTCTTGATTTAGATTTTTAGATGCTGAAATAATTTGAGTTCGTAATACTGTGTAGTGCGTAGTGGTATGCTTACAATTGGCATTCCGCTATCGTAATCACTAACAGACCTATTTTTTGACAATTAGATCCTATAAACGTTTTCCAAGGGACTCATCCGCAGGAAAACGCTCCGATTCGCGTCAGTTATCATATGAAGAGTCACTACAATAGTGTGATTGATCCTTTCGCCGCCACCGTCGGCGTTGGACTGGGGCTTCCTAATTTGCAGCCGGGGGTGGGTTGTTTTATGGAATGTGTGTTGAGTTTACAAGTTCGTAACAGTGGAATGCAAAAGAGTTGTATTTTCTATTCAGTTGGCTGAGCAAGGACTGGTGGCGCAAGCTGTCGGTCAATCTGAACAGGATGTCATCGAAAAGCAAATGCTTCAAGATAAACTCCTTGCTTCCGACTGGGAAGCAACTGACGAAGCCATTGAGCAGCAAATCGCTCAAGAATCCTACCTGGACTGGCTAAAACATCACGAAAAAAAGAGTTGTGATGTTAGTGCCCATGTTTGTGCCATTTGTTGGTTGCATCGATAGACTAATTTACCTTCGTTGAATCCCGTAGAATGGAAGTGATACCAGTGGTCCAAGTACGTCTTCCTTATCGGAAAGTGATTCTAGTCGTGGGGAAAGTACGAAGATTGGTGTCGTGCGTCTCTTATTGGAGATTGGAAAGTTAATGTACTGCACATAAACTAATTTGGTGTTTTGGATTTAGAATCAATTCCGAATCGAGAAGGATCTCCAAAACTAATTGACTCGCCTAGCAAAACTCACATCTTGGATCGACTGAACGATCTTCCTCCATCTTTATTTGGTAAAAGAAGAAAAACGACCTCACATTACTGCTTACTCTTACAGTAAATTTTACTTATGAGTACAGTACTCGTATTGGTTTTTCGGTGATTCTTGTGTATACAGTATATCGATGATCGTTATTCCACGTTTTCTACATGCTTTTTGGCTGCGCAGAGTAATGTGTCACGTGTTATAAGCATAAAGGTTTAGCGTCTCAGTGATTCCTTTGGTGTCTGTTAGTATTTTGTTCTTTGCAGGTTTGAATGACTGGGACGAAGAGGATGGTGATATGCTTGCGCAGGTTTTGGCAGCGTCGCAGGCTGAGTATCTGGAATCGCTAAAGCATCGCGATGGGAATTGCAAGAATCCGTAAGCACTGCAGTGTCGACCATCCGAAAGCGGCATTTTCCGTCGATTGGACAAGTTGCTAGCGCAAGTGAACCAAGTTTTAAGGAAATTTTGCCAAAGAACACTACTAAAGCGGAGCAGTAAACGCAGATCTTTTCGCTGTTTCTTATTACGGCTATGGAAAAGTTGGAAATTAGTGAAAGACGTGTATAATGGGTTTTGGGCTGTGGGGGATTTTTGTTTTGTATAATACTATAACAGCGCATTTGATGTGCAGAGATTGTAGTGTTTTAATGTGGCACGGTGCTCATTTCATCCTTTTCGGTGAATTTATGAAGTTATTAGACGTGTTAGAACTTAAGAATTATTCTGGATTTCCTTTCGCAAGGAAGTTTTAATCGTCAAATGTTTATGTTTTGTTTAATAACAGAAACCTTTCTTGTGATTAAAACGTGCAATTAACTTTCTTTTTGTGCTTACTCATTCTAAAGTGTTTTGTAAAATGTTATTACGCGTTCATAATTAGTAAATACATTATAATGTAAATAAATGAATGGTCAGTTGGCATCTCTTCGACACAATTGATACCAAACACATGGACTGCACAAAACTAGAAGACCTTGAACCCTGTTGCAAAGCCGAGGACAAGTTGAGAAATGAGCAACCCAAACATTAGGCAAATCATTGACCACGGTTGCACGCGTACGCATACGTAAGCCAGTCGGATCGGGCAGCAGACCGGCATTGCTTTGTATAGAAGCCCTACCTGTAAGAGTGTAAATACTAAGTAGGATTAAAAAATTACTGTACTGTAATTAAATTAATGCAACTAATGCATTATCTATGTGGTTTTATGCTCACAACGACGCTTACCAGTTTACTTCTTAAATTTTCGATATTAATGCCACAAACCCAATACGTGAACATCTCGTGCATGGCGACTTGGCATTCATAAAAATTGCATCAGTAGATTCAGTACGAGTACTATTAAAAAACGTATTGTAAGTTTGTGTGATACAGTGTACCAGAGTCCAATACAATACGCTAGGCTAGTTGTAACCTGTAACAGAGGTTCTTATTATTATAGAGATAGAATATACCCTGCTGTAACTTTCGAAGAAAGTCCAGTAGAAGTACAGTAGGTAATAATATTCTCCAACAAGCTTCTTCGAAATATCAAAAACCGTTTTTAAAACTCTGAAAGAGGACCAAGAATACGTCTACCAATACTAATTTTTACTGTGCAGTGTACGTCGTACTTTCAGTCCCGAAGTACATTACATCTCTCTAATTATTGTTTTTTGTGGAGTTGTACTGTGCGAGCACAGATTGCCACAGAACACTTGTAATCGTTTTCTCATTCGTGTTCTTATTTTTGGTTTTGGGCAGCAGTTTAAACGCACAAAAAACAATGGTCTACAGTACACAATTTAAAATGGCTTAAGTAGAAGTACAACACTTATTAGAACACTATCTATAAATATAATATTAATATTATAATAGTTATTAACTTATTATTGATGTAGGTGCTCCTCCGGTATTGTGCAATCTCTATATGTAGGTACGACTCGTAGTACTACGTACAAAGTCACTGCAAACTTTTAATACTTAGCAACCAGACTGACCTGACGAGTTCGGCTCAGTTCATGCTGCTTTGTTGGGTATAAAAAAACTGGTACCAAACGCAATTACAAATGCTAGCCAGCCAGGTTAATATCGGTTTTTTTGCTAAGCATTTTATGTCGCGTACGCGACACGCGGTGTACTTTCGAAAGGTGGAAGAGCCTCTTTTCGATCGTTGCACTCATTTACTTACCGTACTTATTTATTTGTTCACCGCCGGTACTTAACAACAAAGTGATTAATACAAAATTCTTACAGAAATCTTACTAAGTTAGGTTATGTAGCAAGTTGCATACGTAGTACTAGTACAGTAAATAATGAGCGGTATGCTGGAATGGAATAAATTATAGTATCATATCTATAGCATAATAATATGTACAAGCTTATATAGATATATCTATATATACTATATATATATGGTAGTTTGTCGCATATCAATAATTTGTTGCAACGACACGGAATATTTTCGGCATTCTTTGGGTTTGAATCGCAGCTCATACTGTATGCACAAGGCAAAATTTACTTAAATAAAAGCAAGAAAATTTTAATACAACGTAGTACAGCACTAATTCGGTATTTTAACTTTATAAGTGCTTACTTACAGTAAGTACTCGTGCAAATTGCATTTAAGACTGTAACTAATTCGATTTTGCTTGCTGTACTTCTACACGTATCTACGAAATTCGATAATTATTATCGAACAATTATTAGTATTGATTATATTCTGCGTACATGCAATGAGGTCTGCACGTAAATACTTTTCTTAATATTTAAATAGGTAACTAAGGTACTTCTAGGTATATTCGCACAATCAAGACGTCAAGCGATTCGGATGGCCCAGACGGTTCGGAGCAGACACCACGTCCACAACGAACCTGGACGAGACGGTTCATTTCGGTGCACTGTTATGTCGATGTGGCGGATGTGCCATTAATACTGGGACTAAGCTATCCCGAAGGCTGATGTTGTAACATCTCACTAGCGTAGCCGTGAAGGCTGGTTTGTAAAGGCTCGTAAAATCGTAAAATTTACGCATTCTACTCGTGTGGATATGTATGCTGTCTGGACTCCGCCCAAGTGTGTGTTGCAAGCCCAGTGAGGGTTTGTAGGGTGGTTGTTATTACGTCGCCAAGAATAATTTATAATTTTATAAGCTAATCTTACATCAAAGATGAAGTCAATTATTAATTTCCAGCCTTTATTTGTAATTAAGGTTTCCAGAGGCTGCTATACGGCAAAACAATCGTAATTTTTTTATGCGAAACCCACTGAGCCATTACAAGTTGTGCGTAGAATCTAATGAATTCACAAGTTTCAGAGACGACCAATTGTTGGCTTCGATCGGTATGCAATTTGTCGCGCCTAGTTTCCTTGAACGGTGGAGTGTAAGCTGAAATCCGACTATAGGCAGCTCATTCACTTCTGTTACGCTGTGCGAAGCAGACGTATCTCGGAGAATTAATGTGCTATTGGAATTTCGCGCCTAAATTTTGTTAACGCGTTTTACTTCTGCCTTTTTGATTTCTTATTTATTTGGTTTATCAGCGTTTAATGTATCAGCTAAACTGACTACCTATCAACGAAAATGCTGGGATTTTCGATAACCGGACTTTTCACGACGAGTTCTCCTAAGACGGATTCCTCAGCATCAAATAACAGCCAGTCATTCGGTAAGCCGTTTTGATGTTACACAAGCCGACAAGTCCACGTATTGTTGAGTAAGTGTTTGATGCATTTCGCGCTATTACTTACAACACACGTAGATGGTCTTCGAATTGTTTCTATTTTGCCGCCACATTCTGCTCACCGTAGTGGACAATAGCCCGCCATAATCACAGTTCAACGCCTGTCTGGTTACTGTTACCCTGTGACGAAGTTGGCGCACCCGTATTGTTTCTTTCATATTGCTCAGTATTCTATGAACCATTCCAACGATTTCACGCAGTAATCTTGCGATGTCGCAATCACCATCCTGCGATCCATGTAGACTGTAGTGTAATCTAACCGCGCTATTGCTTCGACTACTAAGTCACTACTTATTCGATTTTTTAGTACACCGATATTACGTAAGATTGTTTCACCAGAGGAAGTGGAAAAATTTAAAACCAGCTGACTGACTGTGGCCAGCGTATTGAATCGTTTTCTAGATGAAGAATTATTTAACGTTATTTTCCTTATTCCACTAATATCGTCCTTCGTTTTTTGCAGGTAAAAGTTTACAAGATATGGAAAAGAAATACAAAACGATAGCCAATATTGGTAATGGTGGATTTGGGAAAGTTTATTCCGGTTTTCGACGTTCAGATAAACATCCGGTAAGGAATGACGTCATGTGCTTTACTGGCTTAATGCAATACCAGCAATATGCCTGAATCAGTTTCCCCGTACAAAGTACACCACCATAATGCAAAAGAGATCGCAATCTTACCGCCCTAATACAGGAAATCGGACTAATCTGATCTGTTTTTCCTTTTCGTCATTCTGACAATGTGCTTCTTTCTGTTGTTGATTTTTTTACTGACTTGTCTTTTGGTTTATCTAGGTGGCCATTAAGGTGGTGAGCGGGAAAAAGGTGCTAGCATGGCGCACGGTAAGCTGAGTTGTTGATTGTGTATTGACATGTTATTATTGAGTCGCGCTCATGTGATGCAGCGGGCGGGACTAGCAGTGCAGAGGGTTGTTTCCCAGACAAACAGATGACGAGTCAGAGAGCGGGAATGGCAGCAATGCTGCACAGCATAGCTGGAGGTGGTCATTTCATTGAACGTTTAACGTCTGCCCGAAATAAGGGGTATTAGATATGGGGTTAAATTCCGATAATTTGATGAGGAATTTTGTTTTGATGTTTTCGACTATTGTAACGGCCAAAGACTTTCAGACAAACGATTTCAGCTCAGACAAGACCGGCAACCGAATCGAACAGCCGAGGCCTAGTCAGCCAGTCTGATTGATGTTTATCGTTTTAGCTTAAGGAATGTTTCTTTCCGCCATCATAAAATGCCATTCGCGCACTGAATGGCTATGCGCAGGCTGGTATGTGAGCGTGCATTCTGGTCTCTTCAATAGCCTCGACTCAAACTATGATTCATTGGCCTTTGCTAAGCTTCGGCCTTTACATAGCTTGGGGGCATCGCAAGAGACATAGCAGCAGCCGGTTGTGAAATCGCAATCAGTAGTGTGAGAGAGAAGACGGCGGCTCCGTTCGCGTCTTGTGTTCGGGTTGTCGGGTCGGTTTTCCAATACGCCGCTTTTACTCATCTGGACAAATATGTGTGCGTATGACCGAGCGTATGATGTGGTGGTAGCGTTTTTCAAACGCGACAGTGTAAAGCATTATGGCGGCCCAGACTGCTGTGTAACGGTGGGAATGGTTTTACGCATAGAGTATGTCAGTGGTCTGCGTGTGCTGCCGCATCGTAGAGGAAAGCTCTTTACGCCGTTTAAATTTACATGGCTCCGGCTGGCCTACGTGTTATGTACGCCCGGCAAACTATAATCGACAATCCGCATGACGCTGCAAAGAATCACGCGCTGTATTTACTCGACTGCGTCCGTTTGTGCCCATAAGTTATTGATTCGCACTCTTCATTAAGCAGCCATGCGGCAGTTGTGAAAGAGAGTACTTAACAATCCCCATAAAACACGGTTCGTCTGCGCAACCGGATGAAGTCTTACGATGAATACCAAAAGTAAAATGTAGTATTTAATTGAGTCTTCTTTCATTAGAAGTATGCGATAGCAAAAAAACCGCCGCTTCAAAAGTTCGGATACGGAAGGGTGCGAATAGTGAAATATTTTCCATGTAATAATGCGTGTGTGTTCGTAATCGCATAATTAGAAATTGTAAACAAATCCGAAAATAGCTCTGCCAGTGCAGGAAGATGGTTTGAGAAAGTTGCGTTCCGTGTCATAAATTATTACAGTGTCTGCTAGTTGTGTTCATTAATCATGGATTGGTGGAGGAAGACGATGAGTTTAAAATGACCGAACTTCTCTGCGCCATGGAGCAGGCGGAGCAGACATCTCGATTTAGTTTTGCCCGACAAGAGATATCTCTGCAATATTCTATTTGACGAGATAGAGCAGAAGAGAGACACGACATTCCGTCAGATGGCAGTCTATTGAAAGTTTCCTAAGATGTACATATAATCAATATGACTCAAAAACTAGTTCCGCTATAGTCAGCATAGTTGGCCATATTTCTCAAGTAGGCAATGTCGTCACATAGTAAAAATAGCCAACGCCATCGTAAAAAGTGCAAATAATTGAATATCATATACGGGATCACAAGGTGCTAAAGTTCAGGTTTATTTTATGGTCAAACAGAGAGTAGGTACTTCGTTAACTCCGGCTTCGTACCCATAGATTAACGGCTGATTCTGGCTGAATACTTAACAATTATTGCTGATTGTCCAGTTGCTGAATTTAGTGTCTCAAGTAGTCTGCGAGCTGATGTGAAACTTTTTCCCGATTGGATCACGTTGGGATATTGAATTTTTAGTTGTTTCGTAACACTTTACAGTGGTTTCAACAGCAGGCGCGTGCTCATATTGTTGCCTGCGCCCTGACAGTCTGGAATAAACAATTGCGCAAATCAGATTTCGCTTCACTAGGCAAAAATGCAATATAATTCTTTCGACAATGTGATGTGTGATTAGTAATTGCAAGTAGATTGTACCGGTTGTACCTTGTCGCGAGGTAGCGCATAATAAAATTGGTGCCTACATTCTCGTGATCGATTATATTTTGGCGGGAAGGATGCTATCGATACGATAAGGAAATTAAGATGCGCAACAATACGGGCGCTTTTCGCACGCAGTTTAATAAAGAAGCAAGCGATAAGACAGTTGGCCATGTGTGTTGCAATAGATGCACAAGGATAGGCTTGTATAAACACGGCTGTTGTGCTGACTGGTTTTGATTGATAAAGTGGCGCGGCGCATGGATACTAGAAAAGCGTAATTCTGAATCGTTATTGCATCTACCGTTACCCGTTATCTAGTCTCCATTACGGCCAGATAAGCACTGTCGAGACAGATCAAACAATGAGCAGAGCAAATTGTTGGAATTTCGATTAAATATTCGTTGATAACCGCTTAATTACGCATTGCAATAGTTCGCATGGGCGTTTGCGTGGGAAACTGTGGTCAGTGCTGTAGTTAGTACCTAAATGCAGAAACAGTAAATACAAAAAATGAAAATTACAGAGTAGAGAGTATTGGATCTGATGATCAAGTTAAAAAATTGGGGGTGTTTTTGGGCAATCTGCAGTACGCCATAATGTTTTCGAGCAATTAATGTCTTTCGTAACACAACAACAATGAAGCTGTTTGCTGTTTTGAATTACGCGCTGTTGAATCACATTTTCAGAGTATTGTAATTCTGTTTACGTGCTCGTGTGCATGACTTGTGCGACTTGTTGTTGACAGTCGGTTGTTTTTGTTGCAGATTAAAGGAACGCAAGTTCCAATGGAGGTGGCCATGCATTTGAAAGTACAGCAGTCAGGTTGTCCGGGCATTGTGGGATTGTTGGACCACTACCAGGCAGAGAATGGCAACCACATCCTCATTCTTGAACGGCCGGATCCTGTGCAGGATCTGTTTGATTTTATCACACAGCGCGGCGCTCTCGACGAGTTCATTGCGCGGGTCTTCTTCCGACAGGTATGGCAGGAGTAGCAGACAGTCTGGAATGCGGTAAAGTTTGTCATGTATATGGCTTTACAACCGGCAACCAGGGATAAGCTAGTGGGGATTGCATAACCGGTTCCTTGTGATATTTTTGGAATCTTCCCAGCAGCCAAGATGATGTAACAGTGCGTGATCATGGCGTTTGTGCGTTGCAGATTGTTGAAGCCGTACATGCCTGTCATGCTAACGGCGTTGTACACCGGGACATCAAGGATGAGAACATTCTGGTCGATATGCACACGGGGCGTTGTTATCTTATTGATTTTGGATCCAGTGATGAGTTGAAATCAGAGCCCTACCAGGGATACGATGGTAAATATTGGTTTCACTATGGAGTTTTGTACTTGTTAGATGTGCTGAATGGATTGTAGGATAGATTGTAGAGTGTGTAGTGCTACATCTGCTGCGTACTATCCTTAGTTTTGTTTCGTAATAAAAATCGATTTTCACTCGTTTCCTTTTTCAACAGCTGGCACCAAAGTCTACTGCCCGCCTGAATGGGTCAAAAGCGGTGTATTCCATGCGTCAGCTGGTACGGTGTGGTCCCTTGGCATTCTGCTGTACGACATGCTCTGCGGCGATATTCCCTTTGAAAACGAGGAGCAAATCCTTCGCAATACACTACTTTGGCGTAATACGAAAGTTTCTGAACGTAAGTAGCACAGCGCTAATTATGATCTATTCCATAATGTTGCCGGAAGTTGATGCCGGTTGTGTCAGCGATAAGGATCGCTCGCTAGGCAGACTTTGCTCACTTTCTCACGCTAATAATGTGTGGTATGCTGTTTACAGGGGCCAAAGATCTGATACGGCGTTGTTTAGCATACCGGCCGGAGAAGCGGCCCACTCTGGACGAAGTCCTAGGTCATCCGTGGCTGAATCAGTGCAAATACGATGAGAACTTTGCCTATTACTTCCAAAGCTACTGCAATCGACGGCCGCGTGTCAAAGTTCCTACGACCAGTTTTCCCATTGCTGTGCCTTCGCATATGATGATGGCCCATGTCGGTACTCAGTCGCTACAAGTCGCACGCGGTGGGGTACGCTCGTCCCACTCGATATCACCCCTGTCGCCGGTAATGTGGACTTTCGACTGTACGGCTATACGCAATGAGAGCTTGGATTCCGAAGGATGCAGCAGTCCGTCGTCCATTTCTGATGGAAGTTTGGGCGTATCAACAGCTTACTGAAGAACTGGAATTTGCAGCTGACAATGAGCAGTCGCACAGTCATGACAAGGACTATCAATGTTTTCCCCCTAACTTTTCCTCCTTCTCTGTATCTGTTTCCGATTTGATTTTTTTGTGCAAACACTGTTCGATGGATCTCGTATTTCTTATTCTCGTCCAGCTCGTGTGTGGGAAGATGGTACTGCAGTAAGCCCGGAAATATGGGAAGCTGATCGGTGGACCATGAATTTATATTTCCCGGGTTCGTTGGATTGAAAAGTTTCGCGAGGAACAAAAAAAAACAGCAATGCAGTACGGTTTATCTGGCAGACCGGGACAATGGCGCATTGTCCATTATTGCCAAAAACCAACCAATTTGCTGTGATAGCTTTATTATTATTTGGGATGGAAAGATTGATGACGGGCGAGCACGGATGTGGAAGAGGATAAGCAAATGTAAATTATTTTGGATTCTTAAGTTATTACTTCTGGTGACGACTGCTGTGGCAGTCGTTGCATCTAATAATGATTTGCGGATGGAAATTGTATATACAGTTCTAATAATTTGCTGTACATAGATGTTTGATGTGTATATAGCTCGTGTTACCCTTCTAATAATCTTGCAGTTGACCAATGATGTTTGCTCTCGGCTATGTTGTTGGTCGGTTTTTCTCGTCGGTTATGTTACTTATTAATAAAATTGCAGTATGAAGTTAGTGCAGTGTTTGGCGCGCGTCTGACAGGAATGATATTTTGCTCAAACAAATATTACGTAACATATTCAAATCGCAAGTTCACAACTTCCGCTGCATATGCCGTCATTCGCCAGAAGATTGCGTGGCGGGTGGATGCCAAATCCGATTACTTCCAAGCTGATAGTATTTACCTGTTAATCATGAATACCCAGTTACTACTGCAAGAAGATTGGGGTCGTTAATGTTTCATTCAATAATTAGCGACGAAACTCTGAGCAGAAAGCGAAATCAACACAATCAAAATGGTCAATTGTCTGTAAAAAGTAAGATAAAAAACAAATTAAATGATTAAATCAAATTGGACTTATCAGAAGATACAGTGTACAATACACAAGTAATTAGTCAGTACGATCCACTAAGTCTGGCCCATCGATGGGCCATTAATAGCGGGCAATCTGAAAACTGGTTAATTTCTGTTACCAACTTATGTCATTTTGCGCTTAAAAACAACCTCATAACTCCGCAATATACAAAATTATTATACATAACGGTAGAACGCAAAATTAAAACGTAGAAGAGATTGTTGCCGCCTGGACTCTGCTTACAGTGCCTTACACGTTAAATCAGAATGGCTGCTACCAAATGCATGCGCTGCCGTCATTGTTTGTTGCAGCTACAGCCCTATCGCGCCAACGCCGCCAAGTGTGGACACTTTTTCTGAAAAATCACTAAAGGTCAGCCGTAGACAAATTTATAATTATTTGATTTTCATATCGTTGCTGCTTGCGTCTAGCAAGTTTTGCGTTTTGGTTTGCCCTGCTGAGAGCGTTTTTGAATTTACAGCAATATGAAAATGAAAACCGACCGGATTAAAAATGTGGCTTGACCCATTGGCCGTGGCTGCCATCTTCCGACTCAAAATTTGTTTAAAAATTTCCTTGATGTCGCACAGCAAAAATAATAAGTTTGGGCTGTTCCGCAACCAATGCTCTTGCGATATGTGCAGGACATCCATCGAATTCCATGAAACCTGCGTGACCTTTGCAAATTTACCGCAGGCCCCGTCAAAGTCGAGGGCGACCTCCTTTGCGCCTTCGCCGGACAGCCGCCGAATGTCGCAAGCAACCGTTCTTGATAAAATCTCATTCAGAAGGTGTTGAGCATCCTTTTTAAACTTTTCGTTTACACAGTAAGCCCGAGGCATCTTGTTCCAGCAAGTTTAAGCAACAGTCTTAGCTTTTTTTAGTCACCGCTTTAATGGTTTTTTCTTCCATTCGTCCGGCGCTTATACCTCCTCGCCTGTGCTGTTGATATTTGTCAACACTCCAAAATAAACTAGCGTAACCCAAATCTGATTCATGGAAGTTATCAGCTCGAGGTCCCCAGGTCCATGTGCTAGGCAACCGCACTTCTCGGTATGTCGTTTTTAACACAGAAGCCTATGGGAGAACCACTTTGTTCCGAGATCAGCGCAAGCACTGGTCATGTAAGATGTTTCTGACACGCGTAACGGACACCTTGTGGATCATTCAACAACTTTCCAAAAACCCCACGCAAAAATCTTAAGTGGTGGTACTTCTCGAGGGGCATTCATAAGCATAAAACAAACGACCGCTACCCCCTCCCCTAAAACACCGCTCGTCTCCCTACTGGCACATCAAAAGACTTCGATTTTGATCTTGCTTGATCCGCAATAAAAAACTACGCTGGAATAGTGCAAAACATAAAACAAAACGACTTACGAAAATATTTCTTAATTTATTTTATGCAACTGTCCACACTTGGCGCGATAGAGCTGTATTTGATTTTATTATTAAAGGTGCGTGTGCATTTTTGTCTTAATTAAGCTTGTCGAAGTGATAATGGAGTTCGTTAACAAAAGTATGCACGTGCAGTCCTTGATATAATAACTCATCTACGGTTACCATTTTCAATGGCGCTACCTGTTTAATTAATTTATTCAATTAGTAATGAAAGATGCTTCGATAAACTGAATTCTGAGAAAACTCCGACTAAACCACTGCCAATCACAGAATATACTGCTGGGAAATGCACTTCGATTTTCGCCCTTTATCCATCGTTGAGCATAACAAATAAAATTCAGATAATTTCGATGAAATGCAAGCAGACCACCTACCTACTACGATGCTTTAAGTACATTTTCAAACAGATTCGAAGTGCATCCAGGCTGCTGATTGTATGATAAATATCAAAAGTTTGATGGATTAGCAAATTGTCTAAAGCGTATTATAGCGTACTGCCGGCACTGGCAAATTGGCAATATGTTAGCCTACATTTATCCCTCTTGTCCAGCAATTAGGAAATCATTTGCGCAACCTATTCTTTTCATATCTCTCATGCATCGTTCTATCCAGAAGACAAACGACCACGATGGGAATTCCACATGTAAGCTCTTATGCTACTCCTGTCCGCATTCACAAACCACTTACTGGTTACTTGGGATAAATAGAAACTCAACCATTTGTAAACCCTCCTGACCTAATTTTGTCACCTTTGTTTCAAAATGTGGTTTATGGTTGCATGAACGGTCAAAGCTATAATCCCGAGGACAGGATACATAAGATTTTTACATATTTAGGAAATGACATACATAATAATTATACATGTCCTGTATTGTCCGTTTCTTGATAACACAGCTCGAGTGATCAACACAGAGTAACATGTGATTTGCTTAGCAAAAACCAACTCAGGTCACAATATAACACTAAACTTATACATTAGGAAGTGTTGTACATTTGGCGGTATGCAAAAATGTAATCCGACATCTTTTGAGTCGCTTGAAATTAAAACCCTCAATTCAGGTGGAGAGCGTTTTCGGGAAAACGTTATGCCTTGTAAAAGCGCATGAAAGCCTATTTTACCGGCACTGGCGCAGATTGTCAGAAATTATTGTCAGATTGTCAGAAATTAATGTGTATAAATTAATGTGTACAAACCATTGTGTAGAAGTATGAAATTAAGCCTTGTAAGTTAAGCGGGCATAGTTAAGCAGAGTGACCTCCAAATTCATCAGAATTTTGCAATCTCCACGGCTAAAGCTACAATACTGGAAATTACAATTTAATAAAGTAAAACTTTTGAAATGGTAACTGAAAGCCGTTTATATGGCTGTGTGTATAGTTGAACACGTAATACGTGAATACAAAGTATACCTGTATATTTATCCTTATATTTCAGATAACTGCAGTAATAATTGTATTATTATCGTGTAACTACTTTCATTCATATGTTTTTCACAGCAAGCGTCGTTAGTAATTGTAAGTTTGTGAAAAATTGTTGGAACACCATACGTTACTTTGCTGTCCAACCTGTCGTAATTAGTTTGACCGTGCTGTTGCAAATTGTGTGGTGTCATTACGCATAATTATAGTATAAGCAAGTACACTTACATGTAACTTGTCGTTTTGTAAATATTTTCATATCACAATTAACGGGATCGACACCGCGACTTTTTCGTGCATGGATAGAAGGCGTCGGTTCCGCACTAGCAAAGTCGCAAAAATACAGATACCTCGAACTTCTGCAATTTTCGTCGATCAAAAATAAAACGATACGGTTTTCAGTGTACACACTGTCACTGTCTGTGATAATTCGCTATATTTTCTGGATCAGAGACTATGTTAATATGAATTGGTAACCCTTTTGCAGTGCAGCACAGAACTTTTTCCACCGCAATCGGATGATCACCGTTTTGCACAGTAATACTTACAGTATACGCATCAAGATGTGACTGCATTTAGTGGTATAGAAGTGAATCGGAAAACGTTGTACTGTTCAAAGGTTACAAAGGGGCTCTCCTTAAAAAAGTGTGTAGTTGAAATAATCGAACGTTACTCTCCAAAAAATGCAATGCACGGATCAAAGTTAGTAAAAAGACATACAGTACATATAGATATCTAAAAATAATCTAAAAACAACAATAAGAAGGTGGTATTCATAAGGGTATATTGCAAACAAATTGCAAAAATTTGAACCGACGACACCAGACTTCCTGCATGAGTACAAAGAGTATTACGACAGTCTAAAGCAGACACAAATAATTAGATAGCAAGTGAACAGTGAACACATACAGTATTTATAGATCTTTCCCATAAACGATCCACCGAGCACAATTAAACCACGAACACCCTATGACATGTACTACTATAATATGCAAACCGGTACCACAAACCACCACAATTCCACGTACAATAACAAGCAAAAACAACGAAAGCGGAAAACATAATAATAAATAAAAATTAAGACAGTTTAAACATAAAAGCCAAAGCTGCATCAAGATTCAAAACGGGTTGTAAATAAATATCACAGTCTGCTAACCAGATTGGCACACCAATTACGAAGGCCATGAAACATGTAAAATGATAAAATTAAATTGATTTATCGAAGAAAATGTTGATAAATACTTGGGAATTATTTCCGACGATCAATCTCCAAATAATAACTAACACTGTACGACTTTCAAAGCTCGAAAGCTTTTCCCTAGTGCGAGTGCTTTCACTTGTCTAAAACACAAAGCACAAAACAAATATAATAAAACTAATACAAAATAAAGATTTATGTGCTAACATTGCTACTCCTGTAAATATACGCACTGCCTAAGACCGCCGTGCGTGTAAATAATTTTCAACAAATAAATTTTCCAGGAAAACGTTAAACGATAAAAAATCGTACGCGTAAAGATGGATGATTGTCAACAACCTCATAAAATCAAACCAGAAAAGTATAGATTTTACAGAATCAATAATAATTTCTAATAGGCTGGGAAGGACAAGATAACGGAGTTTGCCTACTGCATAGGCTTCATAACAATACTAATTTGATTGTGTACCCTTAATTGGACAGTAGTGGACACTGGATGGTTATAGGTGCCAATAATCTCAACGCTTACTTCTTTTAATGCATCTCGCTCCAGTTTCACTTTTTCATATTCATTATCCAAAATTTCGTAGCGTTCCTCCAAATCGCTATTCGCTTCAAGAAGTGCGAGACCCTTCTCCGCACTTTCCTTCAAGTTGCTTTCAGCGATCTGCAAATCCGTTCTCAGTTTTTCAACTTCCAGCTTTGCCGCTTCCAGATTTATGCCCATGCTGTCCATCGTTTACAATAGGTAAAACTCCAGGAAATAACTGCACAAAAAGAAGAACCGCGATCGTTAGAAAATTTTTCGTTCGCATGTAACAAATAAACAGAGAACAGTCAAACATAAGCAGGCTGCCGTAAACAAATCAGATAAAATAAGTAATATCGCACGCTGAATCGCTGAATGTGTGCTGCTTCAACTTCTCTTCCTTTACTTACTTACCTTTCCAAGAATGTGAATGCAAACTGCAGCAAACAGCACCAAAGGATGTGCTTTCGTGGACAGTTGGAGGTGATTCGCGTACAGTTCGGCACAAAATGTACCAACCTGTCCAGAGTTCCAAACTGGAGATGTTGGGATGTAGCAGTCTAGCAGAAATCCTGCGACAACGACAACACGATCCTCATCAAATGCTGCGAATCAGCGGATGCATTTTGCACCTGTGCTCGTACTTGTAACTTGTTACGCTGACAGCAGAGTGCGCACAATATCCCACCCTGCATGACTGAATAAAAATCGAGATCTGCCGTACATAATAAGTTTAAACATGTATTTGTTATATTTTAATTTTTATTAATAACTAATTTAATAATTTATGCTACCAAAGAAAGTTCGAATCTTTAAAATCACATCACACAGATTATTTTGAGGAGCAGTGCAAAAGCCAGAAGTGAGAAAACCTGAAAAGTTGAAAACGTATCCTGATTTATCGTAAAAATGGTCTGACGGTCCTGACCAGTAAATCAGGTATGTATGTACTTACATACGTGATACGTCTACTGTGTGAACTGCGGTTCTGACGACTCCCTGTACCGTAAAAGAAAAAAGTGCATATCATCAGTGAGCAGCAAACAGATATGGAGCAGGCTTTTTTGTCTGATTCTATTTTCAAAATTTTTACTCCAAACGAGGTCTTATCTAAAAGCATATCTGATAAAGCTATTCTTTCCCGGTTAGTTTGACTTCGCGCTTTTTCTGTTGCGACGGAAGGAAGAAATGGCGTCAGTATCCATGGATGTTGATACTGGTGATACCGCGAATGGAAACAAGGACGCTAACGGAGACGTAGATCTGGAATCTGCTGTCGTGGAAGGTTTGTAGACTAGTTGTTTTAATTTGTCAAAATTGTCGTGATAAAATAGTGTAGTATCCACAACTTCCGATTGCAGATATCAAAGATTTCGTTAAACTTCTCGAACGCGCTGTAACAGCAGGAGATGCTCGTTCGGTAGTCCGGCCAGTTCGTGGTCTTGGCTATGTCCGTAAACACCTGACACCTGTAGTTCTCCGTCGAATTATTCGCGGCTTGTGTTTGAATAAGGAGGATAAAACATACTTTGCGCAATATATCGGAGATGTAAGTGTTTAACGTTTTTGGGAATGAATTGAGTAGAGTTTCCATTCAGAAACTGAATATTATTTTTCCAGTTGATTGACGAGCCAAAGAACCTGTCTCCGTATGGATCTGTTTTCCAAAAGCTGGCTAATGCTGTCCATAAGCAGGGCACTATGATCCCGGAAGTGACCGTTTACCTACATTTACTGATTTTGTTGCATCTTCTCGACGCCGGAAAAAATTCTGAAGTAAGCGTGTGGGCGTTATAACGATGCTTGTCCATTTGCGTTGAAGCACTCGTAATTTAACATAATCAGTAAACTCAGTTCGAAAATTATCGTTGCTTACCTAATCGAGCGCTTCGGAATTATTGTATGCACAAAAAGTGTATAAAAAGTTATTGAGAGTTGTGTTCCCGACGACCCTGGACACTTCCCTCTCGTTTGATTGCCATGATTTTCTTTTAATTTTTGATAGGGCTGAATTTTCTGGTTTGGTTAGGCTCTTTCTTGTGCGGAAACACTGGTGGGCAAGGTGATTGCGAATACACGACGAACGATGGATCCGTTGGCAGCACGTGTGTATTTCTATTATGCTCGTGCATACGAAGTCAACGGAAAGCTCAGTTCCATTCGACGCTTTTTGCTATCGCGTTTACGAACTGCCACACTGCGGCAGGACGATGATGGTCAAGCACATTTGGTCAACTGTCTTCTGCGCAGTTATATCCAGGATAATCTGTATGATCAAGCCGAGAAACTAGTCGGCAAGCTGAGCTATCCGGAATCTGTCCATAATAATCAGTTGGCTCGCTTCCAATACTATCTCGGCCGAATTAAGGCGATGAAATTGGAGTACTCCGAGGCGTATCAACACCTGCTGCAAGCATCCCGAAAAGTGCCAACGCATGGTGCAGTGGGATTCAAACAGACGGTACGCTTTCCCAGATTGATGCTTTGGTACTGTAGAATCTTTCGTTCTAGTTCTACCCCATATTTAAATAATTATATTGTGTAGGTTCAAAAATGGTTAATCACGGTGGAATTGCTGTTGGGTGACATCCCTGAACGTGCGGTGTTCTTGGAAAAGGAATACAAGCGGTGCCTTGCGCCTTATTATGAGCTGACTCTCGGTATTTCAATTTTTAACCGAATAAACGCTTTGTGGCTTATAAAGTTAAATACATGGTTTTCGTGTTGTTATAATTCTTTCACTTTTGCAGCTATTCGCGGGGGTAAATTGGCTAGATTCAATGATACTCTGAAACAACATGCGGATAAGTTCAAGCAGGATCAGACGTATTCGCTGATCGTCCGTCTTCGACACAATGTTATAAAGACCGGCATTCGGGCAATTAACACCGCCTATTCCCGTATTTCGATTGCGGACGTGGCGAAAAAACTGCAGCTGGACAGCGTAGAGGATGTGTACTTTATTTTGGCTAAGGCCATTAGTGAGCGCGCTATTGAAGCGCAGTTGCTGGCCGATGCAGGCGAACTGGCGTCTAAGGAGAATGTTAATATATATGCGACAAAAGATCCCTTTGTAGCGTTTGATAAACGCATTCGTTTCTGTCTGGAAACATACGATCAGAGTGTCAAAGCCATGCGCTTTCCACCGAAATCGTACCACGGGGATCTGGAATCAGCTGAAGAACGACGAGAACGTGAAGCCCAAGAGGCCGAACTCGCGAAAGAGATTGCCGACGAAGATGATGATATTTTGTGAATTATTTACGTGCATCGGTGGGAGCTTGTTAGATTACTGCATTAGCTGCTTGCAGCTAAACTTAAACTGTCGAAAGTTATGCCGACTTTCTTCCTTTCTTTCGATTTCTGCATCAGCTTTTTCATGGCGAATTCCTTTATCGTTGTAATAACTAACAAGACGATACAAAGTGGTGTTGAATGGCATCTCGGAATAGCTTGATTGTCCACAAAATGTTCTCAGAATGCCATCACGGAATAGCCCATGTAGATGCATGTATTTTCATTGCGGCTTCACTAAAAATTGTTGAAAAAGCGAAAATTTGTTTTGTTTTCATGCGATTGATTTTTTGTAAGATCTCATACTGTTCTTAACGTTTCAGATAAGATCATAATTCACAAACGCGTTAAATCTTTCGATCAGTTGAAAAAACTACTTGTATAATATATCTCTGTCAGAGCCGTCGCCGCTGCTGATGTAGGCACTACAGTAACTTCATATGCATACTCGAGGGAATGGAGTCCATCAAACTCGTTCTCATACTACTTCCTCGAGGCACATATAGCAGTACGAGTACGGTGCGTATTGGGCTGTCGCTACTCCTATCATAGGATGTGACTTGTTAGTCGGGAATAAAAAAGGAAGGACATCCATCGTGAGTTGATTAGTTAACGTTAAGTCGTGACTGATTTACAGAACTTTCCAGTTTTTTGCTAACCATATTTCCAGAACTACAATTTTATTGTCAATGCTGTTGTTCTAAATGTCACCATCCGGCTCAAGCATGTCTTGTGGCTACATTTTGATTTGTCTGGCACTTTTGTGCATCACGTGCTCCTTATGCCAGGATGCTCCCTCGACCGACTCTGGAAAGGATCTCAGAAATTTTGTTGGATTGAATCCGGAAACATCAGATGCGCGATCAAACAGAAGGGCTGTTATAATTCTTTCGGGCCATAACCTAAGTGGTGATGCCACCCATCGCTCAACAAACGAAGTTAGGAAATCTGATTTAATTGGTGTGGCCATGGATATGGAGGATCGTGATCCCAATTCGCTGTATGTACATTTCGACGGAGACACTTTAATCAGCTCTCAGCCTGTCCTGTTTAACGATTTGGAAAATTCGCAAGCCTCGGCCGGTGACAAATGGACTGGTGTTATGGGTAAGTGTCAACCTCGGAAATCTGAAAAACCTCCCGTGTTGTTATTGCGCAAACGATAAGAATAAGAATGATCGGATGAGAAACCAAACCAAAAAATGTGATATCGTTTCGTACTTGCTCACACAGAAAATTGTTTGTGGTGAGTATGTTTTTGTAAAAATAAAATTATTTTCTAGATTTTTTGTTTTTTGTCCAGAACCCTCCAAGATAAATGAGGATGATTAACATAATAAAGTTTTCAAAGTCTGCGAAATTTTGAACTAACTTGATAGTTTTGTAGACGGAATCAAAGCACACCGCAGCAGCGAAAACACTCCCCTGGCTGATTTGCTTATTTTCGAGGCGTACCCCGAATCGTTTCCCCAACAGGTAACAGCATTATGCGAATCGTTGTACTCCACCGGAAATTGCCAGATCGTTCAGGGCCAGGTTGCATCGGAGAACGAGGCTCGTTTCCGCCGAGCAGCTGACGATAAAGACAAAGATGAAGAGAATGAGGTTGAGGATGAACCACCTGGTTTCGATCCAACGCGTGTGCTTCCCAAAATTCCTTATTCGGCTGGATTTCAGCTGCTGTTCTGGACCACGCTGGCCATCTTCTTAACTGTGTACGGTGTTTCTTGGGCAATGTGGAATATGGACCCCGGTAGGGACAGTATCATCTACCGCATGACGTCGGCTCAGAAATACAAGAAGGATAAATAATTGGGAGCAGGGCAGCTGTCGTTTTATCGTGTGTACCGCGTTGATTGTGATATTATTTGGTTAGATTTGATTTTATTTAATTTAGTATACGATTAGTTGTGTTTTACAAACGCTTGTTTCTTTGCTTGCACATTCCGTTTTTGTTGCACGAAAATAGAATCATTCTTCGGATTTCGAAGCTCCTGTGTTTTGGGGTTAACTACTACTGATGTAGCTTTAAGTCTACGGTTGTCGATGATATATGTGCAAATGCAAATACAGTACATACAACCTTAGTAAACACTTACTTTTAATGTTCGCTGTACTGAAGTCTTAACTTGTCGCTTTCTGTGAAAAGAATATTATACTAAGCCTGTGGCCACGTCCGGCTGTCGAAGAAAACTGCATTACGAAAATTATAAATGACAGTCTCTGGGTTACGAGAATTTCCGCCTGCGAAACTCAGCATCGTTTTTTGTTCAAAAGATAGTAAATCAATCAGATCCCTACTGCAGCTTCAACGTGCTATGCTAAAAATAAACAGGAAAACACCAGTAGATACGGCCCTTTGAAGTTACTTCAAAGGGCCGTATCTACTGGCAGACTACTGTTACAAACATAAAAGCACAAAACATTCTAAATAACAGCTGTGCGCTGATCATCGTAATGAAAACACGGAAAAATAAAAAAAGTCAGTAGTAACCGTAAAAGTTTTAACCAGTAAGTACTGACCGTATTGTGATAAAGTACTGTAACCTGAACCGAAGGCAATAAGTAACGTAAAAAAGGATTACTAAACAAGGAATGATACCAGGTTAATATTCATCGGAGACCAGATTTTCTACACAAATAATGACACGGCAAAGCCCTAATGGTCACAATTTGGTGACAGGGGAAAAGCAGGGCCGGGTGGTAGAGTGGACCACAGGAAGAACTGGTAAAGCGGGAAGACAACGCATATTACGACAAAGTTTCACCCTTCGTGACCTGAAAAAAAGCAGTGACTACTGTCCGTACTCTAAAATACCGTAATATAAATACTAAATAGCACAAATTTTCATAACGTTTGCAGTAATACCAAGGAGTGCATTTAAGATGCTTTTGGAAATAAATTAATAACTAAAGTAACAGAAAAATCAACCAGATGGGATTACTCGAAAATCATAACGAGAAATAATTAATAACAAAATGATCGTGTTTCGCGACCACATACCATGGCTTCCAGGAGATCCACTCTCCTCTCGAGGTTCGTAAGGCGTTCATTCATTAACGAAAGTTTTTCACGGCAAGTCACATCTGCAAGTGAAATCTAATTAACGGTTTTCAATGAAGCTGTGCTAATCACTGCAAAGTGCAATTGCTAATCATTATGGATTGTCTTACCAAAATGATTAAGGAAGTCTGTCATCTTTTTGACGGATGTGGTAACGATCTCTATCAGCTCCCGATTAGCCCAATCCTGCTGCACATTCTTCTGGTGATCTGAAAGTCCTCCGCCGTGAAGTGGACGCATACTACCACTAAATCCATATGACGAAGCCATACCAGCAACGACAAGCTAAAGAAGCACAGTGATAAACTTGAGAATAACGACACTGAGGAGATCGGCCACAGATAAAGGAAGTGTATTTAGCGATAAAAGTAAGAAAAACTACAAAAACGAAAGCAGTCAAGATAGAAGGTATGAGGTATGAAGCGGTACGAAGATTAAACAAAAAATTTAAAATTTTGAAAAATGGCATACAGTAACCTCCTGGAAAACCTAAACACTGAAGTGACTGAACAGTTAGAAGCGGTGTCAAAACTGGAAGTCAGGAAGGTTTAGGGCCTCCCCATATGGATGGTCTGTTACGTTAGTCGCGTAACTCGTAAGTAAGTGGTCTGGTTAACAAACTCGGCAGTCGGCACAGATGATTTCCATGGCAAACCGTACGCTGGTTTTACCTGTGGCTTAGCGGAAAAGATACATAACTGTAAATTTGTATGTTTTCAGTTTTTTAATTTTGTGTTTCCCTGAATGTATTGACAGCTGAATTTCAATTATGTACCACAGTACCATGCAAGACACGACGTGGGCTTCACTTCCCCCTGGACAATCCCGCGTCAGTGCTATCGACCGGATGACTCACAGCTCGCGTGCTACGGAGCGCTCTAGATCAAAGTCCAGCGTTTGATAGCGTCGATGTTGATATGTTGTTTAAGAGCAAGCACATTAATCTTCGGACTAAACTCGCTACTTTCAAATATCGGGGGATCGCTCTTGACGTGCATCTGCTATGCCGTTTTAATTTCTCCATTCATCCAGTCCGTCGCACCATCACTTCCGATCGGCCCTTGCATGTCACGGTGGACATGATGAGCGACGAAGCCCTCCACGAAGGCAAATCTGCCTCGCCTCAACATGGTGGGAAGATTGCGGATATCGACATTGCTCGCATGAGAATGCCGTATCGCGACGCTAAAGATGCTTTTCTGGAGAATGATTTGGTGGCACGGGAGCCGTTCGCGCAATTCAAGCACTGGTTCGACGAAGCCTGCAAACATCCTCAGATCCGTGAGCCGAATGCTATGGCGCTGGCCACCTGTTCCCGCGATGGGAAACCTTCATGCCGCATGGTTCTCCTGAAAGGATTCGGGCCCCATGGATTCCGTTTCTTCACCAATTATGACAGCAGAAAGGGTCGAGAAATTGCGGAAAATCCCTTTGTATCTTTGATGATTTACTGGGAGGCTCCTAATCGACAGGTGCGCATTGAGGGAATAATCGAAGTGCTGTCAGAACAAGAGTCAGCGGAATATTTCCATTCGCGTCCTATTAGCAGTCAGGTTGCGGCCTGTGTGAGCCACCAGAGCTCCGTCGTACCGAGTCGCACCTTTTTGGCTGATCGCGCTGAACAGCTGTACATGGAAGCTCACAACCAAAGCCTTCCGAAACCGGCGTTCTGGGGTGGTTTCACTGTCATTCCCGAAGTGATTGAATTTTGGCAGGGCCAGACGAACCGTCTTCATGATCGCATTCGGTTCCGTCGTCTTGCACATGCCGAGAAGATAGATCCAACTTTGACACATATGGGTGATGATGGTTGGGTTTTTGAACGTTTGGCGCCGTAGAGATTATTGTTGAAAGTTTTTATAGTATGTCTGCAACTTATTTATCGTCGACTATATTGAGATTTTTAAATGCGCAAAGTTCACATCAATAAATAAACCAAATGGCTACAAGTGAGAGCCTCCCGCGCCTGCATAAAACGAAAAAAATAATTTAGGTATTCATTTTGCCTGCATTTCTGGTTTTGGTTTGTCGTGCAAACGCAGTACGGTACCTTCTCGAAGTGAAGTCAAAGCAGTGCAGATACAATGTTTTATACAGCTCCAATAAAAGCATAAAAATCACTTTCACAAAACAGCGAGAAAAATAAAACTGATATCTGGAAAGAGTCGAGAAGGGAATTGTAAAATAAACCATTCAATAACAAAAGAAACTGATAACCACACCGGAGCACCAGATCTTCGCAATTCTGTGAACACGACTCACGAGTACAGTTACACCCAAGTATTTTAAATGGTGGCTAAAATGTAATATGGGAACTTGGGAAGAGATACTTTCCATTTACAAAAACACGAGATCATATATTCTAAACGACGGATTTGTGATAATACGGATAAGCCATCATGTTATAGAATGCATTCTGGAGGTAGATCCGCCATCGGCATCAAAACCGCGAGACGCTCGCATAAGAGGCTCGTAATCATCCACCGAGTCACTTCGTGAGGATGCTGACCAATCCAGCGGAGCTTCGTTTCTGGGATTCGAAACCAGCACTTCTTCACTCAAATCGGCTAGCTGCTTTTTGCGCTTGCGCATCAATAAATTATCAATGATCCAAAATACAATCACCTAAAATTGACCGTTATTCAATTTCAGACCCATTCAAAATCAATCTTATTCTCATGCAAGAATTCGCAGTGGTGAGAACACTTAACAACTTACGTTGACAACAAAAGGCACGATAAGAAGCACAACTGCCACTTCCAATTTGGGATTGACATGCGGCCAAATGACCAACGACTGCATTGGCTTCCAAATAGCAACCATAAACGATGCGGTAAGAGCCTTCTCTATCGTGGATACGACACAGTATACGAAAGTCTGCCCAACGAAAGCTTTAATCCGCTGTTTTCGACTATTACCTGCAAATATGCAAAAGAAGTGTTTCAGCATCTGTTCAAGCAACGGATGATGCGCGAGTAAAAAAATGTAATGCAAATACTTAGTACCATAATTTATAGTTAGATATTTGAATATTAGGGAAAATTATTATATACTGATCACAGATTACCATGCCGGTTCGAGCAACAATTTTACTTTCTTTTTATGAATTAAGCGTCTAAACGTGGTTACAATTAAATTAGTAAACGCCAACAATCTTCATCTCATATTAATATAATATTCATTAGAAATCGATCGAGACAATAACTAGTACTCGCACATATTGTATAAACCGAAATATAGATATCATTTACATCATTACACGTACCGTATTCACCAGACTGCAAAAGAGTCAATCCGAAGCGCACTGTCAAGTATGCAGCAAGTCTGAGACCGAAGAAAATTATCACAAGCCCCGCGGTCGAGTCAACAAGGAAATTGATAAAATACCTGCGACACCACAAGGAAATTAGGTCGAAATCAAGAACTGACGGAAGAGTACAAAACGCTTTTTACCAGCTGCATGGATCTCCTTTTGCATATTCGGATATGAAGACATTCCCGAAATGGGTAACAAACGAGGCAATAATCTGCTTAGACGTATCGAAAGCCCTTTAAAAAACAAGTTAAAGTTAAACAACATTCTCACTGTGTTCAGAAGCCAAAAGTTGTTTAAAAGCCAACAATATGAAGCACTAAGAAATGCAATTATGTGCACTTACCAAACCCACCAAGCCCTTCTGGTCTCCTTAGATTCGCAATATCTCTTGACTAGAACAAGGCAAGTGTTAGGAAAACAGGTATAAGAGAAACAATCAGATACACATCTGAGATCTCTCACTGATCAAAAACGCGAAAGCAATTCCGCCAAGCGCCAACTGTATCATAAATCCGAATGTATCCGTGAGTGCGCCAGGGTTGCCTGAAGAAAAGAAGTATTGCACTCATCAGAACTTATGGAGCTGGGAGATCAAAGGAGGTAGATATTCCAGAAAAGCGACCAGGTCAAATTACAGTGAGTTTGCGCAGGTTGCAGCGGAGTGAGCGTGACATTGTCGTCTTCCGTGCTCAATGCCAGTTTAACAGCAGGAAACGACCACATAACGATGGCTGCCAGTGGAAAGAGCAAGAATCCAACGAACGCCAACAAAAATCATCAAATGTAAGTATTACAACAGAATTTCCGTGATGCCGTTCCCTCCCACATTGGGACTGCAATCGAAACGAATGATTCCCGCGATCTCGACTTCCAAGATAAGGTCCACGCTCAAGCTACAAGTGGAATGTCCAAATCATTTCCTGAGACACCGTACTACATCCGTAAGCATATCGACCGCCAGTGAGGCTGGTGAGTCCATGAAAAGGTAAAAAAGATGGATGCAGTCAATTCCGTTGCAGATATAAACAAAAGTGCAAAACTTCCTTGCTAATTGCTATTAACATGAAAGTGTGTCTAATAAGGTCAACGAAATTTTGTAATATCCGAATGCCAGCGTATCTGCGATCTTCACCTTCACTTCAATAATTCCCTAAACCTGTACTTCAATAACTGCTTTAAAGTGTATTGTAAATGATATAAGCGCAGCTTCGAATGAGCGTGCGACATAAATCGGGCTAAGCATGCAGCGACTCTTTCCAAATTGCAGTAACCACTACTACCAACCAGTAGGTGATATTTCCAAAACTTATTGGAAATTTTCCACTATTGACTGTTAATACGATATTATAATTCGGCATCAGCATGGGTACTTTACGATGCAATAGCAATTTTTATCAGAGTAGTACATTTCAGATTGTCAGTATAATCGTAAAATTTGACCATATAATTACGCTGTGCGTTTTAATACCGTGTGGCAGATGATACGATTACAGTACACTTTACACTTTTACGAGTAATACAGCTATCCTCCATGGCCCATGATATGCATGCAGTTAAAACCTCCTCGAGTATGCTTGAGGAGGTTTTAAGCCTACGTACATGCTTATCTTATTTCCCGTGCCAAGATAAGCATGTACGTAGGCTTGCGAAACTTTACTATTTTGCGTCGTACAAATAATAATATGGAGTGATTCATATGAATCGTATCATAATTTGTAATCAATAAGCTTCAAACTCCGTTTGCAACATTTTAGCAACCGAAATGCCGGTGCTGTATCGGTGAATATAATTGTGGTACAACGGCTAACTTGTAAGTAAGCATTTCAAAGTTAAGAATTTTTCTTACTTCTTACAATTCTACTCTAAATAAACAATTTAATTCGAAACTGGGACTGGAAAACAAATCGATTAGAGCTTTACACGTGAAAAAGGGTATATAATATTTCGTAATGCAAACGCATAATAGACTAAACATTCTGCTAACAGAAGAATTCAGGTAAAAAACATTAGATGTCAATAATTTAAAGATCCGCAAATCATTTTTCTCTTCTTCATGGGCTCAAACAACCAATTCCAAACATACATAGACAGAAAAAAATACTTTAATCCCCTTAGAATAGTAAATTAGCAGCATTTTGAACTTTGTTTCTCCTCAGTCTGCTTATTGCGGTAATCGAAGTTGATCTTCCCTGATGGACTGCTATCATCCAGAGCAGTGCTTCCAAACTTATGCATTAAATCCTTGGCCAAAGTTTCGAATACTGAATCAATATTCGTATTGTCTTTAGCACTGCATTCCAGAAAGGCCAACATATTGTGAGCATCTGCCAAGGCTTCCGCTTCGGTTTTCGGGACTTCTCGGCTAGTTTCCATATCACATTTACAACCTAGCAAAACATTTCATAAATAACAAAAATTTGCAACACATTACATCGGTCCTTTCACTGTTCTTTTATGCTTAACAATAAGATGTCTTGAATATCGTGGGAGTTTACCAACTAAAATCTGCGAAACTCCGGCTCCGGCGTAGCGAAGCACATCTTCGCACCAATGATTAACGTTAAGGAATGTATCCCGTTTTGTGATATCATACGCGATAATCACTCCATTGGCAGATCGGTAATAACTCTGAGTAATCGTTCGGAATCTTTCCTGGCCAGCTGTGTCCCAAATCTGGAGCTAAAAAAACCGTATGTCAGTACATAGTAAAACATACTGGGATAATAAGACTGAGAGTACCAAGCTGCAACGCTTAAAAATTTTATGCAGTCATAAATGGCAACTGCTTATAAAACAGTGTACTAGTTTCATCACGGTAGCAGTCTGCCGAATCTGCCCATAAACCTGCAGTGTTTCACATTACACAGCTTTTACATACCAGACTCACTTTGTCAGACCAGCGAAACTTCACAATTACTGTAATAAAGCTTAGAAAACGCACAAAAAGCTAATATATGGGTTCATAATACCTAAGCTTTCCAGATGCAACATAATTCTGACAATTAATTTACGAATGCACTCGCGAATAACTTAATGAATTATTGCACCTACAACGAATTAATTATGCACATCCAATGGCTCTCAGTAGTCATTTGGCTTACTCACCTTAATGCGCTTTTTATCTATCACCAAAGTTTTCATGGTAAAATCCACTCCAATTGTGCTGCCTTGCCGCTCCACATAGTTTCCACTCTTAAATCGTTGTACAATGCAAGTTTTGCCTATTCCGGCATCTCCGATTAAGACAATTTTGAATAAAAAATCGAACTTCTCGTCCGGTTCAAAAGCCATGGGTAATCAATTCACTGCAACTGCAACACAGAAATGTAACCATCCAGCCTTCAGTTCATCCAGAATTTTGTCTCGAAACCTTCTAGTTCGCGTAAGCGAAATCAAATTATCCATTCATCTTTAGGAATAATAAGTAATGAACAGCCGTGCCGATCAAGAGTAGCAAAAATACTACGAGTACAGAACAAGTGCGTCAGTGATATGAGCCTTTATGCACATATTAACATGCAGTCCACTACAGTACTTACTCGCAGACGTTTTTCTAGCTAACAGTAATGCTACTCGATTGTGCACACAAACGGACGTCCCCGTGGGCAAACAAACTCCATTTCGAGTCAAAGCATGGCGACTTAAACAGCTATTGATCTACTGCACTCCAACACGGTAAAACTGGAGCAACTATGGGCAAATAGAATGTTAAAAAGGAACAAAACTAAAGAAACAACAGCTTTCGAGTAAAAATTATAAGGAGTTTGCCAAAACGTATAAAAATTCATTTTCAAAAAATTACCTGCGTTCTTTGAGTGCGCTCGGGGTCATAATTTTTCAACTTAACAATAAAATTACGGAAAAAAGTAAAAAACAAATTACAAAACTAATCAAATCTAATAAACCGAAAACTGAGCACAAAAGTCAGAAAACCTTTAGTGTAATAACAAAGAAAGTAGAATAATCGAAGAGGAGATAATTCACCAATGACGGCTCTCAGTCGGCCTCCGCGAAAGACTTGAAAAAAGAAATTGACCACTAGCTGGACTAGCACATTACATACTATCCTACTCATAGCATAAAAATGCTTAACTCTTTTGCAACACAAATGTCAAAACACAAAGACTATAATTAGTTACTCACATTACTAAGGATCATGGAGCTGACGAGTGAATAAAGGAGGGCTTAAATAATAAATATTACTGATTACAAAATATGGCATTAATCTCGCTATCACACGGCTACAGTTTACGGTTTACCTGCAGCACTTCTTTCAACACGAACGTAAACACAGCGAAGGCTGTAGGGCAAAACCAAATGAATTCGGATCGATTTTGATTCAGTTTACAAATCCTGGGACGCTGCAAATATAAGAACGATAACAGAGCTCAGTCTGCAAGAAACAGCGGTGTATCAATTATTGCTTTTAATTTTCACAAAATTTCCTCTGAATATCACATGCATAGCAGCCATACGGCTACGCGCAACCTGACATTCCACAAAAATGCGCAGAAGTGTGTGCATTTGAGTGTAAACAGTAATTTATGAACGTTAATGCTAAAACCGTGAAATTTTAATACGAAACAACCTAATTTTTTAATAAAAGACTAAGAAACTTAAGAAAGTCACCAATATCCAAACAGAGCGATAAGAAGTGTTGGTAAGTCTGAATTCTGCTGAGTCTTATCAACTTGAAAGCAAAAATACAGACGTTACAATGCTCCTTCTCTCGAACTCGGCGCATTACTTACCTATTCGGTGTAGTTCCCATCAAACCAGCATATACGATTGAGGTCTGAGAACACGCTAAATCGGAATGCACTGAAGTGACTAAATAAAAATTTCGCACCTTCAGCTCCTGAATCCTGATAGATGAGATCGGTCACCCAGTTAACCTTATTTATGTTAGGTAAGACCGTAAGAGAAAAATTAAGAAATTCTTGGCTTTTTAAGCTTTCCTGAAACCGTCAAACAGCCTTTTTTACATGACAGCAATCAATTAAGTATAAGAAAATTTGCTCCGTGAAAACGTGAGCGATAATCGTTCACTCTCAAGTATTGATTGAATTTCTAAATTCATCGAGATTTTCTACGGTTATGGGAAAAACTATAGAAACTTGAGACTGAGACACGAGCTGGTGAGGCATGAGGCTTATGACGGAGCAGGCGTTTTACCGTAACAGAAACCAACCACAAGCAGAGATATTGCACAGACTTTTAATACCGGTTAGAGTGCATTACCAGTGTATTGACAATTAATTGATGCATACTTTGTAATTATATTATTATAGTATGCAAGTTATTAATTAACAGGTACTAACCATTGTAGTAAGTACGAATATTCTTATTTTAGATATTTCACGGCGGGCCGAGTCCAGATACTTTGGATATAAAGGACCGGAAGTCCGGAACTCTGGAAGAAAGCTTTCTTTTGTCCTGCTTCTGCTGCGCAGATCGAGTTGTAAGTAAATACATATAGACGACATCTTTTCTGTGAAAGTTATCATAAAACTATACGAACTTCGGAACTTATGATAAGCAATGAAATAGATCAACATACTGGACGGATAAGTTACTTATCCATCCTGTATTTCGGTTTCCTGTTAGTATAATTATAGTATGCATCAAAATTCTTCGGGAAAGCCGTTATTTTACTCACTGGTCTGGTAGCACGTAGCAACGTCAACTTCCGGAGGCAGCAGTTGGACCGAAAACTTGGCTTAAAATGAATACTCGATATCACTGAATTTTGTCGCATGAAGCTATGTACAAGTACTACGTAATGTGCAGTACGAGTGGCGAACTGAATAAATAACCAGAGCCCGCAGTGCTTAGTGTTCAAACTTGAGAAGCACCCAAAATTTTATCACTGCATAAGTTTTGCCGATACAGCAATGAGCATAAAAATTGGTACCAAACTTACATGATACTTCTATCAGACTCTGAGTTCCATCACAAGAAAGGTCAAACACGAAGGTGTTAAACACCGTCGAAACCAGGAAACCAACTATTACGTCTGATATGCCCGCTGTTCGGCTTTCCGCTTTGTTAATTCATTTTCCAACTGATCCTTCGTCAACAATGAAATTCCTAACTGATCGTCCTATAAGAATTTAAACAGTTCAACCCCAAGTTCCAAGATATGAGTAGTACGTAACAGCCTACCAGAGTAAACGGTTGGGCCATTTGGCGGAGGTACTTTTTCCCGATTTGTACAGATTCTTCGATGGACAAATTCATTACACTTTCTTTAAGGTGTTCGCGAATCCATTTCGGCAGTTTATTTCGCTTATCCGCTCTTGAAAATCTCTGCAAAAAACTGCACATTTCAACGAGGACAACTAATATTCATCTACAAACGTAACTAAAATTCAACTGCATCAGCCAGTCCCGCGCTTCACGAGTAACGGTCAGGTCCTGAAGTCTGGAAATTTTGAAACGTTATTAGAACAGAAAGAAGTTCAACCCACCTTATCCGCGAACACCATGATTCCGTAATCCGTTTTGCCCCGAATACATCGACCAACGCACTGTGCCGCATGTCGCATGGCATCGAACGTGAGAAAATCATTCTCCTTAATTTGAAACTGATCGCGAAGGTAATCCAGGCGAGCTTTCAAGATTCGACTTTGAGTATAAACATAAGGAATGCCAAACATGATGACACACCGTCCGTACTGGTGATCAAAATCAATGCCTTCCGACACCTTGCCCCGAGCTACCGACAGCAGCACTGCACCGCGTCCATTAAGGCAAGCTTTCCTGTAATTGTGGAGGGCAATGCTAGTTTCCGCAGCATCTTGTGTTTCGATAAATAGCAATTTTTTTCGAAGGATGCTATCGATGATACCTTGTTCGTACCTAAAACAGCCGCAACATCCATAATATCTTGCGAGTACATATTACAGTATATAGCGACAACGACAAAAGCGTTGCATAAAGCTTATTAACTTACCAAGCCGCAACAATGGACTCCATGTACATGTAACTAGTGAAGAAGCACACCATTCCATCCGGTACAACACCAGCCATTTCAACAATAAGAGATCCATAATTCCGAATCACAGCCAAATCTTCACGCGCATCGAACTTTGACGTGATGGCCACTTGATCGTTGCCTTTACTAACAATCATGGGACAAATACACGGTCGCGCCAGGGTCATTGTGAAGGAAGCCATTGTTGCGGGGCAGAAATTCAAAATTTTTGGATACATATCCAAAGGCGACAGTGTCTGAAAATCACATCGAATCTATGTACGATAGTCAAGAGATCTGTTTTTCAGCACATCAAGCGGCAGCTTACACCGGAAGTGATAACAACGGACTGAAATCGGTCAAATACCGGCCGAATAGCTATCGATGCATCCAAACAAGTGAAGTGAAGGATAGGGTTGATCACATTCGGATTTTTATCATCATAAGGTTCGATAATAATGGTGAAACCTGGAATGAGCAGCAGGAAAAAATCGTCGTGCTCTCTACAAATTACGAAGCGCTCTAGTGAACTGAATGGCAATTACCTTTAATGTACGTGCTGACCAGCGTTGCAAAACTAGCCATCAGGCTGAGAGGAGAGAAGTCGGTAATGTCAGCAATTTCCAAAGTTCTTAGCAGTGACCTCAGTCGCTCAGCACAGAACCGCAAGGGTTTCCGATCAATCATTACTTTATCATAAATGTCCTTTAGGAAGGAAGCGGGGCTTTCATGCACAACATGTTGCACTCGTAAACGGGTCTTCACATATTCCAAAAAGCGTTTCATGAAGGCAACGAAATGTTCCGCACTGCGAATGTTCCCCGGAATCGCTTCTAAAGGACAACAGAATAACATTAAACATTCTGTCGCAAGAAATCATGAGCAATTAATGCCAACCTTGCAATATATCATCGGGCAGAATAGGATTGGATAAGCGCAAATCGGTTTCACGGGCGATGTTCGCGTCGCGTAAACCGTCTACCAAACGCTGATACTCGTGTTGCAGTCGTTCGGCATCATTCTCCTTGATGCTGTCGATCGTAGTTTTCAGGGAAGTGATATTCTCCTGACACTTATCAATAATTCTTTTATTGATGTACACACTCATAGATTCAATACAGACGTTATCTATGTTGTGCGCTTCGTCAAAAACGACAACGGTTTTTTTGGAGATCTCTTTCGATACGAGATCAGCAATCTTGGGATCGAGAAGGTAATGGTAGCTGTACACCACAAGATTGGCATACAAAATAGCATGACGGGCCAGAAAATAGGGGCACCACTTCTTTTTCTGACCAATCTCTTTCAGGTCATCTAAACTGTAAACCCCTAGAAAACAGAAAAAAATCAAAGGAATCTGCAAGCGTTACACGGCCAATACGAAAAGCTCAATCCTGTCAATTCCGGCAAAATATCAGAAATTCTAAAACCAAAAACTTGAAATCTTAATGCTTTGTTCATTGAGATATTTTAGTTATTTTTTAACCAAAATTAATTTGTGAAGATAATTGGCTAAATCATTCACTCTTACAGTAATAATTTTCAGAAAATAGCCAACTGTACTTAATATTACGGTAGCTGTCGCAGAATAAAACTGTTAATGCGAAATTATGCCCCACCATTGGGTAATGGATTTTCCTTTCCATGCTGCTCAAATCCATCAAACCAGGCGCACGTTGGCACAGATGCATCATCCGCCGCTCTTGCTCTGACGTAGGACGCCGTCAAACTTTGACATTTTCCATCTACCAGTTTACCGTCTCGCAGCGGATATACCTCCGGATTAATGCACAGATTTTTTCTAGATGACAACGCAATGCCCATGAAATTCAACGGCTCCCCGAACTCTTTCTCGTAATATTTCAGCAGATTACGCAGCTCCTCCAAGACTTTCAGCATTTCTGGCACCGTTCGTGTGCAGTACACCAGCTTCGTCAGATGGTCCGGATTGAATTTCAGATACGCCACAATGAGCGACAGCAAGGAGATGGTCTTTCCCGTGCCCGAAGGCATTTCGAGCAGTCCATGGCCCCGAGCGTCCAGAGTGCGTTTCAGCTCCACCATATACGAATACTGTTCGGGATAGATGAAGTCATACGGAAAGAGCACCTCAAGTCCCTCAATGTCCAACCTGCACAAAGAAAAATTAACCCGTCCGAAGCACACTACAACACAAGCGAACCAAACAGTTCATGTTACACATTTAATGATAAACTTTTACCTCATTTTGATAATTTTTCGGGCAGTATGTAGGACCTCTTCCAAATGCTGGTGACAACGAATGATCGGCAAGCAGAGCGAAGCAACCCTAAGTTTGCCAACATCCAGCACGTGCACAGTCAGTTCCGACCACAAATATCTTGTTCGTATACGTCTTTGAATGTCCAGGAAAATTAAACACTGATTGATAAGTAATAGTATTACCAACTATTGCAAAGCTGCAAATACGGAAAACATTGGAATTAAACAAAACAATTCAGCTCTGATAAAAATATCAACAGAATAACAGATTCAACTTCAACCCATTATTCGACACCTGGCGTCTGAACTTCTGTCGATATTTAAAAACTAAAAAGTTAAAATACATACAACGGTTCGAAACGCTAAGCGCACGCCATTCGCGGGCGGTTTATGGCGACATAAACCCAACGAAACATCAAAAGCACACGAGTGTGAGTTACATTAACAGGCACTACGCCATGATGATATTAACTTAATTAACTTAAGGGATTTGGCCCGGTACATAGCACCAGGTACATCCATCGTGTACATCCAGGGGAACTTTCGCTGTTGCGCGCTCCCAAACACTTTCTTGCATTGCTTTATGGTATTTTGTAGCCAGAAGAATTGTATACCTAGGTGAGAAAACCGTTTGCGCGCGCAACATCCGGTTGCGAAGTTATGAGGGTATCAAAATTCCAAAAAGTTTAAATGCATTCAGATGTACCAAAAGTCTCATTATAGACCGATCTCTTTCAAATTTTGCGCGTAAATGCACATAACCATGAAGATCGTTTTGACATGGATCCAGACTTCTATGATTTTTTTCGAATTTTAAAATGAATTTTAAAATTTTTGAAATTCGTTTTAAAATTTAAAAAACAGGCTAGAACAGTGGATCCGTGTCAAAACGATCTTCATGGTTATGTGCATTTACGTGCAAAGTTGTAAAGGGATCGGTCCATAATGAGACTTTTGGTAAACCTGAATGCATTTAAACTTTTTGGAATTTTTGTTACCCTCATAACTCCGCAACCGGATGTTGCGCGCGAAAACGGATTTCACGTCTATGTACACCAATCATTTGGCTACACAATGTCAAAAAGCAACCCAAAAAATGTTTGAAAGTGCGCGAAAGCGAATATTCCCGTCCATGTACACGATTTTAGCGCTATGTACCGGGCCAAATCCCTTAACAAAGCTATTAATTTCTGATAAAAAACAATCAGTGAATGAAACAGTAAGGCTTGCTCGAATTTTGTTAGTCAGTAAGTAAGTACTTATTTCAGTATTATGTCAAGGCAAGAATAATTCGTCGGTTTTTAAAATAAAAGTAAAAAATCTTATGGGCAAAGCATTTTTTGGAATAGCCAATAAAATGCGATCCACTATATACTTAATTCAAAGTTGCAAACTAGACGAAATTCCTTTATTATTAGGTTGAACATTAACGCAATATTCGCTTAGCGAACAGTCTACTGTATCTGTATACACAATAAAACAAAATCAAACCGAATTTGAATACTCGTAAATAAAAATTATAATCAGCCGAAATACAGTAACATAATCATTAACATCAAGATTTCTTGCTGCGGTAAGACAAACTGGAAAATTAAGTATCACCAATCACAGAACATGCCGCAACAGAAAGCGCTCAAAACGTGATGAATCCCCTTGAAAAGCAGTGGCCAGCGAAGTGTGTGCAGTTACTCATGTGATTCCGTCGAACTGACCAGCAGCTGTCGCACATCCCAAATCTAAACCAAAACAACATTCTAAATTAGGGAAGCTCGTCATGTTTTTATTGTTTTCTTCCGTCCCATGGTAGACCAAATGCGTACTTTTACGACTTTGTCCTGACCGACGGTGATCATTCGCTTTTTCGTTTCGTCAATATCCATGCAGATAAGGGAGTGCATAACGTTAATGACATTGGCATGACTGGGACGTGGTTCATCTTTCAAAGAATTATAACACAGTTTGCACAGACGCACGGCACTCTCGAAGCCCATAATCGGTATAGGCAATGTGTTGGGACTGCATGGATCACACACAGCTTTCCCACAATGGCGGCAATGATGCTGTCGACTTCCAATCGTTTTTGTATCGAACATCATTCGGAAATTCCAGAAAAAAGGCTTATTACACTGTTGGCATGTGTCGCTTTCGCCCCAAGCCGGAGTCTAAACAAACTCTCACATTACTTAAACAATTGCATGCATAGACTTTTTAAAATACAAGATGAAAACAACATGTATTACACTGCCACGCAAATCAAACAATGAAGCATATAGCGTGCCTCTTTTCTTTTTATAGACATGTCCCAAGCGGCCACAACACCATCATCTCCACCGGACAACAGTTGCTGAGTAGCTGGTGCGTAAAACAACGTAGCCACTTTCCCACTATAAAAAACCAAATTCAAAACAGTGTCTGCAATTAATCCTACAATTTCAGATTCTGAAATATACTTGTGAATTTGAAGTTCATAGGCAACCCCTTCTTTTCCGCCAATATCCCATACAATCACATTCTGATCGTATCCACCGGAAAACAGCAACTGCCTCTTGGCGTCCCAGGCCAAGGAACGCACGGATCCATTGTGGCCTTTGATCGTCGAAACCAGTTGATGGCCAGTTTCGTTAATGCGTAGTACACTGATAGCTCCGGAATAATCTCCCACGAATGCGTACTTCGAAGCAAAATCAAACCTACGGACAAATCCAATGTCAAAAGATTATATGAATCCAAAAGCCTGGAATTCTGTGCACTGACTGTAAAGCGGTGGCCCATCCTTGTAGTGAGAAAATCCCTAACTGTCTTCCGCTTTCGCTGCAGTACCACCGTACGGTTTTATCGCGACCACAGCTGAGCAGCCATTCACATTCCAGTGCGAAGTGCAACGCGGTGACACGTTTGGTATGGCCTGAAAGGAAAAATTCATTTGATGAGTTCACACTGCAAAAATGAATACGACTCTTAGCTAAGATCAAGTCGTGCAAAATGCAAATATCATGTTTCATGTACATTCATAATAGTAAAGTTAGTCATATTACTCAATATCCAAATTTCTGTTGAAATAATATGTTGCAGAATTGTGCAAAAAATGCAATTTTTCAGTTTTACCTGTGTAATCCTTCAAATGGGTGAGTCTATTGGAATCATTGGAAATAACGTATTCCTAAGCGAACACGACATAGCTTTAGCACCACAACAGGTAATCAAAACACGTCTCTACGAAGCAGATTATTCAAGTACGTTTTACTCGGCCAAGAAAGTTCAAGCGGATTTACACGCGTAGTATCCGTGCATTACTTACAGAGATCAGTCCTGCGTCAGTTCCCACAAAGAGCTTTCGTGTTTCGGAATTATATGCAAAAGCGCTGGCCGCAGTAGGCATGTACTGGCAAATACTGGGCCAATATTTTCCATTATCCCGTTTCAACCAAATTCTCACAGTTCTGAAATCACACGAATAGAATTACAAGTTTACAACCTGCCGAAGAAGGTTCAAGTAATTGGGAAGCAAATTATTGGCAAGGAGCAAACTACAAACTGCAGGCGAAGAGAATCAAAAGTTGACGAAAGGGATGTAATAATCAAAAAACAACAGACAGCCACACCAATTTACCTGTCCTCAGATATTGTTATAATTCCGTCTTCCCGAGCAATAATAGCAGCCCCATTAATATCATCAGTGAAATCGTCAATCTTGTACAAAAGCTCTGCTTTGGGGGTGGAATGCCCGTTCGTGTTCTGGTTGGCACCCAGGTTTCTTATATGCGTCGACATCTTCCGCACGCTGATCGGAGCGATTTCTCTGATAAATATTGTGCTACCGCGGCACCGCCTATGCAGCAACGATTTTGTTCAAGATCACGCTCCTTAAAAATATGCAGCCCGAATTCCTGAAGATTTCGTCGATGCAGATAACATCAGCGCATTAGCCATTAACGTGATTAACGGCAAAACGCTGGCATGGAAATCCAGAGCCGACAGAGACTGGAATTCTGATTCTACACCGTTTGATAGTCCGTCTTTCAAAACAAACTAGAAATTTAAAAGATCCAACTACCAAATCTCTAAACCAGAATACACCTGCGCTCACTTTCAGAAGTAGTACAGCGACAGAACAGAACTGAAAAATCTGCGAAAATTGGTGACAAGTTGTCACACTGCGTGGCGAGCTTAGGCCTTAGCCTCAATCAAACATCCCAGCCCGACATTGCTTGTTTAATATTTTTAAGATATGACGAGAACGCTTTTAACGAGGACTTATTAATATGTTACAGTATTAGAACATCATTAGACATTATAGTACAGTATTATTAGTGTTTGGTATTTCACGAAAACATTATAGAACCTTGATTTGTAAATACTATCGCTAGAAATTTAATGGGCCATTTGAATTAAAATATTTCAAGTCATTGGCATAATGTCAGAAAGCGAAAACGGGAACAGCTTCATACAACTGAACACGAGTAAAAAAAATCCCAAAGTCATCTTCCGGAGAAACCAATTAACAGTCAAACATTAATCGTAATCAAAACCACCGATAATTAAGAAAACATGCTAAAGGAATTCCAGGTCATAATCTAAAGAAAACGGTCGTGTCTCCCATAAAAATGCTTCACTTCAATGTCGGTTGGACTTTGAATGGCGAATCAACCACTGAAGAGTAATATCTACGAGAGGAAAACAATCATAAAAACAAATCATAAGGAACAATAAGTGCTTCTAGTTCCACTTATACCCTTCACAACAAATCCTTACCAATATTCTGCTTTTCCTTGCAAGAAATCGAGTAGCAGCAAATTTCTCTGTCCTGTATAGCGTTCAAATTCCTACACCAACAACGAAAACGTACTTGCAGGTTAAATACACTGGTGTCAACCTTGAAACACGTACAGCCTATCGATGAGCTCTTTCTCATTAAATGCACCCGGCAAGTCTTTCTTGTTCCCCAGAACCAAAACCGGAATGCCGTGAAGCTGTGGCTTTTCGAGCAAATTGTGCAATTCATTCTTGGATGCTTCCAGTTTCTCCTGATCGGCAGCATCCACCATGTAGACAATGGCCGTCACACCGCGGCAGTAGCGCTCCCACATACTACGGAATCGAGGCTGGCCGCCGATGTCCCATAACTGCAAATAGGCACATTGACAGAAACGCCTTTTGCCCATTGTTCAGATAAAATGATCAGGAGATTCCGCGCCCTATCGATTGACGTCGTACGGCGAAGTTGGTTAATCGATTTTCTCAACAAGTTTCCGGATTCATTACGCACACTTAACATGCATTTTCAAACAGCCTAATGCTTAATGCTGTATTTATTTAATTTTAGGATTACTCGAGAGCTAACTGCTTGAGTTCGCAACGCCAAACTCAGTACCATCTCTACTCACATGCAGAGCAAAAACGAGCACACCTTAAATCAAAAGCATTCCTCGCTAACGGGATTATTTTCTGGCGATATCCGCTTTTTTAATCGTAATTCGTATAAAATTACAGCCCACGCGAAATCTTTGTTAATAAATTCGAATAAAGAAGCGTATTAACCAATTTTCTGGCCCAGCTGCTGTTGTGTTTACCTTAATTGTGACATTTCCTTTGGTGATTTTGCGCATATTAAACCCCACAGTCGGGATCATGTCCTCGGTGAACTGGCCACTCTAAAAAAAAACAAACATTTACAAACCAGGAACCATATTATCGATTGTACGTTCTATAATCTAGTATTTTGTTTTAGTTTTACGTTCCATATTCGTACAGCAATAACATTGACGAAAGTGGTTTTGCCGGAATTTTGCAGTCCCACAAGAGTCAGCTCCATTTCCTCTTTCCAGAACAGACTGCGAATCCAGTCCAAGAAGCGGTTCAACATGGACATCATTTTGACAACACTTCCTGGATAAAAATGTTTCAATGTTTTAAATTAGTCAGCCCATTTACACAATAAAAATAGTAAAACCATTTACGAAATTCAAAACCCTTTTTAAGTTTACATAAACCAAACGAACATCAAATAATATAATACACCAATAACAAACGTCTAAAATTCTGAGTCCCATAAAGATTAACCTTTCCTGTGTACAACCACGACGGTTTTTCGTTATGTTGTTTTCTCATGGATATATCTCTTATACTTTTATTCAAGTTACTTAATTTGATCTGAAAACTGCGCACCCTACACTTTTCAGATAAATTGTGCACCTGTTTCGTGCTCCTGTAATATTAAGCTAAGGATCTTACTTAGTAACTTACGTTACTTTTACTTGCCAAGAGATGAAAACAATGGCATGACGAGCAGTGCTGAACTTACAGAGAGAATCGCTGGATGACAAAGAATAGTGATGTTCCAGGCTTCGGCTAGCAGATTCCCAGCCACAAAGAGATAGCTACAATTCGCAAAACGTTCGTCAATCAACTCTAAACACTACGAGAGCACGAGCACACTCTACAGGAGTCAATTGTCAACATGCAACACCGTATCAATTCATTTACAACCCAATGATTCTGGAAACGCACAAAACTATTAAGCATTAGTTGCTGTATTGTTCAGTACCGTCTATAAGTCAGACTTGGGAATCACAATAACTATCTATATTAAAAACTACATAGTAAACAGCACTTTCAGAACGCGCAAAACACAAAACATCCGATTTCCGAAAATCAAAACTCAGCATGGCGAACGAAAAAAATGCAAAGCAACGGGAAATGGATAGGAGGCAGAAACGATAAAGGCAGCAAAAATGCAGCACAGTTGACGACGACATGACTGTACGACAGTGCACGTACATGCACTGGCGAAACCAACTTTGCTTCCATGGACATGACGTAGTATCGGCATATCATGTACGTACACACTCACTACACAGTACTACACATTATTGATACAATTTTTTTAACAGACTCGTACAAAAATATTTTAAGTCGGAAAACTTCACTTCGTTAATTGTCCATTAATTGCTACAGTACAGCAGTCTTCCTATTACCACAAGTAAAAAAGCTCACACTTTAATACTATGTCTTAGTGTTAAAGTGTAGGCTTTCCAATGAATTATTATGACCAAGTAAAGTAGTGAGCATAAAATTAATAAATGATTACTAAAACTAGAAGTATAAAAATTAACAATTTTACTTGAACGACGTGAAGCTAATACTGGTAAATGCCGCTGCTGTTACTCTGTAATACGAACGCACTGCCCCGCAATCTTGCAACTTGCAACTGCAGAATTCACAGACTTTCGGGTCTCAAAAGTCAAAACTACTGGGGGCTTTCGCAATAATCACCACCTAATTCCATAGTCTGGGTCATAATTTGCCCGCCAAGATCAGTATAGCCTGCACGAAGCTTTTCTAATCTGCAGACAAGGTATATTTTTCGAACATTCAAACTCCAGATGAACATATAAACCGTAGAAATAGCCACCAAACGGAATACCTAATTATGGTAAAACAAAAACAAACAAAAAGACTGTCATCATCAAAAACTTATAGAACCAATTATTTCACTCAGGAAGAGATTTTTGCGCAGTTAAATAAAAAGGGATTAAACCAGGGCTTTGGACATCGAGAATATCCCGAAAATGATTTTCCATATAAATTATAAGACATTGGCAATGGTCAGCAGCACCATTCGCAAAAAAGCATGCCATCCAAATTTAGTAGGCTAAAATCAAAAATTTAATGGAAAAACGAAATAAGTTTAGTTTATTTTTAAATTATTAATTAAACTACCCGCAAATAAATTAAAGCGCATCAATCTGGTACAAACGAAGTGTATTCTCTCGGGTCTGATTGGCGACGGTTTCAATCGGGATATTTTTGATCTTGCTAATCTCATCAGCTGTCACCAGGGCAATTCCACCCGGAATGGCAACCTTCCTAGGTTGCTTATCCCCTGAACTTTCCATGGGAAAATTCGACATCTACGAGAAAATAAAATGTCAACTGTTTTTCATGCATTGTTATTCATCTTCAGATTGGCACACGTCGCCCAGGAACTGTTACTTATATCAACTCTCTAACTCAGTATTTGATTTCAGCGATCCGTACCGATGCCGGAGTATAATATGGCGCATCCGTTTCTAAAAGGATTTTGTCCAGTGGTAACTGCTTAACGGCTTCTCGCGCTAAAACATCTTTGTTTCCGGCTATGCAAGGCGTAAATCCGAACGCAACATTCGTGAAGTGATCCATCCATTTTTGGGCTTCCCCAAATGATCCTCGAAAACAGTGTCGATGTATGGGCCAATTATGTGGGACACGCTGAAAATACCGATTTTAAATTTTTACAAGCAGTTCGGATTTCAAAACTAGCTAGCTAAACTAACCTCGCGGATAATATCAAAACAGTCTAATTCCGCTTGGTTATTTCCATTTAGCCCCTCATCGTTACGGCAGTGTATAACAATTGGCAAATTGTGCTTTGTAGCCATATCCAACTGCGTTCGAAACACGTCTCGTTGACGTTGTTTTTTTTCCTCGTTGCTAAACAAATGCACAACACCCATTAAAAGAAAGCGTTTCATACAAATTCATTTTGTATGAACACTTCAAAATTGGATCACACGTACTTATTCTGCCGGTTGTAGTCCAATCCTATTTCGCCCAGTCCAACTAATCGCTTAATTTCATTGGCCCGTTGCATACTGAAGCTCATACCGGCTTTAACTTCTTCGTTCCAGTCATCCACAAAATTTGGGTGACATCCATACGTAAACCATAATTCTCCTTCGGTACCTTCGATCAGTTTTCTGTGCCAGTGGTCGTACGATCGCAAATATAATGGCAAGCAAAAGACTTGGATGGAACCAGCGAATGACGGAGGGAACATCTCCGGAAACGCATTGCGCATGTCGCGATACGTTTCAATTCCCTGACTCTGAAGTTTTTTTATACCGAAACACCAATGGGCATGCGAATCAAAAAATTTCGCATTATCAGGAAGCGGAAATTTGAACAATTCTTCGTATGGGCCCAAACTAATTCGCTGGAATTTGCGCGTAGGATAGGAATCCCCACCACGAATCCTCATCTCCCGAAAATCACTCATTAGGTCATCTCGATCATCGTAGCGAGCATTGCGCATGTATCCGCTCTGTATCACCCCGCCCGAGCGACCCCCTCCGGAATTTCTTATCGACGGACCTCGATAAGGAAGGATACCCGGAGACCGCGTTTGCCTCATATCAGATAAGCTGGATGCACTTCCGTGGCTTTCCAGCTTGGGAGAATATCGCTGTGGAGAGAGCTGGACAAAGGAACTTCTGCAACGTCGAAAAACTGAATAATAAGCAACTGTATGGCGGAAAAACAAAAATGTAACCAAATACACTAATGTATTCTTAAATTAACTATGAAATATTACAAATATAATAATAAAATTATTCCAAAACTGAAAAGCACAGCCCCCGCTGATTATTTTCGGATCGGAAAGGCATAATGGAGTAATCGAACACAGGAAAAATACAATGAACAGCAAAAACTTACCTCAGCATCTGCTGAGACTCCGGGCCGCGCATGCCAGCCGCTGACGCGTCGCCGGATGGCCTCTCTCCCAAGAGCGGCCCAGGCTGGGCAAGGTTGGAAGCCGAATGATCACCACCGGAACCGGAAATGCTGTTTGAGTTAGCATTCCGGGAATTACTGGAGTTAGCCTTGGCGCTGACTTCCTGCCAGTACTCGCTGGCCACCGCAGCGCGATCCGCATTCAGGTGTCCACCGTGCATGTTGCCGCTGGAATGCTCCTCATCAGCCGCTCCTGATACATCCAGTTCGATCCCGTTCTCCATGCCGTAGCCATTGATGCTTTCCGTGTCGAAAGCCCTCTCCATTTTAGCGAAGTAGCCCGCTTCGATGTTGCTGAACCATTTGGTATTACCGCGAAATTTATCGCGCTCCTCGGGCGAGGGAAACACCGCCTCCGCACTGTGGACGGTAACAGGTGACTGGCTGGGAGAACGGATTTTGTACTTGCGGATCTCATCGCTCTTGCGCGTGGAATCGTTCTTCGCCAGAGCGGCCACCTCCTTATCGTCCACACTATTTCGGTCAGACATTCTCGCGGGACGATTTAAAGGTCCGGTTCTAACAATAAAAAGCAAGTTTGAAAGTTTCGGTGAATTTGAAAACCGAAAAAACAGACTCGGAGTACGATAACGGATAGTAAACAGAATAACAGTACTTATATTGTAAATTCACAGGCATACAGCTTAATTTCAGTACGGTACGGACTACGGAGACCTTGAACGCAAACTGTCAAACACGCAGATGCAGAAAGGTACTGTAGTTGATTAGCATAACAACAGTATATTCTGGTGCACTTATTGTTGCATGTACGTACCTGTACCGTTTCAAATTTATTAATAACTTATAACTTCAGAGTATGAAAACCGAAAAGTAAAATAAATACTGGCAATGCCTTAAACTAGACATTCAAAAACATAAATATTGACAGATCTTCCATTAACTTGCACTAAACAGCACATTTCAAAACACATACAACTGCGGGCTGCAACAACTCATTAAGCTCCTTATGACAGGATTGTAAGATCCTCGAAATTTGCAAAACAGCAACACCACGAAGTAAAAACTAAAAAGTATACAAACTTAGCAGTCTACGGTTAAGATTTCATGCAAATCTACCGTACGACGGTACGAGCAGACGAACTTGACTCACATCGGCTGTTTTAGGCAATAGCAGCAATACTCATCAAAAACCTTGGAACTGGAAGCCAACAAAACAAACAATCTTGGTCAGGATTCTATAGATCAGTGGTATTTCCAGAATCTTAAATGCCAGACAAGTATTGTGACTATTGTCCCTCTAATTCGATATGAGGCGCAAAATTAACGATCACGAATTCAGCCTCATCCAGACTCCAAACAAAAATATCACACTGAGATATTGTAAATAATGAGGTCCACCTGTTGTAAAGGTGCCGCACAAATAAATTATTCGTATATGAAATTCTACTTTAATAAACAAAAACAAGTACCGTACAAAAATTGTACTACCAGTCTACCAATAAAACTAGCAAGAAAATTAATTTTTCAGCCAGCCAGATAGCTTTAAAAATGTCCGCAGTCTTTCGGTGACTTCGGCGGCTCGGCCATTCACATGTCAGTGGTTCAAGGCTGGCCTTGACGCTGCACCACCAGCCCAACGTCCACGACAACGCGTACCCCGCACCGGTGGTCTAGTTCGACTTTGTCGGAACATAGGGCTGTCGGTGCTATGACACTGTGAAGTATTACTTACTTCCGTTTCATTTAAAATTCAAGTGCTCGCAACTTCGCACTGCGAGCTCGAACAAAATAATAACAACTTAACATTTAACAACAACACAAAAATTAATAATAATTAAATGGTACAGTACGAACTACGAGTCTGTACTTCCAGAATCTAGCTTGGCAAAAATAAGGAACGTTGATAACAATCATAACATTATTATTCTTGTCACTTTTATTCCAGGATATTTCGAACTTCTCCAGAGTCCCGATGTCATCCTTCTGGTGTGCTTGACAGAGCGATTTTTCGTCCATGACCATGGTCCCTTGAACCGATGAAGAATTCAGGCTATGTGCTCGCGCTTAAATCTCGAATCTGCAGCACGCACACTGCGATTTGACTGCAAATTCTGCAATATTCGCAATATTTCAAGTACTTCTTTGTAGTTTGCTCAGCTTTTACTACTCTGCAAATTAATTTGCGAAATGCTCGCTGCCAGAGTAAGTTGCTCCCGGTGTGCTTTTGATATCTCCGCACCTTCCCGTGGAGTATGGAGTGCATCGCTAGACTCCTTGGGCTTGATTAATACACGGAAAAACGCGCTTTTGCAAAACTGGACTGGAACGACTTCGGTGTTTTGGGAACAGCGGAGAACCAAACTTAATTTCCAACATCCTCCTTCTCCGCACGCTCGAAAACGACGAATTCTGCATGTCACAAAACCCTTCTACTTTCCTTTGAAGCGACCGGTTAATGAAAGCTGTGTCAATCTTATGCCACGAGACGAGGTACGTGTAGTTACTTTGTTACTGATTGCTTATTTTAATTTTAATCGTATATTACAAAATTGACAATGTGTTACGAGCATGGTATTGCTTTTTTTCTTAGCCTTTCCCTCTCAATCCGCTGGAATTTTTATTAGCCATGAGAGCACGCGAAGTTATTGCTGATGCCAAATTATTAGTGCTTGCCCATACCAACCCGACTTCGATAAATACTTGGAAGACTTACCAAAATAAGGTATTTAAAACGGGCATTCGACTTTGGAGAATCTTCGACAATCGTGTTTTAATGGAGGCAACAAAAGGAACGAGATTCGAGGTTATGAAACCTTTTATGCAGGTAAAAGTATTTCCACTGCTAATTTATTGTGCTCGTCTGCGTACTGTACGCCTATGGTGTCCATTTTTTAACGTCAAAGTACGGTTTTCAATGGCCTGCGGCCACTGAAGCGTCAGATAAGACCAATATCTTATTAAGTTTTCGGTTATAATTATTACTATTTGTTTCTGGTTTATTTTAGAACGATTACCTGGAGACCATTCTGATTACATCCCCAGAATTGAATTTCCAAGCCATGGTCAAGGCTTTGAAGTTTTTCTCATCGTATGTACCGCTGCTGGCAATCGTGGAAGGCAGTCGGGTTGTATCGTATCCGCAACTGCAGGCGTTTGCTAAAACATACAAAGCCGGTATCACGGGACTGCATGCTGAAGTCAGTGCCAGTCTGTCCAGTCCGTTATCTGTTTTGAGCCAAAACATTCAACATCCTTACTGGATGCTATCACGAAGTTTGGATTACATATCAAAGAACCCTTCGTAGACGTATTGTGTGTTTTCTGTGTAATGATTAGTTTTTTTCTTGAACTGTACTTCGTAAAATGAGCACTTTTGGCAGGACCACAGCTGTTTAGAATGGTATTAAAATTTTCAAATTCAAAGTGCATTATTATGTATAGTGTGTAATATCATTATAAATCATCTCCTTGGCTTTTATAATTTTTCAGTTCCTACATTTTAATTCCATGGTTTATTATCCGAAATCGTAACTACCAAGAATGTAACTGATGACTTCTGACTTCCGGTCATCACTGTGCATTGTGTTAGCGCAATAATTTCCGCTAGAAACTGATCACGGAATAAGCTTAGAAGCCTGCCGTCGGCCACCAGGAGGCAGGAAGAGAAAGCAAAGAAAGGTTGAACGTCTGGGGAGACTAAAAATGGCCAAAAAAAATTAAAAGGGCTGCCCCACTAGCCCTTGCGATGAGAAAAACAAGGCCGTACCGAGAGTCGAACTCGGGTCGACGGATTCAAAGTCCGACGTGCTAACCACTACACCATACAGCCTTAACTACATTACCGTTTGAAGCATTATTGCAGCGAAATGAGATTAAAACATAAATAGTCTGACATTCTGACCTACCTTAAGATGCCAGTTACCTGCTAGTGCACTGCCTATACACTACGCTTGCGCTTTAACTTGGATCTGCATTGGTTGACTGCGTTTTCCGGATTTGACACACAAAAAGTTAAAAAAATTCCAAAAAAACATTTTTTCCAGCTTATCGTATGAAAGTGAAACATGTGGTAAGTTTATCGCACAGTAGTTAATATTGAATGGTGCCATGTACAAAATCCTTCCTGGCTCTATTTGTTTTGTTGTTGGTAATTTTCACTAGTTGCGGTTTGATTCGGAATCCAGATTTACGGATTTGAGGTACAGCGCAGTCAGTTTGGTTTGAAGATCCCAACCTTACTTCCGCAAACTCACATCCTGATTGAAGGAACCTTCAACCTGTTGATGTATGAGTGGTCAAACTTACCTGCATGACAGAAACGATAAAATGTTTTATTAGCAGATAAATTACGGTAACACAATAAGCGAACACCGTTCGTGTTGGAGCGCCGCGATGGGTACTGAAGATCAGAATACTCAGAGCCGTGATAATTCCCAGCTGAATATCGCGGAGATTTTCCACGCGCTCAACCTTTGCACATCGTCCCTGGATCCTGAGAGTGTTCGTGCCGGGGAACAGAAACTCCAGGATTATCGCAACCATGCGCAATTTCTGCCGGCACTCGCCACCATCGTCTCCGATGCAAGCACCAATGATACAGTACGCACACTGGCGGCCATTGTTTTCAAGAGCTCGATCGAGCGATTCTGGCGCAGCGGTCCTCTTATGCTGCAGGAGCGCGACAAGCGAGCTTTGCGCAGTCTGATGTTTGCTTCCTGTTTCCAGCAGCAGTGCATCGCTGTAAGTTTCGTTGCGCTGTATGCATTTATTTCATGTTTTTCTGTGTTCTCAGTTATGGCCCGCATGTAATAAATTGCTGTATATTTGATTTCGCTGAATCATATTTGTGGTGCCGGAATGTTATAAAAATGAATTTTCTGGACGCAGACATTAAAGCAGCTGCTAGCGGTTATTGGAAAAATTGCCCGTTTTGATTTTCCACGGTCGTGGTCCACGCTGATCGAAGAAATCGGACAGAAGTTGGTGGAGGATAACCATGAAATCCAGTATCGTGCCATGCGTCTGCTGCACGAATGCACTCGTGAATTGGCGTGTAAACGACTGCCAGCTGATCGGAAGGCATTTCTTGAGGTTTGTGGATAGAATTATTTTTTATCTTGGTATTTTTTGAAGATTATGAACTTATTTAAAAAACGCAGATGTTACCTCGCTTTAGGTCTCTGGAAACATATTTCTTCCGGTTCTGGATTTGTTCCAGAATAATCTGGGCGTGGTTTTGAAAAGCCCCTGTGAAGCGCTTCCGAGCAATGCGATTTATGTGCAGAAAGCCTTGTACGCGGCGAAAGTTCTGCAAACATTGATGGTCAATGGAATTAAGGATCACAAAGCGTTTGGACCATATCGAAAATACTGGGATTTTGTCGGCGACACTAATCTGGTGTTCAGTTTATTTGATTACGCCTCGACAAGCGAGAATCTACTGCAGCGGCCCGATATCGTGGATGTCGCTTCTAATTTGCGGAAGATCGGTCATCGCATTCTACGAACGGTAAGAATTAATTCACAATTAGTGCAACAGAAAGTGTAAACTTGTTTATACCGCTGTTACGATACGGAAGATAGTGAATTCCAAATTTTTCAAAACTAATGTTGTCGTCTTTCGTTGATGATTTCCTGTTTTTGACTCCACTGGTTTTTATTTGCGTTATTATAGCTCTTGAACATGATGGAGGAGCATCCACTAGCAACATCTCAGTGTCTGGAGCGGTTGATGGTACAAGTAATTCCGATCGTTTTTGGAGATGTTGCCCGCTTCAACTTATCGGAGCGCGTGCTAGTGACTGCCATGAACATCATAAAGATTTTCCATTCGGAGCGAAGCTATCGTTCTGTTCGACTGGAAGGTTCGTATTGTTACTGTTGGGAATCTGGATGTGCGAAAGATAAAATTCAGAGTATGTGCAGATGGTCCAGAAACTGCGGATTTCATGCGGATTAGGGAAAATTGTTTTGGCTCTGCTAACGTGATACACATGGTGGACATGGTTATTACTCGATATTTACCGCTTTCTGAAGCCGATATTGATCGTTTGGAGCACGACACAGAGGATTTTTGTAAGTGTGCAAGTGTAGCGATGTAAATTTCCAATGGCAGCGCTGTAACTCCATTCCTTTTTTAAGGCAACGAAATCGAAGGTCACGAAAACTGGAAGTTCTGCGTACGTGCTGCTGCAGAAACCCTTCTTTCTGCATTGTGTTATTGCAATCCTGACGTTGGATCTCAAAAGTATGCAGGGTCTGAATTTTCGAATTTTTGCACTTTTCGCAGAGTCATGATCAACCCGTTCTATTTACATGTGGCTCTCATTGGTAAATTTTGTTGCAGAATTGTGGAACTGATAAAAAGCACTACGGTGGATACTGCCATGGCGCCAGTGATGCGGGAAGGCATATATTTTGCTGCTGGTTTAGCAGCTTTTCATCTGTTTGATTCATTGGATTTTGACTCACTTTTCAAACAAAATCTTTGGCAGGAATATCAGAACAAATCCCCTAGGTGAGTACATAGAAACTGTTATCCGAATACCGTCCGCAGTTTCAGTTTAACCGTTTCCACTTTGGGCGTTTGCGATTTTCCATTGAATGACTCTCTTAAGGTTAAGTTGGGCATGATTTCTTTATCGAAGCATTGTTTGCTGCTCAGTACATTGTAATGAGTGTATACCCTTATTTTTAGCAATATGATCATTCGTCGGCGAATTTTATGGCTTGTTGGAGAATGGTCTTCTGTTCGTCTGGCTAATGAATCTCGAGCTGTCATGTTCAAAATGATCGTAGATGGCCTTCAAAAATCTGAACATTTCGCTGTGCGGTTGATGGCCGCTCGTGTCATCAAGTCCACGGTGGACATCTTCGAGTTTCGTGTGGATGATATTATGCCGGCAGCCCCGGCTATCATTGAGGGTCTGCTAAGTCTATTGTCCGAATGCACATCGAATGACAGTCAAGTTGTTGTGCTCAATTCCCTAAATGTGACCTTGGAACGGCTGGAGTCCCATATCCAGCCGTTTGTTGGCCAGCTACTGCAGTGTCTCTCCGGATTGTGGCACAGCAGTGCAGAGAATCATTTGGTGCAGTGTGGGATTGTTACTGCGGTGCGAACAGCCGTCCGTGCTTTGCGCCATGATGCAGCGAAAATTGAGCCATTCGCGTGTGAACTCATTGCCCTCAGTACCGACTTAACCAATCCCGTGTCTGTCCATTTGATTACGGATGGACTGGAATTATGGAATAGTTTGATTCAGAATAGTGAGTTCTGTGGAGATTCGTTAAAAAAACTCTTAGTGGAGCGCCTGCCTGCCATGCTGGAGATTGCTTCTGAAAACAGGGAATTGGTTCGGGATGTAATTGATAACTATATGTTGTTGTGTCCGGAAGTATTCTTTACAGAGTTTTATGAAAAATTGATTGTCTGGGGTGCTGAGGAAGTCAACAAAGTAAAGGAAGAAGGCCTGGCCATAATCATCAAAATGCTGGATTTGAGTGTGCAGGTGTTTGATGCGGCGGCCATTCCCAAATTGGTGCCATTGCTCGTTGTGCTTATTTGTGATTTACCAACAGATGGCAATCGAGTTTTTGCGCTGAAAATGGGTTTACTTGCGCGCTGCATATACGCCAATTTTTCTGCGTTTTCCGCTGTATTCTCCGCAGTTGCCATTGAGAAGCATGCGCCGGATCCTGTCGATGTTTTCCATGCGTTTGTAAAAATATGGACTGATCAGATCACGTGGATTTCCAAGTTGGAGCGGACAAAATTGTGTGGTTTGGCGCTGATGCAAATGATGACAGCTGATCCCAAGTACGTACTGTGTGAAGATCATAAGTAATAGGATCGAGGATTATGCACCGCAGGTTCTTTCTGTCCATTTGAAAAGCAGGCATCGCTTTTTTGTAAAGTTTAAGACGACTTTGTATTCCACAAGCGAAGCATACGCGATATAACACCGCAGGTTTAAGAACGTATAAATTTGTCATGCGTTTTTGTTACTGTTTAGTCTTTTTTTGTTTTTCCTCAGGCTGATGGCTGTGCATTTTCCTGCTGTAAGTCTGGCGCTCGTCGACATCATGTCGCAGCTCTCAACCGGTGATGTCTACGGTGGAGACGCCCCTCGGGCAGATGGTGAAATTGATTTGCTAAATATTAGTCAGGATGAATCATTCTCCAATGAGAAACTGACCCATTCGCTGATGGCGACCGGAAGTTATGATGATTTGAGGAAGCACGACTTGAAAAATCGCAATATTTGTTATTCCATCGATATGGTTCGGTATCTCAAAGACAAATGGCGAGAATTGGCTGCCAAAACAGGAGATGCGTTTATTGCTAATTTATGGAAAATGCTAGATGTGGAAACCAAAGAAAAATTTCGCTACATTGTTTCCTGACTTGGATGATGGTGGACTAAATATTCCGGTATTCACAGGGAAACCGTGGTGGTTGCCTCTTGAAATGTTCTGACTTGTAAGGAGATGCACCGTTGCAGTTCTGTGCAGGTTTTAATGTGACAAAGAGTTCGATTTGATTTTAATGATTTACCAATTGTGAATTTATGGCAAACTGTTTCTTTACTTCTATATCTGAAATAACAAAAAATAACAAACAAAACCATGCGTTTCCTAAGCAGCCAGATTATTCCAAGGCACGGCTACTAATAACGAGATCTTGAGTTTTCGATACATAGAAATAAAACGGTAAAACAGAAAGTCCGGTGGTATACTCTAACGACGAAACCATGCAAAAACACGGTGATGCAGTCATTCAGTTCACAATTCACATTCGGATTTTTGGCAATCGAAGGGCAGCAAAAAACCATCTATTTGAGCGAGATATGTTTTTACATCTTTCTAAGCGAGCAAATATTGTTTGGCAGGATCCTTGCAGCTGCATCGTCAGTGCTCCTCTTTCCGCTATAATGAAGCACGGAATGCCTGAGTAGATCTGACATCTCCATCCGATAATAAATTTTCGTATTGCACTCTGCCTGCGTCATTGATAATCACAGCAGCATGCTTTGTCTGCGAGGCTTTCCATGTGATGAGCCTGAAAGAAACAGACTCCCATCAGTTTCTATCGTGCAACTACTTCGCAAACTAATATGATCGAAAAGATCCAAAAAGTACTAAGCCTCGATTATCTTGTTTTCTCTGTGCACACAACCCCTGTGTGGCTGTGCTCGTACCTGTCGGTATTAGGCTAGATATCGATAGCAAAATAATTTATATTTAATTGTTAATCAACACAAAATTTTCGTACTTAACTTCGTTAATTAACTTGCTACGGTAATGCAGTATAAACTATCGACATTCCACATCTGATAACTATTTTTAATTTGCAAAAAACGAAATCCAACATCGGCACGTACGAGTAGGAGATTACAAACAAAATTTAGTGCTTAAATCTGCCAATGGTACTCACTTGGCACAGAGTAGTGTAAGGTGTTCTCCCGCTCCATCGCAATATTGGGTAATGAGAATATGGAAGCGGCTAAAGAAAATCAGCCCCATTATTTCTATTGATTATATGGTAATGTTTGAATACAGTACTCGTGGAGAGAGGCCACAGGAGCACTCACTGTCGTCAAGCTGCAGAATGGACGGGCCCAACGGTCGGAAGTAGGGATGACGCATTGCGTCACCGGCAGTTATCCGCTGGCGCACATTATACTGCAAGCACACACAGAAAGTGTTAGACAAAATGGCAATTCAGGTCAATATCTTCGTTAAACAGGGATATAACATAAGAAACCAAGAAAGCAAATAATTACACAGAGAAAACGAGTGATCAGATCGAGGCCATCCAAGTCCAGTCGGGGAACCTGGTTGATGAGGGGCTGCGGCTCATAGAAGGGCAATCCCAGGGCTTTAAACTCCTCGCTTTCCTGGATATGGGGCCATTCGCCCTCCGTGGGTGTGCCCAACATCTTGAAGATTAAATGCATTTCATCTTCGGTTGTCGAGCCGGGAAACATTGGGCGACCAGTGGCCATTTCATAGAATATACATCCCACACCTAATCACAATGATCCATCACGGTCACCAACGTAAGTTATGTCAAAAAGGTGAGCCGTAGTGGCAGTAGATATCAAAGAAGCATCAAAGTGCGTTACAAATGCTTGCATCATAAATCTTACATCTGGTAATGCACGTAGTTAAGCTTTCTTTAAAATCTAGGCGACATGATCTAGAGCTATGCAGACTTCAGTTAACTACCAGGTAAAGTGATATTTTTTATTAAACGAAACAATACATAAAGTACGTTAGCTTATGAAGCCTAGAAAACTTGTCCTTTGTGTATTAACTATAAACTGAGCTGAAAGATCTGCACTACGCGTTAGATGCATCCAAAGTTGTTAGGAAAAATCAATCATCGAGAGGATGTGGTCGGAAGTGGTCTCATTACGGATATTAAAAGTACTGTGCGCACTACGCATTCATACCGCTTCTTCGAGGCTGGGTCGCTAAAGTGCCAGAACGGAAATAGCAGCAGACTTACCCCACATGTCAATGTGCGTCGTGTAATCTGTGGCGCCCAAAAGAATATCCGGCGGCCGATACCTATCATTTTAGCAATATTTGTTGGTATATTTCAGAAAACACCACGAGACAGTCGGTATTTAAACAGACGTATGGTATATCGCAAAATAAGGAATGCACCCTTATCGCGATGCTACGAGCATTCTATTGAGTTTTCCTTTTTAAAGGATTGGTCAAATAGTTATAGCAATAATCATACCCAATTCTAGCTTATGTTATTATTGTGGCTTTGGCGCGGTACCGTACATATATAATTATGTGCATATGCTAGTCTTGCAAAATTTTGGTATGTAACCATTGTTCTGTTCAGGTTTCGTTCCTGTGGTGCATCGTGAACTGTAAACTATGTTACTGTGTAGTAGTCAGAATAGCAACAGAATTATACTACAATATCCTCGTACATTATCTCAAAAACTTACCATAAGGTGACAACTTCATTGGAGAATGTTTTGGTTGGAACAGATTTCGCTCGGGCCAGTCCAAAATCGGCTAACTTTAGCTCGCCGCGATCACTAATCAATAAATTCTGCGGTTTCAAATCCCTGTGTAATACCTGCAAATTAATAATGTCTTTTATAGATCGGAATCGATCCGTAGTAGACAGCAAAATTGAAATTGTCAACGCCTGCACAATCAACACACTCACTCGACGTTTGTGGCAGTAATTCAGACCGCGCAGTAGTTGCAAGAGGAACAGCTGCAAATTGAAAAGGAGAATATTATATATTTTGTGTAAATGCTGAGAAGTAGGTCAATGGAGAGATGCTGAATTATAGAGTGAACGTAAATGCAAAATTAATCACATTATCCAGTCTCATTCATGGGAAACGTACTCGAATATTTTTGAGGTTGATGTAGTTGTTGTAGCGTTCCATATAAGATTTGAGATCGCTTTCCAAATATTCAAAGACTAGTACCAGCGACTTTTCGCTGTGGATAATGTCATGCAAGGTTACAATATTGGCGTGTCGAAGGTCGCGCAGCAAGGAAACTAAAACCATCACATATTGAGCACAACGACAAGTTTCCATTAAGTCTCATAAATAATTCTGGAAACAAAACTAGTGTCGAACCAGTTACTGCATTTCCGATCTAACAAGTGCAATCGGTTCATGTCGTTTGCAATAGCCAACGACATGAACGACATACACATTCTAGAATAAGCTCGTGTTGTATCGAAAGTTTTGTAAGGTGGCTAAAGAATAGCCGGTTAAAAGAAAAGAACTATAGTACAACTTAAAATATTCTCTGTGTTATACTCGCATACATATTAACTCTATACGTTTTATATTAAAATTTAGTTGTAGTCGCTTACAAAGTTACGAGATGTTAAAAGTTTTTCTAAATCAGCAATAATGACTTCCTCAGGAAAAGGGTAAGATCGACAAAAACATAAGACGGATACAACAGTTTCTGAAAGACAAACTGGTGTGAAACCGGCAAGGAATAAAACAGCAACCGTTCGCGTAGCTACAAACACACTTAAAAAGGATATTCTTGCCGTCATTATTTTTTTACAAAACGCAATGTGAAACAAAAGGTCTTTTCTCTGAAAAGCTGTGAACAAGATCAGTTGAAAGGCATTAAGTGTTGTGTCCTGTCATGTGCGCCTGCTGATAAACCGCTTGATATATTTTTGTAGCTAACTTGTAAGCACAACATATGATATTCCAGTTGGTACGTTACGCAACGATTTGCATTGTGCCGGAAGGCTGCCAGCCATCGCTATAAATCCGTTTCCCTGGCAAGCAATATGGAAGAGAATGTCATGGACAAACAACTAACCTTCACGGATGGCCGTGCAGGGGGCACCCTCATCGTGCTCCAATCTGTAAAACAACAATGGCATATATATTAATGGCAATTATCGATTGATGCTGCTCCCGAGAATCCGCCAAGCCCCGTCCAACATGCAACCTACCTAATTTCTTTTAATGCCACAAGACCGTCGGTTAGGCGGCTTTTGCCTTTGTACACTGTAGCGTATGTTCCTTCGCCCAGTCGCTCCAGTTTGAGGTATGTTTCCAATTTGCCTGCAAATAACAAGCAGGCTTATTACATGATCGCGCTCCACTGGAGCATCTTAACACCAACCAATCTTATACTGGCACGACGTTAACCTTACCAAATCCCAGCTCAGATAAACTGGTGCGCCGTAGCTTGCGGGTCAGTGGACCATCCAATGGGCTGTCTGTAACAAATTGCTCTCTGACGACTTGGGATTCGTTACGAAAAAAAAAACAGTGTTGATCATCTGCTTCTCACTGCGCAGTGCGCATTACGCACCACATACTGACATCACTTAGTTTACTATAATAGCTCAGCCATCGTTCGGGAAGCTCGGAGACATTTCCGTTGAAAATAAATTCAAATCAGAAGAATCGTAACTATCGTGAACCATTTGTTCGATTTGTCATTGAAAAATCAAAATCGTCGTAATAAATATTCTAGCGGACGTTACATCAGCATGTTCTAAACATAAGGTAACAGACCTGGTCCAATGTGCCGAGCGATGAAACTTTCAGGAACATTCAGTTCTGCCGGTAAAGACAGACGCTTGGATATATCCTGAGCGTTCCACCGCCTGGCGTTATTACAAAGCCCCGGTGTTTCGGTTAACGATGTGTCACCATTCCGCAAAGTTCTGGGACGACGTCTCATTACGACATGCTCGGTGGAAATAGTGGTTGTATTTGGTGAGGACACAATTTCTTCCGAGCCTCCTGACAAACCCTCGCTTTCTCCATCGGAGCCATAAGGACACGGTGGATATTCGGGAACAACACCTAATGAGAAACAGGCAAAAGCTCATTTTCCCAAATCCATGTGAGAAAAATCAAATATCCCTGGATGAACGCTTTGTTTACGATGTACAAGTACAGTCTCAACGACAACGACAGCAGCAACAACAAAACGACCATATATAGTTTCTAGTGAAAAAAGATGAAAACGTTTTCAGTACTCATTGTTTTCTGAAGTCTTATACGCGGTAAAAGAATCAGAACTATTTCACAGAATTCAGGTTGTGAGAACTGAATTTTGCTGATGATATTGCAAATTTATACGAACACTAATTACCATTTAGCATTTGAACCGACCTAATGCTTTCCGGTCATATTTCTTCATTTCTAGTATATCACTTTCTGTGTCCTTTCTCACAATCTGGCGTAAGTTAAAAATGTATTTTACATTACTATTTTAGGAAAACAGCAGCAAATATGCAGCACTTCATACATCCAACTGGGCTAATTCTCAATGGATGTATAACACTGCATGTCGCATTCATAAGAGTGTACGCTCTGCAGTCATTCGGCACAATCAGGGTATCTCAACTCTCAAGGCTGCAGTTGCAGCGATACAAATTTTACGCTTTCATAAACATTTATCGCATCGATCCACACCAGCATCAGGCTTCTTCCAGCCCGAAAAAGGAGTGATTCTGATCGTCCTAAGCGTCAGGCTTATCAACTTAACGAACGAGTCAAGGATGACGCCAGTTTTTTATTGTATTAACGTAATCTGAATATTGCAAGGATGCCGCTCCAGTTGGCGACTGCTCGTGAACCGGAGTGAAAATACAGCTAAAGCTGCTAAACGCAGCATCTGATGCAATGAAGAGCCGAAATTTACATTTTAAATCAGTGCAAGTCTACCAGACAATATCTGCGTTCGCTCTTCGCACTCAAAATTCTTAACAATAACGTAGCAAAAAGTATTTACAACACCCGTCCTATGAAGTCAGAATACTTTCAACCACCTAGCTAGAAATAAGGACACTAAACAAGTAAGCTGCAAACAAGCAAGTAGCATCATGAATTTCGCAGAATTCTTCTCGTTTCCAGTGGTTATGCACAAAAATATCCATATAAACTTATTCTGCCCAATATCTGTATCCAGTATGCAGTGCTTCGTATTTCGATTATCTTTACAGACATACTGCTCAACATTTACGGGAGAATGTGCCGACACTAGAATGATTATTTACGAGTACTTTAGTAATTATTATAATTTCCCCCATTTAGCAAAATTTGAGCGTTTCCGGCTCCGTTTCACAGTTCGTTCGTTCTTTATATATTCCATACGAAACGCAAACGGCAAGCAGTTGGAAGATTTTCAGTAGATGAACCGCGCTCTTGTCATTCAAGAACAAACAATTACGCACGCAAACGACAAAAATAAACCGGCACGGAGTGCGCTGCAACATTGATGTCGCGTCGCATCACAAAATCCACGGCACATCTCCTTACTTTACGGAATTCAAAACCATGATCAATCCAAATGCGGCAAGAAGATCATACACGCATCGAAAGTATCAGCGAGAGCCAGTGCTCAGTCGTCCAGCAAATTTTTTATAACACTAATACTTTAAACATAATAATCAAAATATGGCGTTATCGGATTGTAACAAAAAGCATAGTGGCTTACATTAGGCACAAACTACACAAAGTGGGTAGAATTTAGAAATACAATGTCAAACACCATTTTCGCAATGTGCAGTAGAGGTTACTACAGTAATTAAATTAACGGATAACACTCCCACTATACGGAACCATAATCCTGTAATTTATTTTTAAATGCCTCGCTGTAAGTAATTTACAATTGTACACTTCAACTATGTAGCAGCAACCTGCAGGCATGCCTATTTATACACGCTATGGTGGTACAGGTTAATTCTTCGAAATTTTATTTTCCATTCCCAAAAATAAAATCTCGTGCCACGCAAACATACATGAAAGAAATATTACAATCATCACACCCAGAATTTCACGGTGTACGTAGTTGAATGCTGACCGAACACCAACGGAATTAACCGCAGGTTATAATATTTATACCCTTATCGCTTAGAACGCTGCGGAACCAACCTTACAGTACCACATGCATATATAACGATTAACGACTCACAAAAGTAAGAAGAACTGTTGCAGTGCAAGCTACAACCACACTAAATTTCGCAAATGACGCCGATTTCATTAAGAAAGAAAGCAGGAAGAGTGTAAAATGAGCATATAAGGTTTCGTTTTAATGAATGGTCTCCTGAACAAACATCATGGGAGCCTGGAGGATATTTCAGCAGACGTGAATACTGCCCCGCGACAAGCTTCGAATGACGACTGGGATATGTGTCCCGACGGTCAATCTCTTTGCATGTGCAAACACAAATTTACGAGCAAGTATATGATTATTTTTCATATACAGTAAAACCAATCATACCGCTCTCTTCAAACTGAAGCCCCTTTAAACTGATGATTATTAAAAGGTACTTACTCAAATTGGTTACGACACTCTGTGAGGGTCGCACGATCCGGTGCAATAAACTCCGCGATTTGACGATTCTGTTACTTTGTGTTACCACTTCAATTTCGTTGACTCGTGTACAGGTAGAGGCGGTTGGTGCGGCAGCTGTTGCTGTTGTTGTTTTATTGATATTAAACATAGAGAGCCATTTTAAGGAAGCGTTCGCGAATCGTTTAGGTTGATTAGATAATTTTTGAAGCTGAGTAAACGATATCAGGCTCTGGCTCGTTGGTAACGCTGTGCGCGGCACGGATTGCTCTCGCGCTTCCTCGGAATCCACCATAATGCAAAAGGTGCGGGAATCACCGAGATAACTTTCCAAATCCTTTCCCGACCGGGCACTTAACTTACTGTCAATGTTTTGAGTAGTCATAAACAAATCAGACAAATATTCTGGGGAAGCGTTAGATGTTGCATTAATATGACTGCAGCTGGTGGAAAAACTGTCTCCAGTATAATATTAAGGTCTCCTTTGGAGTTCTGCACTGTGCAGACAGATGACTCTGTTAAACTGACATATGTCTACAGTGTCAGCTGCATGTGCCAGTCATTTACCAGTAGTACGCCAATGCCGAAAAAGCAGCACAACAAAAATCAATAAATATGAATCGGCGCATCGGAAAGTACTCGTATACTACAGCGTATATGTGACTAATCTGCAATGACCGGCAACGGGCAAAAGCAGATCTAGAGGCAACTGTATCTCAGAAACAGCTGACGCTAGCTAGCTCCAAGCCTTCAAAAACCTAATGCGATGTTCTCGGCGAGCTTTTCCGCTCGCCGCCTAAACATTACATAGCAGAACTCTAGCTTTCCACTTCAGTGTCTGAGCCGCAATCCACGCAGAAACCAAAACCTGCCAAACCAATCGTTACTTATACCGTTAATTCACAAATTTCTTAAGAATTTCCCGCGGCTTTAAGAACTTTGTTGCAGGGCGTATTGGTGAGAGCGCAATGGGAGCACGGCGTGCAGGGCCATTGATGTTTGCAAGTTCTTCCAAATTCAATGCAGACATCCAAACGCATAACAAAACATAAGACAGATACTTCTACTTGTACCGTTGTACCTAATATAATACTCGAGTTCGTAATTGAAGCCTCGTATGCAATATACGCCCACTTCATTGCTTTATGATGAATTCACTTTCATCCCTGAAATGGGTACGGTGATACACGATCCCTGCGCACCGACGATCCCTTCCGAAATCCCAACCACAATTTCAGAGGAAATGAGCGTATCTGCGCATCCTAATTTCCGTCTGCCATGATCCTAGCATACTTAATTTTTCGCTGAAGATTTTTGAAAAGTTGAGTTCTCACCAATGCATATTAAGACGTTGCGCGCGACTATTAGCGCGTAATGTTATGCACTACGTAGAGAATATATTCGGATTAGTTATTGAGGAAGTGGACTCACAGACAATCAAATTATTCTTCTGCAAGCAAGCGCCGCAACAGTAGCGCTCCACTTCTTATGATATAAAGTACTCGTATGGATTTTGGAGTAACAAAACAACCGCATCCAGGATTTTGCTCTATACCGGGCCTTGCTATCCGCACGACCGAACTTACCGGTACTCGTACAGTTTCCCACAGTCAATAACGAAAATAAATGACATAAACTAATAAATCATAAACTAAGAAATAAACTAAGACATAAACTATGAAATCTTTAAACTAATACTGTATCGATTTTGTATAAAGAGGTGTACCGTGTGCAATAAGACGGCATTTCGTCTGCCATAATTATGCAATTGCCTTGTACAGTATTTACGAGTATATCGCTGTACATAAGTGCAACATACATAAGTGCACGTATATCGCTGTACATAAGTTTTCATTTTACGTATGTCACAACACATTTCTATGAAGCAGACAAAAATGAAGCGCTCTGGTCTAGAAGAAGCGCGCTTCGGAAGCAGACAAAAATGAAGCGCGCTTCTATGAAGCGCTCTGGTCTTGCAGACAAAAATTTCTGTCGCAAGGTGTACGAAGTCAAAATCTGAAAAGCCATAGCACGTTATAAAACGAGCACATTAAGTGCTTAAAGAGCTACATATTTAGGTACGTAACAGTTTTCCCTATTATCTTGTAATACAGGCGGTTTGTCAGCTGTTATTAGTGTTCAGTTTAATATGAAATGCTCAACAAACCATTGTCCAAACAAACCATCAATTCTTTTGCAACTTTGAATGAAGCCTTAACTATCCAACAACCTGAACTTCGGGCTCGCAAACGAGACACTAACGTCCAAGAATACTAACGTCCAAGAATTAAATGAGCATTTAAACTCGTGTCCGTTGTGCTAAAAATGTCACCCCAACAGGAGCTAACGTCTAGCATCCTTTCCCTTTTTGGCACACCCACTGCTGCGGATAACGAGAGGGATCCGCATCAGTTGCTAATCCACTCAACGCGGAAATTTTCGACTACACATAATGTCCACATTCAAGTGCAAATCTTCATGACTGGTTCTGATTTGGTCAGTTAGAGGACTTCCAAATTGCTATATCAGACTGTCTAATGAGCACTTTTTTAACCAGTGTCTCAATATTAACCCGAAAATGTCCACGCATAAAAATCCCATGTAACTTTTCCCGTTCAGGTTTTTGCTCCAATGCGGCTCTTCCATAGGTCTGCCCTGCATCGAATAGAAAACGGCAAAACGCATCGATTTTTTCCGACCTGACCACAGTAAAAACATTTTATATAAAGAAGTACTCTGTCTGTGTACTTCACATAAAATTCAGGGTTTTTATGGTTGGTCTCTTTTAAGAAGTCTCCAGAATGTCGTACAATTTTGCGAATCTTGATGTCAAGAAAAACAAGATACTTAAGACAGATTTACGAAATATTCGCAGAAGGAGAACTCAGATTATTAACATTTTTTGATCACAAGTAAATGAAAGGTGGGTATGTGTATTATAACTATATGTGGAAATGACGCGACTGTAATACAGAAAACAATCGCTTTAATAAAATTGCCATCCAGAATGATGGTTCTCTGCGAATTACCACACAAATACTAAAGTTAATAATAATAATAAAAACAGCATCTCTGATGTACCAGATTTACGCGCTTACAACCGCGATGCACTATATTTTTACGTGCTAGAAACCGCGCACGCCGGCAGTTTTTTGTTACAGGCTCAAACTACCAGACTGTCACTGCAAAGTCCAAACCATAAATTTCACGCCAGAATGCACGGTGTACTCGTGGTTTTGTGGAATCATAGTAAAATAGTTCCACTACGAACAAAGTCCGACCACATGGACGGCGAATGTTTTTATTTACACCGAACCCCTGCTCATAGTCTGACCCGGTTACAATGGAAGTAACCCAGGTCGCTGTCAGCGTCTCATCATTTTGCAAGCATGACCAAATTCGATCAAGAACGATAAATAAGTCGCTCCAGTCAAAAGAGAACTACCGCACAATAAACAACACTCACTGTACGAGGGCCAAGCACAGAGCAAGGGAAAACATATTATATTTTCATAAAATTATTCTATTGCCACAAAAACATTTCTGGTTAGCCACAATAGCTTACCGTTTTCCCGGGAACGGTGATCACCGAAATGCATGTGGCTAACATGGAAAGTGGTGGTTGTTACTTCTTCCTCCACTCTGTTCTCTCGGCTGTAAAGAGCCGCTTTCAATCGTCGTCGCAACCGTTTCATTTTCGTAACCTACGATAATGGCAAAGCGGATTACGGGCAGTGACATCATGAACAAGCAGATAATTGTCAATTCAGAAAACTCAGGTGAATATTTTCCGGCAAACATACAAACATTCCAAATTTCTGACAAATAATTTACTCTATCTCAAACTCTTTGGTACTGCAATAAGACTGCAAATTACAAAACAAAATCACACCCGAAAAACATGCGACGGCGCTATCCATGGACACCTTTTATGCATACTGTAACTCAAGAACTATGTCTATCTCACTACACCAACGGCACTGCATGACTCGATTCCTGGTACATAACGCGCCATAAGAGTATTTATTTATCTAGGTGAACGTGCAAATATTTCAGAAAATTGCTGCAAAAACTAGTATTATGCGTTATGCAGCAGATGGCTCGTCCCTGCATTAGTTAACCAAAACACTGTAAAAAGCAAGCAACACATGGTTAAATACAATATCATACAATAACTCATCTTACAAAAAATTAAAATAAGAGTAAATAACAATCACATGCAGTTATATATAATTATCTTGATATATATATATCCACGCACTGACCAGCAGACCGGAGCAGTCGAAAATACACATAAACAAATTTGTGTTAAGAAACACTATCTGATTATATACCTGTTTTTGTAAACCGACATTAAAACCAAAAAAACAAAATCTGTAAGTTTTAGTACCAGTAGCATCCAACAGGCTCAGATATTTGCAGCAATTCGAAACGAAAAAAATGCAGGGATAACAACTGCAGATAATCCTTCCGAAAACTGTACGCGAAGTATTTTTCAAATTCTCATGTAGTGTCATGTGCGATAAAAAGGTCGACTGATATGAGAGGCCTTTCTGTTTGAGCTCAGAAAATACGTGATACACTTTTCCCAGTCATCAACCGATAAGAGCAGCTTGTCAAACAACGAAGCATCGGCACTGCGAGGTCCAGTGACTTCAGCCAGAGGAAAAGTTGGATACAGTCAAACATGCCCAACGTCAATGTCACACGATTACATATCATCCAAATTGACGGAATGGCCTATAAATCATGTAATTTCAATTTCGCTGCATAGAGAATGCCGTACAATCATATCGTTAACGCTCTAGAGAAGCCATGGCCAACATAGCATCCCTGTTCCTGTGGAATTTTAAATGCAACCAGGAATCGGATAGCTTACTTAATGCGTAACCTGGATTAACGTTAATATAACCGGCAGTGTCCTTAACGACGGCGAAGGATAATTGTGTACAATTCGTATGGCATGCTTCGCTCTTCGACGTACATAAGCTTCATTGACTGCCGGCTTTGAATTACCCAGAGGCCCTTTTTCATTACGGTTGACTTTTGCAATTAAAGGCATAATACTGACAATAAGCGCAGTTGCGCAGATGCTAGCTTGTCGCCTCGTTCACGGTCCGAGTTTTACCGGTTCAAAACAGTGTATTAGTGTATGCGTACCACATTGCAGTCTGCAATAAGCGTCATCAGACTGCCATCTAGGACGATATTAGCTGCTGTAATATATATGGGACTGATGCGAATTGTATAAGCATGACGAATCACGCACTGATTTGATCAGACAGATTCACTGAAACGTCAGATGGAAATCAGTTGCAATTAGACCAGCTGTTGATCGGATAACGCTCAATCATGACCGCTTGTCGACTAAACTTGCGCTGCTAATAAACGTTCGTAATGATCCAGGCTGCAGTAAACTGTATGTAACTACTACTGTATTCGTCATTTTAAGTTTATTTAATTCTTAATAATTAGTAATTGAGAAAATTTGATGAACTCAAGTCATTCACCTAATTAGCACATTTAGCACTTAATTAATTAGCAATCTGCTAATTGAATTTACCATGTATCACCTAATTAGCAAATTGACATGAAGAAAAAATTAATATTACATGTCATTAAGCGAAATTATTAATATGTTATTGTCCATCGTAGTGAATGGCACTGAAGGCAGATTCATTGCAGAATCACGCTCAAATTTACTACATGTATTTCAGTGAACATGTTTCAGTCATAGCGGAAAGATGAGTAACCGATGTAGCATCATACAAGCATGATATTTGACAGTAATTATAGCTAATATTCTGAATTATGCATGAGAACGAACACGAAGTGAAAAGGATGCAACAAAATACCAGTTTTATCCGTTAAGTCTAAACGTCCCTGTTAGTGTGTAACATACCTATCTATTCCATTTTACTGATTGTAGAAGACATGCGTGGCTTACAGCTTCGTGTAAAAGCAGAGGGAAACTGGTGTAGGCGGTACATAATTTTATCATAATAACATGTATCACTATGAGTTAGCTGATAATCTGTTATAATTAACACAACGTCTCATAATTATGTCTCAACGATATGTACGAGTATCGTCCGGTACAAGTAAAATTTGTTCAAACTTCAAGCCATCAAAGACAGTCTAACTTGCAAAGATCACCCCACTTCCGGTAAAGAAGTTAGCTTTAAAATCTGTTAAACAGTTAAGTCGGTTTTCATTGTCGAAAATGAGAATTTTCCACTTGATAGAAACGGCAAAAATCCAGCGTCATGCAAAGTACAGTATAGTACAAGGTTCAAGCATGTGGACGCGGAAACAAAATCCAGCAAAGTTTTTATTTAAGCCAACAAGCAATACTAATCTAATTATTTTCCGATAAATCGCCTCGAGAAGATCTTCGCTCGCAGTCCGCAAAGGTGCACAACGGCACAAGGCATCAATATATCGCATCTATAGTCACTCCCTGATGCATCATGCAATCTTAACACATGCAATAAGCTTCTGAACTGCATTTTCAAAACATAAACTGCACAAATGATAAAGTCAATGCTATGAAATGCTATATGTTTACAATCAACAGAAATGCTAAAAACTGCATTTAACCACCAAGGCTTACACTTCATGCATTTAGTGCCATACTGCCATTTATGCCGTGTCCACTTATTCCGAAGCATCAAAATTTTCTGCTATTTAGTTGCTGTATTATAATTATTGCATAACATGTTCCATGGACCATAACAGTTATTGTTTAACAGTTAAACTTTTTGATTTGGCTTTCCTAATAGGTTTAAGTCATTCGCTGACACGTACAAAATACATAGCCACAGAATATCAAAATGTTGTCTGCCTGCACAATTTCTCAATATTAATCAAAACTGCGTCCTTACAATACATAATTAGTTAATCTTACTGTTAGTTCTGACTTACACTTGCAGTCTACACTTGCTGTTCAGTGGAAACCACGGTGTGGATTTCTTCTGAAATCGCCAATTGCAGCTGCAGTAAACTGTCCTCACAGCCAGATATATCCATCAATTGAAAGTTGTGTTAGAGAAATTTTTTCACGTTCAAATGGCTACTATAAGCAAGTGCACAAAAACCATCATAATGCGGCAAATAACTGCAAAGTAATAGAACGCACTGAAAACGAAAAAAGGCAAGAAACCCTTCGAAAATAAATGCTTATGGCTCTAAAATTCTGGACTTTCTGGGGCCAGTTTATATTCGTTGGAACTTGGACGTGGTCGAAGTGGATAGTGGATACGCACATACTGTACTTATTACACTACAGTGCACTATTGTACAGTCTGTACATGTGTACAAGCTTGTCCGGTAATTTCCTACGTAAAGGTACAGCTAGCGCGAAGTTTGCGCATATAACGATGGCCACTTCACTACGTTCATCAAATTTCGTAAATGCGCACAGCAGTCAGGTTGTCGCTTACTGCACCGATCATTTTCTAGCCTCCTTCCGCGAGGCAGTACTATTATTCTCATAAAATTATGGCGTACGAAGCCACTCAGTCAAATGCAAGTTTACGTGTATGCGCGCCGTAGTGGTTTGTAACAAATTTGTAAATCGCTGTATGGATTGCGGACAAGCTTGTACAATACATTGGATTAATATGTGCGATGATTTTGATCTTTTTTATGCGCTGTATTTGCTGCAAGCTACAATGGAAAAGCGAATTCGACAAGGTGAAATCCGAATAAAGATGCTGGCATCTGAATAAAGAATTATAGAGAAAAGTGGTGTCCATTTTAATATTGTAACTTTTCAAGGATATTATTAGGATGAAGCCTCGAAATTATTAAAATAAGTAGAGTACCGCGTTTAATGGAAGCAAGCGAAGTGGCACGTTGTACCAGGCCGTGGGCAGCTTGCTCTTAATTATACGAAGTACAGTAGGTGTAAGTTGTAATCGAATCCAAAAGGATTTCAAAAATATCATAAGAAATTAGAAAATGCGTGTAATGGTTTGGCCATCACTACTGTATTCTCTCTCTCTCTCTCTCTCTCGAGAAACTGCCCCCTGGCCGACAGACCTACTTTCTCTTCCGGTACGGGCATTGTTGCAATCTTATGAACAGTTTGCAGTCCGAAGCGCGGGCGGCTGGATAGCTTCCGGTGCGTACGGCACTTTTGTACAGTAGTGACTATCGAGCCATAGCATTCAGAAAGTTCCTTGATAACCACAAAAACGTTCGGAAACTCGAGATGAAATTTAAACGTTTTAAATAACTTTTTAACTTTAAATTTGAACAGAGTGACTTAGGAGTGGCATTCGTTGTATTAGTAATTTGTTTTGGTCTTACCGCTTACATAACTAGAGCGACATCTTACGCCATTGTTATGCTGTTGAGAGTTTGTTATGTGAACTAGTCAGCTGTTTTGAATATTCCCGTTCTGATTTTCGTTAGTTTTGTTGTTGTTTTCTATATTCCGTATTCGTATGAGTTGGAAGTGGCGATTTCCTTACTAATGACATCCGCTGAGTCAGGATTAAATAGAAACGGAAGAAAAAACCGCTGATACCTAGTGACAGACACGCTGCTGTTCTTTCCAGCACCATGAGCGCGGCTTTTTTGGTTTCCGGAGTTCTCTTTTGCTGCTCTGTAAATGTGATGATCCTGGAGCTGCAGATTAAGTAAGCGCATAAGTCAGAGCGATAATGTGTTCGGGAATTTCAGCTTTCGTTATTGACGACGTACTAAATCTTTTAGCAGAGAGCGTGAGCGCAAAAGTATACAAAATTTTATAACATAAATAAATATTTAGCCATAATGAACCCCTACCAAATCAAGAATGATAGAACTCAGACAATGGTCGGGGATTGAAGCGACTATGTATTTAAGGATTGTCTCCACGTACTGGGAACACACCAAATTATTGCTGTTCTATTTTTTTCGTTTGCACAGATTGCGAGAATGAACAAGTGATCTCTTTTTTCAGTTTTGTGCTTTCTTTCAGGGCGGACCCAGGCTCAGCCAATTTGATAACGTTTTGCCAGTTTCTTTTTGTGGCTGTCGTTGGATTTATGACCGGAACAAATTTCGGTCGCAAAACCAGGGTTATTCCGCTGAGGTACGGTTTATTCTGCGTTTGGTGCGTTTTTCGTTTGGGTTTGCTAACCCGGTTCAGGTTTAGTCTTTTTGGTGCAAAAGGCAATTCCGACAGTTATAACCGTTTTGTCCGTCAGAGACAGCATCACTGGCTCACCTTAAACAGCTGTTTTTTGATCGTGATTACTGATTAGGCACAGGAATAATGATACAGTAGTAACAGTGCAGCGGGTGCTGGGTGTAGGCAACTCAAAATACAATCGTAACTTTACTATGTTAGTCTGAATGCCGAAATAATTGTATTATTTTGTTACTCAATTATGCAGTTAACAGGCTTGTTTTTCCTTAGTTTTATTATGTTTTTCATTATGAAACTGTGCAGCTTCAATTACCTAAATTTTTGAGTCTGTGAATCGGATGTTGTGTATGAAACGGATATTAAAAATAGCGTCTTAATGTTACGGTACCTTTCCAAACATTCGTGAAATACTGTGCATACATATATATTCATGTCCGTCAAATTTTGGACAGAGATATGTAGTTGTTTTTTCTTTGCAGACACTATGCCGTGCTAACGACGCTGTATTTCGTACAGAGTTTTGCCAACAACAAGGCTTTGTCGTATAACATATCCATGCCAATGCATATGATAATAAAATCGGTAGGTGGATTAAAATTGCTTCATTATGCATACATTCGATATTGCATCTTTTATCGGAGCACTCAGAAACTTCTACGTTTTTTGCTTTGAGTAAATATGAAACTTTAGTGGATTCCGCATTTGAATTTGCGTATGAGAAATAATCCTGTGGTGTGCTCGCGCAGGGCTCGTTAGTGGCTAACATGATACTTGGAGTATCCCTTGCAGGAAAAAGGTGAGTGATAGTTTTCCTCTGCAGTTGAAGGCGTTTAAGAGTTTTTTGAATTTCTCATTTTTGCCGTGCTTTTTTGTGACTATGCGTTTGGATTTTCGCTTTGTTTTGCTATCAGATTTGTGACACACGTTTCTTAAGAAGATTGCTCTGTAGTTTATGTTTCAAAGTTTCCTACAGGTTTGATGAGGTTTTTAGCTGCATTTAATAATGTATTCGGTAGACTTGGTAATTTAGATACTCTTGGACGTTCTGTTTTGTTTTATGGAAGGAGCTTGAATAATTTAAGAATCCTTATTTAACTTGTTGAACAGCGTGGCGCCAAGCTTCTCTTCTGGCTTTGCATTGATATTGAGATGTGCAGAGCATGTTGCGCTTTGGAATTAAAATGTCAGTTAGAATATATAACCAAAAGAACATAAATTTGCCAGTCGCAAAGGGCGTTTTACTTGTGTTTGACAGGTATCCTGCATCAAAATGGGTGTCAATTTTTCTGGTTTCCGGCGGAATTATTCTTTGCACGTTAGCGTCAGCTGACGATGCTTTGGTACGGATGTTGCGACATCTTTTGTTAAAGTAACCAATAAGTTTGCTGACTTATTTTTATAGAAGAAACATGAGAATCGTGAGATGGATGTGGATGAGATATCCTCGACTGCCGTTGAGAAGGACAGCAGGAGCGAACGAGGTGGCTTTGTGTCGTTGTGTATCGGTACGTACTTACCAGCGTTTGCTGTAAATACTCTGAACTTGCAGACATAAAAGGTATACATAAAAGCGCCGAGATCGTTGTTGTTTTGAACCAGAAATTCGAAACCTTTATTGGTAGTACCGTTTTATAATATAGAAAGAAAACTAGGGCAGCAATCGTGAAGAGATTGATAGTCAATGAATTATATAAAAACCGACAGCTATTAGTTAGTTTGTTTTTTAGGTGTTGGATTGGTTAGTTTTTCGGTGTTCGTTGCCGCTGGACTCGGTCTTTTCCAAGAGATTTTGTTTAAACGTTATGGGCGGCATTCACAGGAAGGAGTATTCTATACTCACATTCTGCCCTTGCCCTGTTTCATATTCGCCGCTGAATCCCTTATCCAGCATGTTCACGTGTACAACGCGTCGGAGCCATATTTTTCCGACGTGTTAATGCGGCAAATCCCGGTGCCGAGATTATGGCTGTTGATGTTGGCCAACGTGATAACCTTCTTCGGATGCTCAAGTTCGGTGGTGTCTTTGATGACCATTTGTTCCTCCTTGACCGTGACGCTAGTCTTGACACTTAGAAAATTTTTCAGTATTTTCATTTCTGTATACTGGTTCGATAATACGTTTCACACACGCCACTGGGTAGGCACGTTTTTCGTGTTCTTGGGAACCTTGCTGTACATTGATTTGAGCTTTGTTAAGCAATGGTGGCCAAAGCCAAAACAGTCGTGAAGTGATTTATAAGAAGGCGTTATGCTGATTTCGCGAAGGAGACGTGTGTAACCCGTTTCTGTTTGATCCAAAGAATGAACTAGTGCCTGTTTTTCTCAGTTTGAAGCCTGGGGTTTTATGCATTTAAATTTTGACTTGCAGATGTACTTTTTTGTCTTTACTTTGGGAATAAATATATTGTTGACTATTGAAAGGGTAAATTACCGAGTGCCTTTGTGTATCTTGCCATTTACAATTTTAGCTGCACGAAGCAGCTGTTTATGCCAATCGATCCCATCCAGCTGGAGCAACTTTTGGCCGATGCCTGGTTAGCTAGATTTCTCTTGACGCTGTAGGCCATTTAATTGGTGTGGAGAAATTCGCTTTTGAAGTCCCGGACAAATTTCTGTTGAATAGGCTCTTAATCAGACTAGTTGTGTGATGTGTGTATGCAGTGTCTGTTTCTCATCCTGTTTTATCCTTAAGGAAACAATCCGACTAACGGCAATCATTACCTTGCAGGCGCGAGCCTTAGCGCTGGAAATCGCACAAGCTGTCTACAGTACGCACGGGCATTGTGTAATCAGTTCTGTTGGTTCATGTAAATGGTTTTGAACAAGGATACGGAAATGTGCAATACGGTTGATTTGGACTACTTTAGCAGTACTGATTGACAGGATGCTTCCGGTCCTTTTACAGGTGATTTTATTGAGACTTGGTGAATATATCGCATTTCTCCTTGGCTAATCGTGCAGTTAAAAAAACAAGGCTGTACGATGTTTGCCGCTGTTTCGGCTATAAGCTGACTTCGATGCAATAAACATGCATCGTCCCCGACCATTTTGTGACCTTTGACAGATGTCAACCAGGTAAGTGACCTATTCGAAAAATACATTAAGGCGATCGCTTTTATTTCGCATACTATTTGTGGAGGAAAACTATTAAGCTTTAGTAATGAAACAGAAATTTTCGGTCGCAAGGTGGCAGCTAGTAAGTATAAATTGTTTCTACTCGAGCTTACTGGTCCGGTACACACAATTGACAGCTAATGTTTTTACACTCTAAATATATGTTCCGGTATGAGCAGAAACAACAGCCAGGCGTCAGACCAAAAAGCCGCAGTTAAGCAAAGGTCACTTGTGAGTTTCCATATTCTTCCAGCGAAACGTGGCGTTTGGGAGAAATGTTTTATAACAGTCCATTCTATCGCTTTAAAATATTAAAACTACTGCAGCGCTAGTTTACGTAACTGTTAGAAGAGTTGATTATGCTGAATCTGAACAGTGTTTTCATTAAGGTAAGTACTGGATGTAAGTATAACGCATGTCGGGGCAGTCATGTCCTGATTCATTCCGTGGACTGTCCAAAGTGCACCCATTTTTTAAAACGAAGATTTAAAATTACAACTATGAATCAAAGCATTTTGCATGCAAGATTACGCGGGATAGCCGTGATAACATGGCTGAACATCTCAGAATATATGATGCACTTCCAATACATATGTGAGACGGCATACGTACGCCAATCGGAAGCGTGGTGCTGCGTTCGTAAGTTTTAGTTTGCAGTTATTAATTAATATTGTTATCTCCAAATGATTGCGAAGAACTTTGCAAAGGGTGATGTGCTACGAACCTCAAAGACGCCCATCTCTCTTATACAACCCAGATTTGGCTTTTGTTGTTAAAGTAAACGTTTTACAAAAAACTGCAAAATACGAGCCGCATTTCAAGTAGCTCATCGATAGTTATATTACGGTTAAAGAAATCTGATGCATCATTTATTATGATCGCTCAATGGCGCTGGCATAAATGCTTACGCGGCACTATTGGTCAGTGTCGGTATTATTGATAATTACCAAAGATCGTCAGTTTTCATATAAATATGTATTTGGCAAAGGTGCAAGTGGCGCGGTGTCAGAAGCGATCACTAGGGGAAACCTTGTAGTCAGTGTACATTAGAACGATTGGTATTGTGTTACATTTGGGAATACAACAGCTGAACTGACTGATAATCGTTGCTCAACAGCACTTCTGTTTGAACCGTTCGACATGTTCTTCTTTGACCACACTTTTTTGTACGCTTCGGTTTATTTGGCAGATACTGCTTAATATGCTTGTATTATAGTGAACGAAAGGGCATGCGGGCGAGAACGATTTGATTGAATACTACCTTCGAAAAATACTATTATAATTATAACTTTGCAGTCTGCAAAAAAACTGAGTTTCCACGACACCATATGCATATGCGCTCGGGACCATCCCTTGGTCATACAGAATGTATTAATGGGATTAATAATTTAGAAGAATTATCTAAAACTTCTGAAGGTGTTAGTAAATTGCCGGATATAATAATCGTGCGTCTCGCTTTTATTATGCTCCTTATGTAACGCACTAAAGTAGCTAGCTGTAATATTGTATACTCGCATGACAATTAATAATCATATAACCCACCATCCAATTTATTGAATTTAAGGCATTGTATATGTACGGCACTATAGTACTTCGGAATACCTAACTAATAATCTAACCATAAGCTGACTGCTGTTAGCTGTTACCCAGCGGATGTTTGAAATATTCTACAGAATTCAGTACTGATCTGCGTATGTTCGGAAAATGCAGTTTGATTAACCAGTGTAACTGGTCTCCTTTAGGAATTAAGTTTCGCAACGAAAATTAATATAAACAAATGCGAAGAGCGATCTTTGCTGCATGCCGATGGGCACTTAAATTTATATTCTGTATAAACTTAATGACTTTTGTTACTGATATTCGCCCGAGTTTATGCAACAGAACGCTGAATTACTGGGATTTTGTTTGCCTTGTAATTTATCGCTTTAGCAATTTTTTCCTGATGCTACTTGAACACTACAGCACGAAGTTTTTGGGTTTCGATTAAGTTACGGTTATTTCTTACCGATGCAAACAACTGAGTGGATGCTTCTCAATAGGCGTCATATGCATGTCACCCTCATAATAATTATATCTTCACGGGTTGTACCACTTGTAACTACTACGTTTATGGTAAACCGCAAGCAGCACCTCGATACTACGATACTATACAGCACTCTGTCCTGTACAGCTTCGATAATCACAACAGAAATGGACACTATTTAATGAAAACAAAGCTGCGATTATCACGGCCCGGCATTTTTAAAGTTCTGCCAAATTCGCTCAATCTGCGCGTCGATATACGTCTGTTTGTGCAGAACATGCCGCACTGGTATATGCATACTATAGAGACCAATAATAACCCATCAAGATTTAGCAACCAATCGCAAACGATTGAGCGGGTTTGCAGCTTGGTATAGTGATTAAATGAATGCATTCTATGCACGTTTTTCTGTAGAGATGGTCCTACGAAAGCGAAATTTGTTCTTATAGATTTTATCGACATTCACGCAAAAGATAAAGCGATAATTTGTTCTTTTACTTGGTAGGTGATTTGGAAATAAAACCGATTCGCACGCATGATGCCTAGAAGCCGCTGCCTGGATTAGCCGGCGTTACAGTCTTATACTGCGCCATCATCGCCAGGATTCGTGTTTAGTGGAGCGCCGGTCAATTGGGATAAAGAACTGGTTGAAACAGTTTTCCGAAGACGACATTATTTTTTATTATTGAGCCAGGCTAGACTACGGCGTTGCATTTATTGACATAATCAAATGGTTAGCCGGAAAGGCTCTGCCAGGGCAGACGCCCTGCCGGACCAGGTGGCTCTCTCACCATGGGCCGCTAATGCCAATGGCGTATCAGATTCCAGCAGCAATGACAAATCCCCAGCACCGGTATATGACAACCAAACCACATTACCAGTGGATGATATCGGCGTGTCGGACCGGCCACAATGGGGTAACAAATGGGAGTTCATACTGTCCCATATAGGATGCTGCATTGGCTTGGGAAATGTGTGGCGGTTCCCTTATGTCTGCTACAAAAACGGCGGAGGTCAGAAGACATGACTCAGAATTGCAAACCTGAAGAGCATTTGTATAATTGCATTTGTGTAATTACAATTATGGATATTCCAAATTTATTAGGAAAATACATCATTAAGTTACGATGCTGCAATTAACGCAAAGAAAAAAGTTGTGTAGCCAAAATTAAACATACCTCGATCGCTGTCGTAAAGGTCTACGTGATTCACTTGATTGTCATACGCTCCTTTTTTACAGGTGCCTTTTTCATTCCTTATTTATTATGCCTAATAACAACTGGAGTTCCTGTAGTATTTTTGGAAATAGCCGTAGGACAGTACTTTGCTACTGGTGGAATATCTGTTTGGGACATATCGCCTATATTTAGAGGTAACTAAAAAAAACTGAAAGTGCTTGTAGTTTGATTACTGTGAATTTATTGATCTAAAGATACTTTTTTATCGATACCTCCGACCAACAGCTGTCGAAATAGAAGTACCGATCATTATTAAATTAGCCAAGAAAGGAAAACAGAAAAAGCGGTAGTAGGAATTTGGAACTATTACAGGAATATCATGAAATTACAGAACAATTAGATATCATTTGTTTGCGTTAGGAGTTGGATACGGTACGACGCTGATGGCTGGCTGGTTAAACGTGTATTACATTGTGGTTTTGTCGTGGGGACTACTGTATTTATTTTACACCTTATATTATATCAGATACGATGTGCCTTGGAGTACCTGCGACAATGCTTGGTAAGGGGAAAAAATTATCTAGTCTGAAAGGGTTTCGCATTATAGCTAAAAAATGTTGGTATATAATTACGATGTAACGTCAGCATTTTTGATGGTCGGATTTGGATTGTGTAACTTAGTAATGGTCTATTTACGTACGTAGCAATATTAGTATCCGAGCTTAAAGCTTTATATAAATGGCTCGTTCTTCATTTAGGCTTTATGTAAACCAAACCGCGATTATCGATAAAGAAAGTGTAAAGGTCATAAATGAACCAGATAGAGTTCTATGCGCAGTTGGTGTTTGATCGCTCCATACCTTTAGGTGGCCGTACAATACATTAGGAAACTCACCTGCTATGCAATGCAGCATTACGTTCGGTCACAGAATTTTTTATGTACTGCACTGTTTGTATTGTATAGTGCACTGTTTAATTACGTTTATATATAGTGATCAGTTTATAGTAAATATTAACGATGCCTACCTAGTACCTAGGTAGCTGCAATCCATGACAAGGGAAACCACGTAATTTTAGGTAATACTCATTTTTCATAGTAACAAATAATGGCCATGAGCTTGATTACGGCTTCGGGTACACCGTACAGCAGTTGTTGATTTAAATCCCTTGAGCGTGGTTTAAATGTTGATGTTTGATATTCCCTTTGACACTTCAGGAGAGCATAAGATTGCGTGTTTTTTTAATCTATACCGATTCAGCAAGAAAATTGTAAATGTATCTTTCGTTAAGGTTGCCGGTCGCGATACGTAAACTCTGTGTGTAATATTTATAAATATGATAGCAACAACGTCACTGACAAGGGATGTGTGAAAGCACTTATACTTTTATGCGTATGGCGCTTTCATAATCTTTGGAAAATCCTCGCCGAAATACACTAAGTAGAACCATAACTAAGAAATGAGAGATCCCGCTAGTAGCCGGCCTAAATGTGTAAATGGTGTTCTAGCACATATTATTTTAATTGCATATTCTGGTTATTTATTCAGGAATACTCCAAACTGCTCCGTTAGCCTGTTGGAAAAATCTAACGAAACGAAGTCCTTTCTGGAAAACGTGCACAATGTCGCCGATAATGTTACACGGCCTTTTCTTAACAGACTTGAATCGGCACAACAAACTCCTGCCAATCAAAGCAAAGTCGATCCGACTACCGAATTCTGGGAGTATGTGTTTCGACTTAAGCCTCTACAATATGCATTGATTAAGTGTAAAACACTAGCCGGACATGTGTGCATGCAGAACAATTTAATTTGTCTTGCGTTATAAATCACAACATTGATCATCGATATAATACTCACAGGAGACAGATCTTGAAGATTTCTACTGGGATTGATGATGTTGGTGAAGTGCAGTGGCAGCTGGCAGTGACACTACTGATTATGTGGATTATTTGCTACTTTTGTGTGTGGAAAGGCGTTAAATCATCCGGAAAAGTGGGTAGCTGAGAGAGATTTTCGCCGGCCTTTACACGCCACTTAACTACTTGTAACAGGGCTCTTAAAACAACGTGTCACTTTGCACTGTAGCTTCGCTTTCTTCCACATTTGTATGGCTCTTTATAGGTGGTTTACTTCACGGCGCTATTCCCCTATGTCATGCTCATTATCCTATTTTTTCGGGGAGTTACTCTACCGCACGCTATCGATGGGATTATATACTACCTGAAGCCGGAAATATCCAAACTCGGTGAAGCGAATGTTTGGGTGGGTGCTGTCACGCAGGTGTTCTTTTCCTACGCCATTGCACTGGGATCGTTAACAGGTTAGGAGAAACTTTAAGCGTCAATTTTGTGCTTCTCTTACCATCAAACAATTTCCGCGTAATGTGTTGTGCGACACATTCCTTGAAACTTATTCACGCATGACTCGTGGAGTTAAATAGGTTGGAAAATATCCTCAGAAGCTAACAATAAGTTAATGAAGTTAGGTAATAAAAACCCTTTAAAGTATAATATAAGATGGGCAACCCAAAATTGTGTTATGGCTTAATACAGTTAGTGGTTTATACGCACTGGGCAGTGCTAGTTGTTTACATTACGAGTATCAAATAATCTGTAGATCTGCAGTCCACGTAACTGTAATTAACGACACTTGCCGGTATGCGGAATATTTCGAACAAAAGTCTTGCTTTTTTTCTGGAGGTGCTTTAAACAAACAGATCGGCAACTGTACCATAATACACCGTAACAATACCGCAGTCACACTATAATACGAACTTACGAAGTTTTCGCTACAGCACTGGGAAGCTACAACAAATTCGACTACAACTGCTACAAACATTCGTTAGCATTATGCGCGTGTGATAGTTTGACCAGCATTTTCGCCGGCTTTGTCGTGTTTTCCGTGTTGGGATTCATGGCCCACGAAATGGGAGTAGAGGTGAAAGATGTCGCCGAATCTGGTAAGACAACCTACAGTCGTATTTCATATACCTGCACTGCCTAAGTTCCTCTGTTTCATTCATTCATATTTCATATATTCGTCTGAATATAAATTAACTTTGAATTCTGTTTAATAGGTCCCGGCTTAGCATTTATTGCATATCCCAAAGCTGCCGCACAGATGCCAGTTGGTGCACTGTGGGCTATCCTGTTTTTCCTGATGTTGTTGTTCCTCGGAATGGACAGTCAAGTAAAAAATATTTTTACTGACCGGATTCGATTTTCATTTTCTAATATTTGGTAAAATCAATGGTAGTTCGTCACAATGGAAGGCTTCTTCACGGCGGTTATGGATGCCTATCCAAAGTGGTTTCGCAAAAAGTACTCTAAGGAAGGTTTTATCGCTGTGTGCTGCGTGATTTGGTTTTTCCTTGGATTTTTCCTAATCACAAGGGTAAGGTGGGCTTGAAACGCACTATATCATTATTTAGGGTGCGATTGATCATTATTTGTTACACAAATAACACATAATATTATCTGCTGATACACGACCCAATAGCGGATACCTTCCATTAATGCCATTATACCACTACTCGTACAGTAATTAATTATTTACACGCGCTATGCCGGGAATATCTATATGACATCTCATACTTATTAATTGCAACGTTGAATTTCAGCACTACCCACACGCGCATCTAATTGTTGTTCCTTTTAATTTTTTAACGCAGGGCGGAATGTACGTTTTTGAACTGATGGACACTTTCGCTGCCAGTGGAGTGGCGCTGCTATGGTTCGCCTTTTGGGAATGCACCTGCGTAGGGTGGTTCTATGGCGCAGATCGCTTTTACGAAGATATTTCACGGATGCTGGGATACTCAATTAATCCCTGGATGAAGTTTTGTTGGAAATATGCTGGACCGTTTTTCACATCTGTGAGACACTGGTTTTTGGGCACTCTCTAAAAATTTGGATCGATAAGGAAACATTCTTATTTTTAGTTTATCATGATTTTCGCGATCGTGATGAATGAGCCACTGCGCTACAATCGCGTCTACCTGTATCCTGACTGGGCGCAGGCCCTTTGCTGGGTGCTGGCCGGTTCATCCATGGTGGCGGTGCCCATATATGCAATCTACAGGTTGTCAAGAGAAACGGGCACACTGCGAGAGGTCAGTTTTAAAACGTTTTATCTGTTAATGGCTGTTTTTTGTTTGCGCACTTTTACCATCTTACAGCGATTTCAAAAATCCATAAAATCTGTCATCAAATTACGACCAGAAGCAGTTCGAATGATACGGAAAGACCCGCTTTTACCACAAGGAATCAACGGAAGAAGCAGCTGAATGGCACACAGAATTTTTGTGTAAATATGGCCAAATAAAAATGTAACGCATTGCTAGATGATTGGTTGTAATAAAGTTTTTACGATGTTTGATTGTTCAGAAATACTTTATACTTGCTACACCCGGTCTACTATCGTTTCTGTTTGCTAGCAACCTTAAAATTATTAATGTTCCTCAAAATAACACCAGACGTGTTGTACCGTTGTAAGTGGCATATTTCCTTAAATTTTATCGCTGGTCGCGCATATTTGATTTTGTTATGCATTCATACGGTTGCATGGTACGGCGGCATCTTCGACTTGATAGCCATAAATATAATACTGGATATGGAATGTGTAACTGTACATTTTAACAAATTAAAAAGGAAACTCATGAGATTATGTTAGAAAGTTAGAAAATTAATGTACGTACTTAACAGTTTAGTGTATCGTGAACGAATAATCTCACGTACCGTAACACCGCAGTGTTTTCGGTAAAAAGAGTGAAAAATTTGTGACTTTAATAAGGCTTACTTAAGCCTTCCTATAATCGTGAAAGAAGTCACAGCAATCCAAAACTTCTATCACTAAGAACTGCTATCACAAAATACTTTATAATTAAATATGTGTTTATTTAATCTACGAAGTTCAATACCGGGTGGCTGAACAAAATGGCGGTCTCGGATTTTCGTTTGTCTCTTGCGGGGCAGTTGTCGCACCGCGAACTGCTTAAGTTCATTCGATAGAGAATTCATTCAACTACAAAAATCAGCAAAGCGTTCCTAAAAATGTTTAGTCGTCCTCACTTGCTCTGGAGCCATTTGAAATCGGGGGAAAATTTTTCGTGTCCCAGGTTTCAAAACCCAGAATCTCGTAGCACTGCCTTCTCGTAAGTACTTTTTGAAAAATCTCCAGTGTTTTATCTAGAGCATGACGTCTACTTTGATTATAAAAAAAGTTGTAGACATCGTGCTTTCCCAGGAAGAGTTATGCAGTCAGGACAGTTTGTAACTTTCGAAAAATGCTGGTTTTAATTTATTTTTTAAGAGTATTTTTAATCTAAATTTTGGCCGCAATAAGGACTGCACCAAAAATGCCGGTTTTAGCTTTTACAGTAGCTAATGTATTGCGTGCAGATGCACTGTTGAACCTGATAAACTTCTGAAGGGTTGGCAGAAATTTACTACCAAAAATCCCTGCTTACGAATTTCATGAAAATTGTCCCGTGCCTAATCGCCGCCATTCCGTGTATTGGCCAAACATGGTTACTAGAATACAACAGTTCTTGACATAAAAAAAAACTAGAGACCACCCCTCAACCCGAAACAGCAACGTAAGTTACATTACGGCTCTTTGCTGAACAACAGCAATTTTTACTTTATAATAAGGTAATTTCAGATTTCCGTCTTCAGGACATCATTAAAACCTGCCCAATTTTTAAAAATAATTCAAGATAAAATTAAACCTCTGCCTTATGTAATCCGAGTTTAATTTTTGTATGCGGTAAACTTTGCTCTTTCGAATGAAATTAAGGTTATGGCAATCGAATATTTGACGGACCCAGTGCGACGGTTCAAATGAGACCGCCATTTTGTTCAGCCACCCGGTATATAACGAAATAGATAGTTCAATAATGAACTATTTCTTTCGTTACTGAACTTCAATATTGAACCACTTCAGTCAAAAATACTTTATAGATACTGCTCTAAGAAGTAGACTCTAGAAAATAAACTGATTTTCCATTACAGTAAATAACTACACACACTGTGCTGGTGTGGTAAGACTACGGTTGATGACAAGTTGACCCTCGGAAAAGCACGCTCGCAAATAATAACAGCAACCACAACGGTTTATCATTAAGTCTGTTGTAATATTTATAATTTTGTGCTTTAATGCCCCTTACAAGATTGCTTGTCATGAACGAGGAAACAAATGTATACTGTGATCTGCAAGGCCGCCCATTCGAGTCGGCCACCCAATTTGCCGTTCTCGGACTTGGCCTGAGAACGGCAACATTTGAACCAGAAGTGATAAGGGGTCATCTGAAGACTGCATTCGAAGCCATTGACGGAGAGATCAGTACGATAGGAATAATTACCGTAAATAATCTATCCTACCGACCTAACTCAACGACAGAGAATGAGCTAATATCTCAATGTGGCATAGCTAAGTCTACGAATCTACGCGAAGCGAGACTGCATCTCCGACGATATTTTAATTAGAAACTCCGATCACTGCCAAACTCATAATGAGAGAACTGATCCTCAAAGTACTGCCACTCACGGACTTATATAGACACGGCGCATCCGTGTAGAAACAACCAAAAGTAAATCCGAACACAAAAGAGAAAGATCGAGAAAGTACAGCGAATAATAGAAAGTACGAGTCAAGCCGTCACTTTACGTACTGTACTGCTATATTCCGTCACCCCCGCAAACGGCTTTTGGGGAACCCAACACAAAAAGAACCGAAAAGAAAAGCAAAAACAGGAATAAAAACTGAACGAGTTCTCATGCTCACGACTGGGCAAAGGCGGGCAAGTCCATCCTCCGTCCACGAACGAATGACTGATCCTCCTCCAAGGGTGACTGAATGAGATGGAAAGTGAGGAGAGGATCCTGGACGGGATGGAGATTGAGCGTAGGCAAGAAGGCAGGAAGACTGAGTAGGGCAGAACGGCAGTCGGAGTACACACAAACAGGAAAATCGTCGGAGTAAAATAAACTTTAGGTTTTTAAGTGGCAAAATTAAATTAAATTAAGGTAAATCGCCGATGAAAAATTAACGCAAAAAACATCCGCGATGGAAAATCGCTACACAAAGATTGTAGTCGCTACACAGTCACGGTATACGGTCCGGTAAACGATACGGTGGGACACCGTATCGTTAACACCTCAGAGCTGTCGCACTCATCGCAAACGGTGTACGATACATACAGCCGAGTCATGCTTTCGTGAAAGAAACGTGAAAAGTTTCAATCAGCCTTGGCACTTTGTATGAGATAAACCGCGTCATATTAAAACTAAAATTCCAGATTATTTTTCGATATCAGAACATCCAAATTTGAGCGCCAGTGAACGTGTCTAGGAGCATTTTTTAATTAACACAGAAGTCTACGGAGTCTGAGTCAACAGCTTGCGCAGAGCTCCAACTGCTCCGTAAGCTTAGCATGGTAAACGCAAATGGCTGTAGAATCGTGAATTTTGGATAAACCGCTCCACTTGGTATCAAAAACTTCAAATAATTTCATCCTTCTTTTGATTTACTTTGCTGGTTAATCAAGAATACTTAGAGCTTACTCTACCAATTCAAAACTTCCGTGTTTTGGCAAGTGCAGCCGTTGTTATGGAGGCCACCGCCACCATGAGTGGTTGCTATATCGCTGAGCACAACGGTATGCTCGACGATATCTGAGCCTTTACCGTCAATCCTATCGTCAAACGGTCCGGTAAGGTACGCTGTGATGATGCAAGAGCCTATCGTATATCGTACCGTCTATCGTAAGCCTTTTTGTGCGTGCGACTACAATCTAATAAAAAAGAAAACACCACTTTGCGAAACACAGTCAAACGCAGGTAGTCAGCATTGCAACTCGAGGCGGTTACCAAAGCGACTTTCGTAGCAGCGTACAATCACCATATGAAAGGGCCTAGACTCCAACTCTGACTCTGATTCTGACCACTCAAACTCTGACTCTGACTACTCAAAGTCTGACTCTGACTCTGAAGATTTCTTAGGTTTCTTAATAATTAATTAATGTTTATTGTCCTTTGCACGGAGCAGTTGCTCCCTCTAGGCTACAGACAGCAGAAGTCTAACAACAAAATAATAAAAACATTGAAGCGTGTAGTCACAATCAACAACATCAGCCAAAACAGTTAGCAGCAGTAACATTAGATGCATACAAGCGGAAGTAAACATTTTTATGTTGGTTGCGAACTTGCGATAAGTTGACGCTATGGTGGAAAACAAAATGGAAGGGAGACGATCGCGCTGGGGTCGATGCATAAAACCAAAACCCACGTGTAGTTAAATTTTTAAGTACTCAGAAAGATTTTCAAAAGAAATCGTGGGAAAAAAGGAAAGCAAGGACACTTGCGCACGTAATCGCCTTTCTGTACTTTTCAACTAAATCGCAACCACATTAAATAGCCTACTGACACTATCTACTGTAATCATGCCGGTTCATTCCTTGAGTAACGGTGTTACAAAACGTTTAACAAAGGTCAGCTGGCTCCAGTTGACGGTATCGAGCGCAGTCGTGAACACGTTGAGCGTGGTATAACTTTTCTTGTCTAGAGCAATTTCATTCCATAATAGCGCCAGGCGACTCGAGAGGAGTCCGGGGAGGCGGTAGAGTTTTTCCACATAAAGTTGTTGGTGCCGCCACAATGGGGAACGGGTGTCCACATAGCCGCAACGCTGACCGTGTATTACCTGAAACAGAGGACACAGCGACAGCAGTTTGCTCATACAGTAAAAAGAACCGTTCACCAAGTGGGATACGGTTGAACACAAGTTTATAAATTAAGACAAGGCTATGTTTCAACCTACGTAATTCAAAACAGTCCCAGTTTAGCTCCAGCAACCGCCCTTTAAGACTGGTATTACCAAGATAAAGTAAATCAAGGAAACGAGATAAACAACGTTCTAATTTTTCCCGGCAAGTTTTATTAACAGGCGCAATAAAAGGGCAGCAATAGTCAAACGCCGTGAACACCAAAGACTTGAACAACTGAATTCGAGCGGCAGAATCAGCTTTCCTGAACGCAATATTAATCCAGCGTATTTTTTTACGCAGTTTAGTTACCAAAATGTCGGTATTGTCTTTGAATTTCAAACTGCGGTCAAAAAGTATACCTAAATATTTTACACAGTCGCTTTTCTCGATCGCATTACCATTAAGATAATACCGTGAGTCAACGATCGGTACCCGTTTTTTCGAAAAGGAAATATGGTACGATTTCAGAACATTAAATAGAAGTTTATGGTTTTTAGCCCAACTTTCTACCGCAGTAAGATCAGACTGTAACGCAATTTCATCAGCTCTTGTTGAAACTGGTCGGTAAAGAGCTATATCATCGGCGAAAATAAGCAGCTCGCTGTTGTTGAGCAGCGCAGACGGTAAAAAATTTAATACACAAAGGAAGAAACACGGCCCAACAACTGACCCTTGCGGCACACCGCTAGTAACATTAATAACTTCCGATACACAACCATTAACCATTACACACTGCTTCCTGCCTTTCAGGTAATCAGACACCAAGTGTACTACCTGACTATTAATTCCCAGTTTAATCAAAGCTTCCACAATAACCTGATGATCACATTTGTCAAATGCTTTTGAACAGTCCAGAAAGAAAGCATGAACTTCTACGCCATTTTCAATGAAATCTGTTGTAGACTTTACGAACCAAGAGATCTGTAGTTCGCATGATCGCTTCTCCCTGTAACCAAATTGGTGATCAGTTAATTTTTGATGAGTTTTTAAATAATCACGAATGTATTCGTCAATACAACGTTCAAAGATTTTGGAAACAGGGTTCAACAGAGAAATTGGCCGGTAATTGAGAGGGCTTGTCTGATCTTTAGAACTTTTGGGAATAGGAGATATGTACGACAATTTCCAGCATGCCGGATAGCAACCTTCATTGACCGCTGCAGTAAAAATTAATTTTAGAGGCTTTACAACTACATTAGCACATAATTTTAAAAGTTTATTCGTTATTGCAAACGGACCGCTAGACGACGAAGGCGAGCAGTTAGCAATGTGATAGAAAATCATTTCTTCAGTAATATTAAAAGGTTCAGCTACATTACTTGCACAGATATCGATATCAGAGCTACGACAGTGACGATCACATGGGCCTAGAGAATTTGCAAACATCTGGTTCAAAGCGGTTGCTTTTTCGGAATCTTTTGAAAGAACTGAACCGTCATCCATTTTCAGTGGAGGAATTCCAATTCGGTCATCCGCTGACTTAAAATACTGCCAAAATTTTCGCGGGTTGTTACGGGCTGCAGTTGCGGCTTCGGTAACCTGATAGTTTTCAAAATTACGTATTAACTTCTCCGCATGCTTACACAGATTTTTCCAGTGAATTTTATAATTTTGAGCGAGAATAGAATTATTATTTTTTACTGAATTTCGATATTTTTCAAAAGCAGTATTCCTTCTTCTGATAGCTCTTTTTACGTTACTTGGATAAATGGTAGTATCCTTACGTTTCGCTTGACCGTAAACAAAATATCGCTTTGCAATGGACAAAAACAAAGATTCAAATATTTCTACACGTTTATTCGTATCAGCATTTCGAAACTGCTCATTCCAATTAACAGATCCCAAATCATTGACAAAAGCAGATACTTTGTCCGCAGCAATTTTCAACTCGGCGGGCTGAAGATAGGTGATTTTTGCGCTTAATAGATAACATAAGTTCGAAGGCTAAATGATCGTTTTAACTGAGGGAGGGCTGATTGGTTGGATGCCCATTACCAAATTTTTAGGTGATAAAATGCAGAGGTCTAGACAATTTTCAGACGAGTAGGAAATCAACAATTTGCCTTAACCCAAATTCCTTCATTGCAAAATTAATTCTTCCCCAGTCCCAGAGTTTCCTTTACAACTGTTCCACTCTATTTCAGGCAAGTTAAAATCACCTATTATTATTAGCTTAGACATTACTGTTAATGGGATGACAGATTCAAGATGAGTAACGAAAACTGGTAACAAGGACTGCACTTTAGATGGAGGTAAATAAACACACACAATAATCCTGTCAATGGTTGGAATTTCGACGAATATCGCTTCGACACACGCAAGCTCATATTCAATACGCCTAAAACTTTTCATATTTTTACGAACAATGACTGCTACCCCTCCACCATATCCGTATTCTCGCCGTTTACGAAAGACATTGAAAGAGCGTAAATCCGCAAACTTGTTATCCGTAATAGCTTCATTGTCCCAAGTTTCAGTTAGACCGGTTATATCCGCATCAGCACAAAAAAGTTTAACCTGACAACTTTTATTTCTCACACTGTTCACGTTACAGCAGCGGATCTTAATTGTTTTAAGATTGCGGATATTGCTTCTTGTTGGAAGTTTGCACTTCGCCAAATTCACTGAACCAACTTTGTCAATTACCATGAAATTATCGTTTAGGCAATTATCATTGGAATCAGCTGGATTAGAAGAAATATGACCTTTAAATTCAAAACTCAGTAATTTTTGCGGTAAACCTGCGTTTTTTACTGAGCTGTTATAAAACATCCTCGACTTGTATATATTTTGGTAAACACTGCAGTATTCAAAAGCGAAAGCCGCATGCGGATTATTATTATTCAGTTTACCAGCCGTTTTGCAATTTACGCACTCGTATTTAAAAGATGGGTCGTTTTCAGGGCAGTCAGTTGAGAGGTGTTGTTTCGCACAGTATCCGCACACTGCATCTTTCACGCACTTCGAAGCTACATGATAAAATTCACAACATTTTTTACACTGTGGCACATAAAAGTGATCAGTTACTGGACAAGAATACCAGCCTAGTAATACGGATTTCTTTGCAGCTAGAGCATCACGTGTTTTGATATCAACATCAATTACAGCAGCATAGGTCAACGGGTTAGGGCGGTTGCTGGTAAGCTTTTTCACTATTTTTACTTCGGTATCAGCGGATAAATTTCTCAGCTTTAACTCGGAAATGAAGTCTTCTTCAGGCATTGCAACTGGTATCCTACGTACGATCATACGCTGTTTACGAGCTTTTGGCTTTTCGACATTAACCCCAAGCTCATCACTGTATTTTTTGAATAAAGCTTCACCGTTAGTTGCGTCACCAGCAGTTCCAAACTCGATAACGACTGACTTTAATAGGTTTCTTAGGTTTCTAGGTTTCTTAGGTTTCTTAGTTTTCTTAGGTTTCTTAGGTTTCTTAGTTTTCTTAGGTTTCTTAGGTTTCTTAGGTTTCTTTGGTTATTCAGTCAGAGTCAGAGTTTGGTCAGTCAGAGTCAGACTTTGAGTAGTCAGAGTCAGAGTTTGAGCGGTCAGTCTGAGTCAGAGCTTGAGCGCGGGCCATATGAAGCATTCAAAAAGGATAACTTCGGGAATAAAATCCTAGAAAATTTACAGGCGCATTTCCACGTTCTTCAACCACACACGGTTTTTCGTCATACACCATTTTCACTTCCTGACCGTCAACTCCAGTAATCGCATTTTTTAAATCAGCTAATGTCTGATTCACGAATTCAGGTTTTTCACAGTCATCTGCGTCGATGCGTCGACCAGCCCAGTTATACTCGTACTGCACAGATTTTGTAGTGTACGGGCTTTCTCTCTGCGATTGAGCATTATAAATTTCAACTTTTTTGTTCTGCGAATTACCGCAAACTTCCGCTACACATTCAACATGGCGCATTTCCGCACAATCTAACACACGTTTAAACGTATTTTCAGTCACTTCAGCATTTTTGCATTTCAGTAAAACATTTTCAATTGTTTTCACCATGTTACACCAATAATATCGGGTTGTCAGATACGTTTGCACTGACACGCCGCGCGGTAATAATTCATTTTTCACACAACGTTCACGTACTGATTTCACAAGTTTTTCTTGCCATTGTTTAGGCACCACAATTCTGTCAATACTTCTACCCTTTAATGAGCGCTTACGACACAATCCATTTCTCACAATCATGTGATAAATTTCTTCGTTTTGAAATTTATTTTTCGCCTTTACGGGATTTTTGTACAAGTAATACCAGTGTTTGGTATCCTTGTACTTCCGCTGCTCGGCTTTCCAAAACTCTTCATTAACCAAATTTTCGGCCAATAAGGCTTTACCAGTATTAATGGGCTTACCCCCGCAAACTTGACTGGACACAGTCGTTTGCGACGCATCGGGCGGTAGCTCATTGGGCACTGTTCGCCCCCGCAAACTTGACGGCTGCTGCGTTTTAGTTTCTTCATTTTCAGTAGATTTCAAATCGCACTGAACAGTACGAATTTCCAGTGAACGCATTTCAACCAGTTTCATATTGTACCGTTTCAATACTTCAGGCGGCGGTTCTTTCGTAACAGCTTTCCATTTGCCTTCAAATGTACAGTACTTTGCTGGGTGCAGCTCGTGACATTTAAAGCAGATCGGCTGACCGCTATCAGTTCGCCATTTATGTACATTAATTTCAACATTTCCAATTATGTACGGCTTTTTTTTGTCGATACTGTAACTTCCACAGTTTTCATACTCTTCGTAATTTCACATTCGTCATCATTCAAACTTTCAGTTTCATACAAGTACTCATCGTACGTATTTTCACAATCATCATTTTCATCTGAACCAGCATTATCGTACATTTCTCTTTGACACTTCAAAGTGTACAGCGTTTTCAACTGTGCCATAACATCTTCAACAGTTTTTGGTTTTGAGATGATCAGCTTGCCATACCATTCCATACGGGTTTTCTTTAGTCCCTGAATCAGCACAGACACTCGTTCTTCTTCTTTTGTATTTAATGTATTAAACCAATTCAAGAAACCATCCACATACGAATTTACCGTGTCTTCCTCATTGAAGACACGTGCATACTGTATTTTATCAGACGCTTTAGGCGTTCCCTACATTTCTTCCATTTTAGCCATTAGAGCTAACTGACATTTCATCAGTTCATTAGCTCTTGTTTTTTCATTGCTACATTCATTTTCATTTCTTTCAGATTTACTGCGCAGTTTAGACAATTCAGCTTTTAGCGTACTGTTTTGAATTTCCAAATCTGTATTGCGGCCGCTTAACGCATGACAAATGCGATTCGCGTGGCCCGCGCTCAAGCTCGGACTTGGACTCGGACTTGGGCTACTAAAACTTGGACTTGGACTTCACTTGGACTCTAAAACTCGGACTTCACTTGGACTTGGACTTGGACTTCACTTAAAATTGGACTCGGACTTTACTTGGACTCTAAAACTTGGACTTTATGACGTAGGCTTGGATTTAGGCGTTTCTTATGTTTCTTATGTCTTCTTACGTGTTCTTAGGTTTCTTAGGTTTCTTAGGTTCTTATGTTTTTCTTTGGTTTTTCTTAGGTTATCCAGGTATTCATTGGTATTCTGAGTAACCTAAGATGCCTAAATCTAAACAAAGAAGAACTAAAAGCTATGAGGCCACAAAGAAACCTAAGAAAACATGAAGAAACGTAAGAAGACATAAGAAACATAAGAAACGCCTAAATCCAAGTTTACGTCATAAAGTCCAAGTTTTAGAGTCCAAGTAAAGTCCGAGTCAATTCAAAAGTGATCGAGTCAAAGTCATGAAGTCCAGTTTAGAATCAAGTGATCCAAGTCAAGTTTTAATAGTCAAGTCCGAGTCCAAGTCCGAGCTTGAGCGCGTGCCGATTCGCGTTACTGTACTTCCTCCGAAGTGCAAGCGCAGCGTACAGTGATGCCCAAGCAATCTCCCTCAGTTCATCTACATTCATTTCATTATCAATTTTTACATCCCAATTTTCAATTTCTGCTTCAAACCTATTCTGGTCAAGCGAATATTCAATCAATTCAGACTGCAACGGGTGCATATCGTACCACAATTCTTCATTATCAGCAATGCCGCCGAACTGTACGGCATTTTCATTTTGCTGTGCTGCATTATCGTATGCAGTTGACGCTACGCCTTCCATTGTTTTAACATTTTCGGTGTCCATTGCACTGGCTATCCGAGGAATTGTACCCGGATGCTTAAGCTACGACTTTTATCCAGTGTCTGTTGCACTGGCTGTAATTTTTTATCCGGTAGACTTCTGCTCTACGCAGAAACTTAAGCTACGCTTTTGTTTTCAGTGTTCGTTACACTGACTACCGGGTTGACTCGTTTGTTCTCACCCGGATACTGCAGATTGAGATTTTGATCGTCGGTGTTCTCTTACCGCTCACAGCGCTCGCAATTGCTCTGGCTGTATGGCTACGCTACGATTTTGGTGCACCTGTATGCTCTCGCTTTTCGCTCTCGCATACAAAACTAAAGCTCAAGATTTGTATCGATACTCTGTATGTTCAGGCACTGCTCTGACATACGAAACTTAAGCTCAAGAAAACCGCTTTCGACACTTTGTCTACTCACAGTCGGTTACGTAACCGCTACGCTCAAGATTTCTAGGAAACTCGTGCCCTGGCCAGTAGCTACGAGTACCTACTTCAGCTTCAATTCACAATCAACTTTTCGTATTTCATATTCGTCATTTCATCAATTCATATTCATTTCACGTTCAGGCTTCATTTCATTTTCACTTCTGTGCTCATGGGTCGATTTACAGGTTATCCCTGCATCGCCCTGCTGGCAGGACAAACTGCTCAGCGTCCAGACAGGGCAAAGCCCCCGGACATTTACAGGTTTTCGTCGTGGGTCGCAGGCACGAATCAGCTGGGTTTCCCCTTGCCAACGCGTCGCCAGTACCCGGACTACTGAAGTTTAGGCGTCCAGACGGCAGACCAGCTGCCCGGACATCCGTCCAGTCAGTACAAATGTACCCGGACTGAGCACAATCTAAAGGCCAACATTCACAATTGCAATTTCAATCACAGGTTTACTTAGCTAGCCATCGGTTAGGTTCGAACATCGGTGGGCGCCATGACGGAGAGATCAGTACGATAGGAATAATTACCGTAAATAATCTATCCTACCGACCTAACTCAACGACAGAGAATGAGCTAATATCTCAATGTGGCATAGCTAAGTCTACGAATCTACGCGAAGCGAGACTGCATCTCCGACGATATTTTAATTAGAAACTCCGATCACTGCCAAACTCATAATGAGAGAACTGATCCTCAAAGTACTGCCACTCACGGACTTATATAGACACGGCGCATCCGTGTAGAAACAACCAAAAGTAAATCCGAACACAAAAGAGAAAGATCGACAAAGTCAGCGAATAATAGAAAGTACGAGTCAAGCCGTCACTTTACGTACTGTACTGCTATATTCCGTCACCATGAACGTCACACCGTTCCCTCTCCGGCAGGGTCAACAAAAGCCTATTTCTCTGACTCTGACTATACTCGATCGTGGCATCACTGGCATACCAAAAAACATGTCTCAAAAGAGGCTGAAAATAATCATTATCGAATAAAGTGTGAAAAGCTTATGAAAGTGTAAAAATCGAATTTAAAAATACTCAGTAAATACATATTCAAATGTGAATGTAAAAATCCGTGCACGCAGTCAGTGCCCGTGCGCAGAAAATGCCAACCGTGCGTGCAGCCATAATGAATTTTTTGTTTTGCGTACAGCGGCAATGCACGGTAGCAACCAAAAGAGTTCACTCAACTGCAAGCGAATACTCTAGATTCCTGAATAATTCCAGAAAACTCAAAACACTGGGATAGCACTTAAAGGTCACTGTCAATGAGACCGTCCAGCAAACTGCTTCAGGGGCTGAAATTACCGGTACCAGTTGGCCATGGAGTGGTACTGCCGTGGTTGCAGTGTAACTGGCCAGTTAATACCGCACGCGTGATGGTCAAGTGTGCTAACACTGCTAAGTGAAACAAATAGCAGACACTCTCTAAAGTTTAAACTAACCTGATAATAGGGTAATAGAAAGCGCATGAACTATCTGTCATATTCTGGTGTTCGTAAAAATCCAAGTCTTACTGATCACAGTCACAGTTACCCTTTTTCAGTCGACAGTACTAACTACATCGATCGACAGAGCTACGGAATGCTGGCATATATATTCGGCATCGCATAAGCGGCTGGTTATGAGATGCCGTCCATAATTTGCAGAGTTACGGATGAATTATCAGAATGGCTGATGGCTGGAGCTATTGAATGAAAAGCTTCCATCAGTAAGAATCTTGGAATGGCCAAAGTATCGTCTACTAACAATTTGTCTGGAGGATATGTTGTGGAGAATCGCGCTACCGTGGTTCCGTCGGAAGTCTTCGGCCGAAATTTTGGAATTGCTTTCCTGTGACTGCTTTTTTTTATTTTTGGATGTTCGCCTTGGAATCGGGAAGAATTGGAGTTATTGCTGGGTATTGTGGATGTGTTGTAGCGTGATCCGTGTTTGGCTGATTTGTTTAAATTCTTAGGTTCTTGCTCAAGCGAGAAGAACACAGAATCAGAGTGGTTAACTGCAACAATTATACGGCATTCGTACTATAATAACGAAATTTACACGCGCTTTTAAAGTACAGTATGTGTCGCTAAGAAGGGAAAATAACCGACAAAACCTTTACCGCGTTGCGGTAGTACCTTTGAAAAAGGTTTACTTCTATAGAAGGCAGAAGCCAATACAAGTATACAACACATGAACACCAGGTTTGCAAAGACACCGGAAATAAAACGGTTCACCCTAAAATCCTACACACAGTCCAAAAGGGGATCAGACACGTTTGTACTAAAAATACGTCTAAAAATAAATGATCACTAATACAGCAAAAATCACAATCAGAACAAAACAAAAATCCCTGCCATGAGTATCCCAAACTTAAGGCTTAGATTCGGCCCCTAATCCTCAAACAGCGACAGTGTTGGGTACGACAGCCGGTCCCCCTCCTTTATATATTGTCGGTGCAGGGTACAGTTTCTCAGACTTGTATTCAACATAGCTCGTAGTTTGAGCTACAACAATTCCTCCTACCAAAACAATCATACATCCAGCAAAAGTTTAAAAAATTGTAGTCGGGAACATTATACGGCTTCGCTCCATGCAGGAAGCACTGAACCCCATCCCTGCATCAGCTGTCCAGGTTGCACATACGGGCAGACACATTTCGTGGTCCATACTCGGGCGGACGCAGTACACGGAAATCGCCGGGCAAAGGCAGGTAGTACACCGATGTCTGCACTCCTGGGTTTACTTGAGGATAAACGCAGAAGATAACCGGTTGCGTTGACGAAGTCGTAACCTTGATACGCCGGGAAAGGTGGAATTATGGATCGGTTTGGATACAATTATTCACATTGGTGTTCCATCCTTGATAAGTGGGCGAGTAAGTATTGACAGGCGCCGGTACTGGGCAACAGTCTGCCGGTAACTGGTCGAATTTGATGACACATATTGCGTGGGGGATATTGTTGTGGCAGCTATGGTACTTCGGAATTCAGATAATGTTCGTCATGGTCATCTTGCTCCAAAATTAATGATCCATTTTTATTCTGATTGCTCCTTTATCGCGATACGCCGTACTGTTATATTCTACAAGATCAGCTGCAGCGGGATATCGCCGGAGTGGATGCTTCGTTGGCGTAATTGTAGTTTGTCTTTGTCGTACTGGGCATCGAAGCGCTGCAGTTCGCCTAAACAATGTAAACTCATTTGCCTGCCTGCCTGATAACGATAACGTGATAGGCAAAATATTTAAAATAAACACCCGGGCGTAAGCTGACAGCGCAACCAACCAGTTCAATGCTTCAGGAAATCACAAATCAGACGATCCATCCAGACAAGCACTTCTAGGTTGTGGGCGAGGAGGTGGGATTACAACAGAATCCGTTAGTCAGGTACTCTGTACGCTAACAATCATACACTGGCGGCGTCGCATTCACGAACGAGAGCAAGACGACCATGAACTCCAGTCTCCAGCAAATTCAGTCTTTTCTCGTAAACCTGCAAGGATGCAAACATGTGACTTGTGAGTAATATCGATGAAGAAAAAAAGGCAGTGCCACTGACGTGGGCAACTTTCGAGATGATTCGAAGACGTACCGCATTTTTTACGATTGCACTGGGCTACTTCAAAAGCCGGTTTGGTACAGAATTCTCCATTCATTACTGGAAGGTTATCTGCAAGCGTCCGATTGCGATACCCATATCCTGTCCACACGGTTTCGAGCACGACGACCATTCACTCCACGGAGGATAAATGAAATTGTTTATATCTATGAATTTACAAATAAAACGCGTACAACAATATAAATGAAAATGTGGAAACGGGATGTGATCAATCTTACCTTTATAACAGCTTCGGTAATCGCATTCGACCTGCTGTATTTCAATTCTCGGGCAATCTTCGACATGCGTCGAACCACAACTGAATATACGGAACGTGTTAGCGAAATAACCATATTCAGAACACGGCTGGAGCAAGGATTGGGCAATAACAAGCTACTCCATGCTGCATAATTTTGACGGTAATCTGTTCAATAATATACTCAGTATGACAAATTTGTCCTTACCATTAGGTGTACACACGAGTTGTTGTCCTTACGGTCACAAGGATGAGTGTTGCACAACTGAATATCACACGGTGTCCCGCATATTAAATGTTGACCGATACCGCTCGATAATCATTTTCGAATGCGCATAGTTGAATCACCTCCGCATAAGGAAGAACATGGAGACCAGCTTGACCAGTGATCCCAGGCCAGTGCTTTCTCTAAAAATTTCACGGGATTATTTCAATATAGAATTTAGAGCATATTCCACGGAAAATTAACATAAAATGTCTGAACTCGACATGTACTGCACGACGAAAACACTAAACAGGTACAGCGAAAACAAAATCATGCTAATTGCACACCTACTTGAAACGACAAGAAGAACGTTTTCGACATCGTTCCATTTCGAAGTCGTGACCTTGACAGGCATCAGAATCCTTTCCAGATGGACACACAGAGTACTTATAACGTATTCTTGTTTCGACGCCGCAAGTATGCGAACATGAGCTCCAAGGATTTCAAGAGGATAATCGCGCTTCAACTTCTTGATCTGCAAGTGGCCGTGATTTGAAAGAACGAGCGTCAGCTATCGTCAGTAATCCAGTATCCTATCGTAAGAAAGTGTCAAGTCGTACCGTCACAAGCGTCCGTAGTAAATGCCTTTTCTTTGTAAGGATCAGAATTACAAATTTCATCATAACGCTGTTGTGTAGGGACATTCCAAGTTCCATAGCGAATGCGGCCACCTCCTCCACATTTGTGATTGCATGGTGACCAGTATCTAGTGATAATTAAACTCTTAATTATGCTGGGAATTAAACATTATGATTAATTCAATTAAAATTATGACAATTTTGATTATGCTGAGCATAATTAAAATTGCGCAATTTGAATTAAGCTTGAGCATAATTAAAATTGGTCAATTTTAATTATGCTTAAGCTTAATTATGAGTCAAATCAGGAATAATATAAATAGCTTGATCAAACAAAAACTGAATTTTAATTATGATAAGCAAAATTAAAATTGAGCAATTTTAATTGTGCTCCAGCTTAATTAAAATTGTTGAATTTTGATTATGCTGATCATAATTAAAATTAATCAATTTTCAATTATGATAAGCTTAATCAAAATTATAAGCAAAATAATTATGATGAGTTTAATATTCACTACCAGTATCATAACCTTCGCTGGCTGTAAATAAACACATCCTAATATTTAGCAAACAATCAAAGTAAAAAGGGAAGAGTAGGACACATTTTAAAGAAAAATGTTTATAAAAAGATTATACTCTAGTATTTTTCTATCAGTTGTACACTTCCGATGTTCACCACTCACACTCGTTTAAAATTAAAAAGCTCATTACAAGTAGTGAATATTAAACTCATCATAATTATTTTGCTTATAATTTTGATTAAGCTTATCATAATTGGAAATTGATCAATTTTAATTATGATTAGCATAATCAAAATTCAACAATTTTAATTAAACTGGAGCATAATTAAAATTGTCCAATTTTAATTTTGCTTATCATAATTAAAATTCAGTTTTCTTTGATCAGGCTATTTATATTGTTCATAATTTGACTCAGAATTAAGCTTAAGTATAATTAAAATTGACGAATTTTAATTATGCTTACTTCAATTAAACTGCAATTTTAATTATGCTCAGCATAATCAAAATTTATAATTTTAATTGAATTAATCATAATGTTTAATTCCCAGCAAAATTAAGAGTTTTATTATCACTAATTACAAGTAAAAATGCCCATAAAAGAAAACTAGACTCACCGTTGACGCTTACTCCCACACGCTTACAATCCCATCCGAACTGATCCGTGAGATGTTTCCACCAGCAAAACAACAAAAATCCAGAATAATCGTGGAATGCTTTCTATCTGGCAGTCTCTTCTATAGAGGACGGTCTGCAGAGTGCAGATTGAAATCAGCGCGCTGAAATACTGAAAGGCTTCCCACGAGCCTGGTTTCTGCTCTTCCGTACGCCATACCCACCTGTGTGGCAGTTACTTACAGTGGTAAACGGGCGGTTAGGATAAAATCCAACGCATAACGACGGTACATGCAGTCTAGAAGTAGAGACACTAGTCACTAGTGACTAGAGTTAGACAGGCAAAAAACAGCATTTTCAGTTTTCTCAATATTTGCGGTTGTTTTAAAACTTAAGTAGAGTCCAAAGAGGTGAATGTCAATAACAGTTGTATTTTATTTTTGATGTCTTCTTTTGTTACCTACAGAGCTGGTTTTCAAAGCGAAGTTTTTTTATCTATTAGAATTTATTGTAAACTGCTCGGCTAGGCTGCTAAGAAGTGGATGCTTTACTTAGCTTCAGCGTTCTGATTTTCTAGAAGCTGTGAATTTGACCAACTGGTGCTTGGAGTTTTCTTTCATATTGTTACGGAATATTCTGTATCTAAGTGCATTAAAGTACTTGAACAGAATTGGTTTTGGTCCATCCGGAGAATGGAAGAAGGGGACAGTTCGGTTGAGCTGGGTGATGAAGAACTTGACGAGGAGTACCACGCTCTGCAGGAGCAGATTGACGAACTCTTTCAGGGATGGAATGCAAGTGCGGAGTCCAGAAGCTCTTCCCTATACGACGGACTGCATGAAGCTTCTCAGAACTACAACAACTGTTTATTAGTAGCGGAAAAGATGAATGCCCGTTCTGAAAGTAAGAAACTTCGGTGTTAGAACAGAAGCAGTATTTGCTGTAGTTGCACGGTCGTGACGCTGCAACAATCGCGTGTGGCCTTGGCTAGAGTTGAAATCACGATTTCACTTTTCATTTCACTTTCATTTCGTATTCACGCGGACCCCCGCGTGAAATGTGAAATGAAATGTGAAATGGTGAAATCGGGAAATCGCTTGAAATTACGAAATTACAGCGATTCACAATATTTTTTGCAACAGAAGTTATTCACTCCCCTGTATTTTTTTGTGTAACCGCTTCTAACTCGAACCCCTGCATTAGGCAACAGACATTATTGTAGTAACTGGAAGAGAAGATAACGTTTTTCATACGCTTTAAGGGAAGTGGCCCGGTACATGGCAACAAATTCGTGTACGTACATGCGCGAAAACCTTCACTTTCGCGCACTCCCAAACACATTTTTGTTTTGGTTTATCACATTCTGTAGCCAGATGATTTGTATACACTGGCGTGAAAACCGTTTGTGCGCGCAACATCCGGTTCGGGAGATATGGCTGTTAGAAAATACCAAAAAGTTTAAATGCATTCAGGTGTACCAAAGTCTTATTATGGACCGATCTCCTTCACATTTTGCACGTAAATGCACATGGCCACGAACATCGTTTTTACACCGATCAGACTTCCATGATTTCTGTCAAATTTTAAAATGAATTTTAAAATTTTTGAAATTCTATTTTAAAATTTGAAAAACTTGCTAGAACAGTGGATTGATGTGAAAACGTTCTTCGTGGTTATGTGCATTTACGTTCAAAATTTGAGGGAGATCGGTCCATAATGAGACTTTTGGTACACCTGAATGCATTCAAACTTTTTGGAATTTTCTAACGGCCATAACTCCCGAACCGGATGTTGCGCGCGCAAACGGTTTTCACGCCAGTGTATACAAATCATCTGGCTACAGAATGTCATAAGACAAGAGAAAAACGGGTTTGGGAGTGCGCGAAAGTGAAAGATTTCGTGCATGTTCCCGACTTTCGTACCATGTACCGGGCCACTTCCCTTAATTAAGTGCAGGTAATTGCAGAATTTCGAAATCTTAAAAACATACTTAGCCAAAACGCACTAAGATTTAGTTCTACTGTTCTGACCAGTAATACTAAGAATTCGGTTTGTCAAACTCGGATCTCGTACTGCGGATAAAAAACAAATACTAATAATGTTTCAGAGGCGTTTACAGTGTACTTAAGATGAAATGCAAAATAACAGAATTTCTGGGCTGCAGATACTTGCACTTCGCAGTCTTACAGTTGGACGTGACAACTTTACCAGGACACAGTCAAAAGGCGCTACTGCTAGTACAATACGTGTAATTCAAAAATAATTCCGTGCAGTGCGCTACTGCGCTGTTTGTTGTATAGAAATGAGCATTTCCTTTTTATGCCTTGTTCTTCGGTATCAATTATCCTGGTCAAACTTCAGCTCCTAATTTTAGTCTTAAATAGTTTCAACTTATTTTGTACTAAAAAGTAAAAGTAAACTGCAAAATCATTTTGTGCATACCGTATAGTCTTTACTGAATAATAAAATTAAGGAAACCGTTATAGGCTCCCCCTAAAACCCCCGTTTATTATAGGCACCCCTTTCGCACCCTGTTTATTATAGGCACCCATTTTGAATTAATACGGCAAATAATATTATGTAAACGGAATGTTATCTACATATTCCAAAAATTTGTCATTATTGTTCTGTACAGTTGCTTTGACCGTAAAAATTATATCACATTATGGCCGGTTCAAGCAGCTCTCTTGCGCCGGGGCCATCGGAAGCCATGATCAATTTAGTATTCCCATCACTGAATGTCGCATTCCCATCACTGATTTAGTATTCCCATCACTGAATGTCGGCGGTCGCTGACCTGAAGTACGAATTTCTTTTGAAGAATTCTAGAAAGACTAAGGCATACCGGGAAGCGACTTCCCAAACCTTTCCAAACATTCATAATACGACGGTCTGAAAAGTTCAAGAACGGTGAAGCTCTGAGCCGTCCTTAAGTGCAGAAAGATTTTACGAATATGTACGTGCACCACAGAGAATACGAAAAGAAGGGCGTTGGAGCTCGGCCATTCCTCCTAGGCGACGAAACCAGTGCGCGGCTCGCGCCAGGCATCAGGCAGGTGAAATCACCGCGCACTGCACTTCCCGGTACCAGCATTGCAGACTGCGACGAAGCAAGTACATCTCAGAACTGTGGGCCCTGGTGAAAACGGCATAGGAGTCCTGATAAACCTTACGACAGCGACCTGACTGATGTCCTATCGGTTGGGCGGATGCATTATGACAGGGTCATCGGCATCTTCTCATATATATCTATGTCAGAAAGGAAATCTAGAACGCTCGAATATCCAGGTGACCTGCCATCTGCAATCCCGACGGGCAGTGTCGGGCAGGAAGTAAAGCGCATACAGAATAATCTAGCGGCAGGAATGGAATCATTCAGGCCCTGTATATCTCAAACCATTTTGTGCTGTCGCACAAACACCATCCGAAGCCAGTGAATGAGCTGATCATCGTGAAAGGTGACCTTCTGGTCACAGTTGAAGACGCGCTACTAATTCGTTCTAGGCTGGCTGATTTGCCTAATCGTCCTATTGTAACTGTAGGCTGGAAAGCCTGATGTACTTAACTCGACGCCAGAAAAATTATTGTACTATTATCCGAATAAAGCTGCATTACTTATTGAGAATACTGAATCTGTTATATTAAGTTAAAAAGGGTGCCTATAATAAACGGGGTGTGAAAAGGGGTGCCTATAATAAACGGGGGTTTTAGGGGGTGCCTGTAAGGGTACCCTAAAATTAATAATCTAGTTACAATTAAAGTTTTCGAAATTTCGAACTTTTACTAGTAGTGTGCAGTTCTATAAATCAATGCTTTAACTGCTTTCGGCCCTAATAAAAGGCTGCTTTCGGCCCTTTCGGCTGTTTACAGCCCTAATAAAAGCCAAAATTATCAGTTTAAATAAAATTTTTTATTGCACGTTTCATTTCATTTCACTTCATTTCGCTTTCATTTCACTTCTTTTCACAAATGGGTCTAAGCCTCGTGAATTTCAACCCTAGCCTTGGCTGAAGCGTACAATTGTATTTTATAACAAATAAAACGAAGTAACAATATCTGAATCTCTTTCAGAGTATATGCTTCACATTCTCTCGAACATCTCCCAGTTGAAAGATGCTGTGGACACCGATGAATCCACAGGTAATTCCGATAAGCCAGAACCGCCTGTACGAGTACTAAAAATTGGTTAATTGGTAATTGATTTGTTGGGTTTAATAACTGGAGCAGTTGAAAATTAGAATCTCGAATTCGGGCAGATACGCATTTTGTGTCTTACGGTTTACCCGGCAGTTTTATTACTGCACTGTGGAACATTTCTTTTTCTTCGTGTTTAGGTGCATCTCTTACTGCCGACAATGTCCAGGCATACCAGAAGGCTATCGATGATTTTGATACAAAATTATCCAGGTACGGGCGGGATGTGCAGGAAAAGATCAACATCATTAGACAGCGTTTGACGAACATGGAGAACGAATTAGCAGGTAAAGTGCTGCACTACCACGAGAGTAATTTAAGCACCGAAATCGCGGTTTTCAGTCGATTGTTTTATTTGCTACTACTCTAGTAAATGATCCGCCAAAAGAGCCGCAGTTTGCTGTCAGCAAAAGCTACGAGCAGGTTTTAGTGACACTTTCCGTTTGTTGTAGAGAAAAGAGAAAGAAGGAAGGTTCTTTTGTTGGAACTCGCGAGAAAAGAAGCCTACTTAAAAGCAGCTGTTGATTTTATGGGATTCAGCGTAAAAATAACAACAGGTATGGAATTTTATTGCCAGTCTGTGCATTCCGACCATGATCCATCCATCTGCTTTTGAAGGAAACAGCTGCGCTGAAGTGACGTTTGCTAAATTGGGGGACGGCGCGGTTTCGGAAGGAGGGACGGAAATGGATCTTCAAAAAGGGACAGGCAAGTTTGACCATCCCATGTTTACTGTTATGTACCGCAATCAAAATGTAACCGCTCTTTGGGCGAAAGGTGTAACTGTACTCACAACAACCCTATTCACTTAGTTTTCACTTAGTTTTCAGGGTCATTATCTGTGCTGTCACGCTGTGAAATTTTTCAAAAAGGAATCCAGTACGCTGATAAGTTAATTTACAACCAAGGGATAATTTTAACATTATTTGGTTGCAGTTCGCCGGGTATGGCCAGCATCTCTCAAGGAGAATCTGCCAGTTGGTCAAGAATTAAACGGTAGTAAACAGAAGTATCCACTGGTGAAACTACTAACGGCCACTCGCAGAGCTTTGAAGGAGCACTTCGAAAGTTTGAATTCAAATGGCGAAAACCTGGGCTGATGTTGCTAATATTCATTGTGTGTGTATGACAATAATCTATGAATGTGCATCGTCATATTAAATTAGAATACAGGTATCTGTTATCGCTAAATAATTATTATACAAGTACGGTACTTATGTTCGGCGTTTGCCTATGGTTTTGAATTTCAGACTGTGTTACCAGCGTATTTTTATTTGGTCTGTTGGTGCTGTAACTCATAAGCATGAATCAGTTTATGGTTGTTTTAGATGTCAGATAAAGCATAATACCGTCCTATGGCACGAGATGTCAAGCACGGGGGACGTAATAGTACAAATGCAAGCGGCCTGCTTTTCGTAACTTCTGTTTGTTCCAAGTTTTTTGTAACTTGCTGCTAGTCGGCAAATTTTTCAAAAACATCGGTTCCGAAAGAATGGTATATCGGCATGGCTGTTCAGTGGTTTTCCAGTCATCAGTACTGGAAGCCGTGGAAGGTTTCAATTTCGCACATGTCTTATTTAATGAAGTGCTTCAACAAACCGACCGACTATTACAGTTTTAGCCTTTAGTGATTCATAACCATTTCGTAGTTAAAAAAAATTTGCTACTGACACGACATAGCAAGTACTGCGGAAATTCTGCTTCAAAAAAGTTGATGGTTCTCAATGTACGTATCACAGCAACGTTGATAACAGTTACCAGTACGACGATGGTTCCTCCACGTTTACAAATGAACACTGCCTTATCAACGTATCGTCGTAACTGCACTGCAAAACGCTAATGCCGTTAAAATACAACCGAGAATTAATGCCAAAAAACTGATAGCTACAGTGGTGACAACTGAAGTACAGTAAACCTATTCAGAACCATAATAGCAAAAGCAAGATGTCTCAAGAGAAAGAAAAACGATAATCCAGCAATGAACAATTGTTAAATTACGACTAATTAAAACATACAGGACTTCTACCGCGTGAAAATCTTCCAATCCAGAATTCCAGTGCAGATTTATGAAAACGCTTTCGACCAGCCTCACATGGCATACTTGCTAGTCCATTCTCTCGCCATTTGGTTATATTTTTCCCGATCAGTTTTATAAGCGCGAGCAATTTCAGGAACAAGGGGATCGTCAGGATTCGGATCCGTCAGCAAACTGCAGATGCTCAGCAGCACTGCACCAAGAAAAAGGCGCGCAAAGGTTAGTACTAGTAGGATTAGGTTACTGAGAAGGGTACTAAGGAAACGGAATACCCGCAATCCATGAACTACTGGGATGCTTGGTTTCGCGCAATCACCTAATTAAAAACTCACCTTTGGAAATCGTCAAAGCAGGTGACCACTGCGATCGCAAAATATCCAGACAAATGCTCCCATTACTATTAATATTTGGATGGTAGATCTTTGTCTGAAAACTCACCTACAAATCAGTCTTCGATTAATCAAAGCACAAAAAAAATTCACGCAAATGCAGGTTGTCATTTTATGCGATCACAAATGAATCGCGACGAATTGCTTGAAATTCGGTACGAGTACATCGGCAGTCACCACGGGCACTAGATAATCAAAGCGCACTAGAAAGTACTGCATATTATTTCAAAATTCAACCACTATTATGCTATCAATTTCAAAAACTCTTATAGTCAGTAATATGTGCCACCTGACAAGATGCGTTTATCGCAGTTTTGCATTGCATAAACCATTTCGTAAACTGACTACCAATACAAGGTAAGTAATCGTACTAAAAAGCTTCCCATCGGTTCCACTGCTGTATCGAAAGACAACAACAAGGATAATTACAATAAAAATCAATTACAAATTCTAACACGATAATTAGCTATAAGCAGATATGCAGCTTTTCCGCACGAACCTGGCACCTACAGAGTACAGACTAGTCACCACCCAAAGGTCTGGGGAAGAATTAAATGTATTTCTGCATATCTAGCAAGTTACAACAAAAACTTTAACACGGAAAAACATACGACGAGCCAGGTAATGAACTCGAATACCCTCATGTTATCAAAGCGCCTGTTCGGATGTTGTACGCTGCACTACTACACAATCTAATGAAGTAAAACAATACTAACTTTTGGAGGCTTGAATGGATAATCCGTGGGAAAGACAATGTCCAAAAAGAACACTCCACCTTCATATGGGCTATCCGCCTGTAATGCCACAAGCGCTACTTTATATCACCTCAACGAACCCGATTATGTACGAACTTACTGGTCCCATAATCGTTGCTTGCCAATGGAAAACTGTTAAGAAGAAACTCAATTCATCGTACGTTTAGCCAATCAATCTTAAAACTGGCAATTCCATTGAAATTATACGTACGATCGTCTCCAACAGGGCCTGCGGAGCACTGCGCAGGAGGATCACGTCCCAGATCTTGGAGTTCCTGCAGTTACAACACAACTCATTATAATCGTCCTCAAGCTACGAAAATGGCCAAGTTGATTCTTTAACCATTTAAAAACCTCAGTAATACTCTTCCGAGAGGACAACAGTCACAACATCTTGTTTGAGCCAAGAACTGCTCTCTAACCTTGTTGATGCGTTTCAGTGCCATTTTATCAAACTGTAACGAAGCAGATCCACAGGATCCTCAAATCCCCAGACAGAAACCTCAGCCAGAGTGTAACGGGACGTCGAATGTGATTCGTTTTCACTTATTAGTGCCGATATCAACATGCAGAACTCTCGAGAATTTGTTGAATAATGTCAAATGACAGATTTTTTATAAGCTTGGCCGTTATTTAAAGGGGTAGTCTGGTGCTACATCAGAGCAGCAGCGCAGCAGTTTACTGATCAGACTACAGAGTAGCAGCATTTCCGCATCGCGCATGCTCAACTTGATGAGTCACAGTCATTCATTTGTCGGAATCAAAGAATTCCCGGTAAGGACGTGCGCTTCTCGTTTTACGTAACAGCTACGGGTAGCTGCGAGACGGATACCGGCAGTCTAATGACACTAGGATTTTGCTTCGCAAAGTTCTAAAATATGTATTTCGGAATACTTGAATCAGTTTATTGGAGAACAAATCATTGCTTAGTTTTCACTTTCGCTGGCTTTTCCCGTTTCCGTTAGATCCGTACTGCGCAGGTTTCATAGAATCCACAGGCTTGATGTTACGGACCTTACGGTACAAATCGAATGGGTCGGAAGACGGATGCGGCTGACAGTTACTTGCGGACGGCTACATTCAGTGAACCACCGCATCGCGCGGGCGGCCACGAAAGTCTTTATATTTTAACTTTTTACGAATTTAAACGACTGCAGATTTATGGTACGGTTGCTCAACCGCACGAGGTGGCTGTATGCAGTGGCCACGCCTACAGATACGGTACGCGAAGCCACCTCGCGAGGTGGAGTTGCTGTATCGCAACGAGATTCGCTTTGAATTCGGGACGAGGCCTTAGTGCAGAAGTACTTCTGTACATCTGTCATCGCGTGATCTTGTGTTAACCAATGTTAATTTTAGTATTAAGTTATTAACCCAATAAAACTCCCGTCTTCTATCATCTATGTAAGTACTTATATAGCTCTCTGGCTTGACAAAACCGCCCGCAGGCCGGCAACCTCACCCAGGACTCGGGAGTAGCCAGGACACAGAGGTCCAGGACTATCGATCTGTTTTGTCCTGTGAGCGTGGAGACACTAAACCGGAAGCCTCTTGGTTCAAAAAAAAACTGTAAACTGTTAACTGTTCCTTGTTTTTCACAAAAAACCATAGTCCAGCTGAACAGAGGAGTCAACGGTAGAACTAACTGGTAAGGTGTGTAATTACTGTAAATTATTCTTCTACAGATAGAGCGATTCCGTTCAGTCGATAGCTGCACTGCTCAGTTGTTTCCTTCGGTCAAAATTGTAATAATATTATTAGTTTTAGTGCGCGAGTACATAAATAAAATGATTCTAATTAACATTAATTTTACTAATCATGACCTTCCGTTCAGCCCTGATCCCAGAGCACTGGCAAAGGTAAACAAATGGGCTGAACGGACTAAATGGGTATATTGTATATGGGCTGAACGGACTAAATGTTGCTTTTTTCCATGGAAAACTAAACTTTGGTAACCGGTCGATCAGTGGCGTTTTGGTTTCTCCAGAATTTCAGGTCATTTTAATTTGGATCCGCAATCATAGTTGTAGTAAGTAACAAAAAATGTTGGGTTACGTAACGCGCTGTTATAGCCAGAGTTTCAGCGGTTCTAAACTTCTGATTTTCGTCTTCTCTGTAACCTTTCCGGTCCTAAAAAGTATATAGACGCATTTTCTTTGAAACGGTAGAACCTTCTATACGTATACTGTATATAGTCTATATACATTGTGCCGGTTGCAATTTTTTAGAACAATGATTGTTGACTGTTACTTATTGTTTTTCCGGGTAATTTCTAGTACCAATTTTACAATTCAGTTAAGTATGTAGTACCAATTTTACAGTTAAGTAGTACCAATTTTACAATTCAGTTAAGTAGTACCAATTTTACAGTTAAGTAGTACCAATTTTACAATTCAGATCTGAATTGTAAAATTGGTACTACTTAACTTTGGACGCAACCTAGAGTAGCTTGAACAGTTGAACATACAGTAGCATTAGGCCCGCTGGTGCCGACCTGGCCGGTTGCAGTTAAGCGTCGATATTTTGAAAAAATGCGTGTAAAATGAATGGTTTTGGATCATCCTGAGTTTAAACTCAGAAAACGTAAATTTGTTATACGTAGTACAGATGTTAGAAGTAACAGATTAAATTATTAACAATTTTTAAAGAAAGTGTTGTTCTGTTCTGGAAAATGACTACTTAGTACTTACTCTAGTCTCTAGCACAATACCACAGTACCCCGTTCTTCAAAATGTACTGTGACTGTACGTCTACTTGTACTCGTAGGTCGTACTGCGAGCTGTGACCAGCCAATTGGGGAGCCACACATGCAAGATGGGCGGGGCGGCAGCGGAACATCAGAGATTCAGAATTCTGGATGCTCAATGCTCATTATTGGCAGCTCTGTTTTTTACGGTCTGAAAAAATTAATAAGAGCGGTACGAGTACAATTATTTCCTGACTGTTCCTGTAATAAGTCTGTATTTGCAATTTCAGTCATTCATCCGTATTCTTTTTGGAAACGTTTCGTACCGTAAGTACACTGTAATTCGTACAATTATCATTCTGTAGGGACCGATTGTGAGTGGACTTTTGTTCCACCTTTTAGCAAATGCGCAGACGACAGTTACCGTGAGTTACTACATTAGAATTTTCTATAAAAATTTTTTTTTGCTGTTTTAGGCTTTTGCCGGGAGATTAATATTATTAACTACGAATTTACGAAAGGAGCGCAATCGACTAATCACTCCTCACTGCTTTTATTATTCGAAACGAAGCGACAAACATCTACGAAGTCTGCCTACCTGGAGTTGATTTGTCGGTTTCGAAAGCGAAACACAATGGATCTTTACTGCTTTCCTTCCCACTCACGTTGCAGTCGGTTTTGGATTTTTGTTGTGTGTTTGCATCTTCTTGCTTTACTCCACGAGGTTCGCGGAAAAGACGCAGAATGCGAAGGTATGTGTGCTATGTATGCTAGACTGCCACTCTGCCAGTAACCAGCACCTGGTGATGAGTATTGAGTGCTCACTGTTGACTCTTATAAGTTATAATCAGTAATAATCTTATTATATTTTATGATGCATCGTTGGCAGAATTTAAAAGCCTATAATTTATGAGTGTTCTAGAAACGAATTGCAGTATGCATGCTGTTGTTAAAATGAAGGTTTTTTTAATTTATTTTATATATCTGGTCGTTACGTACTCGATGCTTATAAATTTGCAGTATGCGTCAGCGTCTTGAAAACTTTGCGCGAAAGTCTTCCCGGCGAGGACCAGTCGAACGCAGCAAAAGTCGAAAAGAAATTCAAATTGGACTGCAAGGAGAATAAACAGCCACAAGAGCACCGTTTTGTACGTTACGGTCCTTCTTCTGAATTCTGGTGTTGCTCGTTTAAACGGCGTGATATTGCAGTGTTATTACGTTGGAGGACTGGAAGAGAGTGCCACATCTATCCTGGGTGAACTTTCTAAACCCATGTCTTGGGGAATGCCGGTGGAAAAAGTCTGCGAAAAACTTCGAAAGAAAGATTCTCAAATTTGCGATTTGAAATATGGTGAGTTAAGAAACGTTTTGCCGCATAGTTCTTTAATATTATTTTGTCGCTGACTCGTTGCAATGACGACGAGTACACCCGTAATTATTCATACTATAGTTGGCAATAATCTGTAGAAGTATGCAGTGTGTAGTGACGGGTGACTGTAGTCACTGTAAGTGTAGGGTATCGAGGACGGTGTTGTCGGCAACTTGACGCTGTTTAGTTTTGCGAGTTGATCGCGGGAGCGTGAAGCTGTTTAGTACAATGTACTACGCACTGAAAGGTTTTGCAATCTAATTTACTTACATGTTTTATATGTTCAGACATTTTTGGTTTGTGTTTTCACTTTTTTAAATCGGCGAGGAGCGCGCAGAAACGGCTAAGGGCAGAATGCTGTTGATATTGCTCGAGGGTTGCTTAATAATGAACTTCTCGTTTCCCAGAAAAGCAGCTGGACTGGAAAACGTTGGATCTCAACAAACTGAAAGTCAAAGATTTGAAGAAGATTCTGGGCGACTGGAGCGAAGACTGTAAAGGATGCACAGAAAAGTCTGAATTTATAAAGAAAATTAATGAGCTAAAGCCTAAATATGTGAAAGAAGAACTGTGATATTAACAAGAAGTTTATTATTCTTTGTTGTATTTCATTTTCTGTTGGTTACCTAAGTTATATGGTTATAAGATTGTAAATGGTTTGCTTGGTGTTTCTTAGAAGGACACGACGAAAGTTAAACAGAAAGAAATCTTTATTTCGGTTTTTGTCATCGTGAAGAAAAAAACGCTGGTTTAATTTCGAGCTATGCAATGGTAAGATTAGGAAAGAAATAAGCAAATCGTCACAAGAGAATTACAATTTCACGTTCTCCCTATTTCATCGTATCACACAGAAGAACATGGGATAATTTTTAAGCAGTTACAAGCCTAACAGTTTTTCAAATAATCATTTGTAGATGACAAATACGAAATCGAATCAACTGCAGTCAGAACCGAGGACGAACAAGTTACGCCATGGAATTAGCAACCGCAACCGTCCGATTTGTTCTTATGGTCCGGAGTAATTTTGATCTGGTCGGGAAATTCAGGGTACAGGTCGGCTTCACTTTCTTGAGCCAGAGCATTCCTGGCAATTGTCTGGAAGGCCTGCTCCACGTTGATGTTCTCCTTGGCGCTGGTTTCAAAATACGGAATATTTCCCTTGCTCTGGCACCAGCTCTGGGCTCTCGCCGTCGTAACCTAGAAGGACAGGAAACTGATCAGTGATCAAAGGAAACAGGCGTGGGTTTAACTTTAGCGTGTCAGCACCGCAGGCGGACACGTACGGTGACTGTTTCACCAAAAATTCAAGCAGCAGCAGCAGTCTACACTCTACAACATTCTGGTAAATTCTGTATGTGTAGTATATTTTCAATTAATACACCAAAGCATACCAGAAAGACCCATTGTCACCCAATGATAAATGTTTCATGTTCCCAGAAAACTAACTGATCAGCTTAAAAAATGCGCTTGTGTGCAAATTTGTGAGTAAAGTTCTTTTTATGTATGTCAGAAGTCCCTATCTAAAATTTATTCGCTTAATTCGTAAAACTAACTTGAAGTGTGAGTAAGAAAATTAAAATTTAGTTAAGCACTGTACAGCAAGCCAGCAATCACACAACAGTTCTGCTGCCACTGATTAAAACTGCCGGACAACGATGCCAATTAAAAAATGAACCGAACCAAGCTATGGTATGAAAGTAAGTAGTCGTAATTTTCATGCGCTGAATATAACAATATCGAATAAAATCGAGTCATGACAAACGAAGAAGGGAAGAGTAAACCAGTACTTGTGGTATGTTCATGAAAAGTTGAAAACTAATAACTATTGTTCTTATGACCACAATTATGATGTACTAAATGCTAGCAAGTGGTAACGGCGATTCACGAACGAAAGGGACGAAGCCAGACGAACGGCCACATTCCGTTTCCCGGATTCAGCAGTAATGGAAAAAACCAACGAATTTTCATTCCTGTTTAGCATCAGATAAACGAAGCAAAGCATAATGCCACACATGCGCCTCAAATGCCTCCACGAACTGCATAGTACGGTTATATCACAGCCGCTATAACTTACAGCACGAGTATCCAAATCAATCTTGTTCCCCAACACCACAAAAGGGAAATTCTCCGGGTCACGTGGGCTGGCTTGAATCAAGAACTCGTCTCTCCAACTATCCAGCGATTTAAAGCTCTGTGCATTGTTCACGTCAAAAACCAACACACAGCAATCGGCTCCCCGGTAAAACGCCACCCCCAAACTCTGGAATCTCTCCTGGCCAGCCGTATCCCAGATCTAGACACCCAAGGCAAAACACGAAGGTAAAGTTTGAAACCATCTTCAAAACACTTAAATGTCCAAACAGCAAAAATGCGAACAACCCTGCCGTCACAATCGCTAATTATTAATTACACCTGTTACAGTGTATTACAGTTATTTAAGCGAAGCAAGAAGATGTTCATTTCGTTATCACAATCCCACAAAGTGACAAATCATGAATTTTTGAATTCGCAAATCGGCAAATGTCTATACGAAAACGGTAAAAGAAAACCAAACCCTTTGATAACTTGCACCATCAACACTGTGATCTTAAGGCAGGTGGAAATTATTATCAGTTGACATCAAGTTATATTTATAACAAAATACGAAGTCAAAAATTACAGAGAATATAGAGTGTAACTGTCAATTGTGTAACAAAGTTAAATTACGCAAAGCCATTCATCTTCCTACCTGCATCGTCACAAGACGATCATCCACAGCCACTTCCTTGGTCAAAAAGTCCGCTCCGATAGTTGCCTTGTACTGGTTGCTGAACTTTTTATTGACATACTGATTCATCAAAGAAGTCTTCCCGACACTAAGAAATTCAATTAATAACTGAGTGAAATATTTTGGAGTGTGCAGTAATTAACAGCGTAAGACGTACCCACTATCTCCGAGAATAATGACCTTAAGGAGGACTTTCTTTCTCGAAGCCATTCCGGAGATATTCCGATAAATAGAACAAAATCTCCAGTTCAAATCCAATAATAAAATGATGTTTTCTGACTCCAGAACAGGAAACGCAAAAACTATCACCGTGGAACGTACTACAGATCAGAAAGATGAGTACATAACGTGTTCTGCAAAAAATTGAAAATGATCACTGCACACCAGGTTTGCAGTTTGCACTTTGCATGCCAGTCAGTTGAATCAACTGCATGTTCTGAGAAGCCGAACGTACAGTACGTAAAGCACCCTCGTGACGCCAGACGGCAGCACATGCGCTCACAGTAGCCATAATAATACGAAGTTATACGTAGCTGCGCGAAACCGGAGATTAGTAACCTTTATAGAATACTAGCGGTGGTTGTTAATACATTATTGCACGAGCGCGAGCGCCAATACCACTGGGAAATGTATTGGGATTGTGGAATTGGAAAGTGTTACGTACGCTCTTCGTGGCGTATTTACTCTTGACGATATTAGAACTGTAATTAATATATAATGACATTGTAATATGACACAAACTTTAAACTTAATACAAAAACACACCTCGTAGAAAATAAAAAAATATAAACCTACGTAATATTTTTGTTCTTGTCTCTTACCAGATAACATTTTGAAGAGTCTTCAGTTGAATCCAGAAATTTATTTCAAAAGTTGAACATGTTTATTAATTAAATCATTACTCATACTTCACTAGTACTCGTAGTGATCACTGATTGAAATTGAAGAAAATTTGGTAAGACCTTAAGGCTTAATTAAGCTGTCATTTTCCGCGAATTTGTTGTGTTAAATTAGCTATCTATTTTCTGCGTTAATTTGATGATCTGTTTTTGGTTCTTTTTTGAAAAAAATTGCAAGAATTAACAAAGTGTATAATTATTTAATAACAGTCTAGTCATACACTAACACAATTATTATTGTCCATTACATATTAATGTATATGATCGTCGAAAGTAATGCGAATCAACCAGAGGATTATCTTACTAGCATTTCTCCCGGCTTTGCTTACGGCAAATTTCGTCAAAAGTTTGTTCTAAACTGTATCAACATACCTCAAATGTTAAGCCGTTTATCATAAAATGTGCCGACGGCATGATTTTGGCAGCAGATCTTATGTAATAATTTATATCAATACGAAAACGTATCGAAGTTACAAAATTTATTCCAAACTCACCCGCGTTCGCAACTGTTTAGCCAAAACGTTAAACAGAAGCAAACGCAATACAAGAAGAACAAAAGAACAAAAGCTTTGTCGGTCGACCGTCATGTAAGTAAACAGTATCTCGCTTAGCAAGAAACAATTCCAGAAAAATAAAAAAAATAAACCAGCCAGATTCCAAGATCAGCACTACGACCGCCCATGTTAATTGCCAACAGTCCCGACACCGTCGCGGTTCTGGTTCATTGCAAATAACAATTTAGGATATTGCAGCTAAAGAGAAAGCTTTGTCGGTCGACCGACATTGATCGCCCTGCCTCGCCACATAACCTAAAAAAGCGATTTTGATCCATGTGTCGCCGCTATAGAGCATCAAAGCTTTGCAGAACCTGTTAAGTAATCAGTTATCAAAGACATAGTTCCTGTGCGGCACATGATCGGTCGACCGACAAGAATTATCCTCGTGCCAAAAATCGCAAAAGAAGCAAAAGTCCTTCGAAACAAAAAAACAAACTGCTCCAGTTTACCTGGTTGGAGGCAAAACGTTAACGACAAAAAATACCTGACACTGCCCACGTGGTGGCTGCATTTTTGCTGCCGACTACGCTCACTGTAGACTACTTTCATGGTGTTTAATTGGCTGCATGGCAGTTTCCAGTGTTCACCGCAAGTTCACGTTCAGAGCCGTTGCGCCCAAGCTGATTTTGACAGCCAGTTTGGTAATGGCAATTCTCGACTTTTTATCTGTGCTTTTGAAATGGTTTCTGGTATTTTGTTTGAATCATTGACGTTTTGTTTTATGGCTGTCGACAGCCAAGTTTTTTTATTTTTAAAACATTTAAAAAAAACACTGCTAGTGTTCATATTTATGCGACAGTGGTTTATGGCAATGTCACGCACGGCATGCTAATGGATAAAGTGCAACATTCGACACAGTCTGCAATGCTGCGAGGACCCACAGCAATTTTGGACCAGTTCTAGGTAAGAGATAATCGAAAAATTTCCAATTTAAAAGTCATAAAGATAGCACGTGTCAAATTATTGTGTGCGTTTTATTTCCAGATCCTTGAGGCTCTGCTTAGATGGACAAATGCATGATCATGATCATGAGGACATGCAAGGTGCCAACAGGTAATGCATGTGAAGCAGCGCTATTTTCCAGCTACCAAACTATACAACGAATTTCGATTCAAGGGAATATTAGTCCTTTAATACCTTAAACATAGGAAGCGAGCAGAAACTAGATTTTTTTGCTAAGGACGTTTTTTAGGTATTTCAAAATGCAGCAGGGACAAGTTTAACGTACCAAAATTTGAGTTGATATGTTTTTTTATTGTTTATTTGTTTGTGGACATGCATATGTCTTTCTTATCGCTTATTTGCATGTCGACATGCCTGTTTCTAAAGCGGCAGTCAGTGCGTAATTGGTGGTGCGTATATGAGGTCTCCTAACTTGTTTTTTGCCGTTTTTCTGAATGTTTGTCAAATAATAAATTTTAAAAAATAATAAATGAATTTAATGCGTTGTTGCTGCACTGTCCTGACCATTGCAGTTGGTCTGTAAAACAATACAAAATGTTTATGTCAAAGTGTCGATTTTTCCATTCGCTTTATTCATTAGCCAAATGCTCCGTTAACGAAAACACAGATTTTAATTTAAGATTTTTGTTTGAAAACTGCATGTCGACATGCACAGCAATTTGCTGCTGGTGCATTAAAAGTCCTAACTTGCAGCGCTTTTCTATAACAAATGACCGTCCTTGAATGCAGTAGATCTGAATGCAGCATCTATTGCGTTCAAGTAAAGTAGACTAATTTGAGTGCAATTGTTGTGCATCTGAAAATATCATATTGTAAGTAAAATAACCATGCTGATGGTTCACAATTTATATGTTTTGCAGGGCAGATGAAGTATTGCTCTCCAGATCCCTTGCAAGACGCGAATTCACCGGAAGTGTGGATGTCGACGTCCATGATTGTCCTTGCCATCGTATGATGATTAACTTGTTATGCATTTAGTAGTCGCTAATGCTGTCCATGCTGGCTCTTCTGCAATTTCTATCGCTCTTGTCAGTTTTCCGTTTATGCTTCTAGCATTATCCAATTCGATTTTTTTTACATAATTATGTTGTGTTTTCATGAAAAAGTATGTCTCGATGTTAGTTTTTGTGTAAAACTAGTTATGTGAAACATGCCGAAATAAATACAAAATGGTATCTGATATCCATATTCAAATGTTTCATATTCGTAAGTTTTATATAAAAAAAGGAGGCAATCTGTAATATCTAAGGCTAATTCAAAATGTTATTAAACTATATGATATTTCTGACGAGGGTAATGCGCATGCTACGGTTTGAGTACGGAAACTGCACTGTCCAGTGTCCAGCTCTAAAAATAAATTTGAACTTTTTTTCGGCATCAATCATTGTAAATTTGTAATTAGCCCCGTTGGTGCACTAAAAGTAAAAACAGTGCGCCCCTATTTAGTGAATACTTTTTGAGGCTTTTGGATGAGTATGAGCAAGCAAACAAAACAGAACTATTATCATTTACAATGTTTTAAACATCTATTACAACTGATTTGTTTTACAATTGATTAGTTACTATTTTCAGTATTTTTAACAAGATTGAGCAATTTATTTTTGAACTCATTCAGCTGTGCGGAGCAACTTGTGCCGCACTCAACACTAATCAACATCAACCGCGCGCTAAACCTTTATGTATTGTATGTATTATCTATATGAACAGAAAATTTTGTTATTAGAGCAGTATGATGTCAAGAAAGTGCAGTTTTTAAAATTATTAGTGTGTTAAGCTATTTTGTTAAATTGGTACTAGTACTACTGCAAATGCAATAGGAAGTTATTAGGAACTAGCAAGTACATGTGAAACCATAACAAATTTGCCGCAAGTCGCTAGACAGGAATGAATATATGGTTGCGCAACCCTTATGAAGTTAATTTAACAACTGTAAGTTCTATCTTAGAATTTGATTAACACCTGGGGCTGGTGGTATCCTGTGGAGCATAGTTTCAAGTTTCCTTCTTCTACCTGAAGCGCATAGTTTCGTATAGTTTAAGCGTATAGTTTCTAGGCGTATAGTTTCATTCTTTTAATTGTATAGTTTCAAGTTTGTACTCTCTGCGAACAGATCTGCAATTTGCATGTACGTACTTTACTGTACTTACAGTATTGTACTGTATATACGAGTAGAAGAAAGTTACTAAGTGTAACTTTATCACCTTACTATTTGTAACTTTGACACCTTACTTTGTCTTTGTGAGCTACCTTTTTTGGTCCAGCGATTGTTTTTTTATAACGAAAAAGACTTTGCAGACAAGTAATACCACTCGAATCATTCTTTAATCTTCAAACTTTTGGGTAACTATACCTTATGGTTAGCTCTGCTAGTACTGTGGTTGGCGGTAATTTACGATTAGTATGTGGCTACGTATAATTATATAAGTGCTACCGTAGTTCGGCCTCAACCGGTCCGGAAACGTGCATGTTGATGTGGTACGCACGCCCATGCTTACGCGCTCCATGGAAGTCGCAGAATTTTTTAGAAACCCAGGTTACAGTTTGGCACATTTGTAAGGACGAAAGAATTGTGTTCGTTCACTCTCGTCGCCATAAGTTCTTTGCAGCAACATAACTACTATTAATGTAAGTACGTAGTACGCACTTGGGATACGTAATGCCGTTCGGCTGATCAGCAACGGTTGCTTGTAAAAAGAATTACGCGATTATAGCGAAAGCTGACATTATTACAAAACGGTTCGCACATATTCGATGCTACTTTCAAGAACAGTCGCTCAGACCGAGACGCGGGATCAACGAGCATCGAGCCGCAAACGATCGCTGGTAGCATCTACGAATCACACGATACCGGTAGTTGGCACGTTGGAATATGCTATGCTGCAGATCAGTGCTACCATGCCGTTCCCATCATTCGACCGTATTCACAGCTCGAGATTACCACAGCTGCACCGCTGTTTCTTGCAAACTCATAGATCATCCTCAAAAATTCCCAGCACCGGCTAGCATAGAAACCTGAAAATCCCTTCGAATCCAGAATTCGACCACTCTGGCCAGGATTCGACCATTCGTGACCTTTGCCAAAGGACGCTTACTACCGGTCACCAAGAATCCTCCTCTAGCTCAAGCTGCCGGCTTCGTACGGTGTACTTCGAGTCGGATCTGAACCAGCACGTGTTTCGGACAATTCAAGATTTATTGCACCATTTACAGATGATTTGGGCATATAATCGTCGTATCTGTTTTAAAGTTAAAGGACGTTCAAGAGGATTTCCTTTTTTAAAAATGTAATGGTAAGTATCCGCACTCCTTCCTACATCAATATTAAGTCAGTATGGCTTACATAATAATTAGTATATCTGTAGTCTAATTGCACGGGGCCACCTGCTATGGGTGAGCGCGCGCTTATTTTAGTGCCGTTCATCCCGCATAACTCAGTACCTGCAGTAAAAAGAGTACCGTGCATTAAACGCTTTTACGCCAGAAATGTGAGGTCAAAGTGTCATACTGTCAGAATTACATAATTCACCACCTGTATAGATAGGCTGGGTTCCGTTTGAATTGGATTCTTAGCCTTTTGTTGATAACTATTAACTAGTAAACAGGTTATATATATGTAACTTCAGTTATTTATACTGGGCGCATTAGTTTGGTCCTTTATTTAATTATAATTACTCAAGTTCTTTTTATTTACATAAGATATTATCTTCATTACCGATGTTGGATCCATGGCTTTACTGTATACTGGAAGAACGACGAAAGTAATCTTGAATTTTCATCTCTTAGCGGTGCTGCCATCTTCCGACCTGTACCGAAATCGGCCCTAATCATGAATTCGCACCCACAAGAATACGACTTCGAGAGATTGTTAAAAGCTGCCGTTTTGAAAATTCTGCAAGAAACCACAACAACCTCCTCCAGCGTCAACATGGACACGGATTTGAATCCCTCGAATCTGGGAACCCGAGAATAGTAAGCGTCTAACCGACTCACAGTCATAATCTTGCGAAATGTGTTACGTAATAGGAACTCTGGGTGAATTGCTCAATATCGATTACAGTGCGGCGTGCGATGCTCTACAAATAATAAATAGAATTCCTTACATAATTTTTGCCGCACAATAGACGCACAGGTTACGTAAATTAATGATCAGTGTGGACTGTACGATACTTTTCTAAAATATTTTACTTATAACAAAGAAATGCTTGGTTCGTAAGACTTTGTTCGTTTGTATTCACTAATCAGTGTTACGTAAATCCCGCTGCTTTCGAAACCTAAAGTATGTTTGCGTTTTTTACGACGCTAGTCACGCGTCATCGTAAATGTGTACAGTAATTGGCATTTCTTACAAGCTGACGTTTTGATTTGTGATGTTTGCTGTTTGATTGCTAGAGTAGTGTCCCGAGCACACGAATGATAATTTTCTAATTAACCGTTCATAAATTTATTGGGATCTAAATTCATCTAATAGCTGCTATTGTTGATTAGTTAGTAACTTATGGCTAGTACAAGTACTATCGATAAGTACAGGCTGCACAGTTAAATTTGTTTTGGTTTTAGTTGGGAGGAAACGTACCTAACCGACCTGCAAAACTATGAAGACACAAACGGAATCGATGTTGGAGAAATATGGTAAGTTTCTTATTAAAAATAAACAACTGTTCAGTAGAAAACAACTGTTCTGTGTTTACTACTAACCATAAGTACTGTACGTATGCAAGTTACGACAAAACATTGGTAGTTTGGTACTTACTTTGCATTAAACTGTGTTGCTTTGCTAAACTTCAGTTTAGCGGTTGAGGAAGAATTTGCAACATATTCCTTAAAGGCCTAAACTCATAACCTTGTGTTGTGCTTAAATTATGCAGGTTTGGTTTCGAAAGTGAGCGCAGAATTGTTAACTGGATTACAAGAAAGGGATATCCTAAAACGACTTCCGTCATTGACATTGGTTGTGGAAATGGATCCTTGTTGCTTGCCTTACACAAGAACGGTTTCACTAACTTAACCGGGATCGACTACAGCCAAGCCGCGGTATCCCTCGCTACGACGGTCGCGAGGGACAAAAATGCCAACACTATACAGTATTCCGTTGCGGACATCACCGTACCCGAAGACTGCCGCGAAGAGCATCCCCAGCTGTTTGCGCGAAGTTTTGATCTGTGTATAGATAAAGGAACATATGACGCGATTTGCCTGAATCCCCTTAATTCCAGAGAAAAGAGAGCTCTTTATGCCAAAAATTTACACAAAATCCTCAACGAGAACGGTGTGCTCGTAATCACATCCTGTAACTGGACGAAAGACGAGATGGTGTCGCAGTTCACAGGTAATTGTGCGGGTACCCTGTAACGATACAGTAATGCTTCAACAACTCACCCCGCTCCTATAATTTCTTGGAGCCTTTAAACGGGAATCCGAAAAACTTGAACCATTCAGAATTTCAGCAAGCGCTCTGTAGCTCGCTGTACAACTCGATCGCATGCCATTATACTACGATGCGAATATTATAAGTAGTTACTGTGCGTGGTAATAATTTTCGCTTAGTAAGTATATCGTCAAGGGAAGTCCTGATATCGTCACAAACGGCTTATCTCCCCTAGAGCAGTTCTCACATTACAGAATGTGTTTGAGACTAGGTAGTTATTAGTTGATTAACTTGTGCATAAATCAGTTAAGCACACTGGTGTTAATCTAACAGAATGTGAGTTGTTCGCGGTTTACCGCAAGCGTTCGTGCGCAGATCTGGTAATTTATATAATTGTTGCATAACATCGATCGGTTTGTAACAACAGAAACATATGCGTAACTGAGGTCATAGAACGAGCTTTCGGTTAAAAGCGTCTGGACTGCTGGAGCTAGTGCCACACGGCGCAGGGACGCACGCTCTGTGGTGATCGGACGACAGGAACGATGCAAATTGCAAAAAATATAGAAAGTGCGGCTTACTTTCATTCGCAGTTTCCCAATAGTCATACTTTTGCATTACAGTCGGTTTACTGATGGATGTGCGAATGAAATCTTAATCATTTTATGCTTCGTTAAGATGCTCGATGATAACAAAAGAAGTTAGTAAAGAACTCTCCTGTGCGTCGATCATGTTTACGATGTTCGACAATGATGTATGTACACTCGTATAACATTCTTCTTTGTTTTTATTAGTTTTTATCTTACTGTGTAAAACAGACTGTATGAGAAGGCTTATTAATGACTCAAACTTTGTTACAGATTTCGAAGTGGTGGACGAATTACCGGCACCCCAGTTTCAGTTTGGAGGGAAAAGTGGGCGGACTGTTACTGCTCTTGTATTTAAGCGGCGCTGAGCTAATTGCGCCCATGACGAACTAAACTGGCGAAGTTTTCTGAATGTGGTTTTACAATTTTACAAAGTTTACCAGATCATTTTCCATTATGTTTGATGCAGCTTGGTATTAGATTTTTATTTTATTTCTCAATAATTTGCGTCATGCGTCATTCTGATCAAAGCGGTCGAGAAATATTATTTACTACTTTTATGAAATAGAAGTACGTACGGAAAAATAAGCCAGAGCTTCATAACTGAGTTCATATATATTATTATTTTAACTTATAAGTACAGTCGTGAATGCAAAACTCTTTTCCTTGCGAATTTGGTCTTTTTTTTAAAACAGTTGAATTTCTTTTAGGCAAGAACATTTGAGAATATGAGCGGCGTGAACATAAGTACAGTAGACGAAGTGACTTACACAAATAATTACCTGAACACTTTTTGGAATCCAGACAGTTAAGTACATGTTATCCAAGTGTAATTCTATGTACGTACTTTTTGAAATCACATACCGACTGACCGTAGTCACCGTACCAACCAAATTGCCTGCTCTGCCTACTTATAATAATTGTATGTACCTGCTTGCAGTTATTAATTTTAAGTATTAAAATAACAAACCTATGGCGTGATTGTCCGCTCTACTCTATAGCTATGAAATCGGTATAGAACAAAATCAACCAACCACCAAATAAACCGAAATAACCAGAAAACTCTGTGTTTTTTTTTAATGGAGTTTTTATTATACCCATTCCGCTTATAGAAAAACAAATGAAATCACAACGAAGTACACTCAATCAGCACAAAACAGCCTCGGGAGGTCTAAGAACAAAGAACAACTGATCTAAATTCGCTCCCGGCGGAGCTGTTCCCTGAACGGAGGCGGCGTTCCCGCGCTGGATTTCTATGCTGATCCGCTGGCGTAGATACTCATGCCTCGCCGGTTTCTTGCCGTACCCTCCTACCCACTTCCGTGAGCAGGCGGGTAGCTTCCGGTCCGTTGGGTCCTAGCGTCTCGAAGCCCAAAGCGCTGAACAAGTAGTCATGGGTGATGTTCTGGTACTTGGTTACCTTATCCTGTTCAGCTTTTGCTGCCGCTGCTCCAGCTCGCACGGGTGTTGCCGCTATATGCGATAAGGCCACCAGACGCAGGTTACGTTCCAAGTCAGCATTCTTCAGCAGCAATCAGTCTCTTACTCTGTTTGCTACGCTAATTGTAAGTTAGAGATTCTTTATATCTATAGTAGTTTTTTTTTAATTAATTTACCTTTAATAAGTATCATAAGTATCTATAGTAGTTAGTGTAATATGAATTACTGCTCTTTACTACTCGTTACTACGGTTGGTCCGGGCTGGATGAAGTGTATTATGTGCTCAAATTTATTGTACTGCGCAATTTTGCGTTTAACAATATCCTTTGAATAACCCAATAAAATTCCATAGAGGTACTGCTCTTTTTCTTCTTAATTTTCGATCACTCCGTATACATAATAAGTATATATTTTAAGTAATGTGCGTTCAATTCACCATACTATTCTACTACTGTACGTGTTGCATTATGCGTACTGTAACCAGTAAAACTAAAACCACATTACGAAGTTTTATTATTAATATTAATTTTGGTTCTACAGTATCTAGGTCTGACATGGGTGTATTCAGTACCCAGTGCTCACTGCTCACTTACGCAGTATGTACAGATATATAGTATAGTATGTACGGTATGTACTCTTTATCAAGAGCTTCTTGTACTGCCGGAATTAAAACCGAAAGTTTGCAGGAAGAGGGGTGTTAACAATCAGTCCATCGCATATTTATATACTTACTGTAAGTATCAGTACAGCACAGAAATGAGATAATTATACGTAATTAGTTTGTTGCTGGATCTCAATCTTGGGATTCGGGGTTTTGCCGGAAAACTGTTGTCGTATATCATTTCGCACAATCGAAGATCACTGTTTATACCATGTTATATGTAGCATTACAATAAAAATTAATGAAAATGTATATGTACGTGCTTTAAATGTTAATTCTAACTGGTAAACATAACTTCGAGTGATTTCAAGATGCAAGTAAGCACCATTTTTCTACTACGAAGATTAATATTTCCGGCAGTATTGTTGTAGTAGTACAGACTGTATTGTAAAATAATGTTACGAGTTAGGATAATGCCGAACGAAGTTACTGCCCTACAAGTTACTGCAAGTACTTACTTAAACTTTCAGGCCACTAAATTTGTAAGTCAAAATTATTTTTCTGTGGGTATTCAGGACTCAGAATGAAATACGAACATTTAAAGTGAAATAAACAGTCCAACATGGCATTATTATGATCGAAGTCATTATTGAACCAAAATCAAAATGCTTCGCCTCGCCGAAGAAAGCGCCGCCGAACTTCGGCGGCCGAAAAAAATCTTTTTGCGGCTCCCGCGACGTTACCCGCTCTCAGGTCGGCAGTCAAAACCAGGTTTGCAGACTTCAATGTAGCGCAAACACGCCACCGGAGCGGAAGTACGAACGGCATGAGCATGACTGTGCTGCAGTTCGGTTGTTGAACTATTGTACGAGTTCAGAGATCTGCAGAGCTATAATTAATTTTGTGCTTTCGATGTCTCTTGCAGGCCTGCACTAAAGTTCATATAGTGATCAGTGAATCTAGTTCTCTTCAACTTAGACAAAAACGGGAATTTTGAACCAGGATAAAACTGCTGATATTTGTTTTGCAGGTCCATTTGACAGTCGAACACGCGGAAGAACTGGAAGTTTGGTTTTGCGTCGGACTCTGACGGAGTCGCAGCTCAGTCGGTTTACCGAAGTTGTGAGGAATAGGATGCTTTCTTCTCTGTACCTTCCTGGAACGATTCTCACGTGGCAGCAAGGACTGTGATCTGGAAATTTATTCGGTGAAACCGTGGGACAACAGGTAAATCTTTGTTAAAATACGGAGGAGCCAGTGTTATGTGTTTAATTGTTTGTTACAGTTTGTATGTTCAGTGAAGCTATAGACCCACAGTGCAGTGCGTTTTGTTTTTTTAAGTGGCCTAATTAATGGTCCTTGATTATAATTATTAGGAATGGTGGCTTCCTTTAGATAGCTTTTATATTGTAGAAAAATGTTTGGTTCAGTTTTTTAAGCTTTCATCGGCTTTCGCGAGTGGGTTTGACTTTTAATAGAACCGATTGATTGTCGACGTGCGAAGTTAGGTCCAGACGGCTCACCGATGCTTCCAGATTGCGATGTTTTCAGCGCATGAGACGCGTTAATTATCGGTAGTTGGAAATAATCTGCAGATATATTGTGTTCAGTTAACATCACTCCATTTTGAATAATTTATTGCAAACAATTACGTAAATCCGTGATTGGTAAGAGGTTTCTGTTCTCTTGAGAAAGTCGCTGAAGCATTAATAAACACTGTCTTGATAACTAGCAAGGCATGGCACCGTTTATTTACTGGTGAATGTCTGCCGACTACTACCCCGAGTAGGCTTTGTTTGTGCTGACTAAGAACTATGAAGTACGAGTGTTAAGCTGCGAACCAGCTCTCACCGTTTGCTGTCCCTTGTGTCCGCGCTGCGGATTTCCCATGTAAGTTGTGCACTATTTCATTTAGCCATAGGCTCATATTGCTGTTTGACGCTACCGTGGCGCTGCTGCAAACCGCTGCAATTCGCCTGGCAAATTATTTATATGGATTTTCATATGTGATTTCTAAATAATATTACGTAGCGTCGGAAAGGTATCAAGGAATGCTAAGATTAATACGTAAAGAAAACGATAAATCTCTGGTCTTAAAGATGTTTCCATTAGAATGCCGCTTACGGAGCTATCTTGAACTTTTCTACGTGTGCAATGTAAGAGCTTTTTTGCGTACTTTTTAGTATGCAATCTAAAAAAAGTACTTATGGTGAAGCGGCTTTCGTATTCTGTATTTTGCGATCATGCGAACAAGCTGCTGTTTAGGTTCAGAAGTGATCGTATAAGCAAGGTGTAAGATATGCTGTACCGCCGGTGTTCGTTTCTCTTGAAATGTTACTGATTGCTCAGTTAATAAGTGCGTACCATTTGTTAACATCACGGATCGTTCTTTGGCTAGTTACAGAGTATTGAGATAAACTCACCTTGGACAGTCCGGTTTTGGCTGTGACTTGTTCTTGCAGTTTTTAGCGATTGTAAATATGCTACTACTTGATGGTGTGCAATGAATTTTAACGTGTCGTATGATGCAGAATTGCAGATCGCTTAAATGGCGACAGTTTTATTTTGTTGTCGTGGTTGTTTTAGAGTTACCTATCTGTGCCGCGCTCAATGATAATTCCTTATGGTAATATCAAGTGATTTTCGGCTACTGCCCTAGAAATGGTACAAATTATGCTTAAATAAGTACACTTTAGTGCAGTAAATAAAGTATCACCAGATTGCGGGTTTTCTACTGAGTATGCTGTGCTTTCTCATATTTTTTTGTTAGATCATATTACCACGGTATCCCTTTGGTTCGTGCACTGATGTGAAGCATGATCATAGAAGATTACATTATTCTCTACGGCATAGTGGTTTCTTTTCTGAAAAGCATTTTGATCAGCCATCCTTGAATAGCCGGGGGCGACAATTAATGGGGATCTTTTATTAACATCGATCATAAGCAAAACTCACCGCATGAGTTACAGAAGTTCGAGATGCTGATTGTGAACACGGCACAGGAAGACATCAACAAGATAATTTCGTACAATATACTGTTGTGAAAGAAATGACTACGCGGTAGTTGACATAATATAATGATGTTTAGACTTTGCGAACAGTGCTTCTGAATATTTTCCATAACAAGATGTCTTCTTGGAGCCCTACGGTAGAATGAGGGTACTAAATTTTACGTGTACTGCAACGATAATATAATTGTATCATTACTCCTACTAGTCCTGCGAAATCCCGGCTGTCCTGTGTGTTGTGAAATGCAGATCACTCGTCGTACGTAGTCGTATTCATTGTGGTGGTACTTTCACCTGTTTTTTGTCTAATTTGTCTTTTTATCCTGAAGCTGAAGTTATGCTCTGAACGAACGAAGTTTGAAGTGTGGAACAGATCGAGGAATGGCGAAATTCAAAAGTTTTAAATCGTAACAGAATAACAAGTTAAAGGTTAATTGACCGGTATTCGGCATTGTACACTAGGTTCTAATTGTGAGGGTTTTATTACAGGCAAGTATGTGCAATCGAAAAATTAATAATAATTTTGGTGATAAGATATCTTTTCGTTCTTCATTCAGTGGCCGCTTCCTCTGCTGTGATCATTATTGGTATCGCCACTATTACTGTTTTTGTTGTTGTTCGAAACCACTATCTCTCGCAGCTGCGAACAGAAAATTATTGTTTTACCGCGGTCCAGCTGAAGACAGGCTTTTCCGTGTGTTCGGTTTAGACTTCGGTTTACATGAACTTCTGATTAAATACTGGATCGTAGTCAGCTTACAAAGTTTTGGAATGAACCCCACACAACCCAGTATTGATTTGGGCACATTACCCCCTAAATGCGTGATTTCTAGCTGGGATATTTTGTCAGACGGCAGTCTGGTTGGGCAGTGTCGAATCTGTCGACGTATACGAGTCGTGTACGAGTTTACAAATTCATCCAAACAGGTCGCTTGCAGATTTGCAGGCATCAGCTTCGTGCTTTCGAGTCGATAGTTGTTTCGTCTGATCGACTCATTACGCTTATTATTGTCTTTAAGTACTTTAATGAAGCGTTAAAACTGAGCAGCATGTTTCGTAATCAAGTGAGCTTTGTCTTGGATCTCGTGTATTATTGTAATGGAGCACCATCAATAATTTATGGCTGTTAAATCGGAACGGTATGACAGTGTAGGTGTATTGTACAGTTATAACTGTGCCTGAAAAGTGAGTTCTACTAGCTTTGGCGTGAATTGTTTCTCTTCTAAAAGAGTAATTAATTTTTTTTACCGGCTTTTGAATATTTGTTTTTAATGAATTGCTGCTTTTTAATAAAGCACCTTATCTCGGCGAAATCTCTCTTACGTTTATTCTCGGCGAACTTACGTTAAGGTATAAATATAGTTAACCGCGTGTTAGAATCTTGGCTTTTTTCATACAGCTAGTGTTTCATAATAAGTCTACTTGGAAAAGTGCCTGTTTAGTTTTTATTAATTCTATTAACTACCCCTTTGTGCCTAATACTTTTTGATGAAGTTTTTATGTGTCACTCCAAAGTGTGTATCGTATCGTACGGTAAGCATTGTAATTTACTTGCTAGTACGGTACTTGTAAGTTTAATTTGTGTTGTATAATATACCATTTTGTTTCTTTTTTTTCTATTTCTTGTATAAATTTGTATTGTATAATATACCATTTTGTTTCTTTTTTTCTATTTCTTGTATACCGTTGACGCCTCTGTGGTCTTGTGGTGTAAAGACTAAAATGTTCCTAACTGGACAACATCGGAGTGTAGCTAAAATGGTAAAGAATTAAGTAGCCTGGGATTTGCAAACGCTGTCCGGCATGACTGGTCATCTGACACAAAGCTTGAAATGTCTGTAATAAGCGTCTGCCCTGTCGGTTGAGTGTTTCTGGTTTTGAGTCTGTTTTGTCCAGTTCATGTCATGGCTGACGGGGCTCGAACTTTGCGCTAACAAAGAGGATTTTACTGCTTTCGCTCAGCAGCTCAAAACTGACCGCGTCAAAATAGTCAGCACTGCGCTGCTTCTTATCTAGCTCTGTCTAGTCTATCATGTCTTGTAGCCTGCAATCACATTTTGTGGTTACACAGTTTGAAAACTGGTCACTAGTTTGGTTGTTTCGGAGCTTTCGGTATACTTATGTAATTACTTATACCGTACTTACACACTGGATGATTTTCTGATTTAGTAAAAGGGTAAGTTTTTGATACTGGTACTGGAAAATAGTTTCGAGTTCTTCAGTATTATAATAATATGTAGGTTGACGAGTGTTAATATTCTACCGGTAATCATTAATGTTAAATTCGTAGAAACTGGAAAGCAGTCAGCCGTTTTTGTTGGTCGCGTAGTCTGAAAACTGCGTCTAGCTATAGTAGCATGTTGCAGTGTTTGACTAGGCTAGTGCCCCAGATCCAATATTAACATTTGGATTTTGTTTTGTTTCCGGAAAGTGTGTCCACGGAAATAGCTGCGTGGTACGTCTGGAGTTGAAAATGTGGGTTTTACATGTTATGCGCTGTTCAGAGTGTGTTAGCTGTTGGTGAGAAAACAACAACAAGTTAAGCATGCCGACCAGACAAGTAATGTCTGTATAGTTTACAGAAATGTAATCGACAGGAAATCAAAGGTTTTTTGAACTGTAGATGTGTGTCAGATTTCGCTGAGATGGATTTTACAACCTTTCGTAATCGATGTGTAGGTGTCGCAAATGCACACAAAATCTTGCAGTTAGGAAACTCTTGATAACCTTTTTAAGATCGCGGTGTCAGTACAATGTAATTGCGTTGTTAAAGTAGTTTTTCAGCTCGCGCGTCGCTAATTTGGACATGAAATCCTTGACAAATGGCTTTTCTGAAGATCTGAGCCCTCAGAAATGCCTCCTATGGTTTTCATTTTTTCCATGACCCGGTATGATTATTATGATCCTTTGGATTTAGATTGGGAATCGGGATTTTGCTGGTGCGTACCGTACCTGCTTTCGGCTATTAGTCACGATGGCCTCTACAAGCATGTTAATTTCAACCCACGTTTTGGTTTAACTTTTAAAGTATGATATACAGTGGATAGTCATACAAGGCTTGCTGGTTCATTGATACTGTTGAATAGCCGTCAGTGCAAGTTTTTATTTCATTTGCGCAGAGTCAGATAACTAATTGTTGATATACTTTTATCGTCCACTGGATGATTCACAATTTGTGTCTGCTCGTCGGCGTGAATACGGGTCGCAACATACACCGAACCTGTGTTAGTAGTGGTACTTGTGTCCATTTCTATAGAGCTAATTCACTAATCATTGTGGTACCTTGACATGGATGACGATTGGACCTTCATAACTCAAGGATTTTGTAAGAGAGTTTGACTTTGGTTATACATGCCATGTGGAGCGAAGTAGTCTGGTTTCTTTGTGCGCAGAGCCGAGCTGGCAGCGCACTCGCATGGTCAGTACTCAGTGTGTGCGAACGCACGGGGAACACCTCCCTAGTTGTCCGCAGTTGGATTTGATGCATATTCAGTCTTGTTCTACCGAGTAGCCAACCAAGGTCATTGTTACTGGTGGATTTCTATTTTTGCACATTCTCAGAGCTACCGCTCTGCGGATGTTTGTTAAAATTAGAGTCCCTGTTTCATTTATTTACTAGAAGCACCGCAATGAATATGGTATGTTACCTCTTTTTAGGTCTGACCTTACGTACTGTACTGTAGGGCGTATTTCTAATGCTGTGAATACCATGAATTTTTTGTTGGAAATCGATATCAAGCCTTCCAAATTTTGAGGTGTGCTTAAACGTCTTAGGGCCACTACAGTAGCACTGCATAATGGTAAACTGGTGATATATCGTGACGTTATGCTTCAGCATTATTATATAGTCATAGATGCAGATTATGAAGCGATGTAGATGCGGGCAAGCAACGTTTTTCAAAATTGTCGTTTTCCGAAATTACAGCAATCAGGGATCTGCGTACACTCGGACTTAGTCTTTTTTCGTGAATGCATGGGACGGGATGTTAAGTATTGTTAGTTCTGGTTACTTCAGGTAGATAGACCGATAGACGCAACCAGAGTGACTGGTCGGTTTGTAATATGTGAACCTACTGTCGAAAAGCGGTGGTGTCAAATTTGCAGCAGTGCTGAGAATGGCTCGTTATCCGTACACTTCCGCAGGATTACCTTCGTAATCGTGCAGCTTGACCTGTGCGAGGTCTTTATGAAATGAGTTGCTTGGCGTTTGCATGAACCATGGCGGCTACCAGTTAGTATTCCTCTCCGTTGTTAGTGGACTTTTTGGTCAGGGTTTTTTGAGACCAGTTTTTTGTCTTGAGGTTATGTCCATCGTAATTGAGCATCCGTAAACCTGGTATTCATGTGATTGCTCTTCTTGGTCGCGCGGTTAGATTGAGTTAATTTGTCGAACTCGTCGTTGTGCACATGAATACGTAGTATAGAAAAGTTTTCTGTTGATTTACCTTATTTAATATCATGAAAGCTGACATGAAGCGCAAACAATTAGGGCATGATCACGTCTTTCGGTACGTTGCGGCATTGGTGGTTATTTATCATCATGCATGTTAGTGCGCCCCCTCCCGGTTAGGTTTTTTATAATTATTGCTTCATGATCTTTGTTTGATCTCGAGATTTTGAATAAGAATGCGGTTGCTCAGACGATCTTCGACCACTATCTTTGCACTGGAAATGTTAGTGGTTCGCCGAGTTTCTGACTTCCTGTGCTGTACTTTTCTGCATGTATTGTGTTTTAGGTCGTTAGAGGGACCAAGACGTTTAGCTAAGATGTGTTCTGATGACGAGAATGCATGTTAGTGTAGCAATCAAAATCGTAGAGTCTCTACATATACGAGCAGCTTTGAATTCTGATGACGTTGTTTCTTTTGGCAGATATTGCAGACAGAAAGTGTTCTTCCGAACTGTGTCGCAGAGTGAGGGTTTTATTCAATCAAAATTTTATATGCCGATACGTGATTGTTGTCAGGCAGCCGTAGTATTTGACTGGGCGATCCTCGTAGATCACAAGAAATCTGGTACTGAATCAGTTAAAAATTGTACATGTATTATACATATATAGTTTTCTCTTGGAGAAAACGTTTTCAGTATCGTTTCACGTTGGGCGGTGACTTGATAACAAACTGTAGCACTCGTATGGTGGCAGTTGTGATTGCGGTTTGCATGACCTGACCGGAAGTTCGCTGAAAAATCTGTCTTTGAAACGGTAAAAGAAACAATATGACGGTACTGTCGGCCTGATGTGAACTGTAGTGCGCTCAGCCTGGTTGGTGTTGCACGGATGTTAAGAGCTTTTTATCGATTTCATAACCAGCTGAGAACCTGCATGGGCTTGCTTTGATTGTTGTACATGCATACACACGGTCTAGTCTGTACAAAACTGCAGAGAGAAAGAGACTAGCGGTCGTTTCTGTTCAGTTGTCACGAAAAGAGATTCCTACGGTCACAGAATCCATCTGCTGCATGTTATTGCTGCAGTCTGAATGATGTTGTATGCGATCGTAGCACACTGCACGAGCGAAATATCGGAGCAAGACAAGTGTTTGGCCAAGCTCGGCACTTGCTGGGCAAGATAGATCCGTTCAAGCCAGTCATAGTGCTCATATAGAGTCAGTTGAGTCGACCCATTTTTGATGATGTATGGTACTGCTGTTATACAGCATATGCGCATGTTCACTATATCGACGGAGAACGCGCTTTGGGTTACGAAACGAAAAGGCCATTTGGAATCTCTTGCTTTGTAAAGATAAGCGTGAAAGTGTATGGAAGATCATTTCTCTTATGGAGATTTTGTTATCGGGTTGGGATATCGTTGTGAACGAAATAATTGCATTACGAAATTTTTACCGGGATCGTTTGGTTCAGTCTCCGATAACGAGGAATGCAATTGTTGTCGTAAGTGTGAATTCGTGTTTTGGTTCGTAGTAAACATTAATTGGTTTGTGTGTAAACAGACGATGTGCCACCTAATAGAATGTGTAAGTGTAACAGTTTTTTACAATCATACACGCGCAAGCTTATTCATGTGGTTGGACTGAATTGGTAAAATTACTTGTTGGAGAGGAATGACCGGGACTAAAGTGTATTTCTGGCGTTTGATAACCACTGTGCGTAGTTGTGAATGGATATGCTAAGCTATTTTTGAATTTGCTGTTCAGGTAATTTCGGTTGAAGATGTGTTTTTGATGACTATTCTGGGAGCTTTTCTCTGCTAATATGTCTGGACGGCACATTCTGCAGTGTATTGGCGAATGGCTGGTGTTTTTCGATTAGTATCGTAGAAGTATGGATTTTTCTTCGTTGGTAGAAAGCCGAGTAATGGGCGTAACTGATGTATTGCTGGCTGCACATTTGGCCCACTTTTTCAATTACTGGCAAACTTTCGGTAAATTTACTTGGGTCAGAGGATGTACTCGTTTCTCATTATTGATACACTGACGAATGTTCTGCAACGATGGCGGAAGCGGCGAATGTTTCTTATATGCGGCATTCCAAAGGGATGTAGTCCGGAATATGTCTGAAATGATTTATAAATAATTACTTATACAACCGCATTTTGTGGGGTATACTCATTTTGCATGTTTGATAACGCAAACACACGCATGCATCGTAGTAGTCAGGTTAGTCGAGACGGAAAGGGCACGTCGGATAGATGACGACGTACTTCCTTTTTGATGTACGGAAAACAAACGCGGCAATGTTGGCTAGTTTCCTCTTCATGCAGGAAGAATTATTCAGTATGTGATTCCATTTTTTCATAAGTAGTGTGATTTGTGCAATCAGAATTGCCGCAATACTGGCTGTCTGAGTTTATCCAAGCATTTGCAACTACGGGCTACAAGACCGTTTGCTCTTTTCAACAGCAGATGATGCGTATCGTATTTATGCCACAAAGGGACTTGCGATATTTCATTATTGTAAGTAAATAAATATTGGATCGGTGTTTATTGCCGCAGACATTGCTAGCTACTTTGGAGATTTCGGACTGTCGTTATTATCGGGTATGTCACCACTGTCTGTGGTAATGCATGTAAAGGACATTTCAGATGTTGATTTACCTCTAAACGTTTATATGCCTGCCGTACATAAAGGTTTTCTGTTCCGTTCTGTATCGATGAAGCAGGCAGTTAAACAATATTTTGGTGTGTTTACTAGATGTAAAATTCAGACTGTATCTGTTCGTTACGTATGTCTTTTTAATTTGCCATTTTGGAGTGGCAAGAATTTCCCTCACGCGAATGTCGAGTATTCGGGACAAAAAATTACAGCTTTCGGACCGGAAAATATTGAGCACTGGGTTTGTCAATGATAGCGCTTATTTTTTGGTGAAATAATTGGTAAATTTAAAGTTTTAAAGCTAGTGAATTGAAGTGAGGAGCTGGCTGAGTCTTTGCGTAACTAGCTCGGTGTGACGTTAATCTCCAGGGCTTTTAAAGGCAGTGGAATGTAATCGGACTTTGGCAGGCAGCATGGTATTATTTTTGATTGACATAACCTATATACACCATTCTCGTAGGCAGCGAGTACGAGAGTTCGCGGAAGTGCAGGGTAAATGGTTTTGATGCTACTTTGGACAACTACGGCGAGCCGATACTGCCTGCCCTTGTTAACATGTTTAATGGGACAGTTTATTTTGCATTAAATATCAGTAATAATTAATCGTGCCAAATATAACTCACTATCTCTTACTTCGGGTTTCGATGGATCGTGATCCAAAAGTTTATTTGTTTAAAATGTGTTCGCTGGGGGAAGAACAGTGAATTGGCGCGTTGACCCACAAACTTGCCTGGAGTTTTCGCATAATTCTTATTGGAAACTGTTTGTTTTCAGATCAGCAATAATTAGCGGAGCGTTGACTGTGAATCCGCTGGTGTGTCGCTATGCCGACCGGAAGAGCGATGCCACATTTGGGTGACGCGTCAAACATATTATTACCGCCCATTACGAAGCTGGCTAGCAACATGAGTGATATCAACTTAAACGGACAGGACGATGGCTTGAACGGTGGTAGTAACTCGCCGGATGGGGAAGTGCTGGGCTTTTCGCAGGTCATGAATGGCCACAGCAATGGCACCGCGTCCCGTTCTCCGCAGGTGACCCGCTCCGTGGGCAGCTTGATGTCCAGCAGCACCGCCACCAGCGCCACTAACGAGCATTACCTGACATGTGATCACGCCTTTAAGTTGTACCACAATATCCTTACGAATTTCGAGAAGCAGGAGATCTTCAGCTATTCGCAGATTTACTGTGTCGGTTCGCGGGCCAAGAAAATTCAGGCCACGTTCAATGGGCCGATGAATGGCGGCTACGATACGGAAAACGGTTCGTACCACCACGTGATCCATGACCATATTGCCTACAGATACGAAGTGCTGAAGATTATCGGAAAAGGTAGTTTCGGACAAGTTGTCAAGGCCTACGACCACAAAACCCACACATATGTGGGACTGAAGACTGTACGCAATGAGAAGCGCTTCCATAAGCAAGCTGACGAGGAGATTAAGATACTTGAACATCTCAAGCGCTTGGACCACGACAATTCAATGAATATTATCCACATGTTGGATAACTTTGTATTTCGCAACCATAAATGCATCACTTTTGAGCTGCTATCCATGAATCTCTATGAGCTCATCAAGAAAAACCGCTTTCAGGTAAGGTAGTGCATTGAACTGGTAATTGTGACCAGCTCATTCGCAGGCGTCAACAGTGCAGTGGAGTTTGTTGTAAAGGAAACTGTCTAGTATACATGTACTGTATGTGCAGTAGTTTGATTTACCGTTTTATTACTGTAAAGTAGCATAGCTGAATGCACTGATTTCCTTGATCAACCGGAAACTGCTGCTTAAAATAATGAAACCGTCAAGGGACGATGATCCACAGATACGGATCATATATCGCTGGTTTTTAAGGAACCTTTACCCTTTTTCTAAACATACTGCGATAATAAACATACCTCAATATTAATTTGCTTGCGATGAAACGTATTGCGGTAATATTAATTTAATGGCGGCTATTTCCACTGATTTCTCGCTTTAATAAGCGCACCTTTTACAGGGTTTCAGTTTGCAATTGGTTCGCAAATTTGCTCACGGAATACTCCAGTGTTTGGATGCCCTTTACCGGCAGAAAATCATCCACTGTGATCTGAAGCCAGAGAATGTGCTATTAAAGCAGCCTGGAAGAAGTGGCATTAAAGTAATTGATTTCGGATCTAGCTGTTTCGAGCACGAGCGCATTTACTCGTATATCCAGTCGCGTTTCTATCGGGCACCGGAAGTGATTTTGGGTGGCCGGTATGGCATGGCCATTGATATGTGGTCGTTTGGATGTATTCTGGCTGAGCTCTACACCGGCTTTCCTCTCTTACCGGGCGAAGACGAGGGCGATCAGCTAGCGGCTATGATCGAATTGCTGGGGATGCCACCGGAGAGCATGCTGGAGACGTGTAAGCGTTCAAGAAGTTTTTTCTCCTCCAAGGGTATCCCCCGCTACTGCTGTGTTACAACCAATGTGGATGGTCATGCTTTGCTCAGTGGGACGCGAAATAAGCGCGGCAAATACCGGGGACCGCCCAACAGTAAGGATCTCGCAACTGGCCTCAAAGGATGTGATGATACATTATTCCTGGATTTCATTCGGCGCTGCCTCGACTGGGATCCTACGACGCGGATGACGCCGCCGGATGCTGTGCGTCATCAATGGCTGAAGCGTCGACTGCCGCGACCTCCCGGAAACGGAGAAAGCCTGGGTGCCAAGTCGCAAGTCCTGGCGCAAGTGCTGGCAGATCGGGCGAACAACTGAAGGCGTGCACGCATTTTATCTGTACACATACCATGATTCTTTCCTCTGCCATATAAATTTCTCGTGAATCTCCTGTCCAAATATATGGCTATGTTGCTCTCGCTCCGTGCACGGGGCAAGCCTGGATATTGCCTCAGGCGCTGAAATGAGGGAAGTGGAAAGAACCTGGACGTCCTGCTAATAATTTGCTCCTACTCTTCCGATACTGATGGAATTTTGACCAATTTACCCGCAGTGGAATTCACAGCATATCTGTGAGGCTGACGGGTTTTGTTCCCCTGTCTCGCATAAATTGTTTGAACTTGAGAAATTTGTTAAAAAATGGAACCGCCGAAAGGAATATCAGTTTTTTATCTGCCACAACTCATGTATTGTTACTTTTTGATTGTCCCATTCCCTCTTTCAGTTATTCCTATCTCTCCTCTTTCTTTCTCTCTTCTTACCGGTTAATCTCGGCTGGTTGGAACATGGGCGTTTGTTGTGGAGGTGCAATCAAAGCTTGGTTCACAATATTGTTTGGCGTTGAGCGACTTAACGGATAACCTGAGTTGGATTGTTTGCTGTTTTAGCGCTCTCTTTTCTTGTGTTACCTTTTGGTAAAACTAATTTTTGGTTTCTCGCTTTACTAGATCTGCGGTGTGTATCTAATAATTTTTGAACTGGCTCAGTGTTTTGTATCCAGAATGCCCGTCCAATGGCTCAGGTTTCCCCATCTGTTTCTCTTCTTTAAAGATAAAGAGTTCCTATCGGTCAAGTGAACGGTCTCTGCCACCATGAACAGCAGCTCTCACTTTTGTTTGGATTAATGGACTAAAAGCAGTCATCACTATCAGTACAATGTAAGCCGATCATGGATCCAGTTCGATAACTCGGTTACTGGTTAGGATTCAGTTTTCATTGGCTCACTACTATGAACCTGTAATGTGTACCGAATCTTTTTTCTGTGATCCATGTGTTTACGTATTGTTCGGGGCTTTCGCTTTATCCATTGGAAATTTGGATTTTGGCCCGAATGATTAACGAAAAGCTGCAGACTTTATTCCATTACGGTGGAATCTGCTGTTTGCTTTCTGAATTGCCTCTCCGTTATGCTGTACATACATATCTGTCTACAATATTTTGTATTTCATGGCAGCACAATATGGAAAATAAATTATTCCTGTATATTTCATATTCTTTAACGTCTTTAAAAATTTGAGTGTAACTCCCTTATCGCATGCTAGCATGAAGTTTGAATTCGTTAGTGTAAATTGTAAGTTGCAATATTAAGGTCACGAATCTCACAGTTACCGCGTGAAATGATAATGGGTTGATCACGCATGGAAGTCGGATGCGTGAAATGTCTTGAGTTACATGGGGGAAGATTGCAGTATTTAATCACTGACTTCCATCCGTCTTGTTAGTTACCTAGATTTGAGGTATATTGTCATCCGTGACAAAAATCGCAAAACTCTAAAAAACAACAGAATGCAGGAATTTCCAATCAGGAGTTTTTTGCAAGTTGGACAACACATCTGGAGTAAGGTAAACGCTATCTACACCTTGGAAGCATATCTTAACAAAAACTGTAAACTTTTTACTGCTGATTCTTCCAAAATATCGTACGATAATAAACCATTACGCACATGATTTATGATTTGATACGATTCATGGTGTAGTGGTAAGTACTTATCAGCACACCGCGCACAGCCGAGAGCGGACCGGTTTAGCAATATTAGCCATTAGGTACAGTAAGTACTGTACTTGTTACTTGTACCGTAGATGGGAGCCGATCACCCGTTTGCCAGACACTGCACATACAGATATAGGATAGGAGGCATAAGATATCCTGCACGGCTTTCTTATCAAAAGAGAGGTTGTTCCGAAACTCAGCACTTCACCTTTTCGTTTTATCGAACTCATTTCGGTGGCAGTTATCAAATTTCGCAATTATCTTGCAACATGTTGGCATCCAGTATCAGAGTACTTCGTCAGCAGCCACTGGCGTACACCATCGCCAAAGCTGCTGCCTCGTCGAAGAGTGGTTCTGAATGTAAAAGCGGATGGAAAGCTGTCGTGCTGGGGGCGTCCGGAGGCATCGGACAGCCACTGTCTCTTTTGATGAAAGAATCCCGTCTTATCCAGCAGCTGGCCTTGTACGATATTGCCCATACACCGGGCGTGGCGGCCGATCTGAGCCACATCAACACAGGGAGCCGCGTGACGGGCCATTTGGGTCCTGATCAGCTGCAGGAGGCCCTGACGGGCGCCCATGTCGTCATCATCCCCGCTGGCGTGCCACGCAAGCCCGGAATGACGCGGGATGATCTCTTCAATACCAACGCGTCCATCGTGCGAGATCTGGCCGATGCCTGTGGCAAATACTGTCCGGAGGCGCTGATTGGAATCATCAGTAATCCCGTGAATTCCACGGTGCCCATCGCCTCGGAAGTGCTGAAGAAACGCGGTTGCTACGATGAGCACCGTGTTTTCGGTGTGACCACACTGGATATCGTGCGCGCCAACACGTTCGTCGCGGAGAAGAAGGGATTGGATCCGCAGCAGGTCAATGTGCCCGTCATCGGTGGACACGCTGGCATCACCATTATCCCGGTGATTTCGCAGGCGTCACCGCCGGTGCAGTTCCCGGCCGAGGAGCTGGACAAGCTGACCAAGCGTATCCAGGATGCGGGGACGGAAGTGGTGAACGCCAAAGCCGGCGCTGGATCGGCCACGCTGTCCATGGCGTACGCGGGAGCACGCTTCGCCTTCTCGCTGCTGCGCGGATTGATGGGCGAGAAGAATGTCACTGAGTGCGCCTTTATTAAGTCGGATGTGACGGATGCTAAGTATTTTGCGACGCCGTTGATACTGGGTAAGAAAGGTTGGGAGAAGAACTTTGGATTGGGCAAGTTGAGTGATTACGAGAAGCAGCTGGTGGAGAAAGCGCTGCCCGAATTAAAGGCCAGCATTAAAAAGGGCGAGGACTTTGTGTCGCAGACATACAAGGGCAAATAGGGTGGTTTTGACGTACAGAGCAAATTTCTATAGTGAAATCCTAATTTATGGTTTAGTTTTCTCCTTTATTTTATTTTGCCGCTTCATGTTTTGAGACTTCTTATAATGTGCGGTTGGTGTTCGCCTTATCATTAGTTACCGTCATACCGAAGCTGCTAATTTACTCTAACATTAATTTTTTTGGAAATCTGTTTTAAGGCAGTTGTTCTGGTACTTGTGCAATGTGTAGTCCAGTTGACTAAAATTTGCAGTCCATTTATTTCTCTGTTAAGAAAACTTACAAATAATAATTATTTACAGCAACTGTCCGGACATGTGGCGACAACATGTGGTAATTAATGTAGTTTTTATAAAAACGGAATAAAAGAACAAAATCATCTAAAAAATGAGAGTGTTACACAGCATAGTCAGTAAAAATCTGAAATCATTTTCCATTGCGAAGTGGGAAAAAACAGTTTGGTCTAGCGACTCTGGTTGTCGACCTGTCGAGTGGGAATATCTCGAAAAAAAGTACTGCCGGGTAACACATTATTCTGAGTTGTGGGTGATATAACCGTGGTTGCATCACCATTGGGAAAAAGAGCACTGACGGCTGCTGAAGACATTCCGATATTACGACACAGAGTTAACATCCATTGACCCAGTGATCGATCCTCCTTCAGCTGGCTGAGAAATGTATTATCCTGAAACTTCGCAGGAAACACGTTCCGTAATGCTTCCCGTGCCCTGAATGAGATAGAACAAACAATTAACTACAGCAAAAGCTCATAAATCATCATAAGTATGCAAAATGCGATAAAACTCTTCCCCTCCAGAAACGAAATTGTACCACTCACCGCTGGTGTTCAGAAAATCGTACATAGCATCGGAGAACGTGCTTAAACAGGCGGTTAGAGTTTCTTCCGTCCAGTGGCAGATTCTCTATCATTTTACCCTAAAAAACCAATAAATATTAATATCACAAAACACGAATTCGTAAGCAGCATCATTCAAAACGTACTAGAACGTTAGCAACGTGGGTAAAACGGTCGTAAGTGGCACACATGTAGGCCAATCCTTTCTCGTCTGACAAAATTTTTTGAACAATAAACACAGCAACCTGGAAACACAAGTTGTTATTTTCAACCCAACTACGGCATCAGGCTAAATTGCGACCTACAGTTTTTGACAGATCTGTTCCACTTTCCATTATTTTGAGACAAAGCGGAATAATTTCAGAATTCTCGGCTTGCAAAAGGTAAGGCACCACTGCAATTAAAAGAAATCAGGAAACATGTATTCGATGGTGCTAAAATCCATTGCTAGATGTTTTAGTAGGCAATTCGGTTACCTTCGGGATCATCTGTCTTGACTAAAGCTCCGATAACACCAAGGGACGTCAAACGCAGATATTCGAATGGTCGAGTATTATGTGAGCTGGACAGGAAAGGATACAAAAACATCGGAATTCGCGCTGAAATGAAGAGTCAAATCACACAACGCGCTACGCGCAGAACATAAGCGTATGTGGGCAGCGCTATATTGTTACACACAGTAAAACACGAGTACGCTCGGTAACATTCGAAATACACAAACCTTCGAGGAAAGGTTTCCGTGTTTCGTTGTGCGATGCCAAGCACTGCACCAGCGCCAATGCATTACAGACTCGATTGCTTTGGTGGGCAGAAAGTGTGTTGGGTTCCATTAAAATGTATGTCTCCGTAACTTCCTGCAGCAATGCAGCCACCGCCCCGAACGAATGCCAAATCCAGAGGGCCAAATCGGGAAATTGTTCTCGCCGTTTACTAAAGAAGAAAACCACTTTGCACCAGCGGGACGCTGTCAGAAATACAACCAATGCATTGAGATTATTCTAGACCCTAAAGCCACATCCGTAGGCAATGAGAATTGTGCAACGCAAACCTCAGTTCGAGAAGAGCACGCTCACGAGTCCGCGGATCACAGACATCGACAATCCACTGCTGGATCTGTTCGGGTGAAACTGGCTGCACAGGTGACGACGTACTGGACGGCAGTGCATTTGGAATAGACTGGCTGGCCGCGGCAGCCACGGCGCCCGACAACACAGCCCCTCCGCCTGGCCCCGTTCCCTGCAGGTTAGCCAAACGCGAGGCCATGTCACTGTCTGAATCCCACGAGCGGTAGATCATTAAGGAGACAGCAGTTCACCAGAGGAGAGCAGCGGCCCCAGGAAAACTGGAGTGGACACCAGTGCAAAACCAACGAAAACACGTTAGAGGCTTCACTTCAACTACCCACGGGATTCTGGCTCCGCAAAGCGTTCAGGCTACTTTTCAATTTCGAAGGAGCAGATTGTGTAAAGGAACGTATCGGAAAGTGATCACAATCATATCACAAGAATGTGACAAGATCGTAAGGCTGCGTACAAGCGTATCATCACTTCATCTGTTCTTTATGATCAGTCAGAAAAAGGGATTTAGTGATTTTAGTCTTTTAGAATTAAAAGTGATAGAAATAAAACATCACTGTGAGCAGTCATCACTGTGACGCTAACAAGTACTGTAAGTACTGTACGGTGTACAATGCGCCAGACTGCACTGCCACTACGAACGTGTTGCACTAGCACAGTAAAAAGTAAAATACTAATAAATAAATAATAATAAAAATATTACTTATCGTTTATATTAATCTTGTTTAAAGTACAATAAAAATATCTGATTTGCATAAGTACTTTATTAATTTGAAGTTGTTACGTATACGGCTAACAATAAGTACACCAATAGTTACGCCAAGGGTATACTGACACAATATTCTATCTGTTAATATCTATTTAAAAAATTTTAAATATACAAATATTTGTAGATATATATAGAACTATATCTATAAAAATAATAGCAAAACTAAAACAATGGAGCAATAATATCTCATTTTATGTATATATTATGCGTACTGTATGTCCAATACTCTGGTCTGTCTGCAGCTTGTACTTACGAATTAATTTCCATTTGTAACTTTATTATGGTATACTATAAAGTGCATATCTACAAAGCTTCGAAATAAAATTTTAAACCGCGCTATTTACCTACCTATTGAACAGAGTTTAAAAAAGAAAGTTTTCATTTATTGTTATTGTTTGCCCAATGAGTATGGAATAAAATACATTATGTTACCTACCGGTAACATGTATTATTGTAATGCAGCTGATCCAAAAAATTTAAAGGCTACAGTACTGTACCTTTTAAGGCTTTAAATTTTTGCATCAGCAATGTACTGCTTACACGGTATATACACTGTACAGTCAAACAAATTAATTAGTATTAAAGAAAGTATTAAAAATGTCATGTAGAGCGATACTACATAAATTCATAAAGCACTGTATTTTTATAAACGAAGTATAGGTAGTTGACAACAAAAATCGTGAAAAGCATTCACTCGCGGACCGCAGCTAGAATACGGAAAACACAACTTGACAATGAGACACATAATACTAAAATAAGTGCATTAATAAAACAGAACTATCTGTTAATAGATAATAACTAAGTAGTAATAACGTAATAAGTAACAATGGCACAAAAATTATACAAGAAGAAACTTTCTGTAACTTGCTGCTAAATGTATAGTTCTAAAATAGTGCTTTATACACGGTGACCATAACTTTATAGCCGGCAACTGATAAAAATAAAATAAGATACATAGATAAAACAAAACTGATTGTACTACCGCACCTTTTGTCGAATAATGTACGAGTTGTGCTGGGGCGTGTTAAGTTTCGTAAGCCAGAAATTGATTTGCTCTTACGTAGAATAAACGATAAAATAATTTATTAAATCCCTGTACGAAGTATCCATGCGGCAGCAGCATGAATAGCAAATTCTAACAACGTTCAAGCTCAAATCTCCAAACTGAAATGCATTCATTGAAGCTGGCCTCACACACACGTGGTCTGGTGCGGTCGTCGCATTCATTGGTAGACCGTTTTTTGGGAGATTGAAAGACACTTGCGAACTGGTTTTCCAGTGTTGACCTTCATCTTCAACGTTTCAAAATTACCATTATTATCTTTGGATGGCACTAAACTGATTTTTTTCAACTAGAAAAATGTCCGTTATCATAGAAAACAGCCGGCCTAAGATTTTGGTCCTATCCAGCGGTGGTGCCGTGGATTCGGGAACAAATGCTACCATTGTTAATGGTGACGAATCACTGATGAAGTCTTTGGAGGATTCTGATGTTGTTATGGAAGAGCCTCCTGCTCAACAACCTTTGCCTATTGATATACCTGATGATTCTACTAAAAAAGAAGAATTGAGTAATGGGATTGTGAGGAGTGAGTTGCCTCAGATCATTAGCAGCGATGTGGAAATGGAAAATCTATCAGGTAAGCCTGCACGATCTTTTGAAATTGTTTTCTGATTTATCGACTGTTAGATCACTGTGGACATTTTTTTGGGTGTAAAATATTCCCTAGAATCTTTTTTCCGAATAGTTTTATGGTGTTGGTATTTTTAGACTATGGTGAAACGAATTACTATGTTAAATAATAGATTATGTTGATACTACTTATTATGATATTATCATTTACAAATGCAAAAAGCTTGCTGATACTGTTAAATCGCTATTTGTAGGCGCTTCTAGTGAAATCCCTGTTCCTTCCCGTTCTTCCCCAGAAGCGGAGCTGCAGATAAAAGAACTGCAAGCCGAATTACTGCGAGAAGAGACCAAGCTTACATTAATGAAAAGAATTTACCAGCTACAAAATCAACCGGTGAAACAGGAAAAACGGGAAGAATCAACGGGAGCAGAGCGTAAAGGTCAGCACAGTAAAGCAGCAGCGGCTGTCGTGCTGCAACAGAATGGCATCAAAGCCAACAAGAATCAACCCGATGGAGCAACAGGGAAAAGTGACAAGCAGTTTGCACGAGATGCCAGGGTAAGCGTTTGCAGTTAATATATGCAAAGAGAAATAATTGCAGCTAATTCGTTGCGAAATTTGTTAGTAAAACTGTTTCGGTATCACCCAGAATTTCTTGATTTGGGGGAGGCCGAGATAATTATGTATTTATGCTGCACTGCATAGTAGCGCTGTGCATAGGTTGAAAACTAAAAAATGGCTGGAATTCCACAGTTTTGCTCGCAGAGTATGTTTTGATTATTCTCTTTATTTGCGTAATTTAAGCGAAAATCTTAAAAACTGCGAAATGCAGAAGACACAACCTGTGCTGAAATATCAGCAGAATGCAACGACTGGCCCCGGCTACGGCGGTTATTCAGGACCTGCCGCGGCAGTTCAGAATTCGCGCGCGCAGCCAGCGCCACCAACACCCCAGCCTCCTCCGCCTGCACAAAAACCACAACAACACCCTATTGAAACACTGGAACAGCAGTTCTCTAACGACCGAATTACTTTGCGGCGTCAGATGGAAAAATCCATAATGCAGATTGTACCTCCTAAACCACCTCTTCCTGATATAAATTTCATCCCCAATACCGTTTGCCCGGATTTCGTTGCATTATTGGGGATGGAATTGGCAGCGAAGTTAGTTTATTAAAATTAGGAAGCAGTCTAGATAATTTCACTACCGTCAGCTATTCATTAAAGAAGTATTGCACAATTCATTAATGTTTACACTTTGAAATTTTTGCTGACTTTCTTCTGAAATTTTTTTCGTTTGTTTCAAATTATTTATGCGAGTGAAACACCAGTGGCACTTTTTTTACCAATATCAAGAAATATTCTGGGCGGTATGATAATAGTTATTTGAATGCTTGTTCTAGACTTTGCAGATTATTAGTGTAATACTGCAATGCGGGGTTATTTTTGTATGAACAATTATCATTAAATTCATAGTGAATGGTTTTGCCTCTTATAAATGTCTGTGGTTGTATTTTCGTTTAGCTATGCCATAAATGGCAAAAATCTTATCGATCAATCCAGTTATGTGGAACCTCACCAATGTCTTAAGTGCGGCGAAGATGTCTGTCCGTTATGGAAAGTCGATGCAGAAAATCATCCTACGGTGGTCTGTGAATCCTGCTACTATGCAGCAAGGAGTACGGTATCGCGAACGGGTCATCTTGACGCTCTTAAAAAATCGTTCGCAGATGTTCTTGATAAGGTTAGTGTAAAGCATGGCTATTGCAACCTCTGTACATTTTAATTTCTTAATGGCCGGAGACTGACACTGTGCTGGAATTCAAAATTGAATGCTTGACGTGGTTTTAGGAGCGCGATCTGGAACGCTCACACGCAGCGGCGATGGAAAAAGCCAAAGCGACAGCACCTCCGCGGACGGTAAACAAACCGGCGCCCCTGGTTCCCACCTATCCCAGCAACGCCAACGTGCGTAGTCAAGTGGCATCGACCATCGTCAATAATCATCACGGCGGCACCAACAGTAACAACTCCCACCATATTGTGCGCAGCAGTCCCAAGCAGTCGTCTTTCTACAACCAGGCCGCCGGTCTGGCTCCTCACCACAGTCAATCAGCGGGCCTACGTCCCGCATCATCCCTGCCGCCGGCCCCGCCCGCCAGGAATTCCAGTAAGCCTCCTATCTCATCGCCCTACGCCCCGATGGCCATGCCGATTCCTTTTGCCCCCACATCGACATCTAACCGACAACAGCAACATGTTTTGCGTCAGTCCGCCGATGTCCAGAGGCAGTACCTTTTAGATATGATCTCACGGGCACCAAAGCAGCAGTCGGCGCCGGCTGGAGGGGGGCGCTTGGAGGAAAACTTGACTTGGGCTACGCCAATTGGTGTTATGTTTTGGATTTGTTAGGCAGCCGCTTTTGTGGTTGAATCCGTTTTTTGCTCGAGCAGAGAATTTGTGCGTTCCGGTTGGACATGGTTTGCATAAATCGGTTTCTGCCGAGAAGTGAAAACTGGCTGGTTAAGTCATGGGAAATGTTGTTTTTAGTCATAATCAGTTTGGCTACTTTTTTGGTCGTTTTAAACAAAACTTTACAGTTATTTGGTAAGGGTTTGCGGACTTTTTTAGTTTTGCTTAATTGAACTAGCTGGCACAGAACAATAAATTATTGGACAATTTTGTCATCAAAATTGTTTGAAATGAATTCTTGCAGGATGCGGTTTGTTGAAATTGTACATCTTCATGGGATTAAACTAGCTGATTAACTTACTGTTTTGTTATTTAATTTTTTGTGGCTCGAGTAATGTTTTGGAAGCAGTATGATTGTATTACGTTACGCATTTTCGTTGAGTCTATCTTGTATTATATTTGGGTTTTATATTTCCGATTAAGTCTTTCTATGTAGAAATGATGTACAAATATAATTTTGTTTAGTATTCGTCAAACGTGTTGATCGGTCTTCCAAAACATCTGTTTTGACGCCGGACCACCGAACTACAGCGATGCAATGGATTGAGCCGGTATTAATTTAACTTATCGATGAAGTTTAATATTATCCGACACTTGCATTCGAGTATTTTATGGGTAAGCGAGAAAAGGAAAGAGGGCGGAAGAGAGATCAAGTTTGTGCACACGTAACGCTACTTTTACCGAGCCGGCAAATTCAGAGTCAGTGCATTATGCACCGCCACCGGTGCCCACTACCCAACAAACTGCGCCCTTTTCAATACCAACGTTCTGATTGAAAGTTCAAACAAGTTGGCACATGGCATAAATAATAAATAGCCCTATAGCCGGCTATAACCATGCGTCTAGACCGTCTTTTTCGACATGTGTTCTGGATAAATGTGGTCGTACATGTTTCGGAGATCACAAGCGCTACCATCATCGCTCTAATAACACGATATGTGTAACCTCTCCGATCCAGATAACGGCTGTTCACCTTTTGCACACGGCCACCGCCACGGACGTCACAAACGTTTCTTTCGCTTGAATCGACCGCTTTTCAACATACATATGTGCATATGTTGTAAAAACATCTATAAGTGTAGATTCAAAGCGAACAACAAAAAAATTCGTTGAGTGCATGTGCACCGGCTAAATTCGTGCTTATGTAGCTTGCTCATTTATGCAACTTGTTCATTGAGTCTTGAATAAGTAAAACAAACGCTGGTTTTACTTTCAACTGTTAACCAGTAGCTTTTGAAACCAATATCATTACCTATATTTTGATTACTAAATATTTCCATTCAGCTTATTTTCAGCTTACCAATTTTTCATATAGATGAGTGACAATTACCGGTAATTACGGTGCTTAAACGATGTTGATGGCTACGAGTACATGCTTGAAAATCAAAATGCCAGAACTGCGGAAATACAGTAATTCGTACGTTATACCGCTATATCTTTCTCGTACCGCTAAAAAGTATCGTATTTACTGACAAGATGAGCAAATAAAAAATCAACCAAGCTTTCAATCTGTGCAGGGTTCACAAATCACAATCCAGCTGGGCATTCTTGCAAACTCTGTTAAGCAGAATATCTATGGTAGATCTCACGAGTCAGCGATATCATTATCCACAAATAGACATCCAGAAATTTCCTGGACAAAGCGCACCGCCTAAATTCAGATGCTACTGCTCATTCTACATGAAGCCTCTCTTTTTCTTTGCCGGTGGCTTTTTAGTTGACTCGGATGGGGGTTTCGAGGTTTCTGCAGGCGTCTGTGCTGCAGCAGAAGTGCGAGATGATGCCCGGCGAGGAGCCTAAACCCACACGCAATACAATGAGATCGCGTAACACGAACCAGTTTATTTTTTTTTCAATTCCTTCTACAGATATTAGCATTACAGGGCATTTAATCAGTTTTACCGGTATCGGCTTGATGCCTTCCTCGACTTCGACAGCAATCTCTTCAGTACTATTTTTAACCGGAGCCGGTAGCTTTTTTGGGCTGGATTTCGGAGATGGGAGTTTGGTTTTTCCGGGAGACTCAGATTTCTTCCGTTTTGTATCTTCCGTGGCGGCTAAACAACGTAAAAACGTGGCAAAGCGACGAGAATCGAAAAATAAATTCAGAGATATTATAAGAGCCACTTTTTAAATGCACCTGAATTCCCTCTGGGATTTTTTAATCGCGCTGAAACGAGCGTTTCATATAATTTGACTACGCCAGCATCAGTCGCACAGTCGGCGAAACTGTCCATCTGCATAAGAAAAAAGACAAATAAAATTCAACTGACTACTTTCTGCTTTTCAAAAGTTCCGGCTTCTCACCTTCGTACTACTTATACGCGCCAGCTCGAACTGTGTGAGATCAAACGGTACAGATGTAATGGTTCCTGCAAAATAAGTAATAGTGTATCGCAAAAATTTAGTAATGCACTCTAATAAGTTTGCTGGGAATATCGTAACTGCAGTAATCAACTCGAAAAGTTCATGACGTTGGCTCGATAAAGCGCTTAACTTTATGAATACCCACGACACCACTAGTACCTAGCTCGTATCTCACAGTCAAGATGCTTTCTCGACAAAAAAAACATTTATAATCAAATCTGATTACAAGCCAACACGAATGTATTGGTCAGTTTGAAACTTTAATTACAGATATGCAAAAATAAAATTTCCAAAGGCTTTTTTCCAAGGAAATAACATAAAGCAATATCTACATTATTGTACATCAGAGACGAACTTTGTCAAGAATTATTTTTTAGTGCCACACAATCTGGTTTACACACACAATCTGGTTCGGTCTTTAAACCGAAACCGAAACATTAATCTAAAACATTAACCGAAACATTAACCGAAGCATTAATCTAAAGCAGATATCGTAAAGTACAGTATACGATTTCTGTAGCATAGCGCACAACACTGTGGAACAAAGTGCTATGACGGTATAAAAATTTAAAAGAGTAAAACATGGCTTACAGCGCATGCAGGAGCATTCTACTTTATACATACCGCGGGATGGTTTAGCGCCTTGAAACTTATAATCCTCAATTTCTTTGTCCTTATTGTGTAAAATCTCGACCAAATCTTTCGAAGCATCAACAGAGTAAGCGGCCATCATTATTAGAGGCTGAACAACGTGTGCGAAGTGCAACTGTAAAAATAATCCGCAGAGTAGCTACAAATTCACACCCAATCGCTAAACTGAAAAATGAATGCACGCGTTACGAGCACATGTCAAGAATTACCTGGACGCCAGCACTGTTTGCGAGACTGTTGGCAGAAGTGCATTTAAAATCAAAATCAAACGCTATGGATCCGCCGAGTAGCATTCGAAATCCGATGTTCGCTTTTGTGGGTTGTTGTGACGATGAACGGGACTTGTTGTGACCATCCAACATAAATCGCCAGCGTGCGCTGCTTTTCCCGGACACGGCATCTGATAGATGCCTGATCAGCAGATCTTCCTCCATTTCCAGTCCAGGATTGTATTCCTAACAATCAATTTCAATTTTTTTACCATCGCGGAGCCTCCTCTTGCAAGCCTGGGCAAATACTGATGTCTCACACGCACTTCATCAGACATGATGATACACCATGTATTTCTCACATAAATCTTCTCGGAGTAGCCAAGCGCAATTTAGTGCAATACAACGCCGCAAATTTCTCACCTCAACGCTTTCCGTGACGGCGGATAAGGATGGCTCGTGCTGGTACCACGAGTTTCCATTGCTTAAATCAACGGCGAAAAAATAAAAACCAGACTCCAACGCCTCGTCGTCTTCTTGCGTAGAAGGAAAATAGATTTTCATCCAAAAGGACTGACTTTTCAAATCGGACAAGGAGCCAGATTTCGAAAAAAAATCCCCCAAAGTCTTCGTTTTGCCAGTGAAAATGGTGCAATGTTGAACGTGAAACGGAGACGACTCGAACTGGCGCTCTTCAGTTAATCCCATTTTTGAAAAATAACTGAACTCCGTTAAGATACGACTTCTACCCTTTCTGAAATTAAGACGAAATTCAAAAGGAGAATTTCATTTCTTGCTTTGGTAGAAAGTGAGAAATCATCAAGAGACCCAGAACTTACGTTACTGACACACGTACTTGAGGTAGTCACTGGTCATAACATAAAATGCAGCAGACTGCTAGACAGTCAAAACTACCATACGAGTACCGTGCGAGCGGCACCATGAAAGACAAATATTCGTGAATGAATCATTCATAACATCGCCACCCTGAATGAACGGCGTACGCAAGAAGTCTGGAAAATGCTCAGACTGGCAACATGCCAGCTCCCAGGTCTGTAATGCAAGGTAAATCATTCGACATCCTGGGTGGTCGCAAGATTCACACCGTTTTTGGTTTTCATCAGCTGGTTACTTACTGGTTTATTCTGATGGCTAAGCAACAAGCACTCAAATTTTTTGCAGTTTTCTAGACTACGAAGTGTTATTCAACTCTTTCGAAAGAAAAGAAATTGTAGCCGGTTTAGTTTATACTCAACAGAGCTACAGGAGTACAGGTAACGGTAACACTGTACATATAGGTCAGCCATAAAGCACACTTGGAGAACAAAAAAACCCGCACGTCGTTCGATAGATAATTCCAAGAATTAATTATTACTTATGGCAAAAAAATAAAAACATGAAATCCCATTTTAAAAAGGATAACAATAAACCATCACGGACCATCGTGAAAATCAAGATTTGCAGTGACTCATCTCGGTCGAAATGTCAATATGCAACCAAGATGCATCCCACGGAAAGAATTATTAGAGAAAAAAAGCGAGACCATTTCCAAACGGATTTGTATCCAAATTCGAAAACCTCTATTATAATACAAAAATCTGGGGGATGAAATATACAGTTTCTTCGTACATAACTAGCCCGTCAAAGGAATGACCATCTTAACCGGGCATCAGATTCTGCGCATCGTCACTTTCGTCATAATCTTCACCAATGGTATTCCACGCCGACTGCCGTAATGCCATGCGCTCTTCAACCAAAAGGGCGCCAAGATCTTGCAATCCATTCTTAGTGTCAACGTGCAGCTCTACTTCCAGAACATCCGACATATCCGTAGCTCGTAGAAACGCTGTCCGCTCCACAACCAGATCGCGAAACCATTTGATCGATGTTTCACAGGATACATTATCGGGTAGAATACCGATACCACCCAGGCCGATTACGGTACTGAAATAAGGCTCTTCGAGAAACTTTTGATGTAATCGCCGTACATTCTGTGCGTTCCCGACGGACAATTCTTTCCCGAGATCTACTAGCCGCACCTATAACGGGAGAAAGCGCAAACTGACCACTCAGATCAGCATAGGATTTTCCATGGAGTTAGCTGTCCATGACATGGCTTGTCGCACTCGCCTTAGCCTTTTGAAAGTTACCGCACATAAGTCCGTAATACAGCCCCAATAGTAATTATTAATAAATCCGTGCCTCTGTACCATGAAATACAGCAGCCGCTATCATACTCGTATCAAAGATACGAAACTGTTAATGAGTTGCAACCTTGCCAGAAACAATTACCTTCAGATTATTTTGTCCCGAATGTGTAATTTCAGTTCCTAACGGCACCCCTCTAAACCAACTGTACTTTCCCCGGAAGTTGTGCCTAATGGCCAGAAATGCATCTACGACATCGGCCATAGACGGATACATGAGATACTGCGGTCCACCATTCTGATAAAACGCCGTCATGTTGGAAATCAGCGTGTCCAAACCAACAGGAAAAACTTGATCTGAAAAAATTGTGTATAGGTTGTAATACGTTGGTACCACCTCCGCCAGTCGGTATTTCAAATGTGGACAGTCTAGTTATACACAACGACAGTAACTGCCAGCCAGTATATATTTACCGGGAAATCTCAGTGGTGCCTCTCCGGGAATACTTCCCACTGGCAAACGATTCAGCACCCAAATGGACAAACGCGTCAAGGAGACCGCTTCCTGGATACGCACTACAGCACAGTCTCCGATGTCCAGTACATTCCGCGTCGACAGCTGAGTGAATCCCAAACAGACGTCCAAACCCGTCTTTTCGTCGTGGGCTCGCGCTGGATGCTTGTACCGGCATGCCGCTCCCAAGTGACATGAACGCTTCAGCAAAGTGCTCTTACACACTCCACGGTCGACTTCTGAAATTACACAACATTTCTACTGTTACAAAAAAAAACAGTACATACTAGGAATTTCGCCCGATATGATATTTTTCGTTAAATTTGACAAAACTCGCAAAAGTGCAACACCAACAACTATGCACAGCAGTGCAGGCATAATACCGTATCAGCAATCCTTAGAATTTAATCCTTTTTTACAGTTCCGAAAATGTAATCAGACTAGCAGACTTTATCACCTTACCAACCGATTTGTCGATGTTTAACTTCTGGTCCGTTGTACTCCCCTTGGCAGCATCCGTTACATTGTGTTTCCAGAAGTGGAAATCAGCTTCGTGCAGAGTGCTCAGCTCGCTTGCGCTTTTTTGCACTGAATCGGTCTTGAGCTCCTTGACATCGTGGCTGGCACTGGAAACACCAAACAGCGTCGCTTCCTCTCGACCTTTCGCCAAAATGGCAGATTTTTGACCGGTTTTTTTGGGAACATCTTCTTTCGTCGCTGACTGTTGGTTTGCCTCGAATGTGAAGTACTGCGACATCGCAGACTTTGGAGTGGATCTCTTCCATCTTTGTCCACTCATCGTTCGGTGTGGACTGTAGTGAGGATAAACTGAAATTATTCTAACGACTTCAATTCGATCTAAAGTAACTCATCACACAGTGATGCAGGTGGTCCGCTATAAGGACATTTTTAAACCGAAAAAAATTCCAGAAGATTTATTGTAGTAATCGCAACAACTTGCCGACAACCATAGTCAACAATCTTTCAAAGACAAAAGACTGAAAAGAGTTTTAAATTTTAATTTCGTCGTTCACGGCGTGACGCATGCTTTTTTAATTTTTCAGGCACAGGAAAAATATTGCGCGAGAGCGCACCAAAGTGCGCCGATGCACAGCCCTAGATGTGTCTATTGTGCAAGAAATGGCGCCATCTCTATCAAGCACAGAAAGCCCTGAAGGAGCGACGCGCATTTACGACGCGGTGCACGTGATTAACATGGTCAAATAGCACGAAAAAGTCACATGGTCATAGCTCTGGTAGTGAAATACTTATTTAAATCGAGCGGCCGGAAGCTGACAGCCCGAACTGGATTCACATTTTCGGGCCAGGCTCAACGTGATCAAATAATCAAATTTACTTTTATTGACATAGAAGATGGGATTCCACAGGCTCGCTGCTGAGCCTGCGCGTTTCTTCTGATATCTCTCACTCAAGGTGTCAATGTTCATGCGCCTATTTGAAATACTTACACCCTTCCAGTTTTCCTCTTTTATTTCTCCTGTGAGTTGAAATTGTCAGTCGCTAGTTCGGTTTTACATCCTGAACACATGCATTCCTTAAGGGACCTCGCGCTTGGAGATTTAACGATAATATTGCGTGTTGGTTACACTTTCTGTTGATGTTTTGAAGTCCAGTGAAGATATCTCACGAATGAAACTAATGGGGTTGCTGTAGTTCACATCGTCATTTACGTCTTCAGCACAACGAAATCTGTGCTACGACGGGAGTGTTTGTGGTGACGGTGAGGATGGATAAAACAGATGACTATCTGCGGGTGATAGGCTCATTCGGTAAATATCAGCGAATTGTGGTTATTCTTATCATTCTTCCTGCTATTCTTCCGTCCGCCTTCCATTCCTTCAATCAGGTATGGTTGGATTTTTTTGTAATTTTGTTGGTAAGCCTAGTACTTAAGTAGGTTTTTTTTATTTTGCGTTTCTTCAGATGTTCCTTACTGCCGTCCCCGAAGATTATTGGTGCAAAATCCATCCGGATATCGAAGCTTATAATCTGTCCCAAACACAGATTGCCCTGTTACTTCCTAAGGACAATGATTCCCGGGACAATAAGTCCCACAGTAAATGTGAAATGTGGGACATTGATTACGCTGCTGTGATAAATTTCTCGTCTTTTGTCAGCGTCCTGGAGAATTTTGACAGTATTAGTGATAAAACGAAAACCCGTTGCCGATACGGTTACCAGTACAGTTCTGAAACATATACGAATACTATCGCCACCGATTGGGATTTGGTGTGTGATAAAGGCTTTTACCCCACACTGGCCATGGTGCTGCTGTCGGTGGGAGAAGTGGTGGGAACTCCGATTTTCGGCTATCTGTCCGACCAGATCGGGCGGAAACCGTCGTATTTGATCTGCTTCTTCGTGCAGTTGGTATTTGGTGTGGCGACGGCATTTGCTCCGGATTTTATTACCTTTTGCATTTTTCGCGTGGTGGTCGGCGGAACGTACGGCGCCATTTACAGTCTTCCCTTTATTCTGGGACTGGAGATTGTCGGGCCCGATCACCGGGCGACGGTCTCGGTGTTGACGTCTGTCACGTACAGCATCGGGAATATGTTGTTGGCGGGGATTGCCTATCTGGTGCGCGACTGGAAGCATCTTGCCTTATTGACGTCCGCTCCCCTCGTGATTATTGGCATTTCTTGGTGCTTTGTGCCGGAGGTATTTAAACACAAATGACGTTATTCAGTACTATAATTGTGCTGCCCGGTTTTATTTATTAATTAATTCACACTGAGCAGCAACCATTTGCAATAACAGTGGGTATAAATTGCAATCTAGTATTTAAATGGGGTTATTATTTGATATAATATTTAGCAGAATCTGAAGCGGATCGCTTTTTTCACGTAGAGTCCGCGATGGCTGTTGGCCAAAGGCCGTGTAGACGAAGCCAAAGATTTCTTCCGTCGCGCCTCAAAGCTCAACGGTGTGGAGCTGGAACCGCATTTCCTGGACGATTTGACCGGTGCCAGTAAGAAGCCACTGAAACTCAGAACGGCTGACACCGGGAAACGGCACACGTTTATTGATCTCTTTCGAACGCCCAATTTACGCAAAAATACCCTACTGTTGACATTCGTGAACTTCGGCAATTTGGCAGTCTACACGGGTTTAAGCTATTATGCGCCGACTTTATCGCCCATTCCACATCTGAGTTTCTTCCTTTTGGGATTAGTGGAATTACCCGGTTATCTTTTTGTGCAGTTTACGGCCGACAGATACGGAAGACGATTGCCGCAGATCAGCTGCATGATTATTGGCGGGATCGCTTGTATCCTTGCCGTGGCGGTGCCGGATAGTGCCTACCACATGTACATCGCATTCTGTTTGACGGGGAAATTGCTCATAAATATTTCATACCTGATTGCTGAACTGATGGAAGGTAAGGGTACTCTTTATCTTCAAGTCATCACTTTGTTTAAAATTATCTTAATCTGGTTATAGCCTGAAAGAACTCTTACGCATGTCGCGGTGGCTCTTTGCAGTTTGCACTTTGATCAGGGTCTTTTAATGAATTTTTCTCGAATGCTTTCCTCTTTTCATTGTCTTCAGTTCGAATGGTTTTCATTGAACTTTTGATGGTGGCATGACGAGCTTGAATTTAGCTTCGTAATCGCGATCGTAGTATGGACCGGGACGTTTTTGTGTTAGTTTACGTAATATATTGATGGCTTGTCGTCGGCGGAGAGTGTATGCTATTGATTTTTACAGGCGAGCTGATCCCAACTGTGATCCGCAGCGAAGGAAGTGCATTTACTGAGATTGTGGCCTCGGCTTTGACCACGTGCGTCCCCATTATCGTTTATCTTGGCTACAATTATCTCGCGCTGCCTTTGATCATTTTCGGTGTGTTGGCTTGCGTTGCCGGGATCTGTGCCTTCTTTCTTCCGGAAACGTTCGGTAGGTTGTGGTAGAAGCCTGTTGTGCCAGCTTTATTTGCTTATGCGATGTTGAACTATGAAAATATCCTATTGAGTGTACTGTGTGTGCGTTCATAGTCATTTTCTGAACATTTGTAGCTGGTATTTGAGATTCTGCCGCATGTATGTAAACAGTAATGGGACATTTCCTATTCACTTTGCAGCAGCGCTGCAACTTCTGTCAGCCGGTGTTATTGTCGTATTATTTGTCATGTGATTATAGATGCGGATCTTCCTGAAACGATTTTGGATGGTGAGAACCTTGGGAAGAATTACACCTTTCGGCAGCGTTTCAACCTGTTTCCTCAGAAGCGTAAACGGTTACCTGAACACCATGGCGCTGTGAATTCACTTAATGCGGTGTACAATAAAGCCGGTGGGAGAAAAGGTCGTGATAGCCAAGACTTGAAGTGTCCAGTCGAAAACGAAGCGTTAACTGCCAGTTGTTGCTCAACGCATACGTAATTGGAGAGGATTTGACTTCGACTTCGGTCGATGCCTGCTCTCGGAATTTGTGATATAGGTGCCCGATCGGCAATAAGATTTGGTGTTTTTATTTAACATTCTGGTCCCCTTTTCTTGAGATCTGTTAGTTGTTCCTTTGTACATAAGTATACGAAATTTTCCTTTTGTTGTAACCATTCGATTTCTTAAAAATTTTCATGCACAAGATGATTTTCTAGTTACATGCCATCTGTCAATCAGTAATTTCAGGTTGACATTTGGTATAAACAATTGTGAAGACAGAATAGTGTTGGTTGTTGGACTGGTTGAGTTTCCTTTCTTGAACCAAGCTTCCAGTGCAGTCTTTTCGTAAGAAATTCCGTCTAAAGAAAAAGTCGAATGTTTTAAAATTAAAAAGTGGGAAATCTATAAGAGAAACGTATCGTCCTGTGCTCTCAAATAGGATGCTCTGGATGACGATCGCAAAATCCATTCTAAATCTACTGAAATTAGAAATTACCCAAAGCGATTACTGGATCCCTCATGATCTCATTCGTAACTGGGCATAGGAACTCGCTGGGAGCATTATCATCGTCCAGAAATTCCAGTTGAATTTTGTTGTCATTGACAGCTTGAGTGATCGTGACTGGCGGCTCCACGTCGGCGGCCGCTCCTGTATTTGTCGATATACGCCAAAACCCCACAATTCCACCCGAAAATCCGGCCATCATGAACTGATCGTTAGATGAGAAACAACAGCTGCGCACGTACTTCGTTAATGGTCCAACACGTTTCAGAGCGACAGCTTTCACCGGATCCCAAACAAATAGGGTTCGATCGGATGAGCTGCAAGTCCGGAAATAGAGATGATAGTGCATATATGGCACATGGTATCATTTACCACGTAACCGAGAAAGGTGACAAAACCGTACCAGCTAATGAGCAATTTTGTTTGATTAGCAAAACGGACGGAACAGATATCGCCGGAATGACCTTTCAGGTGGCAGTTCCCAGGAGAAATTGCAAGCTTCATATTTCCGTTTGGTAGTTCAATCAAATGCCATAGTTTGACTGTGTTGTCGTATCCGCCACTTGCTACATGCAGGGCAGTACCTGCAATTAACGAGGGAAAAACATTTCATTTTCAAATCATTTACAGCGTGATTACAGATATGCAGCTTTTAAAGTTTTTTAAATAATCGATTACATCTTGTTTTGCAGCAACGAGAGAAAAATCTGTAAGGGACTTGTAAGTTACACAAACGTCATAATTCTGAATGTTTGTTTTAGTGTTTCCATAAACCGATTCAGAAAATTGAAAATTTTGTTGTATCTGTACATTGCATATTTTTATGCCAAGGTGTGTATTGTAATTGAGCATTACTCGTCGGTGCCGGCACCGATTTTGCGAAACTTTTGTAGCAACTAAGGTAAATCAATGCTTGCAATGTTAAAATGGTGCTGTTAGCGGATATCAAGAATTATTTTTGAAACGGTACTGACTGTGCTTATGGTTAGTTAAATGTACATTGTAAAATACATTGTGTACCATTATTTTAATTCATGTTACTGCAAGACACCGTACGTACAGCCTGCAGTTTTAATTGTAACTTACTTCCATTCGGACTATTTAATTTGTACGGGGCAATATCCATGCATGTGCATCCCAAATCGTGCGCATCCCGTTGGATATATATCGCTTGATCTTTGTTGCGATCCCATATCCTACAAAACATTCGTGTCGTCAAATCGCTGCGTGAAATTGATGCGTGACTAAACAATAATACATTTTTTGCAACTGACCGGATGTCGCCTGCCATACCTCCAGACAAAATAAACGCGCTGTCGTGGGTAAAGCACAAACACGTCACGCTGGCTTCGTGACCTTCGTACACTCTGCTCACACCAAAAAACATACAGCACTGGTTAATAATTATTCGCTCGTTAACTCTTTAGAAAACACGCAGCTATTCAAATCTTTTTCGCACTTTTGTAGTTGTAGGCCGGCGGTTTTGTCGAACGCCCAAAGAGCCACGCAATCATTGTCGCCGCCTGCCGCTATGTAGCGCGAATCTGGAGATATCCTGCACGTGCGCGCAGCGGATATAGTATTCGACGGCAGATTCACTTGCCCGATTTTCTTCCCCGTTGTGGTATTCCACACCATTATTACACCATCCGAAGAACACTCCACCAGGAACGTCCCAAACGAACTGAAATCACTTGTGGTTATTAAACGGTTTTTTCGTAAGCGGCATGCATTTCTAATAATCTGCCCTACATGTCCGCATAAGACTTATATATGCATCCATGTTTAGCAATATGATTTCGTAAACGATTTCAGTTAACTAGCCATCCGTATTTGTATCTGGTGTTTCTGCTGCATTTTTACAAATATTCGTAAGTATTCGTTGTATAAGAAAAGTGCGCCAGAAACTTATGGACACTGTAGTACGGTTTACGCACAGATAAATATTATCCAGCTCCAGCTGTCAATGCTTTTATCATGAATGTGCGATATAATCCCAAAGGAAATCAGAGGTGCTTGCAATGCATTGTGCGAATTTACCTGAAGTGTAAGCACTGTACATGGTAAATATGATCCGCGATTGGTGAAAAAGGCACTTCATGGAGTTCGATGTTTTGTTCGTCTTTTTGGTTGATCCTCCAAATGCGAATGGTCTTATCGGCTGAACCCGAGGCCACCATATTTCCGGTCCAGACCACCGATAAAACATCGTTCCGGTGCGCCGTGAAACTGCTGATGACCTTCACGTTCAGCACGTTTTCCGTTGATCCATTCATGTGTCCATTCATTGTCTCCGGTTATGGATGGCGATGTTGCAGATAAACTAATGCAGACATTTGCTTATTTTATGAAGATTCATAATAGCGTTAGCGCAGCTCTTCTAAAATTTAAAGCGCGAGCGACTGACGCAATTCAACGGCAATCTAATTTTCGGATAATGCTGTGGTATATGCAGTGCGTATTATTCCAGCTGTTGTACTGTAATACAAACTGCGGAAGTTATAAGATGAGGAAAGTCGATTGTTAGGCAAATTCCTGTCAGGAACATAATCCGTATCAACATGAGCATGTGCCACTGGCAGCGGCCTGAATGGTGGAAGCAGGAAAAGAAGCGGAAGCTGAATGGATACTTATTGGCTAAGCAGTCAGTCAACGTTCATTTACGTCACTGATGGGAGTTTTTCCCGCAGCATCGTTTCGCATCCGAAAGAAGCTGCAGCGATTATCATGTCAGCGCTGTGGCGGCGCATGTGCTCCGGTGTGGAGATGTTAATCAGCTCCAACTGTTCCTACTCTAATATGTGGAATGCGGAGCGCGGACCAGCACATCGACCGAGCATTCCGCATCGATTGTAAGCTTACAGAGTTGTAATATAGACATACAGTTTCGGTGACGTGGAAAGTCGCAAAAACGATCAAACAACGTTGCAGCGGCGTATTTAAGCGTTTTCTACGGTAGCGCTACTTGGCTAGCTGCTTATGATTTTGTAAGGTGATGCGTTTCATGGTTAAAAAAGAGTGCAGTGACTACAGCCTTACAACCTTCCTGTCGTTCTGCAAAATGTCGATGAGTATACGTCAGCCGCGTATATTCCAGATTATCAGTACGAAAATTCGTTTTACTATTTTCTCACCACAAGTAGCGTCGAAAAGCTTCCTTATCTGCAAGATTAGAAAGTAGTTTAAAAAGGCAGCATCATCAGTTTTGCGATACTATGAAAGTCCAGTTTCCTAACCATAAGCCGAAGTACTATCGATAGAAGTACACCATCATTGCAAATTAATCAAGCTTCCAATTCTTCGATTCAGCATCACCATTATATTGTAAGCAAAAAAGTCCTGCAGATCTAGGACCCTCAATACATTTCAAAGAATGTTTCATATTAAACGTAATTCTGAAGTGTTCCCAAGCAGATCGTTTGGCACCTGACGATTTCAGTAGAGTACCTTTCCTGATACTGCTAGATGGCCCAGCGATGACCTTTTATACTTAAGCTTAGTACAATTAATGCAAAACACTCGGCCAATTTTTTGTTGCTTCTGTTTGTAAGACAAGTTCACGTAACCAAAAACCCATGCTATTTAGCCACAAAAAGCGCATGAAGGTTCTTTGATACAACTACCGCGAAAAAGTTTGGATGGCTGATACCGCGAAAAAGTTTGGATGACTGACCATGATCACTGGACACAGCTGCGTATACCGGACCATGACGTGACGCTTCTCGTTTGACTACCGCAAAAATAAATTAAATCAACACACAATTCCAGATGATTTTGATCGTTCAAACAACACAAACCCAGCACTCATAAAATTTTTATTGGATCTATTACACCGTGGTTGTTTCAAACGAAAAATGGATTATACTCTGTACACCCACCTTTCCAGTACCGACTGCTTGCTATAACGACACTTTTATTTTGTATTGTACTGATAGATGAACTGGAGTCCTCATGTAATAATTTTGCATACTTTTCAGTGTCGAGATATTTTTATCTTGTACAACCCGTGGTCAAGATTTCACGATAACTACTGCGTGACCTTTGTCCTCCAGTCTGCTGGGCCGAGCAAAAGTATGCCGACATTAGATTCATGGCGGAAACGTCTGCTAACACGAGTGCATACAAAGAGCAGTACAGTATTTCAAACAAATTCAGCTAATGCAAGTAGCAAAGCGTTCGATACCATGCATGGCAAGTACAGTAGTTCATTTCTTTAAAACATGTAACTAAATGACTGAATTTTCCACTACTTTTTTAGGTGCAACTACATAAAAATGAGTGCCTGATAACAAGATAACAAGCGGTTAATAAGTTATGCGTAACAAGCGGTTAATAAGTTCTATGCTACCAAAATATTGGACGGAAAACCTTTAAGAGCTGAATAAACCCTGCCCGAAGACAGTGAAAGGTGCAACCGAAAGCGAAATCTATATGAAATGGATTCTGAGTTTATGGCCGTTCCAATAACATCGAGAGAAAATCTCTCAGTCGTAAGTTAATTTTGGAACTGTTTAATTTCTGAACATCGAACGACAGAGAAAACGGGTTGTACATATTGGTACTGGTCACGCATTTATTCTGCATAATACAAGTAGGTGCAAATGTAGTTCGGTAACGCGTACGTGTAATGTTAATTATAGTCTATGCAAAGGTATAATAAGCGTATTTAAGACTGATAGAACCTTGAAATTTGTGTTACCTACTGTAATCGTTGTCAATAGGAGAATCCGCCGATAAAATGCCGTATGGAAATATTCATTATGAGGATCCAGGTATTAGACATAATCACTGTCTTACTTGTGTGTGGCACAATATTCCGCTAGAGCATTTGAATTAACAACGTGAATTACCTGTTATTATGAATATTCTAGTTGAGCCGCAAATTGTTAAATTATGCGCTAATAGAGTATTTTCCAGCAATCCTTTTGCCATGCCTTGGAGGCTTTTGAACCTACTGCTAAATTTTTGGTAGACCGATGGGAAAGACCGGAAGTAAGCGTTTTGAATTCTAGATATGAGGAATGACATGACAATAATTTCTACTTCGAATAAGCAGATGCTCGTCAGACATTTGCTCAGTTTCGTAAATACTGTTCGTTTGATAGGAATAAGCTAATTTCGAATTTGTCGTACAGTACAGATGTAAATAAACAGGAATGGGAGCTTTTCTTATAGGGCGGTGGAGGAATATCGTGTGTTTTGCAAGACGGATTGGTGTTTGAGAAAGCAGGAGTAAACATATCGGTGGTTCACGGCGTTTTGCCAAAGGAAGCGGTAGCGCAAATGTACAATATAAACAGCAGATTGATTTAAAAACCTGCCATAACATTCTTATCATAAATCTAAAAACATGTTTTGGTTTTATAGGCGTTCGAGGTAAAATGGATCACATCGAATGATACTTTTAACTTGATGTGTTGAGAAATGATAAATGCTCGATGACAATACAGGGGAAAGCTCCTGACATCCGATCAGCTCAGCTTCTTTGCTACAGGAATCAGTTCAGTTGTTCATCCGGTAGGAAAATAATTAAACATACGATAACAAAATAATCATTGTTTGGGTTTTTAGAAGAATCCACACGTGCCAACCATTCATTTTAATTATCGCTATTTTGAAGTAATTGACCCTAGCGGCTCAGTCCAGGCATGGTTTGGCGGCGGAACCGACTTGACGCCGTATTATCTGGATGAAGAGGTGATATTTGCAGAACAACAAAACGTGATTTCTGTTGTGCAATACTACGATTTGCGAACAATGTAGTCGTAAATAATGTCTACATAATAATTATGGCGCTGTACCTTTTTAAAAGTAATACGTAGAGCCGAAATATCTGTATAACACCAGCATTCAGGATGATTTTTGTCTATTGCAGGATTGCCGGCATTTCCATTTGCAGCTGAAACAAGCGTGCAATCCGTTCGGTGCCGATAAGTACAATAAATTCAAAGAGTGGTGTGACAATTATTTTGTCATATCGCATCGAGGTTAGTGAGCACTCTTCCATTTCGCGTAACAGCAAACGTTTTGTGAAATCATATTTGCCAAAACGTATGAAATATAAACGGTATAACTACGGTAATCTACAGATATGTTGATAGACCTTTGCTATTGTTGTTACCTGTTTTGTAATGCGGTCTTATGTCATTGTAAAAAGATCATATACTTGTTTACGTTTTGTGAAGAGCCATAAAAAGTTTCATAAGAATGCCTAATACCGAAAAGTATTTATATTAGGTGAGCGTCGCGGTGTCGGTGGCATATTCTTTGACGATCTAGAAGAGCCGACCTTGGAAAATTCCTTCAAATTTATTCAGGTGCAAATCGTGCAGTAATTATCTTTTACCATAAATAACTTTTGTATTGTACTTAATTAATTACGGGCGCAAATGCTGTGCACTTGAAGATAATATCGTTTCATTTTGCACCATTCTTAAACAATGAAAGCCTATTGAGAATGTAATTGCAGAGCTGTGCAAACGCCGTTATACCTTCTTACGTACCAATAGTCACAAAAAACAAGGATAAGCCATACGATACACCAGAGCGAAACTGGCAGTTACTGCGACGAGGACGGTACAAAAGCGCTTTAGTTCATGTTGATCGATTCGACGAGCAATAACAAAACTTATTATGTGCTTTTCGTTTACAGATATGTGGAATTTAACTGTACGATGCCGCAGGATGCTCAGTCTATTACCAAAACAAATCCATAAACTTATTGTAATTTTCGGAATAATTGCCTCGTTATAGTGTTGTATGATCGAGGCACGAAGTTTGGACTATTTACTCCTGGCGCACGATACGAAAGCATTTTAATGTCACTGCCGCTCTTAGCCGTAAGTGCAATAAATGCAATTAATATGAGATCACCTAATTTACTACCGGCTGCAAAAGTTTATGAGGCGTTTAACTATTCTGCTTTAACAGAAATGGGAATACTGCCATTCACCGTCGCCTGGATCCAGAGAAAATGATTTACTTCAAGTTCTGAAGAATCCCAGAAATTGGTTGTTGGATGAAGAATGCAAATAAGATTCATTTTTCACCCTAATTGTTTCTTAGGATAATTCTTACTGTATTGCTGGTGTGTTTCCGTATTTTTTATAGAAGCACAGTACTTAATTAGTGAATTTAACATTCCTGTTACGAATTACAGTGTGCTAGTAGTGTTCGTAAGTAAAAGCTTGAATATTAGGCTCGCAAGGAACATGCGATTTTTATGTAGAATGAAACCGACAGAAGTACCGTTAGGGAGCATTTTGTTAGTGAGGATTTTATTCACACCGAGAATTCTCTTTATAGCTCTCAACAACAACAGTAAAATATGTATACAACCAGATACATATGTGGAGGTACATATTTTACCACACACAATACGAATTATGATTTCGTACTATACGATACTATGTATTTCGATAGAGCTGAATTGCATTGCCATGTATTATGATCCAATGGAAAATGATAGTAGAGCTTTTCCATGGGCAGACAACCCTAAATAATATAATGCAATCACAACTTCAATTATGACTAGATCCTCTGATTAATCTATGACCTCCAACGTTTAGAAGGGTGTTGGAAAAACAGCTTCTCGTCGCCATAATGCGATCCAAAAACCGGACTACGCGACACCAACTGTCCGATAATTTCCGTCGCATCGCTATTTTTGGTGGGACTGACTGCCAGGGTGAACAGTACTGAATTCTCGGGAATTGTGGTTAATTGCATGCGCACATCCTGAGCACTGTTGGCGTCCCATCCCAAATCGCCGTTGGGCAGATAGGTAATTCTGTACGGCGCTCGCACAGCTTCCGATACATTCATTCCGTTTGCGTCAACGGAAGCCGCTTCGTAAAACGGCAAATTGAGGGTGGATTCCGGCCGGTCATCCGGGCCGCCGGGCAGGTTTTTCGTGGCGGCGCTTATCACAAAAAATTACTGCAAAGCGCGCGCAGTTGGATCGGCAGTTTGCGGCTCGTCAATGAAATTGGATATGGGACGTGCGAAGAAATTGGTGTTCGTCCCTTGTCCATCTGTGTTATTCAGTGCAAAAAAATTCTGTGATTTTTGGCCATCAACCAAAATCTTCACGGCGATGGCGGGGACGATATTCTGCGGATCGTATTTGGCCACAGAAAAGCGTATCAGACCGATTCCGCCCGTGTGAAATAAACCCGTGTAAGTTGAATTAGGAAAGATTACCAACTCCACTTTGGCCACCATTCCGTAGGTGTGAACCAGTTTCTTACGACCCGGTGGTAATTCATCGGAACTGTGAAAAAACACCACCTGAAGGTAGCTCTGGTTGAAGAGACGTATAGAATCCGCCAGACTGGGATTGTTGGTCGGCAGTGGTGCCGGACTGTTTGGGGAACTTTCAATCTGCGTCCACAGAATATTCTGCTTGTCCTGAGCAGACGTCTGGACGTAATCGTCCGGGAGAAGTGCAGTGGTCAGCGTTAAAATTGCTGCCACAGTAGACAGAAATGTATAAGAACACGGAAATTCCATTTTACGTCTTCTACAACTAAGTGTCTTCTACATGACTGCACTCGATCATTGTTAATACAGCTTCTTCCTTTAAATACTGCCTGTGCAGCTTTCAGCTGCGAAGAACAATGGGGAATTTTTCTTAAAAAGCAACGCCATTCAGCCGAAATATGCCTAGATGTTTGCCCTACGGTTATACTCCTTTATATACCAGCACATCATACCAAAATTCGCAGCCGTGTGGATAGCGCTAACAAAAAAAACAGGTCTTCATTGTCATAGATCGGCACTATTGGGTGCTGCAATTGAAATTGACTACTTCGAAGTACTCGTACTACAGTGACAGAGATTACACTAAATGCGCTTTCTGGTAACTTAATTGTTGGATAACTTATGATCATGCTTCATAGCTCGAAACCATGAGTCGCCGATTTACATAGCAGCATAAATATCATACGAGTACAGTACGCACTGTAAATTACTTACCTGGTGTAATGTTATTTTTTTCGCATTGTATCATGTTGCAATTTAAGGACCGTGTCGAACCATAAAAAATGACTCAAGTGTTACTTATCTAAATCTGTAAGAACAATAATACAAATGGAGCGCCCAAGTGCGCATCTTCGACTAACAAACGTAAGCTTTATTAACAATTGAAATGAAAATGCTCACTTTTCAGCTTTCAGTCCGACTGTACAGTCCATATGAAAAACCAAATTACGCATAAAAATTAACAAAATCTAAAGAAACACTTCTCCTATAGGATCTTCACCAGAAACGCCGGCATTCCGCAGCATCTGTTCGAAAGTTATTGGTTGTGCGGAAAACGTATCATAATTTTTCGGGCAATACTGATTAGTTTGGCAAAGAACACCGATCATTTACATGGCTACTGCAAAACTTGGTCCCAAAATTTTGCATATGTGCTTATAAACCATATTATCGCGTTTTCCATTCCTGATTTTCATGCTACAGTAAGCAGCTATGGCCAGTTACGGCTGGGCATAGACTTGTTGATAGCATACATAATTCCCACGATATTAAATTTAGGGAATACAGTAGTAACTAATCTTGCATTACGGTTGCTTACCGCGTAGCAGAGCCGCAACCTTCGAAAGAAATATCAGCCGCAACTGTACCTTCGAAGAAGCTTGTCGATTAAGCGCACAATATACTCGTAGATACAAAAGCCATGTTTACCCAGTAAGCGCTATGGCAAAGTTCGCTGTAAACTGCCGCACTTTAGCCACGCCCCAGCTTTTAGCCCCGCCCCAACGCGTTAGACCAATTACTCCATTCCAGCCGGGTTACATAAAGTACAGGGAGTGCTATATACGTACAAGTATCGGTCGCGCTAGCGCGCGACCAGTTGTGTTCGAGGTATGGAAGAAAGAAAGAAATTACAAAATGTACACACTTCGCACAGCAATAAAACAGATTTTGAGAAATATTTTAAATGTAAAGCCTCAGCGAGGCCAGCTAAGAAATATTTTAAACATGTAGAAATGCTGACAGCTTTCAAGCTTACCGGTTGAATTCGACCAGTTTTATAAAAATTGTCATCACCTCGTAATTTTTCTTTTTGTTGTCTTTTTCACGCTTTTTATGTAACTTTATATTGCCGATCTAGCCAACTCAAGACTTCAATTTTTTGGTACGAGTACGACGGATGTAAATGGAAACTTAACAGAATTAACGAAAACTTGTGGGAAACAATTAATAGTTGCTCAAGTGTCAAGGTGACCTCGCAGGACTCATCTTTAGCTTCTAGTTGTAAGATTTTCAGCCACTCAGTCAAGCTTTTCAGTATAAAATAAAGGTGACTGCTATGCGCCCCGACAAACCGGGCGCATGGAATTTAGCTATGCGCCCCGATGTCCGGGCGCACAGAATTTGGCTTTGCGCCCCGAATTTCCGGGCGCAGAAATATCGCTGATTTGCTGTTTTTCCGAAGGTTTTCTGTTTTATTTGGTTTCTTTTATTTATTTATTTAATTTTCCTGTTGTATTGTCAAAAACAGAACAGCTTACGTATTATACCTCAACCTGTAAACTTGTTTGCCTTAACGAGGACTACGGCAACAACAACAACGACGCGTAATTATTAAGATTTATTTGTGCATTGGACGAAAACACTAGCACCCGAACACCGGTCACCGGTGCAATCGACTCCGTCGTCCTATCTAAATCAGTCAAATCATCTCCCAGTCAAATCATCTCCCAGTCTCCTCGCAAAAGAAGGTGGGCGTGGGGGAAGAACTACTTGATGCATGTAAATCACCTTTACTGTACTGAAATTGATTACTGCAGTGGACACAACAGAAACTAAAATGTACTAAACACAAATGTGCAATCGCTATGCGACATCGTAGTCAGAGTTGCATTACTTCTCCAGTATCGGGATGTGCATCCCAACGACACACCTTAATGGCTTTTCTCGGCTGGACACTGTTCAACCACGTCGTCCAGCCTTGCAACTACGTACGCTGCGTTAACCGGAATTAGCTGTGCTAATTCTATTTTGCTACAGTTTTCTGCATGGGGTGGATTCTGTGCCGTGTCAGATGACCTAAAACAGTTACTGTAATACTCACAGTCCGCGATAAAAAAGTGTTATTAGCTTGCTGTAAAGTTGCTGAAAATTAAGATCTCTCAGACTGATTCCGTGATGTGTCCAGCCGAGAAAAGCCATTAAGGTGTGTCGTTGGGATGCACATCCCGATACTGGAGAAGTAATGCAACTCTGACTACGATGTCGCATAGCGATTGCACATTTGTGTTTAGTACATTTTAGTTTCTGTTGTGTCCACTGCAGTAATCAATTTCAGTACAGTAAAGGTGATTTACATGCATCAAGTAGTTCTTCCCCACGCCCACCTTCTTTTGCGAGGAGACTGGGAGATGATTTGACTGGGAGATGATTTGACTGATTTAGATAGGACGACGGAGTCGATTGCACCGGTGACCGGTGTTCGGGTGCTAGTGTTTTCGTCCAATGCACAAATAAATCTTAATAATTACGCGTCGTTGTTGTTGTTGCCGTAGTCCTCGTTAAGGCAAACAAGTTTACAGGTTGAGGTATAATACGTAAGCTGTTCTGTTTTTGACAATACAACAGGAAAATTAAATAAATAAATAAAAGAAACCAAATAAAACAGAAAACCTTCGGAAAAACAGCAAATCAGCGATATTTCTGCGCCCGAAATTCGGGGCGCAAGAATTTGTGCGCCTGACATCGGGCGCATAGCTAAATTCTATGCGCCCGGTTTGTCGGGGCGCATAGCAGTCACCAAAATTATAAGTAAGTAAGTTAAGTAAGTAATAAACTATAATTAGTAAGTAATGTAATAAATTATAAGTTTTGATGTAATAAATTATAAGTTATACTTTGAACGTAAAACTGCGTTACACGTGCAGCAGCAATTCTCCTACATTTAAAATATGGGTTGCTAGATACAAAATATATACATACTCCCACAACCATGTATCTAGAACTTTCTAGGAGCTAACAACATTAATCTAAGTACTACAACATACGTACTACTAAATTTAAGTACTACAACTTTCAAAAATTCATGATACGCCGGCGATTAAGTGATAAGTGCTGTGGGTATTACATACCGTATTACGAGTACTAACAACATTTAAGTACTACAGCTTTTAAAAAACTTTTTAGACCTTCTCCAAAAACTAGAGATTTTTTTAGAGATAAAGGTAGGAACGTTTGTGCGATGCTCTATTTATAAAATTATCAACTTATTGAAAAAATCAATCCTGATTTAGGAGATAATTTTCAAAAAATAAGGACGTAAGGATATATGAATCTATTGGCAAGACTCGGTCGCGCTAGCGCGCGACCAGTTGTGTTCAGGGTATGGAAGAATGAAAGAAATTACAAAATATACTTCGTACACCAATAAAATATTTCAAATATAAACGCCCACCGAGGCCAGCTACGAAAATGTTTTAAACATGTAGAAATGCGGACAGCTTTCACGCTTTCCGGTTAAAATCGATCAGTTTACAAAAACTGTAATAATCTCCGTAATTTTTCTTTTTGTTTGTCTTTTCATGTTTTTAATGTAACTTTATATTCTAGCCAACTCAAAATCTTTTGGTACGACAGATAGTATTTAAACGGTGATAAAATGGATGGCGTGGGATCACTTACACCATGCCCATAAAACACCATTCAGCCGATATTAGAGCAGAATTAATGGAAAGTTGTGGGAAACAATTGATAGCTGCTGAAAGTGACCTCGCAGACTGCATCTTTAGCTACTCATTGCAAGATTTTCAGCCATTCATCCAGCTGTTCAGTATTTAAAAAAATAAATTAAATACATATTTATTAGAATACCTAAGCTGCCATAGATATCAGTATACAAAGTAACGTAGGTTAGTGAATGCTCAGGCTACTACCAGCACCACAGAGCCGTTACGTTAGTGAATACAGGAAGTTAACGGGCCGCGGGCCGGCTCTTAGATATTCAGGAATAATTAGATACTCGTATAAATTATACACATCAGACCGTGAGATATTGAGGTACTTAGATTTGTAGATATTTTTAAAATTTAGAAACTCTAGAGTCTAAAAATATAGATGGCCGCAAGGGCCGAGTCGAAATATTTAGAAATTCTTGAAATGTAAAAGCTTTAAAGCGGGCTTTGAAAGAATTTATAGTTATTTGGAGGTAATCGAACGGATTTAAGAATGTATTAAAGGTTTCAAGAATTAAAAAAAATAAAATTATGTTTAATGTAATTGGCAGTTTTAAATAACTATTGTTTAGGCTGCTGCTGCGAACTCTAGAAGCCAACAGCATTTAAGTACAGTACTATTAACCTGTAGTACTAACAACCCTAGAAGTACTACAACTTTTAAAATTTTCTTTAGATTCTTCATTAAAACTTAAGATTTTTGAAGATAATGGTAGAACGTTTAGATGCTCTATTTTATAAAATTAACAACTTATTGAAAATGAATGTTGATTTAGAATATTTCAAATAACAACCTTTAAGTACTACCATCCCTTAAGTACTGCACTTTTTTGTATTTTTTAGACATCTCCAAAACTTAAGATTTTTTAGATATAAGGTAGAGCTGATGCTTATTTTATAAAATTATCAACTTATTGAAAATCAATCTTATTTAGGAGATAATTTCCAGAAAATAAGGACGTAAGGATATATGAATCTATTGATACAGTATAGTAGTATACAAATTCACTTCATTCATATCAATAGATTCATATATCCTTACGTCCTTATTTTTTGGAAATTATCTCCTAAATCAAGATTGATTTTTTCAATAAGTTGTTAATTTTATAAAATAAGGCATCGCACAAACGTTCCTACCTTTATCTTTAAAAAAACCTAAAGTTTTGGAGAAGGTCTAAAAAAATTTTTAAAAGTGGTAGTACTTAAGGATTGTCAGTACTTAAAGGTTGTTAGTTTTGGAAATTATCTCCTAAATCAACATTGATTTTTTCAATAAGTTGTTAATTTTATAAAATAGAGCATCGCACAAACGTTCCTACCTTCATCTTTAAAAAAATCTTAAGTTTTGGAGAAGGTCCAAAAAACTGTTTTGAAAGTTGTAGTACTTAAGGGTTGTCAGCACTTAAGGTTGTAGCACTTAAATGTGGCAGCGTAGTATTAAGTACTTAAAATTAATGTTGTTAGTACTTTAGTGTAATACTACGTAAGTTGTACTTTAATGTAATACTACGTAAGTTATAGTACTTAAATGCTGTTAGCTTTTAGAAAACTCGCAACTTAGCAACCTAAACAATTGTTATTTAAAATTGCCAATTACATCAAACATAATTTTATTTTTTCTAATTCTTGAAACCTTTAAGACGTTCTTAAATCCGTTCGATTTCCTCAAAATAACTATAAATTCTTCCAAAGTCGGCTTTAAAGCTTTTACATTTCCAGAATTTCTAAATATTTCGACTCGGCCCCGCGCAGCGGGGCCGTTACCTCTACATATTTTTAGCCTCCAGAGTTTCTAAATTTTAAAAATATCTAGAAATGTGAGTATCTCAATATCTCACGGTCTAAAGTGTCTAATTTATACGAGTATCTAATTCTTTAATATCCAAGAGCCGGCCCGCGGCCCGTTTACTGTATTCACAACGTAGCGGCTCTGTGGTACTGGTGGTAGCTTGGGCATTCACAAACCTACGTTACTTTGTAATACTGGTGGCAGCTTTGGTAGTCACTAACCTAAAATCTAATAAATATGTATTTAATTTATCAACCGAAGCGAAGCGAAGGTCCTCTATGTTCAAGAAAACGGGAGTTTCTGTCACGTCGGTCACGTCGGTCACGCACACAGAAATTCTTGCGCAATCGTGGCTACCCAGAATAACTTAAGGTGACCACTCCCTAAACTACCTTCACCTACCTTTCACTCCGTACACTGCCTTTCGCCCTGTACATTGAAAAGACCAAGTGGCAACTTCTAGTACAGAAGAAACCTGCGAAACTGGTCGAAACTTCGTTCAAAAATGAAAACGGCAATGCCAACGTTTCAAACCCTGTGCGAAGAAAAACCGGTATCCGGGAGCCGAGAGTTACTTACGTACAACTGGTGATAATACGTGAACTTACGCGGCAATGGCAGCTGTTAACGAAAACGGCAGGTCCGGAAATAGCGTTAACATGAAGAATTCAAAACAGTAAAAGGTCGCGAACGCAGATAAAGGTAGTGCCGAATGGTAGTGTACGACGTAAAAGATAAGGAAAGGCAGTGTACGGATTAGTTACCATAGTTCATATACGTATGCAGTGCACTTTAATATACAGTACTTAGTCTAAGGTTCTTCTATCCAGAAATTTATAATACAAAGTACAAATAATACTGAAGTGCAGTACTTTACGCATATATAATACATCCCGTCTCGCCGCGCACTTTAACCTATTAACGCCGGGTACCAGAAGGAGTGGGAATAGCCATCTGAAAATTAGTATTAATCGACCAAAAATGTCAATTACGAAAGTCACTTTTTGTATAATTTTTCTGACCATAGGTCAAGCCGGACACCATGATGCCCAAATGACACGCATCGGAACTGAGCCATTTGGCACTGTACGAGTATAGCTTTTTTTCAAATACCGTAAAACCCGATATTAACGCCCCCCCCCCCCCCGAAATTAACGCCCCGTGCGGTTTTAAACGCCCCTCCCGAAGCTCGGTGGCCCCCCTCCCCGCTCGCCTCCCAGGGTTTTACGGTGGTAATTCATAAAAAATTGCATAAATTCATAAAAAAATATACTGGAACTGGACACTGGATACATCATTTTAAGTTTCTGTGTCGTTGTTCTGTAGCGCTCTGTAAGATTCAGCACTACACCATTGTTTGGTTCACTTTTACAGAACTTCCGGCAATTTTACAGAAGTTACAGAACGTATGTAAAGTCTGCGGCGATGTCGGCATTTCTATGTCGGCTTTTTCCGCATAAGAACTGGGGTAGATTGGCGATAGATCGTTTTCCTTTGAATCTTCTGCAGTTCATTAAAGCAGCAAAATGCTACCGCTCCAAAGTAAAGATAACTGGACAGTTAAAACAGAACGCCTGCGCCAGGTTTTTTAACTAAGTATACTTCTACATATTATATCGTTCGTAGATGTTAGATATAAATGAATCCAATAAAGTGTCTGATATTATGCAGTCTTCTGTTAGTCACTATTATGGATATCAGAGTCAGTAAAAGGAAAATTGCGCAGTGCATCGACATCCCTGTGTGTAATTCACTTTCCCAGTTCTAAATACTTCTCGAAATATTTCTAGCTTGGCTGGGTCTTTTAGTGCTAGCAAGGAGCGGTGCATTTCCCTAGTTTTATTAAATACTGAACAGCTGGCTGAATGGCTGAAAATCTTGCAGTTAGTAGCTAAAGATGCAGTCTGCGAGGTCACTTTAAGCAACTATTAACTTTCCCACAAGTTTCCATTAATTCTGCGCTGAAATATCGGCTGAATGGTGTTTTATCATTATTATGGGCATCGTGTAAGTGATCCTACGCCATCCATTTTATCACCGTTTAAATACTACCTGTCGTACCAAAAAATTCAAGTTTTCAGTTGGCTAGATCAGCAATATAAAGTTACATTAAAAACATGAAAAAGACAAACAAGAAAAATCACAGAGATTATTATAATTTTTGTAAACTGATCGATTTTAACCGGAAAGCTTGAAAGCTGTCCGCATTTCTACGTGTTTAAAATATTTTCGTAGCTGGCCTCGGTGGGGTTTTATATTTGAAATATTTTATTGCTGCACGGAGTATGTTTTGTAATTTCTTTCATTCTTCCATACCTAGAACACAACTGGTCGCGCGCTAGCGCGACCGATACTTGTAATTATATAGTACTGTCCGCCATATTTCCAACGCAAGGCTGCCCGCATTTTCTGGTAAAATCAGGTAGATACCGAGATACGTGGTAATTCATCTTAATAGAATATAGATAATAAATATTTCTTTTTCCAATGATATTTCTTTTTACATAAAAATGACTACCTTAGTCGACGGTCGAAAGCGTTCGACCGCATCGCGCTCCGATTCTGCAAGCTATCCCCACATGCCGAATTTTGCCGATCCAGCCGACTATATCGACAATATCACTGATGAAGGTGAGGAGCCCCAGTACCCATCCTCAGCGGGGTCGCGGGTTCTTCCACGTTTTTCTCGTCCTATTTTCGTGGAAATCAGGTGTCTGTATTTTTTTACAGAATTATTACCTGATATCCAGAAATTGCGTCCCAATGAAACGACGGGAATGGAGAGTATCATCATCCTGGATGGACTGCCTATGGTGCCGCCGGAGCGCCTGGAGAAATTGAGGAACGTGGTCAAGAAGATTATGGTACAGCACGCAAACTTCGATGTGTCGGAATTGGAAATTATCAATGAGATTCATCCGATTGATGAAAGTAACGTGTCCAAGGGGTAAGTTCAGATGGTGAATTGCTGGTATGTGTACGTAGTTGGTGTGGTTTGAGTATTTGGATTTTCCCTGGATTTGATGTTTTTCAGCTTCGCATTTTATGAGTTTGCTGATTCCGATGCGGAACCCTCGATAGCGGCCCGGGTTAAGAAGGCGATGAATGGATATAAATTTGACAAGCAGCATACATTATCTGTAGACTTCTTCGTGGATTTTGACAAGTAAGGCCGTGAAAGCTTTATCGATACAGTATATTCAATAAAAAACTTCATAAAAATTAATGATAAATCGTTATTTGAGCTCGCGTATTTTTTCCATTCTGTCTAACGCAAATTCGGTAAGAAAAGTTTGTTAGAGATCCGAATTTTTAGATATATTTCGGTCCCGGATGAAGCGGAAGAGCCAACGGTTCAGGATTTCAAAGATCCCGTGAGTACTTTTCAAAAATTCGGAAATTTTCTTGTTTTTATTATTAATTTGGTTGTCGTTCAATAGGGGAATTTGCGCTATTGGCTAGAAAGTGAAGACTGTTATGATCATTACGCTGTCATATGGGGCGGCAACACAGGAACCGAAAAGATGACGGCCTATGCGAATTCCCCCGTGGAACCCGCTCTGCTGCAAGAACGCGAGGTTTGTGGACAGTACTTGAAAATTAATGTTGAACAAGATTTTTTTATCATGCTGTTTCAATCAATCTTTCTACTAATAATTATTTTTATTACAATAGACGTATTTTTGACTATCTAAGTGAGCGATCAATTTTTTTTATCAGAGTTCATTTTTGAATTAAACGGTTATAAGTTATAACGTACGACAGTAAGTACTTCTTAAACACTTTCGATCCTGAAGTTCCGACTGCAAATTAAAGTAGTCTTCATAAAATATTACACCAACAGCCCGATAGCACTGCGTACTCGTATATAAGTGGAGATTCTGTAACACCATTTTGAAGTCAGGTGGAGGACGAGCGTGTAGCACATTGGTTCTGCATGAATACGTTATTTTAGCACTGGACCGACCGATACGCCATTTGGTCACCCCTTGGCACCTACCTGGCCACCTTTCACCAGAAAGGAGTAGCTCTTTGGGGCGGACCAAACTTTGCGCAGATCACCCGTTTCAGCCACGAGGGAGTCATTAACGCATCATTTTCTCCTAATGAGCGGTAAATATACTACCAGTGCTTACGGTTAGTTTATTGGTCATCGATTGGTTTTGGTAGAAATGTTGATTCTTTTAATCAGGTCGGAAAACGAGAAAACATTTTTTGAAATGAAAATTCTTTTTCCTAGATATCTTCTGACGATGCGCAACAAGCCCGAGCATCTGCCAGTTGACGAGCAGTGTCTGATACTGTGGGATGTGGTTACGTCGGCAAAAAAGAAGAGATTCCCCTGGAGCGAAAAGGACTCTCCGAATCCGAATTTTCTCAAGTGAGACCAGCGCATGCTGATGCTTATTTGATTGGTATTTGAATGCGGTTCACATTCCAGGTGGAGTCCGGACGAAAACTACTTTGCCACAATGACAAAGAACGAATGTATTAACATTTACAACACCAAGGTTAGTGGCAGTTATTTGATATGAACGGTTTTCCATGATTTCAAATACAGAAAGCTGTTCCTATTTACTGAAGTTTGTTCGATACGTAACCTTGTTTCAACGTTTTGATTGGACATTGATATTGCAAGCCTGTTTCGAAAGTCGTGGGTATTTGCACACACTGTTTTCGTAGACTTTCTCTCGTGTTGTCCGCGATATCCCCGGCGTGGCAGATTTCTCATGGAGTCCGGCACACAATTATCTCGCATATTGGGTGCGGGAAAGTGACAACAAAGATGTACCGGCCCGAGTCGTTCTGCTGTACGTTCCTCTCGACAAAGATAAGCCCATGGAGGAGATCCGCAGTAAACAGCTGTTCAGCGTCAAGGATTGTGAGTTCTACTGGCAGAAGAACGGCGATTACATGGCCGTCAAAGTGCAGCGTTATAAACATATCAAGAAAAAAGGCGCCGACAAGTTCGATTACGGTGGAATATTTCACAACCTCGAGATTTTCACCCTGATTAAGAGAAAGGAAGTCCCCGTAGAATCCATTGAGATACGAGGTGAGTAGAGTGTTCGGTTTTGGAAGTTATTGGTTGCAAGATTTGTTCGTTACCGAAATGGTAATTGCCTTGTAACTTAATTAGGATTACCGAATCTCATGGCAGTTGTTAGAGAAAGAGGTTGAATATATTTCGCAAGATCGGTCTGCATTTCGTAGCCATGTTGATAATCTTTTTGTATCTCGGGGGTCTCTCCTCTTTTAGTAAAAAACTTCTGTTAAATACGGTTTCATTAAAATACAGTGGTTTACCAGAAAAACTTCGAATGAATGTGTGGTTAACGTTTGCAGATCCCATCGTGGATTTATCCTGGGAGCCTAATGGCAGCAAATTAGTAGTGCTGACTGTGGCTGATTCAGTAACATCGACTAATTTCTACAGTGGACGACAAGGCGCCACGTTCGAATTAGTTAGTAAGTGCCGTTTTCTACCGAAAAGTTGAAGGAATCTGGTAAGTTGAGATTTTTAACTATCCGTGAACCTTCTTCTTCTTTACTTAGCTCGCATTTGCTTTATTAGATATTCTGCGATGTACGGTGGTTTATGATTTATCGATACTTTTGGCTGCATTTTTTACAGTTTAAGGTGATTATTATGGTTGAATGCGTTGTAGAAAAATTAGCGCTGCGGCACAAAGTGGAGAAAATCTCATGGTCACCTATGGGACAGTTCGTTGTTCTTCACACGGCTTCGAGGTACAGCATAATCGTATTTCTGACCGTGGGCTTTTAGAGACAGTGTGCCTTGCAGCGGAAGCGTCGGGTATTTAATTTTTGTGGACACAGCCGATTTGTCAGTGCTGGCAGACGTGGAACACTTCCTGCTCTCTGACGTACAGTGGGATCCCACAGGACGCTACCTTACAGCTGTTACATCCTCCTCGAATGTCGGAAATAGGGTAATAATTTTTGTTATTGGGTAGTAGCAAAGTAGTGCAATATTAGTACATTTTGTTTCTTGTTGTCTTCGTTGGTTTTTTTTTGTAAACAATCACTGATTTTATCGCTCGGTAAATGCTTATTGTAAATTTATAATGGCAATTTCTGTACTTTAAGACAGTGCAGTTGTTTCCGGCCTGTCCAGACTTAACATCCTTATAACTTTTGCTGATGTTCTTCAAAATATTTCGATTTTGTTCACCCAGAAATTTGTGGGAATTTACAGAAAGATAACGGATTTACACTGTATTCCTTCCAAGGCCGCTATATCCGTAACGAGAAAGTAGACGGGTTGAGTATGTTCAGCTGGCGACCGAGACCCGTTTCCATTCTCCCAGCAGAAAAACTCAAAGATATCAAAAAGAACCTGAAGAAATACGCATCCGAATTCGAAACCAAGGATCGCTTGCTGGCATCAAAAGCCTCGAAGGTGGGTTGACTTACCTGCAGCGCACGAAAGCACAAAACCGTGATTTTGTGAAGCACAGAACCATGATTTTTAGGAAGTGTCGGAGCGGCGAAAACGCCAGATGACAGAGATTACGGATTTTTTGACGGCAAAGCAGCGCTACTTCGAGCAGGGACGACACAAACGAGTGGCGCTAAGGCGAGGTGCGTATTTAGGTGCCTAAATGTTCAAAAGTTTGCTAGGATTAGTGTAAAATAAAGAATTGGACGACTTTGCCTAATTTGAGTGCTTTTTGTAGTTTTTGTTCTTCAGTAACTTAGACGAGGTTACTTGATGGTATATATTTTTGCTGTTTTGTGATTTGGACCGATGATTGTGAATAATGTTAATTAGTATTCCTTTCTTACTATCAGGAATGGATACAGACGCGTTGGATGCCCATCCGGATGAGCTGGTGGAAGAGCAGCTTGAAGTGATGGTTAATATGACTTTTACTAACATCGAATAGTTTGTCAAGCGTCATTTTCGTAGGTTTAGGTATACGTTGAATGGTAATCACATAGAATATTCGAATGAGACCTTCGGTGTTTTTTTCTTGTACTAATATGAATGTCGTTTGCTGCATCTCCTGTCAACTTAGACTGACCTTCGGGCTATGGAGGTTGTATTGTGCTAATACGAGCTATTCATTCAGTATTGTGCTAATACGAGCCATTCAATAGAATCATTCTCTATGCCAGAACTAATGCATTCGGATACAGTTCGCTGGATACAAAAAACTTCATTTTTTGTTTCGCAATATTAGCGTAAGCATGTTGCAGCAGACAGGGTCATGTCATACAGTTTCTGAATTTCAACAAAACTTGCGAAAATCAGGTACTGAAATAAATAAAACCTGCGACTCGGCGAGTGCGCGCTGAAATAAGTAAAAGTGGAACAGAGAGATTCACAAGAGATGTGAGCAGGGCCATAGCAGGAATGGGAATGAAGGTCTGTTATATACAATACTCGTACAGACCAGAACAGGTACATCCACTTGAGCGAATTCCAGTGTCTCAGACAGAACCCATCTTTGCGACAAGATCTCGGCATATCCTACTGGACTTTGACCGACCTACTCCTTGTTTACTTAGTCTGTGCAGTGTGCAGTTTAGACTATTCACTATTAAAGCCTAGTAATTTCTAAGTGGGTTTTTGGTTTTATGCATAGACCCCAGCGCGATCGCCTACCCTTCCACGCTCAGTTATTTTAGATCAGTATATATATACTCGCAACCGTAAATTTTCGCTCAGCGGCCTACGCGCCTGCATATTTAATTAATCTATAATGCGTAGGGACACGAAGACGCAATAAAGGCTGTGTTTTTTTTTCATCTGCGCGTACACGTATAGTGGTAGCAGACAGACTGTACCGGTAATCTGTACCATTCATACGGGGCTAGCTAGTAGCTACTTACCATTAGGTGATTTCTATACGCGTAGGCTTATAACGGTACAATAAATAATACAAGAAACAGCAATATTGCAGATATCTATGACTGCCTCCACACAGCCTGAAAATGAAAAACACGCCAACTGCGATGCAAAATGCGAAACTCAAAACAAATCTTAAAGAAGTATAAATTTGCAGCCTGTTATGTCAGGCAAAGTTGATACAAATTACAATCGTCATGAAGTCATTTATCCATGCTTTGTATGAAAAGCATTATTATGGCAATCACAGGCAATTAGGAAATATATTTAAACTTCATTCATAATTATACTGCGAATCGGCACCAGCCAGATTTTTTTAAACGATTTATGAAAGGAAGGAAGTATTTAATCAATTTTACCAACCATCTACAAGGAATAGGTTCCACTGCAAAACCATTCAAGGATCGAGATGCCTTACCTGGTCCTAGATAAAGGTCACACTGGATACCTTCTCTCATCAGTGATATCGCTTCCAGTGCCGCTTTTTGCATTTGACTCACACTGCAGCTATCACCGGCGTCCCGATAAATTTTTCTTAATCGGATTTCCGGCGGCAATATGTCGTCATGAACATAATCCAATCCTATATCTATTCCCGCCCGCTCCTACTTTGTCATGGTTCGTCAGGATCTCTCGTGAGCCTCGCTCCAGTATGACACAGATCGTTAAAGTTGTGATGTTTGAATTTGTATCCAAAGCAAAATGCCCACCCAAAAGCAACGACAGAAAACACTCATAAATAACGTTAACCGACAAACTGAAGCCAAACCAAGAATAACAATGCATTCCCAGTTGAAGTCCGTAATATATACCGTACGCTTAGGTCATCAATTTGCTTAATCGGCAGTTAAACCGATATAAACTACTCCGCATTTTACCGCACTACTCCTTAGTGTGATTTTATATAAATCCATCGTTTTTTAAAAGGTTCAAATCATAATGAAACGGTATCATCAACCTGTCATTCCCGAACGCTGGCATTCCCAGTCCAAAATCACATCGTCGAACGTCGGAATTAATCACTGTCAATCGCATGAGGCCGGATATGGTAAACGAACGTTAGATCCCCTTCTACCGGTAAATCAAGCTAATGCAATCACTTTCAGTTCTTTACCAGGATGACCGCTTCTCGCCAATCAAATCAAGTCAAACCAAGTGTGTTTATCATCGCAGGTACCAGTTTCAAATCGGCGGAAAATCGATGAAAAACCTACCACAGTTTATGATCCAATGAAATGAATTCCTGACAAGCGCCGAATATGGTAAGACGGGTAAGTACTTATGTTATGTTACGGATACTTATTGTCATTTAAAAACTCGTATTCAAAATCAATATCTTGCTCTTGTGCATCCACAATTCCGAATATTTATTTTCTAAATAAATTATAACATTGAACCGATTTTTCGTTGTTCTTACGATGATCTATAACATAAGTACGAGACACCATGCATGATGACTGAGACCCCGCGGCACAAGGTTAGCCATGGTAAATATAGCGAATGCAAATCCCTGCAACTGCCAAGCGGCCAACGCAAAGCCCCACCATTCCACAATTTCCCCGAAAGATTGGCCGCCGTAATGTAGTCGAACATGCCACCGTACGGATCTTGTAGGCTTTGGATCCATCGGATCGCAGATTACGCAGAATGTGATCCGAGTGGATGTTGATGAACAATCCGACGACGAAGAGTGCCACTCCCAGCAGAAACACAGGATCCGCCACATCCGGGATTGGTCCACGGAATTTCAGAATGCTGCGTGCTTGCATGTAGCCGTTATACGTGCAGAAAACGAATGCCATGAGAAAGGGAGCGAGAGGTGTCGGTTTGCCGCCACGAATCAGGAATGAACAGAAAAATGTCCGCTGGAAATAATGCAACATGAAGAGTCCCGCCAGAATCTTGTTAGCTGCAAATGTCGACAAATTATCAGTTAGCTGTTAGTAAAACTTTAACAAGCCGCCTTATCTCTCAGTTTTTTTGCTAACCGAAATGATGCGTTTTAGGTTCAACTCCTGATGCGATAATTCCGTCAAAGAAACCGATGTATCTGCTGCGCCGTACTTGGACGCCGAAATCATTCGTCCATCTTCCAATACAAGTTGTTTAACATTGATCTGGAAATGGGTAACATATAGTCAGAGAGAAAGAATCCAATGCGAAGCTTCGTTCTATTATACTCTAATTTTGTTAAAAATTGGGAAGAATACGTACATAAAATGTTCGCTGCGCTTTGTGCAATATCTCATTCTGAAACAAGGTGAAAATCGTATCTAGAAAGGCATAATTACCGCTTTCCCGTCTGAACCAAACAAAAGCAGCCCGCCATCGTGCACAATAGCGCCTTTTTTTATCCCATCCATCCCGACTTCTTTGCCTTTGGGTACGTCTCGGCGCCACATTTCGGATCCATATAGCGTAATAACCTGATTTAATAATTCAACTAAAGCTACTGTTTCCGTTAGAACAGCGATGTGTCGACGTACTTTGCCATCGATCTTCGTCCATGCTCCCGGAACTTTATCGGTACCGCGGATAAGATTGTGGATTTCCCAGGCCGTCTTGTCAAAATTCACTTCACAGTCTTGTTTCTTGACAATTGGTTCGTAAGAGGCGCCTTTTCCGGTTGGACCACTCTGGGTGGGTGTTCGCTCGTCGCAATCAGCTGCACCGCTTCGTACTGAAAATCAAAGAAAAAATATTATTTCAAAAGAAAACATTTTAAAAAATTGCAATAAATTAAAGCAAAACAAAATCAGTCAGCAACAGCAAACTCAGACAGATACTGTAAAATGGCGCAGCTTTTTAAGAAAACTTCCGAAATACACTCACAATTAAGTCCAGTTCTTTAGTCTTATTAATTCCAGCACTAAAACGCAAGACCGCTACCGATATCAAACTCCAAAACCCACGGATTATATCGAAAACCAAAAGACAGTCATGATTTCCGGGATATACTAAAGATCCCGGAAATCCACTTCAGCAAAGCCATGCACTTTGAAGCCTGAATATCCGGCTTCAGAGAGCTTTTTGCTGCACACGTCACGTGTATCGTTCAAAAACAGCTGAATTTACTATTTTACCCTTAATCTAAAAATTTTAAAAGTTACCGCCACGAGAGTCAAATGCCAGAGCCCGTGATCCACAATACAGATGAAACAACACCTACTTGTATACTTTTTATTTATTGCGCCTGCAATTTACATATATTACAATAAAAGATGTAGCAACATACAATCAAAGCTGTTATAAACTAAACTGCTATGGTTGCTAAACTTGAAGAAGTAAAAAACTTTGTAAAACCTAACAAAATACCAAACTGTAATATGACTGTCATTAAATTCCGAGCGAGTCAAGTCCGATGTTTTGAACAAATTTGTCTCGCCGGGAATCTACTGACCATATAACACAGTTTACGAACTGAATCTGAATTTACCATTGCTTTAATCCCTTCCGGAAATAAAAACCGATTGTACAAGGTGTCCACGGTGTCATTCTCCTGCACTTCGCACTCCTTTTGCAGCAGTCTCGGTCCCGTGTCCAAGCCACCATCAGCCCAGAAAACTGTCAGTCGTGCTTTTTATCACCATGCATCAGTGTCCTTCAAAAAAACACATATTATGTATGTCCAATCGTTTACCGTGCTCTGGATTCGTATGAAATAGAAATCTCAAATGATTATGCCACTTTACAATAATGCCTATGCAAATTGTGGCGCTTTACCACACTCATATACCCACGATAATTTTTGGAATACCTTAGGATACAAGAAGGCCAAAAGTCTGATAATAACAGCATAATTTTTACCAGTTAATTGACGATGCTCTGCGGTGCTTTAGCAAGAGAGATGGATGGTAAATAATACTTTGGTACTTGGGATACTGAATAATATCCATAGGAATTAACTGCGAACAGAATGGCAGGACATTCAGTTCCGCTCCGAGGGACTTGTAATACACCTATTCCGCGGGATTGGTAAAACAAGATTTTGTAAAATCGAAGCGCAACAAAGCACGACAAAAATCAGTCGTACTCTAAGGTTGTTAGGCAAATTCCTGTCAGGAACATAATCCGTATCAACATGAGCATGTGCCACTGGCAGCGGCCTGAATGGTGGAAGCAGGAAAAGAAGCGGAAGCTGAATGGATACTTATTGGCTAAGCAGTCAGTCAACGTTCATTTACGTCACTGATGGGAGTTTTTCCCGCAGCATCGTTTCGCATCCGAAAGAAGCTGCAGCGATTATCATGTCAGCGCTGTGGCGGCGCATGTGCTCCGGTGTGGAGATGTTAATCAGCTCCAACTGTTCCTACTCTAATATGTGGAATGCGGAGCGCGGACCAGCACATCGACCGAGCATTCCGCATCGATTGTAAGCTTACAGAGTTGTAATATAGACATACAGTTTCGGTGACGTGGAAAGTCGCAAAAACGATCAAACAACGTTGCAGCGGCGTATTTAAGCGTTTTCTACGGTAGCGCTACTTGGCTAGCTGCTTATGATTTTTGTAAGGTGATGCGTTTCATGGTTAAAAAAAGAGTGCAGTGATTACAGCCTTACAGCCTTCCTGTCGTTCTTCAAAATGTCGATGAGTATACGTCAGCCGCGTATATTCCAGATTATCAGTACGAAAATTCGTTTTACTATTTTCTCACCACAAGTAGCGTCGAAAAGCTTCCTTATCTGCAAGATTAGAAAGTAGTTTAAAAAGGCAGCATCATCAGTTTTGCGATACTATGAAAGTCCAGTTTCCTAACCATAAGCCGAAGTACTATCGATAGAAGTACACCATCATTGCAAATTAATCAAGCTTCCAATTCTTCGATTCAGCATCACCATTATATTGTAAGCAAAAAGTCCTGCAGATCTAGGACCCTCAATACATTTCAAAGAATGTTTCATATTAAACGTAATTCTGAAGTGTTCCCAAGCAGATCGTTTGGCACCTGACGATTTCAGTAGAGTACCTTTCCTGATACTGCTAGATGGCCCAGCGATGACCTTTTATACTTAAGCTTAGTACAATTAATGCAAAACACTCGGCCAATTTTTTGTTGCTTCTGTTTGTAAGACAAGTTCACGTAACCAAAAACCCATGCTATTTAGCCACAAAAAGCGCATGAAGGTTCTTTGATACAACTACCGCGAAAAAGTTTGGATGGCTGATACCGCGAAAAAGTTTGGATGACTGACCATGATCACTGGACACAGCTGCGTATACCGGACCATGACGTGACGCTTCTCGTTTGACTACCGCAAAAATAAATTAAATCAACACACAATTCCAGATGATTTTGATCGTTCAAACAACACAAACCCAGCACTCATAAAATTTTTATTGGATCTATTACACCGTGGTTGTTTCAAACGAAAAATGGATTATACTCTGTACACCCACCTTTCCAGTACCGACTGCTTGCTATAACGACACTTTTATTTTGTATTGTACTGATAGATGAACTGGAGTCCTCATGTAATAATTTTGCATACTTTTCAGTGTCGAGATATTTTTATCTTGTACAACCCGTGGTCAAGATTTCACGATAACTACTGCGTGACCTTTGTCCTCCAGTCTGCTGGGCCGAGCAAAAGTATGCCGACATTAGATTCATGGCGGAAACGTCTGCTAACACGAGTGCATACAAAGAGCAGTACAGTATTTCAAACAAATTCAGCTAATGCAAGTAGCAAAGCGTTCGATACCATGCATGGCAAGTACAGTAGTTCATTTCTTTAAAACATGTAACTAAATGACTGAATTTTCCACTACTTTTTAGGTGCAACTACATAAAAATGAGTGCCTGATAACAAGATAACAAGCGGTTAATAAGTTATGCGTAACAAGCGGTTAATAAGTTCTATGCTACCAAAATATTGGACGGAAAACCTTTAAGAGCTGAATAAACCCTGCCCGAAGACAGTGAAAGGTGCAACCGAAAGCGAAATCTATATGAAATGGATTCTGAGTTTATGGCCGTTCCAATAACATCGAGAGAAAATCTCTCAGTCGTAAGTTAATTTTGGAACTGTTTAATTTCTGAACATCGAACGACAGAGAAAAACGGGTTGTACATATTGGTACTGCATGGTCACGCATTTATTCTGTATAATACAAGTACAATTGTAGGTGCAAATGTAGTGCGTAACGGGTACGTGTATGTTAATTATATGTCTATGCAAAGGTAATAAGCGTATTTAAGACTGATAGAACCTTGAAATTTGTGTTACCTACTGTAATCGTTGTCAATAGGAGAATCCGCCGATAAAATGCCGTATGGAAATATTCATTATGAGGATCCAGGTATTAGACATAATCACTGTCTTACTTGTGTGTGGCACAATATTCCGCTAGAGCATTTGAATTAACAACGTGAATTACCTGTTATTATGAATATTCTAGTTGAGCCGCAAATTGTTAAATTATGCGCTAATAGAGTATTTTTCCAGCAATCCTTTTGCCATGCCTTGGAGGCTTTTGAACCTACTGCTAAATTTTTGGTAGACCGATGGGAAAGACCGGAAGTAAGCGTTTTGAATTCTAGATTTTTTTTTCTAGATTTTTTGAATTCTAGAATATGAATTCTCCTTTTTCCCACGATTTCTTTTGGAAATACTTTTTGAAAATTTCAATTAATTTAGCTGTACGTGGGTTTTGGTTTTATGCATCGACCCCAGCGCGATCGTCTCCCTCCCTTTTTTCCACAGTAATATAGCGTCAACTTATCGCAACCGAAAAAAAAAAATAATGTTTATTTCCATCTCTATGTCTCTTAATGTTACTGCATCTGATCAGTAGTATCCGTTTGGTTGATGTTTTTGTGTTTTGCTGAAGAATGCTTTGTGTTTTGCTTTGCGATCTTGTACTTGCGATTGTTGTACTCCAATGTCGTTTCACGACTGTTGTCTGTAGCCTAGAGGGGGCTAATGCTCCGTGCAAAGGACAATAAACTTCCATTATTATTATTATTATTATTATTAGATATGAGGAATGACATGACAATAATTTCTACTTCGAATAAGCAGATGCTCGTCAGACATTTGCTCAGTTTCGTAAATACTGTTCGTTTGATAGGAATAAGCTAATTTCGAATTTGTCGTACAGTACAGATGTAAATAAACAGGAATGGGAGCTTTTCTTATAGGGCGGTGGAGGAATATCGTGTGTTTTGCAAGACGGATTGGTGTTTGAGAAAGCAGGAGTAAACATATCGGTGGTTCACGGCGTTTTGCCAAAGGAAGCGGTAGCGCAAATGTACAATATAAACAGCAGATTGATTTAAAAACCTGCCATAACATTCTTATCATAAATCTAAAAACATGTTTTGGTTTTATAGGCGTTCGAGGTAAAATGGATCACATCGAATGATACTTTTAACTTGATGTGTTGAGAAATGATAAATGCTCGATGACAATACAGGGGAAAGCTCCTGACATCCGATCAGCTCAGCTTCTTTGCTACAGGAATCAGTTCAGTTGTTCATCCGGTAGGAAAATAATTAAACATACGATAACAAAATAATCATTGTTTGGGTTTTTAGAAGAATCCACACGTGCCAACCATTCATTTTAATTATCGCTATTTTGAAGTAATTGACCCTAGCGGCTCAGTCCAGGCATGGTTTGGCGGCGGAACCGACTTGACGCCGTATTATCTGGATGAAGAGGTGATATTTGCAGAACAACAAAACGTGATTTCTGTTGTGCAATACTACGATTTGCGAACAATGTAGTCGTAAATAATATCTACATAATAATTATGGCGCTGTACCTTTTTAAAGTAATACGTAGAGCCGAAATATCTGTATAACACCAGCATTTAGGATGATTTTTGTCTATTGCAGGATTGCCGGCATTTCCATTTGCAGCTGAAACAAGCGTGCAATCCGTTCGGTGCCGATAAATACAATAAATTCAAAGAGTGGTGTGACAATTATTTTGTCATATCGCATCGAGGTTAGTGAGCACTCTTCCATTTCGCGTAACAGCAAACGTTTTGTGAAATCATATTTGCCAAAACGTATGAAATATAAACGGTATAACTACGGTAATCTACAGATATGTTGATAGACCTTTGCTATTGTTGTTACCTGTTTTGTAATGCGGTCTTATGTCATTGTAAAAAGATCATATACTTGTTTACGTTTTGTGAAGAGCCATAAAAAGTTTCATAAGAATGCCTAATACCGAAAAGTATTTATATTAGGTGAGCGTCGCGGTGTCGGTGGCATATTCTTTGACGATCTAGAAGAGCCGACCTTGGAAAATTCCTTCAAATTTATTCAGGTGCAAATCGTACAGTAATTATCTTTACCATAAATAACTTTTGTATTGTACTTAATTAATTACGGGCGCAAATGCTGTGCACTTGAAGATAATATCGTTTCATTTTGCACCATTCTTAAACAATGAAAGCCTATTGAGAATGTAATTGCAGAGCTGTGCAAACGCCGTTATACCTTCTTACGTACCAATAGTCACAAAAAACAAGGATAAGCCATACGATACACCAGAGCGAAACTGGCAGTTACTGCGACGAGGACGGTACAAAAGCGCTTTAGTTCATGTTGATCGATTCGACGAGCAATAACAAAACTTATTATGTGCTTTTCGTTTACAGATATGTGGAATTTAACTGTACGATGCCGCAGGATGCTCAGTCTATTACCAAAACAAATCCATAAACTTATTGTAATTTTCGGAATAATTGCCTCGTTATAGTGTTGTATGATCGAGGCACGAAGTTTGGACTATTTACTCCTGGCGCACGATACGAAAGCATTTTAATGTCACTGCCGCTCTTAGCCGTAAGTGCAATAAATGCAATTAATATGAGATCACCTAATTTACTACCGGCTGCAAAAGTTTATGAGGCGTTTAACTATTCTGCTTTAACAGAAATGGGAATACTGCCATTCACCGTCGCCTGGATCCAGAGAAAATGATTTACTTCAAGTTCTGAAGAATCCCAGAAATTGGTTGTTGGATGAAGAATGCAAATAAGATTCATTTTTTCACCCTAATTGTTTCTTAGGATAATTCTTACTGTATTGCTGGTGTGCTTCCGTATTTTTATAGAAGCACAGTACTTAATTAGTGAATTTAACATTCCTGTTACGAATTACAGTGTGCTAGTAGTGTTCGTAAGTAAAAGCTTGAATATTAGGCTCGCAAGGAACATGCGATTTTTATGTAGAATGAAACCGACAGAAGTACCGTTAGGGAGCATTTTGTTAGTGAGGATTTTATTCACACCGAGAATTCTCTTTATAGCTCTCAACAACAACAGTAAAATATGTATACAACCAGATTATACATATGTGGAGGTACATATTTTACCACACACAATACGAATTATGATTTCGTACTATACGATACTATGTATTTCGATAGAGCTGAATTGCATTGCCATGTATTATGATCCAATGGAAAATGATAGTAGAGCTTTTCCATGGGCAGACAAACTAAATAATGCAATCACAACTTCAATTATGACTAGATCCTCTGATTAATCTATGACCTCCAACGTTTAGAAGGGTGTTGGAAAAACAGATTCTCGTCGCCATAATGCGATCCAAAAACCGGACTACGCGACACCAACTGTCCGATAATTTCCGTCGCATCGCTATTTTGGGTGGGACTGACTGCCAGGGTGAACAGTACTGAATTCTCGGGAATTGTGGTTAATTGCATGCGCACATCCTGAGCACTGTTGGCGTCCCATCCCAAATCGCCGTTGGGCAGATAGGTAATTCTGTACGGCGCTCGCACAGCTTCCGAGACATTCATTCCGTTTGCGTCAACGGAAGCCGCTTCGTAAAACGGCAAATTGAGGGCGGATTCCGGCCGGTCATCCGGGCCGCCGGGCAGGTTTTTCGTGGCGGCGCTTATTACTGCCTGCAGAGCGTGCGCCGTTGGATCTATAGTCAGCGGCTCGTCGATGAAATTGGATATGGGACGAGTGAAAAAATTGGTGTTTGTTCCCTGTCCATCGGTGTTATTCAACGCGAAAAAATTCTGTGATTTCTGGCCATCAACCAAAATCTTCACAGCAATGGCGGGGACGATATTCTGCGGATCGTATTTGGCTACAGAAAAGCGTATCAGGCCGATTCCGCCCGTGCGAAATAAACCCGTGTAAGTTGAATTAGGAAAGATTACCAACTCCACTTTGGCCACCATTCCGTAGGTGTGAACCAGTTTCTTACGACCCGGTGGTAATTCATCGGAACTGTGAAAAAACACCACTTGAAGGTAGCTCTGGTTGAAGAGACGTATAGAATCCGCAAAACTGGGATTGTTTGTCGGCAGTGGCGCCGGACTGTATGGGGAACTTTCAATCTGCGTCCACAGAATATTCTGCTTGTCCTGAGCAGATTTCTGGACGTAATCGTCCGGAAGAAGTGCAGTGGTCAGCGTTAAAATTGCTGCCACAGCAGATAGAAATGTGTAAAAGCACGGAAATTCCATTTTATCTCTTCTACAACCAGGTTTCTTCTACATGACTGTACTCTATCGCTGTTAATACAGCTTCTTCCTTTAAATACTCTACTGCCTGTGCAGCTTTCAGCTGCGAAGAACAATAGGGAATTTTTCTTAAAAAGCAACGCCATTCAGCCGAAATATGTCTAGATGTTTGCCCTACGGTTATACTCCTTTATATACTAGCACATCATACCAAAATTCGCAGCCGTGTGGATAGCGCTAACAAAAAACAGGTCTTCATTGTCATAGATCGGCACTATTGGGTGCTGCAATTGAAATTGACTACTTCGAAGTACTCGTACTACAGTGACAGAGATTACACTAAATGCTCTTTCTGGTAACTTAATTGTTGGATAACTTATGATCATGCTTGATAGCTCGAAATCATGAGTCGCCGATTTACATAGCAGCATAAATATAATACGAGTACAGTACGCACTGTAAATTACCTGGCGTAATGATATTTTTTTCGCTTTGTATCATGTTGCAGTTTAAGGACCGTGTCGAGCCATAAAAAATGACTCAAGTGTTATCTACTCTAAATCTATAAGAATAATAATACAAATGAAGCGCCCAAGTGCGCATCTTCAACTAACAATCGCAACCTTTATTAACAACTGAAATGAAAACGCTCACTTTTCAACTTTCAGTCCGACTGTACAGGCCATATGAAAAACCAAATTACGCATAAGTTAACAAAATCTAAAGAAACACTTCTCCTATAGGATCTTCACCAGAAACGCCGGCATTCCGCAGCATCTGTTCGAAAGTTATTGGTTGTGCGGAAAACGTATCATAATTTTTCGGGCAATACTGATTACAGTTTGGCAAAGAACACCGATCAATTACATGGCTACTGCAAAACTTGGTCCCAAAATTTTGCATATGTGCTGGCAGCCCCGCTCGGCGTTTATTACGCTGTGCTCTAAGTGATTTCCTGTTCATTTTATCAACAACATTGTTCTCGGAGTGACATCGACAACGCTTCTTTCGGGCATTTGTACTTCCCGAAGTGTTTAATTGCCTTCGTTTCTTCCTTCTTAAACGGCATTTCCTTAGCTGTTCCTTACAGGATAGTGGCGGAGACGTGGGTTGATCACTTAGCATATCTGGCCTAAAAACATTTTAATAACTTACTAAACATAAGCACAGATGTGAAAGCAAAATTAATATGAAATTGTAGCGAAAAAGCGAATGCATATACATAAAATATATATCAAAGCACATGTGCGCATTTAAACTACTTCACCACTCACATTTCATTCATCCGAACTGAATTCGAAGGTGTAGAATGAAGACGACCTCCGGATCCGCGCTTTTCCCACCAGCATCTCAAAGCGCTTCCAAAGGTCACATGATTAACTGAATACTGGGACCAAAGTTTTTCGGTCAACACAACGTGCCCAACACAAGATGGGGCGAACACCGCGCTAAACAGAAAAGTATGTTTTTTGAACAGCGAATAAATCTTAATCGTATTTCATTCTTACGAAATATTGTTCAAAGAGTCCACCATGGTTTGTCGCAAGGTCTGCACATATGTTCCATGCGCTTTAGTCCGAGGCACAAAAACGTTGGCGGCCATGAGTTGAGCTTCGTCGTACAGCCATTGAAAAACAAATAATGGAGCTAAAAATACATTCTGATACAGTATTTCACTGTACAGTAGCGGTCCAGCAGTTTTGCATTCTAAGCCATTAAATGAATACTGCCGAGGGTTACAGCTCAGCACCACCATCCTGCATTACGTAAGGCTAATGAAATTACTCTATGCACTATGTTATCTCAGTTGCCTATGTATAGTTGCACTATGCGTAGTTAAATTACATTTTAACGAAGCAAATTAAAAGCTCTGCCACAATGCACGTTTATCTAGATTTCATACATGCGTGCCAAGTACAATCAAGCATTAGTAAGCAATGCAGTACATGTCTTACTTTGTATCACAGGATAAAGCTTAAAGCCGAAATAACATTTCCATGGTTCATGTCTGTACAGTTTCCGGCACCGGTCAGGAATATCACCGTTCCACAATTTAATTCCCTTTTTCACACTTTCTATGGGAGAACACCGGCGTGGATCCACACAGTCCACGGTACGGAACGGCTCCGATTCCAAAAACCATCCGGAATCCATTAACCCTCTCACTTCGGCTTTGCAACCTTCGTCGCGAAGCTGCTCGGCAATCCGGTCCACGTTAAGCATTACACCGGTTGCCCCAGCGCTATATCAGATTATCAATTCAAAGATATCCATTAGAATAAAAGGTTATATTTGCGGATATTAATACCGCTGACTGCTGCTACAGGAACAGTTCATTTGTATTGCATCTGGCGAAAAAATTACTATTCACCTGCTCCCCGCAAGAAGAACCTTTCTTGCTTTCAGCAGTCCGCGTGGCAGAAGAGCTCGGACGACCTCTCGAAGAATTAGAGCGCCCATAAAGGAAAATTTTTGCTCTGAAAAATATTACAATGTAATAACGTACGCACATTTGTAGAACACATACTATTAATGCCGCATTCGTTTTGTTATTTAGGTTCGCCGTATGAGTAAATGCTTGTACTGTACAGTACTTTGTTATGGTTATTTGCATTATGTTCTTTACCAAAAATTCGTCCACACGCATTAACGCAGATACATGTTATACTATATAAATAAATATTCGGTAAAAAATATACAACCAGTTGCTTTCATTATGCATACACCAACATATTGTAGATAAATGATTTGGGGAATTCTAACGCAACGCAAAATGTGTGTCGTGTAGCTTTGGCTGCTTACTATACGCACTTGTCGATTTGGCGGAAGTGATGCCCGTCCAAACATCGCTTGAACAGTACGGTACGTATCTGCAAATAATCTTGTTGGGAAAATGCAACGAAAACTGGAATGGCACAAACAGATTATGCAAGCAAAATAACCGCATACACGATATTGGTGTTCCAGAAAAGAGGATTTTCTTCCGCATCTGGCGACAAAATTCCAGATGCGATGTGATGCTCTTGCCAGGTCTTGGACGACATGAGTGACCGACTGTGCATCCAGCGGGAATCACAACTGTTTGAATCAAAGCAGTACCATCCGCCTTCCAGGAATATTAGCCATGTCTTACTCCCGGGATACTTTCGGATGTAATAACTATAAGAAAACACAAGGAGTTAATCATTGCTGGCAAAAACTATATGGTTTTACTTCCAAACTAACTGAATTTCAACGGCTGATTCACAGTTCTTAAGTACAATCAGTTATAATCGTCATGCAGGTTTCACCACCGAATGAAATACTTCTTAATTACAGTATAATCGAATGTACTTGAAGTATATAATTTAGTAGTATTGTGCGCCACTAAGGGGTAACAAAATGTCTCTAAATATTGATTGCTGTTTTTAAAAATTATTGCGCATGAAAGGTCAAAAGAAGACGTATGTGTTACAGTATATTATCTACTACTCTAAAGAAATGATCGCTATAGCTGAATATTGGTAACCATTAAAGGGAGTGCATATTATGTATTAAAAAGGGAATGCATATTAAGGAAACGTTCGCTTTCGGCTTATATCTTAAAATGGTGCCGGGGAACCTTTTAACTTCATTTTGGTCACCAGATTTTCTTGATGAAAAGGCGAAGTGGTCGTGCAGTAAGCGTTGTTCAAACCATTAGGAAAATCAAATTCTTAAGTTACCCGGATCTTGAGCCATCGTTGCATGTGACGGAAGTATTTTTGAGGAATACTCGTCTGAGGTCAGGTGCATTGTGATTATGATTGCTAATACTGCTGCTGATCGTCTCAAGTGTGCTTTTCATCACTTTTCCGTCAGCTACATCCATCCACCACGAAGAGGACAAATCATCGTCTTTCGGTAACAAAAAGCTCGAATGGAAATGATTAGTCGGTCTCAAATCAATAGGCACAATGGCGGCAAAATTCATAATGACCACCAACGAATAAGCGGAACTGTGCTTCCACGGCGCAGCGACACTCCACGTTCCCATTGTGAACCGGCAGTAAGACGCACTGAGAGGATCGTGAAGGAAGCTTTTATGGAGATGCAGTGGGCATTTCTGCAAGCTACACACAAGGAAGAATAATTACGGCACTTTATTAGCAACGCTTGCATAAAACAATTTGAACATAATTATCGCTTACACGGTTACACTAAACCGCTCCAACTGTATACTTGACAAACAGTATGTGCGGGGTAAGTGCTGCCAGAAATTTGCTGAGGATAGTTAGTAAATGCGCGGCATCGTTTCTATTCGTAGCAAGGGAATTAACGCTTTACATAATTTTGATGCGGATCTGAACACTTCAAGAAAGTCCCAATTGCAACGACCCCATCATTTTTATTACCTAGATTAGTAACAGCTTTTCAGTTTTGCAGTTTCCAAAATTTTCAGTAATACTATTTCTGTCATCTTTGTACGGGTACTAATAATAAAAAATTACACTGTTTTGTTTTAGGCAGCACCGCGGAAATTGAGACAGCCTGAACGGCGCACGTTAAACATCAAAGAAGCCGCCGATCTAAGATGAGCGTACATAACACGAACACTAAACCGGTTAAAGAGCAGCTAGAGCGTCATATTCATCCTTAATATCTGTCGCGTGGATAGGATTATATCGGCAGGTGCAAAAGTGAGAGCATAACAAATGGAATACAGAATTTTTCTTTGATATATGCCGCGTATGCGTTTACAATGCATTCGCATATATTCTGTGTATATTCATACCAAATACACAACGTAAATGTATACAATTTCTGCAGTTGGGGTGCCGACATAGAAAATTAACAAAACTACGGCATTTAGTTGCCCTATACGTCTTGGCATTGTCATTTAATTCGAAATTTGCATTAGTGGCTCATTGAGCGATTAGTGGATATGGAACGCGCTTTAGAATACTGTTCAACGCTTTAGAACAGCGTTCGGCAAATTCTAGAAATTGTTACAAAATGCTGATTTCTCAGTGCTAAAGACAGCTGGATATGTATAACAGAAATTATGAGCACCTCAGTGTTGTCTATCAAATTTATAAGTTTATGCGCTACCGTTGCGGCTTGCATTTTTATCACACTGACCATTATTAATGTTGCTGATCATACCCACCTTATTAATCATACTTTAGTACTGCTAGCGCTACTGCGGTTGCTACCCACCTTTCCAGTAGATGCCGCGTTTTTTTTTAGTAATTTTGTTCATAGTCATACATCAGACTTCTCTTGTCACAGCTGCTGAACTGCATATACTTTTTTGGAAGTATAACAGTTAGGCTTTACAGAAATACTACGAAATAAGTGTATTTCGTAATATTTCGGTTTCGCTACTGCGATATTGCATTTATACGAATATTATATATTCCAGAAATTGCAGCTTCAGGGAAGTGGTCTTCTACCTACCACCTGGCAATGTGCAGTAGGCCAGTAGCTCAGTAATGTGGAAGTTTTTAAAGACTTATGAGTTTTATGAGAGCTTGAGAGCTTATGAGTTTTATGCCTTTTTTCCCCTGCACTGCTTTTTGATTTTTCAAATTCTTTCAGTTATGTAAACATATTCTTACAATAATATTTTACGGCGTATCAAGTGAGTACTAGTGTAATCTTTAAACCTGGGCTGAATATCTCTACCATAAACTTCGATTATACTTACGATAAAACTAAACTTACCTTTCCCGGCTTTTCCTGGTGGGAAACGTCTGCGGTCACCCTTAATGTTTTCAGTTTTGTTTCCACGAAGAACAAAGTGTTAATTGCACTGCTTTCGATTTCCAGTTTTACTCATCCGACAAATCCAGGATCCAGATAATTTTTGCAACATATTTACTCATTCGATTAATAGTTCAGTTGGCTATGTTTTAACTACTGCAGGCGACATAAAGAAACATGAATACTTCTATGGAAGATTAAGGTCTGTTGCCGGAACTTCTTTGATATGCATGCACTTACTGAGGAAATTTGCATATCTCAAATTTAAAAAAGATCTTGGAACTTTCGAGCGCTCTTGCAATGCCACCCCTTGGTTAGACTTCAATTTCAAAAGAATCAAAGGACATGTATACGTCAAAAAGCTTATTGTAAGATACGATCTAATAAGGGAGCATTAAGCAGAGCATTATAGGCGGGCGACGCCGGGTTCCCAGTTTACCGAATCGTGCATTCAACAGAATGCCCGCGCGCCAGTCTGTCGATGGTTTGTGCAATAACTCTGACCAATCAAGAATCGGCGGCAACTTCAAAGGAATAAAAGTACTGATATTATTATTGGTTATTAGTACTTCTGTCAATAATATAATGTTGCACGGAGAAAATCTCACGTAACCCAACCCGCATTCACGGTATTACTGTGGCAGTTGTTCTTCAAAAGTTCCGCATGGGCCGCTTTACGTTTGGTACTAATATTATTTCTGTTCTCAAATCTCAGTTTTACGCTTACCTACGTGCGGTTTGTGGAGCTGGACATGTTGAAAACATAAGAATTTATAGAGAACGATGTAAATTAAATGAATTGTATGTTTTGATATTGGTACCGATAATACTAGGGTAATAACTGAATTGCCATACCAAATCCACACATCCAGATTTATTCTGGGTAAATATAATTTAAACACATGTGTACAGTATCATAGCATATGTTGCGGTTCGCCTTTATCCGCTTTGCACAGTGTCTGCTAAACACACACAAAAATTTAAATTTGTATATGATTTATAGTAATTAATAGTACATATTATTCTAATTATTTTTGTTACTTGTAATATTACTCAGTAGTTACAATATATATGTACTATTGTACGAGAATTTTTTCGACAGTGGAGAGATGGGATTTAAGTTTTCCTCTTCGAGCATCTTGGTTGATTTCTCACCTTATTCAGAAGTCACGTTATAAAAGCCATAATAAAATTGTGAACTGCTTCTTTCTATTAACACTAAGTGCAAGTGCGGCTACCTTCTATTTAAATTATTCGTTACATTTTCCAATCTATTACGATCATATAATATATGACGTTTTGTTTAATAGACTTAATTTTTAATAGTGTATTTTCGAAAATTACAAGTAAAATGCCCTCAGGGAATACATCGGAACTGAAAAAGTAGATTTTCAGTCTTCATGAATTTTTCAGTTTTTACGAATAATCAACGATTTTGAGCTGCATAATCAACGATAATCAACGATTAATCCCTTTGACCATGAGCAAATTTACAGTAACTTAAATCGACCCATGGCAATACGCAAGAAATAGTTATACTGAAGCTAACGATTTCCGAACTGTTTATGATCAGTAATATACTGACTATTTACCAAATCATTTATGAGAACTAACCAGTGAGAAGAGTAATTGATATGCTCCCATTACCGGCAACCAAATGCGGCAATGGACTACCTGTGGGACAATTAAGTTAACAAGAGGCGTGCGCTCTTGACAAGCTGCAATTTAATTGTAGTGCGGTGATGGTTGATTACTGGACGACGATAAACGCAGACTCATCCCGTCTCGTCATTTGCGCGACCTAAAAACACTCCGATATGTGACCCGAAACGTTTCGGCCGCGCCAGACGCCAGGATCTAGTCGCCAGAGCTCACATTAATACTTGTACACGGTGCCGAACTGACGATATTATTCGAGTGCAGATGAAGCAGAACTTCTGTAATTTTATAACATCGAATATTGCGAGCTATATAACTAGCCCTAAGTACATGCTAAGGGACATTTGATTGGAATATTTAATTTACTGCCAGAACAAACGGTAAGTATTATATATACAAAGCTAACTGAGCCGTTTTTTCGGCCAACATCTCCTCCTACACCGTTCGACACTAATTTTTACACGATAGCTCAAAAAATCCCTAAAATCATGTAGTTTGCGGCAACGACTTTCGTTTTTCGATCTTTTCATCCTCCGATTTACGAAACGGCTCCAAAGCGAATTTCGCTGATAGGTCGATCATTAGAAAGTAACAGAGGATTGGCGGAAATGCGTAACTTTCGAACCTAAACCGCTGACTCATGGCATATGTACGAACATATGTATACTATAATTATGCATATTATTAAGCCAAAGGGCATACATTTAGCAAAAACACACTGACACACACATACGTACTCGGTTTGTCCACTCGGTTGGTTCATTTAACGGGAATGCAAGTTTTGATTGCAGCAGATGAAAATAATTATTATTTTGAAACAGTTACTCTTACATCGTTCAATACTTATTTTTACACGATAGCTCGAAAAGCGCCTAAAAGCATGTAGTTTGCGTCAACGACTTTTGTTTTTCGATCATTTCGTCCTCCGATTGACAAAACGCATTCGAAACGAATGTCGCTGATTGGCTTATCGTTAGAAATTAAAAAAAAAGGATTGGCGGAAATGCGAAACGTTTCGAACGAAAACCGCTGACTAACTGCATGCGGTACAACGACACTTAGGAGCCAAAGAGCACTATACGGTTAGTTAATACTGTTAATATTGTGGATATAGTGGAAATACAGAAATGCAAAAAAGCGTAACGTAAAACAGACTGATTGATGTGACACTAGCGTGGGGGGTAGCCTGGTTATACATGTAGTCATGTACATATTTTTACAATCACTATTATTTATATAAAGAGCTAACTTGGCCGTTTTTCATCATTTTCTCCTATCCTTTCGGCGCTGATTTTCCCACGATAGCTTAAAAAGCGCTTAATTAAATCGTGTTATTTGTCCTTGTGACTTTAGTTTTTCGATCTTCTCGTCATTCGAATCACAAAGCATGACCAAAACGAATTTCGCTGATTGGCTTAACATAAGGTAACTAATAGCTGATTGGCAGAAATGTATAATTGGTGAGAGATAAGGGAAGGGATTTTCGCCGATCAGATAAAAATACAGGGATTTTCGCCGGTCAGGTAGAAGTATAGGAATTTCCGCCGGTCAGATAGAAATGCAGGGATTATCGCCGGTCAGATAGAAATACAGGTATTTTCGCCAGTCAGATAGAAATACAGGATTTTCACCGGCCAGATAGAAATACAGGGATTTTCGCCGGTCATATAGAAGTACCGGGATTTTCGCCGGTGAGATAGAAGTACAGGAATTTTCGCCGGTCAGATAGGCGTACAGGGATTTTCGCCGGTCAAATAGAAATACAGGATTTTCGCCGGCCAGATAGAAATACAGGGATTTTCGCCGGTCAGATAGAAATACAGGGATTTTCGCCGGTCAGATAGAAATACAGGATTTTTACCGGCCAGATAGAAATACAGGGATTTTCGCCGGTCATATAGAAGTACCGGGATTTTCGCCGGTGAGATAGAAGTACAGGAATTTTTGCCGGTCAGATAGGCGTACAGGGATTTTCGCCGGTCAAATAGAAATACAAAATTTTCGCCGGCCAGATAGAAATACAGGGATTTTTGCCGGCCAGATAGAAATACAGGGATTTTTGCCGGTGAGATAGAAGTACAGGGATTTTCGCCGGTCAGATAGAAATACAGGATTTTCACCGATCATATAGAAGTACCGGGATTTTCGCCGATCAGTTAAAAATACAGGGATTTTCGCCGGTCAGATAGAAATACAGGATTTTCGCCGGTCAGATAGAATTACAAAGATTTTCGCTGATCAGATAGAAGTACAGGGATTTTCGCCTGTCAGAAAGAAGTACAGGGATTTCGCCGGTCAGACGGTCAGATAGAAATACAGGAATTTTCGCCGGTCAGATAGGCGTACAGGGATTTTCGCCGGTCAAATAGAAATACAGGATTTTCGCCGGCCAGATAGAAATACAGGGATTTTCGCCGGTCAGATAGAAATACAGGGATTTTCGCCGGTCATATAGAAGTACCGGGATTTTCACCGGTGAGATAGAAGTACAGGAATTTTCGCCGGTCAGATAGGCGTACAGGGATTTTCGCCGGTCAAATAGAAATACAGGATTTTCGCCGGCCAGATAGAAATACAGGGATTTTTGCCGGCCAGATAGAAATACAGGGAATTTTGCCGGTGAGATAGAAGTACAGGGATTTTCGCCGGTCAGATAGAAATACAGGATTTTCACCGGCCAGATAGAAATACAGGGATTTTCGCCGATCATATAGAAGTACCGGGATTTTCGCCGATCAGTTAAAAATACAGGGATTTTCGCCGGTCAGATAGAAATACAGGGATTTTCGCCGGTCAGACGGTCAGATAGAAATACAGGGACTTTCGCCGGTCAGATAGAAGTATAGGGATTTTCACCGATCAGATAGACGTACAGGAATTTTCGCCGGTCAGATAGAAATACAGGATTTTCGCCGGTCAGATAGAATTACAAAGATTTTCGCTGATCAGATAGAAGTACAGGGATTTTCGCCTGTCAGACAGAAGTACAGGGATTTCGCCGGTCAGATAGACGTACAGGAGTTTTCGCCGGTCAGATAGAAATACAGGATTTTCGCCGGTCAGATAAAATTACAAAGATTTTCGCTGATCAGATAGAAATACAGGGATTTTTGCCGGTCAGGTAGAAGTACGGGGATCTTCGCCGGTTAGATAGAAGTACAGGGATTTTCGACGGTCAGATAGTAAGGGTGGGATTTTTGGCAGTTAGACGGAGGTGTAAAAGATTTCGCCGGTCATATAAAAAAGGGAATTTTTTCAGTCAGACAGAGGAGGAGGGATTCGGTCGATATGTTAATAATAATTTTTTTTGGCCGATATGCTATTTGGCTCGACCTTCTTTGTGGACGACGATTTTAACGATGGCACTTTCATTAGTACATGTATATGTTTAATATTTATGTTTGCCTCTTTATATTAATTTTATAGCTCTGTTTATTATATTTATAATAAGATATCAACGTAATAATTCAATTATTGATTTACACAACATACTCCCTATTGCGTAACACGAGGTTACTAATGCTAAGCGCAATTTTGCTTTACACCTTGCGACGTGGTTATACCATACCGGGAAAACACAGTAAAGCAAAAAGAAATTTTACACTTTCAACCGTCTACCGAAGTAATTAACTAACTTAGCTGAATTCTGTAGCATTGAGTACTTAATGACGACAATGAAAATTCAAAACAAACCGCATTTCCAATCCAGTTAAATTCCTTTTCCTAAATATTTTTAAAACTACCCCATTACTTTCTTCAATTCTAAAAATTCTCAACCGAGGCCGGAGGCCGAGGTTGAGCTTGTAGATACAACCAACACATGTACACTGCAATACCTCAGCCATCTTTATACAACTTCAATAACTTTTCTAACTCCGGAAACTGAAACTCGCAATTAAAGCCAAATGTGGTAAACTATCTATAGTAGGTTGTCTCTAAATCACTGAAGTAACAAAACACAGAATTCACACCAAAGTAACTAAACACAAAAGTAGCTTTAGCTGCCATCCAGCAAACCAGACGCATTCAAAAATGCGGCATGTTACGGAAGATGAAATTATTATTTCTTGCAAAGAACTCACATGGTTATTGTGTAAACGACTATGCGGTAAGATTTCCTGAGATCAATGTTTAGCGAAGTATTCCTTGGATTTTTTGCTGTCGGCGTGCATGGCATCCTCTCCTGGTTTCCATCCTGCCGGGCACACCTGAAAAACAATCATTCCATTATCAACTGCCGCTGACAGGGAATTGTCGATGACCTATTGGAAAATACAGCTGATTACCATTCCGTGCTCATCCGTGAACTGGAAGGCCTGCACCAGCCGCAATGTTTCATCAACACTTCGACCAACCGGCATCTGCGATAGAACATTCGATCATCCCTTACTAGCACTTATAAAAAAAAAAAGAGTAATCAGTTGACGATCGAAAGTTTTCCTCCCTTAAGCATGATTACTGCATGTTTAGAAGTTCATACAGTCAATTAACATGTACTTTTCAATATCGAAAAAATAGGTCGATATTAAATAGGCTGGCCGAAAGCCATGACAATGGCATCACGCTTATGCGTAAACTCTGAGTAAAATTTGTGAGTTAGTTTTTTAAAACAACTCATAAGAAAGCACATCGCCAATAGTGCAAATGCACTAAGTTTTGCCTTCATTTGCATTGCGTTTTCAGCCATTCATTTAGGAAACAGAATTTTTCCTTCGATGTAATATTATATTTTCTTGCAGTTACCCCGCTGTCTAAACGGTGGTTTCGCAAAATTACTTACGTCGTTAATGGTCATCTGGCGCAAATTTCCAGCACGGTCGATAATAAACAGTGCTCGATATGCGTTACCCTCCTTATGACAGTAGACACCATACTTCTTGGCGATTTCCCCAGTGCGATCGGCCACCATCGGGTATTTCATTTCACCCAGTCCTCCCATTTTGCGCGGAGTCTGGCACCTATTGCCGATGAATATTATTCAACTAATATTAAAATTAATAGCAACGTCCGCACCTTCTAGCCACAAATACTGATTGGAGGCCGGATAACAAGTTCTAATAACTAGTACTATTACTAGTACATTTTTGAACGATTAAGTTGCAATGCCGCTTTTTTACTGCCAGGAAATCAGGGCATGCAGCTAATAAAACACTCCAGAAATCGGTACAGAAATAAAAGCGCATTAGTGCAAGAACCTGGTGGAATCATGGGATAATCTGCTCACCATGCCAGATGGCAAAAATGGCTATCGCACGATGCTCCGATGACCTCACAGTCGATTTTCTTAAATTCCGCAATGCGGTCGCTGAAGGCGATCAGTTCTGTTGGGCAGACAAATGTAAAATCGGCCGGATAAAAGAAGAAAACCACATATTTTCCTTTGTATGTTGACAATGTCAGCTCCTCAAACTGGTAATCTACCAGAGCTGTAAAAGCAAGAAAGTCGACATGCTGCACCGGACAGGAACAACAAAAACAAAACGAACATTAACAGGTTGTCAAAGGCAATCAATTATTTCCTGTGGCCTGCGCACCAAGTGCTTTGTCGTGAACGCTGATGTTTTTACTGACCTGTGGCCGTGAAGTCAGGGGCTTGTTCGCCAATGAAAAGGCGGGGGCTTTCGAAGGACATGGCGCTGAAACACTCCCAGAAACTGCAGAATCTAAAATGAATATCTGATTCAATTTATGGCGCAGTCGCAAGTTGCAATTAATACAACAATAAAATTTATTAGTAATTTCCTAAAACTCACAATCAGATTTTTCTACGGCTCTGCCGAGATCACTGTGAATGCATGCGCACTCACCAGTCAGTACCACAGCAAATGCGGAAGTGAGGATGATACTGCATTTTTAAATTTGGTGTACACACGTACTTATAGTACTCGTCTCAGCACCTTTGTATTTACTTAATACTGTTAATAATCGTACAGTACTGTTTAGTGCGAATACTTTTGAAACTTTTTAAAATTGTTATTAATGCTGACAGTCGGATTTTATAATGCGATGTGTAGTTGTGTACGTCCACAAACAATGTATGCAAACAATCATGATACTTTAACTCAAGTTACACTCGTGTTGTATGAACTCTGCTGTACATCATGGAGTACTTAATTGTTGCACCGTACGTGGTAATATGCATACACTTGTGGTGTCTACTTCATATGGTCGGTTCGGCGGCAAACCGAAAGAAAAAGGTTGTTCAGTATTATAATTATTAAGATTAGTTATTATCCTTTTTAATAACGCAAACCTCCTACTAAACTTACACTGCTGCACTTACTAGAGTAGGGTATGAAGTTGAACATGGTAGTCGGACTTGCTCAAGAAATATTGTAAAACTGCTGTACATGCTCCTTCAATAAATTATCACTTTCGGCGTTTAACCTGACTGTGAGCATTATGTACTATAGTATTGTACATTTGTACCGAATGGCTACTACTTTATGTTATTAGTGCAAAATACAACAGATGATTATGTAAAGTATGCCTATGTTTGAAAACTGTATACTCGTATTTCTTCCTCGTAATTTTTGTAGAGCTTTCTTTCCTGTGTTCTGTAAACTACTACAGATTGTCCATTATAGACTAGAAACCTACCGGTAGACTATGGATGCATAAATATGCCTTGCATATAATGATACTAATAACAATATGCTGCCGAAATGATGCAACCGCAGTAGTAGTGTTTTCTTACTATTGGCTTACTATACCTTAACGATTGACACAAGACAATCCGAATTTTTTAATAAAAGATTTTACAAAATATTTGCTTACGGTTCCGTGTAATACTTGCTTACGTACATACCTGCACAGCTCTTCCGATGATCAGTCACAGTTGTCAGAGGCTAACAGCGTAGATATTATCAAAATGTAGTTCTCTGTAAATGATATCCGGCGCTTAATATGTGTATTGAGAATTCTTTTAGCCAGGTGTGCACATTTGCATGCATACAATATGCGATATGTACACAACGCGTGTAAATTTCACAGTTAACACTGTGGTCGACGCTTGGACGAATAATTTACGAAGCGTATGATTACTACAGGAAAGCTCACTTGCGTTGTTTTTAGTCGTCCTAAAATGGTTTATGTATTCACACAATGTGTGCTTGTACATGTTTATATTGGGGATCATAACATGTGATCAGGATCCCTGGTGGTAGTGCGATCCCGATATTGGGTGCGACAGATGGCAGGACAAGGTTATGCAACACGCAGGTACAGTAAGTAAGTCAACAGTGATGAGAATTCGCACGATAACACAAGTCACGTAAGTACTGTAGCTGTAATAACTTGTACTGTACAACTACAGTGCCTTTACAAATGTACGAAGCACTGAATAACACCAGAATCCCAGTTTTAAGGTCAATAGCAGTATTACACAACTGAATTTTCCCAACCCAATAAATGAGCTGGTTCAGCAAATTCGAATGTGTCCAGAGACGGAATAGATATTAAAGATGCTAAAGGTATAGATATAAATACAACACATAACAGTTTACATACTGTGACGGCGACAGAAAATTATAAACGCCCTCCTTATTATACTTAAACTCGTATTCATTTCTAAAACATTTCTAAAAAAATTTACAGTCCCGCTCTTTCAGCAGAATGTGGCAAAAATAAATCTGTTTTCGCGTGTGCAGACCATCTGTAGAAATGAGTATTTTTTATAAGAATTCTAGAGCAGTACTACCACTACTAACGTAACAATAATAAGTATATTATACTATCAAGTATTCTAGAGTAGCTAGTTCTACCCTGCGTGTTGTTTCGTCAAACTTTTGCGATGCCTGCAATCTCCTATAGAAGTACAATAATAGTAACCGGTACAATACGCGCATGGAAGACTCTAATATTCGGAAGCACAGACGACCAAATTACGAAGCTATTTTAATGAAGCCAGTTTTCGTAATCCCATCCTTTTATTTCATATACCATAATTTCAACGACTCTTCAGAAAGCGGAACAAAACCTTCGTTTCGTAGAACACCATCGAAACCGGAAGACGTCCAAATAAAATCGTTAACAGCAAAACTTAAACCAACCACGTACGGCAAAACATAATATAATTCTTACTATTGCTGATTAATAATTCAAGAATTCAAGAAAATTTAGAATGTATCAGAAACAAAAAAGGAATAGAAGCCCATAATGGCAAACACTCACGCTTCTCCATACCAATATCGCTCAAAATTTTCTGACTTCAGAAATACAGTAAACCGGTAATTCAATGCCTGGAAAAGTAGTCCATTGACTTAACGGGATCAGGGACCATAGCATCCTGACCAGGCTTCCAGCCGGCAGGGCAAACCATGCCTAAAGCGAACAGAGCATGTTCAAATTCATCAATTATGAAAAATCAATATCATGACTCATGAGACTGCTGTTTCCGTTAGGCGTTAGCCCTTTCAATTAAGTAATCCGACACATAACTGCTACGGCAGCAGCTACGTAGCACACGAGCCAGTCATACTAAAAAACCGTAAAGAAAATGATACACAAGTATGGAAATTCGAAAACTACAATCAGATTTCCTTAATCAAAAACTATAAAAAAACAACCCTTTCAGTTGCAGTTACTCTAGTTTTGCAGCACTTCAAAAGTTTCAATTTCTCAACCTTCTCTAATCTAACAGCCAATAGTAATAACTTTGATCATAATATTATTACGCAAAGTGTGTACTACTGTACGGCACTAACACAACTAATTATAAACAGCTAAACAAGCTACCGTTTCTACCGTAACGATAAGTACAAAGATCCAACAGTTTTAATACCGTGTTCATCCGTGTACTGGAACGCTTGAACCAGCCGCAAGGTTTCATCGACGCTGCGGCCCACCGGCATGTCATTAATAGAAATCTGCCGAAGATTGCCTTTGTCATCGATAATGAACAATCCACGATAAGCGTTGCCCTCTTTATGAGAATACAATCCATATCTGTAACCAGTATAAAGCACAAGGAAATCTATACTATCGGCCTGGAAGCACAATATTCAAGAACTAAATTTGTGTAGCACCGCTACACCGGAAATATTTCTACTGGTTGCATCTACGTCAAACGCTATTGCGATGTCGAAGCCTCGCCTGTAATAGTTACAGTTAAAATTTAATGAAATTATGGTATATTTACGTTAATCTACGGTAGAACTTCCATGAAGAAGCTGATCAAAAGAATTCCATCACGAAACCAATCGCTACACAAATGCATTGCTCACATTCTCGTCGCTGCGTTTCTTCATGTTTTTTTTCGGAGAATGCAAACAAATTTATTTTCACACAAAAACAGAGAGTATCAAACACAGGCCAGTGGCTCTTATATTTGAAGTTCGACGAGGGCCAGCACAACAGAACTAACATAACCCTGGCGCAAAACAATCATATGAAATAGATCAACGTGAGCAAAAACCGAACGAAAACACATATATTCGTACTCATCACAAAAAGATATTTATTGTACTGTACTGTACATAAATAAAAAAGTTTAGTTGTCAATATTAATTTGTTCATATCTGGAGTAAAACCACCACGATATTCTTCGCAATTAAATAATAGTCATTTCGGCACTTTTCGTAACCTGCACATGCGAGGCGAAATTTACCACCTGATTCATCGAAACAGCCCACAGCAAAATTGCTAATCATACCGTTTAGGAACTCAGATTTACGGGCACTAACAAAGACAGCGCTAAAATCATACGATGCAGTTATTTTCGTACACAAATAACGAAATATCCTCCCGTTGCCTTCTGTTATCAGACTCAGCTTACGACACACAGAACGATGCTAGCGAAAATGCCTTACTTTTTGCAGACTTCTCCAGTACGGTCCGCTAACAAGGGATAGTGGATTCCACCGAGGCCGCCCTGCTTGCGCGGTGTATTGACCCTAAAAATCGGAAACCACACTATCATGGGAATTCGATAACGATCTACCCAAAACCCACGCACCACGCCAGATGGCTGTAAACTGAATCGGTGCTGGCGCCCAACACTTCGCAGTTGATTTTCTTGAATTCCCCAAGGCGTTCACTGAAGGCAATCAGCTCCGTGGGACAAACGAAAGTGAAATCCGCAGGATAAAAGAAAAGCACCACATATTTCCCCCGCAGTTTGGACAGCTGGATGTCCACGAACTGTCCGTCAACGACAGCAGGGATGTTGAAATCAGGCGCTGGCTCACCGATGTACAGGCGCGGATTATCAAACGACATTCTCAGTTCGGAATTTCGGAGATCCGGACCTACAAACAAAAACTTAACTAACGGGAGAAAATACAGAGGCAGACAAGATTATTATTCAGTTAATGTGTGGATCATGCCCACATGATCACATCCATTTCCGCGAAGCGCTTACCGCGGCTAACGTTACGTTAACAAGAATTTTATGATCAAATTACCGCGTTTACCGGCAAAAAAACGTTTTCGAGTTATACTATAACAACAGGCTGCAACCAAGGGAAACGTATGTATAACTGTACAGTGTACACTATACAGTATTACGGCGGCTAAACCAGGCTTACACTTTCACAGTTTAGTCTTCGCAGTTCGTTCTATTGTTGCCGCTGGTTCGGATGCAGCAAAAAAGAATATAACAATTAGCAAAACTCACCTTACTATAACCAGGGCAATGAAAGAGGGACAGAAAGCATAAAATAACTGTCCAATGTAGGGAAGGCAAGTGATGGCAGGCGAACTGATAGCTGATCACCGATCAATCCAGAAACCCACAGAAATGGTCGTCGGCCTCGAGATTAGATAATCCGCTAATCTGAGTATGAATCATGCATAATAACTCCCTATGTAATTGTACGGTATCTGTACGTCCACAACGCATTTTATGCTTGAAGTACCGGAATTTTCAGGTCGTATTCTATGACATTAAAGTAAGTACCGTATAAAATTAATTTTTATATTACGTATAATAATTATATGATGAATGCTTACTTCAAATTAAATACTTTTACATTAGCCACTAATCAATGCAATGTGCACGAATGATTAGTGCACAACTGCACATAAATAATAATATTGTTGTATACTATATATAATTTTATTTTGAAGTCTGAAAATTTATTCGATTACAGTAGTATCAATCACAAATCACGACCACACAATACCGAAATTATTAACCTTTAAATACCATTAGTACCTACCATTTTCTAGAACCTCATCGCATTAAATCTGGAAGAGTACAAAACTAAAATAGAAACGTCGAATTGATGGCAATTTGATGCCGAAAAGTAAAGCAGCAACACTCCAACATTATTAAAGAACTTCTACGTTCCAACAAAAAATAACAACATAAATAATTTATAATATTTATTATATATTTGTATTTATTTATTATTTAATTATAAATTATTATTAATTTATTTTGTCAGTTATTGACACAACTGCGAGTATAAGCAAAATTAATACGTACTGCCGGCTGCCCTCACAATCTGTACTGTACTGTAGTGCTTGAATTATTGCAATGTCATTTGAGTCTCACCTTGCCACCATTCGGGCGCAGCCAGTTTTATTCCGTTTGCACATCGCAGATAAAACGCCTAAAATAAAATCCTAATCTTATTAGACTTGTCTATCCCGTTTTTCGCTGTTTGAGTTTGGGTTTTTATTCCTCCAGTGCTTCTAGTGATAAAAAAGCGCTTTTACTGCAGCATCACAGTAGTAACAGACTAGCAGTATATTTGTACTGAATATCTGGAACTATATTTTAGTTACTACAATACGTATTATTACGTACGTAATTTGTTATTTGGTTACTTTCGGTGGTTCATCTTTCGTGGCTCCGTAGATATCCTTCGAGGTAGTAAAGGCCGTAAGAGGTTTTAGGCTTTTAGCACGGGATGATGATAAAATTGTTTTTTTTTATAAATTTAATTGCCAGTCTAATTGTATGTAATCAACGCGTTAGTCTCATGGGCATATGATATAGTTCTGAGTTCTCTAACAGTTAGCTGTAAATGTTGCAGGTGTGCTAGCGATGGTTGATTTTTGAGACCTGCTGGATAAGGATTCATTTTTATCAAGGATTATCGGCCCTAGCAAAAGGAAACTATAATTAAATCATGGATAGTCAGGGAGCTGGTGGACAAGCTCTTACGAAACGTATCATAAAGGTTTGTCTGGTAGAAAGGTTTTTAACATTATAATTTAATATGCTGATTCCTTCTGATTTAGGAAACACAGAGACTTCTTCAGGAGCCTGTTGCTGGCATTTCGGCAGTGCCTGATGAGAATAACGCACGGTATTTCCATGTTGTCGTCGCGGGACCAGAAGGGGTTCGTGGCTGTCTCTTCGGAAAATCGTTTGCGTTTGTACGCGCTGGCTGACACTGTGATTTTTCGTAGTCGCCCTTTGAAGGCGGAGTATTCAAGCTGGAACTGTTCCTACCGGAGGAGTATCCCATGTCGGCCCCGAAAGTGCGCTTTATGACCAAAATCTATCATCCAAATATTGATCGTCTTGGACGAATTTGTTTAGACATTCTGAAAGGTACGCTGGTTCTTCTGAATTATTGGCAGAACAGACGGTGCAGAATCTCGACAATGCAGAACCTATAAGTGTGCAATGCCTTTTTTGTCATCCAGATAAGTGGAGTCCCGCGCTGCAAATTCGCACAGTTCTTTTATCCATTCAAGCGCTACTTAGCGCACCAAATCCAGACGATCCCTTGGATAATCAGGTGGCTGAGCAGTGGAAAGTCAATGAGCCTCTGGCTATTGCAACAGGTAAGTGTGAATTCATATTGGCCACAATCGACATGTGAATTCAGATTGGCCACAGTCGACATGTGTCATTTTGGTAATATTATTTTTTTTTCATTTTTCAGCAAGAGAATGGACCAAGACGTATGCAATGGCAGATAAATAGGCTTCTCTTGAAACATTCGGCGGTACGTACATATTTGGTGTCAGTGGATAGGACTGGAAGAATGCTGGTTTTACTCCTGGGTGTAGAAGAAATCGGGATATTTGCAGAAAGTTTGGCTGTTCATCTTTCATGGTTCTTGCTAATATGATTAATTAATTGCGAGAAAATAATTTGGTTTTATTGTTCGCTTCTCACTTTTCCTGTCACGATTTCTTTCAGCCCATGCACTTTAGCAAATGCCTGCAGATATTGATTTAGGCGTTTTGATAATTTTTATTTTGCCTACTTGGCGAAGATTATGAAGTTTGGTATCAGTTTAACTATGTTGATGTATTCTTGTAATTATAATTAAATTCAGACGGTAGTTTGACAAAGTCTCATCGCTGTTAGAGGAGGAGTTAAATTTACACGTGTGGTTTTCGCCATCCCAGATATTTTTAAGATTCCATCAAAGTCTCCAGCAGTTCAGGGGCTCGATCTTCCCAACCGGACATGAAGCGGTCGTACTCTTCCGGTGTGGGTGGATCCAGTCCGTTCTGCTTTGCCGCAAGACACATAATACGATAACCTGCATAAATTTAGAACCCGTTGCTCGGTACTGTTGCAGTTTTAATCTGCAGAGTGAGGAATGCGCAACAACTACAGAAGGTCTGTACTGATTTATGATACAACTGTACCTCACACCACACCTGGATCACGGCAGTTAAGTAGATCCCAACAGGAAAGGCAGCAAGTGGTGGAATACCGCCAGCAACTTCGGAGACAGACGAAAAGCGGCCAAATACACAGGACAAAGACGATTAGGCCGATTGTCGTTAAAATAACTCCGGTGTACAATTGGACTTTCAGCTCAGGTGAAATTTGCAAATCTTCCACGAAATCAGGCTATAAAACGAAATTGAAAACATTTCACAGCTTTACGAATATAAGGCCGCGCAGTTTGTATAAGAAGCTACCAACCAACGAGGTGCAGCTTTGTTTTACGAAAACGAAATTACATGTTTGTTTCGCGATTAATTAGGACAAATACTCGTGCTCGTGAGCTGCGGTCCTGTGGAATGTAAGGTCACGAGACAAATGGTTGCTGGCAACTTGCTGCCGGCATATGGTATGATTATGGTACTCGTACGCATAAGCAAAAAGTCTAAGCTATCCTAATGATCTTTCGATATAATACATGCTAATACTCGATAAGAATTTTAATTATCTTTTAGAAATTAGGTAGAATAAGTTTGAGAAAAGAAAACAATATTATCGTCGGCTGATTGTTGCAAAAACACGGAAGTCGTGGGTCCATTCAGGTTCGCGCTTTAGAATCCGTGACTTGTGAATGAATATTCCCAGTCATCAAAATTATTCAGTATGGATTGATAAAAGTTTTTGCAATAGCACCAAAGAACGGAAAAGGTTAAAAATTAAGGGGTCGAGCAGTTCAACCATAACTAAAAATAAAACATATTCTATTGTCAGCCGGGTGTTGTAGTTGACGTACGTACCTCTTGTTCTACAGCATTGTTGGTTTCGGCAGCACGTCGGAATCTGAAGCCGGGTAACGAAGGTGGAAAATCCTTCCCAGAATTTTCGATGATATGTTTGACCGAAGAGGACGAATCATCTGGAAAAACTGCATCGGCATTTGCAGTTCCATTGATTTGGGATCCCGAAGCAAGCAGAACTGGAGGCAACTCTTCAAAACTTTGGTGCGACTCGTTAAAGGAAAGTTTATATTCCGCTTGCCATGAAAACGAAATGAATTTCTCTGGAAAATTTTGGTGCCAGTTTGTAATAGAAAAATACCTGCCGGTATGCTTGAAATTGCATTATAAATGCATAATTGGTGGTTATTAGTAACTTTTAAAGGTTTCTACGATGAATTAATTAAATGCGATGATTTTATGGTTATGTGCTCAACTTGTAAGAACGTTAACTTGTAAGAGTAGGGTAGGTATTGTGAATATTATGATGAGTAGGAAACATAAAAAACTAATAGGTAGCTGATATATAACAATTTCTTACATTCCGGTCTCACTGAACATGAATATGCGACGTTATAAATCGGTACGCAACGCTGTAACTGTATCAACTACTGTAATATCTGAAAGTTTTCAGAAATGGCGGGAGTGTTCATGAATTGATCATGAATTTGAACACTTACAGATTACAGAGTAACTATAAATATATTGTACATAACAAGTTTAACAGATTTTGATAAAAACAAGCAAAATGATTAACAGAAGAGCCACACGGGAGCTCGGTGTTCGGTTTATCAAACGTATACTACGAGCAAACAGCTGAAGTGAGTAAAACGATAAAATTTGAATACTCTTACACTAGTGACTATGTAGGTAGTAATTCATTGGGTAAAATTGTGTAATTCACACATCTGATTCACATCCTACCGATTAACAGTATTTTCGTTCTGTAATCTGGGATAAAAACTTGACAAGATGATTCAGGTAAAGCCTAAACAGTCCGACGCTTTTAAGTTATTACTTAGTGAATTTAGAATCTGCAGATTTAGTTTTTCTACGCTACATATTTCCGGCATTACCTGCGAAGGCCACTTGGTTAAGAAACAGTGATGCATGGCAGTAAAAGGAGATTGTGTTGCCACGTTTTTCCATTGCGTTGACCACCCGGGAAAGCTGCAGCGAGACGTTCAGATGCAAGAGAATAATAACAATAAATATGTAGTTTAAGTTTTTGTCGTAATTGCCTTTGTGTTTTTATTTGGAACTAACCTAATTCTTCCAACGATTTCAAATACGTATAGAAATTTTTACAATCGCACGATTAAGATGACATTCGAGGATTGGGTGCGAGAGAATTTCCGCAACGACAAGAATATAAGAAGATTTGAAAATCAATAGCTGCTTAATAATTATAGGATTCGAGCATCACTTTTTTTAAAGTTAATTAAGTTTTCTTTGTGCTTGACTCCGCAGTTACAGAGCAAAATTTTGATGTTAACAATTTTAATGATATTCATAATATGTGTTTAAAATTTCATTAATGCACGATGGTGATTTCACGATATTGTGGTTGCATCTGCTAGGGTTGTTTACAATTTTAAACAAAAGTCAAGTAGCTTAAATTTTGCGATGGTCTCAAAGTAATCAGTCCCTTTTTTAAAATTTTTGATTTAGATTTTTTTATGAAACCTTATACGACAGCTGTTCTGGTGTTGTGATCATCGCGCGCTGTTAAGTGATTTATTCAATAGTTACATATTGTTTAAAATTTTCTCGGTAACCATGGAGCATGGAGCAGTGCGGAATGGAATGGTTCGATTTTTAGTACTTACTTAAACATAATTAAGTATTTATGATAATTAATTTTTGTATAGCTGCTTATGCATTTACATACGGAGTTGTTTGTATTTCAACAGTTATTAAATTTTAATAATTATGTACTTTACGATGTACGTTTGCAGATGTACGTTCTCTAGAGTATAGTGCTGCCGGCTATACTGGAATGACCACTGTTTCGATTCCCAAGTTTTAGACTAGAACTGCTAGGTAGATAAAAATAGTACCGGCATTCAGATTTTTGGTGTCGAGAATTAAAGAAACTGTTCCACATAATTATAATTTGCATACTGGTATGTCGGGAATTACATAACCTATGCGTGTATGCATGCCAGGTACAGTACGATACACACGCGTACATTGCTTCCTTTTTTTAGTCTTCTTGTGTCTACCAAGGTTAACAAAAATGGGAATACGATACGGTTTCGGCACTCGTACTGATCTTCTTTTTCTATTTTGTTCTGTTCTTTTCCAGTTTCAAAATCATATTCTGAATACTAATTGTGAATATTATGATGATTTAGAATATATGGTTTAGAAACTGTAAAAGAACGGAACAGAACTGAAAAAGATCATAAACGGATGGTGCAGGCAGACTGCATGATGCCGACTGTATTGGGTCTTGTCGATTGTAATGGTTAATTTTTGTAAAGTCGAATCTTAATACATATTGATCGATGTGCTCATCAGGCAACATACCAAAAATTATTAGCATACTTTGCATTTGCAATATTTGCAGTTTACCTCTATACAGTACCTTCAGAGGTGCATACCCATGCTATTAACAGAAATAATGGGGACGAAGGATGTTCGTTGACCTTTCGTATCAGTACGTATTGTCCACGATCACGAAAATTGTAACTTTTCTACGCTAGAACGTATGGTACTCGTATCAAACTATCGATCAGGCAGCAGACCGGGTGTCAAGCGTCAAAATTGATTATTTTAAAATGTAATTATCATGGTACGTGTGCGTAATGCACTTGCAGATACAGCCTTGTTGTACAATAGGCCTACAGCAATTTAGTAATAATTGATATTAAATTTGTATTATGGACTATGATACATCTGCATACTCCCGAACCTACAGTTGTGTACTGCAAAAGATCATTTTTGGTTTTTTGGATCGTATTATAAATTTTTTAAATTCACTACTTCTGTTATGAATTCTGGAAATTGTTATTTACTGTGGTCATAGATTTGCGGAACTTTGATAAGAATATATATAAGATCAAAATACGCATACTTACTTGAAATTGCTTCTAAATTTGTTATTTTGCAAAGCAGATATTATTGCTATACACTTTCACTCGTTTTCTAAGTGTTGTGCTGGGTGCTGGGTTAGTTGTATTCATCAAGCGAAATATTCAGTTTATTTCTGTAAATATAAATAATTGAATGTTCCCTCAAAGGCGTTCAAAGTAAAGCTGGCAATGGTGCAATCTTTTGTCAATTAGTAATATATTTGATGAAAGAAACAAATAACAAGCTGGCTTTATTGACAGAATTATTTTTTCTTAATAAATTAAAGCCAGTCAGTCTACCGTGCTTGATCTGGTTGCCGGTATTGCAGAAGATATCGCACTACAACGTTTTGCATCGGTCTGAAGATTTTTGCTCGAGTGTTGATGTTGCAGGAAGCTAGTCAAGCGTGAATGTTGCTACCTTCGCACGCTATAATTTACCTGCGGATAGTACCAGCATCTCAGTCCACCCCAACGCTTTTTTAAGGCAGAAATTTATTTGACCGAGATTCAGCATCTTGACTGCAATGGAATATAATATGTGCTGACGTTATGACACCATCCTCCGCATATCTTTCGATTCGGTGGAGATCGTACTGTTACCTGGTTGCACATGAGAGTTTGCTCGCATTATGATTGCCGCGGTTAAGCTATTTTGGAATGGTTCACATGTTATGTGATTCGTGTGAGAGTATGCACAATGCTGATGCATTGATGAAATCTATATGTACGTATTTGCTCGTATGGAGCTTGGTTGGTTGGCAGCATACCGTTTTAAACTTATATCGTTTCCATCTGATCAGGTGGACATGTTCGTGTTAAAATAATTTATATGGTTTACACTTTAAACAAGCACAGTTGCAGTCGATTTTGCATAAGCGCGTTATGAAGTGATGATTGCCGGGTACAAACAGATTGCACCTGTACATTAGAGCTGATTTTTTGTGGTTAATGTCTTCGAATTCCATGCCTGAATACCGGCAAGATTTCGCTGATTTTGCGCAAGGAGGTTAAACTTTATGGAATAATGTTGTAATCGTAAAGCAAAAGTCAAGTCATCTTTATCGTCTTCTGGCACTTGTACACCGTATCCGGAAGGATTTACCCCAAAACTTGTCATTTCCCAACAATCCAGATTTACAAAACCACCCAATTTGCAAACTCCTTTTTGCGCTTTTCTCTTTTTTCCATTCACGCGCACAGCCCTCTTAGTTGGTTTCGGATATCGCAGAAGTAAGGAGCTGAAGACGGATTAGTGAATATTACTGAAATTTGTTAGCTTCAAACTTTAATTAAGCACGAATGAGTATAGCATATTAGTGCGACTTTATAAAGTGCCGGTTTTAATTACAGTTTACTCGTACAGTACTGAAATCTGAAAGTAAGCACGAAAAAAATAAAAAGGCTGGTTTGGGTACGAACACCCGCGGGCTACAGCGATTGGTTCAGTTTTTGTTAACTACTGTATAATGCGCGCACCCCAACGGGTGGACATCCCGTATTTTGTTGTGGTATCTCACAACTCGTTCTTGTCTTCCTGGCCTGTAAACGATTTCAAATTTTTCTGTTTTTGTTTTTAATTTTTCTGTCCATTGTAGAATCTTTTAAAAGTACACGGATGTTATTAATTTTGAATTTGTTAACGTGGTTTCTCGCCTCTTGGTACTGCTTGAAATTTGCTAAATTAGCGGACTGCGAAAGTCAGTACCATAATAGTGATAATACAGTAATAATTTTACTCATTGCCAGCTTGCTGCTTGCACAAACGATAAATCTGGCAGATTGTAGCGTTGTTGTCTTCACGTAAGTGCAGTGTTGAACGTTGATGTGATTGAAGTTCTTAAGTCTGTTAACCAGCGTTTAAAAAGTAAAATTGCTTATTTGGAGTTCGTTCGGTAATGGTTTGCATCAATCATTCCAGCTTACTGTCCACTGACAATGTGGCGGCCAGAGTGTCAGGGCTAACTGAAACCTAGTCCGGATGCGAAGATGAATGTTCCATCGCGAAAAGTAACAAAAATTGCGGAAGTGGAGGCCCACTCCACCGCCGTAACATGTCTCGCACTGGGCCAAATGAACGGCCGTGTGCTTGCCACTGGAGGAGCGGATTGTTTGGTTAATTTGTGGATTGTGGGACAAAAAACTCCTCTTAAATCGCTGGCTGGGTTACCATCAGCTGCGGTCTGTGTAAAATTCGACCCTACCGAGGAATCTGTGGTCGCTGGCTCGACTTCAGGCTCGCTTAAAGTAAGTGAATTTCTGAAAATGTTTGAAATAATAATAAATGGTGCTGAATCTGTAAAAACAGATTTTTTTGCGGCTTAGCGATTTCCCGGATAGCATTTTTTTTGTTAGAAAACTTTCTAAAAGCGTAAACAGGTGGTCGGAGACATTAACCACTGTGTGATCATGTTTCACTATTTGTTGTAAACTGTAAACATTTTGCTTTAATAAACCGTTATTTGTCTTTGCTGTGTTTTTTTGTTCCACAACAACCGATATATTCCTGACTTCGTTAACTTGTTTTAGGTGTGGGACCTGGCGGCAGATAAAATCAAGCGAACCCTGACTGGGCACAAGTCCGATGTTACGGTAAAGTTTATATAAATATTTATTGAAGAATGCAGAGATTGTCTGCGTAGGTAGAAAACCGGATTGTTTGAGTGTTACTGTTATTTGCTGATTTGACTGGCACCGTGCGTAAGCGCTGGGCTGCTTTCACAATAATCTGTTCTGCAGTTGCGTTACATTGAGTTTATTTGTATTTGTCATTCTTTCTTTATACTTCCGACATGATTCGTATCTGTTTGCACAATTTGTTTTAGGGCTTAATAAGGCTAATAGTGAATTCAGTATTTATGACATTTTGTCCGTGGTAGTTACAATGTCGCGCCCAGCGATTTGATCAGACATTGTTGGCTTACCAAAAATGTGTCCGCACTAAGTACATCGCTCATCAATTATGACACCATTTTGCTATTGTATCGCTTTTAGATGTTTCTGAAGATCGGAAGTGGTTATTGATGACAGTTTAATTAAGTAGCGCGTTCTTATTTTCTGTCACATATTTGTAAAATTATTATTTTATCATGAAAGATAGTTTTTCTGTACGAATACTCTTAGCGGAGTGTACTTTACTTGTCGATTTGGAAATGTTGTAAAGTTTTTGGCAGATACCTATTTCAGTTCAGTTATGGCAGTGTCGTGTTTATTCACGTAGCATTTCAGTGAAATCAGAGCAGAATTGGTACTCGAGAAAGCGAACGTTAATCTCTCGAGACAGGCAGTCAGTGCTCAAGTACGTCGCACCTGCTGTTCAATCGCGCACCGGATCTGGCGTTTTATCGGCTGGATTGATTGTGCCGTTTAATAGGCGGTCGGTGCCAAGTTATGACTGTTGAGTTTAATCGTTTAACGATAGGTTGTAATTCAATCATTTTTTGCAAATGCACATGCTTACGCATATGTTGTTACCGTATGCGGCTTTCAGAACATTGGCACACGGACAAAGCTTAGCCTTGAAATAGGCAGCATTGTATTCAAATATGTACCTAACCTGTATTTTGCTATTCTTATCTAGGCTGTGGATTTCCTGCCGCTTGATCCAAATTTTATCGTCAGCGGGTCGACCGACTTGCAGGTAAAAATTTGGGATCTGCGCCAGAAAGCTTGCGTGATATCCTTCAAACAGCACCAGGACTCCATTAAGGATGTGCTGTTTTCGCCGCACGGTAAATGGATTACATCGGCTGGGATCGATGGCACGGTGCAAGTATATCAATGGCAAGCCGGAAAACTACTTAAGGAATTCGTGCATTCACGCAGTTCTCCCGTCTATTCATTGGCATTCCATCCCAATGACCTGCTGCTGGCCAGCGCCGGTCAAGATGGAGTTGTTAAGTTTTGGGATTTGGAAACTTTTGAAGCCATTAGTCAAACAGATAAGGAGACATCGGCAATTCGTTGCATCAGATTTCAAAGAGATGGCTCTTCTTTGTTGGCCGGGTGCGATGATATTTTGAGGAATTACGGATGGGAGCCTAGCGCGTGCTTTGATGTGGTGCCGGTTGGATGGGGAAGGGTCGGAGATATGGCAGTATCAGGTGCAGTATTTCGTCGGCGAATAGAACTCAGGTTTAACCTTGCAAGTGTAACTGAGTGACGCTAAACATCCGAGTTTTCAGTTGTTGGATATTTATTACTTCGAATCTATTTTGTAATGGTTGTTTTTACATTTCGAATGCTTTTTTAGGTCGTTCGAACCAACTCGTAACCGCGTCGGTGGGTAAATCAACAGTTGTTACTTACATTGTGGATCTCAGTCGCATTCGTGGGAAAGATACTGTCGTTGACGAGGCGGAAAAAATCGATAGCGGACCGGTGTACAAAACATTACCTCGCAAATTAAAAGATCCCAGCAAGCGTGTATCGCAAATCCCAGCCAAACTACCAGCGCGTAGCCGTAGCAAAGAGCCAAACAACCGCATTTCGTTGTACAATCTGAAAGCAAAGGAGAGTGCCGTGGACGCCAACGAAGTTTTCGCTCCCACTAGACAGTTGAATCGCTCGCCTCCGCGGGATCCGAGCCCCTCCAGTCCCTCGGGTTCCTCGCCTGTCCGTGCTCGCCGGAAGTCGGTGTCGCCAGGACGAAAGACAGTTAAGCCACTGTTTCATTCTCGAAACCGAAAGTCTGGACCAAATGTGCAGATTATTCGGCCTTTACCGAAAGGTAGTGAGGTGGGAAAAGATAACGGCAAAATTAACACTCGGACCTCCGCGCCCATTTCTCGTTCCCAGAGTGATAATTTCGCATTACCTGACACTGTGAAGATCGGCGTGCCATTCACTAAGCCCTACTTTCATATTCCTGATAATAATTTGCCGTCCGTGATAGATGAACCGTTTGGTTCATCCTTGCCCGCACATTTCCGTCCCCCTGTGATGCCGGTGTATCCTGTATCGAAGCATTATCCTATGGATCAGGAAGCACAGCCATACGATACCAGTGATGTGTTTGCTATGTACGAAACCAGTAATCTCAACGGTGCGGCGTTAAATCGCATAAGGATTAGCCACGCGCCATTGATCGTTATGTTGCGCAATCGCCTGGAGAACCTTAGGTCCATTCAGCAGATGTGGTCCCAAGGTGACGTAAAGGTAGGCTTATTTATGAAATGAAAAACTGCATCGGATAGTAACAGCAGCCTGCGGAAACGCGGGCAATAAAAATATTTTGATCTGTTAGCCTAACAGTAAGACGTAAAGGACTCTTTTTGGATGCCGTCCGGTGTATGCGTACGGTCGTTATCGCGGAAGGAATTTATTGCAAAAGAAGTGCAGTAGGATAATCAAATTGTTCTACTAGAAGATGATCGAGCAACGTGGTTGACTCTTTGATTGGCCATTTAATTCATTATTTGCGATTTTTGAATAATAGTCGGAAACTGATGATTCAGTTATGCAATAGTCAGTCTGTGATCCTTAAGAGTCAGATCGACCGCAGTCTTTATTGCGCAGTTGCGTTTAATTTGGCGTACTTGGTATTTATTTTCTGTATGCCTTTCGTTGTATTGACTTGCCGTTCTTGCAGGCTATCGTCGATGGAGTAATAAGATTTAACGATCCGGCCGTATTGGTTGATGTGCTCAATATTTTTTGCACCAAACCATCATTGTGGACCCTCGATTGTTGCTCGTTGGTTTTACCGCATTTACACAAACTTATTTCTCATAAGTTTGAGAGCTACATTCTTGCCGCTGTGGCTATTTTAAAGCTATCGCTCAAGACATTTGGTCCGATCATCAAAACTAACCTTAACGCTGTTCCGAGTTTTGGTGTGAACATTTCCCAGGAAGAACGGTAAGATCGGTGCAATTTAATTCGCCTCTATTATTATAATGTTATATTGTGTTGTTGTTTGTTTAACACTTGCTTATCTTAATGACGTTTTAGTGTGCAAAAGAGTCGGATTTGTTACAGCCACCTTCTGCTGCTACGTGAGTTCATCGAGAAAGATAGTCGAAATCACTCTCAGAATCTGAAAAAGGAATGCCGGCAGATTAAGTTATTGATGCAGGGACTGGAATAATAGCTTTTAATAAGTATATTCGTTGATCTTAAATTTTTGATTTTGTTTTTTCGTTGGTATTTCCTGATGCCTTTGTAAAATTCCTGGATTTTATTTGTGGTGCAACTGGGAAATTTGGTCGGTGTATTGCAGATTTTACGATGCTCTGTGCAAAGTTTGCATTACTGACTGACCTTTTAATATTGATACAGTTAACTTCTTACGATAAAAAGAGCACATGAGAATAAAATTCGATCTTCTCTTTCTGCATTCATTCAGCCGATTTTATGACCTACAGGCTACCTTGTCAGCGATCACATATGCTCGTAAAGAATGCAGCAACCGATTTTTACCGGGCGGAGTCTTGAGTCTCTGGACAAGGGACGCCGGTACTCTGGCACTGTGTATGTCCTGCAGCCAAAAAGATACGTACTTTCCCAGATTTATTATTATTCTTTTATACTGCCTGGCTAGTTACGTATTATGTATATAACTCTTTCAGTCGTACCTACTACCTACTATCCCCAAAAAGCTATGGATCAAAATAGTTGTAAATTAAAATACTTACTCCGAGTAAGTAGCTCGTGTACTTTTCCTTCGGAATTCAGACTGTTTGATTACAAATGCACTGCTCTGCTACACAGTTATTACAGAAGCCCTATTTCCATAATGGTTCGCACGCATTCTCCCAAATTTTATGCGCCATTAGCCCTTATAAGATGATTTTTGGTTATTCTTTTATAACAATTACCGGGACTTTTAATAATAACTGACCATAAGTTACGGTACGCGTCCAAGGTTACTTACAATTAACATTAATTCTGTAGCCAAAGTACTCGATTTATTTACTACGGTACAAGTACTCAAATTGAGTACAGCCATTTAAAATAATTTTAATCACACTTTCGTTGCAAGAATAATTTTCTTTCCTTTATTAATACTGTACTTTAGTAGCACAGCAAAGTACTGTACCTCAAAAAGGAAAGAAAGTACAGTAAAAATTTTGGTTTGGTGGAAGTGGAAGCAGACCCGACCCGTATTGCGGAATAGCCAATGGTCAGGAGGCTTTTATGATTATGTAAGAACGCTGACCAATCGATGATGCGTGAGGGTCAAGCAGTACAGTTATACACACTTTCAAGTACGGTAGTTTCCACTGAGGTATGAACTGCATTTACTTAAGTACATCGCTTTGTTTGAATGACTGCATTTACATCGCTTTGTTTGGAGAAGATTAGTCCATTCAAATAATTTCGCTTTTACAGTTTTACCTTAGATTAAATATCAGGAGCTGTTTCCAGTATTTTGTTCTGGCATTCAGTAGAGATTAGCGTCGTGGGTTTCACTTCAGTTTCAGTAGACCAGTGCTGTATTAGAAGGAACGTCGAGCCTAAAACATGGATCGATCAACTGTACTTATTGTTTTTTTCGCTGGAATGATATTGATGGCGATAACCAACGTGAACTGCACGCTCGGAGTGTCCAGGTATTTTTTTCAAATGTTGAATCCCGAGCAATAGCATCTGCTTTTAAGGTGCAATTCTTTCTAAGAGTGTCTACAAGATCGAGCGTATGCAGTTTAGTTTCCTACTCTAGGCAGCATCCGGGTCGCCATAAGGAGTTCTTTTAAAGTCTTCTCTAGACAACTTCGTCTAGAGTAACCCTTTTGTGTTTTTCGATTTCTTCTTGGGAATTTTTGTGGATAAATAGTGAGCCCTGCCATTTCTGGTTCGAACCAGATTGGCAGGGACAAGTTGTTCATAGGAACTACAGATACACTCTCCAGTGTACGAACTGCCTTCGGTTCTCGCAGCATCTTTTCGTGACTTTTATTCCTCTCATTATTCCTTACTTACCTTCATACTGCTCGAGTCATACGTCGGAACCCATTCTTGCCTATCTAATGGAGTCGTCAGGACGCTGGAGCCTGTGCTGCGGGAGCGACTGCATGCGCTGTGAGGGGGGACATTCTGGGGCGTCTGAATGTTGTGCTTCGAGTGATCTGGGGGCTTGCCCTTATAACGCTTCGCGTTTGGCCCTTTTAACCAGTGATCTCGTCAGCGCGGCAATCGGTAAACCCCTAAATCCTGCTTTTATGGTAAATGCGCCCGAAGAACGTGGATCTGTGCTGTGGAGCCTTGTTGACTTCTGGAACTCTCACTGCGCGTTGGATCGTTTCATTTCATTGTTCATGTCGTTGGGGTATCGTGGAACGAACGTGGATCTCCCAGGCTCTGGATACGGATGGAGGAAGCGCGGATGTTTGCGGTCGGATTTTTCTGTTGTTACGCCCGAAGCAATCTGGGGGCTTGCCCTTACAACGCTCTGCGTTTGGCCCTTAACCAGCGAGCTCGTTGGTGTGGCACCTGTGGATTCTGGCTGCTTGTTTGTAGTTTTTTCTGTCGGTCTCTGTATTTGCTAGGTTCTCGAATGTCGTAAAATCATCTTAATCGTCAGTTGTTTTCGCTTATGTTGGTTTGAACATTTTCATGGTGTCTGAATCAACACTTACGGTTAATACTCTAGGCACTGCAAATGGCACGGTACCGCGCCCTTTTGTATGCCATCTTGTCCCAGTTCGAAGAAGAGTCTAATGGAGTCAAAATGCGGCAATAACAAGATCGCCTGTTGCTTGACGGGAATGAAAAAACTCTGCTGTCCAAAAGAACTCGACGTTACTCCGGAACAAGCAGCTGCGATGGCTATCGATTAGGAATTATAGGAAGCGACCAAAGGTGCCACGACTATCGTCGACAAGTACAAAGGGTCAGCTGGATGGGTTTTGGCTTTTGTTTGTCCCGCTTTCCTGTTTTGTTTAAAGACAAGATTCATACACTACGTCTTGAAGATGGCAGCTTGTACAAGTTAATTTTTACCAGTTTAAACATTTGGTGACTTGCTTTCTCTGTTTTTAAATGCTGCAGTTGTTTCGGTGCAGCTCCGGCGTACAGATAGAACATTTTCGCAAGCTCCTTTAATAGTGAGTGTAGCGCATTCATTTTACATGTGCTGAACGATAAAAGCGTTTTCAGAATAAACTTCTGTGGTTGTACATGGGTTACTTACCGTACGCCAGTGGCGCACAAGCATCGAACAAGGTAACGAATTCTATTACGATCAAACAGCGTTAGCAGTTACGAAGTACGGCATCAGGTGTATTGTCGCATGATTAATAAATTTTATTATAATCACGTTATGGAAAAGCTTTGCTACAATATTCGCACCGTACGACTGTACGAATATTGTAGAATACTTCCCCGTACGGGCACTAAAGTGAAAGGGATTCCAGCTACAATTGTATTTTGAGTCTGGATAATGAAACTGAAGAAATTGTGAATACTTACGTAATAATATCATGAGAGCTGTTGCCTTTCTGCTTTTGCACATGGGACAGTTTAATATTAGCGCTAACAACACCACGTAGATCTAGAGATACTCCAGTTTGCAAACGCATGAGTTCTGCTCTGGTCACTGGTCAGCCATTGTGTTTTTTTAAAAAAATACTTCGTAAGTATAATAATAGCGCGCGCTTGAAATTCGTCTTCCTAAAGACATACGTGCATGCACACATGCTTTTCCACTTTGGTGGGAAATTTACCTATACAGCATAAGAGTATACTGTGCAGTTTTAGGAGTTTTGACGTACTGCACATCGAGAAAACTTTATGTACCGGTATCCATATTCCTCGTGGTGAACAGTATCAGTAATTAAAGCGTCTTATGTTATTAGCATGGGTAAGTTTTAAAAGAAACAGCTGTACACGCTAGGATATTATTCGCTCACATGGCAAATTAGTTGCGGACAATAATTTGTGACTGTAAATGAAAATTAATTTTTTACACTTTAGCGATGCATCTGTTTTCCATGTCCATCCGCCGAATGTCAAACAGCCGCAAGGCACATACCGATTCTGTGCGAGTACTTATTTCGTTTTTTACAAATAGCTCGCACTGTTCGCCATGAACTAGAGTATCCGGTATATGGCACTTACTTGTTTTTGAGCTTGAGCAATCTGACTTACGAGCATTTACTTTACGAATCACTGCTCGAATTTGATGCGCTTTACAGGTCGGCAACTTTATATTACTCTTCTGTTGAGTTGCACTTTTCCACTTGAAGATCTTCGCAGTGTGTCAGGATATTCAACATGGAGAAGTTTTATTAATGCACACAAATGTTACAATGCCGGATTACGAGGAAATTCGATCGGAATTACTTAAAACGGCTGGTGCGAAAAATTCTCAGATACTCTTTGAAGATCCAGATTTTCCTCCGGTTCAAACATCAGTATTTTACCATCAAAAGTCATCCCATAAATTTTCGTGGAAACGTCCCAAGGTAATCGAAATGTTTCTGGTTGTTGAGCTTGTCAGAATTTTACCGGATATGTATTTTATGGATTAGTAGTATCGAATAGAGCATTTAGAAAAGCATGTAAGGATTTGTTAGCATTTTCTTAGCTAAGCGGTACGTAAGTTAATCTATATATTATAGTTTTGTAATAAAATTTATAGTGCAACTATATCAATGAAGGTAAAATTATCTTTTGATATCTATGTTATAATTATCTTGCTTAGTAAAAGTAACTTCTGATACGTAGGAAGTCTGAAATCATCCTGTATGCTGTTTACTAGTACATGCAAAATGTTGTTTGTTAAAGTAACTTTTGCAGTTAAAATATCTTTATCGATATTTAATTTTCTGTTTGGTAACGTTACGGCCTGTTTTTGCCACTTTTTAAGCCTTGAATTTTGTGATCCTTATTAGGAAATAAAAAACTACGAGAATCCTGTGTTCCTTCTGGATGGTTTGTCACAATTTGACGTTTCCGTTGGACCTCTCGGTATGTGCGTATATGAACAGTTGTTCTTTACAGCTTTATGCTTTTTGTGTTTGCACAGTATTGTCAGCGACACTATAAATCTGCACGCTCTTGTTTACCCATTGCATAAGGTTATGTTTGCAGTTTTGTAAACATCTTTATGATAACATCTTTATGATAACCAATGCACAGCGAGAAGTAATTAATATGATCTTACCTTTCCGAAACAATGAATGAAATCAACACAGGAAATAACTGACTTGTGCATGCTAATTAAAATCATGCAGCAATACCTTTCAGTTTCAGTAATGCCTGTTTTGGATATTGGATAATCAAGGGATATGTAATTCGTTTGTGATTAGCTTAAGCTTATTTTGTAACTTGCACTAGATGTTGATCTATTGAAAATAATCACTACTCGTTTATTAATGAGAAGGAGCGTCAGCTGATAAATAAAGCGCTGCGTAGCACAAATAATGACATCTTTATATCCGCGAATTGAGTTTATTCTACTTGGGGAATATTATCTATTCCCCAAGTAGTATTATTTTGCATTTTTGCTTATTTCCAAGATGTATGTGGCCTTTAGTTTTTGCCGTTTATCAACTAAACCACGAGCCGCATACTAACTGCATAAGATTTTGTTGGTGCTTGGTAGGAGATCGCTGGCTTGTGACGGCGTTTGGTGTTCTGCATTCTGCGCGTGGATTATTTTACCGTGTCGTGCCGGCTGACCAGAGCTTCACTGACCAGTATTGCGGCCTCTTCCGCTTCCGATTATGGTGGTGCGGCGAATGGACGGAAGTGTTGGTGGATGATGCGCTGCCGGTTGTCGATGGCCGACTGATGTTCATACAGTCGCAGCAGACCAAACAGTTCTGGCCGTCATTGCTGGAGAAAGCGTACGCCAAGTGGGTGTCCATCTCTTAATTACTATGTATTGCACACATTTGTAATATCGTGCAACCACAAGAAATCTCATTTGTCGCGCGGATTGCCGTGAATAGACTGCACGGCTCTTACGAAGCTATAAAATATGGAAATATTCTCGATGGTTTGGCCAATCTCACCGGCGGTGCGGCGGAATCTGTACCGATCACACCGGATTCGTGCAATCTGGTTTTTAACACCGTCCTCAACAAAACCTCCATAGTTACGTGTGCCGCTTTGTCGGACGAGGTAATGCTGTGCTAATACGCGGCCAGCTCTTGACCGTCGTCGTCTTGCGTTCTCAGTCCGCAGTTGTGCATAAATTGTTATAAATAATGGTCGCTGTTGCATCGCTCTGACTCATTTATCATCCGTGCAAAAGTTATGGCGACTGCGGACACATTAAAGGTTTTGAAATGATTTTGTTATCCGCTTAATTGTAAGCCGAAAAGGATTTACAGTACAGTATTTCAATTTACTTATGCACGACGCTGGTTACAAAATTACCTCACACTTTGTACATAAAAATTAAAATTAAATCGAGGTCGAATTTTAAGGTTTGAATACATAAAAGACACAATAAAAATTTGGCTCGGGATAAACTTTTGATTTGACGACAAATAACATTTACATGATCACTTTCATCATTTTTGTGCCAAAAATTAAACACGCATTAAATAAACTGGGATCCATTAAATTTTGTCAAATTTTTTATCAGGGTGGCCTTCGAAATTTTGACAAGCTGCACAATGGAATATTGTTGGGATGCAATTACCGACTCCTAAACATCGAACGAGTGCAAGCAAAAAATGCTGAACGCCACTCACTCCTTCGTTTGCAAAGTCCCTGGGGAACTTCGGATTACACCCATCCGCCGATGTGGGATGACTATCCTCTACACGAGAAAGACCGTCTAGGTGTCGGTTATGTTCCAGAAGGCGAATTCTGGTAAGATGCCGGCTTCATGCGCAATGTTTGCACACTTCAAGTGACATGCGGTCAAGCGATTCGTTGTTAGCTACAAATTGCACCGTGTTTCCCTTGTGGTGATAATGGATAAGTGGGTTTATTTTTATCGCATAGGATGACGGAAAAAGACTTTCTAGCCACGTTTACCCACTTTGAACTGATACATCTCGATGGCGACACATCCCTCGATGAGCCCAGCTTACGGAATAAGCAGCCGTGGACGATGCGCGTTTGGGAGGGTACGGCTGATGTTGTCGTGTAGTATGTTGTGCGTGAAGATGTTTAAAACAAGTGATTTGTCATCGTACTACTTAAATTAGTCTGCATATGGCTTCAAGTGTTTAAATGGATCCGTAGCATCATCGTTTTAGGTCGTTGGCAGAAAGGCGTCACAGCCGGCGGATGCCGCAACAACGTGGACACATTCCACATTAATCCCCAGTTTTTGCTCATTGCTGCCGAGGAAGATGAAATTATCATCTCCATACACCAGCATGTTGTGCTCAGTCCCTTAGTCGTGGGATTTTCTGTATATGCGGTGAGTCCCATTCCTGTCTGACAGTGAGAAATAGTTTTCAAACTGCTAAAACCCGGCACGTTGTACGCATTCTTTTCACCGGAAACAGTCGAATTATTCACTGTTTTTGTCAGATATCGTCCGTAGGTGGTCGTTTGGATGCTCAATTTTTCAAGAAACACCATGCTATTTTGCATTCCGCCTATACGAATACGCAGCAAGTGACCAGTCGGTGTCGACTGCAGCCTGGTCAGTACGTCATCATTCCCACTTCCTTCGAAGCTGGGCAGGAAGCGGCGTTTACGCTGCGGGTGTATTCCTCGGTCCCGGTCAATTTGGGTCTTCTCGACGATGTCCCTGCTCAATTAAAACCCGTTGTGCTTCGGGTAGGTGAAAATTGCGCCAGTACGTGGTTTTTAAAATCGACTTAAGCTTAAGCTTAATTTTAACTTAATGCCGGTAAAAGTGATGTTTCTACTATAATGGAAACATCTTTAATAGCTACATAGCCATAAAAATAATATAAAAGCTTCAGAATTAAAATCAAATGTTTCTAATTACTTAAATTTGAAAATTTCGTGCGGTAGTTCAATGTGCTGTGAACAATCAGAATGCTTAAGGCTTTACTGGACTGTCTGAAACATACGCAATGCGATTTTAATTTTAACGCTGGTCATCCTATTGCTACGTACATCCGCTGGTCATGTCCGATTTATCCTCCGCAAGAGATTATTATGCGTGATGTGGACAATACTCGCTTTGTACATACTGATACATCTGATATTCTGAATGTATCGCAAATATTTTACTGCTGTGTGACAGATGCAGTTTTTGACAATAATAATGATTTTGTCATCTTTCTAGGCGGCAAACGACAACGGCGAGAAGGTGTACATGAAAGTATTCGAAGCGGCATTTTTACAGCTGGCTGATGAGCGTAAAACCATCAGTGCATTCGATTTGGCCGAGCTGTTGGATGCTGTTTTACCAAATGGTGAGAATTAATAAGATCTCAAAACGAAACTACCGGGGTGTCCTAAATCCGCGATGATGTGTTTTGTTGTCAGATTATGTGAAGAGCTGCGCCACATCGGAATGCTGCCGAGAAGTTGTCTTGGCGTTTAATGTATGGCTATCACTGGTAGTATCACTCAGATACTCCGTCAATCATTTGTTCCTCTAAACTCGATCGTTACTATCTCCTATCAATTTGCAGCCGTTTGGTGGAGGTCGTTTAACATTCCAGAGCTTTCGAGATTTCATTCATAATTTAAGAATATGGCAGGTGAGCGAAAAGTCATCTATGTACTATGTAATTAACTGGCGCAAAAGTCTGAGTGTCGTAATTATTCAATAAAAGAAATTCTTCAACAGCATTTCATTTCTTCTAAGCGTTATTAACAAGTGGCTATCTTTTTTAGAGCATATTTAAAACGCACTGTAACGGCGCGGTTCTACCAGCGGAGAAGCTAAAGGATGCTTTAGCAGATGTGGGTGCGTATTTGGCTTTCGCATAATAATCCGAATTAGATTTTAATTAGCAAAGTGTCCTTGGAATTGCAGGTTTTAAACTAAACTCGGACATTTTATCATTGCTCATGCTCCGCCACATGCGAAAAGAAGGTCTACTAAGGTCAGCACGACATCCTTCCTCCCATAAAATTGAATTGCACTATCGTCCTGAAAATTTTTAAGATGCATTGTGCCGTAATTTTAGGTTTGGAGATTTCATTACCTGCATACTCCATTTGCAGACCGCATTTAGTAAGTATAGAAGTAGTAATTATTACGCACGATCGCTCATTGATAGCTAGTCTACCTAAGTAGAACTTAGAAGTACCTGGAGATACTGTGTTAATTTGATCTACAAACGCTGCGTTATACTCGTATATTACATACCTGCTGCACAGGATACGAGTAATTCGTGAATAAGTATTTGTGCAAAACATTTGACTGCTTTTGTAACTTATTTGTACAAGATGTTCCTTTTTTACAGGCATATTCAATCGCAAAGACCCTTCCCAAGTTGGTTACGTTAAGATGACCATGACCGAGGTATTGTTTATATGACTATATGTATATGGCAAAATGGGAATTCAAAACTCATCTGGCCAGTTAACAATTTCAACTGGCCAGGTCTGCGTGGTTATTAAACACGTGTTTCAACCTTAACTTTTCGTAATAATTGTTATTTGTCCATATTCACCAGGACCCAGACTCCTGTTGATGTAAAGTGACCCTTCTATTTATAGTGGTTGCGCAGCTCGCTACGCTGCTAAGCCTGCAGTTCGCACTTGCATTTCGTGTTTACTACGCTGTTTGGGCAAAGCCTACCACCATCAGAAAGCTCTACTCTAATGACCAATCCACATTAAAAACCGTACGTCAGCGGTTGGATGGTTGATTTGGATTGTGACCTTTTATAATTTGTTAATACTAACAATGCATATGTAGCGCATTTGTCAGCGCCGAATTTCGGACTGTTTCTAGCCGTTGTGGAAGTTGTTGTTGATTGACGATTGTAAAGGTAGTTCAGCGTAACGATTGTAAAGGATTTGGTCAATAAAGAAGTTAAGGAATAATGTGTGATCAAAAACGGTACATTTTGTTACTGTATGTACTGTACTATGGTTATCGACTATAGATACTTATTATATTGAAAACTACAATAGCACAACGTTGTTGTACGGTACGTATAATTCGTAAATCGAAACAGCTGGTTCGCAACGATATCGATATATCGTACGACTTCTGATCTCCGGTTAACTTTAGATTAATGCGGTACAGTACCAGACTTTGGGAAGAAAATTCACACGGAAGTGAGTAACGTGCCGGCTTGATCCTCACGATCATATAGGTACAGTGTGCACAATTAAGCGAACCAAACGACGACTTTTAATTTGATTACGCCCTCTAATAGCAGTTAGTCAGTCACTAAATTTTCTTTTAATCAGGCACGGTTCATGATGTATCGAAAGTTTAACAACAACAACAGTTTAAGTATCAACAGTTTAAGTACCAACAACAACAGTTTAATCAACGTTCCCCTAATACGTTGTTCTTTTGACTTATTAAGCATAAGGCACAACACTGAACTCTGGAGCAATGCGAATAACGAACGGAAGTTGGTATTTCGTAATCGTAATTCTGGTTATTTTCGTCTCGACGGCGTTATCAGTAACAGATGCGACCCATCAACGTAGGGCGCTAATTTTATTCCGCGAAGCAGGGCATATGGGCATGTGTGCAGACACGTACTACTTCGTCCGTTGTTAAGTTCGAAATTTCTCGTAGGACCATTATTCGCTGGCTGTTTTAAACAGGGCGTTAGGCTAGTTCCTATTGGTCGGCAACCCTTTGATTCGATGATGTCAGAGCCGGCGCGTAAACTGAACGCAACGCATGGAATAATCTGTACAACTCTATATAAGACCGAACAAGTCCTTGCATTGCGGCGGCAGCGGCTTATCACCATTAAATCGGAAAGCACTTTCTTTTTTCGGTTCTACACATACTGCGAAAAGACAAAGTTATCTTTTTCTGATTATTTATTTGGATAATTTTGGGATTATTTTTGCACAAATCCCTTGCAGTATCTCAAAAACATGCCGGTAAGTAATGCGGGCACATTGGAGGTTGCAAGATTGGAGGACCTTCGGTGATATTAACACGGTTTCTTATTTTGTCTTCACTTTCAGCTCGCAAAGGATCTGTTACATCCTTCCGCAGAAGAGGAAAAGCGCAAATGCAAATTAAAACGATTGGTTCAACACCCTAATTCATATTTTATGGATGTAAAATGCCCAGGTAAAGACTTTCAGAATAGTTTAAACCTGAAAGGATCCCACTATACTGTGACTATACTGTGACTATAGTGACTATACTTTGAAAACAGAAAACGTATAATTTTACTTATTATTACAGTCGTGTACGGTGTACTTGCTAATTATTAACTTGCAGTTACTATCAGTATTTTAAGCAGCCAAATCCTAAATTTAAGTGAGTGTTATTAAATATTGGTGATTTTGCTTTTGGATATTCACTGACATTAGAATGATTAGATCGTAAAGTTTGTTAGGGTTATGTCACGTCACTTATGTGGTATCCAGATTTGAAATTGTCGATCTTCGTAGGTTGTTATAAAATCACCACTGTCTTCAGTCATGCACAGACAGTTGTCTGCTGTGTTGGTTGCTCCATGATCCTCTGCCAACCAACGGGAGGGAAGGCAAGGCTAACTGAAGGTAAACCCCGTAAAAAAACAACCTGCTTATCTGCCGCTGAATGCTGATCATTAAATTCAAGTGCCTGTGTACTATTTGAAACGCACTTATCTTTGTTTTCAGGCTGTTCGTTCAGGAAGAAGCCCCAGTAAAGAATTTTCTAGCGTCGGGAGTAAACATTTCTGCTGTTCTGTCTGCGATTTTTCATAAAGATGTTCTTTCCTGGAGTAAGCGCTGTCTGTCCGTCTTATATGAATTAAAGCCGCGGAAATGTCCATTTTGGAGTTTGACTTACATTTCTACGTACTTATATTTATACATATAGAATAGAATTTGTATACTTGTATTGTATACTAGGGTAGAATATATATAGAATTTGTATACTTGTATTGTCGATATAGAATATATATGGAATATATGTTTATATAGTAAGGTGCTTTTAACATTAATTTGTCCACGTACTTGCAAATTTATGCAATACAGTAGGATTTTGTTTATTCAGCTTTTCTCCAAACATTTTTGTACATATAATTCAAAAAACATACAGTCATCATATACAGCAAATAATTTGCACAAACGCTCGTCTGCGACTCGGTTTGCAATTAAATAGATTATTTTTCCTTGGAATACTCCCGGTAAAAAAAACAAGTAAAACGCTGAAAGAGACAAATGAAAACGGAAAAGAGAACCAAAATTCAAATAGTTGTGCAATAAAACCGCAGGAACACTTCTGCATCATCCAAAGAAAGCGAAGGGTATAAAATCAATAAGTTAGCGGTTACCAAAACAAAAAATGCACGGAGAAGTTCAGTTCATACATCATCCATTCCTGAAGCATCGGTATCCATCGGCGTTCCTCTTCTTATGGGTGCCTCAGTGCGGACGTAAGATGTCGACGGTGAAGCCAATTCCAAATATTTGAGCGCTAAATCATAGGCTTTCTTCACATTCCTTTTCTCGGCAACCTTTTTTGATTCGTTAAGTTTGAGCTGATCTTTGTTACGGTCGACATGCATGAGATCCATTTTATCCCTCGTAATCCAAACCCTTCAGAAATAACAAAGTTCAAAGCTTCAGCAATTACCATTCCCTATTACGAGCAATCAGGCACCCATCCACCACAACACCACAATCAATCGTAGGCAGATTGAATCTCAATCGCAAACTATCCCCCACCATCTTTTCGAACTTAGAATCCTTACCATTTCCGCTTGGTATCGAAAAAATTCACCAAGAAAAGATCCTCTTTCCCGGATTTCTTTTCCAGATTTTCCCGTTCGTTGAGGATTTCACGAGGCGGGGACTTAACAAATTCCGTACCGTCGCCCAAACAGTAGCCCGCTTTAGCTAATGGACTGACAACCTAAAGCATTAAAACATTATAGACAACATACGTGAGAGACAGCACTTCTAGCGAAACTCACAATAGCTGGGAAGGACGCGTGCCCCATGACCTTAGCCCAAACAAAATCTCGCGGTCGTATTTCAAAATATTCCCTAGTGTATATATTACGATGCGGACGCTTGCGCCTCAAATGGCGTGCCGGACCATCCGAATCCAGATCGTAGTCACTAGAAGCGAGATCAGTAGAATCTTCCGAAGGAAATGGAAGATCCAGCTCGGATTCCGAGGCCATGGCATTAAGGCGACCTGCTAATAACACAAAATACGAAATATGTTATATGGCAATTAGACTTTAAGCAACAAGGCTAAATCTACCTGAACGGTAATTCATCATAGTAGACGGTAACGTGGCAGTTGGGAATACAAAAGGAGCAGGAACTTGGCTACCATTCACTATCGCGTCTTCAGACTCGGCGGGGGTTATGCGAGCCCGTTTCCGGGAAGGGCTACCCAGATCGTCCTCGTGGTGATTATCCTCCACAATATCTACAGGCAGGGGCGTTTTGCGAGAACGCGGACTGCAGGGTATCAGGCGACTATTCGTTGGACTATGTGATGATGCAGAACTCGATAATCCATTGTTGATGGGAGATTCTATATCCAGAGAGGAGCTCGGTAGAGCTTCTCTAGCACCATCTTTTCGGACGTTCGTATCCTTGCCGAGGACTCAGCCACTAATAATTGCCATAATATTTTTAGATTATATATTACATAGACTTGGTAGCGGTACGATCAAATCAAAATAAACATCAGCATCTCTCGACTTGATCTACCACCTCTCCGTACTAAGTCCGTCGTAGTTTCTCATGAACCGAAGTGCTGTGCGCTCAGTGATCTTACCAGTAGGATTTGATTCTTCCTCTGGTGGCGAAGAAATCTCGCTCAGCAGATCCTCTTCGACATCGCGGCCTAGATCAGCTTCTGTTGCCACCGGTCCCGGATCAGGCGAAGTTAATAAGTCACGCTCGTTGACCTTGATATGATCAAGGTAGTTTTCATAGTCATGTTTCGCTGTCTCCATCATAGGCAACGCCTGTTCAAATTTCAAATTCTAACATTGAAAAACTTTCACAGGGAAAAACACTTTTCACTTTCGAGAACAAACTGATGTATCCTTACCGCATCGCGAAATCGTAGTGCTGCCTGATGGAAGACAGTATCCGGGGTGTTGTACTTGAGGCAATTGTCAATAATTAAATGTAGATCTTTCTCGAAACTTTCCGCATCCACATATTTTCCGTTGTCCAGTTTTTCGGTCACTTTTGAAAAATCCATAGGATGCTTAATGATAGAGAAGTACTGGGGGGCAATTTTTTCCGTGACCGGATTGGCAAAGAAACCCTCCTTATCCAGTGCTTTCAACCGGCCAAGAAGATGAAGCAGGACAGATTTCAGAGGCATTACAGCAAAACACTGCCTAACATCATTCAACTTATCCTGCAAAAGTAAGTTCCGTGTAACGGAATATCACAACATAACAAGACGTACCACAACATAAAAACAATTCTTCACCTTTCGGAAAAAATTCTTCTGCTGTCGCAGCTTCAGTTCTATCAGCGTACGCAATTTCTCCGCTGTGCGCATTGCAAGTTTAACCTGCGTTCGAGATTCTTCTAACTCTTCATGATTTATCTGCAAAATGAAAACGTTGTTTAACTGTTAAACAGAGAGGAAATATCAAACTGTTAAAAAGAGAGTATTAAAGCGAGATCGCTAGCGATGCTTTACCGGCCGTTGAACGCCTGCACAGCGCCCCTTGGGTCGCTTCAATAAAGGCAATCCATTTCTATGCCTCCTTTTGCTTTTCCAGTAGCAGATAATTAAATTAAAAAGCACCGGTTTATCCTGAAGCTTCACACTGTTAGCAATATGGAGCAACCTATTAACAATCAAGAATTATCTCAATACAACCAACAGTGTTGACTTTTGACTGAATAGTAACTGCAAAAAACGGTAAACATACTTTTCAGGATCGATTTTCAAACTGTCCATACGACTTTGCTGTTGTGCTTTCGATCCTTCCATATTTCTAGCCGATTTACCGGAAGTTTTCTGCTCCTTCTTCTCGGGCTGCTGCCTTGAATGCTTCTCACAGTAGGCTAATGCCTTAACACCGGGTTGCGCAGACGGATCACGCTCATCCGTATCCTCTCCGTCCTCTTTCACAGGTTTCAACTCCATGGAATAACCTGCCTTCTGAGCACATGTAACATGGAAGGCCGTTTTGCACGATGGTTCTTCGCACTGAATGCAGGCTCCCACTGGAATAAATAAAAATGTCTATGGAAGTATTAATAAGTGACACTACAAACTCTCACCATGGTCCTCCTTTTTATATCCGGGCTGAGCCTTGCACACAACGCACTTTAATTTCCAGCGAGATTTCTCAATTTTATCGATATTCATGATGGGCTCCAGCAGCTGGAGACTCTTGAAAGCTACTCGCGGCATATACATGGCGCAAATAACATGTGCCCAATGGCCGTCTTCCGTCTGCTTCAGAGCGCCATCCGAATTCGGGCATAACAGGCACTGTGCCGATCCCGAACCAAGAGTACATCGTCGACAATGCCATTGTCCCTCTGGAATGTATGGTACACCGTAACATTCCTGCAAAAAACGCGGAAAATGTCGCAGTTCTTTTCATTTCTCACAATATATAAAAAGTGCATAAGTACACTACAAACAATGCCCGCCATATCACATGAATGTATTGTACCTGGTGAACAGCTAAATTGCACACGTCGCAAAATAATATCATATTGGTATTATCGCAGTCCCCTTTTTGGCAAACTGAGCAAACGGCATCCTCGTCCACGGGCAGATTAAAACTTGTATTAACGCCTCGCTAAAAAAATGGGATGAATTGCAAACAGAACATTGGCAGTACAGCTTCCGGACTCACATTCTTTATCGATTCCTGCTCCAACTGCGTAATTACTTCCTCAAATGTTTCCCTAGAGATCTGTCCAAATTTGTTGAACCGCTGCTTTTTGTTGACTAATTTCAGCATTTCGTGGTCCTATAAACATACAAATTATTATAGCAAAAAAATAGGAATCAATTAATTTAAACTTTTTCATCTTTTTTCCAGTACCTCTTCATCGCAAACGTAGGATTCTTGCTGAGCATCGGGGGGAGCCAACACATGATCAACCTGCTTCTGGAAAGGCTCCACGGGTTCAAAAGAGTCTTTGGACGCAGGCATAGCCGCACTGGTCTTCTTCGAAACCCTCGGCACCTTTTCCTTCGGTGTGCCATGTGGTAAATGGGTTGGTTTTAACGCCAACTCCGTCGCTATCGTAAAGCGATCAAAGGACTGGCCTCGCACAAGCTTGACCGTTTGCTGGGCCTGGGCCCAAGATAACATAGGCTCCCTGAATTAAAAAATTAAGAACACTTGGATGAAGACTTATATCAAAAAAGATAATCCAGCATAAAAGAAATAACAACTGACTGTAATAACTAACTTTCTAAAAATAAAATATCAGAAATCAATCGAATCGTTGGGTACATTTAAAAAAAATTTTAGGCTTACCCAGCATCATTTGCGTCATAGGTGTAGTCCGAACCTGTTTTATGCTTCTTCAGACGGCGTGGACGGTCGCGATTTTGCCTTGACCAACGAAAACCTATTCCAAAAACAGCACTCAAAGGAGCAATTTTAAGTATTAAAAATTAACCCACGGTAAATCGTTGGTAATCACTACAGATCCCACCTTTTCGACGGTTTCGTGCCATCGATCTCTCAGGTTTTTATTCAGATTCACATTGCACCTGAAAAAAGAAAACAGATATGTGCGAAAGGGAGATATAAAAGCGGAAACTGACAACAGCCCAGCTCCAAAAAAACGACACAAAAATTAAAAGATTAAGCGAACGTCTGCTTGCTAAACCAAAAACTCCATCCTGAATGCTCGACAGACGTATTATAATAAACCCAGCAAGGTAACTCGAAGTTACGGTCAAAACTAGCAATATTTCGGGCTTTTAGGCTTTCATCATCAGCTGTTGACTGAGTGTTGACAGAGCCTTTCCCCCACACGGGTTCCTCATTGCTGGTTGCTTTAGAGGCTCCGAAATAACAACGCGCAAATAACTTACTAATAATAGACATCTTTCTACACTGAGATCGCGAACACAGGACAAAAAAGGAGCCAAAATAGTCTCATAAGGCATGATGCGTCGTAAAGTCACAATAAAAATGAATCAAATGTCAAAACACTTTAAATTTTCACCACAGCAACACCAAACTGATAGAAACATCCCATTCTGACAATTCCCTGTACTGAACGGCATAACGAACTGATCAGTAACAGCAGAATATTCAGAGCGCTGCAAATGCGGACTCAGAACGGTACAAACTCCAAATCAATCACTTGTCAGGGTACAAACAGAAACTCAGTCGATACTCGCAATTTTAACGGCTGCCTGGGCATATAATGCTGTTTTAAATTTAGAATTTTTCTTTTTATCACAAGAATCTTACCAAAGCGCGGCCTAACAATGACACCGACCTACGAAAGCTTACTCATATCGACTCCCAGCACATCCTAATAAGATCCAGTACCCACATTGACATACAACTTATGACCAACGACCAACGGAGTACTCACCTAATCCCGTTTACACAATCCTCTTTCGTAAATCGTTGTGCTTGTCAACCCCACGAACAAATGAAAAAATGTGACACAAAAGATAAAAGCCTGCAGATTAATTATACGTAAACTCCACAATGCTTAAAGTGTAAAAAACAAGCCTTAAGAGTTAAGATCCAAATGTGTGCACTGTGCACTACAGGGATACGAGCAACCAAGTTGAACCGACCAACTGATGAAGTGAAGGGAGAGAGAGCATCGTGCTGTGAACGCATAAAACCTTCTCATCGCTACCCCGAGTAGGTCACGTATGCGACGGTGCGCTACAGTTTCCGCTCATTTTGAGGAAAGGGATAGTACAGTACGTGACGCCACGGTCATTTATTAAGTATTCGTTTGGGAAGTTAGGAAGAGGAAGATCAAGCGTAAGCATGCCTTTAATTAAATACGTAAAAAATCCACAAAACAGGACCAAATAATTACAAAAAACAAAGAAATTTATTATTGTTCCCATTCAAAATTTGCGTAAACTAAAAACTTTGCTGAGAAAAATAATATTACGTTATTCTGATACAAATCATGTTACGGTTCACAGAATCCAGTAAACCGAAAATAAGCGAAAATCTGAAAAGCATGATCTCTCAGGTGTTATCATCTTCCTCCCGTTTCGGTTTGGTTTGTACGGGCTCGGGTCCATCTTCTTGAAACCAGGGACGCGGATTCCAAGGATAAATGACAGGAATTTCAGGACGAGCAGGTAATGGTTCACACTTCACAGAATCCAGTTTAAACTATCCAGTATCCAGTAACAGAATTTAATAAGGTACCCGTATGACTTTCAGGTGTTATCGTCTTCCTCCCGTTTCCGTTTGGTTTGCACGGGCTCGGGTCCATCTTCTCGAAACCTGGGGCGCGGATTCCAAGGATGAATGACAGGAATTTTAGGACGCGGAGCTTCTAAATATTCTTGAAAACGTTGATCACGGTCTGTGTAGCGGTCTGCAAACTTATTCTCGTATTCCTCCACCAGCGAGTGCTCCACGGCATTAGAGTCGGTCATAGTTTACAACGTAGTTGTACGAGTCTTCCGGAATTTCAAAATACGGGTAGATTTTCTAAAATCAAATAACCAGTTACTCGTAAATCATAAAACGAAGCCTTAAGTTGAATGGTTATTACTTTATTAATCAGTCTTAATCCTTGAGTCTTATTAATAATTTGTTTTGGGAGTACGTACTTGAGTTTTTCGAAAAGCCGAGCTGCTAACTGGTACAGTAACCGCCTTCCTAGTCGGTTGTTGCGGTTGGGGAATTTGTGCTTCCGGTTCCGCTTGCTAGCGAGTAGTGAGTAGCGAAAGCACCTTCTACCTGTAATTTGATTATAAAATTTGTGGTTTTTAATAATTTTTCATAATAAGTAAGTACTTTTTTTGTCTCAGGTGGAGATGCTACTGAATACTGATAGTTATAGTATAATCAGAATACGGGAAAAGAAATTTTTATCGGTTTATATGATTTCCACGTACCTATTAACGGCATTGGTACCGACGCACAAGCGACAGTTGCGAATGCTTTCACTCAGCGTATAGCCTGAAATAGCACGGCTCAGAGAATCAGGATTTTCCTGTCCGACGGTTTTCGTACGGATGTCTTAAAAGGTTTGAATTCTGAACGTGTGAAACTGAATGGGATGACAGTGGACAACTGGATCTACTCAAGGCATGCAGGTCTAATATAAAACTTAAAGCTTACTCTAGTGCTTTGTTCTGTTGTCGCAATTCTGCTAATTCATGCGCTGTGAATCAGTAGCGCACCTATACTATCTGACCGTATCAGCGTATTCTGTGGAATTTCGGAGTGTGTATATGGAATAACAAAGTACTGCTTACAGTGTTCTTAAATCTGGATGACTGGATCCCGCGATACGAGCGCGAGAGCCGAACCCCCGTTTTTTTAGATAAGTATGACCGGAGCGTAGCAATCGAATATGCCCAGCCTAAGAATGCCTGCAAATGGCGTAACAAGTACGTATCTACTACGCCGTTTTAAACATTAATTGTACGACCATCTTTAATTATGTCGGTACTAGTGGATGTCGTGTGTTCGACGACAGCATGAAATATAATTAGTGCACGATTGACATTAGTTAGGTCTTCTTTGGAAGAACTAGAAAACGTAACGCGTGCCGAGTCTGCCGACTGCACACCTGGTAGTAATAAAGCTTTAATAATAACTTCATATTTCACAGTTCCGGTTATAGCCCCTAGTGGAAAGCCCAGTGCGGAACCATTAAGGTGCTTGCCCCTACGTGCAACGCCGTTTCATCAAGAGTAAGCATAAGGACAAGCTTCTCGTAATATTCGTTTCATATTGCCGTGTCTTATCACTCGTTATTTTTGGCAGTAAGCTGCTTTGTAAACCGGAACGGGATTTTAGAAATAGCTGCGTTAAATTAAGCCGTTATGAATAAAGCTTTTTTTTAGTAATGGAATGGATTGCGACTGATTTTTGTCGAATTTTGGTGGTGCTTTAATTTTCCGGTGCTCATTGCAGGTTGCTATCGGAATACGAAAGGTCTTTTCGGCCATTTGAGACATATCGATTTGTGAACGGCACTTGGGTGCCGCGGCGTTCGGTGAGTTGACTTCCTGACTTTTCTTGAATATGTAGTGCGACAATATTTGGAAATGCCGGTGTTGTAGGTGAAAACCGAAAATGAATGGTTGCACGAGTTGCAGGATACTCGTCGAAGAGCTTTAGAAAACAAAGCGAAGCTGCGTGGTGATCACTTCTCACGGGAGCATCTTCTGCAGATACCGTCTCGAGCCAATGCGTTCTGGGAACCGGCTGAAATTCTGCGCGTTTTACCAGATGATGGAGTTATACCTTCGTTAGCTTACAGGTTCGTTTACTGACAGTGAGTCAAAAATCAAAACCATACAAAACCATACACCGCCTAGCAGTTCTGTTGAAAAATTGCCTTGATAACAGTTTACCGCTACATATGCTTTGTAAACCGCTTTTAAAGTGAGTGCTGATTTTGGATTTTCTCACTCAAGAACGTGAGAGTCCACAGCGGCAGTTTTTATTGTTGCCAGATAAAAAGGCTGTAAGAGGGTCCTGTGGTTTCGTTTCCACCATGGGTGGAAACTGCTAACGCTTCGACCATCGAATTATTAAATTATTTTTGCAACATGGGAATGTGTTTACGTATATTTCGGAAATGTAATCTGTTGACTGTTGTAACTGCAATTAACTTCATTCAAGCTCTGTTTGGGGTATCCTTTTGTTATACTAATACTTCTGTTATTTTTCTGTAAAACTTTAGTGCAATTCGCTTCACACTTGCATAGAAAATGTGCTTTCAGAAAACATGGTGGCGATGATCCTCGGAATGCAGTCCATCCCTCTACGGTTGTGGTTGCTGACAGCAACGATCGTCGACCTAGTATGGACACTTCCGTATTCATATTGTCAAGATGTTGGCTTTTTGACGTGAGTAGATGAGTGGCGTGTTTTCGCAGATTCGGCTTCAGTGGCTGTGCAAACAAACAGTCCTTTGTTAACCGCCAAAAGTATTTCTCAATCCACCCAAACCCTCTCAGACAAGGATCTTAACCCGGTTATGTTGACTGTCGCACCCAGTAAGAAACTGCTGGTTTTGCGGTTTTGTGAAGTTGTTGTGATTCACCGGTTTTTATAGCGCTTAATGATGACCAAAATGATGCTGATGAAGAGGTGCCAAAAGCTGGGCCTCTCTTGGACAGCAGTCGTTTAGATATTTTGCGAAAAGCGAAATATGTGGATGCGAAGGATAATATTTTATTCAGCGCAACTTTGCCGAGAAGTTTTTCGCTCAGATCGGGTTTAAACCGTTCTCTCGATGGGGAGGGCATGCGTCGTTCAACCTCCAGTGTGACCGGACTGAATGTGAGAACATGTTGTGTTTTCTGTAATATGCATCAACATTCACGAATCCCTGCAAATTTTTAGAATCGGCCAAGGAGTTCCCTGAGTGATAAAAGTGTCAATTCCGTGAATAAACACAGCAATACGTACAGACTTGCCGGTGCTGGGTCGAATGTCGCAGAGGAAGCCCGCTCAACGAATGTTCCCGCAATTACAACCACGGAGCGGCGGCCGAGGCCACAGTCGACGAAATCCAGAAGACCGGAAGCGGCAAAGGACGAAATGCGACTGCGTAAGCTGTATAACTCCAAATTCACGCATGGAGATGTAAGGCTTATTGTTAGTTTAACGCAAAACAGTTGCGGTTGTATGTCACGAATGAGCGTTTATGCATCTGTCGATCGAAAGAATCTTTTGATTGTTTTAACCTTGACCTTGTGATGAAAGAGGTGCGACTTTCGTTTTTCTTTCTTAAAATCGGTCATGTAAACGAATTGTCTTACAACTGCAAACATTACCGCATAGTAATTGCGTCACATCCGCAGCAACAGATACAGCGGTATGTTTTGTTTTCTTAGAAGAGAGCGGAAGTGGCAGCAATTTGCAGCAAGTAAAACGAGCAGGACACGTACTGCCGGTTAGTGCCTTCACAATCTCGCCGCCCAAGCGTGAAACGATTAGATATGGTACGTTGTTTTGTTGCACTCTTCCTATGAGGGAAGTAACCGTTGTGGTTTACCGTAATGCAGGTGAAGGTCGTGCGAGTAATACCGGGAAAAAAAACGAAACGACTAGAGCACCTTTGGCGTGGGACATTGCTCCTCCGTCTAGTCAGGACAACCGTCCCTGGAAGTTGGGTGCCGCTCGTTCGAAGTCTGCCGGATTGCGGCGCACAAATAATCTCCGTCGAAAAGAAGGTGGCTTGGCTTGGGTTGATTTGTGATCTCTCTGGACATTTCTATGTCATTGGATCTCATCCTTACCTGTTTTTTACCTTAATTTCCGTATGTCCGTTTTTGTTAGAGTGATCCAGAAACTTTTTTGTTGTGTTTTCTTGTTTTCTTTTCGGCGTAAGATCTGAATTTTTAGATGAATTTTATCATTTCATTACCAGAAGACGTTAATGCGTTAATGTTAGATCAACAGAAGTGTGACCCTAGTGCCATACTTCCGATCGAGTTTCGGTAAACAGTTCTTGCCGATGTGAATAAAATCGTGAGTTCCTAATATTACAGTATTCAGTAATGTAGTGAACAAATTATATTACTTAGCAAAACGCTGCCTAGGAAAGTGGTAATTCAGCTGATTGTACCTATACGTAACTGCGGTCAAGTCCACATGCAAGCTTTATTAAATTTTCGTTTAATAATATCTATATTCAAATAATTTTATGAGTCTTTGGGCGCTGTTAGTTTGATCCAACATCAAACCGCTGTGCGTAAATTACAACTTCGAAACAGAAATAAAAATTTGAAAACGATGAATTCACTGTTTGTGAGCAAATGCCGAATCTCTGTATGATATAATTAATTTTTGTTATCACTCATCGATGTTGTAGGAATAAAAGTGTCTTCAGACGCAGATCATCAAGTACATAATAAAAAAATTCAAGCTGACCGTTTTAGCTACGAGTGCAGTAATTAAAATCATATTTAATCGCAGTTAGGAACTGAAAATCTTATGCATAGAACTGTGCAGTAATTCAGATTTCCTTGCATCACCCAATGTGTACCGACTATACTGACTCAGCCAGTGACGACTTCCCACCTGCTGCGTAGCAAACACTTGCGATTTCGCTGGCGTTTATAAGGTGCGCTTTTCGTTCACCAAACGTGCGCTAATTTCACTTGCCGGTTGGCTGCGGATCATGACCATATAATTCGCATGCGCAGTACAGGATGCAGTTACTAATACTAATTACTTTTTGCAAATTTTTTGTTTCATAATCCTCGGAATCACGTTCGTTAGTGTATGACTATATCATAAAAATGGCGCCTTGGTTTTCTCGGTGATACGGAACTGCATGCAAATCAAATCGTTGTGCACATCAAACCAGACCAAACCGTATTAGCTGGTTTTCTTAGTCTTCGTATTACTGCCGGCAGCATCGCATATCAACTATACAAAATGTTATTTTCGCAGTTTTTATCGGTTTTTTGGCTGTTAGCGGATCGCATTGCGTTTTGGAGACTGAATTTGCGTGTGCCCGTGGAATCTGCTGCAACGGCTTTTTTATCTAATGCCACAGATGATCACCAAGGAAGCACTGAGGAATTCGACTTCATCGTCGGTAAATAACTCTTCGTCAATAGTTAAGAACAAGCAACCAAGTGTAAGTGTTTCGCTGATGCCGTTTGTCTCAAATTACTCTCGCTTAAGACGCTGACCAAAGGTTTTGTATTCACCATGACCTTGATTGGCATTTCGTTATACGTATCTGATTTTGGATGCCTGCCGAACGAGCAACCGTTTGCTGCACTGGATGCGATGGGAGTTTTAGGGTATCGCGAAAATACTCTATAGCTATTTCATAGATACTGTACTTATGTTTAATCGAGCATCATCAATACCAGGCAATATTTTAAATGAATTTCTATCGTCTTGGTTTACTTACAAATAATATACAGTAATACAGTAATAATTACGAATATTCAAAATCTACAGACTAGATCCTTGCAAAAAATTTGTGCCAGAACAATAATTGCCCAGTTCTGTAATTAAATACTTAAAGTGAGCTGTACGTATATAATCTCTGAACCACCAAAATTAAGTTCCGTCGTCAAAATTAAGTTCTCTGAACCGTCAAAATTTTGTGAAACGAAGCAAACTCTTTGCTTGATTAGAAAATGACAGGGGCAGAATTTAATCTATAAGTACTGTTACGCTACATGCAAAATACTTGATTGTGCTGCTGGTTTGATTCGGCTGCGTTTACGTTGTCTATCTACCTGGGCGAATGCCAATAACCGTTTGGATACAAAAACGACAAAACAACCTAAATATGTAGCTCTTTCACACTAATTAATTACTCATTTTAAAAAAAAAACAAGAATTTTATTGTGTCTGTACACTGTAACGTAAGCGCTGCACCCGGTCGTAGTTGCTTATTTCTATGCAAAGCGTAACCTGATAGCAGCATTCGCTGCGTCCTGAAAGCGATTCGAGATTTTCCTTCTCATAAAGCCATAAGCTACATAGCAAATAGCAGAAATGGCGTTTCGTTTTGTTTTGTATAAATGGAAGGAAGGACGTACTAAAGGAAGGCGATTGTTTTAGTCGGAGCAGGAACAGCTGGATGTGTTATCGCTAGCCGATTGGCGGAAAACCATAACTGGAGAGTCCTCCTACTGGAAGCTGGTCCCGGAGAAGAGTTTAGTCATACATTTCCTTTTGTACATATTGCGGATCCGCAGGCGACCAACCTCGACTGGAACTTAATGACCGTCCCGCAGGATTATAGCGGCGAAGGCTTGATTGGTCGAGTAAGATCACCCTAATTATAAGCATGAATACTTAGCTTACAGTAGCAAAATATATGCCTGTATTATAATATCTATATATTGTAGATATTGTAGCTGTACAGTGTACAGTATGTATATGTATTATTGGTGGAATCAGTAATGAAAGCGGCATAATTATGTCGAACGCTGCTCGTTGTGAGGAGTAGCTACTATAGTCCTGCAGGATTCTATTACGACGTCATGTTAGTTTGAACTTTGAACCACAGATAAAAATAATAAAAAGTTGTTCTATAGAAAAATCTTATGTCAGCTGGCAAAGTGGTGGGCGGCACCAGTTCGATCAACCATCTGCTATACATTCGAGGGAATCACGAGGACTACAACATCTGGGAACGAGAGGGTGCCGAAGGCTGGGGATGGGAAGATGTCAAGCCATATTTTCTCAAATCAGAGCGCAACGCTAATCCCGATTATATACAAACCGGTAGGCAATTAGTAGTGTGCAAACTGCAAAGGAATTACGCAAAGGAATTACAACATACGGTATACACTGGCATGTGCATATCTATATCTACATGCTTGCGTATCTTATACTTGTGCAGTACGATATATTTATATCTTGCTGGCGTTAAATCAGTTAATTATATTAAAAGGGCTTCACGGTCGACATGGACCTTTGCGAGTTGTGGACAATCCTAAGGAGGGCGTCTTTTTAGCGGATGTATTGTTCAAAGCAGCTAAGGATCAAAATTTATACAACCCGGACAGCAATGGAGAAAACCAGCTTGGTTTTGCTCCTACTCAAAGTACGGGCTGTTTCTGAAACGTAATAAAGTCTGAAATTTCTAAAACGTGCGGGCAGTATTGTATTGTACACCTAATAACCTTTCTGTATAACACTTTAACAACATGATATAATCCTGTATGGTTTGTTAGGTCAAGTATTACTTTTTGTTTTTTTAAATGCCCGAAATCAATCAAAAATACCATCTGCGATAACAAAAGACATAATTTAGCATACTTCTACAGATGCATATGATGAAAACTTAAATATACCAGTGTAATACCACTATACAGATACAAAGGATAAAAAATGTCTATCTGTATTTCCCACAGTCAATGCCTATGATGGCTATCGCTATTCGGCTGCTCAGGCCTACATCCGACCGATAAAACTTCGCCATCGCAAAAATCTCCGTATTGTCTCCAATGCCCAAGTGAGGAAAGTCATTATTGACGCAGTAACAAAAACAGCGACTGGTGTGGAATTTATGGTAGCCGATGGTCGTGCATCATCCGTTGTGAAAACCGTGAATGCGCGTAAGGAAGTCATCGTATCTGCCGGTGCATTGAATTCACCTAAGCTGCTGCTACTCAGCGGTCTGGGACCAAAAGAAGAACTGGAAGCTCTTGGCGTGAGAATTTCGGATACAGACAGCGCAGCGCAGCATGGCAACGTTGACCTTGTGGTGTCTGTCTTCTAGATCGAAGTTCTATCTGATTTACCTGGCGTGGGGCGCAATCTACAAGATCATCTGCAAATTCAAATGGTTTTCACGTGTAACGATTCGCGAATGGGCATGACTTTGGAGGATTACGCCAGTGTTGACGAAATGAAGCAGTATGCTGCCAATGGTACCGGTAAGTACCAATCCGCGACTAAACCATATATATGGGCTGACCATACGGACTGACCTTTCGAAATCATACATTTTGTAATGATTCTTGCAGGATTATTTTCCATGTCAAATGTAGTAAGCTTTGGATTTTTTCGCATTCCTGAGCTGGCGAAAAAGTTTCCAGGCACACCCGATTCATTTCCACACATACAGGCCGCAATCGTAAACACCGCTGTATTTCCGCCTCATGAGTTGGTTTTGCGACAAAACATGGCTCCTGAGGTGAAGACTTAAATCTTTACTGATGGCATCTTAATAACTATTAACTGTGCTGCTATTTAAACTTCATTGCAGACCATTCCACAATACTATAACACCCCTGAAAACATGCAAAAGCCTGGTTTCATAATTTCGCCACTGTTTCTTCATCCAAAATCCAGAGGAAGCATACGACTGTCTAGTGCAGATCCTTTGGCGTCACCAGTGATCGATCCGAGATTCTTGTCTGATGAAATTGATGTTATGGTTTATGCAAAAGGTGCGTGTCTACTGTCTCTTATAAACCGTTAAATTACTTATTTTTATTCATAACCGAGCTGACAAAGAAATACAGACAGTACGAGCACAGTTCGTATAATCTATTACCTCTAAGGAAGATATGGATGTCGCATACAATATACTTACCTATAAGGCAAATTAGGCATGCAGGGATACTCCTTCATGGATTACTGCTGATTGCTGTATATATTGCTGAAATCATAATTTACTTATACAGGTTTTAAATACATTGCCGACTTCTTCATAAATTCCCCGAATTTGCCAAAATTGGAACAACTCCCAATTTTCCCGTGTTTCCTCGTTGTGCTGCCATTCCTCCCGGTACCGAAGAGTTCTATGCCTGTGTTATCAAATTCGCATCGCGGTCGGCCTACCATGCAGTGGGAACATGCCGGATGGGAGATGTCAACGATACGCGCACAGTAGTCGATCCGAAATTAAGGTAGTAGTACAAAACTGTTTAATTCGTAATTCAATCACATTTAATTTGTAATTCAACTACATTCAAAATCTTCAAACTTTAGGGTTAAAGGAATCAAAAATCTGCGCGTGGCCGACGCGTCAATCATGCCGACGATAATCAGCGGTAACACACATGCACCAACAATAATGGTTGGCGAAAAAGCAGCGGATTTGATCGCATCAGCATGGCACGCAGCAGTCAAACATACGGAGCCAGAACCACTAATCACAGATTCAGTTAGCGCAAAAGATTTAAAAGTCTGACGGAAACACAATGGATAAGTTAAAAAATCATTCCGGATTCGTAGTGCAAATAACGTAAATCGGATCCCACAATTCGATCTGTTCCACCCGCATCTCCATAATTTCAGCCGTCTGCAGGAGGAAACATCCGAGTTATTTGGGTTTCTCTTTGTAGATCACCGTTGTAATATTTTGTCCGTGCTTGATCAGAATTTGCCTATAAAAAGCCATGACGACTGTTTAGCAAATATAGTCCCTTGTTCAGTAGGTGTTAGACTGTGTTAGAATGGTTACGGGATTAAACTCATTTAAGACTCAAAAAAAATACTTCAAAGTATACAAAGTATGTTTCAGCTTTTCTGCTATTCATAAGCCACCGTAAGTTTGGAGGCGGTACATAATTTAGATATGATTATAGGCAAATCAAAACAGAAATAAATAATTTTTTTACTGCATGTTTGACCAGTAAAAAAAATGTCAAACATGCAGTAAAAAAATGTCAAACAGTAACAACTGATACCAGCTGCAACTAATATGCTATTAGTTGAATCGAGACGCGGAAGTCCATAACTTTTAAGCAGATCATGGACGATGAATTTAACTTCCATTCACATTTAAATCAGGTTAATTTCCCACTTACGTTTTTGAGAACTCAATGGCGACAACTGGCGCACCTTCCGCGCTGTTCGTCAACTGATTGGAGCATCGAGATATTTCGTACAAAAAACCGGCCGCAGTGGGATCAGCTGTGCCTTTGGCTAAGGCCACGAATAGAGTCAATACATTGATTGGTGAGTTTTTTCAACAGGAAAGTGTAATCGTTCCTACACTAACACACCTATGAGACAAAGTCCTTTTCCATCTATGCACATCGCTCCCGTTACTGACGGCTGGTTCATGCTATAACAACAAACACGGCCTCGCTTATCAAAGAACAGGTAGAGGTGAAAGTAGCACACTGTCAACACGCTGTCACCATCGGTTGTGAAACAGCTAGAAAATTCAGACTTACACTTCGCGGATACTCTTTTCCAAATGTGCTTCCATATCGCCGTCAGTCCAGTCTCTCAGAGGATCTCGAACATGCAACAATCACATCGATCCGAAGAACTACAGGAGCACCCTAGCCAAGCACAACTTTGTAAGAAGTCATATCTGCATAAATGTACTGTTAGAAAGAAAAACCACAAATGTCGTTTCGTGTACGAGTAACAATGCGTTTCACATCTAAAAAACTTAACGCAACCGAAGCTGCAGCTTCGTCAACAAGGACTCACAGTTCACTTTCTAAGACCAAATCTACACAACACGCTTCACACTTTCGCAGTGCAACACGGGCGCAACTTATAATTACTAACCTTTAATATCCTCGAGCTTACGCAAAGAAATCAGGAGCGTAATCAGTGTAACATTACTTTTCTGTGTGCTAAAGTAAATAAAGTTGCTCACAGCTGGTTTACAAAACCTCGTGTTTTATACAAACTCTTATTTATACTTTATACTCGTACAATTTTTCATTTTTTTTAAATGGGTAACCCCACAACTCTCGCTGGTAAACTTCTCGCGCGTACGGTCAGCCGTTACGGCAGGATCGTCTGCTGATCTGCCGCCACCGGTAGGAACTATGATTCTGTTCAAATGATAAAATTCTGACTTCAGTTGTTTAGTTTGTTTTCACCTGATCTGTTTTAACTTTCAGTCTACTCGTAATATGACGACATGTAAAGTAAAACTGCCAGTTTTTTCCAAATCGTTTGTACCTTTTTTACGTTTTGATAGAGTTCTGTTTTCTAAAAAACAAAGAAGGTTGTTAATCTCTGTTCGGTGAAACTGAGGAGGATCTGATGGCGACACACACAAACGAGGATTACCAAGATCGCGGGTACTGGGAAAATCGGTACCAGGCACGTACAATTACTGTCTTATCTGCTAGGTCTTCTGACTTTAAGTTTTTTAAAAGGAGTTAAACTCCTGCATTGTCAGAGTTATTCAACTGGAGCGAGATATTTCGAATTGTTTTAGTGTCCTGTTTTGCAGTTCACGCATAAGTTCTTTGTTCGCTTTCACCTGTTGCTTAGTTGCTGCTGAGTGCTGACATTTTGTGCTCAGTGACTTGTTTGCGAATTTGCAGTTTTAACTTTCAACTGATTTGTTCGTTTTTGGAATTACAGACTGAAGACAGCTACGAATGGTGCTGTGATGTATCTCAGTGGTCGAAATTGTTTAGTGAAGTTGTTGCGAATAATTCTCGAATTTTGGTTCTCGGTAAGTGAACTGGCAGATGTGCCTTTTGTTTTTGTCCGTTTTTTTAGTCTAAATTTCTACATATATCATCGTATCACCATTACCTCTACTGTTACTGTCTGGTGGTATTTGACTGATTTATTGCCGTGACAGGCTATTTGTGTTTGCCATATCATTATCACATGTACCTTACGTTTTTCCTTGCTTTTTCGTTGTCTGGGAAATTTAAGCAATTTTTAGATGTTTCTGTTTCAGTTTTAGTATGCGACTACCGGCAACGCGCTATCAGGCTATGTGCACTGACCATTTAAAATTTTAAACTCCCCAACTCTATATTTTGCAGGATGCGGCAACAGTTCTATGAGCGCTGATCTTTACCATCTTGGCTACACACAAATCGTTAATGTGGACTATTCACCCAGCGTGATTGCTAATATGCAAAAGAAATACGAGAATCTGTACGTGCCCAAGCGATCACCTTACTTATTTTGAAAGTGGAAAGAATTTGTACCTGGCACTTTTCTAGTGCAGGCATGGAATGGCATACAATGGATATGTTTGATCTTAATTTTGAGACATCCACTTTTGACTGTGTGTTGGAAAAGTGTACCTTGGAAGTGCTGTTCGTTAAAGAGAAAGATCCGTGGAACCCTTCTGATGAAAGTGTCAAGCAGTTAGAACTGTTAATGCAACAGGTGAAGTTATAATTTTTATTGAAAGCCAGCTAGGCGTATACTATAAACGACTACTTAAAATAAATTTTTGACGTATGGATGATATCAATTCAGTGCTCATTGTTCCGAATAATGTTTTCTGGTTAATTTATGAATGAAGGCTTAATATTTTTCCGCAGATATCAAAAGTGCTTCGTCCTGGCGGGTATTTCATTTCGGTATCGTTTACGCAACCACACTTTCGGTTACCATTGTTGAGATCTGTTTGTCCGACATGGAGTATACGGCATGATGTTTTTGGGGACGCATTTCATTACTTTTTTTACACTTGCGAAAAGCCAGTCAGTCATACGGCTTGAATGATAGCGTGGAATACTTCCTGCCGGATGCCAGCTGCGACAGTCCATAACGTCCGTCCGTTGCAACGAAGGATATGAAATTTGATCTAATTGTAATGTAAAAGCTATTTCTTATAGATAAAAATATGTAAATAACGCCGCAATATTTGCAAAAGAAGTGCATGGTTTGGAGTTCTGGGTGAATTTATAATACAAAGCATGATACTTAATTTGAGATCTTGATCAGTATGGCTCTAATATTTATAAAGAATAACAAATGTGCGCTTAATTTACAGAATAGAAAAATCAAGAATTTCTATACTGTCACTAGAGTTATTCGATACAGATCTAGAAGATATAATCGCTAATTGTAGAGCGAATTCGCGGGTCTTTCATGCATTTTTGGGCACGGCACATCTTGTGTGAACTTTGCACGTTTCCACTCGATGGGATATGGGATCTTCGTAATGTGTTTTCAGAGAGTTGCTACCAGGATAAATGCTTTTTACAAAATCCGCATCGCTACCTTCACAAGAGGAAGCAACTCCCGATAATCCTAAGCACTTCAGTTTATGCAAATTTTTTAATGCGTCCTTCCGGAGTATTACGGGCGTTTTGGTAGAAATGCGAAGATATTCTAGCTCGGAAAGTCCGTTGAATGAATCCGTGCCTAATACTATCGAGTCCATCCGCGACGTTTGTTCAAAATGGAGCACCAGTATTTTCAAGCTTCCGAGATTAGAAAAAATATTGTCCCAGGATTGGTGAAGCGTCAAGTGGAGAATTTCCAGACGATGTAAGGACTTTTGCACATTGTTGAACAGATCCGCAGCGATAGGGAAGGTCGGTTTATTGATATGCAGCTTGAGCGGTACATTGCAACCCAGATTCTGGAAATTCTGTAGAATATTCTTCACGGAGTTTAGGTTTTTCCCATCACAATCAATAGTCAAAGAGTTGTTTCTTGGGTGAACAACATGGCATCCTCGTGTCCGTAACATGTTGCCGGCCAACCGTCTGCATGAATGATGTGGACGAGCTCCACACTCAGACAAAAGAACAAAAAGAACCGCCAGCAATATCATGGGCTGCAGCAGTTGAGCTGGCATAACTGTTGTTGTAGTAGTAATCACTTCCGGTTGTCGGCTTCAAGTCTTCAACTAGCGCCAGAATGGACCGCACCGGACCAGCACTATTTTGAATTAAAAATGCCACCGCGAACTGTATAATGGCTTTTGCGCGTGATATCACGTTAAAATTCGTAACTGGATTTATACATTAAAGAAAACTGGCGATGTTGTCAAAGGTTTCTCTTCAAACGGCTGCCTTTTAAGCACTGCAAATCAACATGACGTATTTTGTAGCGCTTAATTATAAGGGACTTTAAGGTACCTTATCTGCTTCTGTATTTAAATGGCTAATAATAAGTACTAAATGGCGTTCAGGTGCATGGTTTCTTAAAATAAGGTGATTAAGTATGAACCAAGATGATTATTCGCTTCCTGTCAACAGGCTGATTATTACTGCGTCGAGCAGTGCAGATGGTCATGATGATTAAGAAGAAAAGCACATGTGCCCTTTTCTGGTAAGTATATTTCTATTTATATGTGGCATTACCGAGTATCGGATATGGATGGATAGAATTGCCAATTGCTGTACGTTATCCTACATTGGTATCGTGCAACGGTTCTTGTGAAGTAATTTTTTATTAAAATATATTTAAATGCAGACAAACTACGCCAATGCGCAAGCATTTTGCCAGCCGGGTCCGAAATTTAAAGTTGTGCTTTAAAGCTTTGTTGTCGAGAAATCTGATCTTAGAATAATTTATATGAGCGGGTTCTATTTTCCCCGAAAATATAATACAGTACCTAGCGCTACCAGCAAGCGGCACAGCTTCTGATACGAGCACAGCATCCTCTCAATGAGTTTTTGTTTAAAATGCATTCATCACAACAACTGTACTCATACAGCTTGGAATGTTCGGGCAATATTCATTATAATAGAATAAAATAATTTATATTTCGATTAGAGAAACCTGAGCTTTTAGTGATGTCCCACTTTTACCATTAAAAAGTTGCGTACGGTATATATAAATATCACCTATACAATCAAGTTAAATGTTAAATAAAATAAATGATTGATCGCTCGAGTTGCAGGCAGACCGCTACATTCTTCTACTCATAACAATTAAGTTACTAAGCCATAATGCCTATGACGCCACAGGTCATTCTTCCTCCAGCATTTCCGGTTGTTAGGCTGTCATTGTTCCCGCCGGCCCCAAGGTCGTCTTGAAGCTGATGCACTACGATAGCTCTCCCTATGATGCTAGCCGGACCAGCCAGTGCAATTAGAGAATCGGTCATATTCAAGTTTACCATTCCGTTGCCTAAAACATTCGAAAGATATTGCTGTCAAAATAATTGTTGAATCTTATATAGGCTGCATAGCATGGTGCTTTTGGCTATACAGTACTTATAGCGAATTATAGGCACAGTGCTGATGCTGCATTCTTTTGTGCAAAATCAAAATTTAGTTGAACATTGGGGAACGATAATACGATTAATCTCACCATCCGCAACGACGTTTCCCAGATCCCCAACATGACGCTTCTGAGAAGTAGGAGCGCCGTGTGTTTGATTGAAAGGGTTGAAATGGGAACCGGCACTCGTGCAGCCATTCGAAAGGTCACCGTACTGCGCAACACATTCACGGCGTTATGCAAAGTATCATACGTATACAGGTTTTACCTGCAATGAACTACGACCCATGCGCATCCATGTAAATTGATATAAAAATGCAGAAAATACGGTGCAGTTTAAATTTTCGTATATTATGGTATTGCAAGATACAATATGCAACTGATACAAGCTTACGAAATATGTATGCTGACGAAACATGTATATTCGTTAAATATGTATGCTGACGCTTACTTGGTGGATATGGAATCCATGCTGGGAGTTGGGAGGCAATCCCGTGATATTGCCGGTAATCTGAATGACGCCAGTACTGGTGTTGGCAGTGAAAACGATTGTTCCTCTAGTCGTACTGTTGGCACCATTAAGAGTGGCTATGCCCTTAGTGGCCGAGCGATCTAAACCGATCATAACGTGCGGCATGTGACCTTGGGAATTGGACAAAATTCCAGCATTGTAGCGAAAGTTCTGCATCTGTCCGGCATTGTTCCATGGGGCACCTCTTAACATATCACCGAAAAAGCTTTGCATAGGTCTCTGGAACTGCGAAGCAAACGGTGAAGGAGGAAAGTCTTGATCGAAGTCGGTATCATCGTTGCCATCGTTGTCCTGGCCACTTGTCTGGCTCTGGCTAGATGAACTACTGGCGGCAAATCCCCCAACACTTTGCTGGGCATTTGCAAAATTAAATATTTGGATAATGGAGAAGATTACAACAGAGTTGTGAAACATGGCTATCCGTGGATGTTGTTCAAACTTGGTCTCAGCTAGCTATAGCTCCGTACGTACAAAAAACACCAAAAGAGATAGCAACAACTGCCGGCAGAAAATACTGTTGAACTTTCGCCAGTATAGCTGAGAAAAATTTAAAGCAAAGTAATTGTTGTGCTTTTGTAAAAGTGATAGTTACTGTTACAAATTACGACAGAAATGACTAACAGTTAAAGATTTTCTAGGAAGTGAAAATTGGAAAAATAATTTAAGTACAGTGCTCTCCGACTTGATTTATCTGTACAGTTAATCTGAAGCTTAAGGTGTGGGTTTTATCCTCCAGTTTTGTTGGCATAAACCGGCAGCAACAGGACCACCTTACATCGAGCAATATCGAAGAAAAGTTGAGAACTGTGGCTGATGTTTAGAGAAAAACAAACAAATAACAAGGCCTGCTCAAAAGAATAAACGTAGTCAGCATTCTCGCTCGCTTTAAGCTTTCATTATTAACCCTGAGCGCAGAGAACCATCTTGTGGCAAAAACCAACTGGTTGTGTGTATTAATCGTAGGTACATATTTTATGATAATATTTGTAATGCGATTCCGGCAAGTATGTATACGCTGTTGGCGAGCGAATATTGTACGCAATTCCGCGGTTTTATGCAAAAACATTTGTTTACTGAAGTATTGTTGTGCTTGCAAAAGCTGCAGCTGCTTGCATATTTTAAAAAACCAATACTGTAATTATATATACGTATCCCCGTACCTTTTCTATGTATTTAATGACGCCGTCATCTTTGTGCTGCACAAAGTCTGTACGTACAAAAAAACTAAAGAGAAAGAATTTTCATCAAGGTATTTCATCAAGAATTTTCCTGACCAACTGCAGTTCTACTTCCTTAGCTGGGGGTTAATCTGCCGAATCTGTTACGTACAGCTTAGGACAAAATGGTCGCATACCCAACATCTCCACATTCAGAACGAATGCAGCGCAGTGCACTGTACGACTGAGTTCAAAATATCCGTTTCGTACAAGTGCACTGCACCGCTTGCGTACAGAATGCTGGGTATGGGGCTATGCGACCATTTAGTCCTACATTGTACTTGTACATTAACAGATTTGCCGGCGACCTTTAGTTACCCAAAGGGATTGCTGTTTGCAGAAAACGTGGGCCGTCAGTTTTATAATTTAAATATATGTAATTCGGGTAAACGTTTCAAAAATAAGTAAGTACATTAATAACGAATACGGTACAAACTTATCGTTAGCTAAAGTACTACCCTACTCTACTACCCTGACCAGTGAGTAGTAAACTAGTTGTAACTTGTAACGCTGTTACGTTTACAAAAAATGTGCTGTACGAGTTACATTTCCTGTGCCATGATCTTGATTTGTAATATATCAAAGCAAACGAATTTGCTACCAGCAGATTCAGAATGGATTATGTTAAATTTCTTCGTTATTTTTCGGGCAATTGTGTATTCTTCAACAGCCTTTCCCAGTACCATTTTTAATGAGAACCGGAAAAGAGGCTAGCTGTCTCCTGGAAATTTTAAGTCTTGTTTGAACGCGGTTCAGTGCTGCTGTATGACAGTACAATAAGGAATTTAGTACAGTACAACCTTGCCTAACCGGCAATGTTACCTAAAAACATTCTTTTCGCGAAGACTAAAGCCATTTAAAATAACTATTTTATATTATTAATTTTAAACATTTGGATTACAATTAATAATCCTTTCACAGTCCGCGATTTACAGTCGCTTTGAGCTGCATCTCCGACAGAAAATGACCAAGAGTACTAGGTGCACACTCCGCTGAAGTCTCAAGTGCCCAACCAGGCTTTCGTCACTAAAAAAGCGGTTTTTGGTTTAAAATGCTTACGCTTACTCTTACAGCCTAAAATCATGATAAAATCTGACCCGATAGATAATTTTTACTTCGGTGTAATTTTTAACGATTTTCTAGTGCCAGAAGTTTCGTTCTGAATTTGTCTAATTTGTGTTAATGTTGCATGCATTTCTGCAGCCACAGAGAACCATGAGCAGTTCGTGTGTGGCAGACCCTTTGTTTTTGGTTTTCGACACCAGTGCTCTGATTGCACCACGGAATTCAAACCACCCAAAATCGACTTACAATCAACTTCAGAAGACCGGATTAGAGCTTCTGCGATCGTTCGCGTCCGGCACTTACGGATCTCTTCCGTCATCGCTGAAAGTGCGCATTCCATGGGTGGTCAAGCTGGAATTGATGGGTTTATCGAATCCTGCTCCTGGCGTATGGTTCCATCCGGACTCCCGCTCCTCACAAGCGGAAAACGCAGTTGACTTTCTCGACGAAGTCACTTACAACAACCCCAACGGAGTGGTGACGTACCAGAGCTATCTTGAGTCTCAGGAAGCTAAGCAGCTGCAGAAGCGACCAAAGGACAACGATGAACTTGTTCTGCTGTGTTGTCTGCAGACGAGAGAGACATACTCGCGAAATGTGTGGTTGGTTACCAATGATGTCCGATTGTCTGCCCGTGCCATGCGGAGCGGCATTGGATCGTTATCGCTGGCGGCATTAAGGCATGCGATGACGTTGCGGAATGGGGATGGCGCTCAAGATGGAGACACCTTTGTTGATGAGGTGCCTGAATCTTGGGCCAAGATGAACGAAGAACTATGTGGATTGCGGAATGGAACCGTCCTTGTTCACCCCGTCGTTTCTCCTACTCCGGTTTCCGCAGATAGACCGAATCGACAGTTGCCTGGAGGAGTAGCTCCCTTCACCTTTTTGTGTGCGCAAATGAGGCGAGCGCCCAGCATGATGGAGTGGATTCTGCGGAAATGCTTGGTAAATATTCGCTCTTATCGGTGTTTTCAAACTAGTACGTATTAAGTGATTTCCGATTTTGTTGATATGGTGGATATGCCTCCTTTACCTTTGGCTGTTTAGGAAATTATCTTGAAGATGTAAAAGACTACACGAGCTCCCAAAGATCCTACCCTATGATGTCCCTTTCGAAACTGCATCAGGTGAAGAGATCTGTTAATTTTTGCTTTGCGGTAAGACAGGCAGAGCCGCATGTCGGCTGAAGGTCACAAAATTCTGTCCTTTACAAATTACCATTGTCCATCTTTTAGGTGTTACATTTGCTGTAACTACTGTTAATTTTGTACTTAAATAATCGGCAGTGCCGAAATGATGCAGCACAACGATGTGCTTTTTGCGAATACGGTTCAATTTTTTACGTTTGCTGTATAATTTTTACGTTTGCTGCATAATTATGGCGTGGTGACAAGTGGACCTTACTGTGTTAAGCAGTAAACTCTCAATCTGTTGCGGCATCATTACGCGCCAACTAAGAGTAGGATCAGGTGCCATATTACGGAAAATATCGAAGTACTGATTTCTAATAAGTCGAACCTCTAAGGTGCCAAAGAACAAAACAACAGCGATTACAAAATAAGAAAGCTCATTTCAAGTTAGCATGCTCAGGACTTCTTCCACTTCGGCAGGAGTAAACAAATGATACATCTTTTCGTGGGTTACGGTGGCAATCTGCAAAACCAAATGGGCGGTTTACATAATTATTATGCTATAAACGTATTTCAAGCATATCATGGAGGCAGCAGCGCATGCAGGAACGAGAATTAAAGTTTACCTCAATATTAATCGAATTGATCTTCTCTTCCATAACCTGCTTCAAAATAGCAGTGGCATGCTTAAGGGCTTCCTTGAGAGTCATATCTTTGTGGTAAACTTCCTGCAGGCTCTGCTGAGCACCTTCCGAGCCAGATCCAATTGCTTTAGCGTCGAACTGAATGAATGTGCCAGAAGGATCCATGTGCCATCTACAGAATATTGATCAAGTAATTTATAAAAAGCAAAACAAACAATAATAAATAATGCAAACGCGAATAATTATGAAATTCTTCGTTCACACATTTCAGAGTTGTTGTCATCGAGTATCAGGGAAAACTGACGACATCCTAACCCAACCGCAAAACATGTATAAATTCCGAATATCGCATGACGCATAGTAACTCAAAACAGTGACAAAAGGTACTGTCCCACACGTACAGTTGGGGCTTTCGGTGATCAATCCCGGCAAACATCATGGCCACACCAAACGGACGGGAGAGAGTTGTACCGTATCCGATTGCCAAATTGGATACCGCCTGTGTCACACTTTCCACGCTCATGCGTTCGTTGTAATTGAACCAGTAACTCAGTGCCTCTACTCGAGCCTTTTCAACAAGGGTTCGGGCATCAGCAATAAGGCCGCTCACGGCGCAACCTAAAACAAAAAAAACATCAAGGAATACCGAAAAGAAACACGGGAAAAGGAGCAAAAACGCATTGTGCCGTTTCAGCAGCAAAAACCGGCTACCTATATGCTCATCCACTTTCCATATCTTTTCTATACTGGATGGTTCCAGAAGTGGAGATGTGATTCGTTTCTCGACAGCAAGTACACATCCCTCTTTAGTTTGGATTCCGATTGCCGTGGAGCCAAGCTAGAAACCACCATAAAACGCAGACTTAACAACAGTAATACAACTAGCCAGTAATAATACTGAAAAGCACTATTTTACAGTGTGGTAGTAATGGCGGAGTCAATGCTGTATTTGTTTTTCAATAGGGACTTATAACTTATTAACACTCCGCAGCGTGCGAAGCCTTACCTTGATAGCCTCTATAGCGTACTCCACCTGGAACAGTCGGCCTTCTGGGGAGTATGTGTTGATTCCACGGTCGTATTCTGATCTGGTCATAAACATGATGCGGCTGGAACTTTATGGCTGTTCCGAACAATGCACCGTAGGACTGTAATGGATCCTAGAATCGGGATTAAGCGCCTGCGCAAACAATGCCAAGTGTGTTCCAGACAAAGACGATTCTGTAAAGCGAAACTTTCCTTCGTAAATTTTTGCGCTGATATCTTCCAATATAAAAGAAATAATTATGGACTTCGAATATCAAAATACATAATAATTTTAACCGCGAAAGTTAAAACTGCTGTGAACCAGTAAGTACGTAAACTGAAGTCTGAACCATGAGTCTGCAATTTGAGCGTCCGTAGTGACTCCGTACGATTAGAGCAGATCTACTGTACAGGAAACCGATCAGCTCAGCGGTTCAGCCCGAACTGAGATCATCGAGTACCCGTGGGCCGTGCTAATTATTATTTTCCCTAATTCCCATGAATGCATCTTTTTTTTGTGATAATGAAAAAATATAAATCATAACAATCACATCAACAGTGTAGCATACTCGGTTTAATACAAAATTATCACCATACAGTATACACCATCAGAACTCAGATACGGCATCGGCTGTCGGTTCAGAGCCCGCACTGCCGAGCTGACCGGAGCATCAACAATTATTGCCATGCAAATTATCCGAATCTCGAAAGCTGGCAATCCCATTTTTTAGGATCATCGGAATTGGTTTCTGCATAAAGCTTGCTGATAAAAGTTGGGATGAGCTATGATAGCAGGTGCTGCTTATATCGGCATTAGAATAGTGCGGTGAAAACAGTGAAAACATACAGTAGCTGTACCTTTTTTTGGGGCGTCTCCAAAGTTGCTTTGGCTTGGATCGGCGCAAAGTAAGCCAGTAGGCTGTAAGTGTAAGGAGCAGGACACCCTTTCCCGTTTTAACGATGGATGGGTCTCAGCTCCCGAGGATCCTGCCTGCTTTTGTTTACTAGTAATAGTTACTTAACAAAAGCGTTTTTTCAGGATCAGTTGTTTTTCCATCGACGATTAGATTGATTCTTCGAGTTTCCAGAGCTGGTGAGTGTGTAACTGTGTTCGATTGACTTGCAATTGTTAAAACAGATAGATCATAGGCCCTATCTGATAGGGTCGAAGAAGCGGTAACTGTAAGGTGACAGAGATACCTTTTGGGCGATTTCGCGATGATTTACACGGGTTTAATTAATTTTTGTAATACATTTGTAGGACTGCGTGGAATTCGCTGAGTGGTTGTTCACGAAGCAGCGATGGATGCGATACGAGTGAGTTCATATTCCATTTTGCAGATGCAAGAGACGTGTGCGCATTACTGGATTCTTTTGCAGGAAGGTATGGAGTTTAATGGAAGAGTGTGGAAAGAACCGCGGGGATTCATTAAAATACTTGAACTGGTACGATGATTTGTTGGCAAGTAAAATTATTAGAGAGTGTGTTAGTTAAGTGTACTCTGCAGAGACGGATACATTTATTCAGTTGATTAACTTTGATCTGAAACAGTTTGGTTTCTAATGGTTAGATTCTGAACTATTTTAATTAGTGACTAATTATTAGTCACTGTTAGTGCCCATTAACTGCCTCCCTGATGTTAGGGTTGTGTGGATTGGCTGTTGTCTAAAATGTCGTTGTCGAATAGGTGTTCGGGATCTGCGCATTCGCGACCACAAGCAGCTTTTCGTCTTTCCTGACTATACTGTTCACTTGCAAAGACAAAGGAATGGCTCAGAAAGCAAAGGAGATCCATTTTTCATATCCTTTTGCGTATGTTGATGGGATGGCGCATCTTGGCATAGTTTTGATTAATTTTTTTGTTTTTTCAGTTTGGACACCATTCACATCCCCCGTGATCCATGCAACGAGACGTCCCCCGTGATTCCCCTGGGTGGCCCGTACACTTCTTCCGCGGAGTTCTTTGTCGCTATTGGTGTCCTGACTTTTTTGTACTGCCTGGCGGCACTGCTGTTATACCTTTTTCTGGATAAACTATACCGCGCGCGAGATATGGTTGCCCAGACGGTGCGGGTTGCTTTATTCGAAACGGCAGATGTGTTTCTTTGCGATTCATGATATTTACGCCAGTATCGGTATGTTTTGTTTACATAAGCACACACTTTGCCGATTATTTCCAGGATTTTGTGGTGACGGTCTTCTTCGCCTTCATGTGGTTGGTTTGCGCGTCGGCATGGGCGCATGGCGTGAACGGAGTCAAACATTGCACTGATCCCGCCGTAGTCTCCGAGCGATTGACTTCGACGAAACTGACAGAAAAATTTCCATCGTGCAACTCATGTTTGCCTGGCCAGTCTCCCAACTATGCCAATCTCAACATATCTGTAGTAAGTATTCGTGAGCAAATTTTTTCCTCAACCGTGTTATTTCGTATTTCCCGTTATTTTATTGAGATATGCTTTTAGCTTCTGGGCTTTCTGAATTTTTTCATCTGGTGCGGTAATGTCTGGTTCCTGTGGAAGGAGACCGCCTGGTATCGTGCCCGTTATCCTGCTGAAGGCGGTCAGCCAATGGGCAGTGCGTCGGGACCACTGCCTGCATCGAACATGGACAGAATCTGAATGGGAAAACACCTGATGCGCGCATCCGCTTGACGGTATGTTGGCCACTTGATTGATTGATTGTCCCGCCTGCAGAGTGAGTCAGTTGAAGAAAGAGTGAATATTTCCTTACAAGTTACCAATGTTTAAACTGATTGAATTTCCCTTCTAACGCATGTTTCGCTAGTACCATTTTGAAAGCGAAAAGATCATTTTGTGTTTGTTCTCTTGGAACACGCATTGTACTCATTGGCGATTAATTAGGTCGTTTAGGCCGCTTGACCAAACATCGGTTGTTGCTTACTTGATGTGCTAAGTCCGTTGTTCACCCTAATGTGAAACCTACACTGCGGTTGTTCAGAGGAAATGCTGGTGCATTGTTACATAACACTGTTGTAAAGTTATCTCTCTTTTTATTCTCTCTCAATCTTTGCTCTTCCTTCGTAGTTGTTGAATTGTCCTGATTGGGTGTTAAAGTTGACATTAAAATCATGCTTATCCCAGGCAACGGTATATTTTGACGTTGACCGCCGGTGCAACTGCTCACACACACATATGTGCGAGTTGGTTGATTTGGTCTTTACGCACACAGTGTCTCCACCTGATGATACAAGAGATTTTAGTGCATTGTATTTGTTCAGGAGAGAATCATCAATGACAGTGGAGTCATGTATGTTGACTACGGCAGTGTCATTGAAGTTTTTTCTCGGCCCCGGCTATTTGGCTGGATAGGGTAGTGGTCGGTGAGTTTCTTTGCCTGAATGTAAACGCTGGTGCTGGAGCGTACGAGATTGGATTTGTCTAGGCGAAAGCAAGCGTGCTAGCTGGGTGGAACCTTGAGAGTGAGACTCTTAAGCTCTAATTAAACCAAGAGACTAAATCAGTTGATAGTTTATTAGCGTGCTGACCAGGTGCGCGGTGTTTTCTTGCTGTTGTTTTCTCAGGCCTTATCCCTGGCAAGTGTTTCTTCGGTTCAAATGGATCTATGACAGCGTGTCGGATGGCTTTCTCAAGTGCCGTACCCATGTATCCCTAATTGTCGCTATCGTCGTAGTCGATATCGATACGTGGGATTAATAATTTTTTACACTTAATCCAGTTTCTTTGAGTACCTACGTTTTCTCTTTCCGGTTCGTGGTGCTGTTGAGATGCATAATATGTTGTCGAGGCAGATACAACACCTCAAATTGTGGATTGTATTTTTGATAAGCGGTAAGACGTAAATATACTTTTAAATTGGCATTAGGTATGTCTGATCGTTGCTCTTTTTGAGGCACAAACTATGATTCTTTTCGACCGAATAGCAATATGTGTTATAGCAAACTGGTGTTTTTGTATTATTTTTATATGCATGTGATATTCGTTTTAAATTTTCTGTTTTCCAGATTTGTTTCCCACTTGCTGGGAGTTTTATAACTTCAGCATCTGCGAGTTTAATACCAATCTAACATTAATTTATTTATGCGAGTAATGCACAAAATTATGTGAAAGTGGTAGAGCTTTATGCACATAGTGAAACCGGTGCCATGAACGTGGTTTTTGTAAAAGTTTTGGAAAAACGTGGATTTCGGTTTAGCTTTGCTTAGACAGTATTTAGTGTTTATTAGTTGCACTGCTGCAGTTGCCAGCTTGTTTAGCCGGTCTCCATAACCTTGATATTTCATTTGCGTGCTGTAACCGTAAAGACGGACTTGCATGCATAGTTGACCAGCTTTAACAGCGTGTTACGTTATGCTAATACAGGTACCGTCAGTCCCGTGATAACACTGACAAATCCTTGTCAACAGTCCTTAATTGACCAATGTGGGAGATTGATTACTGGATTCACACCACAGAAATATCTATCGGGTCTGGTTCCAGATTCGGCCATAAGAGATGACTGCGAGTAGGTATCCGTTAAAATTGTCCTGATATCGATGGATTCCAGCACACTGATTTAAATTTTGATCAGTTTTTTAAATTTCTTCGTAAAGATATATCTACAAGATCTGTAGGTTAAATTTTCTCAGACCTTTTTTAGGATGAAATTTAAACCGCCTCAAAAATAAACGGACTTAAAGTGATCAGAATACCTGCATGCTTGGTGGAAAAGAAAATTAAATCAGCAAATCGAATTAATTACAATGATCTGCTAGAATCTGCGATACGAGTACAGTATGATACTAGTAATTGTCATTTGTCAGCCCGTTTAATATTTTGTTTGCTTTAGTTTTTACGGTTAAAGCTTGTGGTTGTGTTGTGCATTCTTTCATTTATGACATCATTTTTTAGGGCGTTTGCGTCAGTTCGATTGTGCAACGAGAAAGTATTAAGGCCATGTTTGGGTACGAGCGGACAATTTCCGTGACCTTTTCGCTGTTGTTCTTATTTACAACACTGGCGAATAACAAATTAACAACGATATTGCATAATATTTGCAGCTGCCGAACTAGTAACTCTGGATCCATTCATAAGACAAGCAAACGAATTCATCATGCTGTTCTGTGAAAATGATCAATTTCGAAGAGGTTTGTGCTTTTTGCGGTTACGTAATTGCTGTGAGTTGTAACACCAATCTTGACCATTCACTTACACTTCCACCTCACTTTGAACCTGTTAAGAAGCCGGCTGAATGAAAGTTGTTGTTAACAGATTATGCACACCACGGCCAGTGTTTAGCCGTGGTCAGTCTGGATATTAATCAGTGCATTGCTAACTATGGAGCTACCGTATCGGATATTGCTGCCGTCTCTGATAATCTGGCTCCCCAGGAAGTCTTACATCGAAGCTGTTGGTGAGTCAAGACTGAATCAGGGAAAATAAAACTGCACAGTGTTTTTCTCGCACTTCATAAAATGGCCATGGCCAAAATAAGCTATAAAAGTAGTAGTGTTTGCTGAAAAGTGTCGCTCATGTAAGCGCATCCCGTACAGCTTTTATGGCAAAATAATCAGATTACTGAATTACTTTCGAAAGTATTTCCTGATTATCACTATGTGGTTCGTGCATTATTGACATCTAATAGCCGTTTATTTTAGTAATCAGTTTTTTTTGCGATTTTCTCTGGGAGAGTAGAATCCAGCGCGCTAACTAATTGGTAAGCCATACATTTTCGACTTGGAGCATCAGAGAACAATTAAAGAAACAGATCTAATTACGACCGGCAATAACATAGCATTGCCCTTGCGTGCATGCAACGAAAAATTGTATCGTATCTTCTTATGTCTCATAATTAAATGAACACTTATATATTTGTTCATTTAATCGGTAGACTACGGATTTGAAGTAATGATCAGTAAAGTAAATAAACATTATTCGGTGCTTCTGTTTTTTTTCTTAATTACGTATTTTTACTATTTTTGCTATCGCTGTTCGATGTGAAAAAGATAAGACAATGGGAAAAATTAGGCAAATCTTTTTTGGTTAATATTGCTTTAGGTCTTGACTAGTACGGTATGTACTATATTTACTTTTTGTGCCTGTGCAGAACTTGATTAAGCATGAATTATAACCCTTCTTATTTTCATGTAAATAAGTTATAAATGACTCGGTTCCATAGATCTTATGTTCACTAGGGTAGCTGTTACGTAAGCAGAACAATATGAGACTGGTGGTTAACCGATGTTTTGTTGTTGGACAGCGATGGCCTTCACAGGCTTACCCAGTGTTCATTTGAAGCAGCCGTGCGGAAGTGCCACCCATCATCGGCGGATTTTGTGAAAAAGTTTCTTTATAAAATGATGAAATCCACACTTCAAGACTGGATAGCACGCCAGGTAACAATTATATCTGCACTCTTGCTTTTTCCTTGTAAGTTATACAATACCGCACGTCGTAACCTAAATTTATATAATTTAATTTGTACAACCAGTCAACAACAACTGGAGAAGAGAAAAGAGCAGTAACGAAGAACAACGCTTTGATTTGTCTTTTTCAACAGTGTTTTGAATATCAAGCTCAGTGCGGCCGTGATTTGGGCCTTGAGGATCCCCTATCCAACCGGCACAATCTCATCTCCCTGCCCAATATGACCCAGCCGGATGCGGGGACGAGTAGCAGCAGTGTAGATGATGCAATTATCGCTTCATCCCCGCCGCCCTTCAGCACGATGCAGGGCGCCAGCAGTAACAATATGGAAACGCTATTTACGGGCGCAGCCGCCACGGGCACCCGTTCCAGCGTGCAGCAGCAGGCGCAGTTGACCAACACCGTTCCTTCAGCGGCTTCGCATGCTGATGCAGCGCCCGCGGCTACCGACACCACCGTATTATCCCGACCGCTTCTAGTCCCGGATGGAGAGGGTAGTTCCGTGAAAGTCAACCAGACGGCTGAAGATGATGCGCCGACAATCTTGGCGGCCGGTCCCGCGGGTTTACCGCTTCCGGGTGTGGCTCCCACGGCGAATGCTGACCCAGCCGACAGTACCGCGGCGGCCAGCGCCAATGCGCCATCACCCAAGACGTTCAGCATCAAGACCGTACCGAACGAGAAGTCCAAGACGGCGAAATTAAAAAACACCGGAAATGATCTGTCGCATCCGCTGGCGAGGAAGTTTCTTTTGATCATTAGCACAATTGCTTTTCTTGCGGGATGGTATTAGTTCGGCAGCGGCGAGAAATTGTGTAAATGTGTCGTTCATGTCGTTTATCTTCTCTTCTTGTTGTACGTAGGAACAAAATACTGCTATTCTTGACAGACGGTACAGCCGTTGATTAATTTCGTTGGGATCAAATCTTGGTTAGATTTAAACGACAGACCTTGCACCACATGTATAAAATCCGCTATACGCGCCATACGGCCAGGAACCCAAGGACCATAATTTTATTACGTCAAAAATTATCGGAAATTCATGAGAAAATGGTTATAGGAAAGACCGTTAGACTAGTACACATTTATCTGAACAATCTATGAAATAACAAGAATCTGACAAACAATACAAACTGCTTCGTGAGTCAGAAGCAAATAGTTAAAGAAAACATCCGAAAATGAGTGAGTTACTGATTTGTACCAAATTCGAGCAAAATTTTACGATCTAAGGATTCGCCAATGAGTACAAAGCGTGTTTCAAGAGAACAAACACAAAATGACCTTTTCGCTGTCAAAATGGTACTAGCGAAACATGCGTTAGAAGGGAAATTCAATCAGTTTAAACACTGGTAACTTGTAAGGAAATATTCACTCTTTCTTCAACTGACTCACTCTGCAGGCGGACAATCAATCAATCAAGTGACAAACATACCGTCAAGCGGATTCGACCAAAATTATTCCAGTGTCCGAATTTTCGTTCGTTCGCCAATGCCATTACTTCAGGATTTTCAGTTTATTCAATACCAACAGGAAGATCGGCAGTCACCCGGACTTGCAGTTTCAAGGAGAAGTCAAACGGATTAACGTATCCTTTCGCCGGATCCTTCAGTTTCTAGAACACACGGACTCATAATCATCAGTCCCAATTTCCGACCGAACAAAATAATTCACCTTCATAGAAACATACGCCTTGTATCCACAGATTACTTTGGCATCGTCATCATGCTTAGAGAATCGATGGAATAGTGCTACAACATCCAAAAAAAAACATCCTCAACTCAAAAACGTAAAAAAATAACCCACCGTAGCCAAAATTGCAACGCAATTTCTGATAAGAGCATTTACCATGCTATAGAAGTATTGTAAAACACTAACATTTCGTAATTGGTACAGTTTCCTCTTTCCATGGTAGCAGGCGAAACTCTGCAGCAACCTGACACGTCCAAGAACCGGATTCCGAGTGATCTGACGGTCCAGAACACTTAAGAAAAAACCCAAGCGCGTCATCCCCACCATCCGCTTTCTTCTCCACCATTATACTCCTGCAAAACTTTGCACGTAAAAGCCGATAGCTTCATCCAGATTGCTGATTACTGGTTTTGTTAAAAACAACGACCCCTCACCAAAGCAGCTTCTGAACTGTTATGGAATCGCTGGGAGTAGATATCCTCAACATTTTTCGGACATCCGGAACTATATAATTAATAACACCCTCATCGCACAGCCCTAGAAAAATCAAACAATTTCTACAAGCATGGCCACAGTTTCTACAAACATTGGCCGAATGAATGAACGCTAACTTTGTCGGGAATTCGTAGGGAACGGCAGAATCGGTTTCATGGTGGCGTGCTTATACTTATAGATTTCCCATCCTTCCGGTTCCAGCAACAAGCCATTCTGAATAAAAATGCTATCGTGAACGCTTATCGGTGCTCTGCTTTCTAGCGACTCTGGCGTTTTGATTTGCGGATGGCAAATTTACCGACTACCATCTACCATCCCAACTTACGCACCGATTTGATAATTTTTTTTAGCACAAGCTACTTAGAGAAAACAGATTAAAATTGTTTCACAAACTCCACCTTTAATGGTCCATCGAGCAGCTGTTTATCGGTCATCAGCGGAAAACGGATGAGAAACAGCGTCTCGCCCAAAATTTCACGACGATTGGCGGACGAAGCGTCCTTGTTCTTTTCCATGCACATGCTGGTAGCCCACCTACAAAAACGTCGCAGATATCACCCACTCAGCATCCTGCGTCCCGTCCTTAAAAGAGCACTGCAATAATTCGTTTACTTGTCAACAAACGAATAAATAGTGTTTTCGCTGGCGCTCAACGAATCCCGTTGGAGAATTAAGCGCAGCGCCTCTTCTCCAATCGCACAGAACTGATCCGATTCCCAGATAGTTTTTGCAGATGCATCAATTAAAAACAAGCACGCCTGCAGGATGTTGGGTACTGCAATTGCGTAGCGAACAGCCTAAAAGAAATAGATAGAAACGACTTTCGCGCAGTCCGTTCAGTCAATGCACGTACGCTCTCCAGTATAACCAAGCAGTTATCAATGATGAGATCCTTCAGGATAAATTCGGCGCAGTTGGCTGCCAGCAACGGTAAGTTGTACTTGTCTGCGCAGCCGAGTGTGTGGAAGACGTTACCATGGGTCAAGTTCTTCACGTTGTCCGTGTACACATAGCTGCATTTACAAGATTATTATTATTTTCTGTCAAAAAAAAGATATTGGATTACTGCACGATCGACATACTGAAGCATATTATCGAACCCCTCGGGATGAATGCCGGCAACGTCGATGGGAGCTTCGCACTTCTCGGGCACACTTCCGTAGAACATTGTAAGGAACACATCGCTGCGGATGCTCAGGATAAGCCTACATGATATAGCTAACTTTTAACCAGGCAGATTGGCGTATTTTGGACGAGGATCCCATGTAAATTGAAATCGGAGTAAAGATTGTGGACTTACCTGTGAGCCGGAAAAATCTTCGCGGCACCATGGTCACTCCCCACCGCGAACTGGACATCGCTCATTTCTCGACTGATCAAAATACGCTGCACGCCATCACTGATCTTCGTGATCCTGCCTCGTTCTTCCGAATTTGAGGACGATGAAGGCGGATTGTCAGACATGACAACAGAGGATTTGTGAGCCAATGAAACTTAGGCGGTCAGAGCCCACAAATAAAATCCGAAATGCAACAGGTACAATGTTAAACGAAATGGTGCATACCCAACATCTCCACATTCAGTACGAATGCACTGTATGCACTGTACGACTGCAAAATTGAGGAGCTGTGAGCAGTTTTTTAAACTGCAGTTGTCCGGTGACAGTGAAGCCAACTGGACAAAGCCGAATTGACGACGTACTGTTGGTACTCGGTTATGACTTGTAAGCGTGTAGAAAGCAAGAAGAACAGCAACAGCAGCAGCTGGAAAGAAGTTCAAAGAACGGCGTTTTAGCTGTCGACTCTAGACAGTGGTGGGGTGGTCGGTTTTGCAGTGGTGGGTTCTTCACTTTTCCCGTAGACTTTGTATGTTAGCTTTTCTTAAACTTTTCTTTTAAACTTAACAAATTGTAAGACTTGTTACCAAAACTAATTCTTGTCGCGCCATCTGCAAGCTTGGCGCTATGGAATGACATATAGGCACTAAAGTTTGGTTTAGTGCGTCACACAGAAAAGGGATCTTTGTATGGAATTCTTTAAGGCTTATTTTAATAACTAGCTGACCCCGCGCAAATTGCGCGGAATAAATAATGCAATAATATACCAAAGTCAGTTGTCAATAATATCTACTGGAAAATTTTCCTATTCGTTTGACTGCAGCGATGACCTTAGCGCTGAACTGTAAAATTTTTCTCCCAAAGCGAATAAGTTTTCACATCAGTTTCCGACCTTTTTTTTGTTTCCAGATCAGTCACCAATCAGTTAGATTTCGTGCAGTTGCCGCACAGGGACTCTGCAATTATTAGAACTTGTTCTTCCTTCCCGGTCTTTGACATTCAGCGCTTTTTTAAGCTGCAACTATATTCAGTAACTGCCGGCAATGCAGTTCACAAATGACTTAAATTCCATTTTGACCACTGACACCGCTATTACCCGTTTAATCCCAGCTTAAAAATCAGTATACTCGTACTAATAGAGCACAATTCGACCTTTTTCTATCGTTTTGACGACAGAACTACTTTAACTAAATATGACAGAAAAATTTTGCTGTGTATCCTCCTGCGCTTTTTGTTTTTCTAAATGTGACACATTTCTCGAAAAAATAAGCCAGCAGTCAACAGATCGCACACGCGTCAGAATCAATGTAATTGCAACACATGAAACTTTTAAGCAGCAAAAGCTACTCGTACTTCATTATTATACATACAATATGATACATAGATGCCTTAGCTGATGTACACCAATTAAAGAAATTGCAATTTTTTTAAAAATCGGATCTGTTAAGCGGAACATATTGCATGCTTGCTTCTCCGCGAGCTCCGCGATCGCGCCGCAGCTTGGCGTCGCCTGCGCCTCCGTTTTCTAATGCGTTACATAACAAACTGAAAAAATTATTTCTAGTTTTCCAAAAATGCCTTGATATTTAAAAATAGCAGACCCCGCGCAAATTGCGCGCAAAAATTTAATGCGATGAGCAAATCATAACCCACTGCAAAAATTGAAACTCGTGACCTGCAGGTGGTAAAGGTTTTATGACCGAAGCGTAAAATGCTATATTATACCGAAGTCTACAAAAGTACCACTCGAAACGCACTTTAAATGGGTTCTGTAAGATACAGAGCCGGAAGTTCTGTAACATTTTGTTACCACCCCCTTACCGCTGATTGGGCGCCCAAATTAAAGTGTCTGTATCTAAAAGGAACTTTCCTGGCTCCGTTACGATACAGAACTCGCATTTTTTACAGTGATGGCACAGAGACTGGTAATACATAGAGAGGACGCACAATACTTTGCAAGTGATCCAGTTTTCCGTGCAGATTAAGACCCCCTGTCGTTGGCCTACCACCCACGAACGGCGATTGCATCTCAAAATGTGGTCGAATACAGCCAATCCATGCAGCAAAACAGGATTGTGCGGATTGGTTGCATTTGGATAACCAACCACAATTGCGCATTAACGTTAAAACAGCCAATCCGTATAGCCAAAAGTGGCACTTTTGCCAATGATATTCGTGTTCGAAGCGGGGGTCTTAAGCTGAACGGCACAGCGGAACGCTGCCTTACATGCGATTCGATTGACATAGCCTCTCTATGTATTACCAGTCTCTGTGGTGATGGGTTACTGAGTTTTTTGGACCTCTTACTTACTTTCACTGTTGCAATACTTTCGACTTACTTTACTGTCAGTTAATGAGACAGGCAGATTTTCGAATAGATATTATCGTCATTTAATACCACTCGAAAGGCACTTTAAATTTGTTCTGTACGATACAGTGCTGGAAGTTCTGTAAAAGTGAATTTACCAATGGTGCACCGCTGAATCTTACAGAGCGTTACAGAGCAGCGAGACCACTAACTCAAAAATTTAATCTTATTTGTTGAACTGTAGAGAACGAAAGAAACAGAAGAAAAACCAGCCACCTAAATTTTAATCACAGGGTACATACAGTACATTAACAGTACAGTTTAACTCAAAATAGTGTGCCTTTACAGTTAGTTCGAATTAATTCTGTTTAATTTTCACCATGTGTCGGTGGTTTCAGATAGTCCTGCTTTGTTTTGGTTTTTGATACATCTTTTTCAACACACTTATTATTTCTGTTTCCCATTTGCAAGATTTCTGCAGAAAGTTTTCCATTATGAGTTCTCGTAAAACAGTCCTGCGCGACTTTGTGAGCATGAGATAGTTGGGAAAGCGTTCGACGAGTCTTCGAGCAGCATCAGTGACGACGCATCTGAGAGTTCCAGTGCATCGTCAGAGAGCGAAACCGATGAGATGCTAGAATTTGAGAAATTCAGTTCATCTCAAAAAAGTACCAATTCAAAACTCAAATTATAATTTTTAGCCGTATGATTGGCGCATCAAAAAGTCAACAACGAATTATTTTGACAAATCATTTTAAGTGCAAGTCATTTTGACTTGTGGTAAAAAAATAATCAGTGATGGGCAGCTGCGTAGGGAGCTTTCGTTTTTGGAGGGGGCCAAGGCGAGCCGAACCTACATATTGAGGGTGCCCCCTGGGGTGTACTCCAGGGGTGCACATCTGGGGCCACCCAAGGGGCATACCACTCGGGGGCACCCAAGGGTACAGCCCTGGGGGTGCACCTCTGCTACATTCGAGGGAGCGTATTCGAGGGATGGTATCAGCACCCCTGTGCGTGACCTTTGTGCGTAAATTGGTGACCTTCGTGTGTAAAGCAAGATGTATGGTCAAAAATTATATCAAATATTAATTTTCGCGCGAAGCGCGAAGCCAACGAGCGATTTTGCTGCTAAAATTGCTAGAAATTCTATTAAAAATAGTACAAATAGTTTTACTTTTTGCAGCGAAATGAAAGTTAGAATGCATGAAGTAATATCGTATCATGGTTGGTCTCCAGAAATGTAAATTTCGCGCGAAGGTGACGCACGTTTTTACTGGGAAAATTGCTAGAAATTCTATAAAAAATAGCGGAATATTATGAATTTAATGTAAAACACTTTTTGGTTTCTCGCCGGAGACTAAATTAATGTATGAAAGTACAATAAAGAGCTATTTTCGCGCGGACCACGAATCTATAGCAATCGATTTAACTGCAAAGTCGCTAGAAATCCACGAAAAAAAAAGAATCTGAACGATTTTATGCAAAATTTGTTACCATTTTTTAAGCAACACTCCCCTTTAGTTTTCTGAAGAACCCACTTTTAAAACAATTCCGGAGAGGGCACGTGTTCTGTACCTACCCCCTTTATATTCGCCACTAATTTGGGCGTCCGACGTTCAATTGTTTACTAGTTCTACGTTTTAACAGAAGATGCCACAGTGTTTTAATTTATTTACAGTAAATCAGAATTTTATCAGAGAATGTTGGGTTTAAATTAAATGTCAGCGTTAATATTAGTTTTACGTTTTCCCAAAAAATTGCACTGGCCCCGAGCGGCGAAGCCGCCCGGGGCCAGTGAGTTTCTTTTGGGGGGGGGGCCAGTAACACACTGTCTGGCCTTTTGGCCCCATACCTCCCTACGCCCCTGGTGATGGGTTACTGAGTAGACAGTAAGTAAGGGAAAGTTACTCAGTAAACAGTAGCCTAATATTAAGCATTCAGTAACCATTAACATTTTGGACTTGAAGTAACAGTAACAGTAGGTAAGGTTTTTAAAATAACAGTAAAAGTAAGTAAAAAGTAGAAAAAAATTTCGACTGGCTATATTTGTATTATAATACGATTTTTTAATGGAATTTTTAACGATTTCGCCATAAATTTGCTCGTCACCTTCGGGCTTCGCGCGAAATTTGCTTCCTGACATAAGGTTTAGTAATTAGTACTTGGCTTACTGAGTAAGTAATCTTTAAGGCGAATTAGTAAACAGTAAGTAAAAGTCAGAGATGACCTTATACCTGAAATGCAAAATTTTTTTCTTAACAGCGGATATTTTTGCTCATTAGTTTCTGCGTGCAGCTTCTGCGTCTAGGCACTCTGTAATTTGCTAGAAGTTGTTCTCCCTTTCTGTTTTTTTGCCATTCTGCACTTTTCAAGCTGTACACTATCCGATAAAAGTTTATTTACTCTAATTTAAATCACCCGTTTGACCACTAACACCACTGGTGCCCGTCATATTATCCCCGCTGAACAACCGTATTGCTAAGAGAGTAACTGCTCTACTTACTACTGCTATTCCTTTTTTCCTACTACTTTGACCACAGCCAAAATAAATACTCGTAAGGAAAGAAGCCTTTCGTTGTGTTTTATTCCCCAGTTTAGCTGTCTTCAAAATCTGGAACTGGTACACGACATTTCTGACATGCTTGCGGCTACGCGACGTCCGCTCGCGCCGCAGCTCTGCGTCGGCTGCGGCTCCGCCTTCCAGTTCCCTCTATAGCGAACAGAAAAATTCATTTGTTCCTTGTTACTTGATACTGAAGCCTTCCAACTTGCAATTCGTGCTACTGCTACCACGAATCCGCAATTCGTGCAACATCCAACCAATCTCGCAATTCGCAATTCGTGCTACATCCAACTCCACCCACCCGTTTTTAAACCGAATAATATGATTACAGATAAAAGCACTTTGGTGGATTTATATAATTACATAAATAAATAAATAATACGATAAAATCGTACCATGCGGAGCAAACAGCTTGCTCTGCTTCAAAGAAAATTTTGAAGATTCCAAATTGCCCCGCTTGCCTTTCTCAAACACCACCTTGCCTTTCTATTGAAAACGATAGCAATTTTAAAAAAATGTCCTTCACATTTCACAAATCACGTTTAGCAACAAAGGCAACCGCGCCCGCTCTTTACAGAATAGTTGAGTGAAAACTTAAACAAACCACTGCGGGCGTCAGATACTTGAAAACAGACTTTAGAGCCGTCTGGCCCGTCCCACAGTCGCAGAATCTCCTCCGCCATATTTATCTTCTTTCTTTCTTTCGTTTTATTTTCTTTCTCAAAACTAAATTTTGAAGAGAAACATACAAACTTAGGACGATGGAGCATTATCTGGTAAGGAACGTACCAGCCAGATCCAGCTGCAGCGAACTGTCAAAAAAGCGTGTTAGCTGTTGAAACAGTGATGGGGTGGTGAGTTTAGCATTGGTGGGTTCATAGGTTTTCCCATAGGCTTTGTATGTTAATGTTTTCGAAAGTTTTCTTGCAGACATATTTTTCTCTTCAAAAACTGATTTGTGATGGCTAATCTACACTTAAAGGGACATCGAAATTGATCGATATGATACATAGTCACGGCAGTTTGGATCAGTGCTCAACAAAGATTAAGGCTTACGCGATTATTATATAGAGATATAATTATTATTATAATCTCTATATATTAAAAGAATAAGACTTTCAAAATTCCATTTCCATACAGTTCGCCAGGACTTTACACTGAACCAAACTTCGATGACTATATATCATTCGATAGCCCTAAGTTTCTATATTTGCCATCAAAAGTTTGTTCTCGAAACAAAAATTAGGTTTCAAAGAAAAGTTTAAAAAACCTTAGCATGCAAAGTCTATGGAAAAAGTGGAGAACCCACCACTACAAAACGATTCCCCCACCACTGCCAATAGATTATGGCAATTTTTGATAAATCACCTAAAACGTTACAATGGATGAAATTTCAAGGGGTATGAATCACTCGAAAGCCCTGAATTTATAGATTTTATCTCTAAAGCATGGTTATAGTGGAATATCAGGATTTGACAAGAAAGTCTCATTAAAAAGTCTACGGAACAGTCGAGGTTCTCATTTCCAAAACCAAGTTTTTCAGGTAGCTGTTCGACGCAGCGCGGGTGACCGATTTTAAAGTTGCTGCGCTCCTTTGGGCGGGTTCGAATGTTTTTGCTAAAAACTGTAAAAAGTGTAAATAATTAATGCTGTTGTACGAAGTGGCTTTTTTAAATACTTTTTGTTTTTGTCAGATTATTTAGTAGGTTTGAGTTGAATAGAATAAAAATGGCACACACTAAATTTCGAAATCGACAAACCCTGTGACAGCCAAATTTGCACAATTTGCTGCTGTTTAATTCCATGGGAAATTTTCAGGGAAAATCATTTCGAAAAAATCATTTTTTAAGTTTTAAATTATGTTTTACCTATGTAAGATGCAATTAGCTTAGACTAAATGCTTACGAGAGCTTTTTGTTAACCTCCAAGTAATTATTTTATCAGTCTGGAATAAAACCGAGGCGCAAAACGCGGCGAGCTGTCAGTCTGTCACGAGAGCGGAGTAGCAACCGAGACAATTTGGGTAACGGTATTTGATGTTGAACGGCAATTTTGACAAAAATTTAACATTTTAATTGACATTTTCACATTGGCATTTTAACAAATGAAGAATTGCTATAGTAGAATTGCTATAATTGCTATAAGAAGAGTTGCTATAATAGTACTAATTACACTGTGGGACTGTTGTGTTCCTAATACGAAACATTATGGAAAAATAATGTTATATATGTATTCCTATGGCACCAACGGTGGTGCCCTTATCGATAGCGGTGGTTGACTGAATACAGTTGAATTATAAGGAAAGCGCACGCACAATGTTTCGAAAACAAAGTAGCAGAATTGTAAAGCTTTTGCTTGATGGCTGATCTGGAAAAAATGAATAGGTACCGGTAAAGCTTAAACCGGAAAAGAACTTTTTCCGGGAAAAATATTTCCATTGTTAACGTTATCTCTGACTTTTAATTGTGTCTGTGAAGTCTAAGTGCAGTCGCCGGGACGGAAAAATATCCACACAAGTTGTAATTCGAACAGACACCGTGACTTAAAAGTTGATAGGAGCATTTTTTTGCGAAGCTAGTAAAGGTAAATAATTATTCTTTTTCGCTCATTAACCCTGTGGAAGTACACATACGTATATCTATATGTCTCTTCCAGTCTTGCATTACTTATGATTTATCCTTCGCTGATCTATTCCGCGCATTTTGCGCGGGGTCTACTAGTTATATCTCTATTATAATAATAATTAAAAATAATCGCGTAAGCCTTAATCTTTGTTGAGTCCGTCAGTTCGACGCACTGAGCCAAACTGCCATGACTATGTATCATTCGATAGCCCTTAAATGTAGATTTGCCATCACAAATCAGTTTTTGGAGAAAAAGAGACGTTTGAAAGAAAAATTTCTAAAACTTCAACATACGAAGTCATTGGGAAAAGCTAGGTACCCACCACTGCTAAGCTGACCACCCACCCACTCTCTAGAAAGCTAACACCTTTTTTGACCATTCCGCTGCAGTTAGATGGAACTTAGCGTTCCATAAGAAATTTTCCGTCGCCGTACTTGCTGTTGGACATTTCTCACTAAAATTTGGTGCTGTACTTGAAAGTTGAAAAAGAAAATAAGACTGGACAAACATGGCCGAGAAGATTCTGCGACTGTGGGACGCTTCGCAATTGTTTTCAAGTACCTGACCCCCGCGGTGATTTTCCCGTAGCTATACCGTAAAGTGCCTTCACGGGCGGGCGCGATTGCCTTTCTTGCTGAACTGACGACAATTTGTAAAAGCCGATTTTTCGAAATTAGGTTCGCTGATTTTTATTTTTCTTTGGAAAATGCTGTTCAAGGAAGGTAAGTAGGCACCTTGGCTTCTACAAGGTTTGCATCGAAGAACAGCAAGCTGTTTGCTCTGCGTGCCCGCATCATGCCGCATGGTACGTGGGGTTCGAGACCGTCCGATAAATATTGCTAATTCAAATCCACCACAGTACAGCTTCAAGCTAAAAATAAGGTGAAATGCTTTGTCATTAAGTAACAAGGAACTTCTAGAAAGCTCGGAATCATTATTTTAGTTTGTTATTTAACGTATTAGAAGGCGGAGCCGCAGGCTACGCCGAGCTGCGTCGCGAGCTTCAGCAGCAAGCACGCAGAAATTTCGGGTAACAGTTCCCGGTTTCAAAGAAGAGCGAAAAGCAGAAGGCAACACAACGAAACACTTATGTCTTTGTTTACTTAAAGTGGTTTGACTGTGTTCTGTGGACAAAGCAGTAGAAGAAATGGTGACTATTACCATGGCATCTATTTTGCCGTGCTATTATGTACTATATTAGTTTTGCACTTTATTTCTCAATATGTACAAGGCGAGCTTCGCTCAACAAATATGATCAAATGAAGAATTTGTCCCAATTAACATGAGAAGGGACTGTGCACAATACACTCATAACATTACGGCACGCATAATCTCCAGACTTAAACGTTGAAACAAAAAACAAGTAGAGCGACTTTCGCCCGTTCTTAAAAGCAACTTCTTACCGATCTCCTTTAACGTTACAATGCCGGTCTCACACCAAGTGCCAAAAGTCTCACATGCAAAGCGACAAAATTACAGCGATCAGTTAGCGACCTGTATTTTCCAATCTTCTCCCGGCAAGCCAGTTCGGCGGCGGCGCCAGCACTCTTTGAGGTCGCGTCGATGTATGAATTCGCCATCGCGTCTCTGCAAGTGACGTCCCATACTAACGGCTGTCCGCGGTACCACGTCCAACGCGTGGCTCCATCCGGGCGCTTTCCATTTTCGCCCAAAAAACCAATGGGCTCCGGGTATGACTCAATTCCGGCATTATGTACACAGCGCTCGCAATATGATATTGTTAAAGGTTATGGCGTTCCCTTCTCCCGATGCACTTCTTACAGGCTAGTTCATGGTATCCGTCTTCCGCAACCTCTTTACCACATCTCGCACACGAATGCTGCTCCACGATCTTAGCGCCAAGCCACAGGCCAACAGAAAGTTTGATCGTCCAGGAAGTTACCGAATACTTTCGCGGGAAGGGCGTTGTTATTCAACAATTATGACGAAATGATTGTCACAGTGACAGCACCGTCTAAAACCCACTGAGTTTTCTGTTGGCAGATTTTTTTTACCTCTCTTCAAGATGCTGAACTTAACTTATTACTTACTATGAACTTATTACAGTATCAAACTATTAATTGTAATTGCTGTAGTTACCTGCGAAGATTAATCATTAATGAGTACTTCTATTCTGAGTATAAAAATCAGTAATAATGGTGTCTGATTAATCAAGCACTTAAGACAAACAGTGACCAAATGCGGCTAATAAGACTGAATTTTACTGTACGTACGACTTACGAGTACTAGTAATGTACTTTTACTGTACTAGAAATGTATTTTACTGTACTAGTAAATTTTACTGTACTAGTACTATACAGCCTTATCCGGCTATACAGCACCGTGCCGCTCTTAGCGTACAAATTTCCTTCAAGTGCAGGGTTAGTGTACAGTATACCGGGCCAGACTTGGCCCATTTTCGATTTTCCCACTCTCACCCCCCCCCCCACCTTCACAGTTTAATTCCCAGCCCAGCCCACCTCCGGCTACTAAAATTTTCAGCCCGTCTCACCTTTTCGATCTCATCTTCATCCCCATTTTTTACAGGCTCAACACCGCTAAATTTGCCATTTTTCCTGATGCGACAGAGCTGCCGGGTGGAAAAAAAAATTCGGTTCTGAAGAAAATATGCTCACTTATCGATAAAATCCGCGCGGAGCGCGGAGAATTTTTTGGTTTTAGAGCTCGAATGCTGCATTTTTAAATGAAAATGAATGGAAAACAGATGAACATATCATTATTTTTTATTTTTATTTGTTTTCTTGATCCCATCCCATTTTTCAACAATCTCAGCCTCATCTGCGGCTCTTTCCCACCTCATCCTCATTTTCACCTAAAAGATGAGATGGGCTGGGAAAAATGGGGAAATTTTCACCTCACCCAAAAGATGGGCCAAGTCTGGGTCACTATGCCCCAATGACTCACTGGGCCGTTCAACGGATCAAAATCATAAAAGCGTGCAATTTTGCAGGCTATTTGTGCGCTACTAGTCTACTACCCCCAATCGATGCAGGCAGTGGTCCCGACGCACTGCCCATTGGCTGACCGCCTTCAGCCGGATAACGGGCACGATACCAGGCGGTCTCCTTCCACAAGAACCAGACATTTCTTTCCGTGAGTTATTTAGGTTTTATAAAATGAACGCTATTTTATTTTCTGATCATTTTAAAACCCAACTAAATGCACAAAAATTTTAGATACTGTAACAACTGTTACAACTCGTCAATTTGCTGTATGTACGTTGTTTGCACTGGTGAGTCTGACCAGTGAGTGGTACTGGTGAGTGGTGACATAAGGGGTGGAGGGTATTCAAAATGGCGATGTCTGCTTACGTAATTTATGGATGCCCCCTTACAAATTTTAAGCTCCATCAGTGCCTTGGCTGAGTTGTCTCCAGCCTAGGCCTCCATCGTACCGTAACTCGTTACTCTATATATATATACAAGGCACTAAGGCAGATCTCAATACAGGCAACCCCATTGAGGGCGGGATTTGCAATGACGAAAGCGCTCGAGTAGCCCAAATTGCCGAAGAACACCGTGAAAGCCAGAGTTTTTCAAGCTTTTCAAAGCTTATTTGTGTTTTTTTAGTCGTTTTGAAGTTTTCACTCTTTTATTGCAGTTGGGATTTTATTTCTAATATAAAATAAGCAATAGGGAGAGGCAACATGATTAAGTACGGTGCGGCAAGTTGCAAAGCGGCTGTTGGAAAGGTTTCTACCGGTATACGGCAAAATTATTACTGCACGAGTTGGTTTTGTGGATTTATTCAAACAAAACTTTTCAAAATCTAAGAAAAAAATGAAACAGATACTGAACTGAACAATGTGAAAAATTAAAGAACTAATTGGGACTAATTTACATGGAGAATACCGAGATATAATCACGCATCGGTGATTTAATATGAACAGTTGCCCACAGTACCGCACACTCTGCATTCGTATGGGGAAATTATTAAAAAATAGTGGGAAACTGATTTTAAGTCATGCACGTTACACATTTAAAGATTTTTTTATTTATAAAAATAGAGGAAGTTAATACGCATATTTTGCAGTTCGTATCGCATTCAACAGAAACAGAAAAAGGGGAGCAAACCGATTTTCCCCAGCATTTTACTATAGCCGCGCTAATATGCGAGCTACTCCAGTGATGACGTAACGAGTCAGTGGTATTGCCTGTATTGAGATCTGCCCTGATATATATCACATTCCTAACAAATATTTCTACTAGATTTCTTCAAAATTCGGACTAAAGATACATACTTGTTGCATTTTGGATTCACGTTCTGTTTATTTGTGGGCTCTGACCGCCTAAAGTTTCACTGAGAATACCTGGCTCGCAAATCCTCTGTTGTCATGTCTCAGACTCTGACTTCTTCGTCTACGGATTCGGGAGTTCGTGGCAAGATCTCGAACATCACTGATGGCGTGCAGCGTATCTTAGTCTGTGGCGAAATGAGCGATGTCCAGTTCGCGGTGGGGAGAGACTACGGTGAAGTGAAGAATTTTCCAGCTCACAGGTGAGTACTCATTCAGCCAGTCATCACCATGACTCTAGTTTACATAGCGACCTTCGTCCAGAATATGCCAATCTGCTTGGGTTAAAGTTAGCTATAACATCATGTAGGGTTATCCTGAGCATCCGGAGCGACGTGTTTCATACCATGTTCTATGGAAGTGAACCAGAGAACTGCACAGCTCCCATCGAAATTCCCGATGTTTATCCCGAGGGGTTCGATAATATGATTCAGTATGTCAATCGTGCAGTAATCCAATATCTTTTTTTTGACAGAAAATAATAATAATCTTGTAAATGCAGCTATGTGTACACGGACAACGTGAAGAACTTGACCCATGGTAACGTCTTCCACACACTCGGCTGCGCAGACAAGTACAACTTACCGTTGCTGGCAGCCAACTGCGCCGAATTTATCCTGAAGGATCTCATCATTGATAACTGCTTGGTTATACTGGAGAGCGTACGTGCATTGACTGAACGGACTGCGCGAAAGTCGTTTCTATCTATTTCTTTTAGGCTGTTCGCTACGCAACTGCAGTACCCAACATCCTGCAGGCGTGCTTGTTTTTAATTGATGCATCTGCAAAAACTATCTGGGAATCGGATCAGTTCTGTGCGATTGGAGAAGAGGCGCTGCGCATAATTCTCCAACGGGATTCGTTGAGCGCCAGCGAAAACACTATTTATTCGTCTGTTGACAAGTAAACGAATTATTGCAGTGCTCTTTTAAGGACGGGACGCAGGATGCTGAGTGGGTGATATCTGCGACGTTTTTGTAGGTGGGCTACCAGTATGTGCATGGAAAAGAACATGGACGCTTCGTCCGCCAATCGTCGTGAAATTTTGGGCGAGACGCTGTTTCTCATCCGTTTTCCGCTGATGACCGATAAACAGCTGCTCGATGGACCATTAAAGGTGGAGTTTGTGAAACAGTTTGTAATCTGTTTTCGCTAGTAGCTCGTGCCAAAAAATTATCAAATCGGGGCGTAAATTGCGATGGAGATGGTAGTCGTTAAATTTGCCATCAGTAGATCAAAACGCCCGAGCCGCTAGAAAGCAGAGCACCTATAAACTTTCACGATAACATTTTTATTCAGAGTGGCTTGTTGCTGCAATCGGAAGGATGGGAAATCTACAAGTATAAGCACGCCACAATGAAACCGATTGTGCCGTTCTCTACGAAGCCCAGACAAAGTTAGCGTTCATACATCCGGAGAAAATTGCGGCCATGTTGTAGAAATTGTTTGGTTTTCCTAGGGATGTGCGATAAGGGTGTTATTAATTATACAGTTCCGGAAGTGCGAAGGCTGTCGAGCGACTGTATTTCCAGCGATTCCATAACAGTTCAAAAGCTGCTTTGGTGAGGGATCGTTGTTGTAACAAAACCAGTAATCAGCAATCTGGATGAAGCTGTCGGCTTTTACGTGCAGCGTTTTGCAGGAGTATAATGGTTGAGAAGAACGAGAATGATGCGCTTGGCATCTTCGTGAAGTGTTCTGGACCGTCAGATCACTCACAATCCGGTTCTTGGAAATGCCAGGTTGCTGCAGAGTTTCGCCTGCTACCATGGAAAGCGGAAACTGTACCAATTAAGCGATGTAGGTGTTGCTATAAGATGATTGAATTTTTTAGAAGCTGCATCGTGATATTGACTAACGTGCGTCATTTTCTTTTTTGTCTGAAGATGTTTATTTTTGAATGTTGTAGCGCTAGTCCACGTATTCTGCAATCATGAGGATGGCAAAGATAACAATGGATACAAAGCGTATATCTCTATGAAGGTGAATTATTTTGTGCGGCTGAAAATTGGGACTGCTTCGTTCACCTCATTAATAGAAGTCTATGTGTTCTAGGAACTGCTGGATCCGGCGAAAGGATACGTTAATCCGAGTGACTTCTCCATGAAACTGCAAGTCCAGCTGACTGCTGATATTCCTGTTGGTATTGAATAAACTGAAGATCCTTAAATAATGGCATTGGCGAACGAACGAAAATTCGGACACTGGAATAATTTTTTTCGAATCCGCTTGACGGTATGTGGGCCACTTGATTGATTGTCCGCCTGCAGAGTGAGTCAGTTGAAGAAAGAGTGAATATTTCCTTACAAGTTACCAATGTTTAAACTGATTGAATTTCCCTTCTAATGCATGTTTCGCTAGTACCATTTGACAGCGAAAAGGTCATTTTGTGTTTGTTCTCTTGGAACACGCATTGTACTCATTGGGAATTAATTTAGGTCGTTTAGGCCGCTTGACCAAACATCGGTTGTTGCTTACTTGATGTGCTAAGTCCGTTGTTCACCCTAATGTGAAACCTACACTGCGGTTGTTCAGAGGAAATGCTGGTGCATTGTTACATAACATTGTTGTAAAGTTATCTCTCTTTTTATTCTCTCTCAATCTTTGCTCTTCCTTCGTAGTTGTTGAATTGTCCTGATTGGGTGTTAAAGTTGACATTAAAATCATACTTATCCCAGGCAACGGTATATTTTGACGTTGACCGCCGGTGCAACTGCTCACACACACATGTGCGAGTTGGTTGATTTGGTCTTTACGCACACAGTGTCTCCACCTGATGATACAAGAGATTTTAGTGCATTGTATTTGTTCAGGAGAGAATCATCAATGACAGTGGAATCATGTATGTTGACTACGGCAGTGTCATTGAAGGTTTTTCTCGGCCCCGGCTATTTGGCTGGATAGGGTAGTGGTCGGTGAGTTTCTTTGCCTGAATGTAAACGCTGGTGCTGGAGCGTACGAGATTGGATTTGTCTAGGCGAAAGCAAGCGTGCTAGCTGGGTGGAACCTTGAGAGTGAGACTCTTAAGCTCTAATTAAACCAAGAGACTAAATCAGTTGATAGTTTATTAGCGTGCTGACCAGGTGCGCGGTGTTTTCTTGCTGTTGTTTTCTCAGGCCTTATCCCTGGCAAGTGTTTCTTCGGTTCAAATGGATCTATGACAGCGTGTCGGATGGCTTTCTCAAGTGCCGTACCCATGTATCCCTAATTGTCGCTATCGTCGTAGTCGATATCGATACGTGGGATTAATAATTTTTTACACTTAATCCAGTTTCTTTGAGTACCTACGTTTTCTCTTTCCGGTTCGTGGTGCTGTTGAGATGCATAATATGTTGTCGAGGCAGATACAACACCTCAAATTGTGGATTGTATTTTTGATAAGCGGTAAGAAGCCTTACTGTACTTAACAGCTAGCGAAACATAAGATCTATGGACCTAATCATTCATTACTTATTTATGTGAAAATAACATGGGACTTCAAAATTCTTCTTAATAATAAAATTAACCATAAGCATTAATCAAGGCACTTTTTTTTTCATGTAAATATGTACTGTAAATGATTTGGTCCCATAGATCTTATGTTAACTAGGGTAGCTGTTATGTAAGCAGAACAATATGAGACTGGTGGTTAACCGATGTTTTGTTGTTGGACAGCGATGGCTTCACAGGCTTACCCAGTGTTCATTTGAAGCAGCCGTGCGGAAGTGCCACCCATCATCGGCGGATTTTGTGAAAAAGTTTCTTTATAAAATGATGAAATCCACACTTCAAGACTGGATAGCACGCCAGGTAACAATTATATCTGCACTCTTGCTTTTTCCTTGTAAGTTATATACCGCACGTCGTAACCTAAATTTATATAATTTAATTTGTACAACCAGTCAACAACAACTGGAGAAGAGAAAAGAGCAGTAACGAAGAACAACGCTTTGATTTGTCTTTTTCAACAGTGTTTTGAATATCAAGCTCAGTGCGGCCGTGATTTGGGCCTTGAGGATCCCCTATCCAACCGGCACAATCTCATCTCCCTGCCCAATATGACCCAGCCGGATGCGGGGACGAGTAGCAGCAGTGTAGATGATGCAATTATCGCTTCATCCCCGCCGCCCTTCAGCACGATGCAGGGCGCCAGCAGTAACAATATGGAAACACTATTTACGGGCGCAGCCGCCACGGGCACCCGTTCCAGCGTGCAGCAGCAGGCGCAGTTGACCAACACCGTTCCTTCAGCGGCGTCGCATGCTGATGCAGCGCCCGCGGCTACCGACACCACCGTATTATCCCGGCCGCTTCTGGTCCCGGATGGAGAGGGTAGTTCCGTGAAAGTCAACCAGACGGCTGAAGATGATGCGCCGACAATCTTGGCGGCCGGTCCCGCGGGTTTACCGCTTCCGGGTGTGGCTCCCACGGCGAATGCTGACCCAGCCGACAGTACCGCGGCGGCCAGCGCCAATGCGCCATCACCCAAGACGTTCAGCATCAAGACCGTACCGAACGAGAAGTCCAAGACGGCGAAATTAAAAAACACCGGAAATGATCTGTCGCATCCGCTGGCGAGGAAGTTTCTTTTGATCATTAGCACAACTGCTTTTCTTGCGGGATGGTATTAGTGCGGCAGCGGCGAAAAATTGTGTAAATGTATCGTTCATGTCGTTTATCTTCTCTTCTTGTTGTACGTAGGAAGGTCTGGAAAATGGAACAAAATACTGCTATTCTTGACAGACGATACAGCCGTTGCTTAATTTCGCTGCGATTTGGATCCATTACACCACAGTCGTCGCTAATTGTAAGCGCGCTACACTGCTGCATGTACAGTAGACCGCTGTAAGCTTTCCATGCATGCGCGCTGTGGACGAAATTATCACTGGGTTTGATTAGGCATGTCGGGTTCAGTGGAAGTCATAAGATTTCTGGAAGATGAATGACGTTTACCATGGGAGCTTTCTTCTTTTGGGGCGACACATGAGCCACTTAGTTGTTTGAATAGGTGTGCAAATGTTGCACTACGGGAATCCGCCTCGGCACAGTCCATTTTGTCCCGTCGTTCGGCGAGTTGCAGTATATGGTGGTAAATGGCTGCGTGGGACTGACTGGCAAGTTAATGATGTTTGGATTCTTGATACTGCCAGACCGACAATTGAGCTGGCTGTGCACTGTCAAAAACGTTCCAGACGTAGGCATTTATTCCCTTCACACAGACACGGTGATTTTATATATGGATAATAATGAATACGGATTGTGTGTATGTGAGTGTGTGTCGGTTGCGGCAATGTTGGTTTAAGCGATGTTGCCCTTGTTGGTCAAATTGACACGAAAATATACATGGGCCGCAAAATGTAGGAAAATTGGATTTTTCCCCTGGATTGTCGAGTAGTGATTGCATAACCGAGTTGCATTTGGGAAGACATACAGCTGATTAAATGATATAGACCACAAAGGGCAGTACAACGAGCCATGATAATGGAAGCAGACCAGGCGAGCTGGAGGGTTTTGAGCAAAGCGTGTTATTGAATGTCCGGCACTGTTGCGTGATGGGATAGGCGGCGCGGTCAGTGTAGTTTTTTAGGAAGGTGGCTGCACGGTCACTGCAGCGTTTAGTTGACACCCGGTGAATGCATTCCGTTGCATTGTGATACGCACTGTAAATGACATAAGTTTAGACGTGCTCTTCATCCGCATAATGATGTATTTATATTTGCAATTTTTTATTGTTTGGCGTTACTGCTGTACGGAGTACCTAACAAGTCAGGGTAGAATCTCTACAGTTCGCCGTTACCTTGCGTCAGAAACAAAGAATGAAAACGGGCAAAATGGACGGAAGGCAGCTTCAGCTTATAGGCATGCCTCAGAATGGTCAGTTCATCGTACCTTTATGACCGTACCCTACTTTCCTTTTCGGTCGAAATCGAAAATATTGATTGTTTTAAACTGCTGCACACCACAGGTAGCTAAAGTAAACACTAAACAGCGCACATGCATACTGTTTTAATGCGCACGATTTTGTAGTTACAATCAACTCGAAAGAGTTTCGTAAAAATACGTAATGAGTTTTTCGAGTGATCTTCATGGGCGCGGGTTTTATAGTCTGCTCACATCATATACAGATATAAGTCCTACTTATATACGAGTACTCGTTCTACGAGTATATTCACTATATACCTGCACGATTTATTCCAACGCTCGTGTACAGCTTATAAATGACATGTACATGACAATATGGACATTATACGATGAGTAGGCTAAGGTTTAATAATAAAATACGAATGTTTTTTTCTTAAATTCCAAAAAGAGCGTCTTCCTTTACTAAATATTCGCACTTTGTAACTTTTGGGCAGAACATCTGTTTCGGTATCAGTACTTACAGAATACGTATTCTGCTCATTCTACTGTCGTATGTGCCGGCACTACTGGTTTTTATGGGCAACCTGCATAATTCTTATATATATTCCAACAGTATAATTGCTGTTTTTCTGCGACTATAAAAATTGTTAATTACAAAAACCCGTTCCTGCGCTAATGAGTGGGTGATCTCTGCAGACTCTGCTGTTGGTCCGTAATTGGAATGCACCAGCATCCAGATCTCTGATTCCATGATTTATAATACAGAATACAGGCCTATTGAAAATCAGTACGTTTTAATAAGATTAAATCGTAACAACAGATGGGCGAACAGCCGCGAACTGATGCCCAGGTTGTAGGTCAAAAGTGTTGGCCTATCGATATTAACGACAAGATCGATAGTAACCTTAAGTACAGATATATAGCTGTACAACTGCAAGCTATGCCTTCAGTTTCGCTGTTTCTAAAACATTTAACTATTTATTTTTTAGACTAAATTTATATAGGCTTAGGCAAAATCTAAAGCGTATTTTACTGATTCAGTTCGCTTTGGATGTCCTTTTCACGATTTTAGTCGATTCTCACAAGATCAATGTACCATTTTACTTACCAACAAACCATATGGTCTAATTTGCTTTTAGTGTATTGTTCCCGGTGTTGCTGCCGCAGCCCCATTGTCCGCATGGGATGCATGCATTCCTCGATTTCGCTGGCGATTTGCCGGTAACACTCGGCATGTTTGAGATACTGGTTGCGATGATACGTATTTTCACACAATAATTCCAAAATATCAAAGGCTCCTTTGACGGAAACGGTCAAAGTTTCTAACTGGGTTTTATCTTTTGTGCAACGCTTAACAAATCCATCAATGCAGTTCACTCCTTCTTTCAAATGCCTGCAAAACAACCGTTACGTAGCCTTTCATCCCGTTAATACGTTGAATTATTAAAGGTCACGCACTGTAATCATCAGTTTTCTAATCGATGCCCGTTACGACAAAGGCAAATGCATCTAACATAATTGTAAATTGCTACTAACGTTTGCAATACGTGGCCTTGCACTTTGCGCTATTCTGCCTCGATTTGAGTGCTGGAAGAATATTTTTTTGAAAACAAGCCGGCGTATTAATAATTTTTTCAGCTGTAAGTAACGCTAGGTTAATGATTAAATCAAAATTTCACTTCACTTCTTGTGTAGTTTATGTATGAAGGGAATAAAATATTTGTACCGCGACTTTTGTATAACAGCTTGCGTAATGGCTCCGAAAGAAATGCAATATTCTGAAAACCAATCATTATTGCATTTTATTTAGTAATATAATCAGCATATGGCTGAGTTATTATGCAAATCAGTGCAATGTACGGTACTTGTACAAGAGAAAACCTATGTTCATGGATACGGTTAGCATCTGTAGTCTGATATGTATGCGGATGTAAGCATGGTAATCATCTTAAGGAGCTACTCCAGCGCAGAAGTACTGTTGTACAGCCGATTGACTGAAGGCCCTTATCGGCATCGTTTCCTTTACCTGCAGGCTTGGTTGAGCTCTTTTTCCGAGGCAGCAAATCCCAGCTCTTGATGACTTATTATGGTATCAAATTCTTTTAGGCACTCCTGAAAATCCGATTCCGCACAATCGGTCCGGGCGTCCGTTGAATAGGCTGCAAATATGACCAGGGATATTCCAAAGATTATATACGGGATGTGCAGTATGCTACATGCACTTTCCGGTAATGATTGAACATGTGTCATTTTCAGCCAATTAGTCAATCATGTGTAACTCTCGTGGAAGTAGCAGCGCCGATGTGTATTATAAGTAAAAACGTGGTTTAGCGAAACCAGAAAACCGTTCTGCCACACCAAAAAATGAAATCTTTTCTTTATATAGACGGTATAATTAGAAATAACGGAGCATCTCAACATTAAGGTTTATAAATAGACGATTTGTTTAGATAAAACATTCTGCAATATAAAACCGCATGACCTTGCATTTCGGTAAAAATTGCGTCGGCATCATGTCGCGACGGCTATTTATCCGAGCATTTTTTCTGTGCTTAAGTAAGGTAATTATCCTAGCTGCCAATTGCTGCGCGAATATATATGTGCCAGAGATTCAGTAACTCATCGTATTTCCGGATGAAACTGACAGTCGCAAAGAGGAAACGAGAGCGATCGCGATTGGGAACGATCATTTAAAGATATGTCAGGCAGCATAATGCATTTGCTAACCAGTTACACATTTTCCAGGACTCAATTGAGAAAACAGTGGAGAGCGAGCAGTAGCGCGTAAAAGGGGGGTTGCTGCATGTTGCCGATGCTGATCAATAGTTATACACCCAATCAATGGAGCGACCGTCGCTATCTGCATCTGGATGGGAATCGCGTATAATGCCTACACTCTGCATAACACTGCACCGGCCCAGGCGGTCCACATGCACCACACAACCGGATATATTTTGCAATGCGATCGGACAGTTGCGTTTTCTTTAGGCATATATAGACGGCTGAATTCCAAATGTGCGCCATACATTGGGCAATTGATGCATTCGAACAATATATTTAAGGGCGCAGCAGTAACGGGGCAATGGCTGTCTGCAGTACGTGTGCATTTGTTAGAGTATTCCCGGTTGGGTTAGTGGTTCAGTGGGATTTGTAACTGGAGACTAAAGTGACTTTAACGGCCATGTATGGACCAAATGGCTCTAGGGATGCATTAAAGTGATGACCCGTCTTGTCGAGTTTCTATCACAATCTGTTTTCTTTCTCAGTCTACGCTTCCCCGGTCCTGCTGCATCGCCCTCTTCAACGTCCATGGCTACTGTGCGTAGTGCGTACAGAGATCATGGACGGCCCAGTGCTGCGTGTTGCTAGACTGAGGAATGGGAATGAATCACTTCCGGCGCACAATCGTTGAATTAAGATGATCTGCGTGCCAGGGTCTGTTAGCCTTCCCTCTTGATTAAGACCTCACACTACTGATGATCCTCGGGCATCAATTGAATTTTTTTCCGTGTTTACGTAGGTGGAAAATTTAATTTAGCTGCGGACTGAAATCTAAACTGCTTTCGTCAGCGATGTGGTAATAAAATATGGATGGCAATGAAGTTGGCCAGGGCGAATCTTTGACGGGGCAACTGGCGTTTTACTCATACGATATGACGCCAGTTTTACAAAAAGCGCGCGCCATTTAACATTTTGCAATTAAGAATTTCAAGTGTAAATTTCTGCGTTGAATGGATTACGGTACCGATGCACATACTGTAACTGTAAAATTTACTGCCAAAAAGATTCGAAATTACACGAGGAATTTCGTCGGGTGAATGACATACAGCAATAACAAATTTACAGTATCTACATATATACCGAAGCCCACTGTATAACCTTTATGTCTGCATTGACAGTCCTCGACTCCTGGTGTAAATGTCGCGAAAGGGTACAGCTAACCTCTTGCAAACAACAACGATTTAATTATAGATAATTACTGTCTTACAATTTGCTCCTAAAGTTCAGCAATGAGATAGCACCATTTCTTGCAGTCAGTTATAATTGCGCGTGCCACAATCTTCAGAGTTTGTTCATTGGGCACTATTTTACGGATACCTGTGATTCGAAGACATAGCGGTGCGTCGCTTTTGTTCCTTCCAAACTCTATCTCATTGGTATTTACAATGTGCATTAAGAATATCTTTTTATGATTTTAGTGATTACAAATACCTTGAATTCTTCGAAGAAAGTTATAATATGCAGTTTGTGGCCAGTCACCGCCGTCAGTAGATTTATTTCGCAACATAATTATTTTTTTACAGTTCGTGTGATAATAAGTTAATAACACAATTCTTATGCGAAACGAGTGCGCAGTTTTTATTGTCCACGAACAATTTTTAAAAAAAACTGAGATTTATTTTAATAAATAACTTATCGCATACTCATATTATGAAACATTTTTCCAGATAAATTTATTCTAGCTTTTGCGCGTGCATCAGGTCTTCGCTAAGTTCTTTCTTAAATTTCAACAAAAGCGACGGTGTCTTAGAATACGACATCGGAAATGCCCGGCATTTGCCAGACATCGGCCAACTTTTTCGCAAACTACTTGCGCGGTGAGAATTGTTTATACCATTTACATAATTACATACTATGCATTTACTCCACATGCCCTCAAAGACGATATAAAAAATTCGACATTAACTGCTTAAAATAATTCACAGCTAAAAAAATCCCCAAGCATATTATGCCTTATTGTTCTGCTAGCTGACTTCAGTTACACTAACAATTATGAATTAAACCAACAAAAAACGATCAAAGGATGACTATTCAGAGATAACGCGCTCTTTTTTGTGCTCATCAGAAAGAAAACGGTAATCACATAATTATATTTTTTTTCTATTTCGTTACTCGTCTTTCTCACTTAATTTTAAAGTCAACCTGAAAATATTTTAATACCAATTGGCATGGTTAAGGCGTTTGCACGTTTGAATTTGAAATTAAAAGTCAATGTAAAATTGGCGAACTACGGTATGGGAACCAGCCAACCAGGCAAAACCGATTTACCTAAAAAGGTTTTTCTATCCTCCACTACAAGAATATGCACGTTACATTTATCACTTTAGTACGTAGTTTTTTCATATGCGATACCAAGTACCCCGTTTTCCGGCCCGCTGGACCCGCCGGCGGACCGGCCTTTAATTATTAAATTGCAATTTTTTAAAAAGAGAAAATTACTGTGGCTCAAAATGATTATGAATTACAGTCTGTACAGAGTGCAGTTTGTACGAATAACACTCGTTATTGGAGTAGTACTATGCGGTATTTTGCGCTCATGATGTAAAATGTTGACTTGTAATTTCGTGAGTCAGTTACAATACTACATACAATGAAACAACTGTATTACCTGTGAACCCGAGTATAAAGAAGGTATTAGCGAAGATTAACCACCGATATCCCAAGGGCCCCGGTAAAGTTGCGAAGGGAATAATTCTTCTCCCGAAATCCATTTCTTATGTCTGGGCGGCTGGCCAGTCTGATGCACTAAAGAGCAAATATCCACTCTGTAATATGTTATTTATTAAAATAATGTGTCAAGTTTTGTAGAACGATTAAATCATAAAATGCAAATTATCTAAATTGTGATCCTGTAACAGCCACGGTGTCAAAAATGCAGAACATGTACAGGTACAGTAAACAGGCTTACATTAAACTCCGGCTCTCATTACTCACAGGGAAATCATTTACCTTTGGAAAACTTTAAAAAATCTTGAAAGTCGATAAAACACAAATAAAACGTGAACAATGTCTATGTATTTTCCAAAATTAATCGATTTCCGTGTATAAGAGGCGGTGGTTGATAATACTTTACTGGTAACAGTCAGCGTAGCGATGCACTAAGTATCTATACTGAAGAAATAGACGTTTGTAAAATTAGTGTATTTTTCAAAAGATTTTGTTGTATATCTATGCGCAATATACTGAAATACTGATCGAGCGTAATAGACGTGTGAATTTGTAAATTTTTACGTCTGCTAGTAGTGTTTATGATCAGGAATCCATCAGGTCTGAATGTCTGATAGTCGAAAAAACACGAAGTACATAGCCCTAGTCCAAACATTAAAATATGTGCTTGTACATAATTAAGAAAAAAGCAGTATAAATTCCGCAGTCTTCATGTAATGCAATGATAATTAATATAAAATCTTCATAGAGCGAAAATGTTATGTTCCAACTCTGCACAAAAGGTCAGTTTGACTCAGTTGACATTGTCAGATATCGACGTTTAATCATACATATTTCCCAAAATACTGCTTTATTGATAGACACATGCGCATTGTGTAGAATTGCAAAATACCAGCTATTAGTAGTAAAATTTCTCTACCCAGAGTAAAAAACCTACAAAAATAGATAGATATGATTTAAATTTCTGCGCAATAACTGATCCAGCTTTGCATTTAATTGTAGTAATCCGTTAAGTAGTTATTTGCTGACTGTCCCACGTTGATTATGTTTTAATAACTGTAAGTATTGCAGAATGATTTATGCTAGCTGTTGCAAATTTACTGATAACAGTAAATACAAAGTTATACATTACTTGCCGAGTTAGGTACATACATGGTGAAAACATAGTTATTCATTATAATGGTACAAACTACCAACCGCGTCCTCGAAAACGTTTATCTACCTCATCATGGCTGCTAAATCGATTGAAAAACTTCCTTTTATTTTACGCGCTCGAAGTTGAAGAGCAGACAAAAAATTCAAGTGGTTCAACAGATCACGCAGATCAATAACATCTGCTGTACACGTTACATATAGTTGACGTTCTTGGATAACGGGAGATGTGCTGGGATAAGCTAACGAGAGGCGGCAGTATTGCTGGTGAAGCTCATTACTCAATGAATACGCTTCTGGTCGTTATACATCAATTGCCGAATACAAATTGTCCTGCAAATTCATTAAAGGTTTTTCCGGTCTACTTATTCACCACACTCATGCAGTCCACGAACCCATTCAACTGTACTCCTCATCATTTATTCTTCTGATGTTGGCAGCGAACAATGTGATGGCGTCCCAGTGCCGTACCAGATAAGCTAGTTATTGTTAACTCAGAACACGAAGAAGTATTTTTATGGGAGTTTATCCTTATTATAACCAATTTTCGGGAATAAAGTGCCAAACAATCAATTTTTGCGGCACGTATACATATGTACAAATAGTTCCAAAATTTATACCCTACTTGAAAGTTATCAGCCCATTTCGTCAGTGGTTTAGAAAGCCTGCAATTGGAATTAGCTCTGTACAGATACACGTACGCAAAAACACAAAGACTTACGTTTTTATGAGGCAGTAATTTTGCCGATGTACCGTGCTTGTGAAAGATCTAATTGTACGTGTTCAATACGAGATTACAGAAATATAATATTTCTTGCTTGATTTTTGTGTGCGAACAAGAATATCGCTACAGTATATGTACTCGTAGAATCGTACTGCAGCGCACGTCTAATGTATGCTCACAATTTTCAGGATAGGGAATCATCCTTACCGGCGAAACATAATTGCTAAATTAGATTGATTTGTGTATTATCGCATAGTAAGTACTTTTTAAACAGAACCAGACGTATTAATGAATCTAAATTTAAAAAGCTGTTTATTCTGCCTTTTATTGTGAAAAAGCCGGTTTATGTATAAACTTGGACTTCGTCAACGCCACTGTCGCATTAATTATGATTTTGGGGCATTAGCAAGTTCGCAAACAGCTTATACAATCTGGAATTTCAAAAGGTGGAAAGCAAATTCCGTGCCGCCCTGTGTATGCAGTGTGTATCCCTCACGCCGAACGATTTAAGATCCCGAGTAGATTAACAAAAAAAACAACGAAGGGCAGCAAGTATAACAAGGAAGATTTCATTATATTTATAAAAATTGTCTCATCCACAAAGTGTGGCGCGCCACAGTCCTACTGTAAGTTTAATCTCTTTCATGCGACGACATGTACGCCTGTAAAAGCACAAACCTGCGCAGTTTTAAAAATTAACTGCAAAACTACATATATAAAAGAGCTTCCTATCATGGCAAACTGACGAATGTCGTGCCTAGCATGATTAACAATGCATTTATGCTATATATAATGCATTACGTATGGTATGATGCTTCTCTAGCATCTCTTTACAAAATAATTTTTCGTAATATAAGACAGTACCTGAGTTCAGAAATAATAATTCACACTGTTTTAAGGTGTACGACCAGTCACACTTTGATGTTAAGAAGCTCCATAGTTGGGAAACTGGTGCTTTGCGGCGAATGTTCAAGCGATCCATAAAAAAGGCCCCGATTACAGTTGGAAAATTCAGAAACTTTGAACTAGGAAATCCGATTAAAACATAACTGATTACGTTTTTACACGATTCATGTGTAAATTTAGCCAGGAGATCAAGACAATCTAGCTTGAAATTATTGGTTAATGGCGTTTTCGCATCTGCTAAAGCTGCAAGAGCGGCGATCTCAAATGTTTAGCTACGGTAACCAATCGACCGATTTCCGTAAAATTCGCTTGCTGATCAGACTATAAGATCAAATGGAAGTTTCAAGTAAAACAGATTTCAGGCAGTAAGAATAAAATCGTTTAAAAGAACAGAAATATCATCACCGAGTTCATATTGCAATATCTAGGCAGTCCTTTTTCTATCAGAAAGATCCTGCGGCAACCTTTAAATTCTTACAAAGGCCAGAAAGAACTATTCTGACACAAACTATGCCTATTTGAAGTGATAGAATAAACCTAGCTAGCGGGATACCATATAGTAGTTTACATTTATTGATCGATAAAGTCGATTTTACTGAGAGTATTGCTAGCGGCTTTTCAAATTATCTTAGGCGGCAATACGAAATTGCAATCGATGATCATAACCGAGCTCGGCGTATACAAAGCGAAACTGCGCTGGCTATTACGAAACCGTACCGAGCTCTGGACTGCCACCCCGGACTGCTTGATTTCCGCTGGGAATACTCCACACTTTGTTGTAGGATCTGATTGTTTTTTACGCTACGATTAGAAGTACTTATTTAATTTGTCCAAGGTGTTAAACGCTGCGAAGTGCTAATAAACTGTCATGACCAAATGTGATACAAAAGTGTATCCAGCTTCGAGGTTCTATACACCTCACGAATAATCGTGCTACGATTATAAAAAGCCTGCACATGGACTAACGCGCATTTGCCAGACCTAAGAGGTCTAAGAGCAACTTCTTATTACTCACATTCTACAATTCTACATGCCTTTTACAATTATCAGTAAACTTTAATCAGACATTTTGCCAGTTACAAAGTTTGAATATCAAGAACATACTAAACTGATCCGCGTTCTTGTACATACGATAAAGTAACTCTCGTAATTTTATCACTGTTAAATATATCTTATACACATAAAGGGGTTAAAACATGGATGCGCGCGCCCATGTTAAACTACAGTCATTATACCTCATAAGTTGATAAAGAACAATTAAACCTCAGCATAACATTACAGCGATAGCGCTTAGCTTGAATTTTAACTGCGCCATGGTGCACTTACATCACTTAAGCGCGTGCTACCATATGCGAGTACAAAATTTTTAAATTCACTAATTGCTTAAACAAATATTTTACGTTTATTTTATTACAAAAATCTTGTTTATACATTTTAAGACCTGCAGATATACTATGTAGTATATCGCCACTTCTGTTATTCCTTCGTAGTGTCGCATTCTGATTCAATCATTCTTTGATGGTGATGGGAGTGTGACAACGAATACAACAGCATATTATGTACTTGAAATTACAAGATTATGTCTTGTGAAGTATAAGTAAATGATCAATTAAGGTAATCAATGGAAGCGTTGGTCTTAAATATAGAAGACCTTTGCTGCGCTCCGGTCGATTATTTAAGGTATATTATTATTTACATACAAGAAACAGCCTCGGCTTCGCCTCCGCGTTTCTTGGGTTCTAAACTCCTTGGCCGGTTTACGGATTGTTAACTTAGAACGGATAAATCTGAAGAGCCCGATAACAAAAATTTTATAAAAAAATGGATGTTTTGCTTTCGTGCAGTCGAACGCAATTACTTTGACTTTACAGATCATTTTTTGTTAAATTTTCTTAGCGAAAAACCATCCGAATCAAATCACCCACGAGAGTATCACATTACAAACTAAAAGGACGCTAAGACTTGGACAGTGGTGCTAGATAGGTCACTCATTAAGAACTTAGCAGGCCCTGCTCTATTTTGCTCAGTAATATTGCAGTTTGGTCATACGTTCACCTAACGGGCTCTGTGCACTGGATAGCTTTGGCAGCTCGGTCACCCACCTACCTAGCGGGATCTATGCAAAGGACAGTACTGGTAACTCGGTCTCGAGTTTATGTGCTAGCTCGCTCATTAGATCACTTAACGGAGTTCGTGCACTGGATAGTAGTGGTAGCTCGGTCACGCGTTCACCTAACGGGCTCTGTGCACTGGACAGTATTGGTAGCTTGGTCACCCATCTACCTAACGGGATCTATGCACTGGACAGTATTGGTAGCTCGGTCACCCATCTACCTAACGGGATCTATGCACTGGACAGTAGTGGTAGCTCGGTCACTAGATCACTTGACGGAATTCGTGCACTGGACAGTAGTGGTAGCACGGTCACGCGTTCACCTAACGGGCTCTGTGCACTGGACAGTATTGGTAGCTCGGTCACCCATCTACCTAACGGGATCTATGCACTGGACAGTAGTGGTAGCTCGGTGACTAGATCACTTAACGGAGTTTGTGCACTGGAAAGTAATGGTATCTCGGTACTCTTTCACCTAACGGGTTCTGGGCACTGGACAGTGGTGGTAGCTCGGTCACGTACTCACCTAGCGATTTTTTGACGCACTCAATCACTAGGTGAGTGACTGACCGAGCTCAACCTGTCCAGTAAGAAATATCGCTAGGTAAGGAGAAAAATCGCTACGTGAGGATGTAACCCTGCTACAACTACTGTCCAGTGCACAGAGCCGTTAGGTGAGCACGAGCAAAGTCCGCTCGATGACTCACTCACCTAGAAATTCTGCTCAGTGGGCAGTAATGGTGTTTTGGTCACTCACTTGTCTAGTGATTTTTCTTACTGGTCAGTGGTGGTAGCTCGGTAGATTCCGCTCAGTGGTCGGTGATAGTGTTTCGGTCACTCACTCGTCCAGTGATTTTTCGTATTGATTTTATATTTGATTTTTTACATTTTATACCAGTTGATTTTAAACGTTTCGAGCTCGGCAACACCGGCAGCAATGTTTGAATAACGCGAGTGTTTGAATAAGTACAATAATTTATTTTGTTTTCGGTTTAATTAGTGTGATAATTATGTCAATTGGTATTTTGTATTGTATCTAGGCAAATATTTCTAAGTTTCAAGGTGACCTTTAAGATGGGTTGGATCAATCTGGTCTTGATGCCGGCTTGATACCGGCTTGATATTTTCATAAAAAAAACACATGCCGGCCACTTCTGAACTATCCCGGATCTAATGGCGTTGTCCGTTTTTCCAGAAGTTTTTTGGTTATAGAGATCTCAAAACTATGGGGCGCCGCGCGTAGTATAGATCTTGTACTTAATAGTATTCTTAAATTAAAATATGATTATAGTCGATGATAAATTAAAGACGTGTACGTTAGTGGTCATAAAAAACTACATATTTTTATAGACAGATGTCATGATCACCCTAATAGCGATAATTATCGGCGATCGGCTTTAAAGACGAACCGGTAAATAACTTGGGTCTAAATAGTGCCGGCAAATTAATGGCCGGTTTTTTATTTCCTCTTGGAAGTTGGAAGAATTTAAAAAAGACTTTAAAACTAGTAATCAGAACTGCACACACCTTTACCAGTAGATGGTTCGGAGTGTTCCTGGTTGCGCCGGAAGATCTCGGATGTACTAAAACTACAGTGTACGAATTACTACTCGATCTAGCAATCAAAGTACAGGCACCCATATGCAGTAATACTGATTTGTAGGATAGGTATCAAAGAACAAAGATTTCTTCTTCAAAAAAGGCAAAAACATTTAGCGCTCGATAGCTATAGATTATAACGGAAGTAAACAGGTATGTAAAACGACCATGTACAATACCTAAGTACCGTTATACTGTTTTTCCAACTTTTTATCACCAAAGATTGTTTTTCCTTCGCGCTAAAAGAAGCACTGCTCTCATTTAAGTAGATGCTCCATTTTCTATGTACAAAATTTGTTTTTTACATCGACGGTGAACGCTGAACCTTAATGTTCAAGTATGGCATGGCCAACACTTGATAGCGCGATAATGAATTGACCATAACCATAAAAGATTTGTATCTACCACATTACGATAGTAAATTTTGCACCTACGAAAACGAACATAGCAAGGTATCAAAATATTTTATTCAAGAAAGATGTTTTCGTTATAGTGTGGTTACAAAATTACTTTTATTTAGTTTTACGACGATTTTGATTTTAAATGCACATTTTAACTTTACAAATTCAAGAAAACCGACGATTACAGATTGCAGCACAATGTAACAACTCCACTCAGCAAATACGCAAAAATAGTTTCTTCATGATTCAGGTAACCAGATCTCGAACAAAAGTATCACAGCATCAAGAAAGTACGCAAATGTAAAGTTGCGGCCTAGGACTCTGTGCAAAATCAAAAATCAGTCTAACTAATGCAGTTATATAATTGTGCAGTAGGAAAGCTATTTAGAAATAAAGATACACCCAAAATTATCCATAGTGACAAATATAAACAGGATTGTTGGAAATTAACTTTGATGCAACCTGGGGAACGCACACTAGGAGCAGACGAACGAGCGACATGAGCGTGGTTGGGCTTCTTTCCCACCGGATAGCACTGCTGCAACAGTGATGTGGAGAGTCCGCCACGTAACATCAAGTTCAACACATCTTTTATGTCTCGGCTGGAATTCTCCTTGCACTTGACAGCGTTGTGCACACAGGTGGTCATGTTGGATAGGGCGTCGCACATGAAGTCTTCTAACGGAAGCGCTCCTTGTGACTTGGGCGACGATCCAGTGCTCGATCCGCCACTGGCCAGCGTACTGTTGCGGATACTGAGGAGAAAGTAGTTGAGGCAGTATTCGGTGCGTGCGTAGGCTTTCTTGAAACATGGAGAATATGCCAGGAAAGCTGAAAGGTCACAAGTAGGAAATATCCTGTTAGTCTGATTGTGAGTATACAATATATACATACATGTGCCAGTATATGACACCCTCGTTTGGAAGAAAGAAATTGTATTTTACTAGATCAGTTTCAGTTTAATAGCGATATTTAGCTTGACAGCAATTCAGTTTCAGATATATGTACCTGTCCTAGTAATTTCATCGTTGCATAAGCGGTCCATGGTCACTCTGATATGCTTTACGTAGGTCATCATCAAGTCTTTTTGCACTGCCGTGCACGATCGCAGGCTGTAGTCCAGGCAGTGGATGCTTTTCCCGAAAATACTACAAGGAGTTTGCAACAACTTTAGTAATGTGTGTACGCTGATTTTGCAGCTTCACTGAAACCAAGTAAAATTCAAGGACAATGTCTCATAGCGTTTACAGACAACTTACTATATAATCATCATAAAAATAAATTTTTTTTCTGTGTTTAACGAATGTGTCTAGATTTCTACGTTCTTATGGTATGAGCAAGAACTTTTAACAGATCCCCTTTCAGATTTTCCAAATTCCGATAATTTTTATTTACGCATAGTACGGCAATGGTACGAAAATGCCAAATGGGCCGGGTTTATAACTTGAGCATTTTGTTGTTGTTACTTGTTAACCGGTAGACAACACAAAGCCAACATTTCTTAAAACAGTGGGATAAAATTAAATTATACGAGTGCAAATGTTTATTACTTATTCCTTCGGTGCAGCATGCAACATCCTGATGCATGCAACATCCTGCATGATTATAATTCAAACCTCCAGCAGCAACCTTCTACAAATTACTAGCGCATATTCCTATTAATTTACCCTTTCAAAATAAGTTCACCATGAAAAATTGCAAAGCAGTTAGAGACAAAGACAGGAAATTTATGTTATTGGGCTACGGCATGCTTTGTGATTACGATTCGGGAAATCTGCAAAGCTCCCGAATACGTATAACAGTATTACATCGTAAATGTCATTATGTCACGGTACTAAACTGCACGTGAGTAATTACAGTAACAAGTGCATAATTATATTACGGAGTCACCTTCATTGTAATTATGATGACAACTGACAAAAGCGATCAGGTAAAAAGAAATGGGAACAGAATCTGAGACTCTTAAATCGCCGTACCGAATCCTGACGCACTGGAGGCAAAATACAGACGTACAGTATCATGTGCTGTTGGCTGCCAGTACATTGTCAGTAAACTTATTAGTAAATTTGCTGTAATCTCAGTGGACACTAATGACCAGTTTCTGCCAAGGACGCACTAATTACGCTGCCATTTCAACTCAAAAAAACAATATTTTAGAGAAGGACATAAGTTAATCCCACTCTAAAAAGTTTTTATATTTAAATAACAACGGAAAAAACCTACAAAGCAGTATTGCAATTGTAGCAACCTACAAATCATAATAATTATTGCTACAATGGTTTAGCGGCATTTTTGTATGAAGGCTGTTAGTAAAGCCTCATGTTTGCTACAGAAGACTGATTAAATTACGAGAATATTGCTTGGCATAAGTACTCTCCGCCCAAAATTAGTATAAGGACTATACGAAACCGAGTAGTTTTGGACGAACATGGCATCCGTACTCATGATTTCACAATAATTATATAAGTACTACTCAATGTACTCATGTTAATAATTGTAGTATAGATGTAGTGCATCATGCGTTGATTATTTTTACCACGACCAAACGATTTCTATGTAAGCAAGGTCAATATCTGATTAATTATAACAGCTGCGATTGTACTGCACAACATCAAGCGATTTTTAAAAGCCGGCCCTAACATCCACGCATAAAGAAAATGATCCATCGAAGATTTTTACACGATCGGATCATTTTTCGATTTAATCACTGATGGAGTGCATCATAGCCAGTACCCGTACTTCAAGTATAGAAGGAACTTGATGATGTTTTCGAATAAAGTCAATCGTAAAGATATAATGTTCCAGATGATGTTTCAAGACGTCCATAGCGCAAACATGTCAAAAAGTTGACTGAGCTCATATTAAACCAAGCATGTTCGCATAAAAGTTTGCATAGCAATTGGGTACATGCAGTACATGGCACCATATAGCACTCTACCGGTGCACACTGAAGTGCGCATATGACACTGCTCTTCCCTTGTCATGACTGGGAACGTCTTGCTATATATTTCGCCGGTCGGCCGGAAGCAGTTTGTAGAGCTTTACAAATGAAATTTCACAGCCGAAAACACACATAATACAAGGGAATGAAATAAGATTATCATTGTCAAGATTTCATTACTGATACTTCATGAGAGAATCCACAGCCGAATTCACCATTGTACGCCGGCCACAAAACGGGAAGCGAAGCGGGATGCGACCAGTTGGTTGGTTAGCCTGCTCTACCATAAGTGTGAACTCTCATCCGCCACTTGAAAACTACGGTGAAACTTGCTACGCTTATGTGCACGCTGACAATGGTCGTTTTTAAGAATGATTAATTACGCAACATGTAAATGATTTTAAGAAGAAAGCCACCTGTTCTGGCTGCGCACGCAAGGTTACAAAAAGACAACGACAACTCAGAGTTTCCAAAGAGTTGGGCATCTTGATTTATCGTTTTCGCTATTGAACCTTCACACTATTCAAGATTTAAATGCAAATATTTTCTACTGCCTTTTCATGCATAATTATATGGTTTCAAAAACGATTGTAGCGTCATACTTGTTATACTGCACTGCAACTTCCATACTTCTATAGTAAGTTGGAGATGTGAACGAATCAAATACAAGAGTGTAGTTAGTTTTATCTATACTTGTATCAGTTGTATGTTATCTGTATCTGTAGATGTTGGTACGCATACGTATGCGCATGTAGGTTAGACAAATATTACTCAGAAATTGATGAATTGATTTTGTTAGCCACACGACAATCCTTGAGTTCTTTACCGGGATGACAGCATATTTTAGCATGGACCGGATGTGCCTAAATAATCACTCATGACAATCCATCCAAGGCACACGTCTGATACAACACTGCTTTTTAGTATGTAGTATGTATGTATGCCATTTCATATGAAAGCTTGACAGACAATTATTATTTCGTCGCAGGGAGTATGCGAAAATAACTATGAGTGTGCTGTAATTATTTTTATGTACTCGCTTTTTTAACAACTAAACACAGTTAATGAAGTATGTATACAACAGTTGTATCCTCACCTCGGTTCAGAGTGAACATGCTAGGGCAAACAACGCAGCCATCTTGTATCACCGTATTCATTAAAAATTTCATAACAGCAAAGTGTTTCTGAATTTTAAGCAGAAAAGTACCATAACTTTGCAAACCGATCAGATCGGGAAATGTGGCTAGTGCGAGGCTGTTGAAAAGGTCATCACAATCAACCGGAATTCATTAAGCGACAAGAACTGAGTGTGCACCAGCGTAAAAGTATATGAGGCACTAAATATGGCATTTAAATCAGCGCAAAATATTTTCTACGATACTGATGTGACTTCCATGGAAAATACAATAAAATAAAATTTATTAGATCGTGCCGAGGCCGACCATTAAGGGTGAGCTGTGTGCGCTTCCAGATGTCTTTTATAATAATATGGGTACGCCCTGCAGGATCCAGCTCTTACAAAATCTGGCAAATGGAGCAGGTTTATTTCGGCAATTCGGATACTTATGCTGATTTCGTGGGTGTTTCAGCTGAAGCATATACTGTTCTCGAACTTTGCATTCTTCCGTTTTACATTCCTGACTATGGTCCGGTACGTACGTGTGTACAGCAAGCGCAATATACCATGCAGATTCTGCAGTGTAGATAGCTAACAATGTCATAGCGCTTGAGAAATACTGGAAACGAATCTATAACTATTTCTTTGTATTCAAATAATTATATTATTACAATATTTATGTTCATGGTATTTTTCCAGTACTGTCGGTCTTCATTGTCACCTTTGCATTTTTTTGTAAGAACACGAGACAACGCATTATATTTGCGCTAACTAGACAGACATCAACAGCTCAGTGTGCGCGTGGCGCCGATCCTGCTTTCCGTTTGATGATGCGGGGCTTGTTCTTCGTTAGTCGAGCTTTGACTTGTGGTTTTTTCTTCCCATTTCGATTCTTCGCATTGGGTGCTCGCTATAAAAAATAATATTATCAGAAGCCCTAATGCGAGTGCTGTGTGTTAAAAGTTTAGAAGGTTGGCGCACATAATTTTTGCCCAGCTTCTTCGTTGTTCCCAGGCGCTTGGCAGGCTGCTTTCCGCGCACGCCGGCCTTGAGCTGTTTCGGGCGTTTTTTGTCGTTCTTCTGTCGGTTGACCTTGCTGCTGCTGCGGTGTCCATGTCGTCGACTTGAGAGGGATCGGGAACGATTCTTCCCAAACTAAACGACGTATACAACAGTATTCCACAAAAGTACTTGCAGTAACTTAGTGAAACGGAATAATTGCACAATAAAACACATTCAACGTAGACGATGCCTGCTTGCAGTTAGCTGAGTGCGTCAAACAGTCACTTACAGCCGGATGGTTTTTCGTTATTTTGGTTCTGGAAGTGCTGCGATGTTTGTTCGCCTTTTTCGGGGAATGCGGTGAATGAGATCGGCGGGCAGGCAAGACAGGACAGTCTGGACCATCCAATAAGGACATTGTGTGTTAATACGTAGGCTTGGCGTGAAAAATATGTGGCGGAAGTATCGAGTAAAACCAAATCAGTTATGGCGGTATAATTTTATCAGGAAACGTTTGTGAATGTGACTCTGAACGATACTTGCTGCGACCTTCCTTAGTCTAAATAAAATACTCGCAAATGAAGTTGTGCCAGCTTAACACAGTTATCTGCAAAAAATCAGCCGGTAACCAAGGCAAAGAGCAGTTGCCAAAATAAATTAAGTTTTGAAACTAATTACTTCCAGTACTCGTACTTACTTAATTGATATTGCGTAGCATTCATGGCCATCACTACTGCACAAATATAAAAAGTTAAGTAAATAACTATTTACTGAAGCTTTTAGCTTGATTATTTAGGGAATTATTAAAATGCTTTATGCAAGTGGTCGTTGAAAGTTGACTTGGCAGTTGGCACTACAGAAACACATGCAGTTTTTAGTTAGATTGTGGTTCTTAAGTTTTAATTCACCGTAAACAATGAGTTTGTGGGCCAAAAGATTTAGAAGCTCAATACTACGAGTATTCCGCCTATATCACATGTATCTTGAAATTTTGCTTGTCACTTCACTTTCAAAATAATGCAACAATAGTACAATACTTAATTTTTATAACTATGGATTATGCACCAATATTATAAGATATTACTCAGTAAATGTTGGCATTAGTGGACAAAAGTAAATGTTAAGCAACTGACCGACCAGTGTGCAATACTATTACATGATCCGGGGTTTAGTAACATGCTAGCGCATTACTTTATGGACGCGTGAAAACGGTGCTAATTAAATACATAAATTCTTTGATGACAGAGACACTTGAATCCGTCAACACATACTTCCAGAAGTCGATCGAAAGTTCTAAATATACTTACCAGACTTGAAGAACTGTCAGAGGGTTCAGTGTCTAGTCAACATTATGCAGACAGCACGAAATACGTTTCTTGTCAACAAAAAGTAAATTATCGAAAGCGAGCCATTTACAATTACCATAATGTTATGGACCGAATAACTTTTTTCTGTCTATTCGTACCCAAACACTAGCTGATGGTTGATAATGATAGTTAGTTTGCAAAACGTCACATTAATGGAGTAAGTATAAATAATAATGATGTCAGTGAAACTGAACGATTCGAACCAGATACACCACGGCGTTCGGCTTAACTTATAAACCCGGTATAACAGAATTAGTTAATGTGCAGAGTGCGTACGAGTTATTAGTAATCACGCATTAAGTAAATATCAAAAAACAATGACATCAGTTGAGTCTATCCGAAATACTTTGTACTTACAGTCTGTACATTTGCAACTAAAATTCAAATAAGATTGTTTGCAATAGTTTTAACTAATGTAATAAGGTAAGGTGAAGGTGCGCAGATTCAATAAGTACCGCAAGTACAGTACAGTAAGGAGTTCTGATAACAGCGCGAAAATTAATTTTTATGTTTTACTTCTGGTTCGTGACCTTTAGTATGCGCAGCAGGTAGGGCTAACGAGGAGTTTGCACTGCAAGAACATTGTCTTCAAGCTTACGTAATCTAAGTCATTTTTTAAGAATCTGTAGCTTACTGTTAATTACCTAGGATTTACAGTTAACACAAATGGCAAGGCTGGGTTGGCAGAAAGTTATTACTGAAAACTGGTCCATTCACGTTGACCGATGTTCAAAATTACGTGAAAAAATAAATCCTGAGTTAATCAACCGCAAATGTATTCAGTGTTCATTAATGTATTCAATGAATGACGTACAGTAGCACAGTTGAGCAATTCTTACACAATTCTACAGTTTTGTTGAAATCAAAACTAATATAAATAATACAGAGCGTGTATCACTGTATCCTATGCTAATAATGCGCTAACTGACATGTGAATTAGTATTTAAGTCCCAGCACAATGGGATCTTGATCAAAAGAAATGCACCATCACCATCGTCAAAAGGTCCTGCTACAGTATTGTGTGAGAACCTTTTCTCCTAAATTGACTAGCAAAAGTATAAGAGTTTCTACTAACTTTATTTATTGAAGCACTTAACTGCGGACCTGCGGCTAAACGGTATCGTGCCGCCAACTTTTCATTAATTTATTAAATAATGAAAATCAGCTGCGGCACACCCAAGACTAAATTTTATTCAAACGCGTGACATAAAAACAACAATAAAGAATCCAATCCCATTCAACAATGAAAAAAGCACTAAGTAAATAAAAATTAATAAAATAATAAAAACCGGATTTTCATTTTTCAGCTTCATGCTGGAAACTTTCCTAATTTTAAGTAAAAGAGACAACACGGCTTAAAGTTAAAAAAATATTTACAAGTGCACCGTTTTCAGTGCATAGACAACCCTTGAACTCATGCAAATCACAGAAGAATGGAGAACCTGATGACCAAGATCACATCTGACGATCTATCTGCGAAAGAGCGCCCAGAAGGCTCATTCCAAATTGTTCCCGCAACGCATCTATTGTTTTCCGACGCGGATCTAGGCTTTTTTCCCGGTTTTCAAACGCGAAGGAGCGCATCACCTGGCCCACAATGTTATCCATTTCGGAGAACGAAATTCCTGAAACGTTAAAAAGTTATAATACAAATTACGGGTGTAAATTAAGTCCTAGAGATGACAACGCAAAGAAAAAATCGAATATTTCCTAGCAATTTTATTAGAGGAAAGTCGGCTGTAGGTACACACTTCTGGCACTGGAAAGAAGAATAGCATGCAGCCTTTCCACTACATCGGATTTCAATCCGGTGGTTACAACAGCGCCACTACTGCCTGGCCAAGCCTCTTCCATGAGCAGACGAATATTCTCGAAGTACATCTTCCAATCGTAACTGGGAATCCTGGTATTCTCCAAGGTTTTTTCTATGGTGATCCAATAGCCCTCCCATTGAACTCGTCCTAAATACATGCTGGACGTTTTTGGAGCCTGCGTTTCTTCGTCCAGGATGCCTGTGATGTACACTCCGAAATACCCGATGAGAGCCTGAGTGATGCGGCTACGAATCCACTTGGGAACCCACCGGATGGGCAGCTTAGCAGAAATGTAGGCGTAGAAAGCAACCAGCGCACTCTTTGTGGCCGCACGAAGCGTATCCCAGGCTTCATCCTCGTGTCCGGTGTACCACAAGTAGAGGCCCCACAGGTGTCCCACACCAGGCAGCCGTTTTACGCGATTCTTAATCCATCCAAACATTGTAAGCACTTCTGTGTTAGACTAAAACGATCAAATTAATCGTTATTTTCAAATTCTGACTGAATTTCCTACAAAAAAAGACTAAAAGAGGAATTAAAAATTTTGATAAACCGAAGCAAATTACAAATGGCAAAAAAGATTTCCGGAGTCTAATAATAACGAGATTCGCGACGTAAGCACTTGCTTAGCATAGCAGCCAGCTGATGGCTATTGTCTTCATGGAAAATTCCGCTGCCGCAGTCACCCTACCACGATGGCAGTAAGACAATTCTGTGTCATAATGCTGTGTTGTGGTTTTCTTCTTATTAATAATATTACAAAGTATTTCAACTTTATTCACTCTGTCCAGAGATTGGTTTGCATTAAAATATCTTATTACTCTTTGCATTACTAAAAGTGGAAGTTTGTAGATACTGCATTTCCGGTTTTGCTTCATCAGATTGTCTGGAGAGATTTTGTTGCCAGACTGGCCGCTGGCGTTCTTAAGTCACCTGTTTTTGTGTGTGCCGTTAATTTGTGATCTGTACCCATGTCGGACGTGGTAGCCACTTCTCCAGCTGGATCTACTGCCAAGCGTAAGTGCTTGAAACTTTACTGCTGCTGTAGTTTGAATCATGTGAAGAACTGATTATTAGGCGCTGAACTAACTAGGCGACGTAGCAGCTGTAAACGCCAAATTCCATGCGTGTCGGTTTGCCATGAGCGCTACATGGAGAATCCCTTTCTGGGTAAAGAGGAATCGTTCAGCACTGAGCCTCTCAATTCGCTGGACGATTACACCGAAGCGGCACTCGGCACCATGCAGCGAATTTACCACCATTATAGCGAAGTGCCCATAACGGAACCCTCGCCTGACGTCTACTTAGGAACTGCTGGGATCGCCTACGCGTGCAACCGCGTGGCTTCTATGAAAATTCCGCAGTCCGAACGAGACATGCTGCTGGGTATGGGAGCTCGCTTGATTCAGTCTTCCCAAAAGGCGCAAAACTTCGAACATCAGGGTTTATTTTTGGGACCCGTTGGCGTAGCGGTTGTGGCAGCATTATTCTACAAAACGCTCGGTGATGAGAAGCGCGCACAAAGTGCACTGGAATCGTTTGCGAAGCTGTGCGAGACTGTGGAAGCGGATATCGATCTGGCTGGGGGAAAGAATAGTGGTGATGAAGTGTTGTTTGGTCGTACTGGGTATTTGATGGGCTTTCTGGAGCTGTGGAAAGTTTTCCCAAACAACAAGGTTTGCCCATATTTTGAATCGTTCGTTGTTGCGGCTATAACATGGCTGTGGCCCTTCAAATGCAGTAAAAGTAACGAGCATATGTTTGGGTAGATTCTGGAAGGTGTTGATGTTAAGAAAATTATTTTGGCTGTTCTGGAATCTGGCAGAAAATGCAGCAAATCCCGTGGATTGACTGACCGGTGTCCTTTATTCTACTACTGTATGGGTATGGATTTTGTAGGTACGTTTGGGATATGAAATATGGTGTCATTAGATTTCCATTTTATGAATTATGATCATACTGAGATAAACAGCTCTTTAATTGTCTATTTACACCTCTTTGAACCGCTAGCTTTTACGTTTGATAAGATTTGATAAGAAACATTTCACTAGTATAAATTTTGTCAGTGCCTTATCAGTGCCTTACGAAGGATTCAAATTGTTAATTTCACTACAGGTGTTTTTTTCACTACAGGTCCGGCGCATGGATTGTCCGGCATTTACCATTGCCTTTTATGCTTTCCCAGTGTGTTAAAAGCTGTTCCCGGTGCTGAAGAGGATATTAAATGCAGCGTTGACTTCGTGTTGCAACAGCAATTTCCGAGTGGTAATTTTCCGATGAAGTATCGTGAAGACAGGGATGAACTGATTCACTGGTGCCACGGAGCTCCGGGTAGGAAGAAACTAAAAAGAACGCGTTGTACTCGAACATGTCACAACGGAACTGTTTGCAGGCTTGGTATATATGCTAGCCAAAGCCTACTTGGTCTGGAAAGACAAAAAATATTTGGATGCATGCATCAGTTGTGGTAATATCACGTGGCAGAAAGGACTGCTGCGGAAAGGTACAAAGATAGTTCTCGTTATTTCAAGTACCATTAATCGTTAACGGTTTTAACGATGGCGTACTGGGTGTCATTGCTTTACATTCTCTTACACTAATTTTCAAGACGGTTTATGGTGACTTCCCAAACTGTTGCCTTTTAGGGCCAGGGATTTGTCACGGTATTGCTGGAAATGGTTATGCTTTTATTCTTCTGTATCAACTTACTGGTCAGGTGGAATGGCTATCGAAAGCAGAATGTTTTGCGGATTTAGTTCTGCAGCCTAGCACAAAAGAAAAATGTACCGTGCCAGACCATCCCTATTCGTAAGTTTGTCTTGCTCGTTATTTGCTTTTTCTGTATCTGTAAACGGAATTAGGCATTGCTTTCGTGTGCTTTTTTCTTAGGTTGTATGAAGGAATTGCGGGTACGGCTTGCTATTTCGCTGATCTAACCAATCCTAATCATTCCTCATTTCCATTTTCGGAAGTGTTTATCGATTATTAACCTGTGAATTGAGCTGCGGTGCTTATGGTTATACTTTGGACAACCGTTTTGAAGTTCAAAACTCGAGAGCTGTTCTTTTGCATTTTATTCTGGGTTTCCGGGTTTAACGCTTAAATCCTTTATCTTGCTAAATAATTTAATTATAATTTTTATCTGTAGACTACAGATCGGTCGTTTGCCAAGGCTGTACCTTTCGAAACTGCAATTTACTAAAGTGCGAGTCGTTTTTGTCGATAGAAGCAAACTACAAAACATTTTAAATCTGGATGCATATGAGTGTTTGGAATAATTAGCCGCAGGGTAATATCAGCCTTTCGAAGTCGAAAACCTTACAAAAGGTTCGATTATTGGGCGAATATGTAATTAATCGGCATCAGCCATCATACGTCAAAATCTTAATCGGTACCGATTAAACAAAAGCGATTATGAAATTTCTGTAATTTGTGCGCGAAATCATATAGCAATCGCAAAATCCATTGGTCAAACCTGACTTACTATAAAACGACTAAACCGAAACCAACTCATCTAGTCCATGCTGCTTTACGACAGAACCTAACTATAACAAATGCAGCACTGCCAGGATGAATTTAAATGCAGTATTCACAATTTTATCTGTTACTGTGTCAACTTAATTGCAATAAATGATTCCCTGCAATAAAGTTAGGACAATACCCCACTTTCCGGTGTGCGAGCTGAGAATTCGGGTTTTGCCTTTTCCTGCAAGGTTTTCAGTTTGCTGCTTTTTTTGCTGTTTCCTTTAATGGGCCAGCTCTACACATTTAGTATGAAAGCGAAAAGCACACATAGGTGTACAGTGATTACACTTCCGATCTCATCCATCAGTGTCCAGGCTGAATATTATTTTGCAAAATTATAAGAATCATCAATCACTTAACAATCAAGGTCATCATACAGAAAGAGACAAAAAGCGATGTGAACCTGGGGAAGACAATCCAAGACATACATCAAAGAGGAAATGATACCCGTCACAGAGGTTATCAAACAATATTAGAAAAGTTAAAAACTGGCAAAAATATCGCAAAATGGAAACTGGGCATGTTCAGGGTTCACCAGATCAACCAAGAAGCACGCACTTCCTGCAACACCTTCGAACAACCTAGAAGCCGGAAAACAATGCATTATGCAGTATCCCTATTACTCAAGTCGAAATCTTACGAATATGGATGATCCGGCGTGCGAGATTTCTCTTGAACCTTCGCATGGAACATAATGTCAGCGAAACTTTGAGCTCGATAATAATATTCTGCCTGTCCGGTGAGACGATACATAATCAGAAATGCATAACCGTTTCCCGCAATTCCGTGGCATATTCCAGGACCTGGACAAAACAAGGCGTAAATCTTTATTTTAGATTACGCGCGACTATCAAAACACCACAAGATAATTTAGAAAATCTCAGTTACCTTTTCGCAACAATCCTTTCTTCCAAATACAGTCGGCCGACAGCTCGCAGACATCCAAATACTTTTTGTCTTTGTATACCATATAAGCCTTCGCCACCATGTATATGACACCTGATTCAAAGAAATAAGACATCTGAATATAATCGCACTTTTCTATATAAATTTACAGTTGTTCCTAGAGCAGCAGGATTTGGCTTACCGGGAGCACCGTGACACCAGTGCACCAATTCATCATGAGGATCCAAGCGTTTCTCACCGAACACAGGCGGGAAATTGCCACTTTTATCGTGCTGACCAATAAGATAGTCAATGCTTTTTTTAATGTCCTCTTCGGCACCGGAGATCTGCTTCAGTACAGGAAGGAATGACAGCAGCATTTGCAGTATGAATGACGCCCCGTGAGCATGACCTGCGGCCAAACGTGCAAAATCGTACCGGGTAAAATTGATTGGCATCGGGAGTCGCTTACCCAGATAGTCGGAATCAAAATGATAAAAGTACAGCGGGCTCACATCCTCCAGTCTTTGCTTTTTACTGTATTTGCGACCAGAATGAATTATTGCTTCGACAATAGCTTTCACATCGATAGATTTCAGAATCTACAATACAAATATTTAACTTGCAATAAGAAATTAAATTACAAAGTGTAAATTAACCGAAGTACTATCTGTCATACCTCGTGATTAGGAAAAACTTTCCACAATTCCAGAAGACCCGCCAAATAGCCAGCTCTGCCAGAAAATAACTCATCCCCACTGGATTTATGGTGCTTAATAGAGTCGACATTTTTACAGAAATCAGCAAAGGTCAGTAAGCATTGTTCAGCTTTTTCAACTTCCCCCGTTGCGTGGTAAAACAGTGCCCCAACAACAAAGACGCCCGGCGCACCGATAAGGAAACCGTCGTCTTTTTCACCTGTATCTACCAGTGCAGCCTCCAGAAGACGTCGTCCTAGACCAACGGCCATTTCTCTATCCGTCTCGGCAATGTTCCGCGTCTGAGCAATCCGCATGCAGGAATATGCAACGCCTGCTAGTCCAGTGTAGATGTCTGCATGTTGTGCAGTCAGATCTACTTCGCTGTAATAGTGGTAAACCTTTCGCAGCAGTCCCGGCTACACGTGGGAAAGGTCAAAGCGCGGAAAAGGTCAGTCATAAGAAAAGGCTATTAAAATTGTTAGGGCAATTATATCTTTTACTTAAGTTACCGCGTCTTCAAGGTACGCTATCCCTGAATCGCCAACTGGCTGCCCATAATACTCCGGAAAAGGATTCTCGAAGTAGCGTGTGTGGTAAAGCTTCACTTCCGGGACTTTCCTGGGCACATGCTGCTCTTCGTCTGCAAAATCGTGCACAGGCTATTGCAGCATGGTTTTAATCGCGCTGCTGGCTGCAAGATGTTCAAAAGGTACACTAATATTAAAACAGAAATAAAAAATATCACAACCACAAACCGAATAATTATTCTCCCTTGCATGCTCATGATCACGCTAGCCAGAAGCACTCTCAAAGCGGAATTCAAATGGAATGCCGCATTGCCATTCGAAAGTCAAAACGAGTACTAAACAGACTTTCATTGCTCACTAGTCTAGTTGCTTATTATTTCAGTTTGATGTTTTTAGTTTAAGGTAACATTTTTCGGGTGCAGAGCGGTGAAAACTACGAGGCAGAAAGCAACAGGCTGAAATCTGAAGAAAATGACAAAATGATAATAATTAACACTGATAAGTAATAAAAACAGCATTAATGTAAATACTCCTATTGTTTAGTCTGCGCTTAATTTATAATATATGTTAGAGTAGTAACTTTAACTTACTAGTTAAATAGTTAAGTTCATCCTATCATACAGATACATGAAACCTATACTTCAAATATTCGCGGTTTCACACATAGTGCGACAGCCCATGAGTACCACTGTACCAGTACCATGATCACTCTTGTCGTAATTTTCATGTTGTTGTCGGCCTTCTGTATCTTTCATACTGTGTCCGGGTTTAATAATCTCTGCTTCTTTGCCTTCTTGGGAGGTGTCGTTCCCTCCGTGATGACGACGATGCGTGTGGTGGTAGTGATAATGTATTTCTTCCGCCATTCGCTTTTCGTGAGGGGGTGCAGAGTTTTAGCAAACAAAATCCAGATGGAAGGGTGAGTGAGAAACAAGCTCGCTCGTAAGGCGTGCTCTAGTCCTTTACAGCAGAACTTTTTTTTTGCGGGTATACCGGTGCAGCGAGAAAGCTGCAAATAAAAGTAGCAAATCACAAATGCATAAACTGATCGCTCAATACAAAGAGTTTTTCGGAAAGAAGTCTTACTTAAAATTCTTATTTTACTGTATAGCTCATACTAAGGCCAATAAATGAATAAACCATAGTAACACGACCCATAAGAAAAAAGGGTTGAGATCTTCCATAAACTCTCCAATGAACTGAACTTTTGTGCTGGATACTTACCGTAGTACGGTATTACAATTGTGGGAACTGGAAACGAACACGGCAGAAACTAGCAAATTTCAAATCAAAATTTCAATAATGCAGCATGTACATATTTATGGTACTACCGTTTAATTCCATTAACAATGGAATTTCTGAAAAATGGAGACGGAAATGCTGAGTGGAATCGCTAGAGACGGAAGTACTCACAGTAAGTACTGTACAGACGGTTCGAGTACGGTTTAAAACCCGCAAAATCTCTCGTACAATTGTACAAAGTCGAAAGAAGCTTGCGGCTTGAATTTTTCAAAATTCTTTGCTTTTCCGTTGTCGGCACTGAATCGGCGTTTAATAAATTATGATTTTAATTGAATATAAAATATCAGAAAGCGTGGGAGCAATTTTTTATCGATCAAGAAATTAATGACATTTTTTATTTTGGCTACTACTTTGCTATCTGATAAGTGTTGATAGTAATCAGCAGCCTTGGTTCGCCGTTTCATTATTCATAATACTGTGCGAAGCATTTGACTCTATGATACTACGGTGCTTTCCCTGCTTTGGAATAGCATCCTGTAGGCTCACCGTTAGTTCTTCTAAAGCCTTGGAATACTTCTCCTGGTTTGTTATTAAATATTGAGTATTCAGATTTTAAAGCAAAATCGAGACCTCCACCTCGTTATGAGTATTGGTGATATTCCCTATTCCAAGGTGAGGATTTCCGCAGTGTTTTGCAGCTGTGATGATGCACGTGCTGGCAGTTAGTCAGTTAGTGTGCTTAAGTTCTCCACCTTACATAATGTGTAAAACATCGGCACCTATGTTGTGCCTGAAATCAGTAATCGGAGGTTTAATTCTTGTTTTAACGTTATTTTAGCTAGTACTGTAATGTTTTTCCGATCATTAAAAACTGTCTTTTAGAAGTTTGCAGAAAATACTGTATGTATACGATATGTACTGAAATATCAATGCTCGAAAACTCGTTGGTTTCTTTCAGTTCTTCTATGAATCTACAGACTAAGAAGTCCGAGAAGAGAAACGATGATTGGGCGACTGGAGACCTCGATTCCTCAGTGAAAATGCGGAAGCTTGCTAATGGACTGAAGAAAACTTTGACCAGCAGGGGAGGAAACGTTTCAGAGGAGATCACAAAGATTGATGCCGTACCAATTGTAATTTAAATCAGCGCTTTCCGGCATTCGTGATTAATTCCGACAAAGCATTTGATGGAACAATATCTTCACAGGTTGAGCCGATTGATGAGGCCACATTGCGGAAGATGCTTAATGCATTTGAGAGGAAAGCGTTAAAGAGTAGAGCGAATGGCTTAAAGAATTCCGATGATGCGGCCAGGTAAAGCTCAGCGACCATGGTGGCATAGCAGGCTGATTCTTGCTAAAAAACATTACTTTCCGTTGTTAGGTTTATGAATTCTGAGATTGAACTGAATGATACTGTTCAGGAATTGCACATTATTAACAATGTTGCGGCGCCACCCGATTTGTATGCCGTCCTCCTGCAAATGAACAGTGCGCAGACGTCGACGCAGCTCTTATCTCACGCAAACTCTGGTGAATCTAGAAAACCTAATGGTTTTTTAGTTATTTTTTAGTCTTCTTTGGTATGGAAGACCGGGGACCGTTTAAGGTTCTGCAGTTTATCCCATAACTGCACGCAGCGCATCGGCAGTACTTTTTCGCTGGTGAACGTGCACATTGGAATTTTGGAACTATCTAAGTGCAGAAAAAACAGGGTGATTTGGAACTGATCCCTTATTTGTTGGATTTTAGAATTTCTTAGAATGACAGCGAACGACAAGGATATTCGAAATATGACCTTGTGTGTGCGACATGTGGAGTTTGTTCCCGAGTGGTTTCTCTCCAGATGTTTGGCAGTCGTTCATGAGTACATACATTACATTCTTTTCATTTGTTCGTTCTCGTTGCAATAAGTTTTGGTCTGCATTTAATAGAAATCGTTGCGCACGGAGCTCTGATTTAAATGGAAAAGTCTCTAAAGGAGATTCCGCATTTAGGGATGACGAAAATGCGCTTTTGTAAGTACCACTGCTTTGGCGTTATGCAGCTTTAAATTCGCAATGGCAAGATCTGTTTAACTTGCTGTAACTTTTTACAGGGAAGCTTGCTTGTGCCGCCGATTCGACTATGGAAAAATGCTTAGTAGATTACGAAGATTACCTTTCATTTCCATAGTTGCCGCAGCCGAATTTATTCTCCAAAATCTCCACGATAATCCTTGCACTATGGAGGTACATAATTTACTAAATCATTCATACGATACCAGTATTTCGTGTTTTTCTTTGCATCGTGGCGCTTTACAACAGTTGTGCATTAATTTCGTAAGAAAATAGTTTCCCTCAGTTTAGTGCTTCTGTGGTAGATGCTGTCCGAACACATAAATTTGCATCTTTTACTGCAGTAAACGATATTTTTGCTTTATTTATGTAGGGAATCACATGGATAGCGGTTTTAATTGAATCGCACTTTATGGAGTGGACAATTGCAGCCGATGCCCATCAGGTCCTGGTTGACCTGCAGCACGTCATATCAGAAGAGGTACCAGTACTCTTTGTTGAGTGCAAATGATTACGCATCATCGTCACGGTTTCTATGCGGTAATTGTGAATTATAAAATAAGAGTTTAAATCTTACTGAGGTATTATGATTAGTATCTGTAGTATCGTTCTCAAGATTTGGATGCACTTTTGGTGCATAAATTGCAGTACCTGGTACACATATACCCGTTAGGTGGGCTTCCTGCAGTGGAAGTAATATAAACTCTACTTCAGCTTTTACGATTTAAGTCCATTCTAATAGTTTAATCCATCCCGAATAAATATTGCCGGTACGTCCTGAGTATGCTTATTAGCAGTTTTGTTTTTCAGATCGATACACGGTATTCATGGTTAGAAATTGAGGGCAAGATCGAATCCCTTAATGCTGTTTCGGAAGCGAAAAAGGTGGACCAGAGCGAAGACCGGAAATATTGGCATTCTGTTATAGAGTATTAAATGCTTAGTTCTTACATTTATTTTGTTATCGGGAAGATAGTGAAACTGTGATGAATGTAATGTTAAATAGGGAGAAATAATTGCCTTTTGCCGGATTTTTTTCTGGCCCAGTGGTGCGCTTTTGGAGGAACCGCTCAATAAAGATTGTCAGTGTGGAAAAAATTTGACTTAAGTAGCTGTGCTGTCATGCTGACCAATACCATGAAACACCCAAGATGCCTGCTTCTAAGACCTAAGTGTTCATGCCGCAATCCCGTAGACATTTCCACAAGCCACACATTTTGTGAGTGGAGCCAGTAAAGTCTGACCGTTTTAAATCTTAATGCTGCAGTGTGCCATAGCTCATACGAGAATAACGTTAACTACAAATATTACATTCGCCGTCAAATCCTCGACCACAGTTTAATTATTTTATTCTCGAGTCGGCTAACAGCAACGAAGCAATAAAAACTCGACGCAATATAACGGAACACAATAAGCTGATTATTCCAGATTCCTAATTCTCGTATGTACAGACTATACAAAAACACAATAGTAGTTCTCACACTAGAACAAGAACACCATAATTCATTACACGAAAAAGAAATCAATGTGGAAATACTAAGTGACATCAAAATATTCTGTAAGTTTTCGAGATCCTGCACCACGTCCTTCTCTGGCTCTAGCAGCAGCAGGTAAGCGTGACGAAGGCGTGGACGCAGTTTGACTTGCAGCTCGCGATCGTCCTCCACGACCACCACGTGCTGTTCTGCTGCTACTAGGGACGTATTCCTCTTCGCTATCATCATCATCAATCGTTATTTCTTCCACTTTCGCTTTGCGCCGACGAGGTGGCGACTGCGTTGCAGTGGTGGCTCCTCCGCGCCCTCGTCCCCGTCCTCTGGCAGCAGCAGCTGGCTTCTTGACAGGCTTTTTATTAGCTGCACGCCAATCTCGGAAATCTTTGATACAGGCCGGAATGTCCGAATGCTCAGTATGGTACTTCAGCACATTTCCGCGCAGATCTTTTGATTCGAAACCGGTCTCTCCCATCTCGGATAGGTACTCTTCGACGCGCCCTTTTTGGAATTCATACATATCCATGACTGCATCTTTATCGTCCTACAAAGCAATACTTCTATTTAACCAAAAATTTAGTAAAGAAAAAGGAAATTCTTTCAAACACCGAAAACTACAAACTAGGTACAATTTAATTACTGTCAGTTTACAAAAAAACTCACGCTTTGAACGAACTCGCGCAATGCTTCCGTAAGCAATTTTGGATCAAACAAAACCATCTCGTCCGACTTGGCCACGAAATAATCCACCACAAGATCTTCGATCGAAACGGTATCAAGCACGATGGTCGGTTTATAAACTGCTTTACCCAGATTCTTATCCTTCGCAGGCACTTTTTCCTTGGACTTCACTGGTAATATTATGTCACGCGGATTGGCAACCCGACCGACAAACTTTTGTCCAAACAAAATCGGATTCAAAGGCTCAATGTTGCCGAAGTCGACACGTAAACGCACAAGCGGTTCTTTTGGTTGTTTTTCCCGCGATTAATTTCCACATGCCGGATGATGCGTTCCATTCGTTTAGTCAGATACTTCTCGACATCAGCACGGATAGTTCCCAGTGTAATGTCATCTTTTTTTAACCCAGCCAATTTCAGATCAATATCTTCCATAACAAAAGGACGCACTGTTTTCAACGGAATCGGATCCGTGCGATACTTCCCTCCACACACTTCCAACCGATAGCAGTATTTCTGCTTCTTTTCCCCGTCGCTCATCGACGTCGCCACAGTGCTGCCGGGCTGAAGTATGTCGCAGCGTCTCACTTTACTCTTTTCCGGAATATGAATGGGATCATGCTCGTGTCCCCAGATCACTAAATCCATCCAATCCGGTATGAATGTTTCGGGAATGTAGTTGGTACCACCGCGGAGAGAGGGGCGATTCTGGTGCAAAATGAAAACATCGAACCACTGCTCCGGTCCACCAGGTGGCTCCACGAACTTCACTTTGCCATGGATGTGTGCACGATGTAGCCGCTCATCTCGAATACTTCCGAGTCCGTAAATGGCCAATTTTGAGCGACCCTTCTTGTACAACAAGGGCTCAATTTCGATTTCCTCTGAAAATACGACAATTTTTCATTAAAGCACATTTTTCTCGCCGCCACCACTAGCACAATAAAATTTTTATACGAAGCTTAATAACGCATTATTCTACTACTAAAGTATATCAAGCTTCTTCAAAATGCAAAATACCAGTATTCACACTATTCATATTGCTAAACTTTAACCGAACCACAATTTACACTACTGCTAAATACAGCAAGAATCAGGTTTGACTTGTTCGGGGAAAGCAAGAACATAAGGCAAAAATCTCCGAGCCGCAAACCACATATGGAAAATGGCACAGCAGTCAAGAGCCACGAAGTAATAAACTGGCGCCGTGTGCCGAAAATATAGCCAACAGAAGCGTTTTCGCAATTTCGCTTACCAATATTCTCAACTTTTCCGAAGTAATTAACCAGTCCGTACGTGTGCAAGAGATCCAGTTCACTCAAATATCGCGATCCACTAGGATCATCGTGGTTTCCGTGGATGGAGAACACTGGCAGGGAAATCTTCAAATCCGGATCCTTCGTGTTTAACCGTCGGAACATGGGAGCCATGTGGGCAAAATTGACTTCGGGATCGCTAACCAACTGGACGCTTGTCTTCCTGTCTCCCATACAGTAATGTCGCAGCAGGTTCGCACACTGTTGAGCCGCGAAACGGGATGGTTTGTTCTCGTGGAACAGATCGCCACCCAGAAGCACGAAATCCACATCCTGTTCTACTGCAGTATCCAGAACTTCCTCAAACGACTGGAAGGAATCCATTCTGCGCATTTCATCTCGGTCAGCATAGCCCAGATGACAATCCGAGGCAACAAGTATGTAAAACGTCTGTCCCGGGTCCGTCTGTGAGTTTGGGTCCGAAAAGGGTGGCAAATGGCGGTCTGATAACGTGCTATAAATGGATGACGAAGACTCCGAACGGTACGTACCGAAAGTCTGGGTGAGTTTCTGCGAAGGACTGTTTGGTGGCGAAAACGACTGCGTCATGTTGATCTGGCAGGAGAGCTGAGGTGCCAACTCTTTCCTTTCTGTACCTCGTACGTAAATTTTGTAAATCTGACGAAACTAAACCAAGGCTATAAAACCTAACACAGGAACCGAAACAAGCTGAAAATGTGCTGTTTGCACGAAGAAATTGTCATTATCGAATTGAAATGAAATACTACGGTAGTAACAACAAAACTAATATTTCAGTTTTGTACTTTTGCCTTTTGCGTCCTTCCAGTTTCCACTTCAAGAGTCCTTTCTGTTTTCACGTTCGCGCTTGTTCTTTATTTTAGGGTGCCATGCTCCTCATTAAGCAGCCACCCGAAGGGTAGTTTATATTCGAACAGCTCTCTGCCGCGCGGGCGGCGATTCCGTCACAGTTAGTGCGGCAGCGGGCAGCTGCAAAGCGACAGTGCAAGGGTTGCACAGGTGCAAGTGCACGCTTTGCACTGTGCAGCAAATATACACTGTCGCAAGTTGCCACCCCTGTGGATGTTTTTGAGCCTCCATCCAAAAAATCGATTATCTTTTCTGCCAGGACTGCAAGCCCATACAGCTGGAAGTAGAAGGGTTCAGGCAAAACTTATTTAAATTTTTCTTCGAAGTTTGGTGATTATTTTTTGTTTGTGAAGGTATGTATTGAAACGTCTGCCTTTTATGGGAAACATGAAAAACCTTTGAAATGGTTGTAGCGTGTTACACAGCATGCTTGTACCATTGGGTTCCGACATGAGTCCAGTCATGTGATATCTGCTTCAGCGTGTGTTTGTTCCGTAGGTTTCTGCCGAATTCTTCAGGATGGGGATCGAAATCCCCATGATCGTGGTCACCCTGTTTTGGGCTGCTATTGGCATCCTGGGCCCCTTTCTGGTTCCGAAAAATACGGACAGAGGGTGAGCTTTTTGCTCGTACAGGCCGAGCCTTTGCTTCTGCTATGTTATAACTCTACATCTACTCGAGGAGTCTATTGGCTATTTTACTATTACCTAAAAGTGCTGAAACTCGCCAAGGGGAAAGAAATAAAATTAAGAGCTCTTAACATTGAAATGCAGCGTTCTGACTGCTTTCTGAGTCTGTTTAATCAGCCGCCAGAGAAGTATAATCTAAGTTAGCAGAAAGTTAGGAGAGCAGGAGCGGTTGCATATAAGTATATGACTATATGGCTTTGAAATCAGAACTCGGGATTTTTTTACATTTTTTTAAACATGAACTCCCAGTTTATTGACCTATTAAGATTCTATTTGTAATCTTTGCTGTAAGGAAAGTAAATGCTTACGTAATTTAAAATTGATAAGTGATCCAGTGTTTAAATTTGCGTATTATTCTGTTTTAAACTCTTTGTCTTGTCACGTACGTAGGTTTGGATTTGGACATATTTTGTTTACTTATTATTTTCACCCGTGTGTTCTTTACTTTGTAGGCTTATACGAACGATGCTTGCGCTGACGGCGGTCTGCTGCTACACTTTGTAAGTGAAACGGAAACTTGGCGCTTGGCGACGTTTCTAATTTCTTTATTCTTGTAAAAGCCTTTACATATACTTTAATTGTGCTGATACATTAGTTTTATCCTATGGTATTAAAATTTTTATAATTTGGATGAGATGTTGCGTTTTTTTACAGCTGGTTAGTGGCATATTTATGTCAGTTGAATCCACTGTTTGGACCAAGATTGCCTGCAAAGGTTATCATTGCCATGCAGCGCGAATGGAGTTGAACGATCTGACATGCCACATGCGTTATTAAAGATTTGACACCCGACGCGTTCGTTGCGTGAACTTGAAGCGTTTTATTCTGTGAATGTTTGAGTTGCTTATATATGGTCAAGATTTAATGTTTGGCTGTGTCTTTTAAGTTATTTTAATTTGCTGGAAATGGAGGCTTTACCTTAGTTCGTTAAATAGAATGTTCTAGCTCTTGAAAATGGCGATTTATGCAAATTACATTCCCAATTTTTCTGAATCGCTTGCGTATCCAGAATCGCTTGCGTATCCAAGTATTTCGAATGGACTCCCGACTGCTTGAGTCTAATATAAATACTGTTAAGTCTTATAAAATTAATGGTAATCCCCGGGACGGTAGTACTGTGCTCGATAGTTGATACACATCATTCCAGGTTCCAAGGCTTTTGTTGCACAAAATTATGGTGGCAATTCTGTGCGCCCAGTTGAGTTAGGAAAGTTGGAAGCTTTAAAAATTTTGAAAACCTCGAATTAGGGCTGACAGCGTGAAACGGTTAGCTAGATACATCTAAAATCAAATCAAAAATGTGGTTTGATATGCCTGGGTGCATTAAGTCGTGCCAGACTTCTCGCGGAATATCGCGCGGATGTCGTTTAATCGTAAGGGCGCAACAATTGCGTTTACGCAACTGAAAAGCGCAATTCCATGCGGATAAGTGCCGAATTGTGACCTTTTCAATAATTACTGGTTAAGCTTGTGCAGCAACTGCCTGTAGAAAATTTATATTTTGAAAGTTTTTGAATCAATAGAAATGCTATTTCAAAGGTCACAGGCCGAAAACTTTAAGTACATAAGGTCATAACCTACGAAGCAGAGCAGAATCATGATCACAGACTGCGATATCTTGTTGCACTGTTGTTGCGTTATGCAGGTAGGCTTTAATTACATTGTACAATGTACATTGCATGTATTATGTACGGTGCAGCACGCAAATAATTATTAAGCGTAGTTTTTTGATGCGGTTTAGCAACGAATCTACTAATACATACATATAGCAGAAATCCATTATAAACACTTTGTATATTAAAGACAAATCACATTTACAACGGTTGTTTAATTTTCCGGGTTATTTTAACTTCTCCGCTAATTCGAAGACTATCATTACAGTAAATATTATTATAACAGTAAATTTCTGCGCCGTAGTTGTGAAACTTCTGAAGACTGAGGTGCTGGCTATTGAGCGTCTAAGAGCAAAATAATGCACGTATCGGTACAAAGTAGTATTATGTACCTTATTTCGATTCAAGAAGTGCAAAGGTTTCCTTCATTTTTCCATAATTTTATGGTGGGATCGTTTTGGTCGATAATTAGCGACGGATTCATTACCCACCGTTTTGCTTTTTTGGTTCATAGCACACCCCATTTCATACTACGTCTAGCTGTGGAATTAGGAAGTGGTACGTGAAGTCTTCCGAAATACTCGTACAAAACTTCGCTGGTTCATAATCAATTGGGCAGAGATTGCAGTCCGCATAGCAAAAACGTCAGATATCGCCTAATTAAATAATGCATATGCAGTACGTAATTACTACCAGCAGGCATGTTAATAAGCTTATTAAATGTTTTTATTAAAAGTGACCACTTAAGTCATCATTTTTAGTAAAACCATTTGGCCGTTTCGAAATAAAACGCAACGCGGGAGATGCATTCCTGCCGCCAGGGATGATTGAAAAAATTAGTAGGTTGTAAATTATTAGTAATTACCTCACTTTTGAATGCCAGCTGGAAAGACAAGCCGGTCGGTGTGTTCACAGTTGTCGGCATTTCTTCTATACGCTTACCTTCAGCTTATTATTCTAGTTTTTTATCCGTTTGTGGACCAAACGACAAGAGTAGTGCCATTTGTTTTGTCAAGTTTGAACAACTGATATACACCTACGTTATATCTTTTCTATGACTCTTGAAAATAATTAAGGTTGAACAGATCTGCCAGCATCTAGTTGTGATCATCTCCTGTGGATCCGAAATCGGATAGAGACTTATACTTAATATTCTGGAGGTTTAAACCACCCAGTGCCGCGGGTGTTTGTAGAATTGTATTGACAACCTACTTTTCCGTCGTCAGCAATGAAATGGTTTATAAGGTTAAATTTATCTACAGGACCACCTGGGTGGTATATCGTGACTGTTTTCGCTCCGTCTGTGCGTAAACAATACTGCAAAGATTCTAAAGATGTCGAATTTTCAACAGGAAGTCGCCTACTCAATCAAGCACGGCTTTTATGGAAAACACTGGGCGGTAGACCATTCAGTGCAGCCGTTTCCTGTCGAAAAATTTGCAAGGACAACTCGTGTTTTTGAGCGCGCTTGCTCCATATTTTTTCGCCAGCTATATGGGATTTTTTGGTCGGCCTGCTTCAGTGCTTCTTAAGTTGACAACTTTTTCTCTGGCTGCTCAGCACACGTACCATCGCATTTTATCCGACTTTCATCCTCGATCCTATCGATTTCCGACCACGTAATCATGCACTGGTCGCCTGTTCAATATTGTTGTTTGGGAACAGTTATGGCTAAACGCACCAAGCAAAGAGCACTTTTGCCGGAGACAAGATTAATCATTTCGGGAAGATTAGTAAAAATCCATTTGGCAAAATAATTTGCGGACCGATCCCTTGCTCTCGCGCTCGCAAATTAAATTAAAGCGATTGTGCAACCACCTTTTCGTTATGCTATTGACAAGTTCTGGACAACATGTCTGCAAACATACTGCACTTACGTCTGCATGCACGCTGCAGATGTTGTATTACACGCTCACAGAAACGTATTATGGTTACAACTGCGCAATCAGGCAGTATTAAGCCCGCCTGATGCTATTACCGACGCCGACTACATTTTAAAAAATAAATATTCTTGGTGTACGTACCTAAGCATTATAAGAGAAAAACAGCATTCTTTTCTGCAGTTTATTTTGCGATATTGAAACGACATGCCAGTACCGCTGCAAGAAAATGAACAGAACGCTTCGTCAAATTCTCTGGTATACTCAACAAACTAAAACAAGCCGTATTCACCATCAAATATGTGAATACATTGATATTACAAGCAACATTTATGTATATTTTATTAATTATTTGCAGACTTCAATAAATGCCCACAATTACATCACCATTCGACATATCGCCGACAATGACGAAGGTTGCTCTGAAGTAAGTGACTTCTGTTTACTTTCGAACTGCCAAATACACATTATGCTTTTTACGAGCTGCTCGGTGGAAAAAGCCGAATCAGACTGAGCCATATATAAAACGTTTTCTGATATACCGGCATCTCATCAGGGTCAAAATGTGATGCAAATTTTGCAAGAGTTGTTGTATTTGATGAATTACACAGTAGTCCATTAAGAATTTTCTGTGCAATATTTACTTAGCTACCGATGATCTGGTCAATGCGTTTGAGATGGAATGTTATACAACCAAACTGACATATTTCGAGAAATCACTGTTGAATTCGAAAAGCACTACATCGGCTAACAGCTCGATGTTGTCGATTTGCCGCCATTACATCAATAAACAAGAAGGAAATTTTGAACTCTGTTCTACGGTGGGACAACATTGCATATAAATCAGCACTTATGCGCTCTCCCACTGGTTAGTTAGACATAACATGAGCAAAATCTGTCCACACTGCATTTCAAAACCGTTCCAGGATTTCCATTTTCCAGTTATATACAGTTTACAGCGACTATCCCAATCGACTGATCTTTTAGTCTGACTGATACTTATCTATAAAATTATTGTAAACTCCCATGATTGTAAAATTTTGTGCATATTTTAAACAAAAACTCCCTTAAACAGCTAAATCCTTTCAAAACAATTTTCAGGTAACTTATCTATTTAACAAGGGTAGGGGCCCGCGCTTGCAATTTTTTGTTATTTTGATGGCTGTTGCCTATTAAAACAATTTTAACAAGGGTCAAAACTGGGAAAGTTTTAGGTTTAAAATTTATAGACTGCCTTAAAGTGGAAAAAGAAGCCAAAATTTTTATATTTAAAATCTCTTACAAATTAGTTATGAAAGTATATGGTGAGGCAAAATCGCAAATTGATATATACTTCTATCGCTTATGCCGGAATGTTCAGCGATGTCGCCTATATTGGTGGTGCACGTTCAGCCGGTTTCGGCGATATTTGTTTTTTTAAACTTGTGTACAACACCATGTCATGCGCAAATCTTGTCCAAAAGTTTAGACATGGAATGTAATCGAATGCAGTAAACCTAGACGAACTCTTTTTTAACTCGCAAATGAAATTTAGCTTCTGAAAGAACCAATTATCTGCACATTGACCATATACCGAATATACAATGCACATCCCGCCCGTCCAATAGAAGCGCAATTTTGCGCTGACTGTGAGGGTTTGGACCATACATATAAGCAATATCTACCAGCATAACGGCGTATTATTGATTACAACTATCCAACGCCGATCGGGAATTATAATGTATGTTCAATACAGAATGTTCGATACATACACATACAGGACCATTTCTCTAGTCGTTGGGGATAAAGCACCGGCAAATTTACAAAGGACAGGCGCTTTTGAATCCGGAAAGCCTTCGGGGTAGGTTAGTGGATAATCCTCTTCCCGAGTGAATTATACACAAGTGCTGCGTTGATCCTTTTTTAGCGTTATACACAGGGAGCGAAACAAGGCACTTTTTCCCTGTGCAATCCCAGTCCAACATCCGATCTCTACTGTGCGTCGATAGTTTTATGTCATATGTGTGTGTACTTTCATTCAAGTCGCTTTTCAATGGATCCAGCTTTGTTTTCCTGTCCGTTCCGGGTGAAAACATGAGTGCCATTGTAGAAAACCCACTTGTAATACATATGCTTGTATAAATCGCAGTTCGCAAAGTATTCACAATGATATTTGTGATTTGCAGTATACCGGCATATGAGATTGTGTACCGATATTTTTTTGGCCTGTAACTTATTTATACAACTATCAGCGGCAATCGGGATTATCCAGTGTGAAACCATATAACTTAATCACATCCATCTCCGCCTATATACGACAGCATACGCGGCTAGTATAGCGTGTCTGTATAATTCCTCGTCATCACAAGGCTCATTTGGGAAATTTCATGTAACGAAACGACGGGGAGTTAACTGCTTTCATAGTGGTTAGCCGTGTGTAGTGCGCGCGGCGCTTGTCCTGCGTGTGCCAGTGTGTGTCGGCATCTATCTGATTCCCATCGGACGTGAGTGTGTTATCACCGCAGTTTGTCCGTTAGGGGACCTACTACTGGCAAAATTAGTCGGCATTAGGGATAAGCATTGGACAATCTGAACACAAGTTTCCATTAAGAGATTTTCTTGGCTTTATCCCCAATTTGCTTTTCAAAGAACACCATCGTCGTCGTCGGTCGGTCGCTCGCCAGTAACCTTACCGGGCTTCTTTCTTATGGGGTGCAGTGTGCACTGGGCCCGGAAGTGCCAGCACAGCATGGGCATGCTGCAACACATGTATTTAAGCCTGCTGGTCAAGTGAGCCGTTTTTCCCTATTACTTAACTGGGATTGCGCATTTTCTCCTACTGTTCATGATCCCGTCTTGGGGAGTACTCTTGTGCTGGCCAAAGAGGAATTACTATCTTGTTGTGGGATTCTCAAGCACGTTCTCATGATCGAGGATTTTTTTCTCCGTCAGCCGCTACCGACCAATTTTCCGGATTAGCCTTCTCCACGAGCGTAATAACAATTTAACGATTTACTATTGTCGTATATCACCGTTGCGCAATAAGTGTCGTATGACGTGTACGTAGCGCTGCTTATGTCTTGTTATCAACTGCTTTTTGCCGTGGTCAGCAACATCATCTGAAAAACGCATCTATGTTGTTATTGGTTATGGTAAAATTAATCGCTTTATTAACTATAACTTTTACAAAAGTTGCTACAATAACTTCAATTGCATGCGCGCCTTAACATGAGTGCATCTGTTGCAGATGTCCCAAGTTTGATCCGAAAAGAGCTGTCGGATTGCAACAGAATGACTTAAACCAGCCGCAAATGATAACGAGCAGCCAAAGGAAGTGACAATGTTCTGTGCAGTCCTCCTCAATCGGCTCTCCGCAAAGTGTATCATTTGCCTAATGAGCGGATTTCTCTCTGGTTCCCTATCTAATGAAAGCAGCACTATATTTTAACGGGCTAAATCGAACTGGATTGTGTAGACAATTTGAAATGCGAGGCTTCCGGGGTCTTGATGGAATGCACTATAGGGTCTCTCCCGTGCCACATCGTCTTGCCATCATATCACAGTTAGTGGTCTGCGTCTTACTTACCGGTAAGCTTGACAGCAAAAAGTGCCAAAAAACTCTGATAATGTGTTTATGCATTAAATACTCTCTATCATTATTTGCTTACTTTGCAATGCGTCAAGAAGGGATTTGTTTGTCCATAGCATTCGGCCGGCATTTTCGTATGCCGGCAGTACCGATTGCATATCCGTTCGCCACCACTTCAATTTTTTGCTTCCTTATCTGAATACCTGCGTATGTACGAACGGCATCGTGTTAACTGCTTGTCTTTTCTGGAATATGGGGAAAGATATCACACAAATTTTAAAGGAGCGCGTAATCATTAGCTAACAATAAGTTTAGCTTTAACTTAGAGAAACTTATTAAATAATGATATAAGTCAGATGATTCGCAAGCCAGATGCTTTGACCGCTATTCATCCGTATACTATAAATACCTTATAAATAATTAATATAAATACCATTAGGAAGTTGTGAGCTGAGCCTTGAAACTTTTTAGGACGTAAACACTCTAATTATCACTGTAAACCTGATAGTCTAGCGTACCGCAGACTATCAATTTGGTTACATATGTGCCCTTTTAGGCAAGGGAAGATCACGTTTCTTATTTAATTACGTAAGTAATAACACCGATCATCGCGATGTCATACACATTTCCAAAAAATGTGTAGTTAAAATTATTTTTGGAAAATTCGTATTCATTTCGCTGTAACGAGAAAAACGTAAGGATACGCAACTGAATGTCAAAATTAAATTTTGACAAATTTGTGGCGATGGCTCTAGAGCAATAGAAATTGTGGGTGACTGCTCCTTTTCCTTTGTATTATTAACGTGGCTACACTGATGCTCTAGCAAAACGTACTATGTTTCAAGGATGGATTGCAAATCAAAATCTTTTAAATTTTAGAAAACACGTGTTCATCATGCTGAACGTTTTCTGTTGATTACAATTGTGATTACAAGCATTCGCAGGTGTCGTTTGTACGTATACGTATACGTATATACTGAACAACTGCAAAATCTTTAATATTAATATTGCAGAAACCTTCTTTCAGGTTAGAAATTCGAGTTGAGATTGCACTTGAAGCATTATGATAAACTATGGTTTATTAGCAAAAGTTTCGTGGTGGTTGTCATACAGCATATTAGTATGTTTAACGTTAACTGTAATAATTTTATTAATCTACTAGTGTTACATTCCACATGCGATGAAGTCTCGTTATGTTAGAGTTAAAAGCAGGCCGACCACTGGAAGACTTGATGTTTTGAATTCGGTATGCAAAGCTGAACGTTAAAATTAATTTGTGTTTTGATTATTGATTTTTGGTTTTTTTATTTGTTAGGGAATAAAGTTTACTGCGATCATGAGGCATTAGCTGCCTGAACTCAAAATGGCGCAGGTCAGCAGGTGTAAATCGAAAAGTCCATTTCCGATCGATACTGCGGCAATCAGCTGTTGTAGTAGTTCTGCTCATCGCTAAATGTTGTTTACAGTCCACTTCAGCTTTTTTGCACGGATGAACGCAGCTGGCGACAAATGTTTATGTTTCCCGGACAAACAAAACATACAGAATTTTCGCGTGTAAGGATGTTTATAATGTGAGTGCAATTTTGGATTTCCCTGCTGTGCCCGTAATGATTAAATTCCAAATAGGTATATTATATTGTGCAGTATCACACAATGGCACACAATATTATATACATGCGGGACAGCGGGAGTAGGTACGTTACTACTGTTTGTTACGAGAAGGTATCTGTTACTGTTCATTTTGGTTATTAGGTATAACCGTATAAGATATCGCGCATACTTTCTAAGTGATCGGGCTTATTCTTAACATAACAATTGTGCATCGCGAGAATATGCACAGAAGATTAATCCGGCGATATGATCGGCCTAGCAGCTTTCGAAGCAGCCGCAATATTGAACGATGTGAAATGATCTCATATTTGAATTTACAGCCTAATTTGTTCGTTCATGCATGGGCAATTCATATGGGTATATAACAGAAGCAGCGATCTGTTAGAAATCGAAGGCGGACAGCGACCTGCTATTCAGTCCATGGGATAACTACCGAGCTATCTCCCATCTTCAGTACGGCTCGTTCTGCAGAATACAGTACAGAATCCATTCTACTGCTTCCATGTTTATATTAATAGATAAGCATTAAGATGCATATCAAAATCTTTCATAAAAGTTCAAGGTTTATGGCACTTGCCAATGTTTGCTTAGCCGAACTATAAGCGTGTCCGAATTTTGCTTATCCCAAGTTGCTTAATGCTTATTGCTACGCCACTTACAATTGATTTGATCCGCAGTGACCTATAAATCAAAGCTCCTAAAAAAACAGATTATCGCCAGGCCGAGGATGGAGGATCGATATGATTTTTGCCGTGCAAATGCCGCCAATTAAATGCGCCGTTGCAGGAAAGCATGATACATATCTTGTTCATTGTAGAATATCCGCAAACATTTCACTGGTCAGCTGCATAGGCTGATTTTTGATGTTCTGATACGCTACATACAGTACACTGTATTGTACAGTAGGATAGTACTCATACATTGCCTATTATGTCGGCGGGTTGGGGCAATTTGCTTTGTACTCAATCAAATGCTATTAAAGCAACTGTAAAGTAGTTCATTTTCTGCATAAAATTAAATTTTTCATTTGGAGGTTTAATTTACAATAGCCAGAACAACGAAAGCTTTAGATTTTTACTAACCAAAACGCGTGAAAAAAAGGAGATTATCGGTTTATTTCCCAAGTATTGGTTAGGTTTATTAACTTTTCCTCCCATTCTATACCGAAATAAAATGTTTGATGCGGCACGCACCGCAAAAACAGTAAATTTACAAATATACGGTGAGCTGATTTGCACGGTCAGAAATCCGAAATTTATGGTTTATACACTTAGGTACACACCTAAGTGTCAACTGAATTCGTACAACTTTTTGAATAAATGATACTTGAAAATTGGTGATTAGGGATTTATTTGTCAGAATATCATCTTGTCTATTAACTTTTTGGTCCTCTACGAGAACACTTCGGTGCGTTTTGGGTAATCATTTTACGGCTTTAGAGACGTAATAGGCGTTCCCTGGGGAATGTCGCTCTTTCCGATTTTGAATTACAAATATCAAATCGTCAGACGGCTGTAGTGCTGAGAGTGCGCGCTTTCCGTTGTTTTCTTGGTGTAATAATTAAGTTAGGGCGTTTAGTTTTTTTATCCTAACGCTATGGATTTGTACGGGCGTGGGAGATATGTACCATCTAGGTGCTCTAGAATTAAAGCTTGCTTGAAAATGTATAGAGAGTTATACAGATTTTGTAATTTGTAGTAATTCGTTCGAACAGGTCAGATATACTTATTCAAAGTACGACTTTTTTTGACGAAATCGTCTATGTTCACTCTCTGTATACATCAAATTCATTTTTTAGTGCATATTAATATCCCGGAGTCGTACAGAAAACTAGAAATATTGGCACTTCTGACTGATTCTACGATGTGGCAGTACGGCATGGCGCTACGGCACTCAAAAGTTGAAGGGCACATCATAACACTAATGCAATGTCAATTAGGTCCATAATCGAATCAACTGAAGGGTGCCTGAAAATGCATCCCTGATTTCATTTTCCGCCAATTCATTTTCATCAGACGGATGTGTACAAAGTACGCTGGACCTCTATAGTGCAGGGCCATTATCGCAGTGCAGAGTCCTCGGATCGTCGGTAGCTTTATAAAGCTTTTGTAGGGAGCGCTTATTATTGTATTGCATGGGTTTCATCGTTAATTTTATCTAACCGCAAAAGTGCATGTACGATGCGGGTAGATTCTCTTTGACTACTCGTATAATATGCCTACACAAGAATGAGGTACAGATGTTTCGGGAATACAATAATTGTGGATACTAACTCGCGCATGTGAAACAACCTACGGGTAGTGAATCTACATGCCCATGGTCAGCAGCAACCTTTATGGTTAGCTTTAATGTAGCCGGTACGTCGGATCGTGCAATTTTGTTCTATGTACGGCTCCTGTCCGTAGTAAAACATTTGCACTTTACCGATTTGCGATTAATTTACCATTCTTTTTTTATTGTATTTACCCAAGTTTCTGCACTACATTTCATTTTGATAATTACAAATTGACCATTAAACTTGCTGTTGCCCATTAAACTTGTTATTATAAATTGGCCGCTGGCTATGTGGGATTACTTATTACGCTCATATTCCTTATTAACAACACACTTCGCGTATACGGTATATGGGCTATTACATAAATGTATATCTACGAGTATATCTATATTATTATTCTTCGTATGTACAAGTATACGCATAACATACTGATATTACTGCGGCAACTTATATCCGTAGTAAACGAGGTACGGGTCTTTCCTACTCTAAATTTCATGTCTTTACCATGCATAATTAAGTAATCCTGAGAAAACATTATTTAGTATGTAATTGCAACTTGTAACGTGTAATTCAATGCCTCAGCAAATGCATCGCTCTGATATGAACGTCATCTAAGTCAAAACTTTCTTCAAAAACCTTGAAAAATACAGAAATAATCTTTCGATTATATTGCATCATGCAACTGTAAGTCTGTAACGAACGTGCTTAACTGTTTATATATTGTATAAACTCAAACCTTTTGTTATTCCAGCATTCAACATAGTTATACGAACTGTACTGTATTAGTATAAGGTTACTTACGTTCATGATGGAGATCTTTCCGCACAAAACAGTAACAAATTGCAGTTAAACGCCACTGAAAACGCTACAGGATACCAAACGGCAAATAACGTATTGGTACACGTAGCACGAAGTGTGATTTTTTTTACGTTAAAACCAGCTATGTAAGTATCTTGAAATTTTTCATGTGCATAGAAAAAACTTTTTCATGTACACGGGTTCTGTACGGATTATTATTTTGGGATAAGAAGTTTCCTCCGAAGTGTTAAGTAGGCTTTGATTCTTCTTTCCGCTTTTGCGTAATTTTTTTGTACCTTCCGTTTTATGGTAGCCACGATAATACACTGTTATGTGCGTACACGTTGGTACCATTATTCGTTCATTAATCGTAAAATGCTGGATTCGCTGCAAGTTCTATGGTCTGGCAGTTGCCATAATCCACATAGCCCGTTTGCACATAGTGACGTACAGATACACTAATTCTGTACGTAAGTATAATTACGTTGTGTTTTCAACTTTCAGAATGGCTGATCGGAAATGATTGGCCCCCGATATTCAGTATTTTCTGGCAGCTTGGCTGTCACTTTGGTAGTTGCATGTTAATAAAAGTACAATTATGTGTGTACTAATCTATCGGTACGAGTACTTGAAAAAGTGCCGGTAGAACTTTCTCACCGCTCACGTGCGGTAGGGTTACCGAATTATGCGCTGTCCTGGTCACATCAACTGGACATATTTTGGCTTAAATATCGAGTTCAAGGAGGAGTGATTATTTTGTAGATCAAAGAACGATGTCGATAATCCGAAACTTTGGATATATGTTCTCCTAGTTAGCCAAAAACCTGCTCCGAGTGCGGTCCAGTAGTGAGTCTCTTGTGAAATTAGTGTGATCCGATTCCGTACCAGTACCCTGCGACTAGGTACTGAAGATTAAAAGTTCCCAAGAAACAGAAGAATGTTTGTTTGGGTTGTGTGCAGCCGGGAGAAATTAACGTTTTGCCCATGCTTTGGCCTAACAAAGTTTAAAATTTAACTAATAATCTAAGAGAGCATGCTAACTGTAATATCTTTTAACAGGCAGTAGCCATCAAAATAACAAAAAATTGCAAATTTAATTTTAACTGCGAAGTAGTGTGCCCGCTGTTAAATTGTAATCAGCTGTTGTATAGTAACGCTATTGTAATTGCTGCGGTACTCTAATTAAAGCTCACAATGAACCAGATCAGTAATTCAACTACAGAAATATTTTATATTATACATCGGGTCCATGGTTCCATCTATAGATGGAATCATTGGGCTCGATCTAGTCTTACAAACACTGGGGCAGTACCAGGTTATACGTATTCTGTTTTTGCGTCTTTAATTGTAAGGCCATTGAGTCCTTTGAGTCTCCAAATCTGCGAACTTTGAGTTTCCCGGTAAAAACAACGTTAAAAGCGGTTGCAGTATAAAATTGCAGGTTGCATCATACTGCAGGCTGCAGCGAGAGGCGTCTCAGGTGGCGACGTCTGTGGCCTTGTGCATACGAACCGGAAATTATTCCAAAAAAGTTGCTAACGTGTGGTTAATCAATTTGCAAATTTGGACCACCGTCCACCAGAGCGACCGGAAATTGTACCCTAAGGTCTATTACAGTTGTACTGCGTTGGGCATTACATATTAGAAAACGCTCAAGAATTTTTGCGCTGAAGTCCACTGAAAGACTAAAAGCCTACGACGCTACAAGCACGCCGCCTGTACATGTGTGGCGCTTGTACAGTTAAATAAGAAACTGCAGAATGATGTTCTAAAACAATCGCGCAAACTCTTTCGTGGCTTTCCCCGTTTAATTATACGTACATATCGGATCCGGATGCTACGAAGAGGTGTTTCGGTAAACCATTGTACATATTACATAGTTAATTGTAGAGTATGCTGCCTAAATTTGTTATTCGTTAATCTCTTAACTGATATTCAGTGGAAACGTGCTAAATGGACCACGGAAAGAGGAACGGTCTAAAATTTATAAAGAAACAAATTCGAATAATATATGGAACACCAGACGTTTGTTATTATTCTGGTAGACACTAAATGCATTTTGGTTCAGTCATTTATTTTCAGGGTCATAACAGAGCGCCGGTTTACAGATACTACTGCGTCGGTAAACAGAATTCCCCAGTTGCGATAGATTCTGAAACCCAAAATACATTAATTTTTATAGGACACGTGTAAAACCAAAGCGGATTTTCCTGATATTATTGGTTATTTCAGCCGCGACAGTGTGTTAATAGAAGCAATTACGGTGCACTCAAATATTATAGCACAAACTTCGTTCGAGAGAATAACATCATCGGTAAATTAGTATTTTTCATTGTAGTTTGCTCATGATCGTAACTTGTTTCTGCTGAATGCACTATATACCGGAAAACTGGCATTATACGGTAAATGAAGTTAAGGAAGCATCATTTTGTTTAGGACATGAGGACTACTTTGTTGTAATTTCACATTTATGTAGATTAGTGTACGTAAAAGCACAACACTACGATATAGGCATGCTACTGTATGATTTGTTTGAGTAGAGTAGCGCTGTGCTTTCTTTCTATCTACGTATACTATACACATTACCCTACATATTGCATCTATATCTATACATACTGTGCAAACGAAAAAAGTTGTCACGAAAGAGCGAGGAATATTTGAATGTTTTCTTTAATCGTTACCCATAGTAAAATTGTACTAAAAAAACTGGAACTACACTATTCACAAAAAGCCTATGTGAAAAATACTTTTCCTTTTTTGTAGTATATTATAATTTTAAATTAATAACGGTGTGCACAAGGCATATGAGGCCTGTACCTTTTTGTCATGCAATGTGCAGCATAATCAGAACTTCGGAAGGTATAAAATTTATAAAGGAGTAAGCTGTAAAGACAGAATAAAAGATTTTCCACATTTAACCTTTTTTTGTGAATACTATAACGTACGTACAATACATAGTTCCAGCCATTAAGCTATTCCAAACTTGCGAATCAAAAAACGTTTACGAACAATGCTGAGTTTTGAACAATGCTAAATTGAAACTCAATTAAATTGATACATAAACTGACAGTGAAGCAGAAATTTCCGGAAAAGCGCGCACTACTTTAAAAGTAACAATGCCATGGTGTAACAACTTGCTTCCTGTGGGCGGCGAATTAGTACACAGAAACTAAAAATCTCATTTGTGCATTTAGTCACTAAATTATTTGTTCTTTTGTGAGCTCTTTCGTGTAATTATGCACTTGAAACACAGTTAGCTTAGCCTTGTTAAAGAAAGATACCTATACTAATCAGATACCCTAAAATACTCGTAGGCGGACGAAGCCATCGCCAAATTGTACAGTAAAAGCATTTGCAACACATATAACTGTATTGCAAATTGATTCATTTACTGATTTTTCTCGCTGACTTCCTTGCAGTTAGCACACCGGAGAAAAGCTTTTTTTCAAGTAATGTAATTCAGTTATATTAGCTTAGTAGTTGTTAATTTCTTATCAGGTAGCAGACTGATTATCAAGTACCTCCAGAGATTTAACATGGATTGAATAGTCCAGAAATCATGAACGCATATTTTCTCGTACAATATTTTTTGAGGGTTAAGAAGTTGCATTATATATTTGTTTCATGAATGCAATACCATGGATTGACCACGCCGTAAGGTAGTTTGTCAATCATTACTCGTCAAGGACGGGGTGACTTGGATTGGATATATGCGCTGAGATGCTCCAGACACATGCAGTGACCGCGTACAGCGGATGCGTGTTTCTGCTGATCGGCGTCCACAATCCACCAGACAAATCTTGTGTACTCGTAGTACAGGATGGCATGCAGGGAACATATACATATCACGCAGGTCATTAGCCAGATGCTACAAATGTCTGGAGAAACGGACAAGACATAAATTGCTTTCTGAAGGAAGATCGATTGGCCACTTCTTTGCGCAGCATTAACCATTATGCAACAACTGGTGCCTTTCTAAAAGACGTTATCACTATTTTATAAGTTGTCCGTTTGTTATTGCTTGGCGCGCGCGCTTAGATTAGGCAGACAGGGGCTGATTGGCTAACAATATGGAAATCCTCTTCCTATCGTTTTTTTGGCAACAGCAGATTGTAAACTATGTCAGCCTAACTAACTGCAATTCCCATCGACACGATAATCTCATGCCCAATATGCCGGGTGCGACGCGTGTATCCAGCAAAATTTTGGGGCGATAGAAAGCTTGACTGCGTGCGTGACGTTAACATGTCATAAGCCATTGATTTTTTTATGAAGCATTGAATAGGCTACTGTATCCCCACCCAACATTCAGAGCAAACCGCAACATGTTTACAATAAGATGTTAAATCCCCTAATGCTCCTTGAACTTTTTATGCCTTTCAGTCAGCTCGATGTCTGACGGTTCCTTACCGGCCAACACTTTTGCTTTCAAAATATTTTTCCCAACTTACAACTACTCGTTATTTACACAGGGGTTACTTTTTAAACGGGGAGTGCACGGTCACACGGTATAAACTTCGGGTCTTTGTAATTACTCCCAAAACTGCTGTAAATTCCTCTTCGTAACTATGAGTTGTACAAAAAATTCGAATACACTTTCGGTGCATAAGAACAACACAAATATGATATATGGATATAATAATTTATTGTTTTCTCAACATTTACAACTTAACCTGTACTGCTGTTGTATAAGGCGGATTCGCTCAGGGAAATTTTAGTTTAGTATGTAGACTCTGCACGTAACGTGTATGTAACTAACTATTTCTACTGGGCAAACGCCATGTCACGTAAAAACAACTTGCGCAGTAGACACTAATTTAAGTAATATAAAATTACACAATAACAGCAATCAAAAGGTGATAAGTGTTATTCGTCGTTAACATTTTGGAAAAACTCATGATTTGGCTTCGGCAACTGGTATATAAAACAACGATTCCTTGATCAGTTAATGGCCTTAGTACGTAACATAATATAGATACATATAATTATAGCTCCTTATCACAAGTGCGATTACATTTCTCCTTAAAATTTTCATTAGTTCAGGCACCGCTATCGCTTAATTGTTGTGGTCAAATACACTGCATTATTTATTGAACACAGCGTCATCATCAAAACAAAGCGCCTGCATTGAAATGCGAGTAGAAAGGTGGCATTGCAGCACATAGACAATTTTTGTTGTGTCCGATAATTTGTTGTGTAGTTTTCATATGAAATACACACTTCGTTTGATTAGATAACTGTATGCAATTACGCGGCTATGCCATTGCCAGCCATATCACAAAAGTGCTAAATATATTTGGTATTTGTGGAAAAATGGATGAGTATGTTATCCAATTGCAAAATATACATTTTTCGTTTTAGAGAGGCTGTAGAGGTTTTGGTTTATTATTGTATATTGTATAATTTCCATATGCAACTGAAAAGTGGAAAGTGTTGGCTTTGAAGTGGCGCACAGCGGAATGCCGAACTGTAACATGAATCGATAAATTACTCCATCACTACAAACATATCGAACAAGCGGCGAAACAATTTTAAGAACAAATACAGCAGCCAAAATACTCTAAACGGCTGCTGCAGCGCACGGAAAAAAACAGTTTTCACTGTTTGCTTTTGAGTTCGTTGATGCATAGTGACGAAACATTATCCCGAAAGAGCGGAACTGATAACTATCCAGCGCCAGTGAATCGTGACGAAAGGTACCAATCTGGCTGGTCGGGCGTAATACGGAGAGGAGGCACCGCGATTGTCGGTCAAAAAGTCGGAAAGAAATGCAGCGAGCCAGTTACGTTAACTCTACTTAATGTAAAGTATATATCCTCCTCGCTCTCCCGCCCTTGCCGGTTCCCATGAAAAATATTCCCGGCACTTGTTTGCACATGCCGGAATACGAGTATGCTTACAGCAATCATGTATGATAAACCGTTAAAGTGGGAAGACAAGACTTAAACAAGCCGCTTTAAGAGACCGATAATTCAATGCATTTATTCAGGAGCGACTGCGGCATTGCGGTGACTGTGGAGCGTGCGTTTATCCAAGCCGTTTGCTACTTGTCATCCATGATCTCCTATTCTGCTGTACTATATATGTAATACAGTGTATATACTTCTCTCCATATATATGCGCCGGGCTTTTGGGAAACGGCAATTCTGGCTGTGGGGCAGTCATTGCGCGCAATTCACCCACCACAAACTGCAGTATTATTCGTTGTATAAAGAATGAGTTAGTGGCCTATAACTAGAAGGTCGTTTTAGAGCAACTTATATATTGATTGTCATCAAATGTTCTTCCTCCGTTTCCCACCGATAAATTCCCAGTTGCTTCTATTCTCTCCATTGCCACTCAAGGCGCGCGCACAGGCTTCTCTCCACTAAATCCCCCCTTTTACAACTGTGCTTTTTTCCATTTGGCCGTCGGCAATCTGTCAGTGCCAATTTTCCTTTACCCGAAAACTTTGTGTGCAGAGACGGATCTGTTTTATGCCGGCTAGCTTAAATGCTTCAGTCCCTATACGCATACGTTGAGCCGGATCATGTTATACCTGCACCGTATCCCGCAGCGTCATGTTATCAAAATGTTCCTTTAATCAGTATTAGATGATTTTGTACTTTTGTACCGTTTTTCTACAGTGCCGTGCACTGTTGCGTGAAGTGGGTTGATGGGAAAGCTAGCAGCTTCCGTGCCGCACTCTGAGCGCCGCACACTGTGCAGTACAATACATTACCCGCCGAAACCGTCCGTTGCCTAATGCTCATCCCTAATGAACGCCTTGATGTTTGGAATTATAGTTTGTGTTTGGCTAACAGAACCAGGTAGCGATGGTAAAGCTAATGTTAGCACAAACACAATGTTTTTTACCTACTTGGCACTGCAAACGTGCGGAATCCGTTTTTCTGAGTGTGTAGCGACAAGATTTGCCGTTACATAAGCGTATCATGAATAATGCTCACATCCGGCGATATATGTTGCTCAATTACCTATGTACACCGCATTGTAAGATAACCATCAATATCGATATCAATATCGACAATTGGCCATCGATAATATTTTATTGCTACTTGTATCCAGCCATGTCCTGTCTATTAGCAAATTACAAAGGACGCATTGCAAAGTTGCCGCTCATCCCACTGTACTCGTGTAAACCGCGGCTTTTGTTATTCTCACTACGGATAATTTTTCCATGGATGGTCAATTCGGTCAGTTTATTTGTGTTATTGTGTTTATAGTTTGTGGGAAATGCCTAGCCGAACACTGTCACCAGAGCGAGCTAACGCAATGTATGGAGCACGTGAAACCCATAATGCAGAATGCTACAATAGGGTTCGCAGCTAACGCCGAACAGCTGAACACAGTCTGCAAGTAAGTTATAATAGTCTGCCCTTATAAAATTGGTTTTAATACCGCTATATCTAGATGTACTTCTGATGCTACTGGTGCAACGATTTGAACAACTTAATAAATTTTGTTGCGGACGATGAAACAATAACAGCCTGAACTTTTTCAGTTATTCATTTACAAACCCTTCCGTTTACAGGCTGGAAATGGTTTATTCTGTAGACTGTAGTCGCGTAAATTTTAGATAATTCTTTTACATAATTAATGGTAAGTGAATAGTTACAGAGATACCGATATATATGTACTGTAGGCAGCGCGTCATTCCAATAAACTGTTAACGTTACAATGACAAAGAAGATCATCTGTTAATAACAGATTTGTGAACTGTCTGCTACATAACGTTAATTTAAAATGGCAACTCGCTCGGCCAACTTGTTCTTCATAGCAAAGCAAAGTAGACACTAAGTATAGTCTATACTGTGAAAAGCGTTAGCTGGAAGTGCATGTACCTGCACGAATACAAAGACTTTCTGGTAAAGCACCGTGAAAATAAAATTGTATACATAACGGTGTTTTTAGGACCCCCAGAAGCGTACATCAATTTTATATATAACATCAGTTATCCATACATACTAACATCTCCATTCACTTCAAAATATGTATAACATTATAATATATAACATTTTATATATAACATAGATAACAATTTTATATATAATATGTAGCGTACTTCAAATTATTAGTGTTCATTACACTGAATAACGCCTCCTAATATAAGGATTGAGCAATAACAGTTTGCGTGCAGATCGTATGATTATATACAGGTATACATGTTGTGTAGTGCATTCAACACAGACAAACTGGGGAGACAAACATTACTCCAGTATAGTAACTTGGTGATCTTGTTGATGGAGAGTAGCTCTTTCGATTTTGTTTGAGCCATTTGCGCCCGTCGCATGCCCAATTATAATAACGCAGAAGGCTGCATTATTAATAATAAAAGCCACATTCTAATGTGCAGGTTGTTCAATCAAGGAATGGAGTGCATTGACAGATTTGTAGCAAAATGTTTCCAAGAGTCTCAGAGGATTTTATTCAAGGAGAATATGGCAGGCGTCGAGGAAGTTATGAAGCGATTATGCACTGATGGCGAATATCGTAAAGGTAAGCGAATGGCATATATGCACAGCGCGGTACGCATAAGGACAAAGTGCATCTCCACATTGATTCTTCCCAAATCTTTCATTTCCGCCCGGCAAGTACAATCACTTGTACTGATTGCTGTTTGCATAAAAGCGTCCAGTTGGGGATTTCTAATCCATTTGTCACGTCAAAATCAACTTCAAACTCGTCACTATTACGTGTGTAGATGATCTCAACGCCCTGTAATTCTTTGGCGGTGATTTGTGTGCTGTGTTGCTGTCTTGGTAATATTCCTGCTTGCAGAGTACCTGCAACATGCTGATTGCTTTCGGAGTGTCGCGCCGCAGTATGAGGAATGTGGTGGCGCTTTCCGCACTTCAGTTGGAACAATAAATCAAAACCGGGCCACCGAAACCCAGGATAAGCTATCGCAGATGTGTGGGTAAGCTTAACTGTTGATGCCCTAACGCCGGCACTGAATGGGATGCCGGTTGTGTGCGGTGCCGCTGGATTTCTTCCTCGATTTAGTAACTATCGATAGCTATCTTTGTACACTTGTCGGCAGCAACCGGATCAGCTCCTGTTTCTCCTCAATAAGGCAAATTTACCCATTTGATACGTTTACACCATAAAAGCTAACTAGTTTCATTGCTGATCCAGAGTCTGAGTTACTGGCATTTGCGGCATAAAACGATATATAGCGGCCAGCTTTATGGACAGCGAAGCAAATTGCAAAATAGCACGTTTTAAAAGCTTGTGAACGATATCTGAATATTTACTCAGTGATTATATTGGTACATTTTTTCCATTTCAAACATTCCTTTATACTTTTTTACGTATTGAAATGTGTAATAAGAGAACATTTATAATTAGCACTTTTAGAGTAGTAACTAGTATCATATATTCTTCCAATATGTACTAATACCAAAAACACCATAATTGCAGGGTTGCCATACATAAGCATTATAATTTAGGCAATGATGTCGGCACAGACATTCTTATAAAGATTTATTATAAAGGTTGAAAAACATCGTTCTAATTATAACGCATTTGTACTAGATAAGAAAATGACAAAAAAATACACCCATGCTGCAATTAATTGCCAACAGCAATATTCATCGTCGCTAATCGCCAAACATCCAGTATTTTTTCATTACGCGATTGACGCGACTTTTTATGTATCGCACTGAAGAGAAGAAAAGTTAATGAGTATTATGTAAAAATGTATAAATAACTTGAGACGGATTATTACATGCGTTTCGATCTGTAGTAAGTGCACCAGCTAATCCGGATGTTTCGGTTGACTTACACAAACGATATATTTATGTGGTATCTTCGACAGAGCACTGCATCGATTTCTGGAGTGTGCATATGGTCTGACATCTCAACATTGCGGCGAGAACGGCAAGAGCGCATCCGAATTTCTGCGGACGTACACGGAAAAGGCCGTTGGCTCTCTGATTACATCAACTTGCAGGAAGTTCCCCGCTGGGAATAAACTGACCAATTCGAATAATCGCGTTGTGGAGATTGATGAGGAGGATGGATTGCGCGAGGTCAGCCTGCAGGACGATCTGACAACCGTCCTCATCAGCACCACCACGACGATGCGGCCCACGCGGCCATCACGGGGCGGCGGTGGTCAGGGAAAAGGCTCGAAAAAGGGCGAAGGTCGTTCGCGGAGTAAGGCCACACCGCCCCATCGTGGGGCGGGCGTTACACCCGCCGGCAGTCTGCAGGGCACTGCCGCTTCCGGTACCCGTGGCGGTGCAGCAGGTGTACAAATTGTTACTTCCGGTTTCAAAGTTTTTTTATTAATATGGTGCGCTTTATGGCATTTGAGAATCTTTTCGTCTTGGCCTTTTGGACACGTTTTTTGTTAGATCCCTTTTGTGGAAACTGGAATTTATCTGATGGTATTCCCATTTCCGGTAAATTTAAGCTATTCGTGCTGGCGATTCCGTTAAGTTGTTTGAGAATGCGATTTTGCTGTACGAAACCAAAGAAAGAGGCAGTGGATAAATAATAAAAAAAACAATGTGATTCGCCGCGTATGTTTTTCCTGAGATTTCGTTTAAAATATTCGTCCGGGAGTAATCCTAATTTTCCTTAGGAAATTTTAATTATCGCCTATTCTGATCGAAAATTGTTCGAGAATATACCGGCATGGCAAACTCAACACAAAACTTTATTTTTTCAAAAAATGGATAATCCGGTCGCAAATTACATGCCTCCATTTGTCATAAAAATGGTTTTCGTTGACAGCCGTCGCTATTGCTGCGGCATTAACGTTACACTGGTGGCATTTTTATTAATGACGTGGATCAGGGTTGTCAGTTTTTTTGCCTGACGACTCGCGCTGTGCTTAATTCGTCCAGCACAATTAAGTAATAGAACTGTTCCCAGAAGCATGCCACAGATACACAGCTACGAGTAGGATATGTGTAATATGCCGCGTAGTGCAGACGTGGTTTGTATGGTGGAAAAAAGATCCAGCAGGGATCTCACCGCGGAATAATGAATCAGTCGCGCACTGGGGACTGGCAGCGGAAGTTTAATCTAATTGCTTGGAGGACATGTGGTTAGCCTATCGTACTCCTGACCTTTGACTTCATCAACGAGATAGTTAAGAATCCCTGGCCATAATCGACTCGGAAAGCACTAATCAATCAATTGTAAGCGATGCTGAACAATTTCCTGCTTGACAAATGCTGCAACCTACATAATTGAAAAATTGTTAGAACGCGCTTTGTTTTGACCGGCGCCCAGAGTGCAGCGGGGACATATTTCCATTTGTACAAAGAAAGTAGCCGAATTCATGCGCACAGTATACGCATATAGTGCATGCACACACAGGCCGGCAAATGCAATCGATTATATTGACGAGAATATAAGCCGTTAATGACCTTTTTCAAACGCAAATCGGATTGACTATGGAATCAAATCAGTGAAAACCTGTCCGAAATTGTTAGATATGGCACAGAATGGTGCAACATGTCAAAAAGCCTTTTATCGGGTCCGCTAATCTGCAATTAAGCTCATTATTGATTTCTACACCAGACGATGGTGATTACGCTTTTGACACGATGTCGAGCATGAAGCGCAGGACCACAATAAAACATTTACTAAAACTTATAAGCCGTATTGATACATGCCTCAAGTAGCGGCTACTGTTAGTTAGAAATAAATCTTATGAATTTCCTGCTCCACATAGTGACCATTAGTCATGATTATTTTTGCTAACTTGAAAGCTTTTGTAATCACCTTAAGTTTTAATACTTACCGACCACAATGAATTCCGACCTGTTTTACTCTGTCCTCGAACAGGGGTTTAAAAACTATTATATACTAGTAATAATTTGACAAAATTTATCCGCCACCTGTACTACTTATAATTTTACTGTTTAGAACAACGTTCAGTCTTTCGTCACTAATGATCGACAGTTATAATTAGTATCGGTACATGGGCGGCTACTACGTACGGCTTCCACAAAATATTCATTCGCTAAATTAATCTCCAACCACATTTTGACTTTAAATTTAGTATATGAATCGTTTCGCAAACTAAGTACTTACTCGCATTGTAAATAACCGGAAACGGAAGCTCAAGTTCAGAATTTAAGCGTATACCAGTATTGCTTGGAAACTGGATGCAAGTCCATCCAAAGGACATCTGGTCTGAACCAGAATAAGTAATTCATTAGTTGTTGAAGTACTATTACGTACACTGGAACTGAATTAATAACGCTAACTATTATTATTGTTCTACTTAGAAAGTCCTAATTCTGACTTCTCTGCAACGTTAACGTTTTCTGGACTACAGCAATGTCTCGAAGCGCCGTGTGTTCACGATCGCGTTCAACATCCCGGGTTTCGGTAGGCAAATTTACGAACATGTGCCATATCAGTACGTGTCAAGCGCTAAATTCCGGTTTTTGATACCATGTAAAGGAACATTGTTTTACACATAGCGCCGTCTACGCAAACTTCCGCATCGAATGAACGGGAAAAGGAGCCGATCAAACCGCAGTCGCCGATCGGCATCGCGTAAGGTCAGTCATGTTTAGATGAACCACCAACCAAAACGTCACAGATTATCTACCTATAAATTTTTTAAAAATCTATACAATACAAAGATGCGCGTAAAGATACATAACTGAAATGATGTTCTACGGTAGACGTTTATTATAAAATACGTAATTTGGCACCAATGGCGCAGCGAGTAGTGCTAACACTCCTTGTTTTTAATTTCGATGTGGCCTGCATTGATGCATGTACGTATTTAGCTAACCGCGCTAATTTAAATTTCAGAGCAGTCGATGTGGAAGTAAGCGAGCATCCAGAAGTAAATCCAGAAACAAATCTCGGAGTTGCAGCCGGCCGAAACAAAAGCAAAAATGTCGATCGAAGCGCCGCAAGAGCACAAAAACAGATCGACTACGTAAATTGAAAGAAGTGAAAATGGCGAAGGATCTGGGAACGCGCTATGTAATTGAGAAATTGCCAGACTGCAGAAAGCATTAATGTTAAAAGCGGTACTAGTCATCTGATGGCGGTCTCGTTGCAGCGCATCGGTGGAGGAGGACGTCGAAAAACAAGAAAACCTTGCAAATAATTTATCTGGCACTCAGATCTGATCTGGCAAATTATTAGCGCAGATCGTACTGGTCAGTTGCACTCTGGTCAGTACTGGTACTGGTATCGTACTGGTCAGTAATCGTACTGGTCAGTCAGTTGCAGTTACTATGTACATATCACAACAAACCGTGTCCCCCGTATCATCCAACTACATATGATAAAAACTGCCAAAGAGAAACAACAAAATAATTCTTAAAAAAATCAAATTTTATACACTCAGATAATTGGTCTCAAGTCAATTTCAAACTAAGGCATCTAAGTAATGACTGGACATGGCTTTAACTTTTTCGTAAACGCCTAAAAAAAATAAAACCGCCAACGGAAATCCACGTCACCCGAGGCACTACACCAGAAAACAACCTAAAAACATAAATCGTCACTTGGAAAACAGGTAACAAGTTCTTTGCGCCGATCTTTGTGCAGTTACCCTTTCCACCCTTCGCGACTCCAAATATCTCGAAGAACTAAAGCAACATCTCCTCTGGCTTGGACAGACTGGCGCTAATAACACGAATGCAAGCACTTATATGCTCCGCTATTTAGGTAGAGTTTTAAAACATACAGTACGTTATTGTACGTAAACAATTTATCAGCGGTTTAAGCTTTTGTCTTATACTGTAATGTGCAAAATGTCAACCAAGTTCAGGCAAACGTTAACGAACACTAGTTTTACAGTAATTAAAACTTAATATACCATACAGTGCCAAGGGACTACGATTACTGTGGATTACCGATTTATAAAAGATTCTGCTGGATCGAAGAGTCGAATCGTTAGTAAAATTATGGTAAAATAAAATTGTTAGTCCCACGTTCTTACCGCACACAAAGTTAGAATCAACGAGTTAACGCTGATCTGTGACCACCTCGGCCAGTACATTCACTGCTTAGTCGGAGCGTATCCCTTACCTCGGCTAACATTATTCTGGTTTTGGCGACATCTAAAGGAGTGGTTGCTGCCGCTGCCACTGCACCGGCTACGCTGCCGCACACGGCTGACTGCCAGGCAAATATATCCTGTTCTTGCCTCGACTGAACGTATCCCTGGAACAGCATCCAGATTCAGAATCGGTACCATGAACGTACCTTTTGCATTTCATACTTTTAAAAATTCCCAGAGGGGAAATTGAATGACGGAAAAGGAATTTCTCGAAGAACCGTGCTTCTATATCCTCTGTATAAGCCACGAAATCCTGTGGACAAAAAAATCGCGTTAACGAAACTATTGTATCTTCCCACGACAGCGCAAGGGCTGCTTTTTATTATACTATTGTCGGTCAATAGAAACCGGTTTATAACTTTTATTTCCTAGAAACAGAATACAAGCATTTATTTGTTTTACCGTGTTTATTAATAAAAAATATGAACGTACCTCCGTGCGCATCGTGCCTCGCAATACTTCAAAACTAGATAACTGAGAAGCCTGGGTCCTTTGTTTCGTAACTTCAACTGGTACACGTATGAGGCAGGCCATCTGTAAAATTGAGCATATTTTGATAAGAAGCGTAAAGCGTTCACCATTAAAAAAAACAAATGAATGAAGAAAATTAAACTAATATTTTCCCACACCGATCCGGTAACCTCACATAGAATACCGATGAATTTACAGTACTATTAAATTTACACCCAATATAAATACTCGTATGCGCCGGAATAATCTTCAGTTACTTTTATCCGAAAAAGGAATCAGATTTACCACTTCCCCGACCATAGCTGCCAGCATATGACCTAAGGGTTCGGATTTCTGTGAAGGGCCAAATATCTTACTTGCTCCCCGTTTCGTAGCTTCATAGGAGCAAAAAAACAATGCAGCTGAAAAAAAGAGCAAGTAACGGTTAGTAATCACTAATCACTGTAAGCTAAAAATTACTCGCATGCACTTACAATAATTACTGAATAATGTACCACTCGTACTCGATACTCGAAGTCTATCACTTAATTTAAAGACTTCATACCAGTTGGTGCCGATCCCACTATAACAGGAGTTATTCCGGCATAAATCCGGCGAAAACCTCCAGCATACCAAAATCCCTGTGCACTCTGTAATCGCGTTTTAACGGTGTCCGGTGGAAGAGCGACAGGTCCACAGCCGTTCCAGCGGCTGCGCCAGCCTACCAAAATTGCCAGTCAACAGATTTCAGTGCTTTGAAATAAGTTTGAATGGACCGTTACAGGTATGAACGTACTAAAAAAACCTGCGCAACTTGGCTTCGCCAGAATGATTAAGTCATTAAGATCACGGCTGCTTACCACGAGTGATGATACTAGATAGCTCGACATAACGAAGAAATCTGTGTTGAAATCCAGTGTTCACTTTATACATAATACATTCCAGTTTAACCATCCATTTGTGGAATCCAAAAGTGATTAATTAACAAAGTCAACGAAACCGTTCATCGTTCTGAAATTAAAATGATTTTTCTCAAATTTCATGCAAACATCACTCCGGCAGTGGTATCCGGCTTTCAAATCTAAAATCTCGACTGATGTCGAAATCAAAACAAATGGTAGCAACCCCCTCGAAAGGTATTTACGTTGGTTGCAAGTGTTCTTCCCAAAATTTCTTCCCAAACGTATCTGTACATACAGCATACGCCATACATTGTACGTATTAAGATCTTCTTTAACGATAAAATATACTGTACAGTCTGTACTTATCTATAATATTATAACCCTTTATTAGATTTACATCTTGAAGGCTGAAGTATTTGAATTATTATTTCAGTGATATTCGTGATTCTTTCGTGGTGAGTATCGGAAAAACCTATAGAAGTTTTCTGTCATCTGCCATTAGCATAACTGGAAGATTGTGAAAGCGGAAAAGTTAATGTGGTTATTGTGAGTGTTACGCAGTTACTGTTAAGTATCTCGCTTTAAGTGTACTGTAGAAGTATTGATGCTGGTTTTAATCTAAGCGTGGTCTTCGCCTCATTTATACAGAGAATCCAAGTTGAAAACCCCGCTAGCAAACTGGATTCCCAAACCGAAGTGCCTTCGGAAACTGCATCCGCCAGCAGTATGTCTTCCCCGAGCACCAGCTCCAGCATTGCACCTGAAGGTTGGCTGGATGATAGAATGCTGAATGCAGTGCTGCATGATCAGCGTGAAATGCTGGCCAAACTGGAGAAGGCCAACGAAACCCTGGACACGTGCAACACCTTGAGCCATCAGCGTATCGACGCGTACGCTACTGACTTCAAACACCACGTCAAGCTCTTATTGGAAATGAAGAAAGATCTCGAGTCATTGTATAAACGGTTAAGAATTGTCCAAACCAAAGTCTCCAAACTGTATCCAGCTAACTACGCGGATGCAGTCAGTAAAGCGGAAATGCACGAAATAGAGGAAGACGAGAATGACTGATTTTAATTACATTTTGGCCGTCCTGGAATTTTGTACGCGCAGTCTGTTGTTTCCGTTTTCCTGGATGTTCATGACCTGCAGTTTGGATTTTGTTTGGTTTTATGCGTCCATTTGCAGTTGATTTGCAACCATATTGATCTCGTCACAGTTTCTGTTTTTGTTTAAGTTTCATTTTTTAGATTAACTTTTCAACTGTAAAGTCATTTTTCGTTTGCCATGATACCGGTATCCATAATTTTTATAAACCTAATTTTACCCGTGACGCGTTATTTCCATTTTGGCAGTTTAATTTCCAATTTGTTGTTGTGTATCGGGTTTTCACAATCAGTGTAAAGTACCCTATAAGAAAGAAGTACAGTATCAATGGATAATTGTATAATCTGGTCGTTTCGCTTAGAATATTTCTGTTTCACCACCACTTGTTTCAAATTGACGTCGACAACTTGACATTAATTAACTTTTAAATAGCTAAAGTACGAGACTACGAGTACAGTAAAAAAATCATTTGTGTCGTGACACCTTGTTAGTTTTAAAAACTGCTGAAGTTTTCTGTAATTTCTATTAGGCTGGCTTGTTAATTTAATTTAACTTATATCAGTGAGGGTAAAAAAATAGCATGACAACTAGTAGACCCCCTGCGCGAAACTGCGCGGAATAAATCAGTGGTAGATTAAAATGCAAAAATATATAAGCTCATCGTTATTCATGACTTCTAAGATACGTACATTTGTCAAATTCAGATATATTCTACGCTTCGTTGGATTCATTCATGCTTCAGAAATTTAAAATTTAAAATTTTGCATAATTCAAAATAAGGTGCTGCTGCTGTACTCGTAGTCGTAGCTGGGTTCACTGTTTTACCGAAAATTCTATTTTGATCTTTCTGTGTTAACATTTTCCCGTTCGGTACACTGCAGAGAAAACCGTAATATACTTCAAAACTTGCCGTTTATACAATATGTGCTGTTTTATAGAAGTTCCTTTGAGTATTTTTCTTTATCAGTCTGCTATTTGAATTGTAAAATATTGCCCGTTGTTATGTATTAGAATTTTGGCCAGCCAGTGCAGCCACACTTATCAAGTCATTAACATACTTCCAGTCATGGGTTTTTTTAAATTTCAGTTTGTCCGGTAACAATGCGCAGATCGCAGCACTCACGACGCAGTGTCTGATTGTGTCTCGCTTATTATTTTATGACTCGTATGAGTCCTATCTGTATTCAGTGTATTGTACCGGAGCTCGGGGTCACCTGCGGCTTCGCCTTCTGTTACAATAGCGTCGTTTCACAAATTCACAATAGCGTCGTGAATAATATTTAAATTAACTAATTAATTAATTAATAATAATCATTAAATTTCACAGCAGCGTCGTGAATAATTTGCACTTCCGCTACTTTAGCACCACTGTTCTAACACAACCGCGTAAAATCCATACTACGGTGCCACCGTAGTAATGGATTCTCACGCGGTCTGTACGTAAAAGCAACGGCAACCAACGGCAAAAAAACACAGCCGTACTTTGCTATTGCTTTATTCGGCTAGTTGTTTCGAAAACGGCTCGGTTTACATGTTCAGCAATGCATTAATCAGGTGACAGACAGAACATTCTGTGCAAAGTACGGTAATTCATTCACGCAGAGTTACAATGGAGGCTATAACACTGCCAAAGACAGATCGTATGCAGCAGCTCGCAAACGCGAGCGCCAGCTTTATTTTAACGCGCATCGGCGCTAACCGGCTCGGGCAGAGCAAGACGTTCAACAGAACCAGACTAAGAGAATTCTAAACAGGTAGACAGCAAGCACATCTCTAGGGAAGGCGCCAATCCTCTGCTTCGACTGATCTCCTGTCTACTTCCATTTGGCACGATTGGTGCTGCGGACATCACAGGCCTTTCAGTCCAAGCCGTTACTGAGTAGCCAGGGTGGTATTGTGATCCTCCATCTCCGTGCCCGTCTCCTTGGTGGTATTGCTGCCTCAGCCAAGCACTTCGCACACAGGCCTTGCGGGCCGTGCACTCGCAGCCTGAACTCAGAGTGGTCACCCATCTAAGTCCAAACCGCGCTCGATGTAGACTATCTTTCAAAACCCGAAGGTTTATCCATCTAGCCACAACGAGTGTGCTCATAACGGCACGCGCACCCGACCTTGGAGGCGCTACAATAAAGGAGCTCGAACAACTGCGGAGGACAGCTACTTAAAAAACTGGGTTTGCACTTTGCAGCTGTTCCGTACTCGCGGACTGCTTTGCCTGATCTTTCTGACGTCTTCAGCTCTAACTGTCTTGCAAACAAAAATTTCTGGTAAAAAATATGTAAACCACGGCTATAAGGTGATACATGTCATTACATAAGCACACCCATTCGAAGAAGAGCTTGAAGAACGGCGTTTCAGCTGTCGACTCAAGACAGTGGTGGGGTGGTCGATTTAGCAGTGGTGGGTTCCTCACTTTTCCATAGACTTTGTATGTTAGCTTTTCTTAAACTTTTCTTTTAAACTTTACATTTTTCTCAAAACTGATTCTTGTCGCGCCATCTGCAAACCTGGCGCTATCGAATGATATATAGACACCCAAGTTTCGTTAAGCGTTTCGCTCAGAAAAGGAGCTTTGTATGGAATTCGCTAAGGCTTATTTTATTAATATATAGAGATAGTAGCTGTATCAGAACATTAATTACATAATTATTAGTGTGTAGCGGTGCTGCTTTATGCATAACATACAGAATCGTCATCTACATCAGATCGAAAATGTTAATGGTCATATTTCACTGTCACCTGATGATCATCTACTTACAATTAACCTTACAGTTAGCAGCAACCCATGAAACTCTCAACCAAAAAAATAAATAAAACAAATAAACAATAAGACTTGCTAAACGCTACACAGTATTAAAACGAGAGAACTAAAATTATAACATCCCACCAGTAGCAACAGCAGACACACATATTTTTAAACCAAATCACAGCATTATAAGTCCACACACTACACATTAACCAATTTAAATCCACCGAACAGATACCGTTCGCTTACAAAATCATCTCAGCCACGCCATTGTTGGAAATGCCATAACAGCAAATCTTCGTTATGAATATGTCGGATTTTCAGAGCTGCCGGAATGTATTACCATCTCACAATTTCAAGGAACTTTATTCCGATGGAACGGACAATAACTTGGAAGTTTTCGGATCATCAAATCGATCCGGCGTTTTAATTCCAACCAGCATAGAAATACCCAGAGCCAGAATCAGTGCCATGATCAAGCCTGTCACCGTCGCCATCCATAAAGGAATCGTGAAAGCGTATTCACACGGTTGGAAAAATGTAGCGTCACCAAAGACGGAAGCATTATTGGTGGCGTTAAGGAACGGTTTGAGCTATGAAAACAAGCATAAGACGATTCTAAACTGGTACACGCAAAATAACGATTCCATGCAAATTCGCAAGCAGTAAAGGATGTCATTGCAAAATAACGATTCCATGCAAATTCGCAAGCAGTAAAGGATGTCATTACACGCAGGTGTACTAAATAGCAGCAGCTGTAAATTGTTTAACCAAAATCACTCGCGTTTCCATAAATTCCTAATCAAAACCACTTACGATTATCTGGGGAAACTGTAGTCCTGCCATTTGTTCACCATAATCGGAGGTAAAAGCATACTGATCCTGGCAAAGATAAGCGTACCCGCGATCGCCAAAAGTATCCTGCGGGCGCAGATCCCAGTTATTCGTCTGGGTACCGTTTACACCATCGAATGTCGCCTTCAAGGTTATGTTCGTAATCCACCAATAGAAACTGTCATGTGCGAAGTCGAACCTGCAAAACAGCTTCCCATAGTGGACTAAAACAATTAATTAACGGAGTTGTAATAACAAAATTATTGAATGTTATACCAACCGAAATGTAGCCTGCTTTGTAGATGCATTTGATTGAATGCCGGATACATCCACGACAAAACTGAAAACAACGAGAAGCAAATGAGCACAGCAGAGTATAAAAGGTGTTAAAAATGGGCCAGGAGTGGTAAAAAAATTAATTTAAAGCTTCCTAATTTCTATGCATTATGCACACGGTTTACACCGCATTCCACAACACTGACACCAAACAATACTGTAGCCGTACAAATGAGATCTGTAGTGAAGATGTACATCTGTGCTAGTTCAACCGGAAACATCTGAATGTGTACTTGTACCGTTGTACGAGATGACCAGTTCTAACGTGGATTTTCTAGACTTCTGAGATTGTCTGAATGTCCTAAAATGATTCTTGCTCTTGCCCTTGCCCTTGCTCTTCCCCAATGACTTTTCAGCTGATTAAAAATGTTTGTGCACTTTGACAATCGCGCCGGTATCGGTTAACATGTTCGCAATTGCATAACTGACTTTTGGGTAATTCGCTAACTCGTAACATCGCCGACGAACCATCAAACCTCGTTTTATCGTGGTACGGGTGTGTAACCCACTCCACTAGTGGCAGCTTAGAAGTTGCCGTTGCAATACTTACAAAGCTGTGCCATTGTTATCTTCGCTCGGGCATCCAGATTCTGTTAGAGTGATTGTAGAATTTTCAGCAAAAATCTCATCATCAACCTCCCACTTCGACCTGACATCATGTGGGCCATAAACTTGAATCTGAATGGGATTAGATGTTTCCATTCGAACACACGGTGTAGTAAATATTAAAGTCGTCCCATTCCCAAATACTCCAGTTCTCGGTTTAATCGGCGTTCCTGTTGCTCTTCTTTCTCTTGATAGGAGTTCTTCTTTTGCTTCCGAAACCGACTGAAAAAAGTTACAACTTCAAAAATTTATCTATCATACGGTTTGGATTTCAGAATCAGCAGAACGCAGAACGCAAACCTGTATCCTAACGGCAACCGAAAAAGCACATGACACTGTCAAAACCGACAGAACGTGTAAGTAAAGCATTGTATGCGATGAAATAAAACCAAAATGCAAGGGGAAACAATTCGTTTGGAGCAGAATAAAAGATAACAACGGGATGTAAATCCAGAAAGTCAGGAAGGAAGAATCTGGAAGATTATCATTTATTCACTCACATGATGTGGGCGAACAAGGATGAGTATCGTGCACTAAAAAGTAAAGCATGTATTAAGTAGCACAGCAGTAGAGGCAGTTAATAGCTGGCCCTGGCGGCATCAGATTCGCCCCAATCGGAGCTGATTGAATTTAGTGTTTTTTGTTGCTGGATGGATGTTTACCAGTTTTATAAAATTAAATTTAATGCTCTATGCTTCTAGGGTTACTATCTGCGGCATGGGATTATTGGGATGATTAACGGAAGCTGCACAATTGCACATTCCCTTGTTGCGGTTAAGGCCCCACGCCTTTGCTTGTACTACGGACAAAAAGCGTGCACAAATTTGTAGCTGAGAAAAGCAGATTGACGTGAGCAGTGAGCATTTTAATTACTACCATCCCTGGCAAAAAGCTTTGTGATTTTAGAAGTCGTTATCCTGGATCTTCTCTTTTGGAAGTTTTCTGCTTGACCGCTGCAATGTTCAATCTTATTTTTTGTAAGTAAAGAAGTTAACGATCATTCGCGGATTCATTCATCGTCGTTTCCGTTCCCGTAGACAATGTATGACAATTGTAAAACTGAATTGACCATTGTTTCCATGTCCTTGCAGCCACGTTGTTTATGAACTCGCTGACTCCGAAATTTTATGTTGCTCTGACCGGAACATCCTCCTTGGTGTCTGGATTAATTCTGGTAAGACACGCTGTCAGATGAGATTTTTATTAACCATTGTATTTGGCAGAACAGTTTTGATAATGGAAATACTTTGAATTCTTCCCTTAGATTTTTGAATGGTGGTATTACAAGAAATATGGCATATCTTTTCTCGAACAATTATCTATAACTCATTTGACCCCCTGGTTCGGCGGGAATGGAAATACCAATGGAACGGAGAGCGAAACATCGTCATCTGGAGAAAGTCCGCAACAAGGTTGGCGACGCCGCAGCTGCGACGCTATCGTTCCATTTCTGATTGATTTTCAAGTTTTCTGGATTCCCTTGTAGAAGTCCAGGTTACGGAAAATCCTTTCAAATTGTTCCGTGGACCGGAATACAGCCGGTTTTTTAAATTACGAGGTAATTATTACGCGATATGCTGCGGTCTGGTGTGTTGTGTTCAGACTTCTGGTTGGGTATTTCATTTTGTTTCCTACAGTTTAACTATTTTCGTTGTTATTTTATCAGCTGGAAATGTTACATATTGCTGTTTATACCTTTGCGTTTATGTAGACCTGTAGGTTATGGAAACATGTCATTTACGGGACGTTTCAATTTATGCCGCACTGTGTACTATAATTTATTTGCAGGAAAGGAGCCGCTGACGTTTTACGACATGAATTTGTCCGCTCAGGAACACCAGAATTTGTTCCCATTGGAAGTGTATTCTTCTAAGGAGGATTTTGACAGTGAGCTGATGCGTCCTGTTTCTTTATCTGTTGATAATTACCTGTAATATGGTGGCCGAATTGTCTGCAGCTATGCAAAGAGCGTGGCGTGAGCGTGATTCAGCCTTGAGGGTATCGATTGCCGAAGAGTTATTGCAAAGAACTCCAGAGTAATTCCTTTTGCTCATCTTAATCGCGGTGTATTATTATCTCCGGCCAACCACGAGTCTTTTATTTTCTGCAGCTGTGTACCGGCGCTGGTGCTGCTGGGAGAGGAAGGAACTACGACAATCATCGAAACGGAAAGCCGCTTCCGTGACGCATTACGGGTTATGGAAAGTCACCTAGCCAAACGAAGGAACGGACTGGTGGCTTACGATGAAGAGGCGCACGGTAGCGCATTGCTTCGCTTATCCTTATGATCACTTTTCACCGGTGTGCATTTCAGCTCGTGAAACGGAAATCTCTTTCTACGTGCGCCGGCGTCTAGCCATGTGTTTTCGTAAACTGCGCAAATTCAAAGAAGCTGTGAAAATTATGAAAGATGTAAGCTGGATTGCTACATTACTACCTTTGCTCCTTTATTGCTGCGATCGATGACTGTTGTCATCTCGGTTGTTCCCTGATCGCCAATCGATATTGCCATATGGATCACTGTTCCTCTAATTACTGTGTGGTTTTCAGCTGCTGAAAGAATTCCCCTTAATTATGGATATCCATGAAAATCTGGTGGAATGTTTGTTGGAAATGAAAGCATATGCGGACGTTCAGGCCGTAATGGCTAAATATGACGGTGAGGGAATTGTGCCGATTATTCGTCAGCAGTTACGATGACGTGTTTTTATGGGATGCAGATGTGAATTTACCCAAGTCCGCAACGATAGTTTACACTGCGGCGCTGCTGAAATGCCGGTGTGTGGGAGAAAGGTGAGTAACCGAACAGCTGCAGATTCAGATACATCTCCGGGTACTGGATATTACCGTTACTGATGTTAATACCGGCACTGATCATCACGTATTTTTATTTTTGAAGGTTTTCTCCAGATTTAGTGTCTAAACGAGGGATTTCAGCGGTAGAGTTGAATGCCATAGAGGCGATTCACCGTGCAGTGGAATTTAATCCTCACGTTCCTAAAGTACTGGTGTTAATGTTTCGAACGGTTACTTTAAGGCGCGGAACTGAACAAATGTGATATTTTAGTATCTCCTGGAAGAAAAAACACTGATTCTTCCTCCTGAACATATTGTCCGACGCGGAGACAGCGAGGCACTGGCTTACGCTTTCTTCAACTTGGACCACTGGAAGGATATTGAAGGTGCCCTGAAAATCCTACATATGACATGGGAAGGAAGTATGTGCATAATAGTTATTTGTTGATGGTATTCGCAGACTGGCCGGCATTCACGAATGTAGAGACAAATTTAAAATTCTTTTAGTTATTAACTTATTATAACGTCAATTTGCCGAATTATATCAACTCCGATGTTTTCCATAGTTGTTATTTTAATCTGAACTCGTGAAATTTGCTACTTGCTATTTGATTATCTGCGTATTTTAGCGTTTCGCGCATTACCTTACCCCTTGGAAAAAGGACATTATTTTCATCCTTATCCTTCTGGAATGGAAGCAGCAGAACGTGAGCTTCTGCCTGTTTTCCACGATGTATCGGTCTATCCTCAGAAAGAAGTTCCTTTTTTTATCACATTTACGGCTGCTCTTTGCTGCATCATGGCTATGTTAGCGGTCCTGACCCATGCCTATCCCGAATTTATGACGCAACTGGCTCGCACGGTAAGGGTAATCAAGCATTTCTTACGATTAAGTATAGCGCTCTTCAAGTACCTACAAAAACGCTCTTAACTGTCATCGTATTTGTGGTAGTAGATTTACTTAGAAAGATATTGTTCGGTTACGTACAGTATGCCAAAAGTAGTTGTCGCACCTACAGTGTTTGACAGAATAATTGAGCTAACTGCATCCGTTTTAGTTGATCGTCTACATTACTCTCCCTGTAAATTTTTTGGTGGAGAAACTGGAGGCTGTTATTCCTCCGCAACTCATGCAAAATTTGGCTAGAATCTGATGCGAAGTGAGGTTGCACCTTGTAACTGCCGTGATGCGAAGTTGATTCTCCGTATTACATGTTAGTTCTTATATTTTAAACCGCCGCTTGTCGTTTACTTGGTGTACTGTACACTATGCGGACTTCCCGTTTGATGGGTTTGAACGGTCCAGATTTTCTGTAATTGTTACCATGTTCTTTTGGAGCTTTATTGTCCGTTGTATGAGTTTTTAATGTATCAAAATGTTGTCCTTGACTCCCAGTTGGTGTTAGTGATGCAGCAGCTCACTAATCAATCACGCTAATTTGAAGCAACTTTATTACTTCTGATGTACAAGCCTGTTGAATTTTTATGTAGAATGAATGATCTTGAACCTGTCTTATACATGAAAATAATGTTTTTCGTGTGCTGGAAAAAATTATGCAAGTAATAAAAGAACTCAGCTACACTGGTTTTACATTCATAATACGAATTATTGGTTCACATTGAAATTACAGCAGCGCACGAACAATTCCGAAATTATTCTTCATCACAACGCTTTGGCATTCTAAGGAAAAATAAAAGAATAAAAACCACGGAACAAAAAAATACTGCTAAATTGCTGACCATGAATTCCGTATGGCAAAATTGAAAATTCAGTCGTTCGATTTTTTCTTTACAGTAAGGAAATCACTACGCACTAGTCGGTATAACAAAACCACATTCATAATAACTGCTATCACAAAACAGATTGTCGCAGTCACGTTGACAATTCGAGGGATTCGGTTCGAATAGGAAAAATGGAGATAAGAAAGACATACGAACGTTCCTAATCGGAATAATATGAAGGTAGCTGAAAACAACAGATTCCTTGTAGATTTCGTACCCTAATTTCATACTAAGTATAAGTAATCTGGCTAATAATGCTTAATAACTCAAAAGATCGAAATCGTGACCTCAGTTGAGTCCCACAATCTAACATTTGCAAAGCGGCATCCGTCTACAGTGGCCACTGGCCACATAAATGCTACTTTAGGGTCTGAATTAGAATAATTTTCCAGGAACAATTTGGTTGTCACTATATATATATGTGAGATAACAGATTACACACGATACATGCAATACACGTGAAGTTTAAATTTAAAACGATCTGACAGTGCTATATTAACGATAAGTATAATTTATATAGGAAGTTATTAAATACCGGTAGCACCTACAGCGATCTGGGGCATACTTACAAACGTTCAGTAGCGAAATGACGTGGTAAAATGGTCGATTTTTTGGAATTCCCAAGATCCGTAATATTTGGCGCCAGTGGAGGAACAAACTGTTAACCTCCACAAACAGCGAAAACACGGGAAAACCAATGAACTTTCGCAGAAATACTGCAACACCGAAGCAAAGTACCACCTGGAACAGCAATCTTTTAAGCTAGTAATGTCTAGTTACATTTTTAAGAAAGCTGGAACATTTATTCACACGAAAATTACACAACCGACACGTCTGTACTCTGTGCACTTTGAAAAATTTAATAATATAACCAGAAAATTCGAAAGGCGCTACACAAGTACGGTTGCTAGTTACGTTTACTGTTTACTGACAGCCAACCCTACATAATTACAAGACCTAAAAGCGGAAACAGTTCCTGATGGCATATACATTCACTCAGCACCGAAAAAATTTGATGATTCCCATCACAACATAAGTTGAATAAATGGTCGTAAGCTTTTCTTTCCTAATCTGGCTAATCGCAAGGGTAGACTGGTAGTAATTTAATCTGCAGACAACTGCAAATCATAACAAACAGTACTCCTATGCGTACATTTATCTATTGTACAATTTCTATAAAGTACTTCTGAATTAAAAAATAAAGCATCTTCACAGTTCACAGTTGTCCTACAAGGGAAAACTGATATATAGATATACTGATATAAACGCCAATGTAACGCCATGATACATACCACCGCATGATGTCCCATTAATTCCACAGACTTCAAATTTAACCGATTAATTCCCATGTCAAAAAGGTCGTAAATAAAGTAACCTGAAAGGCAAAACGCGCGAACTCATCAGAAAATAGCGCTGCTTATTTCTTAATTCAACTGTGTTAATGGCAGGACAGCATTGTTTTAATCACAAATCATATGCTAAAGCCGAAGATTATGTTCGGGAATATGTTGTCTTACAACAGTATAGCAATATGTTGTCTTACTATTGTCAACAAATAGCTCGTTGTTAATTTGTGTCGCAAAAATTTGCTATAAGCGCAACAAGTACCGTACTGAGCGATGTACGTGGTCATTTTACTAATCATTTTCCATCCGTCGGCGTATAGCTATTCTTATGGCATCGGCCACAAAATGATCAGACCGACATGCACTTCTTGAAGTAATGCAAGATCTGTTTGGAAGCTACTAAAAAAATTTAAGTACTGTACTGTACTGGCACCAGAAACAATTCTAATTTCAAAGTTGCACACACGAGTGCAGTTTACTACCGGCACTTCGTAATCTGTAACAAACTTCCTTATACAACGAGTTTTCTTTCTGGTGTACTCTTACTTTTGACTTATGCCACATTACAGCAAAAGGAACTCCGAAAAGTTAGAAATATTATTATTAAGTAAACAAGATGCGAAATTGTTGCAGGCCCATAAAGTACACAATGCTTATACTCGTACTACGACTGCGCTCATACCGATTGATAGTGCCACGAGATAATACGAAAAGTTGGAGCCGCCTTCTACCATGTCTTCACGCAAATCGTCAATAAGAAAAAAGCTAAAAAATAAGCACGGTAAGCCATAATGGTCACACTGCTTGAAACTAAAAGCAAAGAGCGAAGTTTGGGTTCGCAGCCCGACATGCCTTGTAAACGACCAGATTCCTGTTATGCACGAATGCAGCATCGAAGTGGCGATGTTCCGCAGTTTCCATTGCGTCTTACTCGGAGTCGCTCCACTCCATGGTTTGTACAGTCTAAACAGCTGATTAACGACAGCAAAAGCCACTGCAGAGCCAACAATAATTCCCAAATCACTGCGAATATTGGGATTCGCAAAATTTTTCTCCATTTTAGCGGACGAAGTTTGACGCCTGCAGAAAACGGCTTCCGAAAACGGTATGCGATAAGGGTGCAAAGGCAGGAAGCAGGCTGAAGCATTACCGGAAACTCGAAGATTTCAACAAGAGCGCACAATGTATGCTAAAAGTACAATATTTCGAGGCACAGGTAAAGGCAGCAACAAAAACTGGAAAAATCAGCTGAAGATTTCAACAAGAGCGCACAATGTATAAGTTAAAGTACAATATTTCAAGTACAGAGTAAAAGCAGCAACAAAAACTGGAAAAAATCAGCTGATAATGAATGCTGTCGAATTAAAGACGCGAAGTTGCAGCTGTCGGTGGCGCTCTCCGTAGCCGAACTTTACTTACTAGCGAATTTTAGATTTCACAAAACAAGTTACGTGCAGTTCGACGTTCGGATAGAAGTTGGCGTTTAAACGGGTTGATTTACGTCCGTTCGCGACGTAAGGCGCCGTAACCCAACGTCGTTGGCTGACGCGTAAAAACTATCTGCCTTACGTGGAACTGTGCAACGGCTCAGCCATATGGCTGAGCAATAAGCCAGCGTATGCTGCCTGTGGATCTTTTTTGTGTGCTCTAACCGCCTCCCCGAGAGCAGGTTGGTCACGCTCTCGGCACTCTCGATTCGATTTATTTTTCAGCTGTACGTCACTGCAAGTGTGCATCCGTACAAGCATTTTAAACGATTTTCAGTCTGCAAACGTACTGTTTATGTGACGCGGTAGTTTCTAGTGGACGGAGCCTAAACCATGTGAAATCTAAAATTCCCTACTGTACAATCTTACGGGCAAGTGGAACCGAGAACTCAAATAAATCAATAAACTGTTAAGACATTTTTTCGAATGAATGTCTTAATTCACGGCAATCAAAGATGTGCACGACTACGCCGCAAAATATGAAACCTTAGGCAATACCGACTTGAAAAAGTCGGAAGGTTTCGAAAAACTTTAATATAATAGTGAGTGGGTCGGAAATTTTTAGACCAAAATAATCGGAAATTTTTAGAACATATGGTCAGTTATCTATGGTCAGTTATTTAATAAAAATTATCGTAACTCGTAAATACTATAGGGGTGTCTAAACACATATCAACGGGTACAAAAAACGCCGAAATTAAACCGTTCACCACTACTGACACGTGACAACGACAAGTCCATGACCATATTACTACTGTACAAGTTTCCACAATACTTCTCCAGCGGAAGAAATTCCATGTTTTGCAATTATCGTAATACCAAAACACTAAAATTTTATTTTATTTACAATAAAAAAAACATAGAAAACAACGAAAAACTATAGAAAAGATCAGAAATACGTCAACGGGCTCACATAGCTGAGTAAAGTAACGGGGATACTCTGTAGGAGCAGGCAATTCGCAGATTGCCAAGTAGTTGCCGCTCAAAATTGACCCGTTCCAAACTGCTGCTTCCAGACTTCGTACTCTTTTAGAACGTTAATATCGACGGAAGGTGTGCGACCGCTAAGGGCTTCAATGACATCCGACAACGTTATTGGATGCTTCTGTAACATACGACATTCATCGAAGATCGAACTATAATACCTAGAGTAGTTAAGGAGAATTTATACTATTCGCTAGCGCACGCATTGCGCCAGCGAGAATAGTCAAAAGATGTCGAAATCGGTATTATCTCTTCTTAAACGAATCTCCTAGCAGAAGTACTACATCTACCGGTGTTCCGGTACTATAATCTTATTACAGCGTAAATATAAAATTAATCTGCTGCAAGCCAAAAATACCTGTGTCTGCAATTCTTTCGCCACTTCCTTTATTGTTTTGCCTCCTCTTAAGCGCCTGAACTTAGCCCGGAAAGCATCTCTGCACAGATCACGAACGTCAGCTCCAGAAAAATTTGCAGTTTTCTCAGCAACAGTCTCGATATCCAAAGACGTTAAGCTGTGGGTGTCTTTATTCAGTTCCAGTGTGAGCATTTGCGTGCGAGACATTTTATCAGGAAGTGGAACGTACAATCGATGTGTAAATCGGCGCCGTGCAGCATCGTCAATTTCCTGGGGCGATTGGTTGCGCCGATGACGAACACTTTCTTATCTTTGTCAGTTTTGATACCTTCCATCTGTGCGAGAAATTCAGTTTTCATTCGTCGGGATGATTCATGTTCTTCACTGTTCCGACGACTCAAAAGGGCATCGACTTCATCCATAAAATGACAGCCGGCGCCTTCGTACGGGCATACTGGAACATGGCGCGCACTAACTTCTCGCTCTCCCCGGTCCACTTCGATGTGAGGGTTGATGGGGTAACAGAGATAAACACAGTCCGTTTCCAATCGTCATTTCCTTTCACCAACTGCGCAGCAACCCACCTACCAATCAGTGTCTTCCCGGTTCCGGGTGGGCCAAACAGTAAAAGTCCTTTGGGTGGTATATTAAGTCCGGAACACCTTCAAGATGATTAAAATAGTGCTTATTGTTAGGCAAAATGTTGTGGAACACTAATGAAGCACTTTTACCGCAGTTTTGGAACTAATAAAACATAGGAGGAAATGCAAGTTATTCTTGATTGTATGCACGGAAAAACGTCTTTTTATTTTGTACTTAGTACTTACTCCACCATTAACGGCAAAATAACGGACAGCTCCAGATTTTGTTTCACATCGTCCAAACCAACTACTTCCCCCACATCGCAAAGGTCTTCCGGAGTGACCACATATTCTTCAAACATCTCCACTAGTTTTGACATTTCGTTTTCATCCTTGGACTTCGCTGCCATAGGCGGAAGTCTATTTCGCTCAGACACGGGTGCTACAAAAGGCTGCGACAAAGGGCGCGCTCCGGCCTTCAATTCAGCCGGAACAGTCTCACCCTTTTCGACCATTTCAACAACCAGCTGTTCTTTGGCAGTTTTGAATGAGGACGGTGCGGCAACAGTTTCCGATTCAGGTGGGCGCGGCCCTATAAAAACGAACTGCGTTATTAACGTTAACGCTAACTGTGTCATTAACTACCTTCTTGTACTTGTTCATTTAAGTACTCTACATCATCCCTGTTTTCCATACCTTCATATTTCATTTCTCGAATTATTCGCTCGCTCCAAGTCGCTTACCTTCAACAGAGCCACTCTGACTGTGTCCGAGCTTTTCGGGCAAAACAGCGGGATTATTAATTCGCGAAGTGTCTCTCCTGGGAACGGTGAAGCCGGAATTCGCTGGTACGGCTTTTCGCTTCGCCACAACTCTTGCGGGCTGAATTCCACTTGAAAATTTCTGCAAAATCCATACACTACTTAGTAGGTTATCGAACATTTTGAAATCGGACCATTGATTTGAATTCACCGCCTGAGCTGCTTTCAGCGGATCTTGGTAAACAGCTCGGAACTGTTCAGCCGACAAAATATGCTCTTCAATATCGGCGTCGGTGGGCATGCTCGGGATGCTTTCTTCGACTTTCCACGTCGAATGGACTGTAAAAAGCGGATGTTAGAATTGAACTCGGCAACGTAGCAGACTCTGAACTTATGTAAGTGAAAGGCATTCAGAAAACGCCTATGTTTTACATAAACGCCTATATCACATTGCATTTAATGTGCAGAAAAAGAAGCAATGGTTTCCGCAGTTTTGAATGTAACTGTTGAGAACCAGCGCACTCTGCACGTAAAGTTTCAGTAAGATAATTCACCTGGATTGACTCCCGTTAAACGCTGCTCGACAGCACCCCGGTGATTGTTAAGTCCGCCGTTTTCTATTGTCCCATCCATCAACGCGGTGTACTTCTCCAGTCGCTCCATGTGCCAGCCGGATTGGGAATCGCTTGTTTGCTCACTAGATAATTTGTACCCTAATTAAATTTAAGGCTTCCCTGACACTTTACTTGGGCTGTGAGGACACATCGTCTGATACAGATACCGGAAAGAAGAGATTTCTGGGACAACGCACAATTGACAACCAACACAGCGGTAAGATGGCTGGGTTAACTGCGCAGAAGCTGATGCAATCAAACATCTCATACCTGAACGAGTTCGTAGTTAGAAGAGTCCGTAAGGCTTGAGCTTTTTCAGCAGCAGAATCTCCAGATTGTTTCGAAGCTGCTCCCAAATCTAGATTCATCTTATGGGCTAGCAGGTTCTGGTACAGTGATTCAGGATCCAGATACCATTCGCCATCGCTAGGATCGTGCTCGTTCGTGTCCATAACTGGCTGCGAAATTTCACCGTGCTTTAATTTGGTTCACCAAGTTAACCTGATATTCCTTTTTGATTCTGTCATGAGAACGACAGGTTTAGTAATCCCAGATTACACAATACCTTTAAAAATAAAACTTACAAAATTTTTTAAATCTGGAACTTTTTTACTTGATAAACTGATAAGTACTTACACTGCACTGCCGCCATCCATTGTCCGTAGCGTTAGACCGTACCACTGCTGATGCAGTTACGTGAATCTTAAAGACCGGAAGTTAAAAATTAATTTTAATATCAGAATAGCGATGGCGCAGAAACCGGAATTGATTAAGCCTTATGAGTTATGATTTATTTATGAATCTTACGCAAGATCGACAAACCGATTCCTTTGACTCTCTGACACTACAATTATACATTAAGCAAAACAAAAAGAATTAAAATCTGTTTTTGGCTCCAATGCCCCATTGCCAATCGTTAATCAGCAATATTTGTGTATTGTATTTAGGCTTTCGAGGTTTGTCATAATTTACTACTCTGCATTCTTGGTCTTCGAATCGAAGTTTTTTTCGGTGCAAACCAACCACTGTTGTTGGGTCTGAGCTCGTAGCTATACACGACCTACTACTCGTATTTGGTTACGTATTCTTAATAAGTTTACGGGTTACCGCAAGTGTTTCGCATCAATACCATCAATACCGCATCAACTTTACTTTGTAACATGCATTTTTCTGGAGTACAGATACAAGACTAACAGGAGTGAAAGTACAGATATGTCTGTATCCCGAAATCTGACATCGATAACGATTGCAGAATGTAAGCTGTTGTTTTATTGTTATTGTTCGTCAGTTAAATACAATTGTTCTGTTGTTGCTGATGTGCACCGCCAAGTCTGTACGTACGTCCGAGACCAGCTGTCACGAAGAGATCACCTACGCGCCAAGTGGACACCGGATATGATGCAATAATATCCATCGATGAGCGCGGATCAGCTTGTCAAACTTGCACACTGATAGTACAATCAACTTTGATCAGGGGCAATAAAACGATCGTTTCCGTTTTTGCGAACTAACTGGCCAGTGGTACAATATTGTAACTGAATAGCCCACACCGCATCAAATTTCCACATCGCCCATAAATACCCTTGACGGCGTCGCACGCTCATTTACTTTTACTTCAACCGATTCTAGACTGTTAAAGCGGTAAAACAATTTGTTTTGTCTGTTCCATGAAAGCGATTGTGTAGCCAAGAGTATCCAGCTGATTATCCAATAATTTCGTGCCTGCTTGTAATGACTCTTCGACTCGTCACCTTTGCGGTGCTGTCGGCATTAGCCGCGGTACGAGCGCAGGAAGATCTCATACGGATGATGATGCTGTCCAGTCTGTTGTCGGGTGGAGGATTTGGAGGCGGCGGACAGTCCGCTCCGCAGCAGAATACTCACATGATGACTGGCTTCGAAGGGGATCCGCGCAGTAGCGGCGGAAGTGCAACGGGGATTTCCTCGCAGTCGTCTAATCCGGGCGGTCTGTTCGGTGGACTGATGGGGCTTCTGTCGCGTAACGCTGGAGGAAATGCCGGTAAAGTGCAAACCCTGCTTGGCGTACAAGCAGTAGTATCTTGTAAAACAGTAATAGTGTTTAATTATCGACAATTAAGAACCAAGTATCTTTGAAATATTAATACTAATTTTGTTTTTGCTTTAACTTACAGTAAGAAAAATTCTTATCACAGTAAGTCTGCAATAAAAAAAATAATTCAATGTATATCGTACGATTGTTCTAATAATTTGCAAAGGTATATTTTAAGGGTACTTGCAACCTATTGAATCTAAAAACAGTATTAAGCTTGGGCGCACTCTGCGTTTGCTTTGTACTTCACTCATAACAGTTTTCGGAAATTATCCAAAATATTCGAATATTAAAAGTGCATTGTGGCGGCAAAATTTGTGAACATGCTTAACGAGGTTGTATGCCGCAGACCTTAAGCTTTAGATTTATTTTCGATTGGCTATTTCCAATATCTTGGTTCTCGGAATTGCTCAATTTCTAATCGAGCTATATGGCATATTTTAAAGCGCCTCTGCTTCTGGATGTCGACGGTGATATTCTCCGCTCTCAGTTATGGCAACGTGGCCTTTTAGGAGGAACTGGTGCGGGAAGTCCCGGGGCGGGTCACGCGGAAGCCGGTCCCGCATCGCCGGTAAACCACCGAGACGCCAGTCCCGTTAACAGCCCACTGGTCAACGGGGCTGCGCCCAGCGGAACGGGTGCGCACCCTGCCAGAGCGCGATCCATGCCCCTGCATATCGAATTCGCTAGCAACGCCGGTCCGGCTGAAAGCAAACCTGCCAACGAAAGACAGAACTATGCCTCAAGTAATTACTGACATTTAGATACGATTACACAGCAGAGTAGCGAAGTTGTTTCAGCGGTCGTTAATCGCAATTTCGTGTTTGTATGTATCTTGGAAACATCGTAAAACACATCACCGCATCATCGCTAGATTTCCCTATTCATTCCCTCGGCTTACTTCCAAATGACCACTTTTTTGCAGGTTCGAATCATGCAACTCCTAAAAACCAGTAAACGATGGACCCATGGATGATTGACCTCACTTCCTGGCTCCTGTAGTAGTATTCGTAGATAAACATCCTGCTTGTGTTTGTTGAAACTGCATATTAATGATAACTAATTTAATTTTGTATGTAACCAATGCAACATAAGAACGCGAATACAGTAAACAAAAGAACACAGAGTAGTGATTAAGGAGCATCAACTATCATAACGAAAATCACAAATCTTCTCGCGGTCTTCAGCATTTATAATGTCAAAATGCGAAAGTAGGTAGAAAGCGTCTTTTTAAACTAGGAAAACCATATTTCCAACAGATTCCAGGGACTGAACAGTCAAGCACCAATCATTACATGCAGGGCGATACTAAGAAGACGGTAAACCATTTTACTGACAGAACTCCTGTTAATCGTTTTTTCGGTCTGAAACTGCGTCTCCCACAATAAGAGCGTGCGCTTTCTGTAAAAAAATAAAAACGGATTCAGTTGTGAGAATCAGCAATCAACTGAACACAGTAACTATCCACATTTCTTCCCGAACACATCACTCTCAACTGCTACCGTTCGTTTACTGTATGTTTTACAATTCTGAACCACGCAACATTTTATTTACAAATTTTGTGAATAACTAATTTTGCGAATTAAACTGAAAACTGATTAGTGTAGCACTGAACCATTAACTTTATTTCGTTTTCAACATAAAACACGGTTTACATTATTTTATGTAAATATATATACAGCTCTAAAATTTTGATACGCATGCCCAAATTTTGATACGCATGCCCATAACATTTTGTTCCTTCAGTTCATGGAGTAACTAACATACCTGCAATTTTTCGTGTTCAGCCAGCAAACGATCGTACTCGGAAGTCAGGCCTTCACTCTGCATTTTAATAGCATGCAAATCCTTGTCCTTTACCTCGAGTTCTGCAAACGAAAAGCATTAACCTTGTACAGCGAAAACTGAAAAAGCAAATTCCGAAATGTACCTTTGGCAGCTGATCGCAGGTCTCCTTCAAGTTTCAGAATCTGAGCTTTCAAGGCAGCTTCCGCCTCCGGGATTGATTTTCCTTTCTGCTCGTTCAACATTTCGCGAGCCATTTTAGAGGCATTTTCGGCTTGTTTGATAACCGCACTGTTGGAAATAATCAACTGCGCTTCGTAGGACAGCTTTCCGGCCAACGATTTGATGATACTACAAGGAAAAAAAACGTTTTGCTCATATCTACTGTGAGTCAATCACGCAGCTTATTGCTTACAATACACAAGCCCACAATTTTTGCGTGTTATGTAAAGCCACAAGCTTCAAACCGCTGACCGATGTACGCTTACTGCAACTTGCAAGTGAGTTGCCATTAGATTCATTTTTATTTTCAGTTGCAGTTTAGTAGCAGTTACAATTCTAAATATATTTTCCGTAACCCAAACACGGGAAACCAAAATTAAGGAAGCCCACTTACTAGAAAAGGAACAAAGCGAATCCGGCAATGTAAAAATTCCTTTGGGCTCTGAACAACTTCATGTGGAACTGCACTTCAGCAGCCGGGGCCTGTGATGCCACATCAGCCAAATCGACGAATGATTTGGTATACCGACTGACATCCCGGATGGCATCTAAAGCGTACACATTATACACATTTGTATAAAGGCTATATGTGAAACAAACACGTATTTCGATTAAAGAATCATCCTATTAATAACTAAAATCGGATAATCCACGTCATTAATGACGGACAATCTCTAAAGGGAACTTACCCAGAAGGAGAAGGCCCATTACACCCACTAAAATGTGCTGAACGTATTTGTACTTCTTTATCAGCAGCACAAGCCGCGAGTTGAAAAATCTGTGCCATCTGTAAAAAAGGAAACGCCAATACATCTGGAGTGGGTCTGCTTCCGAAGCGAAAGTTGCCCCAACATCGTATCAGGACTTAAGAGACCTACGTAGTCGGATTGATGAAAGGCAGGAGCATCAAGATCGTAAACGCGATTTCTGCGTATAAAATAGCAGCAATAGCAGTCCACTGCAGACTCATTTTGTTCGTTAATTTACTGAGCTTCCACAGAAAAACCCGACTAGTAAAGTATTTCGGAAATAACTTGATTATCAAAGAAACCCGGGTGAACAGGAGATCGCTTCAATTTGGTACAAATAATTATTTTCATAAATTTAGAACTTTATGACTTTGTCGTTATGATTTCCACTGATAAAACACACAAACGCAACAAATTCCAACTTCCAAGGTTATGGTCCGAGATGCTCCTGATGCAGAGACATCCTATTGGTGCAGAACCGCAATGAATCACAACGGGGATTTCCTAAAAACTGGGCTTTTTTCTTTTCGGTCATAATTGACTACTGGAGGCGTCTGGCTTTCTCCGCACAAGACAGCTAGGGCATCCGCCAGGTATGTCACTGCATCATAGAACCGCCTTCGGCCAGCCCTGAGCCCGCTGCACAGTACGTTTCGGCTTTGTTGTCATTATTCTCTGTCTGACAGTCGGACTACTACTTTGATCTTCCCGCTTCCGTAATAAATTTACGCTTTATTGATGGTGTTGCATTTTGTTTCACTTGCGGTCTACGGGTGTCCTATCAGTTTCGATGATAAAGATTTTATTTGATGTTATTATTTGGGCATAAAACTGAACGTTTCGCTTTGCATAGTCAGAGTTGCTGTCGAGTTCGGCGAGCTGTCATTCCGGAATCCGCGGTATGTGTATAAAACTAGTAAAAGTACACAGTACCGATATAATTCTAACCCCAGACTTCCCCAAGCGAAAGGTACAGGTACGCATACTGCTTACATACATGAAACTAAGCTCTCCGTTTTGTTGGAATACGTAACTCGGCTTTGTGGAGCTGGATTTCGCCTTTCTTGATCAGTACAGCGCAGCGCTGTGTGGCTTGTGCCTCAATTAAGCCGTTAAAAACGCAAAAATTTCGTAGTATTTGGTGCAGCTCTTTTAGAGTACATTCAATACAAGGTAACAAGTATTTCGATTATCAGTGCCGTTGAAAGTGGGTTCGGAATACTGGGTGGTAGGATGAAAATACAATTTATGTGTTGTCTCCCAAACTGAACTGCTGTCTGTTCACTGTTGTAAACTAATTATTAAATAATTGAGAGCATTATTTTAGGATATTTACGGTGGTGTGCTTCAGTTATGTCGCAAAGTCAGTCAACGTTTGCCGAGCCGTCGACCCCGATGAGTGTACATAAATCGGAGCCCCAGGCGATTGGTGGATCTCCTCATAAAAATTATCCTTGTCAACCTCGCTTTCTACCGGATCAGCTGGAGTGCCTTGCTTGGCTTGCTGGCAAGTGGAACGTTTTTGAACCTGGGAAATGTCATTATCCCACGATAAAGGATTTTGCTTACGCGGAAAAGATCGAGTTCGTTTTTGGGGGCCAGCCCATGTTGGACTATAAGTAAGGCTAGCTACGTTCACTGTTGGGCATCCCTGCTCTACTCCACGGTCTTCCGTGATTTCGCAGTCTACAACAATTTCTCTGTGGGAAACAAAATTATGTTTGTTTGGTTTGAGCATAGTAGTACGTACTTCCCTTTGCTCTTCGCATTTTGAAAATATGTTTTCAGGGCGGAATCCTGGGATCCTTCATCGCAGCCTCACAAACTTTTACATCGCGAGCAAGGTTTTTTGCGGATCAAACCAGGCACTAACCAGATTGCTTTTGTTTTGGCTCATAACTTCGGTGCGTTTCCGTGTATATTTCTCCTGGTTTGTAGATTAATTGAATATATGCATTTAATTGCGCTTTCATATCCGCCGGTTTGTGGTTTTATACTGTAGCTTTGGATTGATTATTGTATGTGTACTTCGAGCTAGATCAACTTGTCAGCAGTTTCCGTTGTTTGTAACTTATAGTTGTCAATATTGTTTGTATATTTTTCTAGGAGTGTCCGAAACACTGGAAGGGACTTGCATGAAAAATCAGCTGGTTGTGGAGACGACTGGGATCAGCCGGATGTCCTTTGCAGCGGAACCAGCTGTCGTGCGAGTAAGTCGTAAAAAGATTTATTCGTCGTTTTTAATTATTGCAGTTAGGGCGTTGTGTTTTTGTTTTGAAGTTGCCGTAAGTTGACAACAACACTGAGTTGCATTGCTTGTGTCCTTATACAGACTCGCCGAACTTATAAATATGATCCAGAAAAGGAAGAACTGGAGCACATTATGGAAATGGAAACAAAGAAGACGCCTCTGACTGAGCATCTCCGCATCAAATACAAGCGTGCCACCCATACAAGTTCGGACGATGCATTAAAGCATTAAATCTGAATTACGAGACATTTCTGTCTGACAAAGTACAAACTGTTTACTCTGTGGAAGATTTGTTCCGACAGGTTTCATCATGCACAGTCTCTCAATTGTTCCTTGCTTTCTTTTCCCAACTTATTCGGTGTTGTATAACATCAAATTTGCCTTTAGTTTTTGTATTCGTAAACGAACTTTAGTAAGTAGTGGCCAGTCGAGAGTTAATGCACGCCACGGTTGAATTATTTTATAACGAAAAATTAATAAATTTAATAAAAAACGAAATACGAAGTTTCTGAAAAATTTAATACGAAGTATCTATATTTCGGGTACAGTACTAGTATTGCAGTCTATGGTTGAGATTCTGAGAACGAATGAATATCTTCGATTGTTAACAAAATTTATTCTTTTCTTCATTTCCCGCTTTCAGGAAATCAAATCGAAATTCACCGGATTGAGCAGCGAATATGAACCACAGGCAATTACAAAAACACGGATCACTCTTAATGTTAAAAATTCAAAACACGGCACACTGTTGTAACTCTTAATTATTAGAATCAGATCTTCGCGAGTGCTGGATTGCTTTGATGCCTTCTTGCTCCAGCCGTTTCAAGACGGGTCGGTAGATGTCTTTTGAAATCGGAACAACCATACCTCTTCGTTGGATCTCTTTGTCCAACAGCATCTTTGTACCGATGGCTGCGGGAAATCCTACGGTTTTCGCCATCGCCGTATATCCATTCTGTTCGCCGTAAACGACTAATGTGATTTCTCGCATTTCCTAAAACACAAAAACTTCTGTCCTCATGATATCTCGATGAAATTTATGTAAAGTATTAAAGGAATTTCTAGCGCCGGATGGGAGTGTGGATGTTGGTTTAACTCGACACACCTTGCTGTTGTTTGGCCAGAGTATTCCGATATCATGCCGCAATATCACCATGTCCCGTTCATTTTTGCCATAGGACAAACGATCCTTTAAGTAGTGAGCCAAGGTATCCAATGGAGTGTTCCTCTTTTCAACTTCCGTATCGTCAAAAAGGCCTAGCTGAGCCATGGCTTCCACTCTTTGAGGAGAACCCGCTTTGTCAACTACTGCTCTTTTTAGATTCTCCACTAACGCGTCTGAATTCTGACTGGCCAGCGTAGCTATCAGTTGCCTCTATAATTCGTTGTAAATTTAAAAATTAAATTAGAAGCAAGTGACTAACAAAGTCCTACCCATGTCAAAGAAGGCCCGTCGGGATGAAGCGCGGGATGCGGCGTCGTTTGCAAGAGGCCGGTTCTGATCAGTCCAATCAAACAGTCAGCATAGCCTTTGTATCTCAAAGTTCCTCTCATACAAGTTTCGGCTCCTTCGATTCCGTATTCTTGAAGATAATGAAGTGAATCCCGGTTCGAATAACCTTCTAAATTAAAACCGGGGAGGAAATCAAAGGATTTGGCGCTTTCCATCAATGGTATACCGCCCGGCGGAATTTCCTTGACCTTTACAACAGAAAATAATGGAATTTAACTGATGATGTATGACACCGCAAGATTATCATACGGTAACTCGCATACGGTGACTCTACTTAATATGTTTAATTAATGGGTAACATCTATCATAATATTACTAAACTAACTAAACTAAACTAAACTAAGGTTTAGTAATATTATGCATCTATATAACAAATCCATGCAAGGGATTTAATTAAATGAAAGAAAAAACGGCCAGCATGTGAACAAACTGACGTTAACATATTTCGCATGCACAAAACTTATTACACATGGCACTTTAAATCATCTGACAATTTCAGTGAACAAGTTCTGTGTTCCATAAGTCGCAGAGGTGGTTTTCCTGATATGGAGTTAAGCCACTTATCGCATATACTGTGCTCTAATATACCTGATTGCTTTCAATATATCTTGCACCGTTGAGAGCTGCCAAGAAAACACTGGCCGGATTCCAGCTGAACTTGTATCGCAAAGGATTAGTAGCAAACTCTGGGGCGGGCAGACCACCACAAAAAGACCGAAAAGATGTGACCTAAATAAAAGAGGAGACATATACGGTAACCAGTTTTCGGTTTTCATAGATAATGCTTTCTAACCTTTCCTCCTAGTTCTTTCACTTCATCAAAACATTCCATCGCTAACAAATGGTCAATACCGGGGTCAAGACCCATTTCGTTCAGTATGGTCACTTCTGCATCCGCTGCTCTAAAATTTATAAATGTTGTTTGATATTAAGCGATGATAATAATGTCTTTGTGGGTATGCATAACCGGAGGGTCAGATTTACCTTTTAGAAATGTGTTCACCAGCTGGTTGTTTGGTTAATGAGCTGCTATAACTGGCCGTAACCATATTCACTTTATGATTTATACATAGCTCGGCAACTTTGGGATGTAATGAATAAGGCAAAAGGCTGACCACAACGTCGTAATCCGGAATCATTTTATTCAGCTGATCTGGATTACGGTGAACATCCAAATGCACAGCATCGGTATTCTTATACTTCTGAGCCAACTGGTCAGCTTCGTCTTTCAGGGCCGAGGCTAATGGTAAAAACAACAGTGAAAATGTAAGCCCACACCAAAAGAACTTTCAGGGAAACGTCACATTTAAAGTTCGGTCGTACCAACAGTAATTACCACATTGCCATCGCGGGAAAGATAGTCTACTACAGGCGGCGCAACATATCCAGCTCCTAAGATAAGAACTTTCTTTGATCCTGCAGCCACATCCATGTTGGTTTTCGCGTGAGACCGCTTTTTGTGTTGCCGCAATTCTTCAATATACTCGAAATTGGGCGTCAGGCGGCCATTGGAAGCGATAACAGCCTGCAAATAAAATCAAACCACAATAACATCACGATCGTAGGACGGCATAATTATCTATATTTGTATGCATCACGCAGGTTCAAAACCGAAAGTGCAGTATCCTGCTAATAAATTCGTACATACGTTTTTGACGACGGGACCGGAGTCATATGTTCCGAACTCCTGCTGCGCGTCTGATTTCAACTGTACAGAAAAACAATTTGTGATTTGCCAAGCGTCCTGTCATTTGGACACAATTCATTTGAAACGCTACATCAGCTGTATGTACATCTAAACTAGACTAGTTTCGAAATACGAACTCGTACGTGAGCCGGCACACTGAGCCGGTGAGCCCTGACAATTAGTGAGTTCTGATTTGTTGAATTATGGTGACATTAGCATAGTACTTTCACATGTTAGCCCTAAACCTTTCCCAATATTATTACGATTAGAAGAATATGTTGCTGCTAACGCTTTGCCTATAGCTGATCAATGAATTTCCCATCTTACCATATCAGGAATGTATGGTAAAAGTAATTCTCCAAAAAAGTCTGTTGCTTCCCTAGGAAGTTGAGCCGGCATGTTATCAATCGAGCAAACAAGCACTCCAGGCCCAGCGAAACTGTAATCAGACCAACATCTCAACGCTGCGATAAAGTTCAAATGATAAAGCGGCGCGATTAATGTCTGAAGATAAAAGACTAGTAGGATAAAAGCCGGTTATTACCTTTCGGTATTGGTATGTTGATTAGCATCGTACAAACAAAATGGTTTATCAATCGTTGTACATTCCGTCATGAACTCTATGGAACCACCCGGGTCTGCACTTATGTCACAAATAGCCAACAGTCTATGAGGAAGCTGTGGACATCCAACACTTGTAGGTAACCTTAGAAATCAGAACAATTTTTTAAAACCATAACTAAACGGTAAAAAACAGAATTACCGGTTACAGAATTATTTTATCTTACCACGGCTGATTTGCGGGTTGCAGGAGTTCCTTTGCATCTGGTATCGTAATTAGTCTAGGGGCGTTGGGAGCCCAATAAATGCCGTTGATAATGCAAGATGCGTATGGCGCAATCTGCAAGATGAAACATTAAGGACAGAAACTAATAACCATGCCTCAAGCAAGATTTCCGGTGCCAACCGAAAACCCTGAAAATCTAAAAGCGATAAAACGATTTACTGTCACAGTGTCACCCATACTTTTTGAGCGAATGTAGAAGAGTAGCGTTGAGGATAATTCGCAAATTCTTCCGGATCGAAAGGACCACCATCCTTTCGAACATAGTGATCATCGCGACTTACGACACATCCATAAACTTTGTTCATGGCTAGAAAAAAGTTACTCAATTCAGTCGTCCGTCTACAGTTTTTGCAGGATGGTCTACATGTAATGATGAGAGGGAATACCACGACAAACCTCCATGAGCTGCCACCTTAGGAAGATCAGCCGGTTCAACATATTCGTGAGGCAACTCCTGAAACATCTCTTGAGCCCCCTGCGAAACGTTGCCCGAGCCGGTGAAAATAAAGGTAAGAGGTCCGATGGATTTCGGCATGAGGTCGATACTGATTTCATAACCGGCGTCACGGAAGGCTTGCTTGGCCATCGAGCTGCTTCGATAGTTATGGGCTGGACCGATATACTGTACAAGTCATCATAAAATTATTAAATATTACTTGGACTTTAAAACTCACTAAAAAATCTTGGCTGCAGTTCTTATTAAAAGTTGTTGCTCACCATGAATGGAGTATGGTGTCCGAGAGCGAGTAAACGAATCCCCATCCCATGCAAAACTGCAACAAACTACAGTCGTAGCCGTAACGTTGCCCTTAATAATAATTTTATACAAAAAAAATGCATAGTGCATATACTTCGTGTTCTTTAAGTTTTATTGCTTGTCCAAGCAGATCGTTTGAAAAACAGTCAATCACAAATGTTTTACCCTGCAGCACCTGCAAACTTCGTCTTCGGAGACAGTCTCGCCTACACAAAACTGAATTAAATTTTTGTATTTAAGTACGCTTTTGCAAGCATTACTCGATATTGTACTGGCATTTTATCAATAATTCATTGTACATACTGTTAATCATTCCAGCCACGCCGGCCCATTTCCCGAAAGCGACCACGCGTTGACCGTCTTTATCCACCATCTTTTCGTAGTCAATCAGCCGGATATTCTTCTCCAAGCAAGCATCCAGAAGAGGCATATTGGCTTCTTGGGCTTTAATAGTATGCGAGAAAAAGCAATACGTTTTGCCGGGTAAGACCAATTCCGACGGGGGCTTCTTGATTCCAATAATAAGGCTAGCGTCACTGATGTCTTCTTGCACAATCGCCCCGGCAGCAGAATATGACTGCAATGCAACCGAAAACGATGATAGCCCTACATCCACTTGTAGTGGTAGTAATTAGTTATGGCCAAAAAATCAAATGATGCATTAAAAAATCCACAGGTGAGGAGGATAGCTGATGGTGGATTCCTCGGGGATACCGGCATATGTAGAGGCTCTGGACCAGGCATACGTCATATGCTTAATTAAACTGAACGATTACTCACATTTTACATACGCAAAAAAAGCGGCATCTTTGCTAATTTTTATTATCATAAAAATATTTATTCCACTGGCCATTAGAAAAATATCGAGTAGCCACACCTTCATAGGATAAGCCCGTCGATTGGAAGGTTGAACCAAGACCTTCGCGCCCTTGCGAACTAGTTTTCGCACATGCTGAGGAGCAAGAGGCGCTCGTCTGCAAATTAAAATTATTATTGTTCCTGCCGACGTGATCATTAGGGTCAGACTACGAAAATTAATAATGTCCTGGATCACCTTTCCCAAATGGACTGATCTTCCCTTCGAATGGCCATAACCCTGTTCTTCGGCACGGTAATCTTCGTCCGAAAACATGTTTGGGACGTTGCAGAATGTGACCGGAGGTGAACTGGCCATAAAAGCACCCTCCGGATTAACATGTTGATGAAGATTGTTGAAATATCGTAACGCAACTATGCGTACTTCGTACCGGTCAACACCGCGAACAGCAAATTATAGACAAAGCAATATCACGCAGATTCACAAACTTAGAATAATTGCATAACTAGCACGTCCACACGCTTTTTCGGAAAAAGCATCCAGAAAAATGCCGGAGTCTGAGCAGGAATCACTATCACAAAGGTTCTGGTGGGAGTAAGCAGCGAGTACTGTAGCTGATGTACTGCTACAGACAGACTACTGGTATTCAAATCTGCAGGCTCACGCGTTCATAGGCGTTGCGTGTCACCTTTAGGAGATAGGCGAAAATAATAATGCCTAATCAAGAAACATCGTTTCAAATTAAAAATTCTGATATCAATTGAATTATAATAATTTGTTGCACAGGCGACAAATTTCGCCTTCCGGTGACGCTACCAAGTTCAAGGCCAGCGTGCAAGTGCAACGCTGAAATTTTGTCCACCATGTGACATAACCCAGCGCGCACACGGCATTGCGAACTTGAAACACATTCTTTGGTCGACCAGTTTGATGTTTCTAAGAAAAGGATCATAAATATAGAACGCAAGAACTATACGTTCCGATTATATGGTTTTTCTATCCGCAGACAGATACCAGCCCAAGAAGTTATAATTATCAATACAAGCACCACGAACGGAACTGCGGGGACGCATAATGAGTCGTTTTCTTGGCTTCGGGCAAGAGTCCATTCTGGCACTGACATTGAACTGTTGCGTAATGATCGATATCAGGATACGCGCAGTCTCGTTACAAGCGGATACCATTACCGGTCTTTTCTGCCGTAATACTGAGACCATAAGAACAGCTAACAGAATTCACTGCAAGAGCGGTTTTAGGTGGGTACAAGGCCATGTTAAAGCGTTCCTAACTCCCTACCTTTGCTGTTTTAACTACCTTCCGACCCTGTACTTTGCATTGAGTTTACTGTTTACTTGCCGTTGATTGGTCACGCCTAACCGGCTTCTGCCTTCTCTCATAAATGGTGAAATGAAAATCATAAACATACCCGACAACTCGGAAATCTGTTCTCATAGAGTGCTGAAATCTACCGAAAGCTGCTGTGGATCCTTGTGTAAAGTGTATTAGTATTACTAATTTAATCTACGGTCGATACTCCGACGTTTCACCGGTGTCCAGTATGTTGACTGGTCTGGGTCACTTATAATATGGCCTAAAATCTCACGCAATGTCCATTCGACAGTTGTAATCACGTCATAATAACCAGAGATCTAGTAAGTACTAGTACATATGGTGAAAATACCGGCTGCCGAAACTTGAATAACTGCCAGTGTTTCGAAATATTATTATTCTTATCTTATAAGTGTAATTGGGTAAAATAAGCAATATTCCAACCCTACTGAATAGTACTCCAGAATCCCCGAAGTTCTCCAAAAGGAATGCAACATCGGAAGAAAATACATTGCTAATCAAATACATTTCGTTACAGAGTAGCAGGCTAGCAGCATATATTTCTTGTGGATAACTTTGATTATACAGATGATAGGTACTATGGTAGTACAGATCAGACTTTGCCCATCTTTTGGGTGAGGTGAAATTTTCCCCATTTTTCCCATCCCATCTCATCTTTTAGGTGAAAATGAGGATGAGATGGGAAAGAGCCGCAGATGAGGTGAGATGGGCTGGGATTGTTGAAAGATGGGATGGGACCAAGAAACAAATAAAAACAGGAAAAGTTGATATTTTAACCGGTTTTTCAGGCTTGGAGCACGTAAAAATTCACCATACGAGCTCCAAAAACAGAAAATTTTCCGCGCTCCGCGCGGATTTTATCAATAAGTGAGCATATTTTCCTACAAAACCAAATTTTTTTTCGCTGGTGGCTCTGTCGTATGCGGAAACCCTGCAAAATTAGCTTTGTTCAGCCTCTAAAAAATGGGGGTGGAGATGAGATCGCAAAGGTGAGATGGGCTGAAAATTTGTGTAGCCGGGAGTGGGCTGGGGTGGGAATTAGACGGTGGAGATGGAGGTGAGATGAAAGTGGAAAAAGCGAAAATGGGCAAAGTCTGGTACAGATAGAGTCCAGACGCAATGGTGCAAGAAAGAAATTTTACGTTATTCCAGATTCCCTTAGAAAGTAAGCTGCTCTGTAGTCCGAAATGTTGGCAGTTAGCAGTAGCACACACCTTCGTCCCCAATCCCATGATACCAGATTAAAAAATTCAAAATCCAGAGATGCAAGAAACAGCAAGTGAAAAACAAATTTACGGTTATCCGGTTCGCTTTACGATATGTGCTCCGGAGTCTGAGTAGAACGGTTCACTGATTTCTCCAATATTCAAACCAAAAGCCGTGTCCTCGAAAGCCTGCACAGAAAATCATTCTGGTATTTACTACAACGCTTTTCATGCAGGCTCTTGCTTACTTTTTGCATCTGACCCCGCCCGAATTCGCCCAGGTCGCCACCTTTTTGGGCCGAGCTGCAGTCGCTGAACTTGCGCGCCAGCTCGGCAAAATCCGATCCATTTTGGATTTGTGCAAGATAACCTAAGGAGTTATTATTAAAGATATTAAGAAGTACGCTTTAAACCTAGCAGCAGTATTATAGTATAGTATCGCAGCAGTATCGAGCATAGCAGTATTGTGATTTTTTGCATTGTAAGGGTTCACGCTTAATTTTCTAAAACAAGCTTAGCTAACAATCATGTGAAATATATATCAGCAGATAATTATAAGAAAGGCATGGTCCCTCTTCCCAAGCATTCAAACATTCATAAAAAGTTTTTACTCTAATAGATAAATGAAAAGTCCAAAGTTAACTGTTAACAGCAGAATAAAGCATACCTCGCACAATCTGAAGAGCTTCTTCCTTGCTCCTGGTGATATTACTTTCACGCCATGACGAAGGCCTTCGCGATTCTCGATGCTTCACCAAAATATGCGACGCTCGCACCTTGTTCGGCACTGCATTACCACCATCGCCAGAACCGCGGCTTGTGGTACCTGGAGGAGGTTCCCAGCGACTTTCGTTAGTAGTTGCGTTGAAATAGTAAGGTTTACCTGCGAAGCGAATACAAACACTAATGACCAGCAAATCTGCGACCATTACACAAAATCTTGCTACGTATGGTGTTAAATATATGCAAAAGCACATGAGCAAGCACAGAAAATCTACGACTGCCAGAGTAAGGCAGGAGTACTTATACCAAATTAGTATTACAAAATGCCGTACCTGTGGATCGGCTCACACTTTTAACCCATCCATGCGGCAGCTGCTCTTCCATATTTCCAACTTCCCTGCTACCTTCCGCTTTATAGATTTTACAATCAAAACTATCCGAAATAGAGGCTCAGCGCAAAACTAAAATTTTATATTTATTACGAGTTAATTAACATTGAAATACGAGTAACAAGTCAAAGTGACGCTCTAAGATATCTTGCCCTCTATCTCTAACCATAAGTCGCTCTTGTACAGTAAGTACTTATCAGTTCCGTGTTTTGATGTTTGATTCAGCTCAAACAAGCCCGCGGTGGTGGTGCGGCAGCGGTTTGTTTTTCGAGCACGCGTTCTTCCCTCGTATGGGAACAACGCCCTCATTGGCTGTGATAATTTAACATCACAACCAATGAAAATTGTGAAATACCGGATTACACGGCTCGATTATACTAAAATATTTAGTAGCGCCTAATTAGTAGCACCTAACCTCATATCGCGTTGCTATTAAAAAATTTAGTAGCACCTAGATATACTGCACTGCAATAAAATATTACTAGCACCTATTTAGTAGCACCTAGACATGACCTACATCGCATTACTATAAAATATCAGAACACCAAATTAGTAGCACCTAGACATAACTTACACGTGGCTAGAAATAACCTAGAAATATTTGTAGCACCTAATCAGTAGCACCTACATATATTGCACGTGCATTGCAATTTGCAATAAAATATTAATAGCGTCTAATTAGTAGCACCTAGACGAAATTCGCATTGCAAACGCGAATTTATTAAACTATTTAGTAGCACCTAATTGGTAGCGTCTAGACGGTAATGTGATGGTTGCAAACGCGAATTCATTAAAGTATTTAGTAGCACCTAATTAGTAGCGCCTAGACGGTAGTGTAATGAGCCCATTTCGCAATTTCTATTGGTTGTGATCACAGCCAATGAACGCATTGTTCCCATACGAGGGAAGAACGCGTTTATTGTAGCGCCTCCAAGGTCGGGTGCGCGTGCCGTTATGAGCACACTCGTTGTGGCTAGATGGATAAACCTTCGGGTTTTGAAAGATAGTCTACATCGAGCGCGGTTTGGACTTAGATGGGTGACCACTCTGAGTTCAGGCTGCGAGTGCACGGCCCGCAAGGCCTGTGTGCGAAGTGCTTGGCTGAGGCAGCAATACCACCAAGGAGACGGGCACGGGAGATGGAGGATCACAATACCACCCTGGCTACTCAGTAACGGCTTGGACTGAAAGGCCTGTGATGTCCGCAGCACCAATCGTGCCAAATGGAAGTAGACAGGGAGATCAGTCGAAGCAGAGGATTGGCGCCTTCCCTAGAGATGTGCTTGCTGTCTACCTGTTTAGAATTCTCTTAGTCTGGTTCTGTTGAACGTCTTGCTCTGCCCGAGCCGGTTAGCGCCGATGCGCGTTAAAATAAAGCTGGCGCTCGCGTTTGCGAGCTGCTGCATACGATCTGTCTTTGGCAGTGTTATAGCCTCCATTGTAACTCTGCGTGAATGAATTACCGTACTTTGCACAGAATGTTCTGTCTGTCACCTGATTAATGCATTGCTGAACATGTAAACCGAGCCGTTTTCGAAACAACTAGCCGAATAAAGCAATAGCAAAGTACGGCTGTGTTTTTTTGCCGTTGGTTGCCGTTGCTTTACCGTACAACCGCGTGAAATCCATTACTACGGTGGCACCGTAGTATGGATTTTACGCGGTTGTGTTAGAATGTGGTGCTAAAGTAGCGGAAGTGCAAATTATTCACGACGCTGCTGTGAAATTTAATGATTATTATTAATTAATTAATTAGTTAATTTAAATATTATTCACGACGCTATTGTGAATTTGTGAAACGACGCTATTGTAACAGAAGGCGAAGCCGCAGGTGACCCCGAGCTCCGGTACAATACACTGAATACAGATAGGACTCATACGAGTCATAAAATAATAAGCGAGACACAATCAGACACTGCGTCGTGAGTGCTGCGATCTGCGCATTGTTACCGGACAAACTGAAATTTAAAAAAACCCATGACTGGAAGTATGTTAATGACTTGATAAGTGTGGCTGCACTGGCTGGCCAAAATTCTAATACATAACAACGGGCAATATTTTACAATTCAAATAGCAGACTGATAAAGAAAAATACTCAAAGGAACTTCTATAAAACAGCACATATTGTATAAACGGCAAGTTTTGAAGTATATTACGGTTTTCTCTGCAGTGTACCGAACGGGAAAATGTTAACACAGAAAGATCAAAATAGAATTTTCGGTAAAACAGTGAACCCAGCTACGACTACGAGTACAGCAGCAGCACCTTATTTTGAATTATGCAAAATTTTAAATTTTTAAATTTCTAAGCATGAATGAATCCAACGAAGCGTAGAATATATCTGAATTTGACAAATGTACGTATCTTAGAAGTCATGAATAACGATGAGCTTATATATTTTTTGCATTTTAATCTACCACTGATTTATTCCGCGCAGTTTGCGCGGGGTCTACTAGTTGTCATGCTATTTTTTTACCCTCACTGATATAAGTTAAATTAAATTAACAAGCCAGCCTAATAGAAATTACAGAAAACTTCAGCAGTTTTTAAAACTAACAAGGTGTCACGACACAAATGATTTTTTTACTGTACTCGTAGTCTCGTACTTTAGCTATTTAAAAGTTAATTAATGTCAAGTTGTCGACGTCAATTTGAAACAAGTGGTGGTGAAACAGAAATATTCTAAGCGAAACGACCAGATTATACAATTATCCATTGATACTGTACTTCTTTCTTATAGGGTACTTTACACTGATTGTGAAAACCCGATACACAACAACAAATTGGAAATTAAACTGCCAAAATGGAAATAACGCGTCACGGGTAAAATTAGGTTTATAAAAATTATGGATACCGGTATCATGGCAAACGAAAAATGACTTTACAGTTGAAAAGTTAATCTAAAAAATGAAACTTAAACAAAACAGAAACTGTGACGAGATCAATATGGTTGCAAATCAACTGCAAATGGACGCATAAAACCAAACAAAATCCAAACTGCAGGTCATGAACATCCAGGAAAACGGAAACAACAGACTGCGCGTACAAAATTCCAGGACGGCCAAAATGTAATTAAAATCAGTCATTCTCGTCTTCCTCTATTTCGTGCATTTCCGCTTTACTGACTGCATCCGCGTAGTTAGCTGGATACAGTTTGGAGACTTTGGTTTGGACAATTCTTAACCGTTTATACAATGACTCGAGATCTTTCTTCATTTCCAATAAGAGCTTGACGTGGTGTTTGAAGTCAGTAGCGTACGCGTCGATACGCTGATGGCTCAAGGTGTTGCACGTGTCCAGGGTTTCGTTGGCCTTCTCCAGTTTGGCCAGCATTTCACGCTGATCATGCAGCACTGCATTCAGCATTCTATCATCCAGCCAACCTTCAGGTGCAATGCTGGAGCTGGTGCTCGGGGAAGACATACTGCTGGCGGATGCAGTTTCCGAAGGCACTTCGGTTTGGGAATCCAGTTTGCTAGCGGGGTTTTTCAACTTGGATTCTCTGTATAAATGAGGCGAAGACCACGCTTAGATTAAAACCAGCATCAATACTTCTACAGTACACTTAAAGCGAGATACTTAACAGTAACTGCGTAACACTCACAATAACCACATTAACTTTTCCGCTTTCACAATCTTCCAGTTATGCTAATGGCAGATGACAGAAAACTTCTATAGGTTTTTCCGATACTCACCACGAAAGAATCACGAATATCACTGAAATAATAATTCAAATACTTCAGCCTTCAAGATGTAAATCTAATAAAGGGTTATAATATTATAGATAAGTACAGACTGTACAGTATATTTTATCGTTAAAGAAGATCTTAATACGTACAATGTATGGCGTATGCTGTATGTACAGATACGTTTGGGAAGAAATTTTGGGAAGAACACTTGCAACCAACGTAAATACCTTTCGAGGGGGTTGCTACCATTTGTTTTGATTTCGACATCAGTCGAGATTTTAGATTTGAAAGCCGGATACCACTGCCGGAGTGATGTTTGCATGAAATTTGAGAAAAAATCATTTTTAATTTCAGAACGATGAACGGTTTCGTTGACTTTGTTAATTAATCACTTTTGGATTCCACAAATGGATGGTTAAACTGGAATGTATTATGTATAAAGTGAACACTGGATTTCAACACAGATTTCTTCGTTATGTCGAGCTATCTAGTATCATCACTCGTGGTAAGCAGCCGTGATCTTAATGACTTAATCATTCTGGCGAAGCCAAGTTGCGCAGGTTTTTTTAGTACGTTCATACCTGTAACGGTCCATTCAAACTTATTTCAAAGCACTGAAATCTGTTGACTGGCAATTTTGGTAGGCTGGCGCAGCCGCTGGAACGGCTGTGGACCTGTCGCTCTTTCCACTGGACACCGTTAAAACGCGATTACAGAGTGCACAGGGATTTTGGTATGCTGGAGGTTTTCGCCGGATTTATGCCGGAATAACTCCTGTTATAGTGGGATCGGCACCAACTGGTATGAAGTCTTTAAATTAAGTGATAGACTTCGAGTATCGAGTACGAGTGGTACATTATTCAGTAATTATTGTAAGTGCATGCGAGTAATTTTTAGCTTACAGTGATTAGTGATTACTAACCGTTACTTGCTCTTTTTTTCAGCTGCATTGTTTTTTTGCTCCTATGAAGCTACGAAACGGGGAGCAAGTAAGATATTTGGCCCTTCACAGAAATCCGAACCCTTAGGTCATATGCTGGCAGCTATGGTCGGGGAAGTGGTAAATCTGATTCCTTTTTCGGATAAAAGTAACTGAAGATTATTCCGGCGCATACGAGTATTTATATTGGGTGTAAATTTAATAGTACTGTAAATTCATCGGTATTCTATGTGAGGTTACCGGATCGGTGTGGGAAAATATTAGTTTAATTTTCTTCATTCATTTGTTTTTTTTAATGGTGAACGCTTTACGCTTCTTATCAAAATATGCTCAATTTTACAGATGGCCTGCCTCATACGTGTACCAGTTGAAGTTACGAAACAAAGGACCCAGGCTTCTCAGTTATCTAGTTTTGAAGTATTGCGAGGCACGATGCGCACGGAGGTACGTTCATATTTTTTATTAATAAACACGGTAAAACAAATAAATGCTTGTATTCTGTTTCTAGGAAATAAAAGTTATAAACCGGTTTCTATTGACCGACAATAGTATAATAAAAAGCAGCCCTTGCGCTGTCGTGGGAAGATACAATAGTTTCGTTAACGCGATTTTTTGTCCACAGGGATTTCGTGGCTTATACAGAGGATATAGAAGCACGGTTCTTCGAGAAATTCCTTTTTCCGTCATTCAATTTCCCCTCTGGGAATTTTTAAAAGTATGAAATGCAAAAGGTACGTTCATGGTACCGATTCTGAATCTGGATGCTGTTCCAGGGATACGTTCAGTCGAGGCAAGAACAGGATATATTTGCCTGGCAGTCAGCCGTGTGCGGCAGCGTAGCCGGTGCAGTGGCAGCGGCAGCAACCACTCCTTTAGATGTCGCCAAAACCAGAATAATGTTAGCCGAGGTAAGGGATACGCTCCGACTAAGCAGTGAATGTACTGGCCGAGGTGGTCACAGATCAGCGTTAACTCGTTGATTCTAACTTTGTGTGCGGTAAGAACGTGGGACTAACAATTTTATTTTACCATAATTTTACTAACGATTCGACTCTTCGATCCAGCAGAATCTTTTATAAATCGGTAATCCACAGTAATCGTAGTCCCTTGGCACTGTATGGTATATTAAGTTTTAATTACTGTAAAACTAGTGTTCGTTAACGTTTGCCTGAACTTGGTTGACATTTTGCACATTACAGTATAAGACAAAAGCTTAAACCGCTGATAAATTGTTTACGTACAATAACGTACTGTATGTTTTAAAAACTCTACCTAAATAGCGGAGCATATAAGTGCTTGCATTCGTGTTATTAGCGCCAGTCTGTCCAAGCCAGAGGAGATGTTGCTTTAGTTCTTCGAGATATTTGGAGTCGCGAAGGGTGGAAAGGGTAACTGCACAAAGATCGGCGCAAAGAACTTGTTACCTGTTTTCCAAGTGACGATTTATGTTTTTAGGTTGTTTTCTGGTGTAGTGCCTCGGGTGACGTGGATTTCCGTTGGCGGTTTTATTTTTTTAGGCGTTTACGAAAAGTTAAAGCCATGTCCAGTCATTACTTAGATGCCTTAGTTTGAAATTGACTTGAGACCAATTATCTGAGTGTATAAAATTTGATTTTTTTAAGAATTATTTTGTTGTTTCTCTTTGGCAGTTTTATCATATGTAGTTGGATGATACGGGGACACGGTTTGTTGTGATATGTACATAGTAACTGCAACTGACTGACCAGTACGATTACTGACCAGTACGATACCAGTACCAGTACTGACCAGAGTGCAACTGACCAGTACGATCTGCGCTAATAATTTGCCAGATCAGATCTGAGTGCCAGATAAATTATTTGCAAGGTTTTCTTGTTTTTCGACGTCCTCCTCCACCGATGCGCTGCAACGAGACCGCCATCAGATGACTAGTACCGCTTTTAACATTAATGCTTTCTGCAGTCTGGCAATTTCTCAATTACATAGCGCGTTCCCAGATCCTTCGCCATTTTCACTTCTTTCAATTTACGTAGTCGATCTGTTTTGTGCTCTTGCGGCGCTTCGATCGACATTTTGCTTTGTTTCGGCCGGCTGCAACTCCGAGATTTGTTTCTGGATTTACTTCTGGATGCTCGCTTACTTCCACATCGACTGCTCTGAAATTTAAATTAGCGCGGTTAGCTAAATACGTACATGCATCAATGCAGGCCACATCGAAATTAAAAACAAGGAGTGTTAGCACTACTCGCTGCGCCATTGGTGCCAAATTACGTATTTTATAATAAACGTCTACCGTAGAACATCATTTCAGTTATGTATCTTTACGCGCATCTTTGTATTGTATAGATTTTTAAAAAATTTATAGGTAGATAATCTGTGACGTTTTGGTTGGTGGTTCATCTAAACATGACTGACCTTACGCGATGCCGATCGGCGACTGCGGTTTGATCGGCTCCTTTTCCCGTTCATTCGATGCGGAAGTTTGCGTAGACGGCGCTATGTGTAAAACAATGTTCCTTTACATGGTATCAAAAACCGGAATTTAGCGCTTGACACGTACTGATATGGCACATGTTCGTAAATTTGCCTACCGAAACCCGGGATGTTGAACGCGATCGTGAACACACGGCGCTTCGAGACATTGCTGTAGTCCAGAAAACGTTAACGTTGCAGAGAAGTCAGAATTAGGACTTTCTAAGTAGAACAATAATAATAGTTAGCGTTATTAATTCAGTTCCAGTGTACGTAATAGTACTTCAACAACTAATGAATTACTTATTCTGGTTCAGACCAGATGTCCTTTGGATGGACTTGCATCCAGTTTCCAAGCAATACTGGTATACGCTTAAATTCTGAACTTGAGCTTCCGTTTCCGGTTATTTACAATGCGAGTAAGTACTTAGTTTGCGAAACGATTCATATACTAAATTTAAAGTCAAAATGTGGTTGGAGATTAATTTAGCGAATGAATATTTTGTGGAAGCCGTACGTAGTAGCCGCCCATGTACCGATACTAATTATAACTGTCGATCATTAGTGACGAAAGACTGAACGTTGTTCTAAACAGTAAAATTATAAGTAGTACAGGTGGCGGATAAATTTTGTCAAATTATTACTAGTATATAATAGTTTTTAAACCCCTGTTCGAGGACAGAGTAAAACAGGTCGGAATTCATTGTGGTCGGTAAGTATTAAAACTTAAGGTGATTACAAAAGCTTTCAAGTTAGCAAAAATAATCATGACTAATGGTCACTATGTGGAGCAGGAAATTCATAAGATTTATTTCTAACTAACAGTAGCCGCTACTTGAGGCATGTATCAATACGGCTTATAAGTTTTAGTAAATGTTTTATTGTGGTCCTGCGCTTCATGCTCGACATCGTGTCAAAAGCGTAATCACCATCGTCTGGTGTAGAAATCAATAATGAGCTTAATTGCAGATTAGCGGACCCGATAAAGGCTTTTGACATGTTGCACCATTCTGTGCCATATCTAACAATTTCGGACAGGTTTTCACTGATTTGATTCCATAGTCAATCCGATTTGCGTTTGAAAAAGGTCATTAACGGCTTATATTCTCGTCAATATAATCGATTGCATTTGCCGGCCTGTGTGTGCATGCACTATATGCGTATACTGTGCGCATGAATTCGGCTACTTTCTTTGTACAAATGGAAATATGTCCCCGCTGCACTCTGGGCGCCGGTCAAAACAAAGCGCGTTCTAACAATTTTTCAATTATGTAGGTTGCAGCATTTGTCAAGCAGGAAATTGTTCAGCATCGCTTACAATTGATTGATTAGTGCTTTCCGAGTCGATTATGGCCAGGGATTCTTAACTATCTCGTTGATGAAGTCAAAGGTCAGGAGTACGATAGGCTAACCACATGTCCTCCAAGCAATTAGATTAAACTTCCGCTGCCAGTCCCCAGTGCGCGACTGATTCATTATTCCGCGGTGAGATCCCTGCTGGATCTTTTTCCACCATACAAACCACGTCTGCACTACGCGGCATATTACACATATCCTACTCGTAGCTGTGTATCTGTGGCATGCTTCTGGGAACAGTTCTATTACTTAATTGTGCTGGACGAATTAAGCACAGCGCGAGTCGTCAGGCAAAAAAACTGACAACCCTGATCCACGTCATTAATAAAAATGCCACCAGTGTAACGTTAATGCCGCAGCAATAGCGACGGCTGTCAACGAAAACCATTTTATGACAAATGGAGGCATGTAATTTGCGACCGGATTATCCATTTTTTGAAAAATAAAGTTTTGTGTTGAGTTTGCCATGCCGGTATATTCTCGAACAATTTTCGATCAGAATAGGCGATAATTAAAATTTCCTAAGGAAAATTAGGATTACTCCCGGACGAATATTTTAAACGAAATCTCAGGAAAAACATACGCGGCGAATCACATTGTTTTTTTTATTATTTATCCACTGCCTCTTTCTTTGGTTTCGTACAGCAAAATCGCATTCTCAAACAACTTAACGGAATCGCCAGCACGAATAGCTTAAATTTACCGGAAATGGGAATACCATCAGATAAATTCCAGTTTCCACAAAGGGATCTAACAAAAAACGTGTCCAAAAGGCCAAGACGAAAAGATTCTCAAATGCCATAAAGCGCACCATATTAATAAAAAAACTTTGAAACCGGAAGTAACAATTTGTACACCTGCTGCACCGCCACGGGTACCGGAAGCGGCAGTGCCCTGCAGACTGCCGGCGGGTGTAACGCCCGCCCCACGATGGGGCGGTGTGGCCTTACTCCGCGAACGACCTTCGCCCTTTTTCGAGCCTTTTCCCTGACCACCGCCGCCCCGTGATGGCCGCGTGGGCCGCATCGTCGTGGTGGTGCTGATGAGGACGGTTGTCAGATCGTCCTGCAGGCTGACCTCGCGCAATCCATCCTCCTCATCAATCTCCACAACGCGATTATTCGAATTGGTCAGTTTATTCCCAGCGGGGAACTTCCTGCAAGTTGATGTAATCAGAGAGCCAACGGCCTTTTCCGTGTACGTCCGCAGAAATTCGGATGCGCTCTTGCCGTTCTCGCCGCAATGTTGAGATGTCAGACCATATGCACACTCCAGAAATCGATGCAGTGCTCTGTCGAAGATACCACATAAATATATCGTTTGTGTAAGTCAACCGAAACATCCGGATTAGCTGGTGCACTTACTACAGATCGAAACGCATGTAATAATCCGTCTCAAGTTATTTATACATTTTTACATAATACTCATTAACTTTTCTTCTCTTCAGTGCGATACATAAAAAGTCGCGTCAATCGCGTAATGAAAAAATACTGGATGTTTGGCGATTAGCGACGATGAATATTGCTGTTGGCAATTAATTGCAGCATGGGTGTATTTTTTTGTCATTTTCTTATCTAGTACAAATGCGTTATAATTAGAACGATGTTTTCAACCTTTATAATAAATCTTTATAAGAATGTCTGTGCCGACATCATTGCCTAAATTATAATGCTTATGTATGGCAACCCTGCAATTATGGTGTTTTTGGTATTAGTACATATTGGAAGAATATATGATACTAGTTACTACTCTAAAAGTGCTAATTATAAATGTTCTCTTATTACACATTTCAATACGTAAAAAAGTATAAAGGAATGTTTGAAATGGAAAAAATGTACCAATATAATCACTGAGTAAATATTCAGATATCGTTCACAAGCTTTTAAAACGTGCTATTTTGCAATTTGCTTCGCTGTCCATAAAGCTGGCCGCTATATATCGTTTTATGCCGCAAATGCCAGTAACTCAGACTCTGGATCAGCAATGAAACTAGTTAGCTTTTATGGTGTAAACGTATCAAATGGGTAAATTTGCCTTATTGAGGAGAAACAGGAGCTGATCCGGTTGCTGCCGACAAGTGTACAAAGATAGCTATCGATAGTTACTAAATCGAGGAAGAAATCCAGCGGCACCGCACACAACCGGCATCCCATTCAGTGCCGGCGTTAGGGCATCAACAGTTAAGCTTACCCACACATCTGCGATAGCTTATCCTGGGTTTCGGTGGCCCGGTTTTGATTTATTGTTCCAACGGAAGTGCGGAAAGCGCCACCACATTCCTCATACTGCGGAGCGACACTCCGAAAGCAATCAGCATGTTGCAGGTACTCTGCAAGCAGGAATATTACCAAGACAGCAACACAGCACACAAATCACCGCCAAAGAATTACAGGGCGTTGAGATCATCTACACACGTAATAGTGACGAGTTTGAAGTTGATTTTGACGTGACAAATGGATTAGAAATCCCCAACTGGACGCTTTTATGCAAACAGCAATCAGTACAAGTGATTGTACTTGCCGGGCGGAAATGAAAGATTTGGGAGAATCAATGTGGAGATGCACTTTGTCCTTATGCGTACCGCGCTGTGCATATATGCCATTCGCTTACCTTTACGATATTCGCCATCAGTGCATAATCGCTTCATAACTTCCTCGACGCCTGCCATATTCTCCTTGAATAAAATCCTCTGAGACTCTTGGAAACATTTTGCTACAAATCTGTCAATGCACTCCATTCCTTGATTGAACAACCTGCACATTAGAATGTGGCTTTTATTATTAATAATGCAGCCTTCTGCGTTATTATAATTGGGCATGCGACGGGCGCAAATGGCTCAAACAAAATCGAAAGAGCTACTCTCCATCAACAAGATCACCAAGTTACTATACTGGAGTAATGTTTGTCTCCCCAGTTTGTCTGTGTTGAATGCACTACGCAACATGTATACCTGTATATAATCATACGATCTGCACGCAAACTGTTATTGCTCAATCCTTATATTAGGAGGCGTTATTCAGTGTAATGAACACTAATAATTTGAAGTACGCTACATATTATATATAAAATTGTTATCTATGTTATATATAAAATGTTATATATTATAATGTTATACATATTTTGAAGTGAATGGAGATGTTAGTATGTATGGATAACTGATGTTATATATAAAATTGAAGTACGCTTCTGGGGGTCCTAAAAACACCGTTATGTATACAATTTTATTTTCACGGTGCTTTACCAGGAAGTCTTTGTATTCGTGCAGGTACATGCACTTCCAGCTAACGCTTTTCACAGTATAGACTATAATTAGTGTCTACTTTGCTTTGCTATGAAGAACAAGTTGGCCGAGCGAGTTGCCATTTTAAATTAACGTTATGTAGCAGACAGTTCACAAATCTGTTATTAACAGATGATCTTCTTTGTCATTGTAACGTTAACAGTTTATTGGAATGACGCGCTGCCTACAGTACATATATATCGGTATCTCTGTAACTATTCACTTACCATTAATTATGTAAAAGAATTATCTAAAATTTACGCGACTACAGTCTACAGAATAAACCATTTCCAGCCTGTAAACGGAAGGGTTTGTAAATGAATAACTGAAAAAGTTCAGGCTGTTATTGTTTCATCGTCCGCAACAAAATTTATTAAGTTGTTCAAATCGTTGCACCAGTAGCATCAGAAGTACATCTAGATATAGCGGTATTAAAACCAATTTTATAAGGGCAGACTATTATAACTTACTTGCAGACTGTGTTCAGCTGTTCGGCGTTAGCTGCGAACCCTATTGTAGCATTCTGCATTATGGGTTTCACGTGCTCCATACATTGCGTTAGCTCGCTCTGGTGACAGTGTTCGGCTAGGCATTTCCCACAAACTATAAACACAATAACACAAATACACTGACCGAATTGACCATCCATGGAAAAATTATCCGTAGTGAGAATAACAAAAGCCGCGGTTTACACGAGTACAGTGGGATGAGCGGCAACTTTGCAATGCGTCCTTTGTAATTTGCTAATAGACAGGACATGGCTGGATACAAGTAGCAATAAAATATTATCGATGGCCAATTGTCGATATTGATATCGATATTGATGGTTATCTTACAATGCGGTGTACATATGTAATTGAGCAACATATATCGCCGGATGTGAGCATTATTCATGATACGCTTATGTAACGGCAAATCTTGTCGCTACACACTCAGAAAAACGGATTCCGCACGTTTGCAGTGTCAAGTAGGTAAAAAACATTGTGTTTGTGCTAACATTAGCTTTACCATCGCTACCTGGTTCTGTTAGCCAAACACAAACTATAATTCCAAACATCAAGGCGTTCATTAGGGATGAGCATTAGGCAACGGACGGTTTCGGCGGGTAATGTATTGTACTGCACAGTGTGCGGCGCTCAGAGTGCGGCACGGAAGCTGCTAGCTTTCCCATCAACCCACTTCACGCAACAGTGCACGGCACTGTAGAAAAACGGTACAAAAGTACAAAATCATCTAATACTGATTAAAGGAACATTTTGATAACATGACGCTGCGGGATACGGTGCAGGTATAACATGATCCGGCTCAACGTATGCGTATAGGGACTGAAGCATTTAAGCTAGCCGGCATAAAACAGAGCCGTCTCTGCACACAAAGTTTTCGGGTAAAGGAAAATTGGCACTGACAGATTGCCGACGGCCAAATGGAAAAAAGCACAGTTGTAAAAGGGGGGATTTAGTGGAGAGAAGCCTGTGCGCGCGCCTAGAGTGGCAATGGAGAGAATAGAAGCAACTGGGAATTTATCGGTGGGAAACGGAGGAAGAACATTTGATGACAATCAATATATAAGTTGCTCTAAAACGACCTTCTAGTTATAGGCCACTAACTCATTCTTTATACAACGAATAATACTGCAGTTTGTGGTGGGTGAATTGCGCGCAATGACTGCCCCACAGCCAGAATTGCCGTTTCCCAAAAGCCCGGCGCATATATATGGAGAGAAGTATATACACTGTGTTACATATATAGTACAGCAGAATAGGAGATCATGGATGACAAGTAGCAAACGGCTTGGATAAACGCGCGCTCCACAGTCACCGCAATGCCGCAGTCGCTCCTGAATAAATGCATTGAATTATCGGTCTCTTAAAGCGGCTTGTTTAAGTCTTGTCTTCCCACTTTAACGGTTTATCATACATGATTGCTGTAAGCATACTCGTATTCCGGCATGTGCAAACAAGTGCCGGGAATATTTTTCATGGGAACCGGCAAGGGCGGGAGAGCGAGGAGGATATATACTTTACATTAAGTAGAGTTAACGTAACTGGCTCGCTGCATTTCTTTCCGACTTTTTGACCGACAATCGCGGTGCCTCCTCTCCGTACTACGCCCGACCAGCCAGATTGGTACCTTTCGTCACGATTCACTGGCGCTGGATAGTTATCAGTTCCGCTCTTTCGGGATAATGTTTCGTCACTATGCATCAACGAACTCAAAAGCAAACAGTGAACACTGTATTTTTCCGTGCGCTGCAGCAGCCGTTTAGAGTATTTTGGCTGCTGTATTTGTTCTTAAAATTGTTTCGCCGCTTGTTCGATATGTTTGTAGTGATGGAGTAATTTATCGATTCATGTTACAGTTCGGCATTCCGCTGTGCGCCACTTCAAAGCCAACACTTTCCACTTTTCAGTTGCATATGGAAATTATACAATATACAATAATAAACCAAAACCTCTACAGCCTCTCTAAAACGAAAAATGTATATTTTGCAATTGGATAACAAACTCATCCATTTTTCCACAAATACCAAATATATTTAGCACTTTTGTGATATGGCTGGCAATGGCATAGCCGCGTAATTGCATACAGTTATCTAATCAAACGAAGTGTGTATTTCGTATGAAAACTACACAACAAATTATCGGACACAACAAAAATTGTCTATGTGCTGCAATGCCACCTTTCTACTCGCATTTCAATGCAGGCGCTTTGTTTTGATGATGACGCTGTGTTCAATAAATAATGCAGTGTATTTGACCACAACAATTAAGCGATAGCGGTGCCTGAACTAATGAAAATTTTAAGGAGAAATGTAATCGCACTTGTGATATGGAGCTATAATTATATGTATCTATATTATGTTACGTACTAAGGCCATTAACTGATCAAGGAATCGTTGTTTATATACCAGTTGCCGAAGCCAAATCATGAGTTTTTCCAAAATGTTAACGACGAATAACACTTATCACCTTTTATTGCTGTTATTGTGTAATTTTATATTACTTAAATTAGTGTCTACTGCGCAAGTTGTTTTTACGTGACATGGCGTTTGCCCAGTAGAAATCGTTAGTTACATACACGTTACGTGCAGAGTCTACATACTAAACTAAAATTTCCCTGAGCGAATCCGCCTTATACAACAGCAGTACAGGTTAAGTTGTAAATGTTGAGAAAACAATAAATTATTATATCCATATATCATATTTGTGTTGTTCTTATGCACCGAAAGTGTATTCGAATTTTTTGTACAACTCATACTTACGAAGAGGAATTTACAGCAGTTTTGGGAGTAATTACAAAGACCCGAAGTTTATACCGTGTGACCGTGCACTCCCCGTTTAAAAAGTAACCCCTGTGTAAATAACGAGTAGTTGTAAGTTGGGAAAAATATTTTGAAAGCAAAAGTGTTGGCCGGTAAGGAACCGTCAGACATCGAGCTGACTGAAAGGCATAAAAAGTTCAAGGAGCATTAGGGATTTAACATCTTATTGTAAACATGTTGCGGTTTGCTCTGAATGTTGGGTGGGGATACAGTAGCCTATTCAATGCTTCATAAAAAAATCAATGGCTTATGACATGTTAACGTCACGCACGCAGTCAAGCTTTCTATCGCCCCAAAATTTTGCTGGATACACGCGTCGCACCCGGCATATTGGGCATGAGATTATCGTGTCGATGGGAATTGCAGTTAGTTAGGCTGACATAGTTTACAATCTGCTGTTGCCAAAAAAACGATAGGAAGAGGATTTCCATATTGTTAGCCAATCAGCCCCTGTCTGCCTAATCTAAGCGCGCGCGCCAAGCAATAACAAACGGACAACTTATAAAATAGTGATAACGTCTTTTAGAAAGGCACCAGTTGTTGCATAATGGTTAATGCTGCGCAAAGAAGTGGCCAATCGATCTTCCTTCAGAAAGCAATTTATGTCTTGTCCGTTTCTCCAGACATTTGTAGCATCTGGCTAATGACCTGCGTGATATGTATATGTTCCCTGCATGCCATCCTGTACTACACAAGATTTGTCTGGTGGATTGTGGACGCCGATCAGCAGAAACACGCATCCGCTGTACGCGGTCACTGCATGTGTCTGGAGCATCTCAGCGCATATATCCAGTCCAAGTCACCCCGTCCTTGACGAGTAATGATTGACAAACTACCTTACGGCGTGGTCAATCCATGGTATTGCATTCATGAAACAAATATATAATGCAACTTCTTAAACCTAAAAAAATATTGTACGAGAAAATATGCGTTCAGGATTTCTGGACTATTCAATCCATGTTAAATCTCTGGAGGTACTTGATAATCAGTCTGCTACCTGATAAGAAATTAACAACTACTAAGCTAATATAACTGAATTACATTACTTGAAAAAAAAGCTTTTCTCCGGTATGCTAACTGCAAGGAAGTCAGTAAAAATCAGTAAATGAATCAATTTGCAAACTTAATACAGTTATATGTGTTGCAAATGCTTTTACTGTACAATTTGGTGATGTCTTCGTCCGCCTACGAGTATTTTAGGGTATCTGATTAGTATAGGTATTTTTCTTTAACAAGGCTAAGCTAACCGTGTTTCAAGTGCATAATTACACGAAAGAGCCCACAAAAGAACAAATAATTTAGATGCTAAATGCACAAATGAGATTTTTAGTTTCTGTGTACTAATTCGCCGCCCACAGGAAGCAAGTTGTTACACCATGGCACTGTTACTTTTAAAGTAGTGCGCGCTTTTCCGGAAATTTCTGCTTCACTGTCAGTTTATGTATCAATTTAATTGAGTTTCAATTTAGCATTGTTCAAAACTCAGCATTGTTCGTAAACGTTTTTTGATTCGCAAGTTTGGAATAGCTTAATGGCTGGAACTATGTATTGTACGTACGTTATAGTATTCACAAAAAAAGGTTAAATGTGGAAAATCTTTTATTCTGTCTTTACAGCTTACTCCTTTATAAATTTTATACCTTCCGAAGTTCTGATTATGCTGCACATTGCATGACAAAAAGGTACAGGCCTCATATGCCTTGTGCACACCGTTATTGATTTAAAATTATAATATACTACAAAAAAAGGAAAAGTATTTTTCAAATAGGCTTTTTGTGAATAGTGTAGTTCCAGTTTATTTAGTACAATTTTACTATGGGTAACGATTAAAGAAAACATTCAAATATTCCTCGCTCTTTCATGACAACTCTTTTCGTTTGCACAGTATGTATAGATATAGATGCAATATGTAGGGTAATGTGTATAGTACCCGATCCGAAGGCATGATTTCGTACGCTCGCCTAGCGAGCACAAACGGATACAGATTTCGAGCACCCAGCGGATCGCTTGGCGAATACGCAAAACTGTTTAATTCAAAATGGCTATAACTTTATTCTGCCATTATGCACGACAACTTCTTTGGTATCAAAAATCTTCCCACAATTTTTCTCATCTTTTGACGCATTGGTTAGCAGGCTTCATCCAGAATTAGATCCTGTTTTAACAGGATCTGGTTCTGGATGAAATCTTTTGTTATTACAGGACAGATTCATAAGATCTGTCAACCAAAGCGTCAAAAGATGAAGAAACATTGGGAAGATTTTATACCAAGAAGTCGCATATGGCAGAATAAGTATAACCATTTTAATCAAGTTGCGTATTCGCCAAAATCTGTATATCCTTGCTCGCTAGGTGAAATCATCTTGATCGGGGTAGATAGAAAGAAAGCACAGCGCTACTCTACTCAAAAAAACATACAGTAGCATGCCTATATCGTAGTGTTGTGCTTTTACGTAAACTAATCTACATAAATGTGAAATTATAACAAAGTAGTCCTCATGTCCTAAACAAAATGATGCTTCCTTAACTTCATTTACCGTATAATGCCAGTTTTCCGGTATATAGTGCATTCAGCAGAAACAAGTTACGATCATGAGCAAACTACAATGAAAAATACTAATTTACCGATGATGTTCTTCTCTCGAACGAAGTTTGTGCTATAATATTTGAGTGCACCGTAATTGCTTCTATTAACACACTGTCGCGGCTGAAATAACCAATAATATCAGGAAAATCCGCTTTGGTTTTACACGTGTCCTATAAAAATTAATGTATTTTGGGTTTCAGAATCTATCGCAACTGGGGAATTCTGTTTACCGACGCAGTAGTATCTGTAAACCGGCGCTCTGTTATGACCCTGAAAATAAATGACTGAACCACAATGCATTTAGTGTCTACCAGAATAATAACAAACGTCTGGTGTTCCATATATTATTCGAATTTGTTTCTTTATAAATTTTAGACCGTTCCTCTTTCCGTGGTCCATTTAGCACGTTTCCACTGAATATCAGTTAAGAGATTAAGGAATAACAAATTTAGGCAGCATACTCTACAATTAACTATGTAATATGTACAATGGTTTACCGAAACACCTCTTCGTAGCATCCGGATCCGATATGTACGTATAATTAAACGGGGAAAGCCACGAAAGAGTTTGCGCGATTGTTTTAGAACATCATTCTGCAGTTTCTTATTTAACTGTACAAGCGCCACACATGTACAGGCGGCGTGCTTGTAGCGTCGTAGGCTTTTAGTCTTTCAGTGGACTTCAGCGCAAAAATTCTTGAGCGTTTTCTAATATGTAATGCCCAACGCAGTACAACTGTAATAGACCTTAGGGTACAATTTCCGGTCGCTCTGGTGGACGGTGGTCCAAATTTGCAAATTGATTAACCACATCGATTCCTAAAGACCATTCGTTTAGGACCTTGCAGTTTCGAATATCCCGAAGCACTACGGCTGGCTAAATATAAATCGCTGTTATTTTGCCGCATTAAAAAGTCACTACTCCTCATGTATAAAATGGTATTTAGCCTTGTCCCTTACGGCGAATTATTTTTTAAACTTCGCGACCAGTTTGCTGCCGTTTCTCATTGTGTTGCAGGCAGAACGCGCCAAGCTACCGCCCTGGACGGACATCCTTACGCAGTGGACCCTTCGAAGACGTGTTCCAACGGACGGACATTACTAAGTGAAAGGAGTTTCGGATTCCTTCTGGCGCAGCTTTGGAACGAATTAAAACTCCCCAGAGAGTCTTACTCAAGCATCACCTGCTTCAGCGACAGTGTGGATCGTATCAAATGGACGGAATTAAACTGGACCAAACGCTTCCTTAATGCTAAGCATTTTCCTTTATTGTAGATTTCTTGTGTATTGTTCTTTGTTTTGTGCAATGCAGTGCTTTCATTATTATGGAAGCACATTCTTTTGTGGTAGTCTACAATCTCGAGCAGGGTTGTCCTGATTATTGTAGACATTAAGCTGAATAAACAACAACAACACACGTTAGCAACTTTTTTGGAATAATTTCCGGTTCGTATGCACAAGGCCACAGACGTCGCCACCTGAGACGCCTCTCGCTGCAGCCTGCAGTATGATGCAACCTGCAATTTTATACTGCAACCGCTTTTAACGTTGTTTTTACCGGGAAACTCAAACTTCGCGGTTTTGGAGACTCAAAGGACTCAATGGCCTTACAATTAAAGACGCAAAAACAGAATACGTATAACCTGGTACTGCCCCCGTGTTTGTAAGACTAGATCGAGCCCAATGATTCCATCTATAGATGGAACCATGGACCCGATGTATAATATTTCTGTAGTTGAATTACTGATCTGGTTCATTGTGAGCTTTAATTAGAGTACCGTACCGCAGCAATTACAATAGCGTTACTATACAACAGCTGATTACAATTTAACAGCGGGCACACTACTTCGCAGTTAAAATTAAATTTGCAATTTTTTGTTATTTTGATGGCTACTGCCTGTTAAAAGATATTACAGTTAGCATGCTCTCTTAGATTATTAGTTAAATTTTAAACTTTGTTAGGCCAAAGCATGGGCAAAACGTTCATTTCTCCCGGCTGCACACAACCCAAACAAACATTCTTCTGTTTCTTGGGAACTTTTTAATCTTCAGTACCTAGTCACAGGGTACTGGTACGGAATCGGATCACATTAATTTCACAAGAGACTCACTACTGGACCGCACTCGGAGCAGGTTTTTGGCTAACTAGGAGAACATATATCCAAAGTTTCGGATTATCGACATCGTTCTTTGATCTACAAAAAATCACTCCTCCTTGTACTCGATATTTAAGCCAAAATATGTCCAGTTGATGTGACCAGGAGAGCGCATAATTCGGTAACCCTACCGCACGTGAGCGGTGAGAAAGTTCTACCGGCACTTTTTCAAGTACTCGTACCGATAGATTAGTACACACATAATTGTACTTTTATTAACATGCAACTACCAAAGTGACAGCCAAGCTGCCAGAAAATACTGAATATCGGGGGCCAATCATTTCCGATCAGCCATTCTGAAAGTTGAAAACACAACGTAATTATACTTACGTACAGAATTAGTGTATCTGTACTTGTACGTCACTATGTGCAAACGGGCTATGTGGATTATGGCAACTGCCAGACCATAGAACTTGCAGCGAATCCAGCATTTTACGATTATGAACGAATAATGGTACCAACGTGTACGCACATAACAGTGTATTATCGTGGCTACCATAAAACGGAAGGTACAAAAAAATTACGCAAAAGCGGAAAGAAGAATCAAAGCCTACTTAACACTTCGGAGGAAACTTCTTATCCCAAAATAATAATCCGTACAGAACCCGTGTACATGAAAACGTTTTTTCTATGCACATGAAAAATTTCAAGATACTTGCATAGCTGGTTTTAAAAAAAATCACACTTCGTGCTACGTGTACCAGTACGTTATTTGCCGTTTGGTATCCTGTAGCGTTTTCAGTGGCGTTTAACTGCAGTTTGTTACTGTTTTGTGCGGAAAGATCTCCATCATGAACGTAAGTAACCTTATACTAATACAGTACAGTTCGTATAACTATGTTGAATGCTGGAATAACAAAAGATTTGAGTTTATACAATATATAAACAGTTAAGCACGTTCGTTACAGACTTACAGTTGCATGATGCAATATAATCGAAAGATTATTTCTGTATTTTTCAAGGTTTTTGAAGAAAGTTTTGACTCAGATGACGTTCATATCAGAGCGATGCATTTGCTGAGGCATTGAATTACATGTTACAAGTTGCAATTACATACTAAATAATGTGTTCTCAGGATTACTTAATTATGCATGGTAAAGACATGAAATTTAGAGTAGGAAAGACCCGTACCTCGTTTACTACGGATATAAGTTGCCGCAGTAATATCAGTATGTTATGCGTATACTTGTACATACGAAGAATAATAATATAGATATACTGGTAGATATACATTTATGTATAAATAGCCTATATACCGTATACGCGAAGTGTGTTGTTAATAAGTAATATGAGCGTAATAAGTAATAAGTAATCCTACATAGCCAGCGGCCAATTTATAATAACAAGTTTAATGGGCAATAGCAAGTTTAATGGGCAATTTGTAATTATCAAAATGAAATGTAGTGCAGAAACTTTGGGTAAATACAATAAAAAAAGAATGGTAAATTAATCGCAAATCGGTAAAGTCTGCAAATGTTTTACTACGGACAGGGGCCGTACATAGAACAAAATTGCACGATCCGACGTACCGGCTACATTAAAGCTAACCATAAAGGTTGCTGCTGACCATGGGCATGTAGATTCACTACCCGTAGGTTGTTTCACATGCGCGAGTTAGTATCCACAATTATTGTATTCCCGAAACATCTGCACCTCATTCTTGTGTAGGCATATTATACGAGTAGTCAAAGAGAATCTACCCGCATCGTACATGCACTTTTGCGGTTAGATAAAATTAACGATGAAACCCATGCCATACGAGTACAATAATAAGCGCTCCCTACAAAAGCTTTATAAAGCTACCGACGATCCGAGGACTCTGCACTGCGATAATGGCCCTGCACTATAGAGGTCCAGCGTACTTTGTACACATCCGTCTGATGAAAATGAATTGGCGGAAAATGAAATCAGGGATGCATTTTCAGGCACCCTTCAGTTGATTCGATTATGGACCTAATTGACATTGCATTAGTGTTATGATGTGCCCTTCAACTTTTGAGTGCCGTAGCGCCATGTGTACTGCCACATCGTAGAATCAGTCAGAAGTGCCAATATTTCTAGTTTTCGGTACGACTCCGGGATATTAATATGCACTAAAAAATGAATTTGATGTATACAGAGAGTGAACATAGACGATTTCGTCAAAGAAAGTCGTACTTTGAATAAGTATATCTGACCTGTTCGAACGAATTACTACAAATTACAAAATCTGTATAACTCTCTATACATTTTCAAGCAAGCTTTAATTCTAGAGCACCTAGATGGTACATATCTCCCACGACCCGTACAAATCTATAGCGTTAGGATAAAAAAACTAAACGCCCTAACTTAATTATTACACCAAGAAAACAGCGGAAAGCGCGCACTCTCAGCACTACAGCCGTCTGACGATTTGATATTTGTAATTCAAAATCGGAAAGAGCGACATTCCCCAAGGAACGCCTATTACGTCTCTAAAGCCGTAAAATGATTACCCAAAACGCACCGAAGTCTTCTCGTAGAGGACCAAAAAGTTAATAGACAAGATGATATTCTGACAAATAAATCCCTAATCACCAATTTTCAAGTATCATTTATTCAAAAAGTTGTACGAATTCAGTTGACACTTAGGTATGTACCTAAGTGTATAAACCATAAATTTCGGATTTCTGACCGTGCGAATCAGCTCATCGTATTTTTGTAAATTTACTGTTTTTGCGGTGCGTGCCGCATCAAACATTTTATTTCGGTATAGAATGGGAGGAAAAGTTAATAAACCTAACCAATACTTGCGAAATAAACCGATAATCTCCTTTTTTTCACGCGTTTTGGTTAGTAAAAATCTAAAGCTTTCGTTGTTCTGGCTATTGTAAATTAAACCTCCAAATGAAAAATTTAATTTTATGCAGAAAATGAACAGTATACTTTGTTGTTACAGTATTCAACCCAAATTTTTGCTTTAATAGCATTTGATTGAGTACAAGCAAATTGCCCCAACCCGCCGACATAATAGGCAATGTATGAGTACTATCCTACTGTACAGTGTACTGTATGTAGCGTATCAGAACATCAAAAATCAGCCTATGCAGCTGACCAGTGAAATGTTTGCGGATATTCTACAATGAACAAGATATGTATCATGCTTTCCTGCAACGGCGCATTTAATTGGCGGCATTTGCACGGCAAAAATCATATCGATCCTCGGCCTGGCGATAATCTGTTTTTTTAGAAGCTTTGATTTATAGGTCACTGCGGATCAAATCAATTGTAAGTGGCGTAGCAATAAGCATTAAGCAACTTGGGATAAGCAAAATTCGGACACGCTTATAGTTCGGCTAAGCAAACATTGGCAATGCAAGTGCCATAAACCTTGAACTTTTATGAAAGATTTTGATATGCATCTTAATGCTTATCTATTAATATAAACATGGAAGCAGTAGAATGGATTCTGTGCTGTATTCTGCAGAACGAAGCGTACTGAAGATGGGAGATAGCTCGGTAGTTATCCCATGGACCGAATAGCAGGTCGCTGTCCGCCTTCGATTTCTAACAGATCGCTGCTTCTGTTATATACCCATATGAATTGCCCATGCATGAACGAACAAATTAGGCTGTAAATTCAAATATGAGATCATTTCACATCGTTCAATATTGCGGCTGCTTCGAAAGCTGCTAGGCCGATCATATCGCCGGATTAATCTTCTGTGCATATTCTCGCGATGCACAATTGTTATGTTAAGGATAAACCCGATCACTTAGAATGTATGCGCGATATCTTATACGGTTATACCTAATAACCTAAATGAGCAGTAACAGATACCTTCTCGTAACAAACAGTAGTAACGTACCTACTCCCGCATGTATATAATATTGTGTGCCATTGTGTGATACAGTACAATATAATATACCTATTTGGAATTTACCGTAATTATCGGATTATAAGCTCCCCCCGAAATAGAAGCTCCCCCCGTAATTAGAGCCCACCCTTAAGGTCATTTGAAAATTATAAGCTCCCCCCGAAATATAAGCCCATGGGCTTAATTAAATGCTATATAGCCCATGTTAGCGAATGCCAAAAAAGTTTGTTTGAAAAATTGAAGCCCCCTCCGAAATACAAGCCCATGCCCGTAATTGGAGCCCACCCCGTGAGGCGTTTGAAATATTTGTAACCCTGGGGCTCTAATTCGATAATTACGGTAATCATTACGGGCACAGCAGGGAAATCCAAAATTGCACTCACATTATAAACATCCTTACACGCGAAAGTTCTGTATGTTTTTGTTTGTCCGGGAAACATAAACATTTGTCGCCATCTGCGTTCATCCGTGCAAAAAAGCTGAAGTGGACTGTAAACAACATTTAGCGATGAGCAGAACTACTACAACAGCTGATTGCCGCAATATCGATCGGAAATGGACTTTTCGATTTACACCTGCTGACCTGCGCCATTTTGAGTTCAGGCAGCTAATGCCTCATGATCGCAGTAAACTATATTCCTTAACAAATAAAAAAACCAAAAATCAATAATCAAAACACAAATTAATTTTAACGTTCAGCTTTGCATACCGAATTCAAAACGTTAAGTCTTCCAGTGGTCGGCCTGCTTTTAACTCTAACATAACGAGACTTCATCGCATGTGGAATGCTAGTAGATTAATAAAATTATTACAGTTAACGTTAAGCGCATACCAATATGCTGTATGACAACCACCACGAAACTTTTGCTGATAAACCATAGTAATCGTAATGCTTGAAGTGCAATCTCAACTCGAATTTCTAACCTGAAAGAAAGTTTCTGCAATATTAATATTAAAGATTTTGCAGTTGTTCAGTATATACTCGTACGTATACGTACAAACGACACCTGCGAATGCTTGTAATCATAATTGTAATCAACAGAAAACGTTCAGCATGATGAACACGTGTTTTCTAAAATTTAAAAGATTTTGATTTGCAATCCATCCTTGAAACATAGTACGTTTTGCTAGAGCATCAGTGTAGCCACGTTAATAATACAGAGGAAAAGGAGCAGTCACCCACAATTGCTATTGCTCTAGAACCATCGCCACAAATTTGTCAAAATTTAATTTTGACATTCAGTTGCGTATCCTTACGTTTTTCTCGGTACAGCGAAATGAATACGAATTTTCCAAAAATAATTTTATTTACACATTTTTTGGAAATGTGTATGACATCGCGATGATCGGTGTTATTACTTACGTAATTAAATAAGAAACGTGATCTTCCCTTGCCTAAAAGGGCACATATGTAACCAAATTGATAGTCTGCGGTACGCTAGACTATCAGGTTTACAGTGATAATTAGAGTGTTTACGCCCTACAAAGTTTCAAGTCTCAGCTCACAACTTCCTAATGGTATTTATATTAATTATTTATAAGGTATTTATAGTATACGGATGAATAGCGGTCAAAGCATCTGGCTTGCGAATCATCTGACTTATATGATTATTTAATAAGTTTCTCTAAGTTAAAGCTAAACTTAGCTAATGATTACGTGCTCCTTTAAAATTTGTGTGATATCTTTCCCCATATTCCAGAAAAGACAAGCAGTTAACACGATGCCGTTCGTACATACGCAGGTATTCAGATAAGGATGGAAAAAATTGAAGTGGTGGCGAAAGGATATGCTATCGGTACTGCCGGCATACGAAAATGCCGGCCGAATGCTATGGACAAACAAATCCCTTCTTGACGCATTGCAAAGTAAGCAAATAATGATAGAGAGTATTTAATGTATAAACACATTATCAGAGTTTTTTGGCACTTTTTGCTGTCAAGCTTACCGGTAAGTAAGACGCAGACCACTAACTGTGATATGATGGCAAGACGATGTGGCACGGGAGAGACCCTATAGTGCATTCCATCAAGACCCCGGAAGCCTCGCATTTCAAATTGTCTATACAATCCAGTTCGATTTAGCCCGTTAAAATATAGTGCTGCTTTCATTAGATAGGGAACCAGAGAGAAATCCGCTCATTAGGCAAATGATACACTTTGCGGAGAGCCGATTGAGGAGGACTGCACAGAACATTGTCACTTCCTTTGGCTGCTCGTTATCATTTGCGGCTGGTTTAAGTCATTCTTTTGCAATCCGACAGCTCTTTTCGGATCAAACTTGGGATATCTGCAACAGATGCACTCATGTTAAGGCGCGCATGCAGTTGAACTTATTGTGGCAACTTTTGTAAAAGTTAAAGTTAATAAAGCGATTAATTTTACCATAACCAGTAACGGCAAAAAGCAGTTGTTAACAAAACATAAGCAGCACTACGTATACGTCATACGACACTTATTGCGCAACGGTGATATACGACAATAGTAAATCGTTAAATTGTTATTACGCTCGTGGAGAAGGCTAATCCGGAAAATTGGTCGGTAGCGGCTGACGGAGAAAAAAATCCTCGATCATGAGAATGTGCTTGAGAATCCCACAACAAGATAGTAATTCCTCTTTGGCCAGCACAAGAGTACTCCCCAAGACGGGATCATGAACAGTAGGAGAAAATGCGCAATCCCAGTTAAGTAATAGGGAAAAACGGCTCACTTGACCAGCAGGCTTAAATACATGTGTTGCAGCATGCCCATGCTGTGCTGGCACTTCCGGGCCCAGTGCACACTGCACCCCATAAGAAAGAAGCCCGGTAAGGTTACTGGCGAGCGACCGACCGACGACGACGATGGTGTTCTTTGAAAAGCAAATTGGGGATAAAGCCAAGAAAATCTCTTAATGGAAACTTGTGTTCAGATTGTCCAATGCTTATCCCTAATGCCGACTAATTTTGCCAGTAGTAGGTCCCTAACGGACAAACTGCGGTGATAACACACTCACGTCCGATGGGAATCAGATAGATGCCGACACACACTGGCACACGCAGGACAAGCGCCGCGCGCACTACACACGGCTAACCACTATGAAAGCAGTTAACTCCCCGTCGTTTCGTTACACGAAATTTCCCAAATGAGCCTTGTGATGACGAGGAATTATACAGACACGCTATACTAGCCGCGTATGCTGTCGTATATAGGCGGAGATGGATGTGATTAAGTTATATGGTTTCACACTGGATAATCCCGATTGCCGCTGATAGTTGTATAAATAAGTTACAGGCCAAAAAAATATCGGTACACAATCTCATATGCCGGTACACTGCGAATCACAAATATCATTGTGAATACTTTGCGAACTGCGATTTATACAAGCATATGTATTACAAGTGGGGTTTCTACAATGGCACTCATGTTTTCACCCGGAACGGACAGGAAAACAAAGCTGGATCCATTGAAAAGCGACTTGAATGAAAGTACACACACATATGACATAAAACTATCGACGCACAGTAGAGATCGGATGTTGGACTGGGATTGCACAGGGAAAAAGTGCCTTGTTTCGCTCCTGTGTATAACGCTAAAAAAGGATCAACGCAGCACTTGTGTATAATTCACTCGGGAAGAGGATTATCCACTAACCTACCCCGAAGGCTTTCCGGATTCAAAAGCGCCTGTCCTTTGTAAATTTGCCGGTGCTTTATCCCCAACGACTAGAGAAATGGTCCTGTATGTGTATGTATCGAACATTCTGTATTGAACATACATTATAATTCCCGATCGGCGTTGGATAGTTGTAATCAATAATACGCCGTTATGCTGGTAGATATTGCTTATATGTATGGTCGAAACCCTCACAGTCAGCGCAAAATTGCGCTTCTATTGGACGGGCGGGATGTGCATTGTATATTCGGTATATGGTCAATGTGCAGATAATTGGTTCTTTCAGAAGCTAAATTTCATTTGCGAGTTAAAAAAGAGTTCGTCTAGGTTTACTGCATTCGATTACATTCCATGTCTAAACTTTTGGATAAGATTTGCGCATGACATGGTGTTGTACACAAGTTTAAAAAAACAAATATCACCGAAACCGGCTAAACGTGCACCACCAATATGGACGACGTCGCTGAACATTCCGGCATAAGCGATAGAAGTATATATCAATTTGCGATTTTGCCTCACAATATACTTTCATCTAATTTGTAAGAGATTTTAAATATATAAATTTTGGCTTCCATTTCCACTTTAAGGTAGTCTATAAATTTTAAACCTAAAACTCTCCCAGTTTTGACCCTTGTTAAATTGTTTTAATAGGCAACAGCCATCAAAATAACAAAAAATTGCAAGCGCGGGCCCCTACCCTTGTTAAATAGATAAGTTACCTGAAAATTGTTTTGAAAGGATTTAGCTGTTTAAGGGAGTTTTTTGTTTAAAATATGCACAAAATTTTACAATCATGGGAGTTTACAATAATTTTATAGATAAGTATCAGTCAGACTAAAAGATCAGTCGATTGGGATAGTCGCTGTAAACTGTATATAACTGGAAAATGGAAATCCTGGAACGGTTTTGAAATGCAGTGTGGACAGATTTTGCTCATGTTATGCCTAACTAACCAGTGGGAGAGCGCATAAGTGCTGATTTATATGCAATGTTGTCCCACCGTAGAACAGAGTTCAAAATTTCCTTCTTGTTTATTGATGTAATGGCGGCAAATCGACAACATCGAGCTGTTAGCCGATGTAGTGCTTTTCGAATTCAACAGTGATTTCTCGAAATATGTCAGTTTGGTTGTATAACATTCCATCTCAAACGCATTGACCAGATCATCGGTAGCTAAGTAAATATTGCACAGAAAATTCTTAATGGACTACTGTGTAATTCATCAAATACAACAACTCTTGCGAAATTTGCATCACATTTTGACCCTGATGAGATGCCGGTATATCAGAAAACGTTTTATATATGGCTCAGTCTGATTCGGCTTTTTCCACGGAGCAGCTCGTAAAAAGCAAATTGTGTATTTGGCAGTTCGAAAGTAAACAGAAGTCACTTCAGAGCAACCTTCGTCATTGTCGGCGATATGTCGAACGGTGATGTAATTGTGGGCACTTATTGAAGTCTGCAAATAATTAATAAAATATACATAAATGTTGCTTGTAATATCAATGTATTCACATATTTGATTGTGAATACGGCTTGTTTTAGTTTGTCGAGTATACCAGAGAACGATGAAGCGTTCTGTTCATTTTTTTGCAGCGGTACTGGCATGTCATTTCAATATCGCAAAATAAACTGCAGAAAAGAATGCTGTTTTTCTCTTATAATTCTTAGGCACGTACACCAAGAAGATTTATTTTTTAAAATGTAGTCGGCGTCGGTAAAAGCATCAGGCGGGCTTAATACTGCCTGATTGCGCAGTTGTAACCATAATACGTTCTATGAGCGTGTAATACAACATCTGCAGCGTACATGCAGACGTAAGTGCAGTATGTTTGCAGACATGTTGTCCAGAACTTGTCAATAGCATAACGAAAAGGTGGTTGCACAATCGCTTTAATTTAATTTGCGAGCGCGAGAGCAAGGGATCGGTCCGCAAATTATTTTGCCAAATGGATTTTTACTAATCTTCCCGAAATGATTAATCTTGTCTCCGGCAAAAGTGCTCTTTGCTTGGTGCGTTTAGCCATAACTGTTCCCAAACAACAATATTGAACAGGCGACCAGTGCATGATTACGTGGTCGGAAATCGATAGGATCGAGGATGAGAGTCGGATAAAATGCGATGGTACGTGTGCTGAGCAGCCAGAGAAAAAGTTGTCAACTTAAGAAGCACTGAAGCAGGCCGACCAAAAAATCTCATATAGCTGGCGAAAAAATATGGAGCAAGCGCGCTCAAAAACACGAGTTGTCCTTGCAAATTTTTCGACAGGAAACGGCTGCACTGAATGGTCTACCGCCCAGTGTTTTCCATAAAAGCCGTGCTTGATTGAGTAGGCGACTTCCTGTTGAAAATTCGACATCTTTTAGAATCTTTGCAGTATTGTTTACGCACAGACGGAGCGAAAAACAGTCACGATATACCACCCAGGTGGTCCTGTAGATAAATTTAACCTTATAAACCATTTCATTGCTGACGACGGAAAAGTAGGTTGTCAATACAATTCTACAAACACCCGCGGCATTGGGTGCTTTAAACCTCCAGAATATTAAGTATAAGTCTCTATCCGATTTCGGATCCACAGGAGATAATCACAACTAGATGCTGGTAGATCTGTTCAACCTTAATTATTTTCAAGAGTCATTGAAAAGATATAACGTAGGTGTATATCAGTCCAAACTTGACAAAACAAATGGCACTACTCTTGTCGTCTGGTCCACAAACGGATAAAAAACGGTTAGAATATATAATAAGCTGAAGGTAAGCGCATAGAAGAAATGCCGACAACTGTGAACACACCGACCGGCTTGTCTTTCCAGCTGGCATTCAAAAGTAATTACTAATTTACAACATGCTAATTTTTTCAATCATCCCTGGCGGCAGGAATGCATCTCCCGCGTTGCGTTTTATTTCGAAACGGCCAAATGTTTTTACTAAAAATGATGACTTAAGTGGTCACTTTTAGTAAAAACATTTGATAAGCGCATCCGTGCTTCCTGACAATATTGATTGTAGTGCTTTATTTTATTTATACCTATACATAGTACATGCAATGTACTGTACATTGTACAATATAATTAAAGCCTACCTGCATAACGCAACATCAGTGCAATAAGATATCGCAGTCTGTGATCATGATTGTGCTCTGCTTCGTAGGTTATGACTTTATGTACTTACAGTTTTCGGCCTGTGACCTTTGAAATAGCACTTCTATTGATTCAAAAACTTTCAAAATATAAATTTTCTGCAGGCAGTTGCTGCACAAACTTAACCAGTAATTATTGAAAAGGTTACAATTCGGCACTTATCCGCATGGAATTGCGCTTTTCAGTTGCGTAAACGCAATTCTTGCGCCCTTACGATTAAACGACATCCGCGCGATGTTCCGCTAGAAGTCTGGCACGACTTAATGCACCCAACAGGCATATTAAACCACATTTTTGATTTGATTTTAGATGTATCTAGCTAACCGTTTCACAATATCAGCCCTAATTCGAGGTTTTCAAAATTTTTGAAGCTTCCAATTTTCCTAACTGGACGCACAGAATTGCCACCATAGTTTTGTGCAACAAAAGTCTTGGAACCTGGAATGATGTGTATCAGCTATCGAGTACAGTACGACCGTACGTACCTGGGATTACCATTAATTTTATAAGACTTAACAGTTTTTATATTAGACTCAAGCAGTCGGAGTCCATTCGAAATACTTGGATACGCAAGCGATTCTGGATACGCAAGCGATTCAGAAAAATTCGGAATGTAATTTGCATAAATCGCCATTTTCCAGAGCTAGAACATTCTATTTAACGAACTAAGTAAAGCCTCCATTTCCAGCAAATTAAAATAACTTAAAAGACACAGCCAAACATTAAATCTTGACCATATATAAGCAACTCAAACATTCACAGAATAAAACGCTTTAAGTTCACGCAAAGAACGCGTCGGGTGTCAAATCTTTAATAACGCATGTGGCATATGTCAGATCGTTCAACTCCATTCGCGCTGCATGGCAATGATAACCTTTGCAGGCAGTCTTGGTCCAAACAGTGGATTCAACTGACATAAATATGCCACTAACCAGCTGTAAAAAAACGCAACATCTCATCCAAATTATAAAAGTTTCAATACCATAGGATAAAATTATTAATGTATGATCACAATTAAAGTACTTATATGTGAAGGCTTTTCAAGAATAAAGAAATTAGAAACGTCGACAAGCGCAAAGTCTCCGTGTCACTTACAAAGTGTAGCAGCAGACCGCCGTCAGCGCAAGCATCGTTCGTATTAGCCTACAAAGTAAAGAACACATGGGTGAAAATAATAAGTAAACAAAATATGTCCACATCCAATCCTACGTACGTGATAAGACAATGACTTTAAAACAGAATAATACGCAAATTTAAACACTGGATCACTTATCAATTTTAAATTACGTAAGCATTTACTTTCCTTACAGCAAAGATTGCAAATAGAATCTTAACAGGTCAATAAACTGGGAGTTCATGTTTAAAAAAATGCAAAAAAATCCAGAGTTCTCATTTTAAAGCCATATAGTCATACACTTATATGTAATCGCTCGTGCTCTCCTAACTTTCTGCTAACTTAGATTATACTCCTCTGGCGGCTGATTAAACAGACTCAGAAAGCAATCAGAACGCTGCATTTCAATGTTAAGAGCTCTTAATTTTATTTCTTTCCCCTTGGCGAGTTTTAGCACTTTTAGGTAATAGTAAAATAGCCAATAGAGCTCCTCGAGCAGATGTAGAGTTATAGCATAGCAGAAGCAAAGGCTCGGCCTGTACGAGCAAAAAGCTCACCCTCTGTCCGTATTTTTCGGAACCAGAAAGGGGCCCAGGATGCCAATAGCAGCCCAAAACAGGGTAACCACGATCATGGGGATTTCGATCCCCATCCTGAAGAATTCGGCAGAAACCTACGGAACAAACACACGCTGAAGCAGATATCACATGACTGGACTCATGTCGAAACCCAATGGTACAAGCATGCAGTGTAACACGCTGCAACCATTTCCAAAGGTTTTCATGCTTCCCATAAAAGGCAGACGTTTCAATACATACCTTCACAAACAAAAAATAATCACCAAACTTCGAAGAAAATTTAAATAAGTTTTCCTGAACCCTTCTACTTCTAGCTGTATGGGCTTGCAGTCCTGGCAGCAAAGATAATCGATTTCTTGGATGGAGGCTCAAAAACATCCACAGGGGTGGCAACTTGCGACAGTGTATACTTGCTGCACAGTGAACGGAGCGCGCATGCACCTGTGGCCCTGTGCAACCCTTGCACTGTCGCTTTGCAGCTGCCGCACTAACTGTGACGAATCGCCGCCCGCGCGGCAGAGAGCTGTTCGAATATGAACTACCCTTCGGGTGGCTGCTTAATGAGGAGCATGGCACCCTAAAATCAAAAACAAGCGCGAACGTGAAAACAGAAAGGACTCTTGAAGTGGAAACTGGAAGGACGCAAAAGGCAAAAGTACAAAACTGAAATATTAGTTTTGTTGTTACTACCGTAGTATTTCATTTCAAGTCGATAATGACCATTTTTTCGTGCAAACAGCACATTTTTAGCTTGTTTCGGTTCCTGTGTTAGGTTTTATAGCCTTGGTTTACTTTTGTCAGATTTACAAAAGTTACGTACGAGGTACAGAAAGGAAAGAGTTGTCACCTCAGCCTCTCCTGCCAGATCAACATGACGCAGTCGTTTTCGCCACCAAACAGTCCTTCGCAGAAACTCACCCAGACTTTCGGTACGTACCGTTCGGAGTCTTCGTCATCCATTTATAGCACGTTATCAGACCGCCATTTGCCACCCTTTTCGGACCCAAACTCACAGACGGACCCGGGACAGACGTTTTACATACTTGTTGCCTCGGATTGTCATCTGGGTTATGCTGACCGAGATGAAATGCGCAGAATAGATTCCTTCCAGTCGTTTGAGGAAGTTCTGGATACTGCAGTAGAACAGGATGTGGATTTCGTGCTTCTGGGTGGCGATCTGTTCCACGAGAACAAACCATCCCGTTTCGCGGCTCAACAGTGTGCGAACCTGCTGCGACATTACTGTATGGGAGACAGGAAGACAAGCGTCCAGTTGGTTAGCGATCCCGAAGTCAATTTTGCCCACATGGCTCCCATGTTCCGACGGTTAAACACGAAGGATCCGGATTTGAAGATTTCCCTGCCCGTATTCTCCATCCACGGAAACCACGATGATCCTAGTGGATCGCGATATTTGAGTGAGCTGGATCTCTTGCACACTTACGGACTGGTTAACTACTTCGGAAAAGTTGAGAATATTGGTAAGCGAAATTGCGAAAACGCTTCTGTTGGCTCTGTTTTTAGCTCACCACGCCAGTTTATTTCTTCATGGCTCTTGACTGCTGTGCCATTTTCCAGATGTAGTTTGCGGCTCAGAGATTTTTGCCTTGTGTTGTTGCTTTCCCCGAACAAGTCAAACCTGATTCTTGGTGTATTTAGCAGTAGTGTAAATTGTGGTTTAAGTTCGGTTAAAGTTTAGCAATATAAATAGTGTAAATAGTGGTATTCTGCATTTTGAAGAAACTTGAGATACTTTAGTAGTAAAATAATGCGTTATTAAGCTTCGTATAAAAATTTTATTGGGCTAGTGGTGGCGGCGAGAAAAATGTGCTTTAATGAAAAACTGTCGTATTTTCAGAGGAAATCGAAATTGAGCCCTTGTTGTTCAAGAAGGGTCGCTCGAAATTGGCCATTTACGGACTCGGAAGTATTCGAGATGAGCGGCTACATCGTGCACACATCCATGGCAAAGTGAAGTTCGTAGAGCCACCTGGTGGACCGGAGCAGTGGTTCGATGTTTTCATTTTGCACCAGAATCGCCCCTCTCTCCGCGGTGGTACCAACTACATTCCCGAAACATTCATACCGGATTGGATGGATTTAGTGATCTGGGGACACGAGCATGATCCCATTCATATTCCGGAAAAGAGTAAAGTGAGACGCTGCGACATACTTCAGCCCGGCAGCACTGTGGCGACGTCGATGAGCGACGGGGAAAAGAAGCAGAAATACTGCTATCGGTTGGAAGTGTGTGGAGGGAAGTATCGCACGGATCCGATTCCGTTGAAAACAGTGCGTCCTTTTGTTATGGAAGATATTGATCTGAAATTGGCTGGGTTAAAAAAAGATGACATTACACTGGGAACTATCCGTGCTGATGTCGAGAAGTATCTGACTAAACGAATGGAACGCATCATCCGGCATGTGGAAATTAATCGCGGGGAAAAACAACCAAAAGAACCGCTTGTGCGTTTACGTGTCGACTTCGGCAACATTGAGCCTTTGAATCCGATTTTGTTTGGACAAAAGTTTGTCGGTCGGGTTGCCAATCCGCGTGACATAATATTACCAGTGAAGTCCAAGGAAAAAGTGCCTGCGAAGGATAAGAATCTGGGTAAAGCAGTTTATAAACCGACCATCGTGCTTGATACCGTTTCGATCGAAGATCTTGTGGTGGATTATTTCGTGGCCAAGTCGGACGAGATGGTTTTGTTTGATCCAAAATTGCTTACGGAAGCATTGCGCGAGTTCGTTCAAAGCGTGAGTTTTTTGTAAACTGACAGTAATTAAATTGTACCTAGTTTGTAGTTTTCGGTGTTTGAAAGAATTTCTTTTCTACTAAATTTTTGGTTAAATAGAAGTATTGCTTTGTAGGACGATAAAGATGCAGTCATGGATATGTATGAATTCCAAAAAGGGCGCGTCGAAGAGTACCTATCCGAGATGGGAGAGACCGGTTTCGAATCAAAAGATCTGCGCGGAAATGTGCTGAAGTACCATACTGAGCATTCGGACATTCCGGCCTGTATCAAAGATTTCCGAGATTGGCGGGCAGCTAATAAAAAACCTGTCAAGAAGCCAGCCGCTGCTGCCAGAGGACGGGGACGAGGGCGCGGAGGAGCCACCACTGCGACGCAGTCGCCACCTCGTCGGCGCAAAGCGAAAGTGGAAGAAATAACGATTGATGATGATGATAGCGAAGAGGAATACGTCCCTAGTAGCAGCAGAACAGCACGTGGTGGTCGTGGAGGACGATCGCGAGCTGCAAGTCAAACTGCGTCCACGCCTTCGTCACGCTTACCTGCTGCTGCTAGAGCCAGAGAAGGACGTGGTGCAGGATCTCGAAAACTTACAGAATATTTTGATGTCACTTAGTATTTCCACATTGATTTCTTTTTCGTGTAATGAATTATGGTGTTCTTGTTCTAGTGTGAGAACTACTATTGTGTTTTTGTATAGTCTGTACATACGAGAATTAGGAATCTGGAATAATCAGCTTATTGTGTTCCGTTATATTGCGTCGAGTTTTTATTGCTTCGTTGCTGTTAGCCGACTCGAGAATAAAAATAATTAAACTGTGGTCGAGGATTTGACGGCGAATGTAATATTTGTAGTTAACGTTATTCTCGTATGAGCTATGGCACACTGCAGCATTAAGATTTAAAAACGGTCAGACTTTACTGGCTCCACTCACAAAAATGTGTGGCTTGTGGAAATGTCTACGGGATTGCGGCATGAACACTTAGGTCTTAGAAGCAGGCATCTTGGGTGTTTCATGGTATTGGTCAGCATGACAGCACAGCTACTTAAGTCAAATTTTTTTTCCACACTGACAATCTTTATTGAGCGGTTCCTCCAAAAGCGCACCACTGGGCCAGAAAAATCCGGCAAAAGGCAATTATTTCTCCCCTATTTAACATTACATTCATCACAGTTTCACTATCTTCCCGATAACAAAATAAATGTAAGAACTAAGCATTTAATACTCTATAACAGAATGCCAATATTTCCGGTCTTCGCTCTGGTCCACCTTTTTCGCTTCCGAAACAGCATTAAGGGATTCGATCTTGCCCTCAATTTCTAACCATGAATACCGTGTATCGATCTGAAAAACAAAACTGCTAATAAGCATACTCCGGGACGTACCGGCAATATTTATTCGGGATGGATTAAACTATTAGAATGGACTTAAATCGTAAAAGCTGAAGTAGAGTTTATATTACTTCCACTGCAGGAAGCCCACCTAACGGGTATATGTGTACCAGGTACTGCAATTTATGCACCAAAAGTGCATCCAAATCTTGAGAACGATACTACAGATACTAATCATAATACCTCAGTAAGATTTAAACTCTTATTTTATAATTCACAATTACCGCATAGAAACCGTGACGATGATGCGTAATCATTTGCACTCAACAAAGAGTACTGGTACCTCTTCTGATATGACGTGCTGCAGGTCAACCAGGACCTGATGGGCATCGGCTGCAATTGTCCACTCCATAAAGTGCGATTCAATTAAAACCGCTATCCATGTGATTCCCTACATAAATAAAGCAAAAATATCGTTTACTGCAGTAAAAGATGCAAATTTATGTGTTCGGACAGCATCTACCACAGAAGCACTAAACTGAGGGAAACTATTTTCTTACGAAATTAATGCACAACTGTTGTAAAGCGCCACGATGCAAAGAAAAACACGAAATACTGGTATCGTATGAATGATTTAGTAAATTATGTACCTCCATAGTGCAAGGATTATCGTGGAGATTTTGGAGAATAAATTCGGCTGCGGCAACTATGGAAATGAAAGGTAATCTTCGTAATCTACTAAGCATTTTTCCATAGTCGAATCGGCGGCACAAGCAAGCTTCCCTGTAAAAAGTTACAGCAAGTTAAACAGATCTTGCCATTGCGAATTTAAAGCTGCATAACGCCAAAGCAGTGGTACTTACAAAAGCGCATTTTCGTCATCCCTAAATGCGGAATCTCCTTTAGAGACTTTTCCATTTAAATCAGAGCTCCGTGCGCAACGATTTCTATTAAATGCAGACCAAAACTTATTGCAACGAGAACGAACAAATGAAAAGAATGTAATGTATGTACTCATGAACGACTGCCAAACATCTGGAGAGAAACCACTCGGGAACAAACTCCACATGTCGCACACACAAGGTCATATTTCGAATATCCTTGTCGTTCGCTGTCATTCTAAGAAATTCTAAAATCCAACAAATAAGGGATCAGTTCCAAATCACCCTGTTTTTTCTGCACTTAGATAGTTCCAAAATTCCAATGTGCACGTTCACCAGCGAAAAAGTACTGCCGATGCGCTGCGTGCAGTTATGGGATAAACTGCAGAACCTTAAACGGTCCCCGGTCTTCCATACCAAAGAAGACTAAAAAATAACTAAAAAACCATTAGGTTTTCTAGATTCACCAGAGTTTGCGTGAGATAAGAGCTGCGTCGACGTCTGCGCACTGTTCATTTGCAGGAGGACGGCATACAAATCGGGTGGCGCCGCAACATTGTTAATAATGTGCAATTCCTGAACAGTATCATTCAGTTCAATCTCAGAATTCATAAACCTAACAACGGAAAGTAATGTTTTTAGCAAGAATCAGCCTGCTATGCCACCATGGTCGCTGAGCTTTACCTGGCCGCATCATCGGAATTCTTTAAGCCATTCGCTCTACTCTTTAACGCTTTCCTCTCAAATGCATTAAGCATCTTCCGCAATGTGGCCTCATCAATCGGCTCAACCTGTGAAGATATTGTTCCATCAAATGCTTTGTCGGAATTAATCACGAATGCCGGAAAGCGCTGATTTAAATTACAATTGGTACGGCATCAATCTTTGTGATCTCCTCTGAAACGTTTCCTCCCCTGCTGGTCAAAGTTTTCTTCAGTCCATTAGCAAGCTTCCGCATTTTCACTGAGGAATCGAGGTCTCCAGTCGCCCAATCATCGTTTCTCTTCTCGGACTTCTTAGTCTGTAGATTCATAGAAGAACTGAAAGAAACCAACGAGTTTTCGAGCATTGATATTTCAGTACATATCGTATACATACAGTATTTTCTGCAAACTTCTAAAAGACAGTTTTTAATGATCGGAAAAACATTACAGTACTAGCTAAAATAACGTTAAAACAAGAATTAAACCTCCGATTACTGATTTTGCAAGTACAACATAGGTGCCGATGTTTTACATTATGTAAGGTGGAGAACTTAAGCACACTAACTGACTAACTGCCAGCACGTGCATCATCACAGCTGCAAAACACTGCGGAAATCCTCACCTTGGAATAGGAATATCACCAATACTCATAACGAGGTGGAGGTCTCGATTTTGCTTTAAAATCTGAATACTCAATATTTAATAACAAACCAGGAGAAGTATTCCAAGGCTTTAGAAGAACTAACGGTGAGCCTACAGGATGCTATTCCAAAGCAGGAAAGCACCGTAGTATCATAGAGTCAAATGCTTCGCACAGTATTATGAATAATGAAACGGCGAACCAAGGCTGCTGATTACTATCAACACTTATCAGATAGCAAAAGTAGTAGCCAAAATAAAAAAATGTCATTAATTTCTTGATCGATAAAAAAATTGCTCCCACTTTCTGATATTTTATATTCAATTAAAATCATAATTTATTAAACGCCGATTCAGTGCCGACAACGGAAAAGCAAAAGAATTTTGAAAATTCAAGCCGCAAGCTTCTTTCGACTTTGTACAATTGTACGAGAGATTTTGCGGGTTTTAAACCGTACTCGAACCGTCTGTACAGTACTTACTGTGAGTACTTCCGTCTCTAGCGATTCCACTCAGCATTTCCGTCTCCATTTTTCAGAAATTCCATTGTTAATGGAATTAAACGGTAGTACCATAAATATGTACATGCTGCATTATTGAAATTTTGATTTGAAATTTGCTAGTTTCTGCCGTGTTCGTTTCCAGTTCCCACAATTGTAATACCGTACTACGGTAAGTATCCAGCACAAAAGTTCAGTTCATTGGAGAGTTTATGGAAGATCTCAACCCTTTTTTCTTATGGGTCGTGTTACTATGGTTTATTCATTTATTGGCCTTAGTATGAGCTATACAGTAAAATAAGAATTTTAAGTAAGACTTCTTTCCGAAAAACTCTTTGTATTGAGCGATCAGTTTATGCATTTGTGATTTGCTACTTTTATTTGCAGCTTTCTCGCTGCACCGGTATACCCGCAAAAAAAAAGTTCTGCTGTAAAGGACTAGAGCACGCCTTGAGCGAGCTTGTTTCTCACTCACCCTTCCATCTGGATTTTGTTTACAAAAACTCTGCACCCCTCACGAAAAGCGAATGGCGGAAGAAATACATTATCACTACCACCACACGCATCGTCGTCATCACGGAGGGAACGACACCTCCCAAGAAGGCAAAGAAGCAGAGATTATTAAACCCGGACACAGTATGAAAGATACAGAAGGCCGACAACAACATGAAAATTACGACAAGAGTGATCATGGTACTGGTACAGTGGTACTCATGGGCTGTCGCACTATGTGAAACCGCGAATATTTGAAGTATAGGTTTCATATCTGTATGATAGGATGAACTTAACTATTTAACTAGTAAGTTAAAGTTACTACTCTAACATATATTATAAATTAGCGCAGACTAAACAATAGGAGTATTTACATTAATGCTGTTTTTATTACTTATCAGTGTTAATTATTATCATTTGTCATTTTCTTCAGATTTCAGCCTGTTGCTTTCTGCCTCGTAGTTTTCACCGCTCTGCACCCGAAAATGTTACCTTAAACTAAAAACATCAAACTGAAATAATAAGCAACTAGACTAGTGAGCAATGAAAGTCTGTTTAGTACTCGTTTTTGACTTTCGAATGGCAATGCGGCATTCCATTTGAATTTGCTTTGAGAGTGCTTCTACAGCGTGATCATGAGCATGCAAGGGAGAATAATTATTCGGTTTGTGGTTGTGATATTTTATTTCTGTTTTAATATTAGTGTACCTTTTGAACATCTTGCAGCCAGCAGCGCGATTAAAACCATGCTGCAATAGCCTGTGCACGATTTTGCAGACGAAGAGCAGCATGTGCCCAGGAAAGTCCCAGTGAAGCTTTACCACACACGCTACTTCGAGAATCCTTTTCCGGAGTATTATGGGCAGCCAGTTGGCGATTCAGGGATAGCGTACCTTGAAGACGCGGTAACTTAAGTAAAAGATATAATTGCCCTAACAATTTTAATAGCCTTTTCTTATGACTGACCTTTTCCGCGCTTTGACCTTTCCCACGTGTAGCCGGGACTGCTGCGAAAGGTTTACCACTATTACAGCGAAGTAGATCTGACTGCACAACATGCAGACATCTACACTGGACTAGCAGGCGTTGCATATTCCTGCATGCGGATTGCTCAGACGCGGAACATTGCCGAGACGGATAGAAATGGCCGTTGGTCTAGGACGACGTCTTCTGGAGGCTGCACTGAGATACAGTGAAAAAGACGACGGTTTCCTTTATCGGTGCGCCGGGCGTCTTTGTTGTTGGGGCACTGTTTTACCACGCAACGGGGAAGTTGAAAAGCTGAACAATGCTTACTGACCTTTGCTGATTTCTGTAAAATGTCGACTCTATTAAGCACCATAAATCCAGTGGGATGAGTTATTTTCTGGCAGAGCTGGCTATTTGGCGGGTCTTCTGGAATTGTAAGTTTTTCCTAATCACGAGGTATGACAGATAGTACTTCGGTTAATTTACACTTTGTAATTTAATTTCATTGCAAGTTAAATATTTGTATTGTAGATTCTGAAATCTATCGATGTGAAAGCTATTGTCGAAGCAATAATTCATTCTGGTCGCAAATACAGTAAAAAAAGCAAAGACTGGAGGATGAGCCCGCTGTACTTTTATCATTTTGATTCCGACTATCTGGGTGCGACTCCCGATGCCAATCAATTTTACCCGGTACGATTTTGCACGTTTGGCTGCAGGTCATGCTCACGGGCGTCATTCATACTGCAAATGCTGCTGTCATTCCTTCCTGTACTGAAGCAGATCTCCGAACGAAGAGGACATTAAAAAAAGCATTGACTATCTTATTGGTCAGCACGATAAAGTGGCAATTTCCGCCTGTGTTCGGTGAGAAACGCTTGGATCCTCATGATGAATTGGTGCACTGGTGTCACGGTGCTCCCGGTAAGCCAAATCCTGCTGCTCTAGGAACAACTGTAAATTTATATAGAAAAGTGATTATATTCAGATGTCTTATTTCTTTGAATCAGGTGTCATATACATGGTGAAGGCTTATATGGTATACAAAAGACAAAAGTATTTGATGTCTGCGAGCTGTCGGCCGACTGTACGGAAGAAAGGATTGTTGCGAAAAGGTAACTGAGATTTCTAAATTATCTTGTGGTGTTTTGATAGTCGCGCGTAATCTAAAATAAAGATTTACGCCTTGTTTTGTCCAGGTCCTGGAATATGCCACGGAATTGCGGGAAACGGTTATGCATTTCTGATTATGTATCGTCTCACCGGACAGAATATTATTATCGAGCTCAAAGTTTCGCTGACATTATGTTCCATGCGAAGGTTCAAGAGAAATCTCGCACGCCGGATCATCCATATTCGTAAGATTTCGACTTGAGTAATAGGGATACTGCATAATGCATTGTTTTCCGGCTTCTAGGTTGTTCGAAGGTGTTAGGAAGCGTGCTTGGTTGATCTGGTGAACCCTGAACATGCCCAGTTTCCATTTTGCGATATTTTGCCAGTTTTTAACTTTTTCTAATATTGTTTGATAACCTCTGTGACGGGTATCATTTCCTCTTTGATGTATGTCTTGGATTGTCTTCCCCAGGTTCACATCGCTTTTTGTCTCTTTCTGTATGATGACCTTGATTGTTAAGTGATTGATGATTCTTATAATTTTGCAAAATAATATTCAGCCTGGACACTGATGGATGAGATCGGAAGTGTAATGTCAGAGACCGCTCACTCGAGGCGGTAGACACCTCTTGTGGCTTTGCTCTGTCGCCCGCCCGCACATGGCTACTCCATTCGTGCCGCGCTATTACGCTGCTTACTCAGCGTATACTTTGTCTACGCTGACCAATCAGCGCATTTCTCTGCACTCTTGGGGGTGGAGCCCTGCGCCTACGGGCGATTCCATGCTTTGCAGCATCAGCTGTTGCATACCCGCAGCACGCGGAATCATTAATCACGATTCCTCACCAGCGCACTGCAGGCACTTTTTCCAGCTTTTCCCGCATTGGGTTTTCTGTTGGTTTTGTGTTGCTTTATTGTTATCACAATAAAGGCTGTATTTGCCCCATTTTCTTCCTGCTTCTGTGTCTGATCTGACATGGTAGCAGCATCGTTCGGTTTTCTTTCCGACGAGACCTCTGATCCCCAGTGAAGGCAACACGGTCGAACTACGCTGATTGCCTATAAGTAGGCCAGCAAACCCGCGACCATCATCTCCTGCATCATACAGACTTCACTGGAAGTCTGCAGCGCGACGGATTATTTATACGGGTCGGCGCCTAAAAGTAGGTCCCCCGCAGCTTTGGCTCCCGGCGCAAAAACTGCGTTCGGTACGTCCCAGTTGTCCAATTAAGCGCCCTACCGGGTTGCGTTGATACGGGTCAGCGCCTAAAAGTAGGCCTCCCGCAGCTTTGGCTCCCGGCGCAAAAACTGCGCTCGGTACGGTCCTGTTACACCATTACGCCCTATCGGGTGCGCTGCGGCCCTACGGTTGAAAAGGGTGAAGGGAACGACGGAGCAGCAGTCTGGACGAAGAAAACCGCCGGTAAGACCTGCTGTGACGCGTAGGTTTTCGTAGAACTTTTTGAAAATTCGAGGTTTCTGCGTAGAACCTAACTAAAACCCCTCATAACTTTTCAACCGCTCATCCGATTTGCTTAAAATTGGCATTTTTGGATTCCTCGTAAAATTCTGTCCTAGAAAAATAGAACAGAACTCTCGAGAAAATTTTCTGTGAATTTTAACGAATTATCGGCGAAAAACAACCGCCATTTTGTCCAGCCGGAATTTTCGCGAAAAAGTCGCGTGACGTCAGAGTGGTAACTTTCCATAAATTTCTGACCAATCAGAACGCGTGGAAACTTCCCGTGTTATAACAGTCGTAGTGACTCATACTTTTGCATTTTTGCTCACGGCACGCTACTCGTGACGTAGAGCTTTTTGCAAGACCATTTCGTACGTGACGTCACACTGGTCAGTAACGTAACATAGGGCCATAGGAAGCTAACGCTAAACCTGAGCTCTAGCGTACCTGACCAGCACCAACCAGCGACAGCGATCCAACCCGTTCCGGTCCGGACCAAGACCAAAGAAATCTCCTAAGTCCCAATACCATGGGCCAAACTGAAAGCGCCTTGGCCAAGGTGATGCCATACACCAGCCATGAGCAACTCCAACGGAGATTGCTCAGTCCTATGGACGGGCGCCAACCCAATGAATATAAGAAACAACTGGGCAAGAGCTACGCTACACGAGAGCCAACGGGACCTTACCGGTTCCGTAACGCCAAGCCAAACAGCTCTGACCCAGACGAGCCAAACTCGGCCGGCTCAACGAGTTCGGTCGAGGCCAAAGACAGGCGGGACAAACAAATCCTGCCGGCTGACCTGGAAACCAGTGATGAAAGTCTGGACGCCACCCGGGACGACACATTCCAGGAGGCATCCGACGAACTGTCCGAGGCCGACCAGCCTCTGGACAGCCAACCTGGCGCCGATAGGACGGCCCAGGCCAACAGTGTCCCTCGGGACTTGGCGCAAAAACCGGCCATACCTGGCTCGGGCCAAGTCCAACTTGAGGCGCCAACGGCAGCCACAGGTGAGGACAAGACACGCACCGATGGACCAGAGCCAAACAACTTGGCCCGGTCCAACCTTGATGTCCAGGATCTGACAGCACGTCCAGCCCTATCGGGCTCGGACCAGATCCAACCTGAGGCGCCAACGGCGGCCAAAGGTGGACGCAAGGCAAAGGGCCAAGCCAAAAAGGCTGGTCCAAAGGCACATGACCAGGGCCAACAGCCCGTGAGTCAGTCGCCCATCATGTTTGAAGTCGATGGCTCAACCAACACAACGCCATCGCCAACCAATGACGTCATCGGCGCGTCTGGCCCGTCCAAACCGGACGGAGAGCCAATTGTGGACCTGGCCCAACTTAACAGGGCCACAGCCAGGATGGACCTTAACCAGCCCTCCTGGGACACAAGCCGCGCCAGCGTCAGCCCGCCAAAGCTGATCCAGGCAACCCGGCCCGAGGAGATCGACGAAATCGACCAACTCAGGACAACAGTACGGGACCTGACCAAACAGCTGGCGGACATCGCAGAAGCTGCCCTGCTATCCGAACGTTGGATGCAGGACGAGATCTGCAAGCATAAAGACCTTGCGTCCAAATCGGACGTAGAGGCTAAACGTGTCTCGGCCATACTGGCCCAGACCCAACTTGAGCTAACCCAGCTCAAGTTGTCACCATGTCCCAATGCTGAGCGAGACCAGCTCAACAGGACAATCCACAGCCTAGAAATGGCTGTGGCGGGCCTCGAAGCCCTGCTCACCTCTACGAGGACTGAGCTGGCCAAAGCCAAGGATGACTTGGCTGCGGCCCGGACCACCATTGACGACACCGACTCTGAGGCGGACCGCCTACAGAGAGAAAACGAGCGTCTCACCGAAGACATGGCCAACCTGCAGGACGAAATCAACCGCCTGCGGAACGGCTACAATCTTCTTTATGAGAGCCACCAGAACCTCATGAAGACTATCCAACAAGGAGGACTAATGAGCCAAACGGTTCAGCAGAAGGAGGCACAGAACGTGCAACTCCAGCAACAGATCGTTGCCCTCCAGAGCCAGCTCAACACCGAAGCAACTATTCGGGTCCAACTTGAGCAAAATAGCGCCATTGGACATCAAAACTTTGTCCAATTGGAGCAGGCCTTCAACCAAGCCAAACAGGTGATCCAGGGCCAACATGACCGGATCATCACCTTGGAGGCCAATAACGCCGGCCTGGTCAAAGACTACCAGGCGGCCACACAACGCATAACCGAAATGAACGAGGAACTGGAAAGGCTAAGCACGGAAAACGCCTGCTTAGACGCGGAGAAATCACACCTCGTAGACATCAACTCCGAGTTGTCCGCAGAACCACCGTCCTACCATACCTTTCCGGACTCGGATACACAACGTCGACAAGAAAAAGTCGACGAGGCTTTGCGGCAGGGCCAACGCTTCTACCGAGAGCCAGTGTATCATCAGCAGCATTACCATGCGAATATGGCTGTGGAAGGACCATCGGTTGGACATCCCCCAACGGGGCCAACCATACCCACGCCTCCCAGCCCGGTGGACCGTGGAACATCAACGGCGACAGTAACACTGCCGCCACCACCAATCCCGGTCACCTCAACAGCCACTATCGGTCCAACGACGGTAGTGACACCCGCAACGCAGACGCATCCGTCTACGTCAAGCGGGCCAAGCTTTGACCCAAGCCAGGCAATACCCAGCCACAGCTACTTTGGGCCAAGGCCACAGTACCCGTCCTTGTATCCGTCTATATTCCCGAACATGGACTTCACTTTTAGTCCACATCCGGTCACAAGCCAGGCTCACACCAGCGGCATGGATCCAAACCGGACCAGCCTGCCGAGCCCAATGTTCGGGCCACCAGCCACACAAGGACAGATGGAGGCCAAAGTGGTACACCAACGGTGCAACCACCACTAGTAGGCCAACTAGTTTATTTGGCCCTCCTATCTCGGCGGCAGCCCAAACGGGCCAAGCTCAGCCGCAGATGGGCCAAACCACGCCCACGGGCCAAAATGTGCCCAACCCACCAGGCATACCGCCAACAGCGGCCATGCCACCAGGACCAGCAGCCCAACCAGGCCAGGGCCAAAATGCGCCCATGTTGGTCCAGCTCCCGAATGGAGCATACGCATGGATGGCGTCCAACGGGGCCATCCAGCTTATACCGGGACAGCCAATGTTGGCTCAACCCCAGCAGGTGCCGCAGATACCACTGCAGCCAACACCTGCCCCATCACCACCGGCCAGTCCAGCTCTCTCAACCAGAGAGCAAATAAAGGAAATGGCCCAAGAGATGGGAAAAGCCAACGCGAGAGCTCAAGTCCGCACCGAGTTGCCAAAATTCGATGGCAACAAAACAATGGTGAAAGGATGGCTTGCACAGGTCCGACGGATCTGTAAGCAGTCGTCTGATCTGAACAAACCAGATCCGGACTTTATGAGCCGCATTTACATGGCCCTATCGGACCCTGTAAAAGAATGGTACACTGGCCAAGCCAATCGCGAAGACGAGGACGGCTGGCCAGTAGAAGAGTGGCTCCAAAAATTTGCCACTCGATATGGCGATGATAATCAGCAGGCCACTGCCATGGGAGAAATTACCCACCGGTATTATCAGCACCTGACTGAAACCCCTGAGCAGTATTATGATGCCATGCTGACTCTCCAGACGCGCGCTGGCTTGGACGACACAATGACCCTCCACTTCCTGAGGGAGAACGTCAAAGAGCCAGAACTACGCCGCGCGTTGGATATCCGGATACCGAAGTCACCGGCAGAATTCCGGGACTATGTCCGGCAGTACACAATGGGAAAGCCGGAGTACGAAGGGAAGGCGGGCCGCGGATACCCAACCATTCGAACGGCCATACAAACGCCACAAGCCCAAGTTGTACCGCAACAACCGGCACTTTATCCCCCGCAGGCTACACAAGCCCAAATAGAGGCAACATACGCCGCCATCGCGGCCTTGAACTTAGCCTCCCCACAACGTGGGTCTACACCACCTAACGGCGGTAGTGGCGGCTATGGCCAGGCCCGAAACCAGGGCAACTTTGGCTACAGCCAGGGCAACAGCGGCGGAGGACCAAAGGGCAAGTTCCCCAAGGGCCAAAACGCCAGCTTTAGTGGAAACCAAAGCGGCAACAGCCCTGGAGGACAAAACCGAAGCCCAGGAGGCCAGAGTGGCCAACGCCAGACTCTGAGCCCCGAGGAGGCCCGCAGACAAGAGGACATGTATATCGACAGAGTCGAGCGCATGTTCGAGCGATGGGCCAAAGACGGTATTATCACCTGCAACCACTGCCTATGGGGAAACCACCCAACCGAGGGCTGTGGCTACGCAAACAGGCCATATGGCGAAAATCCAAACCGGAAATGGTATTTGGATTGGCGAAATCATATCAGAAAGGCTACCCACCGGGTCAGCCAATCCTAACCGCCTCGGCTTAGTGCCACCCAAACAACCCAGACCACCACGTGGTAGTGGGGGACCGGCAGCCGAAGGCAATCCACCGGCTCAGGAAGTGGGTCAGGTGGCGGCAACCGGCAGAACGGTCCAAACAGGGATACCAGACGCCAGCCAACGAAAGGGCAGCGCTACCACCCATACCGGACCAGCTGGTGAAGCCAATGGCAACGGCGGCGGCGGTTCAGCTGGGTCAGCCCAACCGCGGGAACGCCTAAGGTCGGGGAGTATCGGCAACTCACCCGACCTAAGACCGGAACCGAAACCGCCGGACATAACCATTACTAATCCGTACTTAACTAATCCCTACATGGATCCCAAATTAACCCCTATGGCTCAACAGCCCACCAGTGGATCCAGGCTCAGCGGCAAACCAGCGCTCGAGCCACCTGGCTCTAAAAGTGATGCCAGGCCGACAGTCGTATTGCAAGCGACCAAGTCGATTTTCGGAGCCTCAACTAACCCTAAGGCCAACCGATCCCAAAATTCGGAGCCTCAACCCCCAAGGCCAACCGAACACGTGGCAAAGCGAGACGTCGCACCACGAACATGACGTACCACAATCGGCGTCAGACACATCCTCCGACAGTGCACCGGACGGATGCTCCGTACAAGATACGGACAGCGAGGTCGGATCCCTAAAAGATTGGATAGCCGAACCTCTTGAGGCGTCAAGTCCCCGTACCTGCTGGCCCCAGATCGGTGGACAACCCTCGGCACCACACCAACGGTGCGAACCATAAACAGCTCACGGACCTTCCTTAATACCAAAAGCATGTTTTCCACCCTACGGGTTGCGGAAACATCACCACAGGAAGAGTCTGTCCAGCAGGAGCCTTATCACCCCAGTACGCTCCTGACGATCCAGGACCAGTGTCGCTAATCCCATTGTACCGGTGATGCGGGAAGTGACAGTTGGCCTTGACGAAAATCGCAAACCGAAGACCGTCAGAGCATGGACACAAAGTCCAAATTGGACCAGTCCACACGCTCGCTATGCTGGACACTGGAGCGGAGACATCCTCATCAGCCAGTAATTCTGCACCGCCAATGGCATCAAAACAGAGCCATTAGGACGGAACACCAAAATTTTGGTGTTGGCGGACAAACCGCCTTTGTGGTCTCTCACTGCTGCACCGTACCGGTGACACTGCAGGGATACAAGAGCCACCACACGTTCTTCGTCCAACCGACGTTAACGGACGTGCACGTACTACTTGGCTGTGACTATCTCCACTCCAAGTTTACGTTCTTAAGCCAAACGAAGAAATCGTTTGGGACGCGGTAGTCTATCCCGATACCAGAGGCACCGGACCCGACAATGAGGTGCGGATAAATCGGCTTCGCGAACCGACTGTCCGAACTTTCACCTGCTGGGAATGCCTGGACACCATTGAAAGCCTCATATGGGAGCTGCGCGTCCATAACGCAATCGAGCGTTACATGACCCAATTCCGTGCAGGCATACTCAGTTAAATCACGGGATAGTAAAGACTATCCTGATACCAGAGGCACTGGGGCCAACGGCCGGTGCCTGACAGAGAAATTAAGGAGAACCTGGTCCAGCGCTATAAAACTTGGTTCACAGGAGTAAGAAATTTCCTGGAATACCGCGTTAACCAACTCCTTGCTCTAGAAGAGAGCTGGCTTGAAGAAAAGGCGAACCACTAACGTGGCCGCAAATTGCCGAACAATACGGACCATTCCGCCCAAGAATTGGACGATTTGGTCAAGAAGGAGCATTATGGGAGGACGAACGTCTAGCCCTAGTGTGGGAATACAGGGAGTACCACATGGAAATGCCGAAAGCCCTTCAAAAGATATGCACGGATCTCTTCGATGACATCATAAAACTTCGAAGACAAGTGGCCCAACACCCTGGCTTAACCGTCAGCATATGGCCAAAGTATGACCTGAGCCTGACTAACGTTAGAACCATACCGGAACCATTGCCGGAAGCAGCACCGCATATAGCGACAAAAGTGCGCTTCAATGATGGCCCACACCCAGAACAGGGAGGCCATCGAAGGGACACCAGCCAGAACGAGCAGGACCCTTCATCAGAGGAAGTCCAATTGACTTGTCCTCTATGTGGAGACGGAAGTTGTACGGCCATACAAACCCGTTCGACCTCAACGTTGGGCAAAGGCCGACTAGCCTCGCCACTCCCTAACGGGAGCCGTCCAACCACTTTGGCGGAACTGGACGAACCTGAAAACAGGAAATCGCAACTGGAGCGCAGAGATCCAACCAAAGGATCATACCAAACCGGTACCACGGTGACCGGCGGCCGCCAACCTCTAACGAGGATAAAGGCGAGCCAAACAAGTACAGGACGACAAACCTGAGTCTACCGATTCGGACGTCCAAAGCTCAAGCGACTCACCGGACACGGACTCCGATAACCAATCATCGGAGGAGTCAGTGATGACGAAGAGGACACAGAAATTCTTCAACCTGAGCCGAAGTACCGGTAATCCGCAAATTGCGGACCGAACGTCCAACCGACGTTTTAAAGGAGGAGAAAGAAGTCGTTTTCGTTCATCAGCGGTACACCTACCAGCTTACTCAACCTGTTGGATTAAGGTCCGTCCTATCGGACTATGGACCCGGGACGGCCAATCCACTTTAAATCGCTGAGACGACCACACCGCTTGGTCATACCGATCGAAGCGGAGGTCCAAACTCGAAACAGCGAACATGCGTGGATCCAGGTCCAAAACAAGTCCCGACGCGACCAAATCCTCCGCAAAGGTGCAAAAGTTGGCCATATGTACTATAGCGACATATATGAGCCAGACATCAAGGAGGACGGCGTAGATTGGTCAATTCCCAACGCCGACGCCTTACCATGGCCAAAAGCGGCGGGGAACAATCCAAATCGGTACCGCACCATTAACGACCATGCTATGGTCCGGGCAACTGTAAAGGTGGAACTCCCACCGGAGTCCATTACCCCGGTCCAAGTCAGCATTGATTATCCTGTCGATCCGAGACAGAAACTTATGTACCTCGGAAGCCAAGACACCAAACGGAGTCTGGCCATGCTCGACGGACCAGTCCAGCATAATGGCAACAGTTTCACCATATTGGTGTCAAACTATTCCAAAGAGCCCATATACTCCGGAAAGGAGCACATGGGCCAAGTGGAGCATACGAGGAAATCTCGGATGAAGATTATGCCAAGATCAATTCCCTCCAAACCGGAGAGGAAGATCCTGAAGTGGAACGCGAAATCCGCGCTCACATCGCTAATGCACACTTCGGCGATCACCTGACCGAAGAGCAGACCGCTCTACTCCTGTCAGGACTTATGGGAACTCCGGCCATATTCCCGACGTCCAAAAAGCCTTACGGCGACGTTAAAGGAGTGACCCACGTCATAGAAGTTGGCGACGCTGCACCAATTAAAATGAACCCAACCCGAACGAGTTGGAAGGACGAGAGTTCATCAACAAGCACGTCCAAGAAATGTTGGACCAAGGCGTGATTGAACCGTCCATGGCAGCGTGGAGTTTCCCAGTGGTCCTCGCCTCGAAGAAAAACGGCGACGGGACCATGGGCACCCGGTTCTGCATAAAATTACATAAAGCTGAACTCGGTGACCAAGAAGAACAACTATCCATTGCCCAATCCAGACGAACTTCTGGATCAATGCGCAGGCAACGCCTACTACGGCAAGGTAGATTGTCAGTCCGGATTCTGGCAAATCCCTATGATCCAGCGTCCATGGACTACACTACCTTCGTGACTCCAGAAGGGATGTTCCGGTTCAAACGAATGCCGTTTGGCGTCTGCAACGGCCAGCCACATTCCAAATGACAATGGACAAGATTATGGCGCCGGCACGCAAACAAGGCGGCGTCTTCGCATACATCGACGAAGTGATATTCTTCGGCAAGACATTCGAGGAATTCAGGAAGGCGTTCAGAAACACGCTCCTCTGCCTCAGAGACGCCGGATTCACGATAAAACCGTCGAAATGCGAATTTGGAATGGAAAAGCTCCAATTCCTTGGACACATCCTCAGCAAGGACGGTGTCCATACCGATCCCGAGAAGGTAGCGGCCATCGCCGAGAAACTACCGCCCAAGACCGAGCGTCAACTTCGCTCGTTCCTTGGACTCGCTAACTACTACCGGATGTTTATTCAGGCTACGCCCAGAAGACTTCCAAGATGTATGAACTCCTGCGGAAGGAAAGTTCAGTGAAAAACGACTGGACCGACGCCCACACCGCTGAGTTCAACGAAATCAAAAAGGCCCTAACGGAAGCCCCAATATTGGCCAAATTCGATGCAACTAAGCAGACCACCATCGAATGTGATGCAAGTGGCGCTGGCATCGGAGCCATACTCAGCCAGGACTCGAGGCCACTGCCTACGCAAGCCGCGTCCTACATGGAGCTGAGAAGAACTACGGCGTAACCGAATGGGAATGCTTAGCCGTAGTGTGGGCCGTCCAAAAATTCAAACACTACATCGACCACGGACCATTTACCGTAAGGACGGACCACAGAGCCCTAACCAATCTGCTCAGATGCGAGTCTAACCGGCCCGGCATCAATCCTCGTCTTACTCGATGGGCCCTCGCCTTACAGGAAGGGACATCACCATTGAGTACAAGCCAGGCACATTCTGTGACAATGCTGATGCATTGTCCAGATGGCCACTCGAACGGGACGACGACAAAGGCCCACACGAAGAGTTGGACCAAGTCCCTAACTTCGAGGATTATAAGGACGAGATTCCAGCACGCATCATAAAGGTGCGCAGGCTGCAAGTCACGGACGAGGACCCCGCAACCGAATGGGATAAGCTTCTCCTTCCCGATTGCAACGCAATTACAGATTGGGATCAATTCAGCACGGCGGACATACGGGTCATCAATGTACCGGCGCCCGCACCGGGAGAGCCAGAGCCCGAAGTCCCACCGTGTCCAGAAAAGTTACGGACCGCACCGCGCAAGAACTGCGACGGATGCAACACCGTGATCCAACTCTGGCCAAGAAAATCTATGAGTTGGAACATCAAAGCGAACTGGACAAGAGGTCCAAACTACCTGAACATTACCAGATGGACAAAGGTGTGCTCTACCGACTCACCGACATCAATGCGAAACTCGAAAGGAGGTTCGTTGTCCTCTGTTCATGCGGAAAACATTATCCAGTCCCTCCATGACGGAAAAACAGGGAACCATTTTGGATACCGCAAGACCATTGAAGCAGCCAAACTCCGGTACTACTGGGACTGCATGAGTTGCGACATACACGACTACATCGACCGATGTCAGACGTGCATTTTCGGCAAAGTACCGCGGCGAGCTACCTACGGTATGCTGCAGCCGACTGAAGCTGTTGCGCCATGGTATCGCGTCTTCGCCGACTTCAAAGGACCTCTACCGGTAACACAAACAAAGAAATACCGGTACATTGCTGTGGTGGTCGATCAAATGACGAAGTTCACCATAGCTCGGCCGACCAAGACAAACTCGGCCAAGGAATTTGAGAAGTTCTTTGTCGAAGAAGTCGTACTAAAGTACGGCATGCCACATACAATGCACTCCGACCGGGGCACGCATTTCACGGCAAAATCTTTCGCCAAAGTGGCGAAAATCTTCGGCATTGAGCAGACCTTCGGATCCGCTTATCATCCGGAGGGCCAAGGCCAAGTCGAACGCCAGATGCAAACCATCTGGGACGGAATTCGAAACTTTGGCGGCGCCGGCGATGAACATCGTTGGCACCGGGCCCTACCGTACGTGATCTCCGGCATGAACCGTGCCGTTCACGCAACCACTGGATTCTCGCCATACCACATGCTGTTTGGACGAGAAATGACGATACCGCAAGACGTCCTCGCTGGGACCAACGTCCCAGAAACTTTTACGACTAACGAACGTTACGTCAAGAGGATGCAGCAGCGCCTGAACCGGGCGCATGAAATTGCCAAAACGCGGATCGAAGAAGGGTTCCTAAGGGATGCGGCCATCTACAACAAAAAGAAGTCGCAGGCCGAGTTCAAGAAACGGGACTTGGTCACCCTAAAGAACATGGTGGACGACCCGACCAATCCAAACAAGTTCGAAGGCGTCTACACCATCATCGGCATACCTAAGCCGAATACTTACTGGATCCGAGAGCGGGACACCGGTGTAGAACACACCGTATGTGTCGATCGCCTTAAGCCGTACCTTAACCCGGACGGCCCGAGTCGCAGAATAACACGCTCATCCAAGAAGAAGAGCGGCGACGCAGAACCTGAACCCACAGAGTCGGAAAGGTGCAACAACAAGGCAGAGCCAGGACAAGATGTAGAGCTCCCACATGCCCAGAGCAAACTTGAGACGCTGCTCAAAAAGCAGAAGCCCGGAAAGGGCCCGTCCAAGAAACTTGTGGCGGAGCAGCAAAAGACTTTGCGAATCCCCGGCTATGGCCCACCTGACCCAAAGACATCAGACCCAGAGCCACCAGTAAAGCGTGGCCCAGGCCGACCTCGAAAGGCCAAACCGGATTTCGAGACACCGGCGCTTCAAAAACTCCAAAACCAGCCATTGGCCGCTATTGACCCGACTTTGGCCCCGGCGGAACCAGAAAAAGGAACATCCGCTACGGACAAGCCAGCGGCGACCGAAGGGCCAAAGGTGGCCCTGACGCCCAAGGAAAAGCCCAAGAAACCAAAGACGCCCAAGAAGCCTAAGGCACCCTTACGGCCCAGCAAGTCCTGGAAGAGGACGTAGTTGCTGAAGATGAGGCGGAAAAAGACTTGCTCACCCGCATAACCACAGGACGGGAAAATCAGAGAAAGTCTCAAAGGGCAAGCAGAAGTCCAATACGGTCCTACCGGACGTATCGGACAAGTCCAGTACAGTCCCACCGGATGTACTGGACAAGGCGGCTAATCAGGCTGGACAGAATGACGCATAATTAATTCAGACTTAGAATTAGTCTAACTAACCTAAAGTCCCACGATCATCTTCGTGAGCTGCTACCGAAATTAACTAACCTAAAATTAACTAATCTAAATCTAAAAGACCAGTAGCCTAAAAGTAGCCTAAGTTGGTCTGACATGGTAGCTTAAGAATTAGCTAGCCGTACTTTGAACTAACACAGTAGGTAGGAGTCTAACACCGCGTGATTCGTCTCGTGACAGCGCCCCATTCAACGATGGACGGACGCCGACGCACTGATCGCTCTGATGACTCCGACCGCAGTAACCGCACACATCCATACTCACGACCGGAATCCCGGTCGGCGGATCTTCCACTCGGTCGTCTAACCGGCCTCCGAGTGTACAGGTACCTAATATTAGGCCAACCTAACCGCCGAGCAGCTGGCAACTATGTCAGTCGGCCCCAGTTCTACGACACACCGCTACCGCGGTCACAGCCTCTGCCACCTCGAGCCATACCGCCACAACTTTGGCCGCCAGGGACATTCTCTGACGTGACTGGACTCTGGTGAATGCAGCAGTAGCCGGCAGCCAGCTAAGCTCTACGTCGGGCCAAACGGTCCGACGCTATCCTCACGGCCGTACCGGCTCACATCAGCCAATTCGGTATGGTGGCCTACCGACCACTTCGGCGAGTCAGCCAGTTTTCACCACTGCGGCAGTCGGGCCAACGGTCACGACTACACCGGTCCATACTGGACCGCGGCCACAGTACACTCCGCCTCCATACCATAACCCTTACTATGGATATCCACCATACCCTGCGCCTGGACCTTCAAACCAGCCGCAGCCGGATCCGAATCAGTGGCGATACCCACCACCGTGGATGTATCCGCCTACACCTTATGGATATCCACCGCCTTATGGCGGATATGGAGCATACGGCCAACCGCCGTATAGCCCACCTTCAGCGGCACAACCTGACCCAACGGGCCAGGCGCCGTCTGACTCATCCATTGAGCCTCCACGAGCGGGACCGGACGCGTATCGAACTCCAGCGCCGCCGGAAACCCAGCCAAGCACATCACAGCTCAACGAGCCAAGTGATTACCCATTACGGGTATTTGTGAATGGACGGCTCACCATATATAACCGGCCAGAAGAGGTTCCACCGGAACTGGCGGCCCAACTTGGCCTAACCGAACCGGCACCGGCAGCACAACCACCACTGAATCCAGTGTGTGTAATAAGGCGTGACCAGACTGTCCCACCGACAGAATTCTGTGTCTTCGCCAGAGCCGGAAGATGAAGGGACGTCCAATGGGACCCAACTACTCCCACCATTGCGGATTGAATCCCCATTGAACCTCTTGGCCGACGGCCGGACTCCACTCTACCAACTTCAGGACAATCTGAAGGAAGTAGAGAACGCCATCCAAGAATTGGAGGCCATGATTCGAGAATTGGACAGCCGCAGCCCTCACTACCGTGAGATGGCTCAGCGCATCATTCTCGATCAAGACGAATTCCGGCGTCTCGCTCATGAACTTAGTGAGGAAATAGCGACCCGCCAAGCTCAAAACGAGATATTTCCCTTGCATGACCAAACTGGTCAGGCACTGCTGGCGGCATCTCGCAGGCTGAGAGACCAGCTGGAACAGTATCGGACGGAAAGACAGCTGAGGACCGAAGGATCCGCAGCACCAACACGTCCGCCACCAGCACCATCAGCACCACCTCCACCATTGAACCCAACAGTCGTAGTTACCGCTACGACTAGGGGAATCTTCCGCGCCACCAGTGGCCCAGCCTACGTCTACCGACGAGGCAATGCTGACGGCCACTGGATTGGAACCGCGTGAACCAGCATCTTCTCCGTATGACTTAAGGGCTATCCAGACATACCTCCCTTGGAGCGTGAACTCCACGCCGCGGAACGCCTCGAAGAGGAAATCCGTAAGGTTGTCAGTAGCCTGAAGGAGTGGATATTGCCACTTTACGGAGAAAAGTCGCGTTGGACTTAGAATTCCAACGCGTCCTGGAATACATACCAGGATTAGACGGGCCATGCTTCGGTTTATGGATAAGCCGTTGGATACGGCCAACGACGCACCATCATTGCGCGATTTCCGTAACCGGCAATACCAGCTTGGCCTGATCGACGAAGCACTTAGGCGCGTGTTACCCAAACCCCGACCGGGGCAGCCAACACGCGTCGGACAAACTGGACTTCTCATACCGACACGGTCCTCAACACGCCAACCGGCAGAAGAATTGAGGATGCGAGTCTCGAGAATTATGCGGATCTCGGCTGAACGATTTGCAGCCGGACCAGCACTTAAGTCGACCAGCCAGCGCGTCGGACACAGAAACCGACAGCGACATTGAGTGGTTCGACATGCCAGACCCAATCCCTGTACCAGGACTTACAGCTCCGCCTGATCACCTGGTCGCGCCAGAACGACAGGTCCACCCGAGGCCAACTTCACTGGCGCCGCCACCAGCCATAGCGGAACGCCTGGAATCGATCATGCGGGCAACGTTACGCGAGGCAGAACGGCCTACGCGGACGACTTCCCGCTACTAAACCAGCCGGATGACGACAATCGACCGGCCCTCGGACTTTACGTCAGCAATGGGATGATGAACAGGCAGCAGCGAACCAACGGTTACGCGAAGCTGACACTGGGCCCATGCAAATGACGGTTGTCCAAGCACTGAGCATTCGGCACCTTATCAGCGATGCTGGAGATGTCGAACGCCGCATAACCAACCGGATCCAAGAACTCAGCCCGTTCGACCCAGAAGCGGTCAGGCTGACGGAACAGCAACAGAGCTTGGCCCAACGGGTGGCTCTGCTTAAAGGTCTTACCTCTAACCATACGATGCCTACCGGTCCATCGTTAACGGTTATGGACCACACCACAAGATGGATCCGAGAATTCATCGAAGATTACTGGAAGGTCCAACGACCTGGCCCGTCAACGACGGCACGCCCCAGTGACTTCGATCCAGTAAACGAATGGCGACCATCACCGGTGTCTGCGCCAACACCTTTGGCCCTGACATATGTACCGGCCGCCTCAACATCAGTTGGACAGCCAACCCCAACTGAGTTGGCCCAGGCCCTACCGGTGCCTGGTCCAACGTCAAGCCAACCCGTGGACACTGCTGGACCTGCCACAGCGGACAGCAGCAAAGAAGTTCCACCGCAGGACGTCGAAATGGACGTAAGCCTGCCCGATAACACCCTTGAGCTTTGCTCGGAAAAATCGGCTGAACCAGTGCCAACACCAGCCCAACCGGCCGGTGAACCGACAAGCCCAATGGCTGTTGATGCGCCAACGGCGTCACCACAGCCTACACCGAAGCCAATTGAAGGCGACACATCAAGTGGCACCCTCGTTGTCCGGCCAACGCCTAGGAAATCGACAGGAGGACGGCCAGAACCGACCACTCCTGCCACAACAAGTGGCCCACAGTCGCCTAGATTTAAGAAGAAGAAGAGGACTCCCCCGGAAGCGGAAGAGCCTCCTTCACAACGGTCACTCCCACCTTGGCGAGGGCCAAGAGAAAACTTGGAGTTGAACCGCCCAACAAGGCCCACTCTACCAGAGCGGAGTGGCCCGCCAACGGACACAGATGTTCCTGGCCCTACCAGGCCAGGCCGGTCCATACTTAAACCAAAGAAGGCGGAACCACCGACTTTAGTACTTCGCGGTCTACCGACCAAGAAGAAGTCGCCGCCAAAGACTTTTCCTGGCAAGGGACACGTGCTCTCCCCACCGGAAGCACCAAAGATTCCGTCAGGAACGACACAGCCATTGCGGGACGAACCTCCAACGAGGCATCGTATCCGATTGACTCAAACGGAGTCATGGGATGACCCGCACAACCGGCTTGTAAGCGAGATCATAGAACTTGATCTACGCTTAAATCTGACTGAGGAAGATATGCGCCAGCGACTACGCGCCGGCGATCCTACACTAACGGACCGAGAGATTGACCGCATCAACCGCGGCTGTCAACAGATGGTCCAAGGACGTACAATCCTCATCAGAAAACTGATGGCCATGCGAAGTAAAAGCCAGGCCCTTCGCCAACGCAAGCTGCCTAGCGAAATCATCGAGCATGCCATCTACATCCGTGGCCCTCACATTAACCCAAGGGCATGGACAGTTGAACCCCGCCCACGACCAGGCCAGCCAGTGGAAGACGAACTTCCACCGGAAGAGGCAGAAAGTGAGGACGAACAGCCTCAACTGCCTGCGGCCTTCTGGGGCGTCTCCTCCAGCGAGGAGTCGGAGATTGAGGAAGACTTGGACGAAAACGTCCAAAGGGCGTTATATGAGACCAGTCAGGTCCGGCTACCTTCAACGAAGGAATCGCCACGCCAAAGCCGATCTCCATCAAAACGGACTTCTCCTGGACGCGCCACATCAACCCCGGCGCGAATGCCCAGCATGCCGGCCATCGAACCAGCGCCTGCCAGGTTCACACCGAGCCGGCCAGGCAAATCCCCGACCAAAGAGAGGACGGACACCACACCTCCTCAGCAGCCAACCATGACCATTACCGTGGAACGAATCGCAGCACCTACGGTGTCTGCAGGTTCATCACTTGAGCCAGTAACGGTCACGGTTAGAACTCCTGCACCAGTGGTCGCAGAATCGGCCAGAATGATGGTGCAGATAACTCCGGCCGTCTCGGACCAAGAAGTGGAAATTGACTCGGCCCTGATGCCCATGAGTGCTCTCACTCCTACCGAGCAGAGACACTTATACGTCCACTCTGACCAAAATGAGCGACGGCGATACCGGTTCCTGCTCACAAAGAGACAGGAGGCGAAGGAGCAGAATAACATGGAAGAATATGACATGTTATCCGAGATGCTCGCGCCATTAATTTACCGAATGGTAAAAGATTACCGACCCGTCGCAACCAAAAGCCTTTCCCCACCGGAGCAAGACCCAATGATGACTGAAGCCCTGCTGTCAAGTGCCCCACTGATTGTGGTACCGCCAAAGACGCAGGCACCCCCAGCTGAACCAATGGATACTTCTCCGCCCGGACCTGTGGCCATAGAGCCACAGCCAAAACCAGTCCAACAGGAGGAGCCACCGAAGGCCACTTCGTCGGCACAAGAATCGGCAGGCCAGAAGTCAGTCCGGAACAGGGCCAACGGCCGCTGCTCCGATAAACTTGACGAACATGCCAGCCAGCATCGACGATATACCTTTTGGCCGTCCAGTTACTTTCCCTGCAACAGGGACAATGGAGAATTTCGCACTCGGCCTGGGTGTGATTCACTCAGCTAACTCCCAACGGAGTAAGCAGCCGAGAAAAGCCAAAAATCCAGAGAGGGCCAAACCGGCCTCTCGTCCAACTTCTCCCCACAATCCGAGGGCCAAACCGGCCACTCGTCCAAACTCCCTCAACCGAGTGGGAAGTCAGGCGGCCACATCTCGGCCAACATCGAACCCAGAGGCCGAACGGAACCGCCAGAAGAAACAAGCGGCCAAAGGACAAGAAAAGTCAAGAGGCCAAGATCGCCCAGCTCGAAAACGGCTGTCAGGCGATGAAGATGTCCAAGTCCTATCGGACAGTATGGACAAGCCACAAGAGCCACCACAATATCGTCCATGGCAAGAAGAGGAATTCGAGCCAGTTCCCGACGGTGAACCGCCTTCGGAGGAAACAATGCTCCCGCGCCGGCGGACGACGAAGTTGAGCTTCCCGACCCTGGACCGGAGGCCACGCACATTGAGATCCCAACGGGTCCATATGTGCGCCAATGGGCGGCAGCGGCCAGGATCATGAGACGTACAACAGGAAGAGACATGTACCAATGTCTCGTCCGAGTTCTCCGAGCCAGAATGGCACATGGAGAAGAATTCAGAGGGCTACCGCCAGCGGACCGTGTACTAACGGCACCCTTCATGCGGCGTGTAGTAACTCTATCCTGGACGGGACTTCTGGTCCGCACGCACCGTGACTGGACCAGCATGATGGAGCTTCACGTGCCTCATCGGCCAGCAGGGCTTTCCGTGAAGCCGGGATTACGCCTTCACCAGATATGCAGGACCATCGCTTACCTGCACAACCCAAGAGGCTCCAACTTGGTCGACATTGTCAGGACCATTAACGCCTCTACTACAAAGGAGAGGCGGACCAGGACGAACTGGAAAAGGTCATACTTGATGAGTTATTAGCATTGGTCAAGGACGGAACTTTGGAAACAACTAACGCCTACCGGGCGGAGCCGATCCGCTTCACAATTCCTGGGTTCATCCTGCAGAAGACCCAACGGTCTCTGTATGTGTCACGACGTGGGCACAAAATGGGATCCAGACAGAAAGAAAGCGGCTGGACCGCCGAAAGACAAGTTGACCGGCAGAGCCAAGGAGGCATACTTGATCTCCTGAGGCCAAACTGCCTGGTCCAAAGAAGTTGCCGGTAGAGAAGCCTCTCGACCATCCGTCACAAGACGAGAGCTGGCTGCACGCCAAGAAGCGGAGAAGACGAGATGCGCGCAGCCGGAATTCGGCCTGTGCCCAGGGACACTGTGTCACTGCCTAACGCAGCTGGCCGGTCCAGACCTCCTTCGCCAGCCTTATCGGCCACATCCACAAAGAGCCGAAAGGCCACGGCCACAAAGAAAAGAGGGAAAAGATCCTCACCGCAGCCAAGGACTCGGACTCTGAGGACTCACAACCGGAGGACTCAGAGGACGATGAACAAGAAGAGCTGACCAGGACCAAACCATGGAGTCCCAAAA